>NW_026606322.1:26061250-27280000 GCF_029834395.1 Sorex fumeus | reverse complement strand
CCCCTGAGCACTGACAGGTGTAATTCCTGAGTCTTGAGCCAGGAGTAACCCCTGTGCATCACCAGGTGTGACCAAAAAAAAAAAAAAAGAAAATTTGATTGTTTCCTTCTATTATTACCAATATGGAAGTGAATACATTGTTCAGATGCAAAGTTTGGATATTACCACATAACCAAAATAAAAGACTTTAGAGGGGTTTGATTGAGTTCTCTTTGGGGATTGGGATCGAAACTTGTTGTTTGACTTCAGAGGGCTTATAGTTTGAATACAGAACAAATGGCCAAAGACCTACACGTTTAACTATAGTGAGGTAGTGAAGTCTCCTTAAGTCCCCAAGATATAGGGTTGGTGCATCCATGGGAATGCAGGGAGACTAGCATGCCTGCAGAGGGCATGGAAGCTCTGCTCCCTCTCCCTGTCCCTATCCCTGAGCATCATTTCCATCGAGCTCTTCCTGAGTTACAGACGTTTATAACAAAGCAGGGAAAAAAAGTTTCTGAGTTCAGAGATCTGTTCTAGGAAATTAATTGAGTGCAAGTCAAGGCAATCGAATCATTGATTTGTAGTCAGCTGGTCAAAAGCACCGACAAGTGTCTGCGCTTGTGACTGGGCATCTGAAGAGAGTAGTCTTGGGGGACAGACCCCTTCACGTGTAGCCTCCGATACTCTCACCAGGTCAACAGTGTCAGAACTGAACTGAGTTAAATTTAATTCTTGGACAGGTGTTTGTTGTGGAGAATCCTTCTTAAAGGCTCACATTATCACCGGGTCTAAGAACCCTCTCTTCATGTACTCTTTCCTTTGTTGGCACATGGCTAGCTACTTTCTGTCATCTGTTCCACAGCTTCAACATCACCTCTTCCAATAGATATTCTCAGAGCATACGTTGAAGTTTCTTCCCCATTCCAAAACAGTTCTTCTCCTGTATCCAGTGCTATTAATCATTGCATTTATGACCCTTAGTCTGATTTTATTCAGTGATTTGCACAATGTAATTTCTGTCCCCTTTTCCCCAAAAGAGTTTAAACTTTATGAGACTCTGGGTTTAATGATCATAGAATTCCCAGTGTCTAGAATAGGAGAACTCAGTGGTGGACTAAATGAATCTAGAATCTTTCACTGTTCTTAAAACCACTTTGTCCATTGAACAAAGCTTTGGGGAAAAAAAGATTTTTGCAACCAAAATGAGGATTGCAATCATGGGTATTCTTCAGAAAAATAAAACAAAGCAACAAATGCATAAAGAAGCATTACAAAACCAAGGCATCTTGGACAGAACTAGAACAGGACTCTATTGGAGCTCAGGGTGCGTTTGTAGTGTACGTGATGGAGGGATACAGAGTTGTGGCATGTTAGCTAATCAGATTTAAGGAACTCATAAAAAGTTCAGTATATGTTTTTGCATGTAATATTGCTCTAAATTCCTTTTTTGGCACCCAGTGGCAAGCTGGCAAGAAGCAGTCAATGAAGGCTTGGAGTAGAAAGTGTTGGTCTTGGATTTAGGTTTTGCTCCAATATCCGAATGCCTCCGGGAAGATAGCAGCCTTCAGCACCTGGCACAGGCTCCGGATAAAACCCTGGCATAGTAACCCAGACTCGGGCTGCCAGGCTGCCACACAGGGAGACTAGAAGCCTGCGGTGGAGGATGCTGGTGCTGACAGCAGGTAGACTAAGCCACAGGCTAGCCAGAAATTGTGCCAAGAAAAACCGGGATCAGAACTGTGTCTGCACCCAGGTTTCAAGAAATCCCCTGACACCTTTGTGAGGGATTTACCCCCATCCTATCCCTGCACAATCCAACCAAACACAGCTGGCACAGTGATGCCAGAGCTTCATAACCCCATGGTGTGGTCCTTGGGCTCCTTATGGTGGTCTTAAAGTGGGTGGAAATTGGCATTCAAATCTCAAGTGAGGCAGAATCTTCTTTCAAGGTACATTTCCCATTGGAGGTGTAAATTTCCCATGAAAGGCTATGAAGGGAGCATTAAAATAGGACAACAATGTTGATTATTAGCAGGTAGGGCATTTGCCTTGCACACTGCCGACTCCATCTCAATTCCTCCGTCCCTCTCGGAGAGTCCGGCAAGCTACCGAGAGTATCCCACCCTCATGGCAGAGCCTGGCAAGCTCCCCGTGGTGTATTCGATATGCCAAACACAGTAACAACAAGTCTCACAATGGAAACGTTACTGGTGCTTGCTCGAACAAATTGATGAACAGGAGGACAGCGCTACATATTTACCTATAGAGGGGAAAAAACCTCAAGATTTTTGTGTGTGTTGGGGAATGAGAGAGCATCAAGGAATAAACCAAGGCAATCCAGGACCTCAGCACAATGCTGGTTTGATTCATGATTATAAGGGTGAAGTGCCTTGTTATTTTGATTCTGCTGAACTGAATCCATCAGGAAGGAGCTTTGCCTTCCTTGAACCCAGGCACTGTGGTAGGGACCTGATATTCTCTACACTGCCTTATATTTGGTGGAGGATGCACACAAGTACCATTTGCCCCACAATGCCAAGACAGAGGAAGGGAGTGCTTCTCATCAAGATCCTGGGATTTAGAGTTCAAGAATCTGCTCAAGTTCCAAACACACTTGCTGTGAACTGTTAGGCTTTGAACCAATTATTTAGTATTTTGAAATCTTACTTTCTCGGTGATTGTACCTGGAGAAAACAATGGCCTTGCCCACGTCATGGGCTGGTATGAGGGTCCGATAAGCCAATTGACCTAATATCCTTTTGTGAACTTGTAAAGAGAGCCTCAGTTTGTTACTAGGACCACCAGAACTTGGTTTGACAATTTTGGACCAAAAACTTCTGTACCTATTCTTACTTTGAGAGACTACCTGTCAATCTGAAATCCAAATGTCTAATCGATGCTGAAAAATCTAGAAAATTCTCTAGTAGGGCATTGTAAACTTTGGGAACCGCTAACCCGCATCTGTTGAGCACCGGAAGAAGGGCTAGACTGAACTGAAATGAATATCTGAATGTGAATTGGTATATAAGAACAAAGAGTGTAGACTAGGTCATGGGCCATTTTAATACTGATTACTGGTCAAATGTTATGTGCTGGACACATTGGCTTATGGAAGAGAGGTTATTAAAACTAAAAACTTTTTTAGTGTGGCTACTAGAAAATGATGAAGTTGGGCATGTTGTGGTTTTCTTTTTCCCTTCATGATATAAAATTTTTATTTATTTTTTGTATGGAGCGATAGCACAGCGGTAGGGCGTTTGCCTTGCACGCAGCCAACATGGCCCATCCGAGTTCGATTCCTCCGCCCCTCTCGGAGAGCCCGGCAAGCTACCGAGAGTATCTCGCCCGCACGGCAGAGCCTGGCAAGCTCCTTGTGATGTATTCGATATGCCAAACACAGTAACAACAAAGTCTCCAATGGAGACGTTACTGGGCCCGCTCGAGCATGATTATGTTTATAAAGTTGCTTATGATGATTTGTTGCTTTCAAGATTCAATGAACCAATCCCACCACCATTGCACCTTCCCACCATCACTATATCCCACTTTCCCAACCATCCCTCAAGTCTGCCCCAAGAGCAGGCCCTAAATAATTTATTTTGTATTGCTTGTATGTATTGCTTATTATGAATAATTCACTAAAAATGATCAAAAGTTTCCTTGGAAGAAATTGTGTGAAGATTGTTGTATTTCACCATGGAGCCATTAAGATAAGGTATTACTAACATGTTGTTACAGATTAAGCCTTGTGTGTTTATATTTTCTTAATTGAGTTTGGTTGCCTTCTACGTTACATCCCATCTGGTAAGGTGTGCTACTCCTGGCATATCAGCAGTGTAGACTTTGAGTTATCTCTCCAGGAATTCTAAAATTTTGAATGTGGTAATACAATTGGAGCTAAATTTTTAACTGGATGGTGACTTTGGGATCTGGAAACATCTCTGCAACTTGTTGATTTCTTACAAGATTTATTTATGAGTCTCTAGATAATGGCTGGTTAAACCCTGAATACACTCTTTTATTTATTTATTTATTTTTAAATTCTGGAGGTATCCTGATTTACAGTTGCATTAATAATAGACATGAAGGATTCATTTATATTGGAAACGCAACTACGGAGGGTCTCTTAGGAAACTTTCATTTGTACTCCTTATGTGCAGATATTCATGGGTTTTAGAGATGCAAATCTCTTTAAGTCTTTAATGGAACACTAAAACAACTATTTTGGGTTTTGGTTCTCATTTCTGCTTTAAATCCATACAAACGACCACCCACGGCGACCTCTTTAGTGAGAACTGTGACTTGAATCCTCTATGCAAGAAATGGTTTCGCTGTTGCCTCCTCTAGGAGCTGGCTCTGGGTTTGGGAGCTTTGGACTCACATTGGGGTAGAAAGGTAGGCCAGCAACAAAAAAACCTCTGGACCAGAATGAGAACATCCTAAAAATCTTGCCAATAAAGAGAATTTTCAGTTACCAAATGAACCATCACACTTCCTTCTCTCTGAGTCTTTCCTCTCTTGTGAAAAAGGACAAACATGAAGAGCAATCTATTACCCGGCTAGTCCTTTTGGGTTCCCATCTCTGAATTCACTGCCTAATGATTCCCTTTGAGGTGTCACTCACCCACATCTGTTTCATCATTTGAGGAAAGGAGGCTGAGAACAACTTACAAATTTACTAGCAATCACAGGTAGAAGAATAATTGGGGAGAAAGTGCTTCCAGGGTTGGTCTATATCTGCCACCCAACTGCTGGCGAATTGTCACTGTCACTGTCACTGTCCTCCCGTTGTTCATTGATTTGCTCGAGCGGGCCCAGTAACGTCTCCATTGGAGACTTTGTTGTTACTGTGTCTGGCATATCGAATACGTCACGGGTAGCTTGCCAGGCTCTGCCGTGCGGGCAAGATACTCTCGGTAGCTTGCCGGGCTCTCGGAGAGGGGCGGAGGAATCGAACTCAGGTCGGCCATGTTGGCTGCGTGCAAGGCAAACGCCCTAGGGAGAGAGGGAGGGAGCAAAGAAGGGGGGTGGAAATGAAGGTAGGAAGGAAGGAATTAAGGAAGGAAGGAAGAAAATAAGGAAAGAACGAATGAAGGAAGGAAATAGGAAAGAATGAATGGAGGAAGGAATAAAGAATGAAGGAAGGAATGAAAGAATGAAGGAAGGAAGGGAGAGAGGGAGAGAGGGAGGGAGGGAGGAGGAAGGGGGATCCTTTACAGATCTTATCAGGAGAGGCAGGCACTGGCCCCGCCTGGTGCCTGAGATTTATGTGATGGAGAGCAAACCATGGAGTTTGATCGTAAGGGACCCAGTGGTTCTTGGAGAACCCTCTTTTGCAGATTTCTTTCAGAGGCAAATTCTTGCTCGTTGTTTACCAGCAAAAATAAAACCTAAAGCTGTCTCCACAGAGTCCAAACGATAGGATTTGTGCAGTTTGGATGAGACGTGGTTCCCACCCACAGCAGAAGGGCCTGGAATGTGGCCTGTCCGCAGCAGGACGGGAGCTTGAGAGGCTCCCTGCAGTCTGGGGGACCCTGGGCCCCAGGCAGGAGCAATAGATCATGGCCCAACTTAACAAGTGGGATGACCTGTGGAGCCAGAAAGGACAGCTATAAGAAGGTCTTTCTTTCTTTTAATTTTATTATTTTTTAATCCAATCACAGTGAAATACAGTTATAAAGTTGATCATGATTGGGATTCAGCCTTACAATGTCCCCAACACCTATCCCATCCCTTCACCAGTATAAATTTCCCACCACTAATGTCCCCAATTTCCCTCCTGCCCCACCCCACCTGCCTCTGTGATAGTCTCTCCCTCCCTCCTTTCCTCCGTCCTTCCCTTCTTTTCCTCCCTCCCTCCCTCCCCTGCCCCCTCTCTCTCTCTCCTCTTTTGGGTCTTATGCTTTGCAATGCAGATACAGAAAGGTTATCAGGATTATCCTTTTACTTACTTTCAACACAGTTCCTGTCCAAAATGATCATGTCCATCTATTATCGTCCTTCTCTATCCTAATTGCCCAAGAAGGTCTTTCTGTCTGTGAATGTTTCTGCTGCAGTCGAGGTTAGAAAACGAGACAGGAAAGATATAAACTAGCCTTTCATTCAGCAAAAATAAAATGCCGATTCGCTTGGTCATCTGCACAGTGGTAGATGCAGCCAGAATCTTGTTTTTAAAGGTTTTGTTTAATTTTCCACCCCCACACCTCTCCTCCCTAAGGCTTAGCCTGTACCAGCCGGATGAGAAGGAGACAGTGGCCTGCATTTGCCACTCAGTATGTCCTTGTGGAAGAGTTTCTGCGGCATTTCTATTAAAGTACCCTAGGAAAAGGGTCAAGTGCAGACAGCAGGAGGTATCTCTTCTCCCTGAACTTATGTTCCAGTTTTAATGAATCTGAATCATGCATGGAAGTGTCTCGGCTTTCAGGGTGATGTTTTTGTTATTTTATTTTATTTTATTAGAATAAACGTGATCCCTCCTCAGGGGTAAGGAAGTAGACATTCCTGACACATGATTTGGCAGGCCTCAATCACGAGGACGCCAGGTCTGGCTCTCGGAAACCCATTCCAGATCAGGTAGAGGCATATGTTGAGCGTACCCCTAGGGTGTGGAGAGAGGCCACACTCCCATAAAGTGCTTGTTGCCCCTTCCTGCAGTGCAAGTTGAGAGAGATGAGTAATTTACTCTCTGGATGTTGGTCCTCTGAAAATAGCTCAGGGAAGGATGAAGAGGAGGAGTTTCGTTTCTACGTGAGATGGACACAAGCAAAGGCATCAGGGAGTCACCATGCTTAGGGCACGGGAGGAAGGTTTTGTCCTGGCCTTTGGCACGCTGGCCCTCAATCGGCAAACACGACTCCTGTACAACAGGTGACACCTGTCAATCAAATGTGAAAGTGGTTTTCAGCTAAAAATACATTATGGGCTCGGGACTGTATTTTCTCTAGGTCTCAGAGCTGTTCAGGAGATTCTTCCTCCCCAGATCCCACTAGCCATCAACACATCAGAATTAGGTGCCTGTTTTTATTTTTATTTTTTAAAATATATCACCATCAGATACAGTTACAGACTTACAAACTTTCATAATTACGTTTCAGTTATACAATATTCGAGCACCCATCCCTCCACTAGCGCCAATTCTCCACCAACTATGTTCCCAGTATCCCTCCTGCCACCCCTTCTCCCACCCTGCCTCTGTGGCAGGCACATTCTCTTTTACTCTCTCTCTCCTTTTGTGCACTAAGTGGTCATCATGTTCGGTCCATAGTCTACTTTTAGCACCTATCTACAATCCTGAGTGAGCCCTCCAAGCAACATTTACTTGGTGGTCCCTTCTCTATCTCAGCTAGGCGGATTGTTTCAAGTTCAGGTTATTTAGACTTCTAATCCTCTACCAAATATCCAAATATGTGTGTGAGAGAGAGAGGTAAGAATTTGCTTTTGGGTGCCTGAACAATAGCACCATGCATAGGGCATTTGCATTGCACACAGCTGACCTGGGTCCAATTCCCAGCACTCCATATGATCCCTCAGCACCTCCAGGTGTAATCCCTGAGTACAGAACAGGAGAAAACCCTGAGTACCACTGGAGATAGTGTGAAAACAAAACCAACATGACCACAAAAAAAGAATTTTCTTTGTGGGGCCACCCTACAGCAGGGAGGGAGTTTGCCTTGCATGTGGTTGAATCTGGTTCGATCCCCAGCATCCCACATGGTCCCCTGAGCACAGTAATTCCTAAGTGCAGGGCCAGGAGTAAATCCTCAGCATCACCTGGGTGTAACCCAAACAAGGGAAAAAGAAGAATTAGTGCTAAACTGTATTACAATCCTGGTACATTACCCCAAAGTTGGTAAGCCAGGAAATGTAAAAAGCTCTTCATCTATTTTTAAGCCATCATAGGAAATTGTGGTGGAGAATAAGATTAGTTGCTTTTAGCTAATGTCCACAGGAGCTTGTTGGATTGCAATGTCTGTTGAAGGGAATGTGAGCCTGCGGGAAGGCTTTGCTTGGCTGACTGATACATGTATCTTACCATTTGGCTACTGGGGGTGATCATCTACCTTAGAAGAGATTTCTAGGAACTCATATCTGTGTCTTCTGGGAAGAATTCGTTCTTCCACATTTCATTGCATCGGACAAAGGAAAAACAGTGAAACTATTTTGTTGAGTTTCTCATTTTCCTGAAGTGCACAGTTTTTCGGCAATAAAAGGCAACTTACTGAAATTACCATTCACAAACTTACACAATAGACCATCTATATACTTACATAGTCATGTACTGATTCTTTTGGAGGGATGGTTGGGGCCATACCCGGCTCTGACCAGGGTTTACTCCCCTCTTTGGGCTCAGGGATAACTCCTGGTGGGCTCAGGGGACCATATCAGGTGCCAAGGATCAAACCCGGGTTGGCCATAGGCAAAGCAAGCACCCTACCCAATGTACTATGGCTATGGCCCAGTTACGTACGGATTCTTTTTGTTTGTCTTATTTGGTTTGTTTTGGGGCCATGCTATGCTCAGGGCTTACTCATGGCTCTGTGCTCAAGGATCACTCCTGGTGAGCTTAGGGGACCATATGGGATGCTGTGGATTGAACCCAGGTCAACTGGTACAAGGCAAGTGCCTTACAGCTCGCTCTTCTATCTCTCTGGACCCTTTGTAATGATTCTTTTTATTTATTTATTTATTTTTGTACTGATTCTTAAACATGTGATCAACAGCATCTGAGTTGTTTAGTTCTCAAAGAACTTGCTTCCTGGTGTTACAATTTATTCAAATCTAGAAAGATACTTGTCGCTGGAAGGGCAATGATATTATTATTTATATATATATTTATTTACTGAATCACTGTGGGAAAAGTTACAAAGCTTTCAGGTTTAAGTCTCAGTTATGCAATGATCAAACACATTTTCTTCAACAGTACTTATTTTTCACAAACCAAGAACCCCAATAGACCCCCCACCCCTCCCAATGCCTGTGAGGCAGATGAATTCTAGTTAACACTCTATCTACTATGATTAGATTCATTGTTTCGACAAAACATGCACCATTATTATTTAGAGTTTACACCCCCAAATCAGACCTGCTGAAAAGGCTTGTGAAATAATTTGTTTTCTACAGCTGGTTACAAGAACCAAATGATATCGCGGCTGTGCGATTTTGGATTTCTGATATTTTACTTATTAAGCCTGGAAGTATTTCAGCCTAGAGTCAGATAACTATGAGATTGGTTTCTGTGGCTCTGGAGCCATGGCCATGCCGGAGAGCAACCCATGACCTCTGTAGAGCGTGAATGATGAGCCAGGAACGCTCCCCTTCCCATGAGGTTTCAGTTGCCCCATCATGACCGGCTCAAACCTGGCTTTCAAAAAAGCTCCGAGGCAGCCACCATCTTGCTGTCCAGGAGGAAAAAGGCAGAAAGAAGCAACACCCTTTCCCTCCTGGGTAGGCATGGTGCCGTGGATTAACGCAGAGTCCATTCACTTTTCTGCTGCAAGCTGCCAGCTCTGCATTAAGTCCTTGTGCTTCTGGAGCCATGGCCATGCAGGAGAGCCGCTTGTGAGGGGCAACTCATGACTTCAGTAGGGCGTGAAGGACGAGCCAGGAACGCCCCCCTTCCCATGCGGTTTCAGTGGGCAATGATGTTAGATCAATGTCACATGGAGACAACCAAACATTGATCACTTCTGGATGTATTTGCTTTTTGATGATCTTGGCAGTTTGTGGTCAAGTATTTTGTAAAAAGTCCTTCAAATAAAAATTTTCTCCTTAGACTGTAGTTATGTTTTTATTTTATTTTGTGCTCGGTGTGGGGGAGAGTGGAAGTGGGGAATGAGCTCAAAAGGAAAGTAGCATTTCCTTTTTCTTAGTGTGGTTGTTAACACTTGGCAGTGCACAATAATTACCATGATTTACCACTGCTGATGTTGACCCTGATCACCTGGTGGAGAGAGTTTGTATTCAGTTTACACTGTAAAGTGACTCTTTTCCTCTCTTCCCCCCATCCTGCAGTTGTATATTTACAGAAGCTTTAAAAATATTAATTGCTGGGGTTGAAGCAATAGCACAGCAGGTAGACATCTGCCTTGCATGCAGTACCTGGGTTCGACTCCCAGCATCCCATTATGGTCCCCCGAGCATCTCCAGGAGTAATTCCTGAATGCATGAGCCAGGAATAACCCCTGTGCATTGCTGGGTGTGACCCAAAAAGCAAAACAATAATAATAATAATTGCTAAAATGTGGAAGCCACCAAAATGGTCTCCAGAGGTGTTGCTGGACACTAAGCTACCAGTTTGTACTGGGAGGGGGCCACTGGCCAAAGGTCACAAATCAAGAATACCCAGACGTAAAATTAGAAGAAATGTTGATTCTGGATGGTGTTATGTAGCTGCTGTACTAGTCCTGAGCTGCTGTCCTACTAGAATTATTTTTACACACAGAGGAAAACTAAGTTGCTGAAATTGTTATGAGGCGAGGGGTCCCATGGCCACAGTCAAACCAGAGGCCCCTGAATTAGAGATGCTTTTAGGCTGCCTCAGTGATCAAGAGAGGTACTCTGAGGTACAGATCCAGTGCTCACTTCTGCTATATGACTCTGAATAAACACACTGCCTCTCTACTCCAGAAGTTAACAGAATAAACACACTGCCTCTCTACTCCAGAAGTTAACAGAATAAACACACTGCCTCTCTACTCCAGAAGTTAACCACTGTATTGCTGGGTGAGTTACTTGAAGTAACACATTTTATTTATTGATTTATTATTTGTAAATATATTTATTATTTTATTTATTTTTTGAAAGATCATTTTATTTGTTTGTATTTTTTAATTGAATCACCATGAGATACAGTTACAAAACTTTCATTATTGAGTTAGTCATGCAATATTATATTTATCATTTTTTAAATCTTCTTTTTGTTGCTTTTTTAAATTTTAATGAATCACTGTGAGATACAGTTACAGACTTACAAACTTTCATGATTGCATCTCAGTCAAACAATATTTGAATACCCATCCCTCCACTAGTGCCAATTCTCCACCACCAATGTTCCCAGTATCCCTTCCCCTACCCCCACCCCTTCCCACCCCTTGCCTCTGTGGCAGGCACATTCCTTCTTACTCTCTGTTCTTTTGGGTATTATGGTTTGTAATACAGGTATCAAGTGGCCATCATGTTTGGTCCATAGTCTACTTTCAGCATGCATCTACTATCCCGAGTGATCCCGCCAACAATCATTTACTTAGTGCTCCTTTCTCCATCCCAGCTACCTTCTCCCCTAGTGCATGAGATTGGCTTCCAAGCTGTGAGGCGATACTCCTGATCCTTATTTCTACTGTCCTTAGGTGTTAGTTTCATATTATGGAAGAAACACATTTTAGCACTGAGTATGATATTAGGAACAGAGAAACTGCAGTACCAAACTGGCCTTACCTCCTATGACAGTTTGATGGCACTGAATCTCATGTGGGAATTTTGAGAATAGAGCAGAATCAGACTGTACTGTGTCTTGGGCACTAGGAACATTATGTCATGGCTGGACTTTCATTGTCATGCTAAAAAGTCAAGGTCAGGTGAGCTCAACTGGATCTGCCCAGCCTGTCATTTATTCCTGCAGCCCCTACCTACCAGTGGTGCCTACACACACTCTCGAGAAGTTACCCCAGCCCAGTTGCCCAGAGGTAGCAGTCATGGTTTGGGCCCATCAGGCCATGCTCATGGACTCAGCTAATTGCACTGGAAATTAATATCCAACTGAAGAGGTTCTTCTTCTGGGGGGCTGGAGCAATAGCACAGCAGGTAGGATGTTTGCCTTGCACTCGGCCGACCCGGGTTTGATTCCCAGCATCCCATATGGTTCCCTGAGCACGACCAGGACCAGGAGTAATTCCTGAGTGCATTAGCCAAGAGTAAGCCCTGTGCAATGCCGGATGTGACACCCCCTCCCCCCAAAAAAGAGATTCTTCTAATGGCTGCCAGGGGTCTATCCAGAGACCCCCTTGGGAGCAATCTCACGAGAGGCAGTAGTGAAGAAAACCTCAGTTCTGCTGTCTGGTCAAGTTTCATGAGGGACCTCAGGGCTGCCTGACAAGCGGGTTCCATTTCATGGATGCATACACTCACCCATCTTTGAAAAACACACCTCAAATGCTCTGTCTTCAGATCTTTTTCCCCTTCTCATTCTCATCTGGTGGTGCTGCTTCTGCTCCAGGGAGAAGTGGGAACAACTAGAAAAAGGAAGAGAACCATTTCATTCTCGGGGAAGGGAATGAGCATTAATTCGTTCTCACTTCCTTTCTGTTTCCAGGGAGGAGCTTCCTGCTCTCTGCTGGCCAGCCCCTCACCTATGCCTGGGGACACATGTTCTTTTGCTGCCCGAAAATGCCATTTTATAATATTCTAGAACATCACCAAGGAACCCTCATTCTCGCTTACCTGTTTCTTAATGTCCAAATGTCCCTCATCTTTTGTATCATTCTTTATACAAATATGCTCCAATCTCATTCTGAAATCGTAACCCTGGGCCAGAGGTCAAGAATCTTGCCTTGCACGCAGCCAACCCTGATTAGATTTCCCAGCACCGCATATGGTACCCCAAGCACTTCAGGAGTGAGCCCTGAGCACAGAGCCAGGAGTAAGCTCTGAGCACCATTGGTTGTGGCTCCCCCCTTCCCTGCCACACACAAAATTTCCCTAAAAGCCACAACCTAAGCCTTCCAGGAGTCTGAAGCCCTTCATCCCCCTTCTCTGTGTTTCCTGTTATAGTTGGTTCCTGCTCTATCCTCATTTCCTCTTAAGCATCTTGAACTCCAGTTAAGCCTTTTCCCCAAGCACTCCATGGAAACAGCTCTTATCACCTGATAACTGCTTTGTTGCCAAATACAAGACTCAATTCTCAGTTTCCTCCATGCACTCCAACGGTTAGTGACATCTCACACAAATGATTTCTCCCCCCTCTGAAAAACTGTCTACACTTGGTCTCCAGGTGGGAGATAGACAATAACAACGGCTTTTCTCACAGGATGTGAGCTTGGTTATAGCAAAGCCTTTACTTCGTTAACAGCGACATCCCCTGAATCAACTCACTTCCTATTTTTGTAAATAAAGTTTTATTGGCACACAGCCATCTGTATTTATTTATAAGTTGTCTCAAACCACCTTCACATCAGAGGACTTGGTTAATGCAACAAAGACCATCTGGCTGAAAAAGTCAATAGTATGTGCTATTTTTATTAGCATTTTGGGGGCTTTATTAGAGAACTAAATCACTCTGTGCTGTGGGTGTAAGATCTTGAGCGTCACCAGCGCCCAAAGAGAAAACTTCCATGAGCGGGGAGAACCCAGTGAACTCTCTCTTCCATGAGGATTGTTGGGGTTTGTAAGTAGCCAGGGGACAAGAAGAGCTCTTCATGGTGAATAATTAAGATATAGATAAAAGTTAAAGAATGAAAATGAGGACTGGTTATAAGAAAAACTATTCCCTGAGCAGTCATTTTATTTTTTTAATCTACTTGGCTTACTTGATTTTGCTTAGTTCTCACAGAATCTGTTGACACAGAGGCTGTAGCACTGTAGCATTGTGTTCCCATTGTTCATCGATTTGCTCGAGCAGGCCCAGTAACGTCTCCATCATGAGACGTGTTGTTACTGTGTTTGGCATATCGAATACATCACAGGTAGCTTGCCAGGCTCTGCCGTGTAGGCGAGATACTCTCGGTAGCTTTCCAGGCTCTCCAAGAGTGGCAGAGGAATCGAACTCGGGCTGGCCAGGTTGGCCGTGTGCAAGGCAAACACCCTACCAGCTGTGCTATTGCTCCAGTCCAACACACAGAGGCTGCTGTTTCTATTTTACAGACGAGGAAACTGAGGCACACACAAAGTCCAACTCTGACTGAAGGTCCCCTTGAGCTATGAAGTGAGTATTGCACACTGGTACCAGCGCCTCAGAGAGATCCAGGCCCAGGGAGCAGTTAGGACAGCTGCAAACTCCAGAAGATTTACGGAGATGAGTGTCCACTCTTCTCCAGTCTATCTTATAAGTCCCAGAAAAGCGACCCCTCCCCCCCCCCCCCACACACACACCAGATGTTGGCTAGGGCAGAGGCAGGTACTGACCTGAGAGTCAGTCTTTCTGCTGCCTTTCTTATTGACTCCCTTTCCACACTATGCCGTAGGTTCTCACGACAAGTTTTCTAGCAAGTGGATTTAAATCTGAATCTTGAAAACTCCAGTCTCACACCTTTGCCTTTGTCTCTTGCTAAGCCTTAGAGCTCTTGGAACATTGTCTATTGAGTGCAGCTCGCATGGAGAGACATCTAAATGGTATCTGCAGAAATTATAAGGTTTATGGAATTCTGCATCTTTCGGCTACATTTTTATCACCCTTGGGGCACAGTGTATTCCCTGGGTGCAACTAAATTCTCAATAGTTGATAACATGTTTCTTTAGACTCCTGAACTATTTTCAGAAATGAATGTCTGGAGAGATTAAACTTTCTGTTTCAAGGCAGTTCCTCATAGAAGGAACTGAAGTAGCTTTTACCCTCAAACCCGCCTGTAGGTTTGGATTGGGCAACAGAACATGTCCTCCAACCAAGTGCTCTGCAAATGATGTCTCCCGAATGCCAGTGATTTCACACACACACACACACACACACACACACACACACACACACACACACACACGCACACACCCCTCATGTAATAGTTGTTTATCTTATGACAGGGAAATTGATGTTTACCTTCTTAGACCGGATACAACCACCTAGCATTGGTGCACACTAGGCTTGGTCTCTCCTTGTTTGCGGGGCGTCTTTCCATCCTGGTCATTATTTCTTTTGTGGTGCAGAAACTTCTTAGTTTGATGTAGCCCACTTGTGTATTTTTGCTTCCCATTTGCACTGAATCATTGAAGATACCTCTAGATTCAACATTGTAAAATGTTCTACCTATGTTTTCCTCATTATTACTTATGGATTTTAAGTCTGCTATCAAGGTATTTGATCCTTTTTTTTTTATTTTGGGGTATAAGTACTGTGCACTAACCGATTGCGCCACTGGAGCTCTGGAGTGATAGCACAGCAGTAGGGCGTTTGCCTTGCACGCAGCCAGCGTGGCCGAGCTGGGTTCGTCACCCACATGGCAAAGCCTGGCATAGCTACCCGTGACGTATTCGATATGCCAAACACCGTAACAACAGGTCTCACGATGGAGATGTTACTGGGCCCACTTGAGCAAATCAATGAACAATGAGAGGACAGTGTGACAGTGACAGTGCTTTTTAGGTCACAACTGGTGATGCACAGGGGTTACTCCTGACTCTGTACTCAGGAGTTACTCCTGACGGTGCTCACTTATCACTTAATCACTTAACTTCCCGTTAGTCATAGATTTGCTCGAGCGGGCGCCAGTTACGTCTCCATCTGTCCCTGTCTTGTGCCAGTGTAGCCCAATGGCATCTGTTCGCTCCGGGAACATGAAGGGCCTCAAACCGATCGTTCATGATCTTCACGAAGAAGTCTGACCATCTGGTAGGTGGGCGGCCACGCTGTCTTTTGACATCCCGTGGAATCCAGTCGGTAACAGCTCTAGTCCAGCGGTCGTCTTTAAATCTCATTACGTGACCAGCCCATCTGATTTTCGACACCTTGGCAAATGAGACAGCGTCCCTGATTCTTGATCGTCGACAGATGACAGAACTCCAGATTCTTTCTCTCATTTGAGTGAAACGTGATATTCCAAGCATAGCTCTTTCTATTCTTCTTTGGGAGACCTGAATAGCGTTCTCATCTTGTTTGCGTAGGGCTCAGGTCTCTGAGGCATATGTTAATGCAGGAAGAACAGTGGAATCAAAGAGATGTGCCCAGAGACGGAGGTTCTTCGTCCTCTTAGCTATTTCTTAGCTACCGAGAGTATTCCGCCCGCACGGAAGAGCCTGGCAAGCTATCCGTTGTGTATTCGATATGCCAAAACCAGTAACTACAACTGGTCTCATTCACCTGACCCTGAAGGCTTCACCGACATGGCAGCACTGAGAAGGATGAGAAAGGAGAGGCCGACAAAATCTCAAGGCCGACCTAGGCTGCCACAACGAAGGAAGACAAAAATGATCGTCTGTACTTTCAATGCACGTACGCTAGCATCAGATGCATCCATCGAGGACCTGATGGTACAAGCGCGAATGATCAAGTACGACATCATTGGTCTGACCGAGACAAGAAGGCACGAATCTCACCATGCCGTTTTCGACACTGGAGAAGAATTGTTCCTCGGAACATGCGATAAAAGAGGTGTTGGAGGAGTCGGTGTCCTTGTCAACACAAACTTGGCCAAGAGCATTGATTCATTCGAATGCCTAACAACCCGAATCGGATGTTTACATTTGAATAGATGTGGCTCACTGCCTGCAGTTTCTATCTTCGTCGTCTACGCACCAACATCTCATTATGATGAAAGAGAAATCGAGAAGTTCTACATGGAGCTAGAGAAGTTCTATAAAGAAGACCACACCTTCTACAAGATCATTGTGGGTGATTTTAATGCCAAGATAGGATCGAGAAGATCAGCTGAAGAACTTCACATCGGGACCCATGGCCTAGAATGGAACGAACAGGGTGAGAGACTGTCTGAGTTCATCATGTCGACCAAGACCATTCATGGTAACTCACAGTTCCAGAAGGCAGAATCTAAACGATGGACATGGGAGTCTCCCGGTGGACGATTCCACAATGAAATAGACCACATCATATTCAATCGACGGTTTTGCCTGACTGATGTCGCTGTTGTCCCAAAATTTCAAACCGGGATCGGACCACCATCTCCTTCGTGCAAAATTCTACTT
Source organism: Sorex fumeus (assembly GCF_029834395.1). NCBI lineage: Eukaryota > Metazoa > Chordata > Mammalia > Eulipotyphla > Soricidae > Sorex > Sorex fumeus. The sequence goes on along the minus strand of NW_026606322.1, from coordinate 27,263,179 downwards.
CACAGAGCGGGGAGAAAGAGCTGCAAAGTTCAAAAAGAGAACTCCCAGAATGACCACCAACTGGGAACTCTTTGGTACTATTGCGGCAACATGGGAAGATGCCATTGTTGACAACATTGACGAGGAATACGATCGACTGGTTCAGCACCTCCATGAATGTTCGAGGAATGCCAAGAGAGAGATAGCCACAAAAAATCGCCTATCTTCGAAAACTCTTGAGCTAATTCACCAGCGTGGTTTGGCGCATGCCTCAGGCAACCACAAGCTAATGTCCAAGCTCGCAAAGCAGTGCAGAGATGTGATCAAGGAAGACCTCAAAGAGAGAAGAGCAGAAGTGCTGGTAGATGCGGCAGAAGCCGGGAAAAGTATTCATAACGCCCGCCTGTCCTTCGCCAACTACAAGATCAAGATGACTGCCCTCCGACATCCTGATGGATCCATCACATCCTCCAGAACGGCAATGGAGAAGATTATCCCTGACTTCTTCTCAAATCTCTTCGATAGCCATGTCCACTTGCCGACATACCAAATTCCACAGGATGGATATGTCGTTCCCAACGTTCTCCCTTCCGAAATCCGACACACCATTTCGTCGGTAAAGAAACAAACAGCACCCGGCCCAGACAAGGTCAGACCTGAACACCTGAAGAACCTGCCGTCAGTACTCATCAATACACTGGCTCGGCTCTTCACTCGCTACCTGTCTGAATGCAAGGTTCCGTCCCAATAGAAAACCAGCAGGACCGTACTACTGTTCAAGAAGGGAGACATCCATGACATTGGCAACTATCGCCCAATCTGCCTATTGTCTGTCATCTACAAGTTGTTCACTCGAGTCATCCTGAATAGGATTGGCAGAACACTAGATGAAGGACAACCATGCGAGCAAGCCGGGTTCCGCAAAGGATTCAGCACCATCGACCATATCCACATGATAACCAAGCTCATTGAGGTTTCTCGGGAGTTCAAGATGCCGCTCTGTTTAACGTTCATTGATTTAAAGAAGGCCTTTGATTCTGTTGAGACAGAAGTGGTCATTGAAGCCCTAGCCAATCAGGGTATTCAAGCCCAATACATCAGAATCCTCTGTGAGCTGTATTGCGGATTCACTACCAGGATCTCACCATTCTACAAAGAAGTGATCATTGATGTCAAGAGAGGGGTGCGGCAGGGTGATACCATTTCACCAAAACTCTTCAGTGCCACCCTTGAGAACATCATGCGATGACTGGAATGGGAAGGAATGGGAGTGAAGATAGATGGTCGGCAACTACACCACCTCCGTTTTGCTGATGACATTGTTTTAATAACACCAAACATTAGTCAAGCGGCATAAATGCTGGCCGACTTTGACTGTGAGTGTGGAAAGGTTAGACTACAGCTGAACCTTATGAAGACAATGTTTATGAGAAACAGCCTCGTTCCTGACGCCCCATTCGCTCTCAATGGAACGACCATCTCCGAATGCAACAGCTATGTGTACCTAGGTCGAGAGGTCAACATGACAAATGACCTGGCACCCGAGCTGCACAGGAGGAAGAGAGCGGCTTGGAACGCCTTCAAGAACGTCGAAGAAATAGCTAAGAGGACGAAGAACCTCCAGCTCCGGGCACATCTCTTTGATTCCTGGTGGTGCTCAGGGGGACCATATGGGATGCTGGGAATCGAACCAGGCTCGGCCACGTGCAAGGCAAATGCCCTACTCGCTGTGCTAACTCTCCAGCTCCATTTGATCCATTTTTATTTGAATTTTGTGTATGGTATAAGGAAGGGGTCTGAGTTTATTTATTTATTTATTTATTTATTTATTTATTTGCATGTGACCAAACAACACCATTTGTTGAAAAGGTTTTTCTTGTAGTAACTACTCATCTGCCTGAGAATCTGTCTCTGGATTTCAAATTCTATTTTACTGGTCTGAAAGTCTGTCCTTAGTCCAGTATCATGCTATTTTGATTACAACAGCTTTTTATGGGAATGGGAGTGGGGTATTTGAGGAGGTTGGAGCCCGCATTTGGTGGTACTCAGGGATTATTACTGGCTCTGTGCTCATGAATTGCCCTTGGAAGGCTTCAGGGGACCATATGAGGTGCCAGGGATTGAACCCGAGTCAACCACATGCAAGACATTTGTCCTGCTCTTTATGTTTTCTCTCTAGCTTCTACAGTTTCACAGCATAATTTGAAATTGGGAAGAAGTATCTCATCTTCTTTTTTCCCCCAGGATCTCTTTGCCTATTCTGGGGGTTTTATTACTACATATAAAATTTAACAGCTTTTGATCTATGTCTTTAAAAAATGTCACAGGCATTTTTATGGAGACTGCATTGAATCTGTATAACGCTTCGGACAGGATTGTCATTTTGACAACATTAATCCTTCCAATCCATGCACAGGAGATTTGTTTCCATTTCCTTGCATCCTCTTATTTCTTTTAGTACTGATTTATAGTCTTTTTTTTTTTTTGCATAAGTCTTTCACCTCTTTTATTAAGCTAATTCCTAGCTCCTTGATTTTCTGGGGCACAACTGTGAATGCTGTGAATGCAGTTGTTAGAAATTTCTCTATTTCATTATTTGCATGTAGGAAAGCCACGGATTTCTGCATGTTGATTTTGTAGCTTTCCACTTTACTGTGCAAGTCTATTCTATTACTTTAGGAACTTTAAAAAATCAGACTATTTAGGGTTTTCCAAGTATAATGTCATATCATCTGTAAATAATGAAAATTTTACCTTTTTCAACCTGCATGCCCTCTTATGTTTTTCAACCTGAATGCCCTCTTTTTTATTTTGGTCTATTTTTTATGAGCAAGATTTCCAATACTGTATTGAATAGTAATAGTGAGAGTAAACAACCTTGCCTTATGCCTGATCTTAAGGGAAGACTTACAGTTTTTCACGATTGAGTATAATTTTTGCAGTGGGCTGGGGAAAAGACTTTATCTACATTGAGGAAATTTTCTTCGTTCTCATTTTAAGGAAAAATTTTTATCATGAATGGATATTGAATCTTGTCAAATGCTTTCTCTGTTGTCTATTGATATGATAATGTGATTTTATTTTTCTTTGTATTTATGTGGTGTATTATGTTAATTGATTTTGATATTAAGGTGGTTACTTTTTAACAATGGCTTAAAAATTTGTTTTGTTAACCACCTTACCTTTTCATCTATAAGCCTGTGGCAGACAAGACATTAATATTATTCCTGCTTCCCACATTTGTATTCTATTACCCACTTATCAACTAAAAAAATCTTTGGGTCCACATCTGGTGGTGCTCAAGGGCTAGTCCCGATTCTGTGCTTAGGAGTGACCCCTATCTGCACTCAGGAGACTACATATAGCACCAAGAATTTGATACTTGGTACAGCCACATATAAGGCAAGTGCCTTGCTTCCTGTATTACCTACCTGGCCCCTGTTTCCCTTTTATAGCTGAGGAAACTCAGGTTGCAGAAGTAGACTTGGCATCAGAAGGCAACAATAACTCCTCAGTTTTCTCTGTACTCTTCTGGTGTCTTCCAGTTGATAAGCAAAGTCCATATCTCTTTGAGCTCAGTGGGCCAAGGAGCAGGAATAGAGATTCAGCACAGGCCTTTAGATGAATCTATTGCTGTGCAGGCAGGAAACAAATACATTTTGGTTTAGTTCTTGTTTTGACTCAGATCAATCATGTTCATTTGTTTCTGTCAGTTACTGTTGAGGTAAAGGGATAACTTTCTGAATTCATGACTTGACAATATTTTGCTTTCAAGATGCTTAAAAAAGTTTCTGGAAAAAGAACTTCTGAACCACAGTCGAGGATGAGAGTGGTGTCATGCCCCACCCTGCAATTTATTTGAATGATTATCTTCTCTCAGCTGTGTTGAGTGAGTCCTCAAACACTTTTGGATCTTTTTCAAATGAGACTTTCTCTCATTTTCAGAAACCCAAAGGATAAACTGTTGCAGAAAATGTTTTTACTTTCTCTCAGTTCTGTGTACTGATAATTTGTTTTTGTTATTATTAAGGTCAGTTTTTTTTTTAACCCAAAGGAGTCCAGTTTCCTGAATGATCTAAATCAGAAGAATAGAGGAACATGGAAAAATTGCTTCTTCCTTCTTGAAAACAAACAAGAGTTGAGTTTGGACCACAGGAACCTTCGAGAACAGAGGAATTCACCATCCAATTTGGTCATCCCTCAAGACTAGAATCTAGGAGGTTTATAACTTTCCCCCTGAAGTCTTTGTTCTCACAGGTGAATTCTCTGGGATCTGAGACAAAAAAAAATGAAATTTTTAAGGAAGGTATAGTTTCTATTTAGCCTCAAAGATCTACGGCAATACAGCCCATGCCAAAGAATCCAGGCTGACTTCCATTGTCTGCAGGCGAAACAGTCTATGAATTGAATTGTTGATCTACTTAACTCTTCTTCTGCTCCTCCCTTCCAGGAGAAGGAAGAATGGAAGGACCCCATCAAGATGAAACCAAGTGGTAACTATGACACCCATTTGGCTAGCTCAGAAGTGTTCATGCAAAAACACGAGAGAACAAGGGGGGAAGAGTATGTGAACTTCTAACCCTCCACCCCACATGCCACTGGGTTGGTGGGTGGCATGAGCAAGCCTTCAAGTTCCCCAAAGTGGGCGTTTTTATGGGCCCGAGTGACAAAGAACCAAAGACTAAGAACTTTGAGCTGCAAGTGGAAAACTACCAAAAATTACCAAAGCACTGCCCAGCCCTGCCTGTACTGAGCATCATGCCCTTGACGAGAGTGGGTTTAGATTCACTGCCCTGCTCTGATCCTTTAATGCCTGAGGGTGCCAGTAGAACCCCTTCTCATGTGTGTATAGGGTGGCTTGTTAAGAAGTGCATAGGTTTTGTTTCGTTTTTGTTTTTTTAGGGTCACACCCAGAAATGCTCAGGGGCTACTCCTAGCTCTGTGCTGAGAAATTACTCCTGGCAGCCTTGGGGGACCATGTGGGATGGTGGGAGTCAAACCTAGGTCAGCAACGTGCAAGGCAAATGCACTACCTGCTGTAATATCTTTCCAGCCCTAGCGTGAGTCTTAATTTGGTCCTTTTCAATTGCCTCATGTCTCGGTTGAGTGATACTTCATCAATTGGTGGGCGAGAGTGGGTGAACAGAAGTATTAATTAGGATGAGTGATGGTCCTTGCTACCTGGTTCTCCTTGCAGTGTTGGTGAACCCAAAATGTGAAGCCAAGTGATCACATCAAAAATGCAACATCAGCTCAAACGTGCCAAAGACAAGAGTATTTCAACTGCTCCCTGGTCTGGTGATATGAATGGTTCTGTCCTACTTAGAGAAAGATTATAATGTGTCTGAATAATGGTGTTAGGACACAGGCATAAGGAATTCCACAGGGTTTTCTTTTGGGGATTTATAGTTTGTCTTTTAGCATTTTGTAAAAGCATCGATGGAGATGGGGACACAGGAATCTGGGGAGGAATAGGGATATTTTCACGCTGATGATGGAATAGACATTGATTGAGGATGGCCAATGTGTTCAAGTCAACTTAGTTTGAGTGGCATGATTTTAGAGAACATGAGGTAGGAAGCAAGCGTTTTTTGTTTTTTGTTTTTTTTTTTTTTTCAGAAAACACATTGTGTCATGTATTGGAGACATGAGGTGTGGGAATGAGCTTGAATTTCCTTTTTACTGATAGTCCAGGCAAGAAATTCAGTCTTTCTTAAGGTCTGCTAAAATGAACAATGAAAATAAAATAAAATAAAATGGGCAATGATGCGTGACTATTTCAAGCATGGACTTGGGTGAGAGAGTACTTTGGAAAATATGGTGTTTTAATAACACTATATAAAATTTATATGACTTGTAAATAACATTGGTTGTCAATTCATGTATTGATTCAACAAACACAATGAATATCTCCAATGATCTGGTGACATGAAATAAATGACTGCTCCCTAAACCCACAAAGCTTAGATTTGACATATGAAAATGGTCCTGGGATGCAGAAAATACAATGTGGAAGCTCATAAATTTGGCAGTTAACCTGGATTTGAAAGATTTCCAGAAGGCATCTAGGACAACGTGATGTCCCAGCTGAGATTAAATGCTTGGCGAAGATGCCCCAGTCCACTTTATTTAAGTGTTAACCTCTATTCTCTCATACCTTACTCACTATCACTATTGCTATCATTATCACCCTGTTGTTCATCAATTTGCTCGAGCGTGCCCAGTAACGTCTCTATTCGTCCCTATCACGTGCTAGTGTAGCCCGATGACATACTGGGGGCTCTTTCAAGGCCAGGGAAATGAGGACCAAAATTGTTTCTGTTTTTGGCATATGGAGTACGCCACGGGGAGCTTGCCAGGCTCTGCAGTGCCGGTGGGATACTCTCGTAGCTTTCCAGGCTCTCCGAGAGGGATGGAGGCCTTTGGGGCAGCCTCTAATCACCTCTACAGGTGTTCCCAGTCAGGCATATATGTGGGCATGATACAATCAGTAGCCTGCCTGGTTCTCTGAGAGTGAGAATTAGAGAATAAGAGGTTCCAGGAGCTTGGTTTTATAGTCTCTGGATCCTGGCCGTTGATGGGGTTACATGGCAGTTGGTGGGTGTAACTGTCTAGCTACTGGAAGGTGGGAGAGCTGGGTGGAGGAGGCCCAGTCCTTATCCAAGCAGGCTTGGAGATCTCAGCCCCGGGTCCCGCACACCTGGGTTCCTCTGCCAGTCCCTTCATGTTCCTTACTCACCTCTGCTATATTTATTTTTACAGCAATGATCACCATCTGATACACCCTTCTCACTTACCTTTTTATGATGTTTCTGGCTCCAGCAGCCAAAATTAGTGACACAAATTCAATGCTTTCTCCTCTTCTATTTCCTACTGTATCCTCAGTACCTAGTCTTGTGGTACACAGTAGGCATTCATCTAATATCTCTGGGAATGAATGAGTAAGAATATGATTTGCGCACCCAAGAAGGCAGGAAAGTATATTCCAAAGGAGAACTCAACATAAGGAAAGATCAGGAGACAGATCAGGAGACAAATGGATGACTTTTTAAATTAATATTTGTATGTTCTTGGGATAAATGCCAAGAAATGGAATTTCTGGGTTACATATAAGCTATATTTTTAGTTTTCATTTTTTTCCCCAAAAGTTTCCTTTGAGTTTACCAAAGTCTGCAGCTTATACTTCAACAGAAAAAAAGGGATATTTTAAATCATGTTACTGCAGACAAACTGAAACAATAATGGCTATAGAAGTTTGGGTTGGGGTGTTTTGTTTTATTTTATTTTTTTTAGGGTGGACAATCTGTTAAGAAGAAACAAAATCTTATGTAAGCTTTTCTTTTCTTTTTTTATTTTATAAAAATATCAATATTCTTTGTCCAGATTTTAGATTTTCCAGAAGAAATGACTTTTGCAGTACTAAAAAAATTTTCATATTGTTTTTCACAGAAAATGAGTCAGATAACACTCACACCAACAGTGAAAGAAGGTTCCTTTTGAACCATACCCCTGTCAACACTGCTGATAGTCTTTTAAATATATGCTATTTTCAGCGGTGTGACATTGATTTCTCATTGTCATTTTTATTTGCATTTCCCTGATAATAAATGCCAATGAATACTTTTTCATATACCTATGAAATGACTGTATGTCTTCTTCATGGGACGAGTCTCTTCATTGGTCTCCTTTTTGGATAGGATTATTGGCTTTTATGTTATTGAGTTTTATGAATGATATAGCGATATCGTCTCATTTGTTGTTTTAGACTTTTTTTGCCTTTTGCCAATGGGGTTGAATTTTTAAAGACAACTCTGATGTCTACATCCTAGTTTTATTTACCTCAAAGTATTTTACAGATTTGGTTTAATCTTGAGGTCTTTAATTCACTTTGTTTATTTTATTATATTTTATTTATTTTTTGGTTTTTTTGGGTCACACCCAGAGATGCACAGGGGTTACTCCTGGCTCTGCACTTAGGAATTACCCCTGGTGGTGCTCAGAGGACCATATGGGATGCTGGGAATCGAACCCGCGTCGGCCGCGTGCAAGTCAAATGCCCTAGCTGCTGTGCTATTGCTCCAGCCCCCTTTAATTCACTTTGAATTAATTTTTGTAAGATATGGATCCAGTGTCCTTTTTTTTATTTGACTATGCAGTTTTCCTGACAACTCTTGTTTAAGAGGCTTTCCTTGTTCCACTTCCTGTACTCTGTTCCTTTGCCATAGACTAGTTATGCCTCAAGGTTTGTCTCTGGTTTCTTAATTCTATTCCATGGGTCTGAGAGTCCATTTTTATTCCAGTGCCATACTGTATTGCTTATGATTAGCCTATAAGATGATTAAAAATCAAGGAAAGCAATATCACCCATCTTCTTTTCCCCCCCTCAGAATTGCTTTGGTTATTTAAGGAATTTTATGATTTCAAACAAATTTTACTACTGTTTGTTTTAAGTTCCTAAAAAATGTTATTGGTATTTTACAGCTATGGCATTAAATCTATATAATGGTTTGGGTCGAGTTGATATTAAAATGTTATTATAATTAATGTAATGTGTTTATTATGGTGCTAACATGTGTGATCTTAGTGTACACTTTTCTACACCAAAGTGTCCAAGAACCTGCACCTGTGTCCCTGAGTCACCTCCAGTCCATGTACTTCCCCCTGCTCCGGTGTTCTCAGTGTATACTCTCATACTCAGATCAATGCCCTTACTCTGCTTCCATATACATCACAAATAAGTGAGACAACTTATGCTTTCCTTCTCTCTCTGGCTTGTTTCAGTCAACATAGTAAACTCCATTTCCACCCAGGTCGCAGCAAACTGTGTGAGTTCACGTTTTGTTACACCTGCAAAATATTCCGTTGTATAAAATATATATAATCTCACTTAAAAATATGTCTTTAATTTTTTAAGATTATACATCACTTTTAAAAAAATATCTTTCCTACTTTAATTTTTAATTAATATTTTATATATATTGCTCTAAAATCTTTATTTTTTATTGAGATACTGTAGTTTGCAATGCTATTCATAATGGTTTCTTATGCAAATAACTCCAACACCATACCCATCACCAGTGTACCCCTCTCTCTCCAAAGATCCCAGTACCTCTCCCTCCCACCCGCTCCTACCTCACTTGTGTCGATCAGTTCTCCCGTCATGCTGCCTTTGGATCTTTGTTGCTACCTCATTGCGTACCTTTAAATCCAGTATACAAGAGATCATTCCATCTCTCTCATTCTGACTGACTTCACTCAGCATGATATTCTCTAGTTCTATTCATGTTGCTTGCAAAATTGCATGATTTTGTTTGTTCTTAGAGTTGCATAGTATTCCACTGTGTATACACACCACATCCTTTTTAAAAATTTGTATTTTTATTGAATCACCATGAGATAGAGCATTACAAAATTTTTCATGATTGCATTCCAGTCATACAATGTCCTAACACCCATCCCTCCCCCCAGTGTGAATTTCCAGCACCAGTGTACCAGTGTTCCCAGTTTCCCTCCCACCCCTTCAAGCCAACCCCCACCCCAGCCTGCCTTCATGAAAGACACCTCTCTTCTCTTTCTTCCTCTCTCTCTCTTTCTCTCTCATTTTAGGCATTATGGTTTGCAATACAGAAGCTGAAAGGTTATGATCTATATCCTTTTATCTGCTTTCAACACTCAGCTCTTGTCCAGAGTGATCATTGCCAACTAATATTGTCATATTGGACTCTCCTCTGTCTTAACTATCCTCCATCTCCCACACCATTAATCCACCATTGAGCAATCCTCCTGAGCCATTTTCCCTGACCTTGGATATTAGTTTTGTACTTTTTTTTAAACATCCCACAAGTGAATGCAGTCATTCTATATCTGTTCCTCTCCTTTTGACTTACTTCCCTCAGCATGATAGCCTCCAGGTCTATCCATTTACGGACAAATTTCATGATCTCATTTTTCCTAACAACTGTGTAGTATTCCATTGCACACCCATATTTTTTTCTTTTTTGGCTTTTTGGGTCACACCCAGTGATGCACAGGGGTTACTCCTGGCTCTACACTCAGGAATTACTCCTGGCAGTGCTCAGGGGACCATATGGGATGCTGGGACTTGAACCCAGGTGGAGCGCATGCAAGGCAAACACCTACCCACTGTGCTGTCGCTCCAGCCCCCCACATCTTTTTAATAGAATGAACATTTTGATCATGTTAATTCTTCCAGTCTATGAGGATGGAATATTTTTCCATTTCCTGGTGTCCTTTTCTATTTCTTTTAATTGTGACTAATAGTTTTATATGTCTTTCACCTTTGTTAAATTGATTTCTAGATACCTTTTATTTTTGGATACTATTTTAGATAGTTGTCTTTTTTATTTCTTCTAGGTTTTTTTTTGTATATAGAACTGCAACAAATTCTTCTGATTTGAGTCTTTAGTTTGCTATTTGATGTATTGTTTATTTTTTCTAAGTATTTTTAATGAACCCTTCACTTTCACTGTCCTCCCGTTCATCGATTTGCTCTAGCGGGCCCAGTAACGTCTCCATTGGAGACTTTGTTGTTACTGTGTTTGGCATATCGAATACATCACGGGTAGCTTGCCAGGCTCTGCCGTGCGGGAGAGATACTCCCGGTAGCTTGCCGGGCTCTCCGAGAGTGGTGGAGGAATCGAACTCTGGTCGGCCATGTTGGCTGCGTGCAAGGCAAATGCCTTACCGCTGTGCTACCACTGTTCTTCTGGCTTATGTATAGTGAACCCTTCACTATACATAATGTCATTTGCAAATAATGATATTTTAACTTCCTTTATAGCACAGCGGGTAGGGTGTTTGCCTTGCACGCGGCCGACCCGGGTTCAATTCCCAGCATCCCATATGGTCCCCCCAGCACCGCCAGGAGTAATTCCTGAGTGTATGAGTCAGGAGTAACCCCTGTGCATCCCTTGGTGTGGCCCTAAAACCAAAAAAAAAGACACATTTGATCCTTGTCTTGTACCTGATCTCAGAGAAGACTGTATTTTCACCAGTGAGTATAATGTTGACTGTGGATTTGTGGTATATGGCCTTTACTGTATTGAGCGTTAGGAATTTTATCATGAATGAGTATTAATCATATGAAAGCATATTTTTTAATCTGTTGATATGAGCATACAATTTTAATCTTTTCTTTTGTTGGTATGTATATTATGGTAATTGATTTGTGAGTATTTAAATATTATTGCATTTCTGAAATAAACCCAATTGATCATGGTTGATGATCCTTCTTAGGCTTGTTAGGTTAGTTGACAAAGATTTTGTCTAACATCTTTGATTCAAAGTTCATCAAGGATATCAGCCTGAAAAAAATTTTTTTTTAGTAATACCTCTTATGGCTTTTGGTTGTAGGCTAATGTTGACTTCACAGAAGCTGTTGATAAGAATTAAATATCTTTGATATTTTGTAATAACTTTATGAGTATTAGAAGTCTTCTTTGAAGTTCTGATATAACTCACTACCCATCTGGACCTGGGCTTTTGTTTTTGGAAGACTTAAATTATTATTTCAATTTCCTTATTATAATTTATCTGCTAAGGTTTTCTGCTTCCTCCTGATTCAAATATTGGGAGGTTATATGATTATAGAAATATACACATTTCTTCCAACTTGTTCAATTTTTATTGTTGTGGGGGGAGTCACATCCCCACAGAAATGCTCAGAGTTTACTCCTGGCTCTGTACTCAGAAATTAATTCTGGCTGTGGTTGGAAGACCATATGGGATGCTGGGGATTGAAATTTTGTCATCCACATACAAGACAAGAGCCTTACCTGCTGTATTATCACTCTGACCCCTAGTTTATCCAACTTAGTGACATCAAGTTGTTCATAAAATTCTAACTGACATAGTTGTAACTGATATAAAGCTGTAACTGCTTATGATCTTTCATCTGATAATTTCTCCCCTTTCATTTGATTGTTTATTTGTTTCTCTATTTTCCCATGTATCTAAGAGTTTGTAAACATTGTTAGTTCTTTAAAAATAGACAAATAAACAAACTCCTGGTTTTCTCTACCCTTTGGATTCTTTTCTTGATTTCTTCTATTATTAGTTTCTGTTCTAATTTTTATTATTTTTTTTCCTTCTACTTTGGGTTCCTTTCATTATTCTTTTTCTAGCTTCTCCAGATGAAAGGTTAAGTTAGCAATTTAAACCTTTTCCTTTTTTCTGATGTAAACCTGTATTGTTATGAACTTCCTCCTAAGTACTGCATTTGTTGTGTCCCACGGGTTTTGAAAGTTTGCGTTTTTGTTTCTGTTCATTTCAAGGAAAATTTTTATTTCTACTTGGAAATTCTTTTTGACCCAATGCTTGTTTAAATATGTTGTTCAGTTTCCAAATAATAGGTGTTTTCTGCTTTTCTTTTCATAGTTAATATCTACTTTCGTGGCATTGTGGTTTGAAAAATAAATTGATATAATTTCTATCCTCATGATGTTATGGATATTTGAATTGTGCCCTGGCATGTTCTCTGTCCTGGAGAATGTTTCATGTACACCGGAAAAGAATGTGTATACAGCTTATTGGGGATGGGGGTCCTGCATCTGGGGTCTTTTTATTAGGATACGAATCCCATTAATGGGGACTCCATCCTTATATCCTAATCACTTCCCTCAGCCCCACTTCTAAATATCACAACATAGGAGATTAGGTATGAACAATATGAACTTTGGGGATGCAAACTCACTCTTCAGCATTTGGTTTGGTAGAAGATTCACATATGAGGTAGAATATAGATGGATGAGACCAGTGGCCAGATCAGTCAGCCAAATTAAAGAGTTCGAGTTTTATTCTAAAGGTAATGCAAACAGTTGAGGTATTTAATGGAGAAGCCATGCTAAGATATCATCTTTAGAGATATTAGGGTTAATATGGGAACAATGATCAGTGTCATCACGGATCTGGGGACAGGGAAACTAGGAGAAAGGCTCTTACAGTGATTTACAAGGAAGATGGTGATGTCCTGAACTGGCACTACTATGGCATGGTGGGAGGCATTTGGGTGGTAGAATCGACGGATGTGGAGGGCCTGTTGGTGCAGGGGCATGAGGAAAGGGGAGCTCAGGAGTGAGCAGGATTGAGGCAGATTTAAGAGGTTTTGTGCTTGGTGTGTTTTCTTGAGTGGTTCAAGTCAGATAGTAAAGCAGACTTCGATGAAGATGAGTTTAGGTATGGACCTTTCAACGAAACATGTTTTAATTTTATGATTAAACATGTTATTAAATTTATAACACATTCTAGAAGGGACCATGAAAATAACAGATACATTTTTTATAAATATTTTTACAGACTTAGGATCCAGTTCCCATCTTGTGATACTGCCAACTCTAAGGATACTACTTGCTCAATTGATAATTTACATATCTTCATGGTTATAATTCAACCTTCATAGCCATGAAGATTGAGCCTATTCACATGACTCTATATGATGCTTCATTCCCTCACTTTGAAGTGTCTGTGAAGGAGATACTATGTATGATTGCTTCTAGCTTCAGCTGCCAGATTGTTTGCCACTTAAGAATCCACAAATGATATCTGTCGCATTGATTTTATTCCTTTGTTACCTATCAAACAGGACTTGACACATTGATGGCACATAAAGAGCTATTGCATAAAATATAATCTGATTTTTCCTAGTAAGGTTGTAAACACGTGGTCTTCTGCTTTAGAAGGCGTTAGAATGAAATCTTTTTTTTTCCTTTTTGGGTGACACCCAGCTATGCACAGGGGTTACTCCTGGCTCTGCACTCAGGAATTACTCCTGGTGGTGCTCAGGGGACCACATGGAATGCTGGGAAACGAACCTGGGTCGGCCACGTGCAAGGCAAACACCCTACCCGCTGTGCTATTGCTCCAGCCCCTAGAATGAAATCTTGATTTTGAAGCTTTATTTGAGTGGCCTCAGAAAAGTTGCTTAATTCAGTAAAGCTCTGGATTTCTGTGTTTAGGAGTAAAGCTCCATGGAAGGGCATATGTGAAGTGTCTCAATTATTGCAGGACTGAAAGCAGGCACAATGTATGTAATTATTTCCTTCTTCTTCATCCTCCTTCCAGCACTTTATAGAGCAAGCCATTCCCTAAATTGCCACTGATGAGTGTTCTAGAGAGTCAAGTTTTATGGTAAACATAATTAAGAAGGTTACTCTTCTCAGAAAATTATGTAAAATGATTGTGAATGATTTTTGAATCACTTTATATTTTGTATGATCCATGACAGGATTTCCTGGTATTTGTACAGAGTTGAAAACCCACAACCTTTCAGGTACACCCCCACAGGCTAAAAGCATCTCTTGCACAAATGCAAAAGAAATGTCTTCTCTCCATTTTTGCAGACAAAGCTGCTCTTTTTAGGTGAGTTAAGGGATAGCTTAAATTCTTGTCTCCTACTAACTATAGGTTCTGACTCTTATCTTTAGTTTGAAAGACTTTGCTCTTTCAAACGTATTCTGTCTTTGGTTTCCTTTTCTGTGAAGTTAGATAGGTAATTCCGTAGGTGCTCCGAGTTCTAAATTCTGTGCACGGAATTCTTTCACTGCTTCCTACTCCTCTTCTTCATTTCTTATGTTAATCATTCCCTTCTTAAATAATTAAACAGCATAACAAAATCATCTTTCCAGAGGAAAAAATGTGAAATAGCCCCCTAGGTTCAGTCAGCAGGAAAAGGCTGACTGAATCAGGATCATTTGATCAACACAATGAAGCGCTAGCTCTGATTAGATGGGCTGTTTATGATGTCTCTGTCACAGAGGAGAAAGGCTGTGTATGATGTTAAATTGAAAAAAAAAACAGCAGAAAACAATCTCTCTGTTATGATAATAGCCATAGAAATCAAACCGAAGCAAACATGGAGCTGGAAAGAGAGGGGGAGGGCAGTTGCAGTTGCTTCCAGCAGGACTGCAGCACCATCACCTTCCTGGGCTCTCACACTGAATCAGCAGGGAACATCCTTAGCAAAACAGCAGAAATATGCACACATTCTAGAAAGGACCAGGAAAACAATAGATGGAGTTTTCAAAAGTAAAGATTGCTTTTGGGGGCCTGGAGCAATAGCACAGTGGGTAGGGCTCTTGCCTTGCATGTGACTGACCCGGGTTCCATTCCCAGCATCCCTTATGGTCCCCCCAGCACCTCCAGGAGTGATTCCTGAGTGCATGTGCCAGGAGTAACCCCCTGAGCATCGCCAAAGATTGCTTTTTGTCAGTGGGAACAAGTATTCCTATATTTTTAGGCTTCTCTCATTGGGTACCTTGTAAGTTTATCTAATACAGATTCATGGTTTTTGGTGCTTTAAATAATAGTACGGGTCAGGGGATGCTTGACCTCTGACAGGTTAGATGCCCGAACTTCCCTCTTTGTGTCCAGGCTCTTTCCATACCAGGAAACTTGTCCTGGTGGTAAGGATAAAGTCAAGTGTGTCCTCTAAATAGATTTTGCTTTGCTGTTGTGTTTTTTTTTTTTTTTGCCCCCTGCCCTCCTCCTACTCTTCACCTTCTCCTCCTAATTGCTCCCTTTCCCTGCTTCTTTTATTAAAGAATAGTATATGTGAAAAAAGAGGAGGGAAAGAATAGCACACATGTAATTTAATGCCCAGATCTGAAGTATATAGTATCAGGAGTTTTGACACAACACGAAAGCAACTCTTCTTTAATGAAGATATAAGACATTTTTATTTGTAGAAAGTTTCCTGTGTCTCTGTCCAGTAGAAACTGTGGAATCTAGGCAATCACCATTCTTCGTGTCATAAACCTAGATTCTTTTTCCAGTTCTAGAACTTTCTGTAAATAGAGTTACACAAATGTCCTCTATCTTTTGGACTGGCTTCTTCCACTCAACATACTGTTTGTGAGGGTCACCCAGGTTGTGTGCACCTTTTTGTTCCTAAGTAGAATATTCCCATGATTAACAAAATAAAAGCCTCAATGATATCTAGGGACTGATCTCTGCAAAGCTATGAATTTTATTTTATTATTTTTTTGTAGGGCGGTGCAAAGGGAACTTTGTAGGTATGCTTACGTTAAGTGTATTGAGAGTGGAATGTTGATCTCAGTGGGCCCGGAATGTCATCACAAGTAAGTGGAAGAGTCAATAGCAAAAAAATCAGGCAACAGGACAACAGAGGCAGAGAGGATGATGAGCACTTTAAGACAAAGCAGACGGGCACGAGAAGCTTGAAAGCAGCAAAGCTGCAAACAGATCTCCCCTGTATCCCAAAGAAGCAACCGACCCTGCCAATGCCAAGGAAACAGAGTTCAGTCTAGAAGAGAACAAAGTGGTATGATTTAAGCCACGAAGCGTGCAACAAGAGGAAACCAATATCATTCCTTTGCATGGACATATTGCAATTTGTTTTGACATTTATTTCCCATGCGCTTGGGTTGTTGACTGTGGGTTATTCAGAATAAATCTGCTAAGAGTATTCTTAGAAAAGTCCTGTGTGGGGCTGGAGCTATAGTACAGCAGGTAGGCATTTACCTTGCACGCGGCTGACCCGGGTTTGATTCCCATATGGTCCCTTGAACACCGCCAGGAGTAATTTCTGAGTGCAGAGCCAGGAGTAATCCCTGTTATCACCAGGTGTGACCCAAAAAGCAAAAAAAAAAAAAAAAAAAAAAAAAAAAAAAAGAAAAAAGTCCTTGTGTGGATATTAATTTTAATTTTTTTCTTTTAAAATTTTTTGGTTGTTATGCCTTGGAATGACTGGGGCCTAGTGAAGCGTTTTGTAAGGAGCTCCCAGTTTTCCCCGGTGATGGTGTTGTGACACTTCTACAGACAAAGTAGGGTACCTGGTCCTCAAAACAACAAACAAGCAAGCTAGCTGCCTAGAAGACTGGGGTCATTTCCAAAAGAAGTTCTAGAAGGTTCCAGTATGGCTTCATATCTGGATCCTAGTCTCTTATTTTCTTATCTTGAAAAAATAAATGGTTCTCCTAATGCATTGGCTCCATCCTCTTCCACTTCCCCCAGCCCTGAGCTCCCCACTAGCACACACTGTGCTTTCTCTGTGGGTGAGAGTCACACCCCCAGGGGGCAGGAGCCAGGGAGTCTAGACCTCAGGGCCTTGAAACAAGAATGCAGCGGGCTGCATGCCTTTCCCTCTGGGGCAGTCAACCATATTATTCTTCTGTTAATGGAATTTTTCTTACTCCCCTAAGTAGAAAAATACCAGTAGCCCAGAGACCGCCCACCACAATAGTTGATAAAACAGTCTAAGAAAATGCACTGGGAAAGAAGGGGGGGGGGTGAATTTGTTGTGACTTTTTTTAAAGGGGGGGGAGTTGTTTTGCTATTTTGGCTTTGTTTTTTCTACCCAGAGATATTTGCCCAGAAGCATTTCCAACCCTGGCCCCTCTAGGTTCCAAGAAGCCTTCTGAGGTTAAAACTTAGAACAAAGAGGAGATTGTTTTCCAGATGTGCTCTTCTTGGTAGTTCAAGTTTTGATACCTGAAGGAGGGTCTGGAATGAGGGGGTGGGTTAGTGGTGGTAGGTGGGAAGAAGTGTGGTCAGCTTGTAGACCGACCCCCCCTCCCCCCATGATACTTACACATATTGAAGTAGGCAGGCAGGCAGATAGGGAAGGCCCCCTCCCCAGGCGATGGCAGTAAATTTCCGAATAGAATAGCTCAGAAGTTGCAGAGGCCAACCTTGCAGAAAACAGGAACTAAGACCCTCACCTGGTGCCAGCACCAGACCCTGAGCAGATTTGATCCCTCCCCATGAAGGAAATTCCTTGAATACCCTAACTTTAGTGATTCAGCCCAGAAAAGACTTCAGAACATTCCAGACCAAGACATCCCAAGAAGATACTCTATAAAGGCCACCTTGAACAAAGGAAGGGCACGCATATGCTGCTTGCACCCATGTGGCTGAGCACATGAGGTGCCCGAGCATGTGTGTCGCCCACATCTTGAGATGTGTACTTTCATGCTTTCCTGTCTAATGCTGGGATGTGTGTAGGGCTCTCTCTGCCCTTGGAGAAGCTCATGTTCTCTTTTGAGTGCGTTACTTTCTCCCCTCCACACCTTCAGAAACCCTCCAAATAAAATCTTTATTGCTTGTCCACTCCTGAAATTCCTTTCTGCGAAGTGAGACAAGAACCCAGTAACCCTGGGTCCCAGATGCAGAGGCGGATGGAGAGAAAGTGACTGTTTTTCTCCTCCCTGCGTCACATGTCACCCATGGGGCCCACCGACATCAATATCATGGATCCTTAAAAAATAAGAATTCTTCAGCCTGCCAAAACACATATTCCATGACCTTCCCTTCATCATCTAGGAAGCGTTACCTTGCTGAGCACCTAAACTAGAAACCCTCCCCTTCCTCCTGAACCCATGTTCGGATAGGCCTCAGGGAGTTGTCTGTCTTTGGCCCTCTGGCCATACTGAGACTACTGGACGCTCAAGAGCCTGGCTGTCCATTGGCAACCTCTGGGGAACAAGGAGAGTCTTGTCCACAATTTCAGTGGATTTGAACCATTCAGTTGTTAGTGCTGGAGTTCAGGATGCTCTTGGCAGCGTCTGACTGGGCTCCCTGATGAAACCTGGGAGGCCTCTTCACATCTGGCAGGGAAAGTTCTGCCCCACTGGGCAGTCAGAGTAGCTCTGGAATGTGAACACAGCAGGTGGTAAGGGCCTGAACTGAGCGGAGATGAGGCCCCCTGAGAGCCAGTGGCTTGCCGAGGAGGGTATTTGGATGTGCCTCCCGGCTTCACACAGAGTGAGAAGTAGAACTGCTTCATTAACTTGTCTTGATTTGGAAGCCAGATGCACCAGGGTTTAGGCGAGACTGCCTCCCTCTCCCCGAGAATTTTCTATCTCCTTTATTCAACTTTATTCAACCAGGCAAGGCTGAGCTTCTTGACCTACATCATCTCTGGGGCCTCTCACCATGCCAAGAAGGGAGGGAGGGAAACAGTGGGGCAGAGCCCCATCTCTTTCCCAAAAAGTCTCCCCCCCCCACGAAGAACACACACCCTTATAATTCTATGCCGTGAGAGCAACGTGAGATCTGGGCACGTCTGGACTCCTCAGGTGAAGCCACTTAGCTCAGAAGTCGACACCTGTGGGGAGGTGTTGTGTGACATTGTGGAAAGCACGGGGCTTAGTTAGGTTCAGGAGATGAGGACATGAGTGGGGCCCCTAATTTGCTGAATTCTCACATCATCTCTAAAATGGAAGCTGCAGGGCTGGAGCGATAGCACAGCAGGTAGGGTGTTTGCCTTGCATGCAGCTGACCCGGATTTGATTCCAAGCATCCCATAGGGTCCCCTGAGCACCACCAGGAGTAATTCCTGAGTGTGGAGCCAGGAGTAACCCCTGTGCATTGCCGAGTGTGACCCAAAAAGAAAAAAAAATAAAAGAAGCTGCCTTCCTCACTCCCAGGACAGATCAGCGGGTCAATGGAGACCTTGTGAATGGCGGGCTTGGCCAGCTGTGGAGGGTTATTTCCAGGAGATTGTTCTCGATTAGGAGGGAGACATTCAGGCAGCATGAGAGTAACTTATCTGTGTCAGAGTGTGGCACCCAATGGCATCCCATGAGGAAGTTGGCATCCAGAGAGCAAGAGGGCATTGAGGGAGGAGGTGAGTACCTGGGAAGGTGGTGGTACCAGGTCAGAAGGATGGTAGCCATGGAGAAGTTTGTTACTTGGGAAGGCAAGTGATACCTAGGGGAGGTGGTTGGATCTGATCTAGGCAGGGAAGGCCCCTTCCAAAGGCAATGGCAAAGCCAACCTTGCAGAAAGCAGAAAAAAATGGGGAAAAAATAGGAACTAAGGCCTGATAAGACCCTCACCTGGCTCCAACAACAGACCCAGAGAAGCTCCTGCAGGAATAAAAGGCCAGGAAAGGAATTTCAAAGAAGACCATCACCCCCAACCCCCCTGGTAACCTCCTTAGGTAAAATCCCCACATGGGAGCAGGTTGGAGAAACCCTATAAAGGCCACCTTGAACAAAGGAAGGGTGCACATATGCTGCCCATGCCCATGTGCTGCTTGCGCCCATGTGGCCTAGCACATGTGTTGCCCACATCTTCACTCTTGAGATGTGTACTTTGATGCTTTCAAGTCTAATGCTTGGGGTGTGTAGGGGCTCTCTCCGCCCTTGGAAAAGCCCAGGTTCTCTCTTGAGCACGTTACTCTTCACTCTCTCCCACTTTCTCTCCATCCTTCCCTTCAAAACTTCCAAATAAAATCTGTTTTACTTCACTGTCTACTCCTGAAATTCTTCTCTGTGAGGCAAGACAAGAATCCAGTAACTCTGGGTTCTGGGTGGCAGAGGCGGATCAGGAGAAAATGACCATTTTCTCCTCCCCACTCCACCTGTGGCGTCCACCGACATCAGATCCACTTGGATGTAAGAACCAGTGGTGAGGTTGGTACACAACATTGGATCTAGTGGGAGATGTTGTTATCAATGGGAAATTTGGATCCAATGGGAAGGGTAGCCCTGGGCTGTAAAGGGCAGCCACTGGGGGAGAATGGACCTTGGAAAGCTTTATCAATGGATTTTGACTCATTCATTTTTATTATTGACTCCTGGGTTACCACTTGAGATGAACATACCATACTGGGGATGGAACTCACAGCTCCTGAACACAAAGCTTACACTCCAGCTCCTTGAGCTATATCTGAAGGGGCTTCATGGCCAAGATTCAATGAGATATGAAAGAGGTCTTCACGTTTAAATGAAAAGTAGCCCACAGTTAGATATCTTGAAACATCCATTTTGTCCACAATGATTTTAGATTTCCACTCCAGGAACATGAGTTAAGATGAAAGTCAGCATCCTTGTAATCAAAATCATCTCATCTTTCTCCTGCCTGGAAATACCTCTAATTCCTGAAGACAATGTTTCAATGTACTACAAGTCAGGTGGCATGACAGAGTGTAATAGAAATCCACTCTCCTCTTCCTGCCTCCCACTGTGGGTATTTGGCAGATGGCAGCACACACAGACTTCCCATCGAGGGGGAGACGGTCTGTTCTTTATCCCCAGCCCCTCTCTCTCTCTCTCTCTCTCTCTCTCTCTGTGCTGGAGCGAAGAGCTGGGACTGAGTTACAGATTCTGACTGCTTCATGGGAAGGAAGTGGGCGAGTCACAGCTGGGTGACTTGGCGTGGTGTGCTTTCATATCCACCTGATGGGATGTGGAGTGTCAGCTAGAAGGATCCTGAGGCCAGTTGGGGCTTGGAGCAGTTCACTCACTTTGTAAGCTTCTTTGAGCTCCCCTCCTTCCAGTTTCCTGTATTGGTCTCTGTGGTCAAGGCACACGGCCCTTTCCGGTCTCTCGAAGTACTGAATAGAGACCATTGTGAAGGAAAGGTTCAAATTGTGTACTTTCCATAATCAACCCACTGTAAGTAAAGATGCTGATTTATGATTATGTACACCTGAGACGTACATACATTTGGAACGCCGTTTAAAAATAAAGTATTTTTTGTCTATACAGAAGAAGAGAATACACATGATTATGATGTCACACTGATAGGTGATCTCAAAAACTATGGAAAATTCAAAACAAAAACTCCAAGGAATGGGGATTTTCTTTGTTTGTTTTTCTTCGAGTCTTTTGACTTTTCAAGGGATGCATGGATTGCTTAAAAATAAATTCTAAGGTTCGAGGAAAGAAAATATTGTTTGGGCTGCTTTCCAAATGGTCATTGACTGGTCATGTCCCAACCTCCTCTCCAAGTGCCCATGTCCACTGTCAGTGATCCATGCCTTTTATATTACACTATTGACTGTCTCTGTTAAGAGTCCTCATCACGACTATTCAGACTATTAAAAACAAGTTTCTACCTACACAAATGGTAGAGGTGTCCTGTATCTCCTTCTCTGGAAAAGTCTCCATGGATCTTTTGGGGTCAAAGAAAGTCCTAAACATCATCTTTGCTTAGATGAATGAGGAAATGGAGGTTGGAGAAGACCCCTGAGAGAGCGCAAGGGTCAACTGTGATGCCTGGGCTGGAAAGATAGTCCAGCACTTCAGGCTCTTGCCTTGCACACAGACAACATGGGTTTGACTCCCAGGACTATACATGGTTCCCTAAGCTCCTCTAGGAGTGATCCCTGTAAACAGAATCAGGCGTAAACCTGGAGAGCCTGGGTGTGGCCCCAAAGCAAAATGATTGCTGGCTACATTTTGGGGTTTGTTTTGCATTGTTTTGTTTTGGCTTTGCAGGAGGTTTCCCAAGCAGCACTCAGGAGGGTGAAGTTCATGGCTCCATTCCAGAGAAGGGTCCTGATTTGGCAATAAATTAACCAAAAACATTTTCAAAGAAAATAAAGGGCACGTGGCATGCATAGGGGTTTTGAAAACCTTCATTATATTCCTGGAAATCTAGAAGGTTCTGTAAGAATAGAACTGTGGACACGCCCAGGGCTGCTGTGTGTGTGTGTGTGTATGTGTATGTGTATGTGTATGTGTACTTGTATGTGTATGTGTGTGTGTGTGTGTGTGTGTGTGTGTGCATTCAGGAGAGGCCTGACAGGCTGTGAGCTCTTCTGACTGTTTAAATAGAATTGTACTGTGCTTGGCTGAATGATGACTCTATCAAGGCACACACACAAGAACTTCCAGGTAGACTAAAATACTTACTGGTTCCAATGATCTCTCTGTTGCATCATTAACTGACCACTAAGTTAATTTATCAGAGACTTCGGTGACATCATACAACAAATATTATGCTGTTTATAGAATTAATAAAGCACAACAGACAAGCAAACATAGAACAATAATAGTAAATCTTGCCTCAGACCTGATGTTCAGAGTTGGAACATTATTTTATTTATTTTTTGTGAGTATAACCTAAATGTTTAATGACAATGAATGGATAAAGTTGTGTTATATACATAACAATGGAAACTATGCAACGACAAGAAATGATGAAATCATGCAGTTTACTGCAACTTAGATGGATCAAGTCAAGTCAGAGAAGAACAAATTCCAGAATGATCTTACTTATCTGTAGTATACTGAGAAACAAACAAGGAAACAATGGATTAGACCATTTATTTTTAATTTTTTTCAAACAGCAAGAATAAGTTCATTTTATTTTTTATATTTGTTTTTACTAAAAACACTGTGATTTACAATGTTTTACAGTTGTAAGGGCTGGAGCGATTGCACAGCAGTAGGGAGTTTACCTTGTGCACGGCCGGCCTGGCTGAGTCAGGTTTGATTCCTCTGCCCCTCTCGGAGAGCCTGGCAAGCTACCGAGAGTATCTCGCCCACACGGCAAAGCCTGGCAAGCTCCCCGTGATGTATTCGATATGCCAAACACAGTAACAACAAGTCTCACAATGGAATGTTACTGGGCCCGCTCAAGCAAATCGATGAACAACGGGAGGACAGTGACAGTGACAGTAAGTAACTATACGACTTACTCATCATCACTGGAGGCCTCTCAATCTCACTTCTGTGTTTGGTTGGACACTTAACTACAGAACCTGGCTTGCAGCCCCAAAGAACCTCATGTTCCCTTGTGTTTCTACATAACCAAGAAAGAGGCACAAATGCATTGGAGTGGGACACTCCCCTTCCTTTGGGATGACTGCAAATTAATTTAATTTAAGCTGCCGAGAGTATCTCACCCACATGGCAAAGCCTGGCAAGCTCCCCTTGATGTATTCGATATGACAAACACAGTAACAACAAGTCTCACAATGGAATGTTACTGGGCCCACTCAAGCAAATCCATGAACAACAGGGAGGACAGTGCTACAGTGCTACAGTTGTAAATTGTTTCAAGCATGTAGTGTTCCAACACCACCAGTGTGACCTTCCCTCCACCAACATCCCTATTTTCTCTTCCATCTCCAACCTGCCCCCTTAGGCACATGACAAATTTACTTTATACTACTTGTTCCAACAGAATTTTAAGAAATGGCAACGAGAATGATCAGAAAATAAATCAATAAGAGCCAATTTGTGATTGCTATATGATTTTAGTCTATGTAAATAAGGAAAGAAATTCTTTTTCTTTAATAAAAATAGTAAAATGCCTAACCTCATTTATATAAGTTTTCAACTCTGAAATCTAAAGTATATTTTATTAAATTTTATTTTATATGTGGATCTCATTATGGTAATAATTATGATGCCTTACCTGTCATTAATAAAACTTTTTTTTCTTTTTTTTTTCCTTTTGAGCCACACCTGGCGATGTACAGGGGTTACTCCTGGCTCTGTACTCAGGAATTACTCCTGGGGGTGCTTGGGGGACCATATAGGATGCTGGAGATAGAACCCTGGTCGGCTATATGGCAAGGCAAACGCCCTGCTGTACTGTAGCTCCAGCCCATTAGTAAAACTTTTAAAGAAATTCTGTGCTAATCTATTTTGGAATTTACATGAACTATGTAAGGCCTACTTATGTAAATTTTCTCCCTACACTTTATATAAACACTGGTTTGCAAACTTGTTCATGATGATTTGTTAAGGCATTCAATATTCCAACACCAATCTCATCACCATTAACACCTTCCTTCACTCCACCATTGTCTCCAATATTCCCAACCGCCCCTCAAGTCTGCCCCCATATCATGCCCACAATAATTTATTTTATACTGCTTGTTATCAATAAGTTGCTAACAGAATGATCAAAAGCTATTTCCTTATAAGAAAAATTAGTGTGAAGTGTTGTATCTCACAATGGAGATTCTAAGTTCTTGTATGAGATATCACTAAGATATTGTTATAGGTTAAACCTTCTATTTAGTCAGGTGAGATTGGTTGACTTTTATGTTATATCCTACCCAATCTGGTGTGCTGCTATGGATTGTCTGTGTTGTAGTGTTGAATAGTTTGGAGATGTCACACGGCTGCAGAGGCAACCACACACTCCAGCAAGACCAAAATTTTTTACTGCATGATACAGATGGAGTTAAATTTTTAACTGGGGGGGGGGGCGGGGCTGGAGAGATAGCACAGTGGGTAGGGCATTTGCCTTGCACGCGGCCGACCCGGGTTTGATTCCCAGCAATCCCATATGGTCCCCTGAGCACTGACAGGAGTAACTCCTGAGTGCAGAGCCAGGAGTAACCCCTGTGCATCTCTGGGTGTGACCCAAAAAGCAAAAAAAAAAAAATTTTTTTTTTTAACTGGGTTGTGGCTTTGGAGTGTGAATGTGACAGTTGGGGCTTCTGGAAGTACAGGGAGGTGGTGGAAGGTAGATAGGTGATTCCAAGAAAGCCTGGAAATTTCAATCACAAAAACTCGCATACCTAAATTTCCAGCAGGTTAATTTCTGGGTGAGGCCTGATCCTGAGACAATGGAGTCTGGCCAGAAGCACAGAAGTGGTTTTGCCATTATATTATTTTAAATGATCAATTTTCTTTCTGTTTTGTTTGTTTGTTTATTTGTTTTATCTGGGGGAGAGGAAGCCTCTACCCATTAGTGCTCAGGGGGTTAGTCCTGTCTCTGAACTCAGGGGTTACTCCTGGCAGGTTCAGTGGACCAAATGTGGTGTCAGGGATGCAACCTGGCTCAGCTGTGTATCAGTAAAGTGCCCTACTCATTGTACTATCTCTTTGGCCCCTTAAGTGTTCCATTTTCAAGAGATAACTTGGGACATGTAAAGAAGAAAGTGTCTCTCATATGCAGTAAAAAAAGAAAATCAATAGTCTGTAACAGAGGATACATAGACATTAGATTGATTATGCAAAGTAAATCATCTGCTTTAAACATGCTAAAAGGTAAAGGAAATAATAGTTAAATAACTATTTTTCCTTTAAAAGGGAAAAGTTTTCTATAAAGTTCTAAGGAACCTAAAAAATTACAACTCAGTATTAAAAAATTATGGTATGTACTAACTACAATCCAAAGATGAACTTAAAAACTAATTTCTAACATAGAACACAAAAATGCTTTAAAATGATTTAACAAAAGAAGAGACGATGTACACATTGAGCACTACAGAGCTTTGGTAAAATAAACTTAAGAAGTAAAGATATCCTATGTTCCTGGTTTGGAAGATGGAAATCCTTTCCAAGCTGAGCCCAGTACCTCTCTCAAGACAAAGGCGTGATCTCACTCCTTTACATGTGTTATTCCGTTTTCCAATTCTATTTCTGAAGAGATTATTTATTTTCTGCATCGTATTCTAGACACCCTTGATGAAGATTAGTTGATGTTTTATCTATGTGCTTACTTCTAGACTCTATTCTGTAACATTTTTTTTTTGCCAGCTCCCGGAACTGCGCGGCCGCATTTGCGGCGACGCGACATCTTATTATGACATCTCATTATCTTATTCCTACTTTGGACAAACTGGCAGGCTACCGAATGTAGCCTGTCCACACAGCAGAGTCTGGCAAACTCCCCGTGGCGTACCCAATATGCCAAATACCAGTAACAATGATGGGTCTCATTCTCCTAAAGAGCCTTGAATATAATCTCAGGGCTAGGATGAAGGAGATGTTACTGGGGCCTGCTCGAGGCAATCGACGAATAACAGGATGATTTGTGTGTGTGTGTGTGATTCTGTAGCATTAATCTTTGTGGATTTTTATGCCAACTCAAATTGTTTGATTACTACTGTAAGTTTGAAATACAGTTTAAAACCAGAATGTAATGGCCCTTTTGTACTTTTTGCCATCAAGATTGTTTAATTTATTTGGTGTTTGGGCCATGCCGGTGATACTCAGGGTTTACTCCTGACTCTGCACTCAGGGATTATACCTAGCGGTGCCTCAGAGGACAATATGGGATACTGGAATCAAATCCAGGTCACCCATGTGTAAGGCAAGATCCTTACTCACTCTCTTATCTCTCCAGCCCAAATCATCAAGACGGTTTTGAGGTCCTTGTGGTTCTATGTGAACTTTAGAATTTTTTCTTGCGAAAAAGGTCATTGTAATTCTGATAGGAACTGAACTGAATTTGAGTTTCTTTGAATTATATGGATATTTTAGTAACAATGTCTTCCCATCCATGAACATGATATATCTTTTAATTTCTTTTTAATTTCTTTTATTAATGTCTTATGGTTTTTAACTCCTTTAGATAAAGTTATTCCCATGTATTCATTCTTTTTGTTTGTATAGTAAATCAGATTGTTTTCTTAATTTCTATTTTAAATAGTACATTGCTAGTGTAAATATAATTGAAATGAAATCAATATCTCATAGAGATATCTACATTCTCATGTTCACTACAACATTATTCACAAAGCCCAAAGTAGGGAAACAACTAACATGTCAGTTGATGGACAAGTAAGTGATAAATAGAATATTATTAAACTCAAAAAAAGAAGAAAATCTTACCACTTGAAAAAATATGGTGAGGAGCTGGAGCAGTAGTACAGCAGGTAGGGCGTTTGCATTGCACGTGGCTGACCCAGGTTGGATTTCCAGCCTCCAATATGGTCCCCTGAGCACTGCCAGGAGTAATTCCTGAGTGCAGAGCCAGGAATAACCCCTGTGCATCACCGGGTGTGACCCAAAAAAGAGAAAAAAAGAAAGAAAGAAAGAAAGAAAGAAAGAAAGAAAGAAAGAAAGAAAGAAAGATGGCGAACCTAGAGGGCATTGTACTAACTTAAATAAACCAAACATACAAAAACAAATACTGTATAATCTTACATATATGTTAAATCTAAATTATTTTCAGTTTATAGAAGCAGAGAGTTGATGGTTGACAGAAGTTGGGAGGTTGGGAAAATGGAAAGATGCTGGTCAGTACAAAATTTCAGTTATAAATGTGAAGAAGTTCTGGGACTGTAACATATAGATTGGTGAATACACACTTATTGTAATAATTGATGAAGCTAATAATTGTCACTGTCCTGTTGTTCATCGACTTGCTCGAGTGGTCCAGTAACGTCTCCATCGTGAGACTTGTTGTTACTGTGTTTGGCATATCGAATACCTCACGGGTAGCTTGCCAGGCTTTGCGGTGTGGGCAAGATACTCTCAGTAGCTTGCTGGGCTCTCTGAGAGGGGCGGAAGAATCAAACCTGGCTCGGCTGGGCTGGCTGCGTGCAAGGCAAACACCCTACTGCTGTACTATTGCAGCGGGTAGGGCGTTCACCTTGCACACAGCCAACATGGCAGCTAATAATACTATAATATATATATGAAATTTGTGGAGGAAATGGTTTTTAAATATTCTCATCAAAAAACAACCAAACAAGAAAAGTAACTGAGGTGTTGGATGTGTAAATTTGCTTTTTGTGATGGTTATTTCAAATAACATAAAATAAAATTATAAAATTATCACATATTGTTCCTTAAAATATTTATCCATGTTGGGGCTGGAGTGATAGCACAGCGGGTAGGGCATTTGCCTTGCACGCAGCCGACCAGGGTTAGATTCCCAGCATCCCATATGGTCCCTCGAGCACCGCCAGGAGTAATTCCTGAGTGCATGAGCCAGGAATAACCCCTGTGCATCGCTGGGTGTGACCCAAAAAGCAAAAAAAAAAAATTTATCCATGTTACCTCAGTAAAGCAAGGATAGGAAAGAAATTTTACCAGGGTAGAGTGTATCTCGCACACACGGCAAAGCCTGCCAAGCTACCTGTGACGTATTCGATATGCCAAACACAGTAACAAGTCTCACACTGTTACTAGGCCTGCTTGAGCAGATCGATGAACAATGGGAGGACAGTGACAGTAACAGATATGGTTTATAGTCTTCCTTAATATTTATGCCAGTTTTTTCTCTGTCCACTTAATGTAACGATCCAAGTCTTTAACATAGGAAAACTTTATAATTTATTAGATTACAGCCTCCCTTCTATGTGAGTTTTTGCCTATTGGAATTTATTTAATTGGTTAATTCTTTCAATCTCTTTGAATTTCATCTTAGTCTTGAAATGTCCAATTTGGGAGACTTTTATTTTTGGCAATTTTTTAACAATTATTTGCATGTTGAGTTCCAGAAGTATTCATTTTACTTTTGGAGTTGGGGATGAAATTATTTTGATGTGCTTTTCTTTGTAACTTCCAACATATCTTCTTGATTTTCATAGTACCTTGCTTAATAGATGTAAAATCTTTACAAATGTCACTGAGGATTGTCAAGTTGAAGCCTCATTGTCAATGGGATGGTGTTTGGAGGTGGGTTCTTTAGGAGAGAATAAGGTTATAAAGGTAAAATGTTACAAAATTGCAGTTTTTGAGTAGTGCACTATCTACTACTCTTTGGGGGGAAATTTTTGGCATACCACAAGGAAATTTCTGCAGATTCTAGGTTGAAAATCAAGTTAAGCAATCAACATGGATTAATTTCACAAGTGTCTGCGAAAAACACATACTGCAATATTCCATGTATGTGTGCATTTATGTATTTAATTCCTTTTCACATTGTCCTTGTTTTCACTTCACTGTAATAGTCCCAGAGCTAAAATGATTCCTAGCACACGGAGCCATTTAATAAAAACGTGTTCAGTGGACACCAAACAGAGATGCTTCTCTCTTCAATATTACTAAATGTTGCAACCAAGGTGACCAAAGCAGTTACTTGTATTTACATAGAATCATAAAAATTGGACTGGAGCGATAGCACAGCGGGTAGGGCGTTTGCCTTGCACGCGGCTGACCCGGGTTCGATTCCTCTGCCCCTCTTGGAGAGCCTGGCAAACTACGAAGAGTATCTCGCCTGCACGGCAAAGCCTGGCAAGCTCCCCATGACGTATTGGATATGCCAAACACAGTAACAACAAGTCTCACAATGGAGACGTTACTGGGCCC
This sequence comes from Sorex fumeus, assembly GCF_029834395.1. Taxonomy (NCBI): domain Eukaryota; kingdom Metazoa; phylum Chordata; class Mammalia; order Eulipotyphla; family Soricidae; genus Sorex; species Sorex fumeus. The sequence goes on along the minus strand of NW_026606322.1, from coordinate 27,233,486 downwards.
GCTCGAGCAAATCGATGAAAAATGAATGGGAGGACAGTGCTACAGTGCTACATAAAAATTAGACTTGATCTTCAAACCTCTTGCTTGCTTGTCTCTTTGTTTTTGGGTTTTTTTTTTTTGCTTGCTTATTTACACTCTAGAGAAGCCTGTGTTCTCTCATGAATATTTTCTCTTCCCTCTCTCTCCTTTCACATCTTTCTAAATAAGTTTCAATAAAGCTATCTTGCTTCACCAAAAAATCTAATACATTCAATTTAGCAACAAGAATGATAGATAGATATTCATAAAGTTTGCCAAGTGCTGACGTTTCCCACATGCATAGCTGAGCACTCATGATAAAATTATTCTTCAGGGGCTCGAGCGATAGCATAGCAGAGAGGGCGTTTGCCTTGCGTGTGACCGACCTGGGTTCGATTCCCAGCATTCCATATGATCCCCCGAGTACTGCCAGGATTAATTCCTAAGTGCATGAGCCAGAAGTAGCCCCTGTGCATCGCTGGGTGTGACCCAAAAAGAAAAAAAAATTATTCTTCAGGGGGTACCCTGAGACAATTGTGGAGGGAAGCAACACTGGTGGAGGATGTGAAGTTGGAGCAGTGTTTGCGTGACACCAATCATGAGCAGGTTTACAATTCATGAACTTCAAGAAACAAAAATATTTGTTCTTTTGAAACTTAAGTGACTAATTTTTTTTTCTTTTAGGGTCACACCCAGCAATGCATAGGGATTACTCTTGGTTCATGCACTCAGGAATTACCCCTGGTGGTGCCTGGGGGACCATATGGGATGCTGGGAATCAAACCCGGGTCGGCCGCATGCAAGGCATACGCTCTACCCGCTGTGCTATCACTCCATCCCCAAGTGACTAATTTTTAATTTCTATTATTATTGTCAAGATACTTGATTTACAAAGATTTAAAATTCATAGTTGAGTTTTATGCAAGGAGCATGTGTTTGTGAGTGTGTGTGTATGTGTGTGTGACCGTGTGTGCATGCCTGTGCATACAGGGGTTGGGAAAGAGAATACAGGCATGTAAACAATGTCACCACACTGTAGTAAATACAATTATGGAAGTAAACACAGGTGCATAGAGGTGGCATATAGGAAGGGCATGCAAATCTGAAGGGATTGGGGTGGGGTGTTAGGAAAAGCTTTCAAGAGCAACTGAGAACACAGCAGAGTTAAGAACAAATAATTATCCAGAGAACTAGGGGAAACACAGACAAGGCTGGAAGCTTCTTGTCAAAGCCCAGGAGAGGAGGTGCTTTGGGGGATGTGGGAAGTTTGTATGCACATGGAGGGACACACTGAAATCAGTTATGTATGTGTATATGTATTTATGTGTGGAAAGGTTATTCACTTATGACCCTGAGTGTCACTGAATCACCATGCTTGCTCTGTTTTCCCAACATACAGCCACTGCAATCACAGAGACTTTCAGATGAAAAAGCCTCTGAAGGAGCAAATAATGGACAGTTATGGATGGCACACCATGACATTCCTGCTAGTAGAATTTCAGACAGGTAAGGGACCCAGTAACTTTTTAAAAAAAAATTTATTAGTGAAACACCATGAGGTACAGTTGTAGACTTACAAATTTTTGTGCTTGGGTTTCAGTTATACAATGATCGAGTACCCATCCCTCCACCAGTGCCCATTCTCCACCACTGCTGATCCCAGTATCCCTCCCACCCCGCATCCCCCCTATCCCACCCTGCCTCTGTGGCAGGGCATTCCCTTTTGTTCTCTTTCCTTTTGGGTGCTGTGGTTTGCAAAAGTGGCACTGAGTGGCAGTCATGTTCAGTCTATAGTCTACTTTCAGCATGCATCTCCCATCCTGGGAGGATCCTCCCAACACCCTTTATTTGGTACTCCCTTCTCTATCTGAGCTGCCTTTTCCCCTAGTGTGTGCAGCTGGCCTCCAAGCCATGGAGTAAACCTCCTGGTACTTATCTCAGTTATTCTTGGGTGTTAGTCTCCTATTTTGTTACTTTATGTTCCCTAGATGAATGCAATCTTTCTATGCATATCCCTCTCTTTCTGACTCATTTTGCTTAACATGATATTTTCCATGTAGTACCACTTGTCTGTAAATTTCATGATTTCATCTTTTCTAACAGCTACATAGTTCTCCATTGTGTAGATGTACCAAAGTTTCTTTAACCAGTCCTCTGTTCTTGGGCACTCAGGTTTTATCCAGATTCTGGCTATTGTAAAGAGTGCTGCAATGAACCAACAAGTGCAGATATCACCGACTATACTTTTTTGCCTCTCTGGGATATATTCTCAGGAGTGGTATTGTTGAGTCAAATGGGAGTTCAGTTTCTAATTTTTTGAGAATCGTCCATACTGTTTTCCAAAAGGGCTGATCCATTCGGCATTCCCACCAGCAATAAAGGAGAGGGACCCAGTAACTTTGACATTTGAAAGTGGTGATCAACTGGTTGGGAGGAAAGGAATAGGATCAAGTCTATAAGGTTTGCAACTTTTGGCATAATATTTTGGCAACTCTTTTGGGGGGTGAGTGGGGAATTAGGACACATCTAGCAATGCTCAAGGCTTATTTCTGACTCTGTGCTCAGGGGTCACTCTTGGAGAGACTTGGGAAACCATATGGGGTGACAGGGATCAAAGCCGGGTCAGCCTGTGTAAGGCAAATGCCCTACCTACCTACAATTGCTCCAGCCCCTACTTTTTGGCAATATTTTAGGTGTTTGGCGGCATCATTAAAAAGGAAAAGGACTCAAGGAGCTACTACCCAAAGAAGACATATTAGGTTGAATTGGGTTTCTGGTCCAAGAATACTTTGGAACATGTGTAGAAATATTAGAATAACCATCTATAGGTCTAATCATTAGCCAGAATGTGGCATACAGGGTCCTGACGGAGCCTTCCAGGGTGCAGACCTGGGTCTTGTGAGAAGAATAGAGGGGAGTTGACCCAAAGCTGGCTAGGAGGGCTTGGTGGAACCAGAACTCAGGTTTGAAGGCACCAAAAAGGACCTGGACTTTTAGCATTACAGGAACCTGAAAAAATATCCCCAAAGGCTGGGAGTTGTGGATGGAATGAGGAGGGAGAGACAGACGGGGGCGGGGGGGGGGGGGGGCAGGCAGCCTGCCCAGTCAGGGGAGAGGGTGTTGAAACAATAGTGTGATAGCAGGGTGGCTGGGGGAGGGAGGGGTGAGACCCAATGGGATGGGACAGTTCCTGCCTGTGAGTACTTTTCCAGGTACCTCCCTGAGGATTAAAGCCAGGTTCCTGGCTTTTACCTGTGGGTCCCTGGTAAATTTCCCCCCTGGTCTGTTCTGTATACCCTAAAGCTATCAGGGATTCAGGATGGTGCAGCTGCAGGGAGGTTCAGTCACACCCTCCCCACGAGGGCAAAGGCATGTCTAGACTCATTACTCATGCTCTTAAGACCGGCTCCTAGAGTAAATGAGCTATTTTCATTCATCCCCACTTCCTCTGCTCCAGCAAGCCTTTGACCTCTTACCTGAATGCTGGGGAAGTCTTGTTGGAACCTTGGTGCTGGAGGTTTGATGGGTCAAAGGAAACTCTGCCTCTCCCCTTTGACCTGGAATTTTATTTCATAACACCATTTCAGGTGCTTTATGAGTGACGTTCAAGTTTCACCTCTGGCCAGTTTTAATTGGAGCCACTTCCAACAACTTATCGCCTGCTTTGAGTTGGCATATCCTATCAATGTAAGCAGGCACACTATAACACACACACACTCACACACACATGCACATACAACATATTTCAGTTGATATCTTTGCTGCACAAATGAGTGCTGGCTGCAATGCTATTTTTATATTTCTGCCTATCTCACGGAACATCATTTTATAATTATTATAATGAAAAGGCAAAAAAAATTAATTTGAAACCAGGGTTTTACTGAAAATTGGAGATTGTGTGTTGGAGTCCAGAAACAGACATCCAGAATGAGTTATGACATTTCTTTTTCTTTTTTTTTTTTAACTTTTTGGTTCACACCCAGGGATACTCAGGGGTTACTCCTGACTCTGCACTCAGTAATTATTCCTGGTGGTGCTTGGGGGACCATCTGCGTTGCCGAGGATTGAACCTGGGTTGGCCACATGCAAGGCAAATGCCCTCCCCACTGTGTTAATCACTCCAGCCCTGAGCTGTGACATTTCGAGTGCCTCTGGGACTATGTGTTTGTCTCTGCTGGTCTCAGAAGTGTCTAAGCCCGCCTCTGTCTGTCCCATCCCAAGCCTGAAGCATCTCTTTCCTGGAAACTGCTGCTGGCTGCTGCTCCTTGAATTCACGGAAAGTCACCAACCTCTCTTCAAGTGTCAGAGTCCTTACTACCGGTCGATTTCATCATCACTTCTGTTCTAGATGAAGACTTTCACTCGAGAATGTCTGTCCGAAGTCTGAAAGCCTGGGGTCGTGAGGCACAGATGCTTGGATCCCAAGAAAAATGGGTCATGGAGTGCTCTCGGCACGGCAGATATCATCCAATGGAGGACAGTGGAGTTCGGTGATTAAGGAGATGAAACCAAGGTCAGGTTCTTACTTGGTGACCTTGACTAAGTATCTGGGTCCTAGGGGCCTGGCTTTCCTCATCTGGAACATTGAGGGTAGGTGTTGGATATTAACCCTAAGTGTTTTAGATTTCATCAGTGAATTGCCCCTTTTCCTCCTCCTAGCAAAGCTCACAGTGCTCTTGTGAGCATCCCTAATCCCCTTAGTTTATCCTTAACCTTTCCTTTGTGTTTTACCTCTCATTGTCACAGTTCCCCAAGTCAATCTTGATTACTTATAAGCCAAAACTTTTTGGTAATGCTGGATTTTGTATTTGTAGTGAATTACTTGCTTTTCTACTTCCCCTATAACCTTTTTTGTATTTTACTATAGAGCAATGTTCTTTGGTTAAACACAGAAAGACCTTAATGCTATGCTCCTAATATTAAGGAGTTGATTGACTCTGAAATATGTCTACTCCTGGGAGTGATTACTTGGGCATAATTACTTGACTCAGGTTTCACTTGCTATAGTTCCTAAAACCCCAAATGGGAGGTCCTGCTGTGGAACTTGGATGGATCCGGTGGAGTGGCAAAGCTACCCCGGCATCAAAATGGGACATTCTAGAAAGCATAAATGCATGATCTTGATGCAACCTGTTATGACTTAAGAGACAGGACCCACATGGGGAAGGACAAGCTGAACTGGCCTGAGAACTTAGTCTGGGATTTACGGTAAAGGCCTCGCTTGCACTCAGAGCCCAGGTTTTGGGACCTTTATCTCTTACTGTGTTTATCCAAATGACTGAAAGTATTGGTAATAAGTAGAATTAATTGTTTGACTGTTTGACTTAATTGTTTGATATATATGATTAGAAGGAAAGAAAAAAGCAATATAGATAGCCCCGGGGGACAAAGCATCTCCTTGAGTTTATATCTCCCCTGAATTGCCTCTGCTGGAATGTTTTACCTCTGTAAATCACACGGACATGCAATCCTACACCTCTGACCCCTTCAGATGCTCTGAAGTGTGCTAGCAGCTCTGCATTAAATAGGCCATTTTCACCATCAGGCTGTGGTCCCCGTCTCTCTATCTCTCTGCTGGGGAGGCCTGGGGAGGATGGGAGGTGACTCTCAGCCACCAACTGCATACACATCCAGCAGCACCCACAGCAACTCACAGGTAAGGATGGATGATGTGAAAGTATGTGGGAATCACGGGAATTCCGCACATCACATGGGAAGTGTTTAAGAACTGTCCACTGTCAGAACCAGACCTAAAAGGGGAGACAGTGAAGGCCCCAGTGCTCCAAAAGAACACAGTTTAGATAAGCAGGCCTTGCCCAGTTCTAGCTTACCTAGTTCCCTCCTCCTTCCACTGCTGGAGAAATAACTCTGGTTGAAGGTTCTGTGGCTATCCAGGATCTGGGAAGAAGACTGTCTACATGTCAAAGGAATTGAGGAAGCTCTAGTTTGACTCTCCTGAACTTGGAATCACCATCCTACTGCTGATCAGACCTTGATTTTGGGAGTCAGGTAGGATAAGAACCTTCCAACTTCATCCTGTGCGGATGGACTGAGAGTCTCATGTATCCAGGTGTGGGCAGACTCTGACACACACACCCTCCTCCAAACCTCAGACACTCAAGGAAGTGGAAATTCTCCCTATTCTTCCTACAAAAGAAAACAAGGGGTCCATGATGAAGAAACTTCATAGTGGCTCCAAGGTTCTACTGGCTCCAAAATTGCCCGAACCCACACACTAATGCACTTCGGACCTCAGACTTTCATGCAATTGTTCCAGAAACAATGGAATTATTAGTAGAGCTCCCCACTGTGAGGGAATAAGAAAATAAATATAAATGTGTATGTATCTATGTAGTCAGATGTTTATTTAAAATTTGCATCTTTGAGTTTCCTACCAACTTGGGGATAAAACCTTCATAGCCTTCATAAGATTTATTCAGATGCTGCCTTTGTGGGAAACTTAGAAACAGCTATAGTTGCTTTTGAGGTGCACATGTAGCCTTTCTTCTCTTTGCCATTGTTGCTCTTGAAATATGTACATGGGACTAGAAGCAGGAACAGCCATACTAGAACCCAAGACAAGGCATATGTGATAAATGTAGAGTGGCAAATCATAGGAACCTTTTTGTCTAGCCTTACACATACTCAAACCTTTCCGTGAGACAGATATAGATAATCTCAGTTAACTTTTCCTGGGATGTTTGTTTTAGTGGCTGTCCAGTACCTTCATTAAACCTAGCCTTTGTATAGGAAAGCAAAAACAAATAACTATTTTCTTAAAAATTGCATTACAACTCAAAGGAAAAAAAATCAATGTGATTCACTCATTTAACAATTATTTAGAGTCATTAAGGTCTGAATGTGGACAGTCAAGAGTCTTCGTTAAAAGTGTCCCTGGATTGCTGATGAGATGGGGAGTGACCAAAGGAAGATGGAGAGAGGAAAAGGACTGGGATAGACCAGAGAGCTATCTTTAGACATACGAAGAGTTCCTGAGGAAGAGGGAATAGGCTTGTTCCTGGGTGGCTGAGCTGAGGACAATAGTTAATGTAGGGAACTGCAGGACTAAACCCAAACATCTCTACATTAGTCAGAGTTCTTGGCTCCAAGCAATTGGAGAGAAGTCCATCATCTCAGACAATGACATTCATAGGTGTTATATTTGGGGTAATCACAGATTTGGACAGAAACCAGACGATTGGTCAGGAATCAAGTACACTGATGGAGGGTTGGAGGGGCTGGTTAGCAGGAACCATAGCCAAGGGTATGGATCAGGAAGGGCCTGGTTACTATCGTGGATGACCTCATGTTACAGGCCTTCTGTTTATAAACTAATCTTGAGATCCCATAAAGACCCATAAGGACCAGTACAGACATAATATGAAACACAGCTAAGACTGAATCTGTGATAAAATGGTGGCTTATAGTCATTCAGTTATTTAAGAGCCATTTATTGAAAAGACTGTTTCTTTACTGGATTGCCTTGGCAGTTTCGTTGAGCATTGGTGACCATCTGTGTGTGGGTTGCGTTATGGACTCTCTATTCTGTTCTAATGATTGTTGTGTCTATCTTTACACCAGCATACCACAGCATGGTTTATATCCCTATACTCTTTTGGATAAAGCATTTTCATCCATTGACAGAGTAATATTTGTGGTGTGAGCTCTGGAATTGCTCACATACGAATTCTGTCTCCAACATTCATTAATTCTAATTCTTGGGGGAAAGTTACTGCCTATCTTTGTAACTCCATTTATTCACTATAAAAGGTGAATGGTGATAGTATCCACCCCTGGGATTGCTGTCAGCATCAAGTGTGCTTATTTTTAAAAAGCACAGAGAACAATCCTCAGTAAGTTTGTTTTACTGTGACTAGTGCACAAAACCATTATAGGGATCAGGTGCAAATGTCCCCTATCTCTGTGACTAGTACACAAAACCATTATAGGAATTAGGTGCAAATGTTCCCTATCTCAATTTATGGATAAAGAATTTGAGATGCAAAGAGATGCGATGACTTCACCAGTGTCACACAGCCAGAGACCATGCTCAGATCTTCAGAGTTCAAACAATTGTCTTCACTAACTGAGAAAGGAAAGCTCCTTTCTGTTTATGAACTAATCTTAAAATTATGTCACTTCCTCAAACGAAAAAATTTCAATTGGGTTTACAAGAAAGGAATCACATCAAGTATCCACTCAGTAGGTGGGACTGGGGGAGACCCTAGGAGAATCGAATACCTGGTGGTGAGGGGAGTTCTGAGGAGCAACCTGCTGGCTGGTGCTAGGAACAGACATTTCTGAATTCTGGGATGAGGCACTCAGGAGGATATTTTGAAGCCAACGATCTAAGGGACAGGTTTGCTTTTCTCTACAGAGAAAAGGTGACATCTTGCCTTCTTTGTTCACCTTTGCATACTTGGCCACACCTGGAAGAAGGAAGTACGGCCAGAGGTGAAGCGCTTGGAAAGAGTGGAGGCCTGGGGCTGGGTCACACGGTCTTCTGGTCTTCTGCTTTGCGAAGGCCAGGAATGGCCATGGTGTTGATCTCTCTCTTCACAGTTTCACCAACACTTACTCAGCGCCTCAGTACTCTGATCCCTATGGGATGCCCGGGGACACAAGAATCTCTTTTCTCACAATGTAGCTATGAACTGTGAAGGGCACAACGTGAAAAGGGAAATCGCCTGGTGTCTGTGCAGATTCTCTAAGGAGCAGAGAGTAGGGGAGGATTAGCTGTGGAAGAGATTTCTTGGAGGACACGTTGGTGAGGAAAGCAGGGAGGGAGGCAGAGAAGTTGTGAGAGCCTTTGAATGAACAGCCTCACAGCTCTGAAGGGGAAGAAAGGACTGGAGGATGGACACACAATGCAGAACAGTGCCAGCAAAGGTGTGGCCCAGATCCCTGTAAAACTGAGATGAGGGCTTGAGCGATAGTACAGCAGGGAGGGCATTTGCCTTGTATGCAGCCGACCTGGGTTTGATCCCTGGCATCACATATAATCCCCCGAGCATATAATCCTGAGGCAGAGCCAGAAGTAACCCCTGAGAATTGCCGGATGTGACCCAAAAAGCTAATAATAATAAGTAAAAGTAAAGGCCCTCCCGTTGATCATCGATTTGCTCGAGCGGGCCCTGTAACGTCTCCATTGGAGACTTTGTTGTTACTGTGTCTGGCATATCGAATACTCTCGGTAGCTTGCCGGGCTCTCTGAGAGGGGCGGAGGAATCGAACTCGGGTCGGCCATGTTGACTGCGTGCAAGGCAAACGCCCTACCGCTGTGCTATCGCTCCAGCCCATTATAATATTTTAATTAAAATTTTAATAATAATAAAAAGAACTGAGATGAGCCTGGATTTGGTTCCGTCTCTGTGCTCAGCTTTGGCTAGGAGAAGCCCAAGGACCGTGTGTCCTCAGCAGTAATGGAGAGGTGGGCTCTGAGGGACTTCAGCTAAGGATCAGAGAGGCTAGTCTGCCATGGCACGTCCCTTCACGTGGTCTGCAGCGTGGCAGTTTAGAGTGAGGATAGGGGGTAAGCCCAGGTGTAAAGAAATATGCCCTGTTAGGGTTAGGGGGGACTGGAGCGATAGCACAGAGGGTAGGGCGTTTGCCTTGCAAGCGACCAACATGGCTGACCCGAGTTCGATTCCTCTGCCCCTCTCAGAGAGCCCGGCAAGCTACTGAGAGTATCTCACCAGCACGGCAGAGCCTGGCAAGCTACCCGTGATGTATTGATATGCCAAACACAGCAACAATTGTCACAATGGAGACTTACTGGGCCCGCTCGAGCAAATCAATGAACAACGGGAGAACAGTGACAGTGACAGGGTTAGGGGAAGCTTTCTGCAGTGTAGGGGCCGACCCAGATTGCTGAGCAAAGAAGAGGAAGGGGCTAATTCCCATGCACTGCAGAGGGAGGGGTGGCCAGGCTGCTGTCACTGGTTTGATATGTGTGTGTGTGTGTGTGTATGTGTGTGTGTGTGTGTGTGTGTATGTATGTATTTTTAAATCATACCTGGTGATGTTCAGGGGTTACTCCTGGCTCTGCACTCAGGAATTACTCCTATCGGTACATGGATGGACCACATGTGATGCTGAGAATCAAACTGGGGTCAGCCGCGTGCAAGGTAAACACCCTCCTCTCTGTCCTATCACTCCAGCCCCACTGTGCTGTTTTGGAAAAGACTCACTCCAATGTAGTAAGGTGGAAATTCTTTTTACTTCCCGGGAGGAGGCCCTTCATTGCTAGGTATAAGCCCCGTCAAAACTTAGAGCTGTCGCATCTACACGCTGGTCTCCGTGTATAAGAGTAACACTTGCCAGCTGTGTGATTTGGAATCATCACGCGCAAAGGAAATCACTTCTTTCCCTCAGCACATAGATGAGCAGTGCTTGGGATCCTTCCGCAAGAAAGTGAACGCACTACAGCTGCATCTGCCACTGACAGGAAACTCCTAAGCCATGTGCTAAGGGGGAATGACAGCAAGATGCTCAGCCATGAGCTGGAGAGTAGGCAGGTGGGAGAGAAGGGTGAACTCTCTTAGCAGAATCAGGTGAAGAGATGTTGGAGAAACAGTTATTTAAATTCTGTGGTTGTTTCTTTTTTCTTTTTCTTTTAAAGCAGGGAGACAGCTCAAAGGACTGGAGTTCACACTTTGCTTGCTCGAGCCCCAGGTTTGGTCCCCGGTACTGCCTGAGAATGTCGGGGTGCAACCCCCTGAGGATAGAACTATTATTAGTTCCTGAACACCATCGATGTAGCCCCCTATACCACGCCAAGCCAAGCCAAGCCAAGCCAAGCCAAGCCAAGACAAACCAAATCAAACCAAACCAAACCAAACCTAACCATACCAGAATGATAGCAGGCAGAGCTCATGCACACAAAGATGATAAGATGCTAAAGGCAACAGAAAGAGGGAAGGGTGGGCTCTCTTAGCAGAACTACGTGAAGAGATGTTGGAGAACCCATTTATTTAAATTCTGTGGTTGTTTCCTTTTTAAAAAAATTTATTTTAATGAATCATCGTAAGATATAATTACAGACTTATGGACTTTCATGATTGTCTTTCAGTCAGTGTTCAACTACCCATCCCTCCGCCAGTGCCCATTCCCTACCCCCAATGTTCCCAGTATCCCTTCCCCCAACCCCACCCCTTCCCACCTCCTGCCTCTGTGGCAGGCACATTCTCTCTTATTCTCTCTGTCCTTTTGGGTGTTATGGTTTGCAGTACAGCTAACATGCAGCTATCATGTTTGGTCCACAGTCTATTTTCAGCGCGCACCTACTATCCCAAGCGATCCTTCCAGCCATCATTTACTTAGTGCTCCTCTCTCCCACCCAGCTACCTTTTTACCCTCAGCACATGAGATAGGCTATCAAGCCATGGGGCAGTCCTCCTGACTCTTCTTTTAACTGTCCTTAGGTGTTAGTCTCCTCTTATGTTACTTTATATTCCACAAATGAATGCAGTCCCTTTATGTCTGTTCCTCTCTTTCTGATTCATTTCACTAAACACGATACTCTCTATATTGATCCACTTACATGCAAATTTCATGACTTCATTTTTTTTCTAACAGCTGCATAGTATTCCATTACTATGGCTGTTTCTGTGTGATACCTTTCATTGTGAAAATCAGTGCAGGTGGGGAATGCGAGTCAGTGTGGAAGGGAGGGAAGTGTGACGCAGGCAGAGGAGAGGGCAAAGGTTGGTGGGGGCTTGTGGACATGAGGGAGGGGTGTGGTGAGGAGGGTGAAAGGCAGAAGGAAGGGCCTCCTTAAACCCATGGAGGAGTCTGGACTTTTCTCTGAGGGCATGAGGAGCCATTGGTATATTGAAGGCACAGGAAGAATAAACTCATTTTCCCAGAGAGAACCTCCAAGTATAAACAGAAACATGAAGTATCTTAGAACCCCTGGGGCCGGGGGAGAGAGGAGGAAGGAGGTTTTATTGGTTCTGAGGCAGAACTGGGCAGGGGACACTGAATGGGGTGTGGGGTTTGAATCCGTAGTCCTGGGTCCACACAGGCATCAAGTTCAGTGGTACAAACGGTCCTGCCCAAGGCTGGGTCCCCAACCAATCAATCCAGGCAGTGGCCAGATGACCCATGGCTTTGACTAGGGACTTGTCTCTGTCTAGTCAATAACCATGATTATCAGGAGACTCTCCTTACTGGATGCTCTCTGATGTTAATCAGACAAATAATTGATTAAGGAGCTTGTCATTCCTGGTCCTCAAGGCCATCTCATTTTGATTCTGAACACTTTGGAGCAGGGAGGGGGGAAGGAAAACAAAAGCTGGATTTATAAAGAATTGGTGGTAGAAACATAATCCTATGTGGGCAGCGTTGATGAAAGTCCTGGGTGGAAGGTTCTCGATCACCTAAGTGGTCTGTTCTGTTTGCTGAGAGAATAATAGAGGAAAACTTGCTTAAGGTGGTGCTTTAGAGTTTTCTTAGTATTTATGTATTTAATATTCAGCTTTACTCAAGCCGGGAACTAAGTTCCCATACTCCTTACTACATAGTGTAAGTCTCAGTGAACCTGGGCTGAAAGTGCAAGCTGATTTACTGTGAGATTACTATATTGACTTTGTAATCTTAATACCCTCACAATATTTTTCTCAGAATATGTTCCTGTTGCCATGATTGCCATTATGTTTATTTAAAAAAACTATGGAAAATTGGGGGGGATGAGGGGAAAGGTACTCCTAGAGACGAGGTAAATACTGTCTCCTGATTTGACATTCTGAGAGACGAAATCTAAGAGCTTCTGTTGTGGGTTTTGACTCCTTACCAGATCCGTCCTCACTGCAAATGAGCCTTTACTTCTAGTTCATTTCTGTCCTTTGTGGCTCCCCAACACTCCCACCTACCCATCATCTTCTATGTTAGCACAAGGAAGAAGCAACCAAGTTCAGCTGAAGGGCTTCTTCTGTGCTGTAACGGCCATCACCCAGGGCTCGCCGTGTTTCTCCTGGAGATGACCGTGTGTTGTTGGGTTGTTAGGAGGAATACCTTCTAACACAGGTGGACTGCGCCTTTGTTGAGAGGATCCTGCTGGCTTGACCTTCTTCCCAGGAAGTGTTGGCTGGTGAGGCCCTGACACCCACCTTTCAACATTCCTTGTGTGGAAGATCCCACGTAGAACTAGAACCATGACCTTCCTTCCTTCTCTGGGGGGAAAATCCCTGAAGAGAGCCAGCTGTTCTTTAGAGCAATAAAAAAAATCATATTAGTGCTTTAGAAAGATTAGAATCTTATGATGAAGATGGAGGAAGGTATGACAATGGGAGAGAGAAATACCAATACCCCAACTTGTAACCATAATTGTATGGATTAGGGAATGTGGGAAGGGCATTGAGGGGCAGGCATTGATGGCAGGTATTTCTTTTTCTTTTTCCTGAAAAAGAAACCCAGAGGGATGGGAGAGATAGTTTGGAGGGCAAGGCATGTGGCCAACCCCCTTCGATCCCTGGAACTATATATGGTGCCCTGAGCATCACCAGGAGAGATCCCTGAGTGCAGAATCAAAGAAAACCTGGGCACTGCCCCCGCCCCCCACATCAAACCTCCCCCCAAATAAATAAAGAGACCCAGAGTCAGTGTTGACACTTGCCTTATAGCTCAAATAGTTAATCAAACCAGCAAATTCTACCGACTCTTTCTCCTGATTCTCCTTTGGAACCCCACTTTCTCCAAGCCCTACCCAGTGTTCTCGGGGCTTCTCCTGTGGTGTACCTGCCCCTTTTGCAATCCTTCATTCCCTCTCACTATTCTGTCCTCTTCTTTTCAGCCCTCAACCCTGCACTGTGGAACAGACTTGGTGTCACACACTGCTCATCATACTCCCAGCGCCCCACCCACCCCCATCACAGTCCCTAAATTTCTAATACTGTGAATGCGGAGGTCCTGCCTTAAATCCTTGATGCTGGGATGATTCTTTGCTTTGGAGAACCATCACATCCAGAAATGAGAAAGAGAGAGAAAGAGAAAGAGACACACACACGGAGGGAGAAGGAGAGGGAGAGGGAGAGAGAGAGAGAGAGAGAGAGAGAGAGAGAGAGAGAGAGAGAGAGAGAGAGAGAGAGAGAGAGAACCCAGAGCTAGGAGGAGGATTAAGGAGAACCCTCCCAGAGTGCAGATCCCCTGAGTTTTGTAGAGGGTCCCTGACAAAATGTCTGGGAAACTGTTGCTGGAGGAAGGAGGCAGGGGTGAGGGGTAAGGGGGAGACAAACAGCACAGGAAGGATCTTGGAAACTGGAGAAAAGTGGCTGGCAGAAGAAAGAAGCAAGAACATTTGCCAAGACAACAGGACTCAGATAATGCCTAAGATACCTCTGGGTGCCTGAAGGCAGAAACTGAGATGCTTTCCCTCTCGTTTTAGTTTTCTTCTAATTTTCTTATTTCAGTTCTATTTAAAACTGTTTTAAGTTTTAATTTGTTTTGACTTGATTTTTGTCTGGGGATTAATTGGGTGTCTAGTTTTCCAAACACCATTTAATACAGATATGGGCTTTTCCCTGTCTTGGCTCTTTGGCTCACCCCAGGTAGTGTGCAGGGCTTCCTCCTGGCTCTGCACTCCTAGTAGTGCTCGGGGAACCATATGGGTTGCTTGGTCAGCGGCGTGCAAGGCAAGCACCTGACCTGCTGGACTGTCTCTCCAGTCCCACTCTTACTTCTGAAGGTGAGACGTTCCATTCTTTCTTCGACAACAAATTCCTCATTTTTATCTACCCACAGCACTATTTAGTCAAAGAGGAAATTAGTCTACACAAATGAATAATTTGTATTAGAACCAGTGTCATTACTCCTTGGAAGAGGATGGATTGTCACATCCAAGACCAGAGAGTGTTAAAGCCCAGATATTACAAAAAATATTATATTATTTTTTTTATTTGCTGGGGGGGTGGTTAGCAGTTAAGAAACAGAAGAGACTTCTTTGGAGGGGCTGCCTTGCAGTGCTCAGGACTTTCTCCTGGTTCTGTGCTCAGGGATCTCCTTTGGTGGGTTTGGGGGACCACATGGGGGTATTGCAGACGGTACCCAGGGCAGCTGCCTGCACGTCAAGAAACTCACTGCATTATGTCCCTGGTCCCAATAAAATAAACTGTATTGGTCATTTACTTGGCAAAGCCATGGAATATAGAAAATCCAAGGTTGAATTAAGAATTAAGAGATTGAATTAAGAGTAAGGACTCAGGTTTTGCTGTAGCCTAGGTCCAGATTTATGTTTTACTTAGTACAGTTATAGACTCTTTGCTAATTAAGTCTGGGCACCCAAAAATGGGTTTAATAATTATTAGAACCAGTATCATTGCTCCTAGAAAGAGGATGGAATGTGAAGTTCAAAACTAGAACATGTTCAAGGCCAGATATCACAGAAAAGTTATGTTCATAGCATCCTTGTCCTTATCTCTTTGAGGTGGGGGTGGGTTGGGAGGAGAGCGGCAATTAAGAAATAACTGCACTGTGGTAAGGACTTTGTGTGTGTGTGTGTGTGTGTGTGTGTGTGTGTGTGTGTGTGTGTGCGCGCGCGCGCGCGCTCAGGGCTGAGAGACCACATGAGGTGCAGGGAATCAAACCCAAGTCAATGATGTGCAAAGGAAAATGATGTGCAAAGTCGCCCTGCTTCCCGACTGTATGATTTCTCCAGCCCCTGTGGGAAAGATTTGACACACAGAGCAAAGGTCTGTTCGGTGTCTGATACATAGTAAATGCCCATTAAATTTTAACTGTTATTCTCTAAACTCTCCAAGAGCTAAGGAACATTTCCAAACAGACTCTTTCACCAGGGTAAGCTGAGTAGGGTCACAGTGGCAGGGATCTCGTTCTCTAATCTCAAGGAATAAAAAGATGCATTTAGTACAGCGCCTGCATTTAGAACAACAGACTCAAAGCCTGAGGCGGGGTGTGTATGTCTGTGTGTGTATGTGTGTGTGCACTGTGATGGTACAGCGGTTAAGGCCCCCACCTTGCACCCCGTTGACCCGGGTTGGATCCCTAGCACCCCTTATGTCCCGGATCCCTGTGTGCAGAGCCAGGTGTAAGCCCTGGGTACTGGTGGTGTGGCCCCAAACCAAACCAATGAAGGCTAAAGAGGGGAGGCCAGAGTGCACATTTGGGGTGTGCGTGTGTGTGTGTGTGTGTGTGTATGTGTGTAGTGTGAGCCTCCAGCCCAGCTCAGTAAACCAGGCTGTCTCTCAATGGCTTTCCAAGTATCCTTCAGCTGGCCCTCCAACCGAATGGCCAGAAAACATGGACAGAACATGATTAGTTCGAGCCCAAAGTATTGGCCTGCCCTTGGAAGCAACACGTGTGTCCAGGCCCGGGTCCCGCCTCGTTGGGCCTGTGCCAGGCGGTGCGAGCGAGTGGCCCGGGAGCATCAACTCATTCCCAGGCACCGCAGCCCCTGGAAGCAGGTGTCCTTCACGGCCCCTGTCCGCAGCGGCAGCCGGCCCAAGGTCACGCAGCCAGCGGGGGACGAGGTACATCCGAACCCTGGGGCAGGGGCCCGTGGGGGTTGGGGGGCGCACTTGAGGCCGGGAAGACGGCCAGAGGGGCCGGGGTTGGGGGGGGGGACCCGCTAGGGAGGGGGTCCCTCGCTGTCCTTGCACACCCAGCTTGGGGGAGGAGGAGCATAGTCGTGTGCGTGTGGGGGGGGGGTGCAGGAAGGTTCGAGAACAGCTCCGAGCCCCGGAAGGCAGCGGTGGTGGGCTGGGGGAGGGGGGGTGCCCCGCAAGCTTCCCCGCTGCAGCGGCCGCAGCCCCGCTGGGCAACAACAGCGTGGCCACCGTGCTGGGTCCCCAGAGCTCTGAGGGTGGGTGCAGCGGGAGGAACCGCGGGCGAGGGGCGCGCGCACCCACAAGCCCGCACCGTGGCGCAGGCGCACACGGGGGCTCAGGCTCGCCCGCCGCCCAGGACGAGACGGAAGGCATGGAAAGTTCCAGCTGGTTCGAGAACCCTAGGTAGCCAGGGGGTCGGCGGGGAGGCGTGGCGGGCGCGCTCGCTGCACCGCCCACCCCCTCCCCAACCCCGGCTCCGTGCTGCGGGGAGTGTCGGGGACGCGGGAGCCCGGAGAGGGAGCTGCAGGGCGGCGAGCGTACCCGCCTGTCGAGGGGGGCGCGGCGCGGCGCGGCGCGCGGGGGCGTGGCCGCGCCCGGGCGGGGGCGTGGCGCGGTGCGCGGGGGCGTGGCCGCGCCCGGGCGGGGGGCGTGGCCGGCGCTCTGCGCAGCTGCCGGCGTCTTTAAGCCCGGGCTCCCGCGACCGGAGCGTGCTTTCGGCGTCCGGAGCCTTCCGGCTTACCCTGTGCCCGCCCGCCGCCCCGCGGACAGCCCCGCCGGCTCGCCCAGGAGCCGCGCGCGCCTCCCAGGTCGGGCATGCCCCGCTACGAGCTGGCTTTGATCCTGAAAGCCATGCAGCGGGTAAGTGACCTTCCCGTCCCCCCTCGTCCTGGGCGAGAGCGCCCCGCGTCGCCGGCGCGGGTGTCTCCCCCCCACCCAACGCCCCGTGAGCCGCTAGGCCGCCGCCCCCCTCCGGCCGCGCGGCGGAGGGGAGGCCTGGGTGGGTGGGCAACTGGGGCTGGGGACCGCGCGCGCGCGAGGGGGGCTCTCCCGCAATCCCCCCCCCCCACCTCCCAGGCCGGCGCGGCGAGGCCGCGTGCGCGCGGGCGCGGGGGTGTGTGCCGGGAGGGTGTGACTCGCGCGCCGGCCTGCTGGGCGGGGTGGTGCCGGTGGTGGTGGTCCGGGTGGTCGCGGGAGCGGGGAGAGGACCCCCGGCGCCGCCCGCAGCGTGCCCGCCTCAACCGGGACCGTCCGCGCGCGCCCCCCGCACCCTCCTTCCTTCCCTCCCCCCACCGCAATCTCCTCCCGTAGGAGCGCGTTGGCCGGGCCGCGCGCTGGACCGCGCTCTCGGGTGAGGGGATTCCGTGGAGGTTCTTTTGTTTTCAACCCATCTTGGACTTCTCTTTTTCTGACTTCAGCGGGTTAAAAAAAAAAAAAAGCCGGCTCGCGGGCGAGGTGGGCTGGGGGGTGTGTGTATGCTGGGGATGGGAATGCCCTTAGCCCCCAGGTGGGAGGGGGGGGGGGGATGCATGCCCTTAGCCCGGTTTCATTCATCCGATCTGCGGCTTTTCTTGCGCCTTCCCGAAGAAACTTTTCTCCTGCCCTCCCCTGCTGTTTGGAGCCCCCCCCCCCACCCACCAGGCAGCGGCGGGAGGGGGGTGAAATTCCAGGTTTAGGGTCCATGGGGGACGCCCACCCGCAGCTCTGCATCCCCTGGGGGTAGGGGAGGTGGTGGTGTGGCCCGGAGTCAGCGCTTGGTCCTCCTGTGTTCTGGGCCATGTTCGCTACTAGCCTGAATTCCCTGAATTCGGTAATGTAAGGAGAGCCCCTTATGTGCCCTCCCCCTCCCCCCTTTTATTTTCCTCTTCTCCCAGGTATAATAAAAATAAAAAACGGAAGCGAATCTCTGAACTTTGGAAGCCTCTTGTACCACGCACAGCTCTGAGAGGCCCCTGGCGCACGTGGTGGGGGTCAGATTTGGGGAGGCGATAGGACTGGGGTGGGGGTTGGGGGGCGGTTTGGCCGAGTAGCTGTTAGGAAGTTTGGGTGAATTTCAGCCCAGGATCTGGCGCTATTGGAGATAACGAGGCGGGGGTAGGGGGTGGGGGGAATCGTTGCCACTATCTAGACTGGACCTCGGGGGTTTTGTCTAGAGAGTGGTCTTCGGGGGGTTTTGTCTAGAGAGTGGTCTTAAGCCCTGCCCAAAAGCCCCCCCCCAGATTCCAGCTTCCAGTATTTGGCAGAAGATCCCGGTGGTTACCCCCTGGAGAATGAGCCCTCTGCCCTCTGTGATAAGAATTTTAAAACAATCCAAAACACTTAAAAATAACGCATTATTAACATGGATAGACAATTATGTGCAAAAATTGTAAGCCCTGCTTCTAGCTTTTTAGGAGATGCTTTTAGGACCTGGGCTTGCTATTTATTCTATAGAAATGTGTTACCTGTTTTGAGGAAGGCAGGTCAATTTATAGAGGCACTGTTTTGTTAGTCCAGAGGCATTTGCAATGAAAACTCTGGGATATCTCTTCTGCTTTCAGCACAGCTGCCAAGTGCATTGGTTATCGAGCTGCATCTGCACATCGGTGATCTGTATTTCCTTTAATATGTTACTTGTAATTTTTTTGTGTCCTGAGCATATGTTTCAGGATAGTTTAGGTAGACCATGAATTGGACTTTGGCCAGAGGGACTGTATTCAGTGCCTGCCTTAATCTGGGCAGAGGGTGGGGGATGGGGAATCCTAGCAAGATAATGCAGGGGGGGGGGGGGCCCCAAACTGCAGAGAGGACATTGTAACAATAGTAAAACTGCTTCAGAGATCCTTGGCCTAAATGAAGTCACTGACTTGGGTAGTTTGTAAATGTGTAACAAAAGACTTCACAGTTCCAGCAGTCTTGCCTCCAATTTGCAAAAGTTGATTTCTAAACTTTGAGGGCTGGGAATAAAATGAACATATTTGCATGATGCAGAAATGCTGTGGTGAGCTGGTGCATCTTCCCCAGGTCCTGCGAAAGTGGAATCGGAACCCAGGTGGTTTGGGATTCAGCTGCAGAGTGGAAAGTCTCTGGTAACTTGGTTCCATCTTGTATATACTAGTTTTCCATGCTGCAGGCTGAAACTGTTACAGTGTGTCCCTGTACTTTGATGGCTGCTCCCTGCCAGTTATTTTTTGTATGTGTGGAAATCTGCTTTGGTGGCCAGCTCCAGGCAGGTATGGCGCTCAGGTGCCCGTTCTCAGCCCACTCTCCAGTGCCCAGAGCTGCATAAACATCTTAAGTCTTTTTGACTTCAGATGTATATCGGAAGATGTATGTCCGACCCTGTTGTTCCTTTCTCTAGTCTGCCCTCCCCCTACCCCCAAACACACAGAAACACAGAAACACACACACACACACACACACACACACACACACACTCCTTTGAAACTGAGCACACTAGAGTTTTAGAGATTTAAATGCATGATCTCCACATCTGCTAGAGAAGGAATCCTCTGCAGGTGACACCCATGTCCCTATGCCCCAGAGACTCTGGCTGAAGGGTCCAGGGTGTCCGGCCATTATGTTTGAGCTTTAGTCACACCCACTGCCATTCTTCCCCCCCTCCTGAAATTGGGAGCAGAGGCTTTTGTGGGACCTCCACAATGGGGCAAATACTTTTATTTCTGAATACAGTTCTCCCAGGAAAAAACATCGATTGGCAAGTGCCATGTAACTTGAACTTGATTTTACTATGTGGATATTTTTTAAAAAGTTGTTTTTTTTTTTAATTCCTCCTCCTACCCCCTCCCATGTGATCGGTGTGAAGAATAGATGGAGGGGTGCCACCGGACTCAGTGGTGGGTGTGGAGAACCCAGGTCTTTTAACAGGCGAAGACCAAAGCTACTTGGAAAAGTGCACGCTTAGACCTGACAGGGCCAGTCCTAGCCCGTCTAGCTAAGAGTCTTCAGAAACGCTTTTCAGAGTCTCCTGTAGACCCGCGAGCGCAGGCCCAGCTGTGAGCACTATGGAAGAGGCCTTCTAGGTAACTGTGGAAGAACCTAGCTCCAGAGGTGAGACCGGAGGCCGCCGGTGGTTGCATTATTCTTTTTCTTTTTTTCTTCTTTTCAGAAAAGAAAGGCCAGTGGTGAGAGGGTGAGTTCTCCCCCACCTTTCCCAGTCCTCCCTGCCAGGACGTTCTGGGTCCTGAGGAGGGAGACGCATGCTTTGGCCCAGACTGGGCTGAAGCTGATTCTTAAGGCAGCCAGAGAAAAGGATGCCTTTGATGTCACTTAGAAAATTCAGTTAGTGGCAGACTGACTTGCAGTGATGAAAATGGAGAAGCCAAGGGGAGGCTGTGGAAACTTACTTTGGGGATGGGTTCAGGAAGAGGTTTGAGGCAGAAAAAAAAAAAACCCACTATGTAGAACATTTCTATTTGGTGACTTGGGGACACAGCCATTAATGAGCATGGCTTAGTTCATTTTCCCAAAGGATAAGCATGGGTGGTGTATTTCAGAATTGTGAAAACTTTGCTTAAAAAAATTCTTTCCCCTAAAATCTTATTTTGGCTCAAGAATTTTTACGTGAATTAAAAAAAGGTCAGTGGTTTAAAGAATAGCTCACTGAATTGCTAAGTGAATGCCTCTGTGTACAAAAAAAAAAAACATTAATAAATACTCACTTGTATGTACTTTTCTAATGGGAAAAAAAGAGCAGGTAGCATCTTTAGAAATCTTAAGTCCTCTTATTAATACCGATTTCACAAGTTATTCCATATTCAGGACCCCACATTTATTTTTAATTACATTGAAAAGATTAGATTATAAATCTTAGAATAACTCCTTGAAATAGTTCTTTTTAGCTAGAGGGTTTTTTTTTTAAAATGCAGTCTGAATTGAATTTGCAATCTGGTTTGGGAAGCAATTGTGGTGACATTCCAGTTCCCAGGAATTAAAAAAAAAAAAGAACTTTTTAAAAAATATCCACATAGTAAAATCAATTTCAAGTTACATGGCACTTGCCAATCGATTTCTTCCTGGAAGAACTGTTTTCAGAAATAAGTTGTATATTTACTGATTGTGAGTGAAACAGTCTCTCGTTTCTCTTTACTCCAAAGCCTTTTTGATGAAGAGAAGTAATAGTGCATTTGTTCTAAGATTGTATCCAGGCTTTGATCTTCAGCAAGTTACACCTGCAGATTTTAGGTGACTTTTGGTGGAGTTGTAGGAGGCTAATGAATTCAGGTATGGACTGACCAGCTCAGGGGCCTTGCATCTCGTGTTGGTGACTTTTGATAACCAGGGAAAAGTGACATATCTGCTCTCAGGTGGCTGCCCGTCCCCGTTCAAGTGGATGTGCATTCGTTGCAGCTGTTAGCCAGCTAAATTCCCTTTTATCTCTTCTCTCTCGCAGGCCTTCTTTAAACAGCTTGGAGCTTTCATAATTACCCTGTGTATCTTGTCTGCTGGAAAGTAGATCTTTGCAATTCAGTTCCCAGTGATGAAAGCCGCATGTCGTCTTGCAGGCCATGTCATACTTTGCTTTGGTTTTAAAGTATTCTTGGGTGACAGCCTTTTGCCACAGCAAGTGATGGAAGGAGGAGTCCTGGTTCTGCCCCTGAGCTCCAGCTAAGCTGCCCGGAGTGGCTGGTGGGGGGGGGAACGGCCCGGACCCCCTTCCTGCTGGCCACAGATGCTTTGTACGTATGACTTCTCTCAGGCTCACGTTCAGTGTAGTTTTTTGTTCCACATGACTTACATAACCAAGTACTGCCACTCACTTCCTGTGAAACTTAGTTTCTTACATGGAGACTGCCATTGAATCGTCTCACTTTGAGTTTATAGAATTACCTTAAAAACGAAAGAGTTTGGAAGTGGCAAGGGACGAAATCGCCAGCATTTTCTCTTTGTGGCTCTCCTGGGGTGTCTTTGTTGCCTTTGTGGGATAGCACAGCTCACCTGATGGAGGGAAGGAATCCTTCCTCCTGCAGAAGGTCGTATTCTTAGCCCGTGGGAGTACTCAGCATGCCCACTGTCCTCTAAGGGAATCCCTAAGGGAATCCCATGTAAAGTGTTAGTCGAAGGTCAGGAAACTCAGATCTCTGAATGTCCGGTAAGTTACCACTTCACCTAAAGGAACATCTCAAACCTTTGGAAAAGGTGCGTAACTTAGGGCTGGAGATGTAAAGTATGTTTCATAGACCCAGTGTTTCCTGTCGTCTCTATTTACATGGCCTACAAGAAAGGATTTTACTTGGTGTTGGGAAGGGGGAGGACCCACACCAAGCAGTGCTCCGGGATCATCCTGGCGCTGCTCAGGGAACCAGAGAGGTTCTGGGGATCAAACCCAGGTCAGGTGCTTGTAAGGCACATGCTCTACCTGCTGGACACTGTCTGGCTCAGGATTTAACATTTATTTTAAATAATAGTAAACAATTCAAAATCTAAAACACTGTTCCTTTCTTAAAAAAAGATATGAAAATTGCATGAAATTTCAGATTTCAGAGATCATACGCAAATTTATAAAAACAGCCCTGTTGCAGAGTACAAAATAATCCTATTTACTCTCTGGTCCTTGCAGACCCTTGCTAATGCCTAACTTCCATACCTGGTGTAGATGTCTCGTTTCTTGGGCTCAGCAGTTCACTGCATTTATAGTATCACTTTCTGGGGGTTCTGCTTTCATTGATCCCTTCTTTCTCTACTGTGCCTCTGACTATTTTATTGTTTTATTGACCTTCATCTGATTTGCCCCCACCCCCCTTTTTTTTGTGGGTAACAAGCTCTGGCATTTCTGGCATTGGTGCTGGTTACTGACTTTTAGATGTGTGTAGCTTCTGTGGGTTGAACGTAATGAATCACCTAATTCAAGACTTTTCTACCTTTTTTTTGTGGCCGTCTTCTCTTGCCTTCTTGTCCCCCGGGTTTGGCCAGATTCAGTTCTATTCTCGGCTCCCTCCAGCCCCTTCCCTGCCCTGGGTGAGCCACTCATCTTTCTTGTCTGGACTCTTCGAGTTTCTTTGGACAGTCAGTTCCTAGAAACGGGCCTCAGAGTGCAGGGAAGTGAGCCTTCGCGATTTTTCAAAGACTCGAGATGCGGTTTTAACGAGGAAATAAAAGACAAAGCCTTGTAGAGTAATGCCTCCCTGGCGGCCTGGTTGCAATTTCCCTGTTAGTTGGTTGTGTCAGCTGTATTGGGTGCCGAATTCTGTCACACCTCTCTGTTCCAGAGACGTTGAGATGCCCATGGTGGCCTGTGATGGAACACATTCTTTCCTCAGCCTCTCCGGTCCACTCTCACCTGTTCTGCATCCTGTGTGTAGAGCGAACAGCTGCTGCATACGCTACAGACGATTCCTTTTCATTTCCTTTGGCACTGTGTTTTCGTTTCCCTGTGTCACTCTGTGCAGTCCTTTGCGTGCCTCCTTCTCTGCCTTGGCCTCCTCTCAGACAATTGATAGGGCTTCATTTGTGTTCACTTGGCACATCCTGGACCCCGGGGAAGCCTCAATGGTAGCCCAGCAGAGACGCTGCCTTCTTTCTCGGGTGGTGTTCTTCTCAGAGTCGCTTCCCACTCAGCATTCCCCTGAATTGGCGAGAGTTTCTTCCATCCCTGGCCAGGTCACAGACTCCCTTACAGTCAGGTGTGTGCCATTTCTGGTAGCCACTTGCCCTTTGCACAGGACATAGTGGCCCTCGTAGTTGCTGCCCGAGGGTCACCCCTCCTCTCTCTCCAGACCATTCTTGGTATGGGAGAGCAGGGTGCTCATGTATGTGCCCCCTAGTTGCCTGGCAAGCTGTCTGCCAGAGGAGGTTTTCAAGAGCTTTGATGGCAGGTAATCGTGTTTTCAGAATCATCATCTAAATATCATGTGATTGCAAATTCAGTTTCCTCTCTCTGAAAGCCAAATTGGAGTCTCGGAAAGAAGGAAGGTGAGTCCCTAAAGCAGCGATTACAGAGTGAGGTACGTCGCGCAAGTTCCAGGAGGACTTTCATTGATCTGCCATGTCAGTGAAACTGAAAGTGGAGAGTAGAGGCAACTCTTTCATAGATGTGGCGCACAGGATCAGTGGTTTCTAACTGTCTGGTGCCCGGCTGGGTTTCTTGTTGGGCTTCAGACAAGTTTGTGCTGTTTAAAACACGATCCACCTGATTTAAAAAAAAAAATCCATTTTATATCATGTCTTAAAATGAAGATGCAAAATGTGATTATAATAAGTAGTGGTTTTTCTTTTTGCCATAGTGGTCCACAGAATCCCTTTATTACTAAATATCCCTGGGTTTGCCGATGTCAGAAGTTGAAAACCCCGGGTTTAGGTCAAGCAGTAGGAACTTGAAGTCAGCAGAAGACTTCACATCACTGGCCTATTCTCAGGTGCTTTGAACCTTATCCAGATTGGCAAATGAATGTTTCTATATATTAAATTTAAATGTATAAATAATGTCCATCAGTATGGTCTTTGGGATTTTTCTATTGTTAGTTTTAGTTCAGTTTTTACTTATTTTGGGGTGTGAAAGCTGCTGCTTCTGTTGGCGCGCTAATTTTTCATTTCCTGAGTGAACCCAAGCCCCCGCCAGGATGAAGATATATCATGTCAGCATCCACAGGGACCTGGCACGAGGAGACTAGGAAGACGTTAGCAGGCAGATCCCTGGCACCGTCTCCCAGAGCTCTGTCCTGCTTTGACTCCCATTTCCTCACCTGGAAGATGGCGCAGTCCCTGCCGGAGTCTTTGCAGATGATGTGGTAGCGTGGCCTTGGAGGTGGCCATGTCTGGCGTGGCCTTGCAGCAGCTCTGTGATCTCAGGAGATGGCCCCCACTCTTGGATTTCTTTTTCTGTGAAAAAGAAGGACTCGCAGGGCCAATTGCATGGTGTGTCAGTTCCTTCATCAGAAAGAGTCTGTTCTGCCTGGTCTGGCATCCTTGCATTAGTTAGCACGTGTCATAGCCTGCGTGCTAAAGAAGCCGGGGCAAACTTCTGCCTCTGAGGTGGAGTGTATATTTTGGAGAGCGAGAGCTATATGTTGGTATAAGTATTTTGGAGAGCTCCCGGAGACTCCAGTCCCTCCCACGACCTTTGTCAGCCATTGTTGCATGTGTCTTCATCCAGAAGCCGTTGGCCTCTTGCCTGGCGGTGTTTGAAGCGTGAGAACTAAACTCCTTGTTTCTGGACTGCGAGTGCTGTCCGAGTCTCCCAGCTCACCCTATCTAGAATCCACAGGACAGGAGTTCTTCGGGATCAGGTAAAGGAAAGGGAAACTCTGAGGTGTTGCCGTGGGGCAGGCTTCTCAGTGTTCAGGTGCCTGAGGGAGTGTCGGCCCCAGAATCAAGGACTCCTGCTTTTTTACATTTGTCCACACTTGGCTTTGTCAAACCTCTCCTCGACACCTCCCCCGGCTTTTCCAAGGCGACAGGGTTGCATGATCCGAAGAGAAGGCACTAGGGACCTGGCTTTGAAAATGCGTTACTTCCAGTCAGGAGAAGAAACCCAAGTACAGAGGTGACACTTGCTGTGGTTATCGCCCTATCTGAGAAACAGACGTGATGGGCACCAGATCTTGGCCAGGTTGGCCTGCAGGTGTGGGGAGGGTGCCCGGGCCCTTGACTTCTGTTTGGGGCGGAAAACCTCGGCTACCCCTGGACGTCTGCCCTGCTTTCAGTGTGGTTCTGGTGTTGTGTGTGCCCATGGTGGATATGTGGATGTGGGGCCCAGTTCAGTCTGGGGGCAGGCTCTTGACTGGGCGTATGTTACAGAAAGGGGTACTTGAGGGTCCTCTCACCATCACTTGAACCTGTTAAGTCAACACACCATCTACTAGTAGCTTGTCGCCCCTTTGCTGGGGACTCCTTGGCAGTTTCCCGAGAAGGCTGTCGTGTGAAGTGCACCATTTTTATTTATTTATTTAAAAATTTTTTTCCTTAAATTTTTATTAGTGAAACACCATGAGGTACAGTTGTAGACTTACAAATTTTTGTGCTTGGGTTTCAGTTATACAATGATCGAATACCCATCCCTCCACCAGTGCCCATTCTCCACCACGTGCACTATTTTTAAACCCCGAGTTAGATACCACGCTTCCGTCAGGGAGGCCCTGAGATCCGGCCATCCCAAGCCAGAGTCCTTGTCCCCAGGAATGCCGTCTTGTGTGGGGCGGCCAAGAGCCAGGGGTTTGTGTTGCTTAGTCTATGAAGAGTAAAGCGAAGAAAAACTTTCAATATAATTTCCCCAAAATGAGGCATTCTGTCTGATTAGGATGAAGTCATCAGAAGCTGCTCATAATTTCGAGACCTGATGTTTTAGCTAAGTGGTTCTGATCCAGATTCTCTGGCTCTTTTTGCACCAGTTTACTTTTCTGAAATGCAAAAAGAAAAAGCCAGTGGCATTCATGCTTTCTGGTACCAGGTTTCTGTTCATTTCTTAGGTTCAGTTTAGGACATCAGTTCTGTTGGTCCTTCCAGTTGTTAAAAGTTTTCCTGTTTGCGGGCCTGTGGTGTACTTTTTGAGAATGTTTCTGTCTCCAAAAATGGAAAGATCTCTAAATTTCCCAGCCAAGCATCTGAGCAACTGTGTCAGTTTTGGGCTCTTGTATTAATGGCTCTTGTATTAATGACGCAACTTCCTGGGAGAATCAGTATCTGCTCTACCAGGAAGACTTTTTGTTTACGTTTCCTGGCCTCAGCCAGATGCAAGGAGAAATGTCTGGCATCAGAAACTTGGTGGCCCCAGTTCTTCGAGGAATGATTTTTCTAGGAATGAGAAGCTGGAAGCAAGTAGAATGAGGACAGAAATCATGAAGACGAACCCCATCCATGTTGAAGGTGGTCAAGGTGTTGAAGGCTTGATTATTTATAATAATCAAACTCTGGCTGGCTTACACACACACTCATACACACAAACATTCTCTCCCCCCCCCCACACACTTTCTCTCTCTCTCTCTCTCTCTCTCTCTCTCTCTCTCTCTCACACACACACACACACACACACACACACACACACTTTTATATAGAATCCTCTTTGGATGCTCAGGCATCTTAGGGTTAAAATGTGCCAAAAGGTACTCCAATCACAGAGATTAATGATGGCTGAACTGGGAGCCAGATTTTCAGGTTCAGGAGTTACCACTTCCTCCGGGTCAAATTGAATGTGTGCTGTGGTGAGAACCCTGGACTAGTCTCAACGGGAACATTGTGTCAGAGCTCTCTTTGAGTGCCCACTGTGCCCTGCATTGTTTGGGGGATCCGGTATCAACCCTAAGGTAAAGTTGCCTTATTTGTGCAGGCCACCTTTAGTACTGCCAGCAGGTTCCGTGGAAAGAGGGAAGGGGGGGAAGGGACAAAGTGGAGCAAATTCTGTTATCAGAGTGCTTGGGGGCAAGGCAGAGACCTCAGCTTCCGCGGAAGGAAGAGCAAGCCATTAACTGGGGGCAGAATAGCAGGAACAAGTGGTGATAAATTAGGTCTTAGAAGAGGGCTGGTCATAGTTCAGCTTGTGTTGGTTTTGTGCCATGGCCACACCTTCCTTAAAGGAATGGACCATAGCGTGTTGCCATAGTTGCTCAATGCCTGTCACCTGCCCCACTCCCAGATTTCTCTGAATGGAGTCCTCTCTCGATGTTGCCCTGAGATGCGTATTTTTCCCATCTTACAGAAGTAGGAACTAGACCCACTTCTATAAGCTGGAAAAGTGCAGTTCAGTTCGTGTCCATATGCTTTTCCCCTAGAATTACCAGTTTTGTGTAAAAAAAAAAAAAAAAAAAACAAAAACCCAGTGTCATTTGAGAGTTGCAGGTACCACTCAGGAATAGGGTCTCCTTAACCACAGCATGCTGTGCGCACTCAGTCTTGACATCGATGCTCCTATAAAATGTCCAGTTCTTGTTGAGCGTGAACTCTTGCCTCAGCAATCCCCGTTTATCTGTAGATGTAGTCAAGGATCTTGCATTTAGTGGAGTCTCTCTGCTCTCAAAGAGTTGTTTAAACTTTGCCGTTAATGACAGCAGATCTTGGGAGCTTGTCAACCCGCCAACTCTCAGGCGTCTCCAGCTGCGCATGCCTAGTTGCCCTCTCCTGATAAGAGACGGGCTCAGCTGTCGTTGGCTGGAATGGTAACATAGGATGTTGCTATCCTATTGGGAGGCCTGTCAGTTTGTCCCACTGCTGCTTTAGGTGAAATCCACCAGTGTTCTTCCCATGAGTTCTGAATCACTTGTTGCTGGTGCACTTGAAGGTCAAGTAGAGGAGATAACAACATTTCACCTGTGACAGTTTTAGCATCTAAGAGATACAGGTTTCAAACAACCTCGGTGCCTTTGAGACACCCAAACTATAATTCCTAAATGCCCATGATTGGTGTTGGTGCTCCTGTGTTTCTTTACAGGTAGTTTGCTTGAATCTAATCTCTCTGAATCCAAAGAGTTCACAGTTCCTTTTACTAGCCGACCTCCCAAATTCTTTACTATTAGTGCTTTCCATATCCTTTCCTTTCTGAATCTGGACCATGACTTTTTAGAGAGAGAGAGAGTGAGTGAGTGAGTGTGTGTGTGTGTGTGTGTGTGTGTGAGTATGTGTATGTGTGGTGAAGCCAAATAGTTTTTATTGAATGACGCTTAGTAATCTGTGGACTGGGTGGATGGAGGAAGAAGGAAAAGTATACATGTTCAAGAGAACTTGAGCTTGAGCGAGCGAGCCAGCCTGGAGGCAGTGACCAGCAAGGAGAGCCGTGTTCAGGGGAGACCTCGAGCTTGAAGGAACAGGCCTATTGTCGTCTTTGGTTTCAGGTATTTTTTTGTAAACTGGTGTGTAGAAATTTGACTAGACTCGGGTCGTGTTTGTTGTATGCCATCAGGAGGCGCGTGTCTGCCTGTTAGCAATTAGATTCATTCTCATTGGGTGCAGCTCCCAGCAGCCTTTCCAAAGCCCCTCAGCCCCAGTGCCTGTCTGCCTGTCCGCCCGGCATCCACTGTCATCATTCTCTGGGTCCTTTGCCACAGGCGAGTCTCTCCATTGCATTGTCCGTCTGTCTCGATGAGTTAGAGCTGTCTCCTGGAGAGCAGTTGTCAAGTGTTGTAAAAGGACCCTGGCGCCTGCACAGAGCGCGTTTCTGGACTCACCTTGGCGCCGCTCTGGAGTCCTCACTTGCCTCACCTGTCCGCGGGGCCTAGAGTTCACCTGTGGCTTAAGTATTAGCTGATCCGGCCAGTGGGACCCTGCAGGCAGCAGGCTTGGATTTGTGGAGTGGGCTGAAGGGAGCCTGCCCCCATGTGGCCCTGTCCTTTGGGTTGCCTGGACAGTCTCCATGACACACAGAGCACCAGCCAAAGGCAGGTCTGTACATGCCCCTGAAGGCCAGGTCTGGGGCCCTTCGTCGTCAAGAGGAAGCCTGCCAGGAGGAGAAGTAGCTTGCACTGCTGGCGGATGGGGAGAGAGAGAGGTGGGGCTCCAGGTCAGGACTGTGTGACGTCACGACGCACGGTGGGGGTGAGGGCTAGGGGTGGGGGGGGAAGGTCCTGCCTCGACCTGCTGGCCTTGGCATTCGGTCCCTCCATCCTCTCTTAGCCCTCCAAGACTGCTGAGCACTTGGCGTGGCGGAGGAAATGCCCTCCTCCTCTTGGCCCCTCTGGTCTGCCATTGCTTCCTGAGCAGCTGTTCAAGTCACCTACTTAAGCCATGCTTCAGCAGCTGCTGTACAGACAGTGGTGTAGACGCAGAGCGGCGTGGGGAGCCAGGTAAGGACCGCCGTCCTCATGCTAGGAGTCTGCATTCTGGTAGAGAGGAGACTCCAAATGTAGGTAAGTTTTGTGGTGCGTTGGAAGGGGGCAAGTGTGGAGGAAAAACAGGGCAAGGGCGGGTGGAAGGAGGTTAGGGAGCTTCCTTCTAAGCCTTAGTGAGAGAAGAGTGGATCTCGGGCGAATCTGGGGTGCAGAGTAGAGTGTACCCTATCAAGGGAACAGCCCGTGTTGAGGTCCAGAGGGATGTTGAGTGCGTTGTGCCTTGTAAGTAAAGGGGTGACGGCTTTGCGCTGTTTATGTCCTGTTGGGGGTCAGGGCCATGGGCACCAGTGCTGAGGAGGGCAGTTTCCGGGTGATGTGGAAAAGTGACCAGGCACTTGCAGATGGCATGGATCTCTTTTGGGGCAGAGCCCCGGGATCTTTGCTGACGGGTTGATTTTGGCATGGGCTACGAGTGGGAGCAGAGGAGACAGATGATTTTGACCCGAGCAATAGTGAGATAAGAGTCTCTGATTTCTGAGATGAGGAAGAATCTTAAGTCTTCAGGAGACACAAACCATGCCGTTCATGCCTTCAAGCACTTGTTCATGGTGCCTGGCTTCTGCTGTGAGATCCTTATCTTTGCCTCTGTCAGAGCATATAGCTGATAACTTCTTTTTAATTTGTTTTTTGTTTTGTTTTGATTTTTGAGTCACACCCAGCAATACTCAGGGGTTACTCCTGGCTCTGCACTCAGGAATTACTCCTGGCAGGAGTATATGGGATGTATATATATATTATGGGGGTATATATATTACTGCTGGGGGACCATATGGGATGCCGGGGATTGAACCTGGGTCAGCTGCGTGCAAGGCAAATGCCTCTACTCCCTATTGCTCCAGCCCCATTGCTGGTCCTTCTAATGGCTTAAAGAGGTGGGCATTGGCAGGGGAAGGCAGTTGGCCCAGAGCCATACACTCATGGTACCATGCAGGTGTAGCATAGACTGAGGGCCTTGCTGGAAGGGCTGATGAGCGTGGGGGAGGAGTCCTGGCGAGAGCTGCTGACTGAGATGCACGAGAGAACCTGGGGAAGCCCCAGCCTTGGAGCTGGTTTGTCCAGGGGGTTCCGCTCTGCCCGGGGCTGACTCCTTTCCCTCTTTTTCTCCCCCTCTGTATCCCGTTCGTGTCTGACCACACCAAGTTTTTCGTTGGATCTTGTCCCATGTGCTGACTGCCGTCTCCTTTGTTCACCTTTCTCAGAGCTCCGTCTCTGGTGTCTTCTCTGCAGGCAGAACCTCTTGAGGCACGGCTGGTTCTGCATGATGACCGATCAGCCAGTCATGTTGATACTCCTGTCAGTAAAGCAGCAGTCTGGGTTTCTGTTCTCGTCTCTAGAAAGAGAATCTGTCCCCCATATCCTCTGTTGGACCTGTCACAGTTCTCTCCCAAGTGTTGTGTGGACACTGAGCTGGCAAATGTCAGTGCTGGTGAGGACGCTGGGCCACTCCTGGCCAACTGGGCTGTACAGTTTAGTGTGAGGGCCTGAGGTTGTAGGGTCCTGTGGTGCCCAGGGGACCAGCAGTGGGGCCACCTGGGGGGTGGACATGGGAGCCGTGGGGTTCGGGGATTGAACTGTGGTCCCAGCTCATGCCAAGCTGGTGGCCCTGAGTGCTGAGCTTGCTCTTCATCCTCCCCCAACCCCCCATGTCTGTTTCCCACCTTTGTCACTTGGTGCTCCTGTTTGATAACGGGGCTTTCTGATAGAGCAGCTCCCCTTCGCTAGGTGCAGTGAGCTGACACGAATTCTTTCCCCAACAGAGACCTGAATGTTTGGTCTTTTGGGTTTCTGCGGTCAGGGAAATAGATTGCTGCTCCCGTTATTCCATTTTTGTGTTTTATCCCCTAAGAAGGAAATTCCTGATTTGAGTTGGCTTTACAGGGCACCCATGAGAGAGCTGAAACCAGCAGTGGGTGAAGGCCGCCCTCACCCGGAAGGGGGGTCTTCATTCTCTGAGACTTAAGAAGGGAAAAGCCACCCGTTGGTGTGAGCCAGACTCCTCTACTGGTAGAATCCAGTTACCCGAGAGTAACTCGGGAGAGCGAGTATGTGGACGAGGTGATAAAGCTGGTGGTTTACCGACTTTTCTAGCCGAATAAGATTTTTTTTGGAAAGAGATGTCTTATTTGCTCCAGTCTTGCCCCTCTTGCCCATCGGCTGCTGGCACACGGAGACTAGAAAGCCTGCAGAGTTGTCCCGGAGGCCATTGGGGACCAGTCATTACACTTCTCAGGGACTTTCACAAATGGGCATTGCCAAGATTGTAGGAACGAAAAGGTTCTGTCCAACGGAAAGTCTGACTCCGTATTTTAGGGCTTCTGTGATGTCTTAGGATCCTTGCAAGTTAGATGGAAAAGACCCCCTGGGGTAGTTGGAACATGTGCTTTATAAAGGCCCTGGGACTGTCGTCCTCTTTGCTGTACTCTTTCCGAGTGGGCAGGGGATGAAGATGGTCCTGTGGGCACATGCATGCTTGCTGTCAAACCCCAATCGTCAGTTTCACTCCTGGCATTGGCCTTCCTGTATCTTGAATCACCAAGTGGAAGCCTGCATGAAAGGTCTTCAAGTAGAGCTCTCTTACCCGAAGTGCTATGGTTGCCAGCCCACCTTTCCTGAGAGCAACACATGCTTGCCATATCATTTAATCTCGAGCCTTGATCTGTAAATAACTTCTGTGAGGACCCCCGTAGGCCTGGCATTCGGTTGGCAGTTTCTTTTTGGGAGGAACTGAAGTCACCCTCGCTTGCTGCCCGTACAGGTTGTTTGGCCTTCCCAGCATGCCTGCCTGTCGGTGGAGGAGGGTCCGTGCTTGAAGTGGGGACCCCTTTTGGCACCTTAGCGGGTCCCTGTGTCAGTTTGAGTATAGAAACAAAACTGTTCTCTAGTGGAGATTGTTCCTTGAATGAGATCTGTCCGCACTGTGTGTGGGGAGCCCAGGCCTGTGCTTCCTGCCTGTGGCCCCTACACACAGACCAGCTCTCAGAAGGGCCTGGGGTTCTGCAGCCTGTCCGGGTGGGCGCGTCCGGGGACTGTCAGGCGTTGGATGAGGAGCCCGGCCATGCCGGCCAGCCCCCTGCCAACTGGCCTGAACAGTGACTCCAGAGCCAAAAGCACGATGTTGGTCCATGTTACGACAGGGTTTCCCCAACATGGCAGAGTCCCCTCGGGACGGGCTAGGGCATGAGCTGGGATGACCCTGTGGGTAGTGTAACCTCCAGGGCAGCTGTGTTGCTTTCTGCCCTCCAGAAAGGTCCAGCAGGTCCCCAGTGATTGCTGAACCGGTAAAGGGGGCCAGTGGTCACCTCTGCCCTCTTCTTCAACCTTTGTGAACCAGCAGCCTTGTTGGATTCAGTGGGACTTGGGGCTCTGATAGCTTTAGGGATTTTTTTTTTTTTAAGTATAACATTTATTTGGAGGCTTTGAGGAAGGGGAAGGAGGGAGAGAAATTGAGAGAGAATCACACCCTTGAGAGAATGCAAACCTTCTCCAAGGGCAGATAGTGCCCCTGCACAGACCCCAGCATTAGGTATAGAAGCATGAAAGAACACATCTCAAAAGGGGAGATTCGGGCGACACATGTACTCGGTCATGTGGGCACAAGCAGAATGGGTTCAGGCAGCATATATGTGCTGCTTTAGGGAGTTTTTAAAATTTGTTCCCCAGTGGATGTTTAAGATGGGTCCCTTTGTTTGTTTTTTTTTGGGGGGGGGTGGGAAGCATAAAGAGACTTAAGTTTTGAATTTTGTAGATTGTCCTAGAATAATTTATTAGTCTGGAAGTTAAATTACATGGTCAGCTTAGTTAATAGAAGATGTTAGATTTGGCCATTGTGACTAATTATATTTCCGTTATAGTATCTGAAGGAATTTACTGGCTGTTTAAAATTTAGTCTGATCCTTTTTTCTGTCTTAGTTGCATGTTTACATCTCTCTTTGGATTGGTGCTTCGGTTGTAATTCTTCTGAGGACATGACACAGCGTCCGAGTTGTGTTCTAATTTTATACAAAGCTGTCAGTAAAATGCCACTTTCTGAGAAGGAAGGTTCCGTCTTTGGTGGTGGTGGTGGTGGTGGGGGAATCAGTGGTAGAAGAGCTTCTGTGTGAGGCACATGCACCTCTGCTTGACCCTCCAAAACACCTGTTACTGCCAGGAGATCAGAAGCCCAGCCCTGTGCTCTGCCTGTTCCCGCCGGTCCCCACTAGGGGAGCGTTTCTTTGTAGGACACCCAGCTGTTAGAGGCTGCAGAGCGGGAGAGAATTGTTTCCTTCCAAATGCCGCGCCACGGAATCAGCCCACTTCCTTGCCACTTCCATCCCCGCTTTATTACTTGTCCTCTATTTCTCATTTTTCAGAGAGAGAGTCCGTGATTTGTAAAGCCGGCAGCTTTGTTGGCCTATGAAAAGAGGCCATTTCAGCTGAAGAGGGAAAAAATAAAGAGGCTCGTGGTGGTCCCCCAGTGTTGCCCCCATCCTTGAAATAAAAGAAACCCTGGGAGGTGCTGTTCTTTGTGTTTTTGTGCAGAAACCTTTTCTCCATTTAAAAGAGGAGCCAGATCTGCTAAACTTCCTTCCACTTTCCTGCCAGCTTTTATCTTGATCTTTCGGGCCTGGCGCCTTAACCCCTCCAGGCCTGAGGCCACCCCATGTGTTCCTGGTTCATTCTGGCCTGGGAGTCCCCCATCACTCACGAGTGGGATGTCAGTTACTGCTCGGGGCGCCCTTCTGCAAACTAAGGGGCCTTGGGTTGCCTTTATTTCTCTTCGCCTTTCCCAGCTATCATTGCATGCTGGCCGCTGCGTTTTCGGGGTGAGTTTGGCACGCCTGTAGGACTTCTCCCAGGCTTGGGATGGGGTGGGTGGGCCGGAAACGGTGACTTCTGTAGGTTCTGGGGAGCCCCTCGTCCTGGCACATCACAACCCGCATGATTGAGGATGGGAAGACTGCTTTTGGTACTGGACACTGGGTTCTCCCCCGAAACCCAGCTGTGGAGGCCACTCCAGTAGGTATCCTGCAGACTCCTGTATCCCCCAAAACCTCCTGCATCCCACAAACTCTCCTGCACCCTGCACCCCACAAACTCCTCCTTCCTCTCCCCCACAAACTCTCCTGCACCACACAAACTCCTTCCTATACCCCACAAACTCTCCTTCACCCTGCACCCCACAAACTTTCTGTACCCCACAAACTCTTCACCCTGCACCCCTCAAACTCCTCCTTTCTGTACCCCGCAAACTCTCCTGAACCCAGCACCCCACAAACTACTACTTGTACCCCGCAAACTCTCCTTTACCCTTTACCCCGCAGATAATCCATCCTGCACCCTGCCTGCACTCCACAAACCCTCCCCTACCCTATATCCCAAAAACCCTTGTCCATGCTGGCCACCCCCCCCAGACTCCTCCCCCTCCAAAGGCAAAGCCCCCAGGTGTGTGTCCCTTCCGGGGTGTGTGTCCTGTGCCCCTTCCGGGGTGTGTGTCCCTTTTGGGGTGTGTGTCCCTTCCCTGGTGTGTTTCCTTGGCTCACCCCTGCCATTGACAAGAGCCCCCCTGCCTCCATGATCTTGGCTGGGGAGGGTTCGCCCCCAGGGGTGCCACCCACGGCAGGGACCAGCTCAGCTGCCCTTGGGATGGGGGCTTGACTCCTCCGTCCACTCAGGCCTGCAGGTGTCCTCTGGGCTAGTCATGTGTACCTGGTTTCAGTAAACCAGGGAGGGGGGATGGAGGGGGGCGGCGGTGACTCTTCCCCTGTAATATCTGCCCAAGGACCCGTGAAAGCTGGGACCATTTTGGGGGATGGGAAGATGCACACAGGACTGGGATGGCTCTGAAGGGGGTGGGCGTTGAGGGCTCACTTGGGGTGTTTTTATTCTCTCCTTGGGGCGTCGTTCTTTATGCCGCTATTTTAGGAGACCGTTTTCTTGGTAGCCTACAGAGCATACAGTACTTTATTATGTCCATAGGCAATAAAGGTGAGATTAAACCGTTTCTGTGTATGCAGTTTGATGAAGTAAACCTAATAACCTAGGCTGGCCGCTCCAGGCCCTGTCCTGGGGTGTTCTCAGTTCTTAGGTAGTGCTTTGGTCTGATTTGAACAGCTCTGAAAAGAGGTGTTAATCTCATATAATATAAAAATCAAGTTTGCTGCTTATTCTTAAAGGAAAAGTGCCTAGATTCCGTCAAACACATCTTTGTTGAGCATCGAAGTACACTTCTCCCTGAGGTGTAGGAAGAAAGAACCTTGCTCGAATTTAATGGGTAGAAGGCATTTGGTTGACAACAGTGGTTTCCCTGTTCATCTGTCAACTGTAATTATAATTAACCTGGGGTTTTAGAATTTGCCTTTTGCAGGATAAAAGCCATCAAATTTCCAAACTTGATTTTAGGTAAATTTAAATGTCTGTTTCACAGTGATTTTCTTAATCCAGGACTGCAAACTCAATGATTGAGTCATTGAAGATGATCCACTATCTAATGGTTGACAAGTGTCTTTCATGCTGAGGTCTGGAAAGGTGCAATAATAATCAAATTGTTTTCCAGTCTTTCAGAAAACATTTCTGCTTTCCTGCCTCTCTTGCTTTTTGTTCTCATCAATAGGAAAGCAGCGAAAAGAAACATATTTGAAAAAAAAAATCATCATTTTTTAAAAAAGAAAAAAATTAAACTTGGAATTCAGTATCTTTCTTAGAGACTTGCTTGGAAACAATTCCGATTGAACAGAAAGGAAAGGAACTTAACTTCTTTTGACTTTATTTAAAAAAAAATCAAAGATGCTAAACAACCTTCCAGTTTCTTTTGGTAGCAGAAAGGCAATTTTAGGCTTGGTTCTAACTTGTATGCTCCTGTGTTTTTGGGGGTACGGACAGGGGATGGGGGGCTAGCAAATGTTCAAATACCCCTTTAGGGCAGGGCCTTATGATTTCTAGGTTACTATCTGATAGCATAGAAAGACATTGGTAGTTGAAATTTGGGGATATTTCCCAACCGTATATTTGCATGGATTAAGTGGTAACCTGGCTTTTGGGTTGTGTGTGTGTGGATGGGGGGAGGGGTGTTCATGATGGTACCTGGCAGAACTGCCCCTCCTCTGTCTGTTCATTTAGGACCCTGTCTCTTGGGTGGGGGAGGGAGGGTGGGTCTTGGCAATTGGCAGTTGAAGAGGCCCCCCTGTTAATAATCAGTAATCAGTGTTCACCCCTTCTGGAAGTGCTTGCAGATTGCCTGTTCTGTGCTGAGGTGAGCCCAATGGCCTGCACACAATGCCACGGCCTTTAGTTTTCAGAGCAGTGAGGCTTCTTCAGTAAGAGGTGGATACATTTTTTCCTCCTTCGCGCCTAACGGTAAATGTTCTCACTGACTTTAAGTTTCAGTCCTGACAGTATGGCTTGTGGAACGAAGCATGTTTTCAACATTCCCTTGCACCCTCCCCAACCCTCCCCCACCCTCTTAAAAAAAAAAAAAGAAAAGAAAAAGAAAATTTTGTCTTTGTTGCGCCGATTTGCTAGCCTGAAAGTGTCCTGAGCTCGTGGTAAGCCCCTCCTCTAATTCAATCTTTGTCTTTTGTCTTTGCTGCCTTGCAGGGTTGGTACAGTAGGCTTCACTAGACTTAGCGGCAACTCAGAATTTCTCCTCCAGCACCTGAGTAAATGCTGATGGTCTTGTGGAGAGTGGAGTAAGAGTACGAGCTAAGTTCTCGAGCCCCATTAAGAAGCGGAGGAAAATTTAAAACTGAACTCCTTCAGAGTTTATCACAACCACCACCATCAAGACAGCAAACCAAAGGACAAAGACTTTGACCTGCTGTGTTGGCTCTGTGTAGCTCAGTCCCCTACGCGTCCCAGCCTGGGCTGGGGTGACGAATGAGTAACTAAAGTCGGACTCTTCTGTCACTGGACGCTCGTGTGCAGAGTCACCAAGCATGAGGGCTGTCCTGGAGACAGCAGACATTGCCATAGTGGCCCTGTACTTCATCCTGGTCATGGGCATTGGTTTCTTTGCCATGTGGAAATCTAATAGGAGCACCGTGAGCGGCTACTTCCTGGCGGGGCGCTCGATGACCTGGGTGGCGATCGGTGCCTCTCTGTTTGTGAGCAATATTGGGAGTGAGCACTTCATTGGGCTGGCTGGATCTGGAGCGGCCAGCGGATTCGCGGTGGGCGCCTGGGAGTTCAATGCCTTGCTACTCTTGCAACTCCTGGGCTGGGTCTTCATCCCCATTTACATCCGGTCGGGCGTCTACACCATGCCCGAATACTTGTCCAAGCGATTCGGTGGCCATAGAATTCAGGTCTATTTCACGGCCTTGTCCCTGATTCTCTATATCTTCACCAAGCTCTCCGTGGACCTGTACTCGGGGGCCCTCTTTATCCAGGAGTCTCTGGGTTGGAACCTGTACGTGTCCGTCATCCTGCTCATTGGGATGACCGCCCTGCTGACGGTCACTGGTGGCCTGGTGGCCGTCATCTACACGGACACGCTGCAGGCCCTGCTCATGATCATCGGGGCGCTCACGCTGATGGTCATCAGCATGATGGAGGTCGGCGGGTTTGAGGAAGTGAAGAGGCGCTACATGCTGGCCTCCCCCAACGTCACGCGCATCTTGCTGGCGTACAACCTCTCCAACACCAACTCCTGCAATGTGCACCCCAAGAAGGATGCGCTGAAGATGCTGCGTGACCCCACCGATGAGGACGTGCCCTGGCCCGGCTTTGTGCTGGGCCAGACCCCGGCATCCGTGTGGTACTGGTGCGCCGACCAGGTCATCGTGCAGCGGGTGCTGGCAGCCAAGAACATTGCCCACGCCAAGGGCTCCACGCTCATGGCCGGCTTCCTGAAGCTGCTGCCCATGTTCATCATTGTCGTCCCGGGCATGATCTCCAGGATCCTGTTCACGGACGACTTGGCCTGCATCAACCCCGAGCACTGCGTGCAGGTGTGCGGCAGCCGGGCAGGCTGCTCCAATATCGCCTACCCGCGCCTGGTGATGAAACTGGTGCCCGTGGGCCTGCGGGGGCTGATGATGGCCGTGATGATTGCTGCCCTGATGAGCGACCTGGACTCCATCTTCAACAGCGCCAGCACCATCTTCACCCTCGACGTGTACAAGCTGGTGCGCAAGAGCGCCAGCTCCCGGGAGCTCATGATCGTGGGCCGCATCTTCGTGGTCTTCATGGTGGTCATCAGCATTGCCTGGGTGCCCATCATTGTGGAGATGCAGGGTGGCCAGATGTACCTGTACATCCAGGAGGTGGCTGATTACCTGACGCCCCCCGTGGCCGCCCTCTTCCTGCTGGCCATCTTCTGGAAGCGCTGCAATGAGCAGGGGGCCTTCTACGGGGGCATGGCGGGCTTTGTGCTCGGGGCCGTGCGCCTGACACTGGCCTTCATCTACCGGGCCCCTGAGTGCGACCAGCCCGACGACCGGCCCGCCTTCATCAAGGACGTCCACTACATGTACGTGGCCACGGCCCTCTTCTGGGTCACGGGCCTCATCACGGTGATCGTCAGCCTGCTCACGCCACCCCCCACCAAGGAGCAGACGCGCACCACCACCTTCTGGTCCAGGAAGGGTGCGGCGGCCACCAAGGAGAGCCGTGCCGTCCAAGACGAGCCCTATAAGATGCAGGAGAAGAGCATCCTCCGGGGTGGAGAGGTGGGCGGCGAGGCCGGCAGCCCCACTATGCCCAACGGCAAGTCGGAGGAGAGCCTCAAGGGCCTGCAGCCTGAGGATGTGAACCTCCTGGTGGCCTGCCGGGAGGAAGGCAACCCCGCGGCTGCCGCGGCCGCAGCGTCCGCTGGCCACTCGGAGGCCGAGACGCCCGTGGACGCCTACTCCAACGGGCAGGCAGCGCTCATGGGAGAGAAGGAGAGGAAGAAGGAGCCCGAGCAGGGCAGCCGCTACTGGAAGTTCATAGACTGGTTCTGTGGCTTTAAGAGTAAGAGCATGAGCAAGAGGAGCCTGAGGGACCTGATGGATGAGGAGGCGGCCTGTTTACAGATGCTGGAGGAGCCCCCGACCGTCAGACTGGTCCTGAACGTGGGGCTCTTCGCCGTGTGCTCCCTGGGCATCTTCATGTTCGTGTATTTCTCCCTTTGAGCTCTGGACAACTGAGGCCCTAACTTAAAGATGGACTGGTCTTTGGAACACAGCGACAACAAACTTCTCTGACTGTTGCATCTCTCAGGCATTGTTTACGCTGTAGGTATTTAGCCAGGTTTTACTTAGGACAAATTAAAAAAAAAAATCATCTATTTGCAAGACTTTATTTTCCCAGAGATGAGTGAAAGTCACTTTTCCACCGAAATGAAGCAAGACTTGTTTCACAGACTTGAGTTGTGCAAATGTGGTTTTTAAAAAAATTTTTTTCCATACCAAAGTAAGGAGCGATCAGAGATGGTCGGGGAATGCTGACAGCAGAGCATATACAGAGATGCCCCAGGTCAGGGGTCAGGGGTCCTGGCTGCACTGCCAAACCTTGGGAGCCTTTTTTTTTTTCTATCCAGAGGTAGAGCACTCGCTCCCTTCCGAGTCCTTCCTGTTTCTGTGATGTTGACCACAATTTTTACAAAAAGGACTTAGTAGACATTCACTTTTGTACTGAAAAATCTAATGTGCTTGCGGGATCCTAGTTTCAGGACACGTTAGTTTGCCAGGCTCATCTCGTTAGCCTGTGGATCTGGTTGCCAAATGAAGAGAGACGAGTGTTCTCCTGTAGTTAACTCTTGTACCACCGGTATAAGGGATGCTGGGGAAAGGTCTTTTCTCTTCCGTGTTCTTCGCACCCCCGTCACACACACTTTTTTATTTTTTTCCTTCCCCCCCACCCCCCGCCCACTTTGAAGTTGTAAGTGAACCATACCGGACCAACCACCAGATCAGATGTCATACACGTTTGTCATGATTGTGTTGTTGACAGATGATGGGGGA
This sequence comes from Sorex fumeus, assembly GCF_029834395.1. NCBI lineage: Eukaryota > Metazoa > Chordata > Mammalia > Eulipotyphla > Soricidae > Sorex > Sorex fumeus. The sequence goes on along the minus strand of NW_026606322.1, from coordinate 27,192,239 downwards.
GAAAAATGAACATTGTGGATGATCTGCAGATTTGGGGACCAAATTTAAGGATGTTGCTGTAGTGGGGGAAACAGCCCCTGAGGGTCAGCAGTGCCCAGTGGGGTGGTCACATACATTCCACTAACTCTCTAGGTTTATGTTGGTCACTCGCTGACACCTTTAGTAGCCAGATACCTTCCTTAGTGGGTCTTAACTTACGTGATGGGTCCAGATAGTTGAAGTGGGGGGGGGGGCGGGGGGAATGTCACGTCTTTTGTCTTGGCTTATCTTTCTTGGTGAGCTAATGATAAAGTTGAGATAGTTTTCAGAGGGAACATTTCTGTCTTGAGATGTTGCCACATTCTGATCCGACCCCCACCCCGTTCTCCAGACTTGTCATTTATACATGGCCTCTATAGATTTCTGCTTAAAATGACCCAGAGAACTTGAGGACGTTTCAGTGACCACTGGCCATTGATATCAGGACTCAGAGCTTGTGCTTTGCCATCGGGGGAACCTCAGAGCCTTGCTGTGGAAAGAATAGCGTAAGAGCTACCATGAATAAGCCCTTCTGAGTTCAGTAGTGTGTCTTCTGGGGGGCCTGTTACAGGTTTGTGTATGGCCCTCTGGGGATGGGGGACCCAGTTGCAGTTTTTTTTGGATGGGAGTCTTTTCTGTAAGCTGATTTTCCTCCTTTGTCCAGCAGAGGACAAAAGATAGTCGAGAAAAAAAAGGTTGGCTTGTTGTTCTGTGTCTGTGAGCACCTAGCTCTGTCCTTGTTCGGGACAGGTTGAAGGGACCTAATTGTGTATCTACTTTCTTTGGCCTTTGTTTTCTGTGATCTCTGATACTTTTGTAATTGCATGGTTTTATTATGCTTGTATTCTTTAGGGGAAGTTGTTACTTTTAAAGATACTTTTGTAGCTTTTGAATCAAAACTCAGTCCCAATGACTTCAGTTCTCTTTCTCTTTTTTTCTGGATATTCCCTAAACCAGTTTCCTTATGATGGGCTTGAGGGTCCACAGTTGATTGTAGAAACGACCAGGTGGCATCATGTCTCTGCATCTCCATGAGGGTCCTCCGTGGGCTGGGTGTGTAGATAAAAAAGCAGTTCATGTAAAACTCACATGATCTCTGACAGCTTTTAGAGTGCTTGGTAGAATTTTTTTTTTCCTCTTAATTTCCTCCTTAACCTGGGGGCCAAATAAGGGACTGTCCCTAGGAAGGCTGCCATGCTGAAGTGTACACAGTTACAAAGGCAGGCGCAGAAAACTCAGTATCCATATCAGAGCCCCAAGTTGGTCTTATTTCTTCAGAAGAAATGCTTTTCCTTTGAGACCCTTCCTTACCTTGGGTATTAGGATCTTGAATTTTTCAAATTGGCATGGGTTCCCCCTCCCCTCCCCTCTCCTCCCCTCCCCTCTCCTCTCCTTCTCCCTTCCTCCCTTCCTTCCATAGAATTTTTATTGAATCATTGTGAGATTAGGTTTCAATCATAAAGTGTTCCAACACCCATCCCTCTGCCTCTTTTCTTTTTCAATTTATTTATTCTGAAGATGTTGCTGATAACTCAGCAATGGAATTGGCGTTGTTTGGACAGCCTTCTTACCTCTTCTGTTCAGGGCATAAGCAGTTTTAGGTGGTGTTGGGAGGCCGTACTCTGACAACACCCCCCAACACCCCCCCCCCCCCCCCCGGCCAATGTTGAGTCCTGGTAGTTTGGAATTTTTTGAGTCTGTGGGGGGGGTGTTCCCCCCCCTTCTCTCTGTTGCCAACTTAATAGAATCCATAGAGTGCATCATTTTGTGTCTGTATATAGCTTAGGTCAGTTGAAGAGAGCCCTTTTCTGTAAATAGGGAATGACTTGTAGCACTTCTGCTAGGGTTGTTGGTCTTGCCAGAATGAATGTCACTAGGTTAAGACTGAAGTCCCCGAAGTTTGTCATCCCGCTTAATGCTTCCCAGCCCTAGAGAAAGTGCTGGAAGAAGAATACAGACAGCTGGTAGTATCTTCATTTCCGGGGACTCCTCCATCGGTCTTGTGAGGGGGAGTGTTTGTGGAATGAATCGTGGTCTGTCTTGAGCCTATTAGACCTTTAGCTTCCCAGTGGGGGAACTTGCTTGCTAGACATGAGCATCTGCATCCTGCATCCTCATCTTGGCCCGTAACAAGATCGGTGCTCCTAAGAGTGATTAGCGGAAGTTGACCAAGCTGAAATGAAGGGAGGAGGTTGGCGCTCAAAAGTACAGGGACGTATTCTTGGCTTTTTGTTGCGTGGTATCCAGGCCAAGCTTTTTGTTCCTTGGATCTGCCTTAGTTTCAGGGTTTGCCGAGAAGAGTTTTCTTGCTGTGATCGCAGAACGGCTGTTGACTGTTGGCGGGAGCCCACTTTTCCTGTCCATGTAAGAGCGTCCTGAAGTACAAAAGCTGTTAAAGCTTTTGAAACAGCTGCGCCCACTCCCTCAGGCCCTGCCCTGGTCACTCTGTCCTGACCAAGGGACTCCCTCTTCACCTCCTGCTTAGGGGACCATCAGGCAGTCGTGTCAGATTCAGCACCTCCGGTCTCCGCCTCCCCCCACCCCCCACCCCTGCACCCCGGGCTTGGTGTGGGCTGCTTTGTCTGTTTGTCAGGGAAAGGCTGGCCTGGGTCACAGCCATGCTCTGTGACTGACACCCCATGTGATGAGAGGGCACTCTTCGTCCTGGAAGGTGTGTGTGCAGAGAGCCTGGTTCTGGATGCAGAGGTGAGGCGGGGCTGGAGGCCAAGGAAAACCGTGGCCGTAGGGAGCCTTTTAAGGTCTGTCTTACACCGCCTGCCTCTCGGTGCTGCTGCTCTTACCCTCTCTCGCCGAGTCTTGAGTTGTGCAGCCTGTGATGGGTCTCTGTTGACCCTCCCTATGGCTGCGGAGAGGTTAGACCCTGTCAGAGCCCCCGTTTGGTGGCATCTGTTTCATTTGCTTTCCTTACCCGCTCCAGCCCTTTGTCTTATTTTCCAATAGTGACACCTTGGCATTCCTGTGTCTGGGTTCTGAGACGTACAGAGACCCCTTCTGGTTCATTCCGTCCATCAGAGGTTTGCCAGCACAAACGTCCCTAAGGAGCTGGAGAAACGGGTAAAGGAGCTGTTAGGACCCCTGGCGATCCAGGCTTCCTGTATTGGGGGGAAGGGGGAGGGAACGCGCATGAACTCACCCTGGCAGCAGCCATGGGAGCAGAGCCACAGAACTTTCTAGAACTTGATGCATCTTGGCTGCTGGATGGGAGGAAGCCCCTCTTTAGAAAGACGAGGGTCCCGCTGGCAAGTGAGCTCCAGCCCAGGAGGCCCTGGTGTGTGAAGCGCCTGAGCATGTTTGTGTGTTTGAGATGAAAGTGGTTGCTAGAGCGCAGAGATGTGGCAACGGGGAAACGCATCCGGTTTCCACGCTCGCGAGGGTACCGGGGAGCTAGAGGGTCAGTGACTCCTGTCATTGCAGAGTGGCTAGTAGCCTGAGCAGTCTTGGTCAGGGAGACAGATTCTTGCTGTGAATTCCCCTCTCCAGTGACACTTCCTCCTCGTCCTCCTCCTCGGTCGGTGGCGAGTTGCTCACTTGAATTCCTCTGTCCTCAGCACTTCTCAAAATCCCCTTCTGATCCACTGTCACTTTCCGCCTTCCTGCCACTTTGGCACAAAAGGTGCTGCTTGGCCCCCGTTTTAAAGACTTGGGTCCACAGAAGGGAGCGTTAGGACTGTGTGCTAGTCTACCCTGTTTGTATCACAGCAAGAACGACTCGGTGTTCACTAACATTCCTCAGTATTTTGTTCTAAAATTTTAGTTTCAAAAATGTTTTAAACTGAGAGGCCCGTAAAACTTCAGAGTCATACATGGCCCTGTGAAATAATGCCACAGCAGTGCCCCAGGAAGTGCCAGGTATCAGAGTCAGAGGTGAGACACTGGCGCCTAGAGGAATGCTTGGGTCCAGGTGGGCGCGATGCAGAATCGCTCGCTGGGTCCCCTCGTGCCCACTGATGGCTCTTCTGGGAAGCTTACTGCTCTCCCTGCCAGGGTCCTCAGACTCCCCTCTCTGCCCAAGGCCAGATGCTCTGCTCCTTTTGCTCCCTGGCTAGGATTCAGCTCAGACTCAGAATCATGAATAGGCTCTGCCCACCCGAGTCCACACCAGGACTCTTCGTCAGAAAAGGGAGGGTTTTCACGTAAGGCTCCATCTCCAGTGCTGGGAGTAAGGCTCTAAACTACTGATTTCCCTTGAAAGTTGTATTGTGAGAATTGGCCGTCATTAATGTTTGTCTTCATCTCCAACTCTTTGATAAAATAGGGTAGTTAGGGTGTTCTTGAGAGCCAAGGGTCCCATTAATCTGGTAATCCCGAGCTTTATGTAACCATTGGCATATATACTCTTCTACTCAGAAATCAAACAAACAAAAAGAAGTTTGATGCATCTGTACGATCACTCATTTCATGCACTTTACTTTTTAGGGGAAGTCCATGCTCTGCCCTTAGACCCATTGACTTAAACCAATATTGTAGCTTTGAAGTAATGGCGTGTCCATTGCTTTGGTTACTTAGGTTCATGATATGTTTTTGAGAGAAGGAGGCTGAGAGAAATAACAAACAGAAGACAAAGCACGGCGACCTCAGCCTTAGTGTGGGAGCCACGGTGGCCTTCCCCTCAAAAAGGCACTGTCCGGTTCCTGTTGGTGAGGAGGGGGCCTCTTCCTCGCCCCCAGCCCCCCCCGCCCCCCTTAGCTCAAGACCATTTACAGCCTGTGAGCTCCTCCACGAAGGGTCATACATAGTTCCGTGATTGGGGCGAAAGCACCTGCTAACGCTGGACAGTCAAGTTTTATTTTTTCTTGATGAATTTGCCCTACACCTTAGTGCTGCTGGATTAAGGAGCATTGGCTGGTTGCATCTCGGGACAGACCCGTCTCATCTCCATCACCTCTTACTGTATCAGTCTCATTGTGTTTGAGAAATGGAGTGGAATGTTCCTGAATGACATTTTCCTTTTGTCGTGCTCTCCTCATGGAAATGGAAAGTAAGCTCTTTGCCCTTGCTCACTTTGGCACCGGCCAATATATGGGATATTCCATGATGCCCTTTCCTGAAATACTCTTGTTTGTATTAGTGCCTTCAAGTTGCCATATGGACCCTGCTAGTTTACAGTCTTCCCTTCCTTGATAGAGAATTCTTATTTGTTACAGTGTCTCTGTTTAAGAGTTTGTTATAGCTAGTATAGGAAACATACGAAAAGTACATTTATATTTACATACTTTATATTTAGGTTCTGGGGAACCAAGTAATTGTTGCAGCTCAAGTGTTATTTATTCATCTGTATGTGTTTCTTTTGTGTCCTTGAGTAAATACCTAAGGTTGCTTAGAAGCCATGAATGTGTGGTGTAGGTTTGGTCGCTGTATGTACGCCCAGGAATGTGATGGCATAATGTCATTCCCCGGGAGACGGAAGGGAAAGGTCTAGAAGCACAGTCAAGCAAATGTCGGAAGCACAGGGCTCACTGGACCACCAACTGTTTGCCTCTGGGATGGTGGGGTGAGGACCCAGTACTGAAGGCCTAGGACAGAGGTTCCATGTGGCCTTCTGACCCAGCTGGTGTTACTCTGATGGCAGATAGGATTTAAAGGTCAGTGCTACCATTTTATTTGGGGGCCACTAGAGAAAAATGGGGATTCTGGGCTCTTGGCTACAATCTGGAATGAAAAATTGGGGAAACACAGTCTTTCGTGGAAGGAGTGGTTTCACAAACATCTGTTTTAACCTGTAGAGCCATTGGAGTTACTTTTAAAAAAAGAATTTTTAAAAAAATTGTTTCATTTTTATAAAGTTGTTCACAAAAATTGATTACATTTAATATTCAAGCACCAATCCCACCACCATTACATACCTTGCCCCACCATGTTTTGAATGTTAAAGAATTTTAATATTAAAATCTTTAGGTAAATTTTGCTTCCCATCAAATAGGACCTGATAAACTTGGAGAATTTTCACATTTTTAACCAGAAGATGCTATTTGCCTTATAATCTTTGTGAAGATTTATATGTAAGAGGCAAAACTACCTTCCTTTTTTCATGTACTTCGTTGCACTTTTCAATAGAGAATTTGATTCAAGTGCTTTGATCAGCAAAAAATTGGGAGGAAAACCTGCCAAGTGAACTACTTTGTTCATCTTGGTTGCTGTAAGGATCTTAAAGTGTTTGTTTTGTTTTGTTTTTGGTGGAGAGAGGGGATAGTCACCTGTCCCATTTAGAAGAAACTTGTGGAATGCATGTGCTGAAGAAGAACTAGATTTTTTGTTTGTTTGCTTTTCTTTCCTGTGTCATTGTGGCATCTTTGTTCCCCGGACTTGTCCCTTTATCAGTTGTCTTGGATCTTGCCCCTACATGAAAAGACAGAACTTTCAGAATGGGGGTGAAGTGACTACCTTTGTTCCTGCCCTGCCTTGCCGGAAAGACTCAGTCCACCATATTAGTAGTGAAACGAGGGTTCCAGCAAGTGTGGTTAAATGGTTAAATGTGACATATTTGAGAAGAGTTAAAATGTGAACCCCTGGAGGGAAAGCTGCTTCCTCCTCAGCAAAAAAAAAAAAAAAAAAAAAAAAGGAAAAAATGCTCAGTACATCCCTGCAGCATAGTTGAGTGATGAAAACCTTGTAAGGGGCCAGGAGCCAGGGACAGGGAAGAAGAGAGGTTTGAGGAACATCTCGGTGAACATTACGATAAAGCAAAACCAATTACAACTCCTTACGCCTATACAGGAGGTATTTTGTACCTTTCAAGTGTTGTTTTCGAGTTTAAAAAGAGTTTGTAAGAAGACTGCTTTGGACTCCAGTCTAGGTGACAGTAGTCCTAGCCGTGTAAATATGTATAATTCGACTCTTCTAATTTTCACTGTGAGAACTCCTGACTTTTGAGTGGCAAACAGATCAACAAGTCTCTTGCTCACGGGCCTCTCTTGTGGGGTTGTGACAACGCAGAAGCTTTATTTTCTTTCCTTTTTTCCAGTAATGGCATCCACATTCGTGTGACGTGATGGTATGGACTCCCTGCCCCCGCTTCCCCGCCCCTGCCCGCGCTGCTTCGGTTTGTCGATTGCCAACAGACTTGGGAGCTAGAGCGGGCACTGGCCTTTCCCTGCTTGGCCACTCCATTTTCCGGTGGCCAGACCTAAGTGGGGCGATCTCGTAGGAGCTGTGCCACGCTTCTCAAGTGCTTCCACCACCCCTCCCCCCCTTTGTTCTTTTCTTGATAAGATGGATATCAAAAATAGTTGCTGTGCAAAAGTTAGTAGTCTTCTTCAAGAAGAAAACCATTCCTTTTCTAATATCCTGTGAAATTGCTTCATTCATTTTATTTTTAAGCCAAATGTCAGCAGAGTACTGCTGCTTTTATCTAGCAGTTTTGATATGTAAGTATTAATGCATTTTTAAAAGATGTCTACATGGAGAAAAAATGTTTCCCACTGTCTTGCCTCTTAATGCTTTGTTTGGATTTTCTGTAAGAGACCAGTCCTGTGCGCTGGGGGTGTGTAGAATGTACACGTGTTAATTTTGTCAGTTACTGCATTGTAGACCAAATGTGATTCTAAATGAAATGTTCCAGTTCTTAGTGAGGTTTATTTGAATTGTGAATTGATTCCCAATGTACCTTAATTGTCCAGAATTTTTAAAGCTCTTTTTTTTTTTTTAAAAAAAAAGGTTTGACTAATTGGGTCCATATCGTTGTACAATGTTTTAGTTGCAAGCAGAAAGTAGAATTTGCTATAAAATCCGGTTATTTCCAGATGGAGAGAAATACCATTTAAACGGTAGCTTTAGAATTGTTAACTATACATGGCAATTCTAACTTGACTATTCTAACCTACTATGTACAATCTTGATTTTTAAAATTGTAGACATGTATGATCTTGGTTTAATGTTTTAAAAAGTGTTACTTTTTATTTTTTTTTTAAAGAGGGGAAAAAAAGAGCAAATATTCTTCAGAGCTCTCAGTTTCCACTCCTGACTGTAAAATACACTGTTCCTTGTGTACTGTGTGTTCCTTCGCCAGCTGCTGCATTTAGCCTTCAAAAGTATTTGGAAACTTAAGATGAATTACACTTCTTGCCGAGTATATTCTTTTCTGTGGTATTTCGTCCTGTAACTGAAGTACAGTAATTATTTTATGGAAATGTTAGCACTTCTGTACCAACTTTGAATAAAACGAAAAATTTACAGTGCTTGACTGAGTATGTTCAGTGCTGTCCTCCCTCCCGACGTGCCCAGGGTCTGCGAGGCCACCTCCCCCATCTCCCCCTCCCCTCCCTCCCTCTCCTCCCTTGCTCAGGAATGAGCTGCCCCCTCCAGGGCCCGATACTTGTCTATCTTTACCCAGTAATCATAACCCTTAGAAATGGACTGGGAATCTGACATGACCTAAGAATTTTAAGACATGGAGGAATATTGAATAAGTAAAAACACCTTGGGCTTTCACTTATGATTTCGAACTAATTACAGGCAAGTGGTAAGAGGGGTGTTAGAAGTGCCTGGGGAACCATCTTCCTCCAGATCAGCCCTTAACATCGGGCCCCATTTTCTTGGGCACCTCTGGCGATCCCTACTCCCCGCCAATCTCCTGCCCCACCCGACCTTCCGAGCAGCAGGGTGCGGGTGTCCCCTCTGCTCCCTAATGCTCCCTAATGATGATTTTTATCAAAGCACAATGTTGTTCTCAAAATTTGGAAGGTAATAGTGGGATAATGTCTGTACTGAAGTCTTGACTCATCACTCATGTGTGTCTGCCCTCCCATATACCAGCTCTTTCACCAGATACCACAGGCCCCTCTTTTACCATATACCAGATAGCCGCTCTTTTACCGGACACCATGTACCAGCTCTTTTTACCAGATACCATGTACTAGTTCTTTTACCATATACTCGTTCATTTACCATAGACCAGCTCTTTTACCAGCTCCTACCAGTTCAGGACTGGATTGCAGCTCGCCAGCTTTTCTCTCGCATGCTATTGACATTGGGATTTTGGAGCCGGTTTGGTGAGGGTCTCCTTTCCTCCCCACCTGGGGCTGTCCCTTTCTGCCCTCCCCACCTGGGGATCAGGTTGATGGCTGTGCACAGGGGGCAGGAAACCAGCACCAAGCACTGTGGCCTCAGCTGAGGATTCACACGGGAGGGCACGGAGCCCCCCTCTTCCTGCTGATGGTGCCCTTCCTGCTCGGGGTGAGGGGGCTGCTCTCCAGCAGGGGCTCCGTTTCTCCCCACCATGTTGCCTTTGGTGCGACACCTCCCCACCCCAATGTTGAAGGATTCCCTGATGACCCTTGTCTGAGTAAGCCACAACTCTCCAGTGATTTGAGGACTCTGTGTGTGTGTGTGTGTGTGTGTGTGTATGCATGCGTGCGCGTGTGTACATGTGTGCGTGCATGCGCGTGTGTGCACATGTGTGTGCATGCGTGTACATGTTTGCATGTGTGCGTATGTGTGTGTTGATTGTGTGTGTGTGTGTGTGTGTGCGCGTGCAGTAAGATGTAGACTCCGTGGCTTCAGTAGGACTCCACTGCCATCATGGCTTGGCTGTGATACCTCCTGTTGTGGGGCTGGCCTGCAGGCTAGTCTGTGTCCTCTGAGACCTGTTTCTGACCTGAGTACTTCCTTTGGCCCTGCAGGGGATTCCAGGCTCATCCAGCCTTTCTTCCCTGCCCTGGTCAGGACCAGGCATTCAGTGGGGAAAGGTCCTTAGGACCTCATGCCTAGAAGGCTGCTCTTCCAGGAGCCCTGGGCATCTGGGCCCTTTGCAGCGGGCAGAGCGGGAAAGCTCTTGGGCCCATTCCTCTGTCCCCACCCCCCACCCTGCTGGTCCTCAGAGCACCTTCTCCCCCGCTCTATGTGCAGCTCGCCCCTCCCCCAGCCGCAAGAAATCTGCCAAACACCTTGACCCCATTTCTTTTCAGCCCGAAAGACTCAATCGATGTGAGAAGGCTTGGTGTGTTTAAAAATGTCTGTCTTCCATGTATCAGCTTGAAAGTTTGAATATAGAGTTCTGGGCTTGATACAGATGTTTTTCCCTTCCTAGTTCCTATTGTCTGTCTTCTGGGGCTTCCTGGTTACTGGTGCCTCGAGGAACGTTTTCTTTGGGGGATGATGATGGTTTGGGCCACAGCAAGATGGGACTAGGGGACCCTTGGGGGGTGCTTTGGGTTCCTGTGTGTGTGCTGAGGCCAGACTGGGGTTGGCCACATGCAGTGGGGGGGGGGGGGGGGGAGGGGCAAGTGCCTCGTCCCTGTCCATGCAGCTTCTGTCCCCTGGGACTGCAGCCCACACGGAGCCCTAGTGGCTGGGTGCCCGCGTCCTCTCAGGACCCCTTTCTGTCTGGCTCTTGGCTCCCCAGCATTCTTCCAGTAGGTCCCACACAGGTGCTCCTGTTTTGCTTTTCTTCATTTTCTCCGTTGCTCTGCCCATCCTTGGAGCATTTGGAAACTCTGCTCCTTACTTCTCATCACAGGCTCCTTCCCGCTGCCCACTCTCCCTGCAGCCTCGTGCCCACTGTCTCCCAAGGGCCGCAGCTGCCCTCGAGGGGGCATAGGAATGAACTCTCTTCGTGTTTTCCAGATTCCTTTTTCTTTTTTCTTTTCTTCCTATCTGTTGCGTCTCTCAGGTTCTCAAAGATGCCAGTTGGGGCCACGGGATGTGTGTGGCTCAGTGAGAGAGCCCCTTCCTCGCGAGGCTCCGGGATCAGTGCTAGTACTGGCCCACGTCCCCATGGTCCCTAGCACTGCGTCTGAGCATGTGATGCCCCGGCACAGTGGCACAGTGACTGACCCAGTCCTCAATGTTGTCCCTGACTCTCCACAGTACAGGGAATCATGGGATCAAAGTAGGAGAAAAACACAAGTGCTTGGTTGGGGGATGGTCGAAGGCGTCACAGGGTCCTTCAGTGTGCTGAGTGGGTGGGCGCGTGTGATCGGGCCCTTCAGGGGTGTCTTAGAGCAGGCTGGTCCCCCGAAAAGTGGACCCGTGTTTGGGGGTTGGTTTGTATCGAATCCCCAGGAGATACACAGTTACAGAGTTGTTCAGTCACCCAAGGGCCCAACAGCTGTCCCTTCACCAGTGTCCATTTTCTGCCACCAGTGGTCCCATTTCGCTCCTGAGTCCTCTATGGCAGACACTTTTTTTTTTAAATTAATTTTATTGAATCACCGTGAGATAGTTATAAGCTTTCATGTTTGGGTTAAAATCACACAATGATCAAACGCCCATCCCTCCACCAGTGCACATTCCCCACCACCAATATCCCCAGTATACCCCCCCCCTTCCCACCCTCCCACTGCCTCCATGGCAGACAATATTCCTCATACTCTCTCTACTTTTGGGCATTATGGTTTGCAGTATAGATACTGAGAGATTATCATGTTTGGTCCTTTATCTGCTTTCTGCACACATCTCCCATTCCGACTGGTTCCTCAAGCCATCATTTTCTTAGTAATCCCTTCTCTATTCCAGTTTATGACAGTCACTTTCATTCTCCCCCCTACTCCCTCTCTCCTCCTATGCTCTGTGGTTTACAATACCAACAGGTTATCAGGTGTAACCCTTTCCCTCCTTCCAGCACTCAGTTCTTGTCCAGAGTAGTCATTTCCCACTCTCTGTCCTCACTGCCCTGCCCCCGGCTCAGGGCAATCTTCCTACCTGCCCTGGTTCCTTCTGTCCGCGGGGATTATTCTCAGATTTTTTTAATTCTGCAAGTGAGTGTGATCATTCTGTGTCTGTTCCCCTCCCTCTGACTCATTTCACTCAGCATGACACGCCATAGCCATCCGTGTATGTGCATATGTCATGACTTCATTTAAAAATTATTATTATTATTATTATTTTGCTTTTTGGGTCACATCCGGTGATGCTCAGGGGTTCCTCCTGGCTCTGCACTCAGAAATTGCTCCTGGCAGTGCTCAGGGGACCCTATGGGATGCTGGGAATTGAACCCGGGTTGGCCACGTGCAGGGCAAATGCCCTACCTGCTGTGCTATTGCTCTGGCCCTTCATTTTGTTTTTGTTTGTTGGTTTCACTGAAGGATACACACTCCAGACCCCAGGCCAGTTAAATGGGATCAGAGCAGAGGACTCTGGGACTGCAGAGAGCGCAGAGGGTGCTGAAGCCTGGCACTGCAGGGCCCAGGAGCACTGGATCCCTGAGCTCTAGGATCTCATCATCAGGTCTGATGCTTGCATAACCCTGGCTGTGGCCTCCAGGCCCCCAGGGCTGTTTGTTTGGAAGCGCCCCGCCGCACCCTTTGTGAGGTACTGACATTCAGTACACGCCATCCTTCCTCCCTGGTGACTCCTGTGACTTCCACGCCAGCTGTTCAGAGACCCACATGTCACATGACACCCCTCCCCCCAAACCATCTAAGCATTCACTTACGCCTTGAGCTTGCCCCCACTTGTAACTTCACCATTCCTGTCCACTTCGGAAGGTACCCGGCCTGGCCAGTGCCCAGTTGTTCTAAGGAATCTCACAGTGTATCACAGAATGGATCAGGGCGGGAGCGATAGCACAGTGGGGATCATTTACCTTGCATGTGGCCGACCTGGGTTCGATCCCCGGCATCCTATAGGGTCCCTTGAGCACTGCCAGGAGTAAGTCCCGAATGCAGAGCAAGGAGGAAGCCCTGAGGATAGCTGGGTGTGACCCAAAAAAGCCAAAAAAAAAAAACAAAAACAAAAAAACCCCACAAAAACCAAAACCAGAATGGATCTTCTTTTTCCCACTTTTTTCTACTTGCTTTTTTTTCTTTCTTCCAAAATTGTATTGCTGTTATCTCCCCTTCTTTGAAAAATTCCTTTGAAATCTTTCTAGTAAGTTTTTGTTGTTGTTGTTTTAGGGGCATACCTGCTCCTATGCCCAGGGCACACTCCTGGTGGGCTCAGGGGACCCTACGGGGTGCCAGGGATTGAACCCGGGTCGGCTGTGTGCCAGGCAAGCTCCCTCCCTGTGCTGTACTATCGCTCCAGCCCCTCTAATAGGTTTTCAGGGGGAGCATCATTGAGAATGAGGAGGCTGGCCGAGAATTGTCCCAGTTGCTGGGAACCCCGCGTGTCTAGTCTTCTAGTGCAGGTTAACATGGCAGAGCTTATGCGCCGTTCTTGCCTAGTTGGAGTTTTCTGTCTGCCTCCTCTTTATGTGCAAAAACTCTTGCTTGCTCTCGTCCGGAAGGGGCCGTGGATTCTTCAGTACAGCGCACGAATCCCTCCTTTTCAAACACTCAGAACTCTGGAAAGTCAGTGTTCGTTGATGGACCACACAACGGCCGCCACGCGTGGGCAAGTGACTGATTTCCTGGGTTTTGTTTGGTGTTTTGTTTTTTTTTGGTTTTGGGGTCACATCCAGCAATGGTGTGTGTGGGGGGGTTACTCCTGGCTCTGCACTCAGGAATCACTCTTGCTAGAGCTCAGGGGAACCTTATTATATGTTGGGACTCAAACCCAGGCTGGCTGTGTCCGTGAGCCAAACACCATACCTGCTATCCTCAGGCTCCAGTGGATTAATTGTTTCTGTTTGTAATAGTCACACTGCATCAAGTTGCCCTGTATAGCAACATGGTGAATTTCTAGTCCTCACCCCTTGGGGAAATAATGGCTGTACTCTTTCAAGCCTCAGGTTAGTTACTGCCTTTTATTTTATTTATTTATTTATTTATTTTTTGGCAGCTGATCGATACATCACCTTGTTTTATGTTTCTCTTGGAAGACATCCTCGTTAATATGTATTGCTGCTCCATAAACAGCCTCTCTGGAGGCAGCTCCCTCCCTCATGCCTCAGTGATGCTTATCTAATCAAGTATTTTATCAGACAGGCACATCCCAGGCTCCAGCTCCGGAATGCCGGCTGGCCGCCACTCCAGTGCACTGGGGCCCTCTCAGAGCTCCAGAACTGCCAAGGGGAAAAATTGCCCGATCACTTCTAGCCTTTTAGGACTCGGTTTCAGGCTCCTGCTTCGCAGCCGAATGCAGGGCAGGTCGTATCTTGCAGCTTTCCACTTAAACGCTTCCATTCACATGCTCGTGTCGGAGTCCCAGAACAGACCCTGTGCGCCCGGGCCTGGGGACCGCCAGCCTCTCATCCGATGAGTCAGGAAGAGCCTTGCGGGGTGCCTGAGTCAGGGAGGGGGCTGCAACCCCGAGGTGGGGCCGTGCTCTCCATCATTCCTCAGTGCTTCCAGGCCCTCGATCTGCCCTGTTCTCCAGAGCCTCGCAGTTCCTCAAGTGCTCCCTCCCCCTCTCGAAGGAAGGCACGCTGGAGTGACCGAGCCAACGCACATATTTGCCGCCCCCCCCCCCCCCCCCCCGTTCTGCACATCAGCAGATCCGACTCTTTCCCAAGCCTTGAAACCGAGATTTATTTTTTAAAATACTGGCCCTTCACCCTGGTCCACCATGCCTTTGGCTAAATCTGTCCCCTGGATTTAGAATGTTCGTGGCCTCTAAAACAGCATCTGTCTAACCCCCGGCTTCCACAGCTCTCTGCCTGATGTCCACTCCCTCCCCAGGTCCCCCGCTGCACTTCCCCGCCCCTGTCATTCTAGCGCCTCCGCCCCACTTCTGCAGGCTGAAGGGATTGAAATATAAAGCCGCGGAGGGGAGCTGAATTGTGGATGAAGGGGAGCAATCAGCAGGACAGGTGGGGCGCTGCGATGTCTACCTGATTCTCAGGCTCCTGATCAGTTTCCTGAGCTCTGGCATTCAGTTCCTCGCTGCCATAGCAACCGGGACTCCTGCCAGTCTCTCCCGCTTTCCCATCTTCTCTCGTGCTTCCGTAAGTGCCTCTGGGAGGGGGTGGGGAGAGGGCAGAGATGGGGAATCTCCCCGTGCACGGTCAGTGGGGCTGTGGGGGCCGATTCAGGACAGCAAGCCCCCGTGACTGCTGCCTTCATTTGGGACTTGCGACCTCTCCAGTCACCTGTGGGAGGGACGCCCTTCTCAAGTAGGGGGGAAAGCGGAACTTTCTTACCGCTTAAATCAGAGTCGGAGGGGAAGTTAATAATAACGGAGTCGCCTTTGTCACCTGCTCTGCAGCTCGTCCTATCTCTTAGGAGGGATGAGAAGCCGGCCAGCATCCTCAGTGATGGTGGTCCTTGCCCTTGTTCACCAAAGCCCGCAACCCTTAGAAAACTGCTAGTGCCTATTCTAGAACTTAAGAACGCTCGGGCCAGTCAAGTCCACAGTAGGTGGGAGAGAAATGTCATCCTGCGTATTCTTTGGGGGGGTCCCAGATAAGTCCATGGTGCTTGAGGAGATGGTCTTAGTGTACAGCTGTGTCCCCTCCCTGTGACACACCCAGGTTACGAGAAGAGGGGGCGACCATGTGTCACACCCGGCGATGCAAAGGGGTTACGCCTGGCTCTGCACTCAGGAATTATTCCTGCTTGGGGGACCATATGGGATGCTGGGACTCGAACCCAGGTCAGCCATGTGCAAGGCAAATACCCTCCCTGCTGTGCTATTGCTCCAGCCCCAGCATCCTTGTTTTTTAAATGTCCCTGTTGAGTTGGTGAGGACAGTGTGTTGGCTCGGCTGCCTGCTACTCGGACAGCTCCCTGTTCTCATTTGCTCCCTGTTCTGCTAACTCGGTGCTGTCTCCACAGCCAGCTCCTTGGCGGAAGGGCATGGCAGGTCCTTATGTTCCTCAGGGGCCGTATGAGAGGGGAAACCGTTTATGGCACTGTGACAGAACTATTCATGGCAGGGTTTCACGCTCACAACCTCCCAACCCCACACCCCCCACCAGGGCTTGTGATTGTCTCTGCCCCCCCCCCCCCCACACACACACCCCATCTGCCCACCATGATAAGGCCAGTTGAGGCATACAATTTTTTTCTTGTCTTTTAATTTTTATTTTTATTGAATCACCGTGAGATAGAGCATTGCAAAGCTGTTCCTGATTCGGTTTCAGTCATACAGTGTACCAATACCCATCCCGCCACCACTGTAAGCACCAGGGTCTCTGGTTTTCTTGTCCCCTCCCCCTCCCCCCTGCAAAACCACCCTCCACCTCAGCCTGTCTCTGTGGCAGGCACCTCTTCTCTCTCTCCTTTTGGGCATTATGGTTTGCAGTACCGATGCTTGAACGGTTATCACGTATGTCCCTTTACCTGCTTTCAACGCTCAGTTCTTGTCCAGGGTGATCATTGCCAACTAGTGTTGTCATAAAGGACCCTCCTCTATCTTAACTGCCTTCCACTCCCCACACCCTTGTGGTAATTTCCAACCATTGTCCACATTCCTAGCCTCGTTTTTCCCTGGTCATGGATGTTAGTTTCATGCTAATATGTGTGTGTGTGTTTGTGTGTGTACATATATGTGTATAATTATATATGTAATATATATATAATTATATATAATTAAATGGGCTGGAGCGATAGCACAGCGATAGGGCTTTTGCCTTGCACGCAGCCAACATGGCCGACCCAAGTTTGATTCCTCCGCCCCTCTCGGAGAGCCCGGCAAGCTACAGAGAGTATCTCGCCAGCACATCAGAGCCTGGCAAGCTACCCGTGATGTATTCGATATGCCAAACACAATAATAACAAGTCTCACGATGGAGACGTTACTGGGCCCGCTCGGGCAAATCGATGAACAACGGGAGGACCGTGACCGTGATATAATTAAATATCCCAGGAATGAGTGCAGTCATTCTATATTCTATGTCTGTCCCTCTCCTTCTGACTCCTTTCACTCAGTATGGTACTCTCCAAGTCCATCCATTTATAGGCAGATTTCACGACCTCATTTTCCCTGACAGCTGGCCACACACATTCTTACACTGATGTCTACCGCTCAGTTGTCCCCTGGAAATGGACAGGCCTCCAACAGCCCGGCCATGTATGAGGGTCTTTGAAGACAAGGAAACCTGTTCTAGACAGGGAAAAGTTGCTTTCAGTCTGTGTGTGCTGGGGGGAGGGAGGGTTGGCTTATTCTGAGCACTGGACCCACGTCTGTCCTACCCCGGGGATCTTTCTGTCCCCTGCCCCCTTCAGGGGTGCTTCCCCTCTGGCAGGAGGCCGTGGTTCTGTCTGGGTCTGCTGGGCCCCGTGGTGTGTCCAGGCCATGTGACCGGCCCGCTCCCACCCCACACGCACTGTCCAGGGCCCAGCCATGCCCTTGGATTCCCCGGGGAACAGCTGGAAACTGCTTGTCTGGAAGGAGACAGCTGCAGAGGAACGTTTCCAGATAAGCCATCCTCACATGCTGGGGGGAAGGCAGCTGGGATGGAGAAGGGACCACCAAGTAAAGGATGCTTGGAGGGCTCGCTCGGGATGGGAGATGCGTGCTGAGAGTAGACTATGAACCGAACATGATGGCCACTGAGTACCCATGTTTCAAACCTTAACACCCAAAAGGAGAGAGAGAGAGAGAGAATGACGAAATGTGCCTGCCACAGAGGCGGGGGTGGGGGGCATGGTTGGGGGGGCAGGAGGGATCCTGGGAACATTGATGGTGGAGAATGGGCACTGGTGGAGGGGTGGATGGGTACCCGATCATTGTATGACTGAAACATAATCATCGAAGTTTGTAAGTCTGTAACTACACTTCACGGTGATTCATTAAAAATAAAAATGGAGGAATGTTTCCAGATAAATACTCTGCCCAGCCGTAAGAAATGGCCCTGGTGTGACTGTTCTGGAACCTTCTGGGTGGCAGTGGGACCAAGGGCTTGCCTGTGTTTCAGCTCCCTCCAACTGCCTCGGATACATTATAATGTATATAACGTACGTAACTGGTGACGGTTATCATGTTTATAATTAATACATTATATTGGTGGCCTTCTCTGCTGCCTTCCTCCTCTTCCCCACTTATATTTGGTGGGGAGGCTTCCCTAGCGGTGCCTGGAGCCCTCGGGAACAAGTCCTGGGGACCCAATACTCAGCCTGATGGTTTGGTACCCAGCAGTGCTCAGGTGGCTGCTCCATGCTGAGGAATCGAACTCGGGGCTCCACACAGGGAAGGCCTGGCCTCCGCCACCTGAACTACCTACTGGACCCCTCCCCCACTGAAATCTGTTTAAGACTGTTCGGCGGTTACTCCGTGTTTGGTTTTTTGGGTTTGGGGCTTGGGGCCACACCAGGCAGTGCTCAGAGATTACTCCTGCCTGTTCACTCAGGAATCGCCCCTGATGGGGCCTGGGGGACCATATGGGGTGCTGGGGATTGAACCCGGATTGACCTCGTGTGAGACAAGCACCCTACCCACTGTACTATTTCTCCATCCTTACTTGTTACAGATAACCTGTTAAATGTTTCGTAGATAAATTCATAGCGCAGTTATGTACGCCAATATGTTTTTTCTTTGACCTCAAAAACCTTCAAGACCGGGCCTGAGTGGTAGTACAGCAGGTAGGATACTTGCCTTACGCCCTATATGGTCCCCGGAGCCCACCACCAGAAGTGATCCCTGAGCACAGAGCTAGGAGTAATCCCTGAGCACTTCCAGGTGTAACCCAAAAGTTTAACCCAAACCTTCAAAAGTAACTTTCCACAAATTCCTTAGTGCATAGGTTGTAGTCTAATTGGTGAGTAATCCCATTCAAAAAAATATTTGTAGCTTTACTTTTTTTCTTTTTTCTTTTCTTTTAAAGACAGTCCAGGCATGATTTAGATGATATTATAATTTTTTAAATAGCTTCTGGGTTTTATCATTTTCCAGTCCTTCGTTGCTTGGAGTATTGTGAATTGTGGGCCAAAGGGTTTTTTGATTTTGGCTCATGAAAACTGCAGTGAGTCATTTCCCACTGAATGAATTTTCTTGGTGGAGTTTGAAACCCAGCCCAGGTGTGGCCGGGTGCAGGCCTTGCAGGTGGAGGTTATCTGTGCCTGCCTCCCAGGTCTGCCTGGCTGCGCGCCCTCAGGGGACACACACAGTATCTAGCCAAACACCTGCAGACTCTCGTTTCTTGTGTAGGGGGCCCCCACACCTGCAGGGGTCACTCCTGGGACCAGAGGGGTTGCTGAAGATTGAACCTGGTTCAGCCATGTGCAAAGCCAGTGCCCCACCCACTGGTCTAGTGCTCCAGGCATGAGGACTTTCAAGGCAGAATTTCCAGGGACACTCACTCTCTCTGGAATGTTCCTGGAAATTTATTTATTTATTTTGCCTTTTGGGTCACACCCTGCAATGCTCAGGATTGTTAAGTCCTGGCTCTGCATTCAGGAATTACCCCTGGCCGTGCTCAGAGGACCATATGGGATGCTGGGGCTCAAACGCATGTGGGCCGCGTGCAAGGCAAACGCCCTGCCAGCTGTACTATCGCTTCGACCCTGTTCTGGAAATTTTAAAAACAAAGTTTTCTTTCATTTTCTTTTTATTTTCTTTTTGGTTTTTGGGCCATACCCAGGGTACTGCAGGGCTGCTCCCCATTCTGTGGCTTAGGGGTTCAGTCCTAGTGGTGCTCAGGGGTTAGACTGCTTGTGTTTCAAAACCCATGCTCAGCCGTTGAGCCATCTTTCCGTGGAGCCCGAAGGGTCCAGAAAGGAGATTATACCTTGAGGTCAAAATGTAGCCAAGATTTTTTAAAAGTTGTGGTTTTTTTTTTTTCCGAAGAAGTATTTCTATTTTCTCAGGTTTGGACCTTTCTTGGTTGGGTGGCAACTTAAAGGCAGGGAAGGCCCCCGTGTGGCAGACGACGCTCCCTTGTGTGAATTGCTCAGGTGGGGTGGCTCATGCATCCTGGACTCTGGGGGTAGGTTTGTTGACAAAGCCCTCTTCTGGGATGAAGCTACCTGTGGTTAGATCAGACCTTCATCAGTGATCCTAGATTCTTAGTCTCGGTAACCTTAATGAGAAGGCATGGTGAAAGGGAATTCAGGAGAGGGAATTAATTGAGGGGGGCCAGGATGTGGTGTTCTAATAAGAGTTGTATTCCCTTTATATGTCCCACCTCTTTGCTCCCTGGGTTGGAAACTTGGCCCTTCAGCATCTCCACACCATCAGTTTTCAAAAGGGGCCTGACAAGGGCCAGAGCGATAGTACAACGGGGAGGGCGTTGGCCTTGCACGCAGCTAACCTGGCCTCGATCCCCGGCACCCTGTAGAGTCCCCCAAGCACTGCCAGGAGCGATTCCTGAGCACAGAGCCCAGGAGTAAGCTCTGCACTTCATCAGGTGTGACCCCAAAAGGGAAAGAAGGAAAGCAGGGGGAGGGGGCCGTGACAGGCGTGAGCTTCACAGGGACCCTCCCTGGGGCTCTGGGTGCAGACGGCAGTGGCAGGCTCGCCCTCGTGCCCGTGTGCTTCCAAAGCAAGAGCGAGTTCCTGCTGAGACGCGAGCTGCAGGAGCAGCTCTGGAGGCGAGTGCGAGAGTGGGTTCTCCTGAGTGTCGTGTGAAAGCCCACAAGATGAGGAAGGGTAAGACGAAAGAGTTTACCGTTAAGGAGACGGGCGAGGTCCCGCCCCAGCATACAGACCTCTCCTTTCGCCTGCGTACGTCCAGCAATGCCCCGTCCCCTGTACCATTTCCTGACCCTGCCCCCGCTTGCCCGTGTGTGTGTGTGTGTGTGTGTGTGTGTGTGTGTCTGTGTCTGTGTCTGTGTGTGTGTATATGTGTGTGTGTATGGGGAGTTACTCAATTCAAGGAGAATTGAGCTCATTCTGCAATCTCTCTTTCCTGGTGTGTGTGTGTGTGTGTGTGTGTGTGTGTGTGTGTGTGTGTAGGGGAAGTTACTGATGTGCGGTGAAGGAGGAGAATTGAGCTCATTCTGCAGTATCTCTTTCCCAGTTCCCACTCATTCCTGGGTGCTTTCAGTTCCTTTTTTATTTTTTAACACCCCCCCCCCCCCCATGTGAACCTTCCAAGCCCCTCCTTCTCAGTGCTCCCCCCTTTCCCACTTCCCCCCAGTCTGAGCCTTGGCAGAACAGTGTCACCCACACTTGGGAGGCTGGGGAAAGTGAGGGGGGGACGCTGCTCTCTGAGGGCCCGCACACCCCCTCGCAGATGAGCTGGAGCGAGGGCAACGCTGCAGGGCCGCGCCATCCTGAGCTGCGGGCGGCGGGGCTCTCTGCGCCTTGTGGACCATATGTTTTTACAACTCGAGTAGCTGAGGGAGTGAGAAGAGCCGCCCTCCTGGCCCCCGCCCGCCCCGATCACACACGTGCTGATTCCAGGACTTTGTATTTCGGGTTTTCGCACAGGAGGCTGAGGCCCAGGTTGGCAGCCTGCGTCATGGGCAGGATCCGGGCCTAGTGGATGGAGGGGAACTTTGGGGAATCGCCAAGGAGTCCGCACCCATGTGCCATAGGTCTTTTTTTTTTTTTTTTTTTTTGCTTTTTGGGTCACACCCAGCAATGCTCAGGACTTGCTCCTGGCTTTGCACTCAAGAATCACTCCTGGCAGTGCTCAGGGGACCATATGGGATGCTGGGGATCGAACCCTGGCCTGCCACATGCAAGGCAAATGCCCTACCCGCTGTGCTATCTCTTCAGCCCCATGCCATAGGTCTTTGTCTCTATATGCCTGCCTGCATGGTGACCCAGCTTGGACTGAGGGGCGGGGATGACCTACTGCCTGGAACTCGGGACCCCCGATGTAGCGTCTCCCACGAGGTAGCTGTAGGAAACATGGATGGAGGCCTTGCCAACACTCCCTGGCCAGTTACTGTGTGGGGCAGAGAGCTCGCCTGAGAGTAAATAATTTAGGCTGTGCTGGCCAAACCATCTCTGCCGTCATCACAGATGCACTGTGAGCATGGGAGCAGCCGTCCACGCTGTATCAGTGCGTGGGCTGGTGGTATGCCGGTCAGACTTGATGCGTGACAGAGCTCGAGCTAGATGGAGCCTCTGGGGGGTTCCTTGGTTTAGGGGGATGAAGTAAGGTCTGTGGGACAAGCCATGTTCCCCGAATAAACAGGACAGAGTCTGTCCACCTCTGCCTCTTCTTGTTAAGTCGTCGGGTCATCTGAAATTATGGTGAAATAAATAAGGCCCTTGAAGCCGTCTGCAGTTTGACCCTGACATACCAAAGTTAAACAAAATGTGCTTTGATAATTTCCTAAGTTGCATTCTTGTTAGGTAGCTTTCCCCTTTTTTGGATAGAAGAAAACCTTTTCTTTCACAAGGCTCTTCGTTCAGGAGAGGGTGCTGTGTGTTCCAGACCATAAACACTCTCCTTGGAATTTAAACAAGACAAAGAGGTATTGAGAGATTGTCCTTTTTCTTATCTGGGAAAAACAGATTAAAATTTATGACCTGAGTAGATAATCGGGAGTCTGCAAACAGTATCCATTCTTCACTTGCACAAACTGTTCGTCTACCATATCATAAGTTAATTGATGCAGCGTCAGGTTAAGAAAGGGCCATTTTGGTGAAATGAAATATTACTCTGCTGGTAGCAAGGAGCGTTCTGTAGAAATGTGGAGATGACTGTGAATGGAGGAAACGTGACAGAAACTGACTCCACGTTGACTGGAGCTATAGACAAATCGTCCAGGGCTCGATGATCTTTTTACTGAGTTGGGGTGAAAGGAAGGAGTTCCGACTCCTGTTTTTATTGTTTTTCAGAAAATTTCTGTGTAATTACAAGGTCAGTTAAATATATAAACAGTTTCCAGTTAAGAAAGTTTTAAAATCCCCAGTGGGCTACAGTGTGCAATGGAAAATAATAAACATTTTTCTTTCTTTTGGGGGGCCGTGGGTTGAGCCCCACATGACAGTGCTCAGGACGTACTCCTGGCTCTGTGCTTGGGGATCACTCCCAGATGAGCTGGGGATGCTGGGGATTGAACCTGGGACCATGAGGTGTAAGGCAAACACCCTATCCGCTATAATGTTGCTGAACATTGAAATTTGTAAATCTTTCTGAAGGCAGTGGCTAAGGCAGTGGCTAAGGACCATCCCTCGGTGCTGAGGGGTGCTGAGGGGAGACCAGCAGGCAGGAGGCTGAGGAGGAGGCGCTGTCCCTGACATCTGAATTGGGGGTGGGGGCTCCAGGCTGGCAGCAGGGCTCCCCCCTGTGCCACAGCATCCTCAGACGCTGCTTCATCCCTGCCACACCCCACTCCTGAGGCCTGTGTCTTGGGGTGGACTTCCCTTCCGACCCTTGAGCTCTCTGCAGTCCTTCTAGCCCGTCCTACCACACTTTTCAATTTTTATTTTATTATTATTATTATTATTTTTTTGTAATTTAGTCACCATGAAATTACAAAGTGATTGCTCACGGTTAGGCATGTAATGGTTCGACACCACACTCCCCCCACCCCCCAAATGCCTCCCACCTACCAGTTTGCCTCCATGAGAGAAATTTTTTTTTTTCATGAGGTTTTGTGCTGGGGCCGGAGTGATAGCACAGCAGGCACACGGCACTTGCCTAGCATCCGACTTCAGTCCCCAGCACCCCGTCTGTTCCCTTGAGCCCACCAGGAGTGATCCTTCTGCTCAGAGCCAGGAGTAAGCCCTGAGCGTTGCTGGGTATGGCCCCAACCACCCTGCACCCTCCAAATTAAAAATTTTGCACTGTGGTTTACACTACCGTTGCTGAGGGGATTTTATCCATCACACGTTACCACCTTCCACCTTCCCGCACCATCTTCTCATCCCGGTTGAATCCTCCTTCATCATAGAAGTCACCTTCCTTCCCCCCCCCCGCCCCCATCCCATTCCCCTATCAGCCTATACCTGTCCTATTCTCCAGCCTCCTCAAGTGGCGTGTTTCTTACTGAATACCGGTTCTCATGTTCCTTGTTTCCATTGTCTTTGGGTATTTATTATTCCACCATTACATTTCTCTCTATCTTGCATATGAGAGAGATTATTTTGTGTTGGTCTCTCTCCCTCTGACCAGCCTTCACTTAGCACGATACTCTTCAGGTCCCTTCCTGTCGCAGCAAATCTCATGACTCTTTCCTTTCTCACGACCGAGTAATATTCCATGGTGTGCCTGTGCCAGAGTTTCTTTATCTAGCCACCGACGCTCGGACACTCAGGTTGCTTTCAGCCTTTGGCTCTTGTGTATGGCGCTGTAGGGACCGTGGCTGTGCAGATGTCTCTTCTCCATTTTAATTTTTGAGCCCTTCCACCCCCATGACACTCCTTCCCTGACCTTCTCTGCCCATGGAGCTGTTAGGATCGGGACCAGATCATCGGGCAGTGATCTCTTTGGGTTTTGTTGATCCTAATGTGGTATCTCTCTCTTTTTTTTTCTCTCTCTCTCTCTCTCTCCCCCCCTTTTAAAAATGAAAACAAACCACGGAAACCAGCCGGAGACGGCCGCTGCCCTGAAGCGCACGCTGGAAGCCCTGCTGGACCGGGGGGCCATCGTGCGGGCCCTGGAGAACCTGGGCGAGCGCGCGCTCCCTTACAAGATGCGCGCCCACAGCCAGCGGCACAGCCGGGGAGGGTAAGTGGCTGGTGACCCCTTTGCGAGAAAGGCCCTTTTCTTTTTTATTATTGAATCACCCTCAGATACAGTTATGAAGCTTTGATGTTTGAGTTTTAGTCATACAGTTATCAAACACCCATCCCTCCACCAGTGCACATTCTCCACCTCCAATGTCCTCAGTATACTCCCCCTTTCCAACCCTTCCCCTGCCTCCATGGCAAACAATTTCCCCCACACTCTCTCTCTACTTCTGGGCATTCTGGTTTGCGATACAGATACTGAGAGATTATCACGTCTGGTCCTTTATCTACTCTCAGCACACATCTCCCATCCCGAGCGACCCCTCCAACCCTCATTGACTTAGTGATCCCTTCTCTATTCCAGCTGCCTTCTCCCCCAGCTCATGAGGCAGGCTTCCAACTATGGAGCAATCTACCTGTCCCGTGTATCTACTATCCTTAGGTGTCAGGCTGATGTTATGTTGTTTTATACTTCACAAATGAGTGCAGTCCTTCTGTGTCTGTCCCTCTCTTTCTGATTCATTTCACTTAGCATGATACTCTCCATGACCATCCACTATGTGTCGGGGTGGACTTCCCTTCCAACCCTTGAGCTCTCTGCGGTTCTTCTGCCCTGTCCTATCACACTTCAGTTTTTTTTTTTTTTTTTTTTTTTTTAATAAGCAAAGAGCAAGGCCCTTTTTGCGCAGCCTTTTGAAGGCCCCGTCTGCCCTGGAGAATGACTGTCATTGCACATCCGGGATGTGCCTGGTGGAATCCAACACCAACCTTGAGCCGGTCCAGCCCATGCAGCCATGGTCCCAGGGTGCAGACGGCAGGTAAGCAGGCGGGGAGCGCCGGGCTTCCGAGCTGCTGAAGTGTGGGCGACTTTTCTCTGGTCCCGGGGCCTGTCCTGGCCGTCGTGCGGGCCCCTTCCTCACTGTGGCCCTTGGGAATAACAGTTTCCTGCTGCAGCCAGAATGGACCAATAGCCAAAGTCCGTCATACATGAGGAAAAGGCCTTCCCGTTCCACACAGTGAACACAAGTTCGTTTTGTGGTTTTTTATTTTTTTATGTTTTTTGCTTTTTGTCATACCCGGCAATGCTCAGGGGTTACTTCTGGCTCATGCACTCAGGAATTACTCCTGGTGGTGCTTGGGGGACCATATAAGATGCCAGGGATTGAACCCAGGTTGGTCGTGTGCAAGGCAAATGCCCTCTCTGCTATACTATCACTCCAACCCCCCACTATTTCATTTCGGTTTGTAATGTGCTTCTGCACCCCGCCCTACCCCCCCCCCCACCTCAATGGTACGCAGCCAGTTTCTCATTATGGTCACCAAGGGTTTTGCCGGGTAGCAGCACCGCACCTTCTATTAATCCTGGGGAGGCCAGTTTGTTGGTAGGTTCCAAGCTTCTGCCATCCCGAACGGCACCTCTGTCAGACCCGGGTTTCCAGCTGGAAGGAAGAACCTTCCCGTGTCACTGTGTTTCCAGGGAGCAGGCGATAGGGACTGAGACCAGTGTCAGCCTGGTGGGGAAAGTTCCCGGGCCCAGCCTCCCTCTCCCCGCTTGCCCGCCCCCCAGACCCCTGTCCTTTCTCTTCTCTGATTGCAGCGCCTGGGATGCTGGTCTCAGGACATGGCTCTCCACCCAGCCCCCACCAGTTATGGGCCCAGGAAGACCCTGAGAATGACAGGGCTCTGGACAGCAGGGCTGGCGTCCAGCTGCAGCTGGGGGCTCTGTGGACGGGCACACTACAACTGTGTCTCTGGACAGGTGCCTGTGATTCGCAGCTGGTGCTGAAATGAGCTTCAGCACTGGCCTGAGCAGAGTCACACTGCACACCACGATAGGGGGATGTGTGTGTGGTGCATGTGTGCATGTGTGTGCGCATGCTGTGGGGTGGGAGGCGTGTCCTTGGCCTTCGAGGCCCACCGTGCATATTTCGTTCTTTGATCGGTTCCCCTGGTTGCCGGCCAGTAACCCCTGAAGAGTGTGTGGGAGGCGTTGCTAGGCAACATGGGAGGCATCGTGGCTGGCCGTGTGGAGGGGAGTGGAGGGGGGCGGGCTGGAGGTCACCCGGGCAGCATTTCTGAGCCTTACCCACACCCCACGCGGCGGCTCGGGGGAATGGCGAGGAGGGCTCTGAGTCATGGGCTTGTTGTGTTTCCAAGGATCCTGTAAATCCAGGCCGGGCCCCCAGCGGCCCCTTACCCAGGTGCAGGATTTGGCTTCACCCCAGCCTGGTGTGACCAGCAGCCCAGAGTCCAGCCTCATGTCTGGTCTCCAGGTGTCTGGCTGCCCCGTCCAGCAAGGTGGTGCTAATGTCCCGGGTTGGGTGGATGGCGCAAGGTCCTGGCCCTGCACCGCCGCAGACAGCCCCCGCCCCACCTTCCCGGGCCTGCAGGGAGTGTGTCGCTGTCCCATCACTCATCTTCACGTTGGGCTTGTGTTTGTGGTTCTTTTCCTTCTGGGCTTCCCTGCAGGGGAGAGAAGCGACGTCCCCGGGTGTGTTATATGGACCCATTAAGTGGAGACACAGTCGGGGATTTCAATTGTCCAGTGAGCCAGGGGATTCTTACTTCAAGCTTGTTTTGCTTTTCCTGGGTTTTTGGGTTTGTTTTGTTCTGTTTGGGTGCCACACCTGGCATGCTCAGGGCTCTGCTACACTCAGGGATCACTCATGGTGGGACTCTGGGGACCATGTGGGTAGTGGAGATTAAACCCGGGTCCACAGCAGGCCAGGGCGAACGCTCTGCCCACTGTACCATCTCTCCAGTCACTTTCAGCTTATTTTTCTGTGATAAATTTGTGTTCTTTATCAAAGGGTGATCATTGAGTCACAAGTCATATCACTAGTCATATGGATATGCTTCTCCTGGAAGTGGAATGAGTGTGTATGTATGCATGTGTGTGTGTGTGTGTGTGTGTGTGTGTGTGTGTGTGTGATGTGAGGAGTCTTACATCATCTCATCCCTTCTAGATGTAGCTAATGCACATTAGCCGATAAACGGGCGAGACGCCTTTCAGCGGCGCATCCTCTGTTACCAGTTTTATTTGACCGCACTGCACTGCCTTCTGTTCCGATTGTACTTCCCAGCCGTCTTCACGGAACTTCCGCTCAGTGCCCAGCGGAGGTGGGGTCGGGCTAGTTGCCCCCTGGCAGTGAGGGGTGATGGTTCGCACAGTGGAGGCAGAGGGCAGACGATGTTTCCTCGGCTCCCGCCCGGCCATTCACCCTGCAGGGGTTTGTACTGGGCGTTTGGCTGGTTTGGTGAAGGTGTGAGAGACACGCAGTCAGTGTCTCCCGTGGCTGGGGTGCTCGGCCCTGGGCGTGCCCGCACTTTGGGAGTGATGAAGAAGGGACAAGGGATTTTTTTTTTTGCTTTTTGGGTCTCACCCAGAGATGCACACGGGTTACTCCTGGCTTTGCACTGAGGCATTACTCCTGGTGGTGCTCAGGGAACCATATGGGATGCTGGGAATCGAACTCGGGTCAGCCATATGCAAGGCAAATGCCCTACCCGCTGTGCTATAGTTCCAGCCCTGAAACAGGGGATTTGAACCTTGTCTGGTGCAGCCTTTCAGATGTTTGCAGCGCTGTTTCAGCAGGCCTATATTTATGTCAAATGTAACAGGCATTTGTAGTTTTGGGGAGGCACTGATTTGGGGGTGTGGGGTGCAAGAGCCCTCCCCTTTTAAAATTTTTTTATTTAGTATACATATATATATATATATCTTAATACTTTATTTAAACACCGTGGTTTACGGATTGTTCATAGTCCAGTTGATTTGGGCATTGGATGTTCCAGCAGCAATCCCCCCACTTGAGGGGTCTTCCCTCCAGCCTGGTCCCCTTTTACCTCAGCCACAACCCTGAAGCTTGCCCCCTTAGCAGGCATACAGCAGTGATTTGTGCTATGCATGGCTTGACAGCTGAATGGCTAAAGGAATTGTCAAAGATGCTTCAGTAGGGGCCAGAGTGATAGTACAGTGGTAGGGCTTTTGCCGTGCACGTGGCCGACCCGGGTTTGATTCCCAGCATCCCATATGGTTCCCGAGCATCACCAGGAGTAATTCCTGAGTGCAGAGCCAGGAGTAACCCTGTGATCGTCGGGTGTGACGGGAATGAGACCCGAGCCTCTCACTGGACTCCAGCCCACTGTGCTCTCTCCAGCCCTCCAGGGGGTGCTGGCGACTGTCGAGGTTCTCCAGTCTCTAGGATTTGACTGTGTGGGGCACACGGGAGCCTACAGGGTCACCTGCCCAGACTGAACCTCGCCTCCCTGTTGCAATCACTTCCGAGATGTCTGCTTTTGCCGCCCTGTTCACAAGCCCGAGTAAGCCAGAGACAGGTGAGAACAGAGTGTCCCAGTGACTTGAAGGGGTCACTGGTGTGCGTTGGTATATCAGATGTATGCCTGCCCCCTACTCCAGATGTGGTCATTATATGCCCAACTCATTAACATGGTCAGTTCCTACTGTTTTTTCCCCCTCTCTCCCAGAAACGTGTGAATCTGTGAGTTCACTTGCCCCACCAGAGTCCCTGAGGGTGACGCTCCCAGAGTGATGTACAGAAGCTGGGCAGGCCACTTCTCCACAGCTGGGCGGCGTTTTAAAGTGTTACTACGAGAGGGGCTAGAGCCATTTCACCGTGGAGAGGGCGCTTGCCTTGCACCCGGCTCTACCGGTTTGGTCCCCCCCGCATCCCAGATGGTTCCCCGAGCCTACCAGGAGTGATCCCTGAACACAGGGCCAGGAGTAAGCACTGAGCACAGAGCCAGGAGTGAGCCCTGAGCACAGAGCCAGGAGTACGTCCTCAAGTGCTGGCCGCTGTGTATTCCACCAGGCCTCCCGGTGGAGCTTGGGGGCGGGGTGGGTGAGGGTTCACTTTTTCAGGACAGGACTGTCTCTGATCCCTATGATGCCTCTGCACCCCTTTCCCTGGCGCAGTTGCTGCCCCCTGTCAGCTGTCCCCTGGGTGGTGTGAATTTAGAGGCCTCCCCCCTCCCCCCCGCCCCCCCGACTCTGCTCCGAGCCGGGCAGCCTTGGAAGAGCCCCCTGTCAAGGGGTTATGTCTATTGTCTGTCTCATCCATTCTGTGGGCGAGGCCATGAGGGCTCAGGAAGGCCCCTGGGGATAGAGGTGACAGCGCCCGCCCTCTCAGTCCCACATCAGCCGCCCGTCTCCTGGCTTTCCCTCCCGGATTGCGTGCCTCTTCCCCCAGGAGGGACTGGATTTCCGGGGCAGCCGTGGGACAGTTGGAAAGCCACATGGCCAGTGTGCCAAGAGCTCCCTGATGGGGTTGGAAGGTCCAGCTAGGATGCCCCCTCCTGCCCCACCTCTGCACTGCTGGACAGCAGGTGAGGGTCGGTGCTCTGCATGGCTCCATCGCTGTCCTCTGTCCTCCCCTCCCTGGGGCTGGGAACCGTGGCCAGGCACTGGTATGGTCCCCTGCCCCCCCCCCCCCCTCGACCCACGTGCGCGATGCCCTTCTGTTTACGGGGAAGCAGGATGATAAAAATAACTGGCTCAGGCTGAATCAGTGGAATTTTACTGACTCGCTTCCCTGCTCGTCACTCCTGCCGGGCTGGCGCTGGCGCTCTCGGGGAGACGCCTCCCTCCTCCCTGGCTTCTCTGTCCCAGCATCTCGTGGCCCTGCCCCCCCCCAAGCCCCGTCCAGGCCAGCCCTCATCTCCTCCCTCCTCCCCTCTGGGCACCAGAACCTCCTTTGGGCCCCAGGATGTGCTGAGGGAGCCAGATAGTGGCCCCTGAGGCAGGTAGACAAAGGAACAAGGAATGGAGCTTTTCCTGCTGCGGTGTCGGTGTCGGGGCTGCCCTCTCTCTGTGTGTGGGGGGGGATCCTTCCTACCTTTACCGAAGCGCCCCGAGATGCATGCGGCTGGCTCTGAAAGCCGCCCCCCCCCCCCAACTCTCCGCCTCCCCGCCCCCTCCCACCCTGAGCCCCGAGCTGGAAAATTCCACTTGTCTGCCAGGGGGGAAGGGAGGCTGGGAGGGAGTGTGTGACACAAAGAACCTAACCCAGCCTCCAGCGGGGCTCCCAGGGGGTGGGGGCGGGGGGTAACCAGGAGCTCAGCTCAGCCCTTCCCACGCCTGCCACGCCAGGCCACCACGTGGGGGACAGTCCCAGGAGCGAGGGCTGAGAGCTCTGTGCGAGAGCCTGTCTGGTGGGGCGGGGGAGGACCGGGCGCTGGTGGGGTTGCCATCTGCCCTTGCTACGCTGCATCGTTGGAGAACCTTGAGTCTGGTGGCCTGCACTTTGGTGCTGCGATGGGCCCGAGCCCAGAGCAGGGGACCGTGGCATCCAGGCGGGGGTTGCTAGCTCTCACTCTGGCCTCCAGCGCTGGGAACTGGGGACTGCCCAAGCCTCAGGGGTTGGACCTTGGCTGGGACAGCCTACCCTGACCCAGGGCCCTGCAGAAAAGTGGGCGCTATTCTATAGGATGGAGAGACGCATGGCAGAGGCTGGCGCCCCGTGGACACACACACACACACACACACACACACACTGTAGGGGGGGTCACACTTGTGGTCTAGCCTTTGGGTGGCCCACTGGCCCACGATACCCTCTCCCGGACAGCCTGCTCCCCGAAGCAGAGACCACCCAGCAAGTCCTCTCGGATGGTGGAGCTTCCCTTCCTTTCCAGAGGTGCCCACCCCGAGATGCCCCCGCTGGCTCCAAAGCCTGCCCTCCCCCTCTCACCATGAACCCCTGGTGCTGCTGGCCAGGCTCTGAGCAGGCCCAGACCATCCAGCCTTGCCCCCCGCAGGGCAGAGCCCTTCCCCCCCCCCACGCACTGTAGTTGTGGCGTCTCCCTGACATGGCCCATCGTGGGCAGCGGGGCAAAGTGGCTCTTTGGAGAACATTTCGCCCGCTCAGGACCTGCTTTTGACCTGAAGGTGGTCACTGTCACCACCACCTTTCTGGACTGTTCTGCTGGAATCTGGGCACCCCAGGTTTCGTTCCTTTCCACACCCAAGGGGGCAGGGCCACAGAGGGAGCCCCTATCCCGCCCCCCAGGAGGGGAGGACTCCCAGCAAACAGGAGTAGCCACAGGGGTTGGTGTCTATTCCTCAAAGAAGTTAGATTAGGGGTGGGATGGGGGGGGTGGTGCTCATGTTGTCTTTGAAGTGGGGCCATCAGGCGACGGGATCCCCACAGCAGAGAGAGAGGCAGTCTGCTCTCTGCTCGGTGTTGGAAAACACCTGTCTCACCCCCAAGGCACCTGTGGAGGGGACAGCCGTGTGTGTGTGTGTGTGTGTGTGTGTGTGTGTGCGCGCGCGCGCACATGTATGTGAGTGCGTGTGCGTGTGTGTGCCTGTGTGTGTGCTTGCATGTGCGCGTGTGTGTATATATGTTGTGTATGCCCATGCAGCTGTGGTTAATAACGTTGCTTTGTAGAGTTTTGATAAATGGAATCACAGGAAGGGCCTGAGGGACATCTCAGTGGTTGAGGACTGGTTTTGATAGTGTGAAGCCCTGGGTTGGACCCTCTGCACCCCAAAATAAATAAAAGAAAAACTGCCCCGAGCCGTGACATGGGATGAATTTGGGTGGAGTGGCCTCGGTTTCGTGTCACTGGCTGCTCGTGTTCTTCGATCCCGGAAGCAGAGGTTCCTTCCGGCGAGCTCCCTGCCAGGGCACGTGGGGGGGCTCTGTTCGTGACTACCCTCATTTCTGGGGCCCCAGGAGCAACTCCTCAGGGGCGTCCTGAGGCCTAGTTCCCGGCAGCCCTTGGGACTGACCTCTCTCTGGCCACTGTTCCCGAAGGTCAGGATTGAGTGTACCCCACTTGGGGGCTTTTGTTTTCAGTCATATCCGTGTCACTCAGGGGCTATCCCTGGCTCTGTGCTCAGGGATCACTCCAGGTGGGGCTCGTGGGTACCTTACGGGATGCTGGGGATCAAACGGGTAGACCACGTGCAAGGCAAACACGGCCACTGGACCTTCAGCTGGCCTGAACTGGCTGCAGTTTTCACGCACCAGGTCTGCCGGAGAGGGGAGAGGGCAGCCCTCCTGGAATTGGAGAAGTGCCGGAGGGATGCGCCCAAGGGGGCTGTGGAGACCAAGAGGCACGGGGTGCCAGGACAAAAAGCAGCCGTGGCAAGTGGCGCCCCCACCAGCCTGCCCAGCCAGCACTGCCCAGCACTGTCCAGCACTGTCCCCAGCTGTCCTGCCCCCAGCCCAGAGCCAGTGTTGGCCCAGACACAGATGGACCCGTGCCCATGGTGACTGTCACTTGGTGCTTATCACCCTCTGGTCATCTGTGCCCCAGGGCTCATGTGAGTGGAGGCGGTCACCACCCCCACGGTCTTCAGGATGCTGGAAAATTCCATAAGGTGCCCGAGGCTGTCTTCCCAGATAGACAGGGTCCTGGGGAAAGGCTGGAGCCTTCCCGCCTGCCAGGAGGGACCCTGCAGATGCAGGACTAGCTCTGCACACAGTGCTCTCCGTCCCGGCGCCCATCTGGCCCAGGCCCCCGTGGATCCCTGACCCTGCAGGTCTCTCTGTTCCGTCTCCTCCCTTGTGAGTCCTGGGCACACAGCACCTCCAAAGGATAGACAGGGTGCCCAGGGCCAGAGTCCCAGGTGTCACCCCATGGGGTTCCCACGCATCATCCTGTGTATCCCCTGTGTATCCCACCCGCATCACCCTGTGCTCCCCCCCATCCATCCTCTCATGCACACCCTGCCCTCCCCCCCCCCCCCCCCCCCCCCCGCATCCTGTTCCTCAATGACACCTGTTCTGGTGCTTCCTTCTTCCCCCTTGGCTGTGGAGAGCAGCGGAGGTTCTCCCCCGTGGAGAGCTGACACTCCCCTCTCGCTCCCTAAACGTGTCCAGGCATCTGGCCTCTGGTCCCGTCCCCTGCTTCCTGCAATACCGCCAGGCTCGCAGGCCTTGGGGGCCCTGGTCTGGACTGTTGAGGACACAGGTCTTCATCCTGCATCCCATAGGGCCCTCCGAGCACCACCACGAATCATTCCTGAGTGCAGAGCCAGGAGTAGCCCCTGAGCATCACCAGGTGTGATCCCCAAATGTGGGAGACATTGCAAGGCTTAGTTGGGGCAGATAGGGGTGAGGATTGAGCCCCCGAGACTTGACCCCAGCAAGACGAGGGTAGCCCCGGAAGCTCCCCTTTTGGCTTCCCGGCAACGGTCCCTCTCTCCACTGGTCAATGTCAGCTCAGTGGAACAGTGCCAGGGGACATTGGGCAAAAGGGACCCCAACCAAAAGGAATTAATTATCATCCATTTTACCTTATTTTATTTTTTTCTTTTTGGGTCACACCCAGCAATGCACAGGGGTTACTCCTGGCTCTGTACTGAGGAATTAGTCCTGGCCGTGCTTGGGGGACTATATGGGATGTTGGGAATCGAACCTGGGTCGGCTTCGTGCAAGGCAAACACCCTAGCCACTGTACTATCATTCCAGCCCCCCCCCCCCTTTTTTTAATGTAGGAGTACTGCTATTTATTCAGCTATTGATTAAGCTGATCGAATTGGGCATGAACTCCACATTGCTTTTTTTTTTTTTCTTGAATCACTATGAGAAACTTGTTCTTATTTTGTGCAAGTGTGTTCTGGAAGTGCCCCTCAGGTGTTTGTTTCTTGCCCCTTAGGGTATATCAGGCTGACCGACCTGGCAATAAAAGAATCTCTCTCCCAGGTGCTCCCTGAGCCTCTGTCTCTGTCTCTGTTTCTGTTTCTCTCTCTCTCTCTCTTTTTCTCTCTCTCTCTCTCTTTCTCTCTTCCTTCCCCCCACATACTACTCACCCCCCCCCCCCCCATAGGGAGAGCTGCCACAGCCTGCAGTCAGCCCAGTGACTCCTGCGTGTCGAGAGTAATACTGAAAAGCCAAAAAAATGCTTTTAAAAGGAGGAAGACTTGGACCAGGCCCAGGAAAGAGGTGGTAGGGGCTGCCTTTAGGGTCAGAGATCAGCGTGGTGGAAGGTGGCAGGTGAAGGGGGTAGGACCTGGCCCTCCTGGGTGGTCTGAGTGGAGATCAAGCTGCATACTCTGGTGGAAGAGGAGATGGCTGGATGACGGGTTAGATCCTGAGGCTGTGTGGAGTGGAGCGTTCCTGCCCAGGCCAGTGGACACTAGGGTTTGTGATACTTTTATGTCGTTTTAACATCAGCCTTACAGGGGCGCTATTGAGGCACATATTTAAAGTGTGCAATGTAATAAAGATCCATGTCTGTACGTGCGCATCGGATCACCATAGACGAGAGTGAAGAGTTTGGTTAATCCACAGGTTTCCTTCTGCCTGTGGCTTTTTTTTCTGTCCAGTTGACCTCAGGTCACTGCTGATTCTTTCTTTCTCTCGTGTTCTATAATTCTGCTTAGATTGACTCAGACAGTATGTACTCTTATTTTCTTTCCAGTCTTTTAAAAAGTTATTTTATTTACTTCCCCCTTCATTATCGCTTTTGTAGCTTAGGTAATGCGGTTGGTTAGACGTTAGTTAATGTTTATGATTTTCATGTAGTTCTGCATCTCACCGTCACCAAGCGGTCCAAGACCATTTGTCATTGCCAATCCCCCCCCCCACCCACCACCACCACCATTGCCCTTACATTAACTTCTAGCCTCGCCTCTTCCTCCCCACCATCCTCCCCTGCTCTCTCCCTCCTCTGCTGGCTAACCACGCTTCTGGCATCCAGGGCCAAGGGCTTGTCATTGTTCAGTCTTGGAACCCTTTCTATGGTTTGTCACTCTTGTTCCTTTTTGCTCAGTTTACTTTTCAGGTCATCATCCTACACTGTACCTTTTGTGCAGGGATTGACACTGTTTTATGGATATACCTATGAACTTAGCACGTTGGTGGGTCTCCCATGGTGGCGCCCATATGGTGGTTAGGGTCGAAGCAGCTGTGAGCATTCAGGTACAGGAAGTGGTGGAGACTCAAAGCTTGAATTTTCTGTAGAAACACTTAGGAGTGGAATGACTCGATCATAGCAGCAGGTGATTTTCTAAGAAAATGCCAACGTCTCCCAAGGGGTGTGCAGGTCCACCTTGCCCCTTGGCAAGAGATGCCAATTCCTGCTCATTTTTGCCAGCACCAGTCATTCTGATGAACTGGTTTCTTGCCCACCAGTCTGACCCTGCCTCTCTGTGCTTCTAATTTGCATTTCTCTAATCTCTCCGTGATACTGAGCATCTTTTCATGTGCCGCTTTGCCACTGTATTATCTTTTCATCAAAAGCTTGTTCAAATCTCATGCCTGTTTCTAAAATTAAATTTTGAACGTTTCTTTTTTTTTTTTTTTACATTGTGGATGCAAGTTCTTTGGCAGATACGTGATTTGCAAATTCTTTGTCTGTGGCATGTCTTTTATTATTTGTGTGTGTGATGCTGGGGATGGAACCCACAAGCTTTGTTTGGGATGGGCAAATGCTCTATCCCTGAGCGGTGTCAGCCCTCTCTCGTTATCATTTTATCTGTATCTTTCAAAGAGCGATTTTCAGTTGTGATAATTAATTCTGGTAAGTTTATAGGTTTTTGCCACAGAGATGGTATAAGGGAATCTTCCTTAAATCAAGGTTCAGGTTTTCACTTGTGTTTGCCTCTAGTTTTATAACTTGAACATTAAGATCCATGTTCAATATGAGTTCATTTTTGTGTGTTTCATTTATGAATCAAATTTTTGCATATGTACATCACTTTGTTCCCACAACATATATTGAAAAAACTGCCCTTTCTCCACTGAATTTCCTTTGTACCTTCTTTCAAAACCACCAGCATGGAGTTTAGGTTCTGTTCCTCACTCTGTATCTGATTCTCTTCCTGTTTGTGTGTCTTTCTATGACCACCGTTCCATGCCAATTGCCATAACTTCGTCTTAATTATTTTTTGCAATAGCTTCATAGTAAGTCCTGAAATCTTAATCTCTTTAATCTTTAATCTCCCAACTTTAATTTTTTTTTTTTATCAGCGTTGGCTATACTAGGTCCTTTGATTTGTTGTTTGAACTTTAGAATCAGTTTGTCAGTTTAAATGGGTGTTCTAGAATTTTCAGTGAGATGCTTTTGAATCTATATATCCATATGAGAATTGACATTCAAGCAGATTGGCTCTTTCATATCCATGAACATGGTCTGTCTCCAGTTCCGCAGGCGTTCTGTTTCCCCCAGCAAAGAGCATTGTTCTTATAGATCTTATGTACCTTTTGCCAAATGTGTTTAATTAGTGGTATATAACTTTAGGGTCAGGTTATCTGTTGCTTGTATATAGTTGATTTTTGTTTCATGCAACTTTGCTAAACACACTATTTTAACAAATTTTGTCTCCTGGATTTTTAAAATATTCACACACAATCATATCACGTACAAATACAGTTATTGTATGCCTTTTACTTCTTTTTTTCTTCAGTGAGAATCTTCAAATAAATGGAGATCAGCAACAGTGAGAGAGATCCTGTTTATTCTCCCTCCTAAGGGAGAATCATTCAGACATATCATATGGTATAATGTTAATTGTAGATTTTCTGATATGACCCTTAGAAGGTTGAAATGGGTTCTTTTAATCCATCTCTGCTGAGAGAATTTTATCTGGATTAAAGAAGGGGTATTTTCTTTTTTGCATTCGATAAGTTACATAAGTTTTTTATTTTTTCCATTTGTTGGTATGATGACTTACGTTCTTGATTTTGAAATGCTAAGTCAACTGGTCTTGAATTTGTGGGATTAATCCTATTTGATCTTGATATATCCTTCTCATATGTGATACTAGCCAATTTGTTTTTTTGTTTGTTTGTTTGTTTGTTTTTTTATGTAGGAGTACTGCTATTTATTCAGCCACTGATTAGGCTGATTGAATTGGGCATGGACTCCACCTTACTTTTTTTTTTTTCATTTTTTTCTAATTTTATTTATTGAATCACCATGAGAGCAGTTACAAAGTTTCTGGGTTTAAGTCTCGCTCATACAATGAAACACCCGTACCTTCACCAGTGTCCATTCTCCACCTCCAAAAGCCTGAGTATAACCCTCTTCCATACCCTTCCCCTACCTGTGTGGCAGATGATTTTCACATTACTCTCTCTCCACTTTGATTACATTCAATATTTTGACACCAGACCCACCATTATTATTTGGGATTTTACCCCAACACTCAGATATGCTGAAAAGGCAACAGTAGACAATTTGTTTTCTATTTCTGGTTATGAATAAATTATGATGTTGCGTGGCTGCAGTAGTGGCCGCGCAATTTTGAAATTACAAAATTTTAACGATTAAATCTGGGGGGATTTCTGCCAAAATCTGCTGGGTTCCGAGATTTGTTCCTGAGTCTCTTGGATCATGGCCGTTAAGCAACTTGATCAGGAGCCAGAGAGGCCTTTCGTGGGCAGCGACTCGGGGTCTCATTGGGGCAGGGAGGAAAGGACCGGCTCCACCCCCATCCTGTGAGACCCCGTGTGTCTCGTCACTGCAGGACCAAACCTGACTGTCCAATGACCTTTGGAGGATGGTGGCCACAGAGCCACCAAGGGGGAGCAAGCGGAGGGACAGCAATCTTTCCCCCTGGGGTGGCCCAGCGACAGTAACCTACTGCAGGGTCCGGATGCATTTCTTCCAAAAGCCACTGGGTTTCGAGATTGGTTTCTGAGTCTCTGGGATCATGGCCATTAAGCAGTTCAATCAGGAACCAGAGAGGCCATGTCTCCAATTATATAGCTGAGCCAGAGGTGGTTCGTGGGTGTGTCTCCCACATACCTAATTTTTGCCCGTTTACTTTCTTGGTAAACCTTGCCCCAAGTTTTTGGGGTCTGACCAAAGGCACAGCAGCAATTTTGGGGTATCTGGAAGTCTGAAGGCGCCATCAGGCTGCTGATACACTCGCCTTACAGGTGCAGATTGACCTGCTGGCAGCACCATACCCCCAGCCAATTTGTTAAAAGTCTCGTGTAGAAACTTTCATTTGTGTTCATGAAGATACTGCTTATTTTTGTTGTTGTTTGTTTCTCTTTTGTGTGCTTTCTGGTCTTAGAATCAGGGTAGTGTTGGCAGAGAACAGACTAGAAGGTCTTTCCTAGACTCTGGGCCACTTGTGTCAGAAGTGGGATTTCTGTCTTGCTTGTTAGGGAGAATTTTGTCAGTGATGCCATTTGGGCCTGTGCATTTCTTTGATGAGTTTGTTGAGAAGGTTTTCCACTGCGGTTTAAATTTATTTGAACAAGGAAGGCCTAGTTAATCATTCATTTTTTTCTTGAATGAGTTTGTGTTTGGGGGTTGGGGTGGGGCTCGCAGGCCTTATTCAGGAGACCCCCAGCAGCGGTGGGGGTGGGGGCGGGGGTTAGGATGGTCCCATTGACTCCCTGGCAGCTGGGCCTGTGAGGATGCTGTGCTCTGAGGATCCTGTTGGGGTGGGGGGGTGGGGGCGGACCACTTGGGTCACCCTAGCAGTGCTCAGGGACTTCCAGGCCCACGGAGGTGGTCTGTGGTGCCTGTAGTGAACCCATGAACCTTACCCAAGCAGCATCTCTCTGGCTCCTGAATAAGTTTTACATGTTGGTATTTTTCAGCTATTCCCCTCCTCTTCCCTCTTTCTGTCCTCCTCTTCCTCTTTTCCCATTTATTCTGCTCTTCTTTTTATCTAGTTTCCTAGAATGGAAGCGCAGATTGTTTCCTCAGATGGTTGATTTTGCGACCTTGCAAGGTGCTAAAGTAAGTTTCTGCTGAATATTGTTTTATTTTGTTTTTTGGGCCACACCCAGTGATGCTCAGGGGTTTCCTCCTGGCTCTGTAGAACTGCACCGTAGCAGTGTCCTCTCGTTGTTCATCAATTTGCTCGAGCGAACCCAGTAATGTCTCCATTGTGAGACTTGTCGTTACTGTGTTTGGCGTGTTGGATACGTCACGAGTAGCTTGCCAGGCTTTGCCATGCAGGCGGAATACTCTTGGTAGCTTGCCGGGCTCTCCGAGAGTGGTGGAGGGATCGATCCTGGGTTGGCCAGGTTGGCCGCATGCAAGGCAAAAGCCCTACCCACTGTGCTATTGCTCCAACCCTCCTGGCTCTACACTTAGGAATTACTCCTGGTGGTACTCAGGGAACCATATGGGATGCCGGGGATCAAACCCAGTCAGCCATATGCAGGGCAAACGCCCTCCCCGCTGTACTATCGCTTCAGTCCCTGAGTATTGTTTAGTGGCAT
The DNA here is from genome assembly GCF_029834395.1 of Sorex fumeus. Taxonomy (NCBI): domain Eukaryota; kingdom Metazoa; phylum Chordata; class Mammalia; order Eulipotyphla; family Soricidae; genus Sorex; species Sorex fumeus. The sequence continues at coordinate 27,152,715 of NW_026606322.1, read as the reverse complement.
CCTCCAATTTTTGATACATTTTTTAGTTCATTCAAAATTCTTCATAATTCCCATATTGATTCTTTCGTTGACCCAAGCCTTATTTATACCTGTGTGTGGTTTCCAAATATTTGGAGGTTTTCCAACAAGCTTTTCCCCCTATTACTCATATCCCTTTAGATTTTTATCTTTGTCCATTTTTATTTATTTCCTGGTGTTGGGGCCACACCCAGCTGTGTTGGGGCTTACTCCTGGTACTGTTTCTGGTGGGCTGGGGGACCCGACAGGGTGCTGGCAATCGAACCCAGGTCAGCCGTGTAGGGGTGCTATCTCTCTGCCATCCTTTAGATTTCTCGAGACTCATTCTGTGCCCTCGAGTTGGGGGGGGGGGTGGTGGATATGGACGCTTAGTCAGTGTTCCTTGTGCCATGAGAGCAGCAGTGCATTGGGGGAAGGGTCTGTGGAGGCCAGACCCAGCTGACTGGTGGTCCCGTTAGCACCCCTCGCCCCACCCCCCTTCTCCTTGCAGAGACACCCATCGGTGAAGGGTGTTTAGGAAGGGCGTTTCCACCCTGCACCACGAGACCGCCAGGTGGTTCTGCCTCTTTCTCACTCCTGGCCTTCACACCCTGCGTGCTGACCTCTGTGACCTGGCACGGACACACCCAGGGCCGCGGCCTCTTCTCTGTGACCCCCCAGCTCTGTATCATTCCCTCCACCGTCACCAATAGTCACTTGAGTGACTCTTCATCCCCCCACCCCACCATCCCCCCAAGCTTGGCGAAGAGTAAATGGCTGCTCAGAAAGTTTGCGTAACCGTTTTGAGGCTCTTTGAATGAAATTGCACAACACGCTAGCCTTTTTTTGGTTTGTTTTTTCACCGCCTCCCCCTCCCCCCTTCCCTTCCAGCTTTCTTTCATGGCTGGGTTTTCAATTCGGTTTTCCCTCTGGTCCGTGAGAATCCTGCCATTCATGCCGTTGCTGCTGCCATCAAATATTTGCCAGGGCTCCGCTGGCACCCACCACCCTTCTTCCAAGGCAGTTGGATGCCAGTGGCGAGAGACAGACAGTGAACAGAGGACACAGTGCGTGCCCGTGGTAGCAGGAGGAAAGCAGTGGATGGGGCCAGAGAGTCGGGAGGAGGCGGCGGTTGCTTCAGGGTGGGGCGGAAGGAATCCTGGATGGGATAAAGCCCCGGAGAAGGCTGCAGACCGAGCAGAGCGAGTGGAGGTGGAGGTGGGGGGCCCCTTCTTTTGTCGGGTGGTAGGTGGGCGTGTCTGGGGGCCTCGCAAGATGCCCGTCTCTGCTGGCCTATGGGCAGAGGCACGTCCTCACAGCCAGGTTCTCGCGGAGACTGTGTCCCTTGCCGGCTGTGTCTAACTGCAGGGTCGTCTCAGCCATCCTGGGCCCTCTTTCTTTCTTTCTTTCTTTCTTTCTTTCTTTCTTTTTTCTTTCTTTCTTTCTTTCTCTCTTTCTTTCTCTCTCTCTTTCTCTCTTTCTCTCTTTCTCTCTTTCTCTCTTTCTCTCTCTCTCTTTCTCTCTTTCTCTCTCTCTCTCTCTCTCTTTCTCTCTTTCTCTCTTTCTCTCTTTTTCTTTTTTGGTCACACCCAGCGATGCTCAAGAGTTCCTCCTGGCTCTGCACTTCGGAATGACTCCTGGCGGTGCTCAGGGGACCCTGTGGGAAGCTGGGAATCGAACCCTGGTCGACCCTACCTGGTCGGCTATGTGCAAGGCAAATATATACCCTCCCCACTTTGCTATCGCTGCAGCCTGACCTGGACCCTTTTTCATGCCCTTCCTTTTGCGCAGAGGGGGAGCCTGGGGACCCTGCTCAGGGGCAGGAGGTCGCTCTTAGAAAACGGAGGGGGCCACAGACTGATGGCCTTCTAGACGTTTCCACGAAAGGGTTCTGCCACCTGGTTGGAAAATTCCGCCTTGGGGGATAGCAGGTGCCGCTCCTGATCCCGCTCACTAGGGCTCATCGTGTATGAAATGTCACATCACAGGTGTGTGTGTGTGTGTGTGTGTATGTGTGTGTGTGAGATTTTGCTGGCTGCAGAGTTTCCCCAGTGTGTCATGGGCAGGAGAGGTTGGCACCCCTCACCGATGCTGGCCAGGCAGGTGTGTGGCACCATCCTGCGGGGAGGGGGCAACATGAGGACATCGACCCTGAAGCGTGGCGTGGCTGCAGGGCCTGCTGTCGGCACTGACCCCATTTTCCCTGTGATTGCAGGTACTTCTTGGTGGACTTCCACGCACCAACCACCATGGTGGAAAGCATCATGGAGCACTTGTCCCGTGACATCGATGTGATCAGACCGAACATCGTGAAACACCCTCTGACCCAGGAAGTGAAAGAGTGTGCAGGGATCGTCCCCGTCCCGCTGGAGGAGAAGCTGTACTCCATGAAGAAGAAGAAGTAACGGAAATTCACCAGCTTGTAGCCCTGCATGTCGTTCTCTCGCTTTCGAGCATCCTGGATTAATCATTGATGAGCCTGACCTTTCTCTGAGAGTGTCTTACAGGTGGCGTTTGATTTGTCAGAGGTATTTTTAGTGCTAGGGCCCCCCACCCCCTCTGCTGGCCCCCTCTGCTGGGGAGCCACTTGCTTAGGGCAACGCTCTGTGACCCGTGGCACCAGGGCCTCCCCCTTGGTGTCATTTCATTATCATCAGTTCCTTGCCAGTGAGGGTTTGGGGCCCGACATCAACGCTTGAACACCGTGTGGAAGAGAGCAAACCGTGTGAACACTACCTCGGTTGATGGAGCTATTCAGACCGTTCCACCATGAAAAAAAAATAACAAATTGAAGACCACCATATTAGGCGAGGAATAACATGATCAGGGGAATAAATGCGATTCTAAAAGCTTAAGCAGGTTTCATCCTTTATCGCCTGCTGTGGCACCTGGGGGCAGCTGCTGTTCTTCATCAGAGCGTCAGAGGTGGGCGGGAGGGTTAGCTGGTGGCCCACGTGGCTGCGGGGAGGGAGGGGGCCGGGGAGCGTCTGCCCTTGACTGCTGGGCCCGTCCACAGAATCAGCGTCATTTTCTTTCATCTCACTGTTTCGTGTGGGCGCTGCTCTTGGTGCAGTGACGTGTGTGTTCCGTGACTGTCCCTTGCTCCCTCCCCTCTTTGCTGTCCCTGAGCTCCCATTGAATTCTGCTTCTCTCTCTCTCTCTCTCTCTCTCTCTCTCTCTCTCCCTCTCTCCCCCTCCCCCCCCAATCCCATCTGGCTCCTTGCTTTGGACTAAGTCGTGCATCCAGGCCTGTGACCTGTAACAGGCTGAGCTCCGAACTTAGAGGCACTTGTAATAAGACACATCTCTCCCCACCCCAAACCTACTCCCACCCCCACCTATTTTTTCCCCTCATATTCATAGATTTATTTATTTATTTATTTTTAAAAAACAGGCCCAGGAAATAAAGAGACAAGTTCTGTTTTGAGGGTGTTCTGCTCTGGCAAGGGAGAGAATCAGGGTTTGGGATGTTGTTAAATTTTTGACACAAAGCGCCAACTAGTCATGGCTGGTAATGGATGTAATTAGAGTTGCCATATTTAGCTCTTGGGAATGCTGGTACCCCGCAACATTTGACTGTCAGGTAAACAGCAAATCGTTTTGTTCACACAAGGTGGCTCCATATTTTGCATGGAATTTACCAAGAGGAAAAAAAATAAAATACTACCTTGTTTGTCTGAAATTCACAATTAGCTGGGGGATCCTGGATTTTATATGGTAGACTTGGTGTTGGTGGGCTCCACAGTGACTTATGTAAAGCCAGGAGTAGAAAGACGGTCACGTTCTCTCCATCCGCCTCTACCATCTGGGACCCAGGGTTACTGAGTTCTTGTCTTGCCTTGCAGAAAGGAATTTCAGGAGTAGACAAGCAGTGAAGTAAATGGATTTTATTTGGAGGGCTTTTGAAGGTATGGGGGGGAGGGAGGGAGAGAGGGAGGGAGGGGGGAGAGAGAGAGAATGAGAGAGAAAGAGAATGAGAGAAAAGAGAGAAAGAGAGAGGATGAAAATAACACGCTCAAGAGAACCTGGGTTTCTCCAGGGGCGGAGACAACCCCTACACACATCCCAGCATTGGGCATGAAAGCATGAAAGTCCACATCTCAAGAGGGGAGATCCAGGCAACACGTGCTCGGATGCCACCTGTGCTTGGCCACATGGGTGCAAGCAGCACTTGGGCTAGGACAGCATATGGGCACACTTCCTTTGTTCAAGGTGGCCTTTGTAGGGTTTCTCCAACCTGCCCCCATGTGGGGCTTATACCTAGGTCAAAGTCCGTTGCTAAGGAGGTTGTCTAGGAAGATTGAGTGGTGATTGGTTTTTAAAATTCCTTTCCTGGCCCAGGAGCTTCTCTGGGTCTGTTGCTGGTGCCAGGTGCGGGTCTTATCAGGCCTTAGTTCCTGTTTGTTTTTGTTTTTTTTTTTCTGTTTTTTCTATTTTCTGCAACGTTAGCTTTTGCCATTGCCTTGGGAGAGAGCCTTCCCTATCCTGCCTACGTCAGACTCACATAAGGGAATACATTTTTTTCAAATTGGGGGACCCACCTTCTGTGCTGGGGAGCCACTGTCCAAGGTGCTTCTGGCTACAGAGCACTGCCCCGCCCTCTGAGCCGTCTCCCCTCCCCCATCAGCCATGAAGACCATCTAGCCAAGGAGGTAGGGGGTCTGCTTGGCTCAGCAGAACTTTGAAGATGGAAGAGAAATCTTGGCCTTTCCTGACCTGCAGTGGGTGGTGATGAAGGGAGATTCGAAGAATCTAGAGGCTTTTCAATGAGAATGACTGGCTGAGGGGCCTAGGGCTGACTTCACACTCTATGCAGCCAGCCAGCTGACGAGCTCTCCGGTGAACTGAGAGTTCCTTCCTGGCCAGCTCTAGAGCTGCTGTGCTGTGAGCAGGACCCTGAAGCCTCAGGACCAGGGTCCTGTCCCCGCCAGTCTGCACCTGGAGGCGTGTCACCTGCCTGTCACTAAGGTGTGTCATCGCCTTGGAAGTGTGGCTTGGGAGGAAGAGGCTCTCAGCAGCGGGAAAGCTCCCCAGCTTCTCAGCTTCCCTCAGCAGCCCAGGGACAAAGCTCACCGCTTAAATTCAGGGACGTGTCCGTGACCTGGGGAACCTCTGGCATACTGGATCCCCTCAGCTGAGAGCAGGCAGCGACTGGGAGATGGGTTTCTCCCTCATTTTTCCTCCTCCTGAGGTCATGGGGCGGGTGTGGGAGGGGAGGAGGGCAGCGCCCCTGAGCCAGACACCAGGCTTCTAACCCACTCCTTTTTTTAAAAAAAAAAAAATTTAATGAATCACCGTGAGATAGTTACAGACTCACAAACTTTCATGATTGCATTTCAGTCAAACAATGATCGAGTATCCATCTCTCCACCACTGCCTGTTTTCCATACCAATGTTCCCAGTATCCCTCCTGCCACCCCCAGTATCCCTTTCCCACCCCCTGCCTCTGTGGCAGGCACATTCCCTCTTATGCTCTATGTCCTTTTGGGTGTTATGGTTTGCAATACAGGCGGCCATCATGTTTGGTCCATAGTCTACTTTCAGCACACATTATTAAGAGTCCGGAGTCGAACACCCCTCAAGGACAGAGAACAGAGCCGGTTGTGCAAATCACATAGGAGGTTTATTGCTCCAGCTAGCTGGGGTGCAAGTATCCACTTGGTGCAGTGGGTTTTAAGAAGGACCCCGAGCACTAGGTTCAGCAAGTTCTTGCACTTTCATCTTGGCAAGTAAGCATTACTCAACAAATTTCTATTACTTGCAGAGTTCACATATATTTGTTGTTTTGGCCTGCAACACCCTGTCCACCTCCCTGACAGTTACATTCCGGACACCTGATCTTATTCCGGGGAATGTAATCTTTGACTACGGCATCTGGTTTTTCTGCTTTCCTTGTTCCTGGAAGAGGCCTAAGTCACTCTGAGTCTGTCATGGCAGTTCTCCAGCTAAGCGGGTCCTAACAGCATCTCCCATCCCAAGAGAGCCCTCCCACCATCATTTACTTAGTGATCCCTTCTCCATCCCAGCTGCCTTTTCCCCCAGCCTGAGATCGGCTTCCAAGCCGTGATAACTCACTCCTTCTTGCCCGCCCCTGCCGTTGCTGCCCTTAGAGGCCTCCCCCCAAAGATCTCCTCTGGTATCCTATGAGAAAGGTGAAAAAAAGGCCCCTTTAGAGAGCAGTGGTTCACTCAGTCGCTCAGACCTGGAGGCTGGAAAGAGAAAGTCAAGTTGACCTTCGAAAATAGCCACTTCCTGTCTTGAGGAGTTTCCGGAAGGCCTGTGTGGGTTCAAGGTCCCTTCTGAATCCCCATGTACCCAGGGCTCCTGCTAATCCTCTTGGAGAGATTTGACCTTGACCCTTCGTGATCACATGCCATCTGGAATCCTCCCGAGGAGGGGCCTGAAGCCAGGTGCTAATCTCCAGCCAGACTCATGTCCACTCAGGTTAAGACAAAGCCTTTGTCTTTTGGCTCCAAGTGTGGCCACCTTGTTTTTTTGTGTGTGTTTTTCTCTTGTTTTTTTTTTTCTTTTTAAATTGAGGCGCCACAGGGCTGGAGCGATAGCACAGCAGCCTTGCATGCCGACATGGCCGACCCGAGCTCGATTCTCGCTCCTCTCAGAGAGCCCAGCAAGCTACCGAGAGGATCTCGCCCGCACGGCAAAGCCTGGCAAGCTACCCATGATGTATTCCATATGCCATACACAGTAACGAGTCTCACCATGGAGATGTTACTGGGCCCCCTCGAGCAAATCCATGAACAACGGGAGGACAGTGACAGTGAGGTGCCACAACTGATAGTTCTGTCAATGACAGTTCCATGCGGACATTGTTCCTGCACCGGGACCCCCCACCAATGTGCCTGCGCCCCTTTGCCCCTCGGTTCTGTGGACCAGCTCTCCCGTTCCGCTGCCTTTGAGCAAGCCCGTCACATGTCTGTTTCCCTCCTTCCTGCGACTTCTCTCAGCACCAGGCCCGCTGGGTCCCTCTGGGCTCGATTACATCTCATTGAGCCGCCTGGGATTCCTCTGTGCACAGCGCAACTTGATGCATTTACCTGCCGTGGGATGAATCTTTGGGTGGTTTTTCCACATCCTGGGGATGCTACTAAGAGCTGCTATGTTCACTAAGGTGCCCTGTGCCCTGTGTTCAAATGTGTGGCTTTGTATTGGGGGAGTAGATGCCAAGAAGTGAAATCCCTGAATTGTCTGGGACTTCTGTTCTTTTTTTAAAAAAAAATTTCTTTAAATTTTTATGTTTTTAATGAATCACGGTGGGATACAGTTACAGACTTACAAACTTTCATGATTACATTTCAGTCACATAATGACCCATCCCTCCACCAGTGCCCTTTCTCCACCACCGATGTTCCCACCCCACCCCATCCCCCTCCTGCCTCTGTGGCAGGCACATTCCCTCTTACTCTCTCTCTCCTTTTCAGTGTTATGGTTTGCAATACAGGTACTAAGTGGCCATCATGTTGGTTCATAGTCTACTTTCAGCACACACCTCCCATCCTGAGCGAGCTCTCCAAGTATCATTTACTTGGTGTTCCCTTCTCTATCCCAGCTGCCTTTCCCCCCAGCATGTGAGGCCGGCTTTCAAGCTGTGGAGCGATCCTCCTGGCCCTTATCGCTACTATCCTTGGGTGTTAGTCTCCCATTATGTAACTTTATATTCCACAGATGAGCGCAGTCATTCTATGCCTGTGGGACCTCTTATTCTTGCTTTCTTGGGAGACCTCCATGCTGCTTTCCAGAGAGGTTGAAGCAAACAACAACCCAGCACCACACAGTTCCTTTCTCACCACATCCACTGTGGGCACTCTGTGGTTCTGCACTTCCTGGATCCCAGGAAGATGATGGAAGCCATTGGGCAGCTCATGTTGAGAAGCCTGAGTTGAGGAAGAAGCCAGCTTGCAAGCCAGCTTGCAGCCTGCTCCCTCCCCAGAGGCTCCAGAACGAAGCCCCTGGCCCTTCCCTCAGGGCTGCCGACTCTGGACCTGCAGCCTGGTCATCAGCCAGGAGTCCTGGGCTCTGGGGGAGCACGCGTTTAGCCTGCAGAGGCATTTGTGGACAGAGTCTGGGTGCCAGACCCTTCCGCCCAGGCCAGCAGTGGCCAGTGGTGATTCTTCTGGTCCCCATCCTTTATGGATGCTGATGGGCACGGCCATGCACAAAGACAATTCCTCTCCTCAGGCTGGTAGCTGGGGTGGCCAGGGAGTGTGTATGGCAGGGAGACTGCAAAGCAGGAGTGCAGTGCACAGGAAAAGAGAGCTGCAAGTGGCACAAGGAATCTGTCCTGAGGTGGGTGGGGGTGGGGCCCTGAGCTGGACATGACAGGGAAGGAAGACCTCTGAAGGGGTGCAGAGCTCTGGGGAAGAAACTTGGGGCAGGAATCAATTGAATCTTTGGGGTCTCAGGCATCTTTGGGGTGAGGGTCTCCAGGGGGAGCATTTTTTCTAGAGCTCCTCCCCCTCCTTTGGATTCTTCATAAGAGGGTTTGCTCCTTGATCTGTCCTGGCGTCTTCACCTTTGTCTTCCAGAAAGACTTTATGGTTTGCACGGAGGATGGGGGCCCAGGGAGGTGGGAACTCAGTGGAGACTTGTGGATCTGCGCAGTGTGTGGTGTGTGTGTATGTGTGAGTGTGTGTGTGTGTGTGAGTGTGTGTGTGTGTGTGTGTGTGTGTGTGTGTATGCACACACGCAGGGGGCTACTTCATGAAGTGAGTTACAGGTCCTAAAAGCTTCGGTGAGGGTCAGATTTGGAGTCCACAAAGTCTCTTGTCTTGGAATATCAAGGAAGGACCACTGGGCCCCGAACAACCTTTCAGCTCGGAGTTGGGTAACCACATTGATGAAGGTTCCATGTTTGAGTCAGGGGCAGGAGCTTCACTTCCCACTCAATCTAGAGAATCAAGTATCCACTGGATGTGAGGGATCGACACAATCCACCCTCAAGACACTTCCAGCAACAGCTCCGGATGGACTTTCTTCCTTCGCCCTCTCTTGATTCCACAAGGCAAGTATGATAACCCATTTCACACAGAGGCACTGGGGCCCAGAGAACAGAACACCATGGCATCTGTGGAAGGAGTGGAAATTGCTGATTTCAAAGTCTACAGTTCGATGGGGCTATTCCCTGCGGCCAAACCCCCAGTTTTCAGGTCTCTAGTTGTCTCACTGAAGGCAGAAGTCACACGAGATTTGGCAACAGGGAAAGATCCCTGAACGTGCAATGGCCAGAAATTAATTCAAAATCGGAAAGAATCATGAGTTTCTCTCATGAATGTGCCACAATCTTGAGGTGTTGCTGGTGGTGCTCACCTGGGTTGCATTTCCAGGGGGTGAGTGGACAAAGTGCCAACATTGCTGGTCTAGGCACCCAGCACCCTGGATTCTTCCTACCAACTCCAGCAGCAAGACCCCATAGTCATTGCCAAGGAGGGAACCTGGCCGGGCTTTCCTTGGGAGTTATTGATTGGTTCACTGATTGATTTTTTATGGAATCACCGTGAGTTATACAGTAACAAAGTTGTTCATGATTAAGTCTGAGTCATACAATGTTCCAACACCCGTCTCTTCACCATTACACGTTTCCCACCACCAATGTCCCCAGTTTCCCTCCTGCTTGCCTCTCTTGACCCACCCCTGCAGCTGTCTCTGTGACACACACACACACACACACACACACACACACACACACACACACACTCTCTCATTTTCCTTTTAGGGACTGTGGTCTACAGTACTGTTACTGAAAGGGTATAATGCATATCACTTTACCTCTTTTCAGCACTCAGTTTTTGTTTAGTGAAATCATTTCCAACTATCATTGTCATAGTGGTCCCTTCTCTGTCCTAACCACCCTGCCCTTCCCCATTGGTGTCATGCTTCATACCATGGACCAAACCTCCTGGCCCTCATTTTTACTGTCACCGGGTATTAGTCTCATACCATGTTATTTTTAAATATCTCCTTGGGAGTTTATAAAGGGAGGAATTGAGAAGACGAGGCCCTTGGCCTTCCCTGGAGGCCTCTTCACATCATCCTCCTTACTTCCTCACCCAGCTCAGCCTCTCCCTCTGTGTCTCCATGGTAGATGCCCCCATGGGCAGATTCAAAGGCCAATGGGCAGTGAGGGGAGGTGGAAACACTCAACTTTGGACACAGCCCACAGTGATCAAGACTCAAACCTTGAGTATCACGGAAACTGGGAGAACAGGCTTCATCGGTTCTTGGAAGGTGCGGGACAGATGTGGCATGGGTATGGGGGATGTGTTTGTGGATCCCCTAGGAGCGGGCAAGGATGGTATGAAAGAATGTGAGGTGTCGGTATGTTAGGGATATGGGGGCAAGGTCCGAGCCACCATCTGCTGAAGAGGTATGACTGCAAGGTGGTCCAGAAACTGAGGGGAGGGAGGACTGTGTTGGGGAATCTGCTACCTTGCTGCCAAGATGCCCCACCCACCCCGTGCCATGTGGCCTATGTGGTCATATGGAAGATATGGTTGTACCAGTGACCCACCCAGTTTGATTGATTGATTGATTGAATTGCCATGAAATACAGTCACAAAGCTTTCATGATTGAGTTGCAGTCATACAATGATTGAAAACCCATTCTTCCACCATTTTCCACCACCAATGTCCTTAGGATCCATCCCACCACCCCCAGCCCAGCCCACTCCACCCCCTGCCTCTATGACAGGCACTTTCCTTCTTTCTCTCTACTTTGGACAGTATGGTTTGCAATACAGATACTGTGAGGCCATCATGTTTGATCCGTTGTCTACTTTCAGCACACATCTCCTGTCCCAAGCAATCTCTCCAACTGTCGTTGACTTAATGGTCCCTTCTCCATCCCAACTACCTTCTCCCCCACCACTTGAGGCAGGCTTCCAAGAATGGAGCAATCCTCCTGGCCCTTGTCTCTAGGCCCACTCCTGTTTGGTCCAGCACCACATAATGGCCCCAAGAACGGCCAGGAATATTTCCTGAGTACAGAGCTAGGAGTAAACCCCAAGCACTAACAGGTGTGGCCTCAGAACAAAAAAGCCAATTTGCAGAGGCTCTCTGTTGTTCCTCAGCAGCACACAGAGCACTGGGCAGTGTGGTGCTCACTGCACAGGGACACGATTGGCCAAAGAAAGCTCAGTCTCTCTCGTGGTCAGCACCCAGAGACAACCCAGAAGTCGCCTGTCCCTCTGCCCTGTCTCTGCCCCTGGGAGCAGGCAAGCATAGTGTGGAAGGTGAGACATCAGCAGCACAGTTGAGGGCACTTTGCGATCACTTGAAAAGCACAGCAGTTGGGGATGGGAATGATGGTACAGTGGGAAAAGTGCTTGTGTTGCATACAACCGAACTGGTTCGATCCCCCGCACCCCATCGATCCCCTGAGTACTGCCAGGAGTGATCCCTGAATGCAGAGTCAGCAGTAAACCCTGAGCACCACCAGGTGTGACTCCCAAAACAAAAAAAGGACAGAAAAGAAAAGCAGAGCAGAGGATGACACTGAGAACATGTGCTCAGAGACCTCCTCAAGGATCCTGCAGCAACACACAAGCCTCATCTTGGTCTGGATCTTGGATATGATCTTGCAGTGACCTCAGACCTCAGTGTCTCCAAAAGGAAGACGTGGCCAGTGAAACTGCTGGTCTTGGAGAGGCTTTCCAAGTCTGGAAGATCAAGACCAATTTCCACCATCTGGTTTGGTAGTTGGCAGAGTAGAGAAAGGAAGGATTCCAAAGGTTTCTCTGAGGCCTAACCTTTGCACCCTTCTTTCCTTGTGATAAACTTCTTATGTGAGAGTGAGTGTATGTGCACGTGTGTGTGTTTGTGCATGCATGTGTGTGTGCATGTGCACACGTGTATGAGTGTGCACGCATGTGTGTGTGTATATGTGTGTGCGTGTGTGCATGTGTGCGTGTATGTGTGTGCATGTGTGTCCGTGTGTGTGTGTGTGTGTGTGTGTGTGTGTGTGTGTGTGCAGCTGTGGTTAATAACATTGTTTTGTAGAGTTTTGGTAAATGAAATCACAGGAAGGGCCCGAGGGGCCACTCTGTGGTTGAGAATTGGCCTTGATTGTGTGAAGCCCTAGGTTGAACCCTCAGCACCCCAAAATAAATAACAGAAAAACTGCCCCAAACCAGGACATGGGATGAATCTTGATAGAGTAGCCTCAGCTTTGTGTCACCGGCTGCTCATGTTCTTCGATCCCAGAAGCAGAGGTTCCTTCCAGAGAGCTTCCTGCCAGGGCGTATGCGACAGGGTCACCCCTGCAGGCCTGTCTCTGAACCAGGCATGTTCAAGCCCACGGCTTTTTGGGCCACACCACAGTGAGCGTTTGTCTCTCTAGACAAGGGACTCGAGCTTGATTGTTATGTGTGCTTTGGGGTTTTGTCCAGCTGTATCAGGGGCCACTCCTGGCTCCGCTCAGAGGAACTCCTGGCAGTGATCAGCAGAACATTCGGTGCCAGGGACTGAACCTGAGCATCCTCCTGGCCCAGCCCTTTGAGCTCTTGCTCCAGCCCTTATTTGGGTGTTTTCAGCTCCCTCTGCAGTAGTTGTTGACAAACATCTCTCCGCGTCATACCAGATTCCACACCCACCCGAGGATGGAGAGTTCCCATTTCCAAACACCCCCTAAAATATAGCATCATGTTAAACACGATAAACACTTCACCAGTTTAAGAAGCGTCCAAGAGATAGTTCTGTCATTTTCTTTCTTTTTCTCTTTTGCTTTTGAGGTGAGGGAGGGCCCCTGTGTGGTACTCAGGAGGCCTGGGCCCCTTCCTGGCCACTTCAGCTAGTTGAGCCGCAGTTCAGTGCAAAGATCCCAAAAATGTGACGCAGCTCTAGCCCTCTGGTGACAGGAATGAACTAGCCCACCTTGAGGGGGTCCAGGGGTGAGGGGGCCCTCCAGGGCTGCTATATGGTGCTGGGATCAAGCCAAGACCGACTGCATACAAGATACTTTAACCCATGTCCTATCTCGCCAGCCCTTGTAATTTGATTTTTATTAATGTTTTACTCATACCAGGGAGTAAGCCCAACCTCATGCACATGAAACCTGTGCTTGAGTGCTAAGATACATCCTGGCCCCAAGAACCTTTTTCTTTAAAAAACAACAACAACAACAACAAAAAAAGTGTGTTGGGGTTGGGAGTTCCCTAGCCCTGGGAGGCACGAAGAGACCAGACAGACAATGTTCCTGCGGGAATTCAAACGGGGTTTTATTCAGACCAGCATGCTAGGGCTCTGCAACATACCCAAGAGTGGGCAGAGGCTGAGAGCCTCGAACTCAGAAACAGGTCATTTTTTATACAGTTTGAGAACAAAGACCACATATTTTGCACATACATGTTTTGCTAGGTTCCTTGCGGCTTTTCTTGCAGTATCTCAACCCAAACATCTTGACCCGGTCATATAGTTTCAGTTTCCAGAACGGTCAAAACACTCTATCTATCTTTAAATAGTTATGTCTAACCCATACCTGACACATCTACTGGATTTAATCCAGCTTTGTAACCGAAAGGCTACTGAACTTGTTTACAGAAAACAATTTTGCAAGTGAATTCAAGCAAGCAAGGATTTTAACTCCTTCCTAGCCTTCCTAACTCCGTTCACTTGATGAAATGTCTCTACTATGAATAAACATAAGCTCATTCCCCTGGTCATGATTTCATCCACTCCCCCCAACCATCACCATTAATTACCTTTTTTATGTACTTCATTACCTTCCTGGATTCTTGTCATCTCTCTCAATAAGAAAGCAGAAAGGCTACCCAGCCCATCATGGCTCTCTCGAGGCAGAGACCACTGCCCCAGCCGCACCCACCTTTGGCCAGAGTGAGGGGGGCGGTGTTTGCTTGCTTGCTCCTGCCAAGGCCTATCCCATGCCAGATGCCCCCAGCCCTCACACACACACACACACACACACACACACACACACACACACACACACACACGCAAAGACTGGGCCTGGTTCTGCCTTGGGGACCAACGCCGTTATACCTTTATTCTTGCTCCAGAAGATCTCATGAAAAGACCAGGCTTTCCAGAACATCTCCCACTTCTGCCAACTCACTCCCCATGGAGCCCAGGACAGCTTCTCTCTCTCTCTCTCTCTCTCTCTCTCTCTCTCTCTCTCTCTCTCTCTCTCTCTCTTTCTCTCTCCCCTCCCTCCTCTCATCTCCTCCCTCTCTCCTTTCACTCCTCTCTCCTCTCTCCTCTCTCTCTCCTCTCTTCCCTCTCCCCTCTCTCTCCTCTCTCTCTCCTCTATTTTATTTTATTTTTTTATTGAATGACTGAGATACACAGTTACAAAGCTTTCATGGTAGGTGTTTCACTCATAAAATGCTCCAACACCCATCCCTCCACCAGTGTACACATTTCCCACCACCCATGTCCCCAGTAGCACTCCCACCACACTACCCCCACCCCACCCCCAGCCTGCCTCTATGGCAGGCACTTTTCTTCTTACTTTCTCTCTACTTTGGGGCATTTTGGTTTGCAATACAGATACTGAGAGGCTATCACGTTTGGCCCTTTACCCACTTTCAGCACACATCTCCCATCCAGAGCCATCCCTCCAACCATCATTGTCATAATGGTCCCTTCTCTATCCCCACTGCCCTCTCTCTCAGCCCTTCAGGCAGGCTTCCCACCGTGGACCAATCCTCCTAGCTCTTGTTTCTACTGTCCTTGGATATTTCTCTCTTATTGTTACTTTATATCTCAGAAATGAGTGCAATCACTCTGTCTCTCTCTCTCCTTCTGACTCATTTCGCTCAGCATGATACTCTCCATGTGTCCATCCATTTATAACTGAGTATCATGACTTCATTTTTTTCTAACACACACACACACACACACACACACACACACACACACACACTCTGTTCCCCTCTGTTCTCTGATCTTTGGGGCTTCACCTGAGAAGGGGTCGCCTTGGAGCTCCTGATTTCCCTGGAACCTTCTGTGTTACACACTTGCCTTGCACATGGCTGACTGGGATTCCATCCCTGGCACCTCATATGATCCCCGAGCATCCCCTGGTGTGATTTCTGAGCTCAGAGCCAGCCCTGACACCAGCGGGTGCCCCCATTCCCCTCCAAGAAAGAAAACTCAGCTACAGAGGAGTAGCGGAACTTGCTTATACAGCCTTGTGATGGGTCCGATGAAGAGAGTAGAGTCCCCTGACTTCCTGTCATAGTTATTTATTCGTTTATTGGTACTGGACATGGCACCCAGGGTCGTATGTGTGCCAGGCCTGTGTTCTACCTCCGGGCTACAAGCCTGGCCCGGACTCAGGCTCTGACGAGCCTGGCACCCCCTTGTCCTTCAGGACTTGTTTGGGTATCACCTTCCAAGTGGAATATTCCCTGAGCCCTGGCTTCGTGATGCAACCCAGCCCCCCCTCCATCCCCCGCCTGTGCCCGCTGTGTTTTCCACCACTGCCCTTCTCTGCCACCTGATACAGGTGTTATGTACTTCACTTGTTTATCTCATAAGCTGCCTCCCTCTAGGTGGATCGGAAGCCCGTTGGGCTGGGAATTCGATCTGGCTGGCCCAGGCAGGCCTCCTCAGGCACTTGGGATGAATGGAGACTCCTCTGAGAGAAATGCTGGGTGGACAGTGTCCCATGCTACCCCCCCACCCCCTCAGACTGGGCGAACCCACTCTCTTCCTGTCCTTCGTACGTTCCAGTTGGAGGATGGATGGTTACCAAACTCAAGAAACATAATGCCGCATATTAGCAGGGAGATGGGGTTCATCTGTCTTATTGCTCAGCCAGCAGAAGTGCTAGTCTGTACGGAAAATGGATGTTAGCACACCCTTTGGGGAGTGCATGGAGCAGGGAGGATCTGGACAACTTAGAGCCACAAGTTGAAGCATCATTTATTGAGGATCTTGGCATCCGACAGTGTTTGGGGTCTATGTGCTGTGTGTTGGAGATCAACCCATGGTCAGCTACATGAGAGGCAAGCACCGTAACACCTGTACTATCTCTCTGGCCCCTTGCATCATAAAAAACTCAGTTCCTATGTGTAAATGTAATACATTAAATGGTCATCTAATATAGAACATGGTTTCTCTTCACATGAAAGATAAAGTCAAATAATAGCAGATACCTTGATTAATTCTATGTACATCTTACATTGGTTCACAACCAGTACTAATCAATGATTTATGTGTACAAACCCTTCTCTCTCTTTTCCTCTTTCACCCCTGCTACTGTTGAGATAGATATATATCCTGAGTAATGATGGTGTATGGCATTCAGGTACCAAAACACTCAACAAACTATTCTTTAATAAAACTCCAAATGCTGAAAATCATCAAGGTTTTCCATAGCAGATGACAGGAATTAGTTATGCATGGATTTAGTGGACCTTTAAGAAAACTCATTCCCCAGCAGTCTGAGAGATTTTTTTTATGTGCTATCAGAAGTATTTAATTGGTCTATCATTTTAATCAAATGACATTTAAACTATACCTAATAGCATTTTAGATTCATCAAACTTAATGTGCAAATAAAGTAGACTTGGACGGAGCCAGATAGAACCACTTGTATAAGGAGTACATTGAGAGATCAGTGCAGCCTCTCTGGGAGACGCCACAATATACCCGAGTCAGCGCCTGGCTTTGGGAATAATTTTGAACATGGAACCCTGTACCAGCGTGGGAAAAAAGCTCTATCCTGAGAGTTCTCTGGGCTGAGAGTGGTTAGGAGTTCAGCCACAACCACTCACCACGCTTGCGGGCTGGGCTCTCACAAGGCAGCCTGGGGTCCACTGGGGGACCCCGATTCCTAGGAGAAGGTCCCTGGCGTAAAGATGAGGGGACTGAGAGAAGGGGACAAGGAGACCCCTTCTTGTCAGGTTTCTTCTCTGCCCCAGTCTTCCCCCTGGAGCCCCTTGGGAATATACGCCTCTAGGGTATCATTCTCCCTCTGTTCCTCAACTGGTTTCTCCTCAAATTAAATACATCATCAGGGCAAAGATGATCTTTTACTACAAGGCACTTCCTCATCCAGTAGTCTATATTTCACAGATCAGTGAGTTCATCCTGTTTCTTTCTTCTGGCTTACTTCATTCAATATATCTTCCATTTCCAACCAGGTTGCAGCAAATTGCATGATTTCATCGTTCCTTGCAGCTGCATAGTGTTCCGTTGTGAGACAGAAAGGAAAGAAACCAAGGTCAGGGGTGGAGAGGAGGAGGAAGAGAACAAGAAGGAAGAGGCTAATAGGAATTCAGTTATCCCAGTGATATGCGTGAGGGGTAGAGGCATGTACACAAAACACAGATACAACAGATTGAAAACATGAGATCTAAGCGGCAACCACTGAAACTTTGTAATGTGCCTGTCAAGTTGATGGGTGGGCAGAGGATTGGAGTGGGGGTTGGGATGGGGAGGGAATCTGGAGGGAAGTTGACCCCGCTGGAGGGACTGATGTTGAATTATTGAGTGCCTAAAATGAAGATATCAGTAACTTTGTATATTGTGGCTCTTTAAAATGAATAAATCACTGTCACTGTCACTGTCCTCCCGTTGTTCATCGATTAGCTCGAGCGGGCCCAGTAACGTCTCCATTGTGACACTTGTTACTGTGTTTGGCATATCGAATACATCATGGGTAGCTTGCCAGGCTTTGCCGTGTGGGCAAGATACTCTCAGTAGCTTACTGGGCTCTCCAAGAGGGGTGGAGGAATCGAACTCAGGTCAGCCATGTTACCCGCTGTGCTATCGCTCCAGCCCAAAATGAATAAATAATTAAAAAATTAAAAATAAATAAATGTGTCATTGTTGGTGGACGGGTTTTATTTTGCCTCCAAAAACCCAGTCTGAACTGATGCTGAGATTTCAGCTGCTTTTGGGTTGAATTGGACCATCATAAAGAAGACAGCCTACAACTGGGACCCCATAGCCCTGGGAAGCCCTGAGAAGGGATGGGGACAGTGTTGGACCCTGGTCGTGAACCATACCTGGTATCTTTTCAGAAGATTCAGGAAAGGGACGGAAATGACTTGAGTGGTAAACAACGAGCCTAGGATGAGCCAGGCCCTGGGTTTCATCACAACATGACCTGTCGCCAGCCTCTGTTGCCAGCACCACTGGGTGTGACATGAACATAAAACATAAAACATTTGGAAAAAAGACTCAGTGGTTCCCCCACACTCTAGTTGCTGTAGCTGTCTCAGAGGCTTGTGCTGATGGGAAGTTTTCGTCATTCTGTCCTTGACCATCACTGCTTCTTTCTGAAACAATGACTGAGTGGTTAGAGAAGCTACTGGGAACATTTCCAATCCCAGTGAAGAAAGTCTGAGCCAGCGAGCAAGCACCCAGGGACCCAGTCATTTGGGTTGTGTACCAGCACCAGCCGAGTCCTGCCCGGTCTGTGGCATCCCTGCGGGCTTGATTATGCGCTTCTGATGTCAAGAGACCCAAGAGGGCTCTGCACAGCACAGCTAATAATAGAATTAAGACGATGAGAGCAGTCTGGAGTCTTTAGCTTGAAATTAAAATGTACAAAGATCATCTTCGGTTAAAAAAAAAGATGAAGCCCCCAATCAATTGTGAATCGTTTTCACAGAGGATAGAGGAAGGAGAAATGGATTTGGGTGGAGTAAGAGCAAGGTTGCAGAAAACATCCTTTCAGAGTCTGATGAGAACCTGGCGGGGCCTGGCAGTGGGTCTGGTCAATCCTTGGGGACTAAAGTCAGGAAATGCCATCTGTCCTCAGAAATCCTGGGGGTTTCTTGGAGGGGGCGGTGTCCAGAAGGCCCCTGGGAGTCCCAATCCCATGATGTCTGGATGAAAGTTGAACTCCATCCGTCCGCTCCTCACGGAGTGCTGAATGTCTGATCCAGGACCTGGTGAAAGAGTGCCGGCCATCTGGGTGGAAGGCGAGCTGACCAGTTACTCTTTCTCCCTCATGACACTCGTTCTTTAGGTGTCAGGAGTCCAAATGGAGTGTGAGTGGCCATCTCAGGCTTTCTTTTGTCCCTCATTTTCTAAATTCAGGAAGGAACAAGCACGGGGATTTTTAGGTAAGTTTTGAGTTCTCTCTTTTTAGGGACCGTCAAGAAAAATGGCCAATGGTATGCCCACGGCTTGTCCTTAGTGCACTCAGAGCCCTGCCAAGTATTGTCTGAGGATGGTTTATATCGACAGGTCACCAGCTGATAGTCACAGATGCTGGAAAGTTTCATACAAGCTTGTCAGTCTGTGCTCTCAAGGCAGAACCCATCAAATGGGACTTTGGTTACTCTAGGAGTCTGACCTGGAGGGCATCTGCTCACAACTCAGGAAAGAGTGGGGAAAGGGTCAGGAGGTAGAACACATGCATAGTTTGGGTTTGATCCCAATCTAACATGTCACCTCTTCCCACCCCTCCCCTCCCCTCCCTTCCCCTCCCCTCCCCTCCCTTCCCCTCCTTTCCTCACCTCTCCACGCCTCTCCTCTATTCTCTCCTCCCTTCCCTTCTTCTTTCCTTCCCTCCTGTCTCCCTTCCCCCTTTCTCTTATCTTTCCTCTCCTAACACCCCCTACCTTTTCTTCTTCTCTCTCCTTCTCTTTCCTCTCCTCCCCTCCTCTCTCCTTTCTTCCCTTCCCTCCTGTCCTTCTCTCTTTCCCTCCTCCCCTCCTCTCCTCCTCTTTCTCTTCTCCTTACTCCCCCTCTTTGTCCCCTCCCCTTCTCTCTGTCTCCTCTTCCCCCTCTTCCTCCTTCTCTCCTTCTTTTCTCCTTCCCATACTCAACAGTCCTTAGAGCTTACTCCTGGCTCTGTGCTACGGCATCAATCATGGTATGCTCAGGGGACCAGATATAGTGCCAGGAATAGAACCAGGGTCAGCCATGTGCAAGGCAAGCATCTTAATCCCTGTATTATCTCTAGGGCCCCACAGTGCTTTAAACGCTCTTTCCCCCCTAGGTACTTTGTATTTGGGTTTGAACTTAGCTATGTCACAAAATTATGTTGTATTAAATTTGAAACGTGCATAAGTTTGTTTCGACACATTTTCTCATCATCTATGTCTTCCATATTGACCAGAATGTCTCTGTTCTCACTGGTTTCTTTGTGGACTCATTGTAAGAGAATAAATGTTTGTATTCCTCCCCCCTCCCCAAATTCCCATGCTGGAATTCTCCCCTTCAGTGGCATGTAACAAGAACAGAGAAGGCTGATTAAGGCATTAGAAGGGGGCCCTCATAAATGGGATTCGTATGTTAGAAGGAAAGTTATGGAGCTTGCTTCTTTATTTGCTTTTTTACCTATTATTTGTTTTTCTCTTTCTGTCCCTGTCTCATCTCTCTCTCTGTTTCTTTGTCTCTGTCTGTCTCCTGTCTCTGTCTCTCTGTCTCTGTCTGTCTCTGTCTGTCTATCTGTCTCTCTCTCTCTCTCTCTCTCTCTCTCTCTCTCTCTCTCTCTCCAGGTAAGGATATTGCTGCTAAGCACCTAACCATGCTGGCATCCAACCATGATCTTGAATTTCTAGCTTCCAGAACTGGGAGAGAGATGTTTGTTTCAGCCACCTTGTCTGTGATGGTCTGTTCTAGCAGCCTGAACTAAGGCCTTAATCAGGCTCAATTTTCATAAAATATTTTATGAATAATGCAGGAGAATTTGTTTTCAAAGTTTAGTCTCAAGCATTACGTAGATCTCTGAGGTTTGACTTCTTTGTTATTCACTTGTTCCACAACATGAGCTGTCGTTTCAAAGAGCGAAGGTGGCCTACGAAGGGGATTGTGGATTCATCTGTTTCTTCTTTTATTTTTGAAAGGTTTTTCCCTATATATTTAGAAACAATGTCATTAAGGAGTATATTATGGCTCATGACTCACTTTCTCTTTGAAGTGTACCTATTAGCATTGTAAAATATTCCCTTTTGTTCTTTTTCAAGCTATTTGTCTTAAAATCTGCTTTACCTAATCTTCATATTGCTTCCATTCTCATTTTGTTTACTCTTGCCTGATACATATTCCCATCTCTTTCTTTCAAGTGTCTTTTTGAAGTACTTTTGCTTGCCTGTGTTTTTCATAAACAGTATCTAACTCATAGTGCTGTAAGACTATTTTAGTATATCTCTTATTCAGTGGAGGAATTTAATGCAGTCACAATTGTTGAGATGTCCAAAATCTTTGGACTTAGAGTTTTTTTTTTCCCTTCAATTTTTATTAGTGAAACACCATGAGGTACAGTTGTATACTTACAAATTTTTGTGCTCGGGTTTCAGTTAAACAATGATCGAATACCCATCCCTCCACCAGTGCCCATTCTCCACCACCACCAAAGGACTTAGAGTTTTAAAACTGAAGTTAAACTGTTTTTTGACATTTATAGATTTTAGTTGTATATCATTAGAGGACAACATGTGTATGTATGCTATTATATTCTCCACTGGAAGGGGAAATTCTTTTACCAAAAGTGAATAATTCCATTCTTGATCATTCAGTTGAGCCCACCTGACTTACCCATCTTGGTTTCCCACGACTCATTTGGTGTCCACTGACTTGATCTTAATGCCTACAAGTTTATTTTTGTCCCATTTAGTTCCTTCATTTTGTTTTGTTTTCTCACCATCTAAGAATGGAATCACTTGGTAATTGTCATTCTCCATCAGACTTATTAAGCATAGCATACTCCCCTCTAAGTCCTTCCGTTTTGTTGTAGGTGGCAGAATTTCCTGTTTATTAGCATATTTTGTTGTTGTTTTTGGACCACACCAGCTGTGCTAAAGGCTTTCTCCTGCTCTGCACTCAGGGATCACTCCCAGCAGGGCTTGGGGGGATCTCATGGAATGTTGGGAACGGAACCTGCATGCGAGGCAAATGCCTTATGCATTGTGCTCTCTCCCCAGTCCCAGGATTTTATCTTTTTTGATAGCTGAGTGATATTCTGTTGTGTGTATATGTACCAAATCTTTATTCTAGTTTCTGTAGCTGGACACTTCTGTTGGTTCCAACTCTTGATTGTTTTGCTTTGTTTTGTTTTAAAGCCTGGATACGTATCGGGTTGTACTTAAGAGTTTACATTGTGGTAAATTTAGAATCTCAGAAAGTCTTTACTCTGTTTTTCATGCTTATTTTTCTATGTTGTCTTTTCTTTCTCCCTGGTACTCCTAATATTCAATATTTAATGGTCAAAATTTTGCCAGTGTACCATATTTTTGAATCTGTATTAAAAAGATCACATATATAAATAAATATATAGACAGTGCTACAGGGTAGTGCTACATATATATCATTTTTATGATATATATCATATATATACATTTTCAAAAAATTGAATCACCATGAGATAGAGCATTACAAAACTGTTCATGATTGGGTTTCAGTCATACAATGTTCCAACACCCCAAATTCCCTCTATCAGTATACAGTTCCCACCACCATATTCCCACTTTCCTTTCCACCACCCCACAACCCCCCTCCCCCAGCCTGCCTCTATGGTGAGCATTTCTCCTCTCTCTCTCTCTCTCTCTCTCTCTGTCCTGTCTCTGTCTCTCTGTCTCTGTCTCTCTCTCTCCTCTTGGGTATTATGGTTTGCAATCAGATGCTATGTCATATTTTTTTATTCACTGTTTCATTTAATGAAATTTTGGCTCTATGCTCTCATCAGGTAACACTGATCATGTGGACCAGCTTCTCTCCTGGTATCATTATGAAGAAGTTCAAGGCTGAACTACAGGTTTAAACTGTTAGAACACTGTGTTTTTTGTGCTAAGTATATGGGGATATTTTACACTGGGATGGATCAGAATGCAAAACCCTCGGATAGGAAAAATACTTTGATAAGGGAGTATCTCCGACTCCAGATGGGATTTTTCAGTCTGACTACACTCAGAACAAATACTGTTTTCATTTATTTTTAATTTTTGAAAAAAAAACATTTATTTTTACTTTTGGGGCCACACGTGGTAGTGCTCAGGGATTCCTCCTGGTTCTGCACTCAGGGATCACTCCTGGCAGTGCTGGGGATGGAGCCCAGAACAGCCACGTGCAGGCAATGCCTCACCTGCTGTGCTATCTACACAGCCCTACATTCAGTGTTAAGCAGCAGCAGAAGTGTTGCCAGTTTTGACACAGATCTTGTCTCTTTTTGGTTATTTGCTGGAATCATTCCCCCCCTCCTTGTTATCTGTTTACAGACTCAGGCACTTCCTCACTCCTCTCCTCACCATATGTCCGCTGGGAATTGTTGCTAACTGTATCTGGGTCAGGCACCTACAAACTCTTGTTCATATTCTTGCCTTGGTATGGGCAGCTCAGTTAAAGTACCACACATGGGGTGGCATTACTCCAGAAATTCATTTCTCACAGTTCTGGAGACAGGAAGTCCAAGATCAAAGTGTCAGCAGATTTGGTTTCTTTTGGGGGCTCCCTCCATTGCATACAGATGACCATGTTTTTGCGGTGTCCTCTCATCTCTTTGTGCAAAAACTCTCTTCCCTAGGTTCAAATTTCCTCTAACTTGGAGGACTTTAGTCCTAGTAACTCAGGAGCCTACACAGGCCATCCTCCTTACACCTCTGGAGGCTGGACTAACGTTGAAACTCAATATGGTTAGCTGAATGCTTGTGTGAAAATCTCAGTCTTATTCTCTTTTCTGATTTTGATATTCAAAGAAGCCGTGATGCATACAATGACATTAAATGCTCTCTTAAGGTAAACTAAGAGAAATCAAATGAATGTCTCTTTATCATCTATTTTCTCCTCTCTGAATCCTCTGCTATGGCATGAATAGGTGGTCTCCCCCCCCTTTTCCCCCCACCATCAAATATCCTATTCCATGGCAATTAAATGAATTCTATGCCTGAGCTCAGATTCAACCCCTGTTTTCTCTGGCAAAGTCACTAGATTTCTCACAATAGCTCTATGAGTGTTTATCTGTGGGGATTTAAATCTGTAATTGCAAGCTGTATTTACCTGCCTGCCTTGGGAATTTAATTCCTTTTTTCCTTTGATTTCTTAACACACTTTTTCTGTTTCATCATCTTGGTTTTCATGCTCAGCCCCAAGCTCTGACACATTTTATTTTTTCAGGAAACATAGAGAAATGCTGTGTACAGATCATGACAGTTATTTGTGGTTGATCTGGTTTACAATAATGAAAATATGGGATACACATATTTTCCTTTGGCTATTTTATTCTTTTGAAATCTTCGTTTTTATATTTTACTTTCAGTCCTCTGAAATTTTTGATCTCGGAAATAGCAATTTAAAACAGCTCTCCAGTAATATACACATCCACAGTGGTGTTTGTGGCCAAGCATACAAAATTCATGGATTCTTCGTTTAAATGTTAAATGGCTACATAACCAGATTTTCTGTATAGGATAGAGATCTCTATTTGGAATTGAATTCTACAACGGATACCACGAGACGAAGGCTTATAGTGCACATTAGAATTTCACTGAATGTAAGAGTGCCCCAGTGCTCTCTCATGAAATGATGTGATTATCTTGTGATTGTCTTCAGTGCCTCATTTCAAGAACCAAGAGAAATTCATGTTCTAGCCCATTCTGAACTATATACTAAAAGCCACCATTTGCGCGAACTGATTCTTATCTGGTTCATAAGCATGATTCTATTCTACTAAGAGCAGTGTTTTTCCTTTGCTTATTGGGGCCTTCCTGGATTATGAATTAGACTAGATGTATCCACGGGCTTCCGAAATTCCTTACCTTCTCTTACGGGGCATGTATTCACAAGGGACTATTGATATGCCTGCCCCTCCCTTTAGACAGAGGATTCTTTCTGTGCCAGAAACATCTTGGGAAGCTGATGAGCTCTATGGATCTTATTTCAGAATCTTTAAGTGCATAAATTAAGACACTTTGGGTTCTGGCTCAGGGCAAGACAGAGTAAGCACATTTCACTCTGCCTGCCAACTAATGCTACTCTAGACCCCAGATAGGATGCATTGGAGGCTCCAAAAAACAAATGGCAGCTGTCTTATGAGTGAAGAAAACAGAATCTGAAATACTATCAAATTGGTGGTGAGTGACCGTTCCCCCCACCCTACCCCCCCCAAAGGATCACCCAGCCTGGATTTAACACAACCAGAAACAGAAGTGGGCATTGGTGCTGCTGGACAGAAGCCCAGGAGAAAGCCCACAGAGAGAAGGGGTTTAGGAGAGATGGAGTAGTAGAGAAAACCCTTGTTTTATTTATTGTTTTCTCTTCTCCCTTCCATGTGCTCCTGTTTCCCCGGCAATCCAATGGTTTCAGGAACATGAGTTCACAGGAAACTAAAACTGATTAGAGGAACTGAGCTTCCAAGGGAGTGTGTGTGTGTGTGTGTGGGGGGGGGGCTTCCCAAATGCCTTTTTTCCTTCTCTGTCCTTTCACTACTTGTCCTTGGACACAGAAGCAGTTGTAAAGAGTCAGCATATGTGAGCACATTAAGTAAAGCCTCTCTTTCCTGCCCAGAGGAACAGAAAATTGAGCCCCCAGCAACAGAAGAGGAGAGACAGAGGAAAGGTCTTGGGAAAGCCAGAGAAACTGTTTTTGAACTTCTGAGCTCACCTTGATGCATGAGAACAGACCTGGTTCTAAGTAGACTTCGAGAACAGACTTCAAAGTAGACCGTTACCCATGTTTCAGATTGGCTACCATATAATGAACATAGGGATAAACCAGCCAAAACCATGCTGAGACCACTCTTCACACGCTTGCATGAGCCTCACGCATGAAGGGACCAGCAGAGAAACCCAGGTGTGCAGGTCCTGGGGCTGAGATCTCCAAGCCTGCTCGATTCAGGACTGGGCCTTCCAGTAGCTAGACCGTTACACCCACCAACTTCCGTGTAACCCCATCAACGGCCAGGATTCAGAGACCATAACACCAGGCTCCCGGAAGCACATGGCCGCATTCACAGCCGCGCGACTTTTTATTCTCTAGTTCTCACTCTCAGAGAACCCAGCAGGCTACTGAGAGTATCATACCAGCACATATGCCTGAATAGGAACA
The DNA here is from genome assembly GCF_029834395.1 of Sorex fumeus. NCBI lineage: Eukaryota > Metazoa > Chordata > Mammalia > Eulipotyphla > Soricidae > Sorex > Sorex fumeus. Next base: position 27,126,744 of record NW_026606322.1, on the reverse strand, counting down.
CCTGTAAAGTTTATTTGTATTTTCAGGCTACCGAGAATATCCCACTCACACGGCAGAGCCTGGCAAGCTATCCGTGGTGTATTCGATATGCCAAATCAAGTAAATACAATGGATCTCATTCCCCTGACCCTGAAAACAGCAGTGTTGAGAAGGATGTGGAAGGAGAGGCTGGTAAAATTTCAAGGCTGAACTTGGCTGCCAAAACGAAGAAAGACAAAAATGACTGTCTGTACTTCCAATGCATGTATGCTGGCATCTGATGCATACATCGAGGACCTGATGATAACAAGTGCAAAAGATCAAGTAGAACATCATTGGTCTGAGCGAGACGATAAGGCATCAATCACATCACGCCGTTTTCGACACTGGAGAAGAACTCTTCCTTAGAACATGTGAAAAAAGAGGCGTTGGAAGTGTCGGTGTCCTTGTCAACACGAACTTAGCCATGAGCATTGATTCATTCGAATGCCTAACAACCCGAATAGGATGATTACACTTGAATAGATGTGGCTCACTGCTGGAAGTTTCTATCTTCATTGTCTATGCACCAACATCCAATTATGATGAAGGAGAAATTGAGAAGTTCTACATGGAGCTGTAGAAGTTCTATAAAGAAGATCACACCTTCTGTAAGATCATTGTCGGTGATTTTAATGCCAAGATAGGAACAAGAGGATCAGCCCAAGAACTCCACATTGGGACCCATGGTCTAGAATGGAACGAACAGGGTAACAGACTGTCTGAGTTCATCATGTCGACCAAGACCATCCATGGTAACTCACAGTTCCAGAAGGCCGAATCAAAACGTTGGACATGGGAGTCTCCCGGTGGACAGTTCCACAACAAAATTGACCACATCATATTCAATCGATGGTTTTGCCTGATTGATGTCGCTGTTATCCCAAAATTCCAAACGGGATCAAACCACCGTCTCCTTCGTGCAAAATTCTACTTCACAGAGTGGGGAGAAAGGAATGCAAAATTTAAGAAGAGAACTCTTAGAACGACCACCAACTGGGAGCTCTTTGGCTCTGTTGTGGCAACATGGGAAGATGCCATCATTGATAACATTGACGAGGAATACGATCAACTGGTTCAGCACCTCCATGATTGTGCGAGGAATGCCAAGAGCGAGATAACCACAAAAAAAAAAGCCTGTCTTCGAAAACTCTTGAGCTTATTCACCAACGTGGCTTGGTGCATGCTTCAGGCAACCACAAGCAAATGTCCAAGCTTGCAAAGCTGTGCAGAGAAGCGATCAAGGAAGACCTCTAATAGAGAAGAGCAGCAGTGCTGGTAGATGCAGCAGAAGCCGGGAAAAGCATTTGTAATGCCCACCTGTCCTTCACCAACTACAAGACCAAGATGACTGCCCTCTGATGTCCTGATGGATCTATCACATCTTCCAGATGAGCAATGGAGAAGATTATTCATGACTTCTACTCAGATTTCTTTAATGGCCACGTCCACCTGCCCACATACCAAATTCCGCAGGATGGATATGTCGTTCCCAATGTTCTCCCTTTCAAAATCTGACACGCCATCTCGTTGGTAAAGAAACAAAGAGCATCTGGCCCAGACAAGGTCAGACCGAAACACCCGAAGAACCGTCAGTACTCATCAGTACACTGGCTCGGCTCTTCACACACTACCCATCTGAATGCAAGTTTCCGTCCCAATGGAAAACCAGCAGGACTGTACTACTATACAAGAAGGGAGACATCCATGACATTGGCAACTATCGCCCAATCTGCCTATTGTCTGTCATCTACAAGCTGTTCACTCGAGTCATCCTGAATAGGATTGGCAGAACACTAGATGAAGGACAACCATGTGAGCAAGCGGGGACCCGCAAAGGATTCAGCACCATCGACCATATCCTCACGATAACCAAGCTCATTGAGGTTTCTTGGGAGTTCAAGATGCCGCTCTGTTTAACATTCATTGATTTAAAGAAGACCTTTGATTCTGTTGAGATGGAAGCAGTCAACAAAGCCCTAGCCAATCAGGGTGTTCAAACTCAATACATCAGGATCCTCTGTGAGCTGTATTACAGATTCACAACCAAGATCTCACCATTCTACAAAGAAGTGATCATCGATGTCAAGAGAGGGGTTTGGCAGGGTGATACTATTTTACTGAAACTCTTCAGTGCCACCCTTGAGAATGTCATATGACGACTGGAATGGGAAGGAATGGGAATGAAGATAGCCGGTCGGTAACTTCACCACCTCCGCTTTGCTGATGACATCATTCTAATAACACCAAACATCAGCCAAGCGGCACAAATGCTGACCGACTTCGACCGTGAGTGTGGAAAGGTCGGACTCCAGCTGAATCTCATGAAGACAATATTTATGAGAAACAGTCTTGTTCCTGATGTTCCATTTGCTCTCAATGGAACGACCATCTCCGAATGCAACAGTTATGTATACCTAGGTTGAGAAGTCAACATGACAAATGACCTGGCACCTGAGTCGCGCATTAGGAAGAGAGCAGCTTGGAACGCCTTCAAGAGTATGGAAGAAATAACTAAGAGGACGAGAACCTCCGGTTCCGGGCACATCTCTTCGATTCCACTGTTCTTCCTGCATTAACATAAGCCTTAGAGACCTGGGCCCTATGAAAACAGGATGAGAACGCCATTTGGGTCTCTCAAAGAGGAATTGAAAGAGCTATGCTTGGAGTATCATGCTTCACTCCAATGAGAGAAAGAATCCAAAGTTCTGACCTCCGTGGATGCTCAAGAATCAGGGACGCTGTCTCGTTTGCCAAGGCACCAAAAATCAGACGGGCTGGACACATAATGAGATTTGGAGACAACCACTGGACTAGAGCTGTTACCGACTGGATTCCATGGAACATCAAAATATTGCGTGGCCGCCCATCTACAAGATGGTCAGACTTCTTCGTCAAGACCCTGAAAGATCAGTTTGAGGCTCTTCGTGTTCCTAGAAGAGGCAGATGCTCTTGGGCTACGCTAGCATGCAACAGGTATGAATGGAGACGTTACTGGTGCCTGCTTGAGCAAATAGATGAGTAACGGGATATCAAGTGATCAAGTGATCAAGGGACAAACCTGAAGTCTTGGAAAACGGGACTTTGATTACAACCACAAGCCATAAAGGATTGGTGGAACTTGTAAACTTCATTCAGTCTGGTAGATTGTTTTGTTTACAAAAAAATTAACGTTCTTCTTAAAACCAAGACAAAATCCAGAGTCTTACTTATAACAGAATCATTAAAATATCCAGGATCATTTAGATTTGCTCAGCTGCAGATAGGTATAATCTGAAAATCTCAATTTAGCTGATGAAAGATAATCAAAACAGAGTTTATATTTAGATGACACAGAATTTATAGCTGCTGTTGTTAAAAAAAATAGAAATCACTCTCTAAAGACAAAGGTCCCCAAAGGGAAAGAGAGAGACACACACATGAAGAGAGAAATTACCAGAAATTTTAGAACGATCTTTGTCATCGGAATTCTATATAGAAAGTTGGGCTGCATAAAGATATGGTGGCATAAAATTTGATAAATTTGTTAAACTGCAGAATCAAGAAGTTTGGGAAGTCTCATGCAAAATAAGCCCGAAGACATTGTTGCAGGTGCCATGATAAAGAGTGGAAGTGAGGAGGTAGACTCGAGAGAAGTGCTCCCACCTCTCTGCTCAGCCTCTGCTTGGCGGGTGTTTGGGGAAACGCCTGGTTTGGGTCAAGACTGATAAAGGCTGTGAGTACCTCCAAGCACACGTGCGCACATTCTGCCAGTCCCACAAGGCAGCCGTCAGGTGTCAATGTCAACGTCGCTGTCAATGTCAAGGGCACCTGGAGTCCCCTTGTTCTGTATGGTGTGGGAGATGATCCCTGCCTCCTGTGGATTAAGCCTGTAAGGAGGAATTGCTCTCTGCAGAAAAGGAAAGGCGGTCCTCACCTCAGCTCCAGAGAGTGATTCTGGAGGTGCCCAGCATGGCTGCAATGGCCTGGCTCTTCCCAGCCCTGGGCATCTGAGCAGCATCCTCAGAGCTTGTTTTGTAATGCCTGTTGTTGGCCCAGGATCACAGGTGGGGCCCGTGGCCCTCTGAGTCCAGTTTGAAAATGAAGAAGAAAGAAGGAAAGAGAACTAAAAATGTTTGAGTAGCCCAAAAGAAAATTAAAAAGTCAAAAGTCCAGAAACTAAACCTAGAGAGAAAAAAAAAGACAGATAATCAAATGACAGACTTATATCTCAAAGTATCAGTAATTCAGGCTGGAGCGATATTACAGAGGGGAGGGCGTTTGCCTTTCAAGTGGCTCCAGCATCACGTATGGTCTCCTGAGTAACACCAGAAGTAATGCTTGAGTGTAGAGCCAGGAGTAAGCCCTGAACATTGCCAGGTGTGACCCAAAAAGTCAAAACAAACAAAAAGAATAAAAGTATCAGTCATTATATTAAATGCTAATAGGCCAAGTAAAATTCAAAAATTTCAAAATAAAAGTTTTACATGAATCAGTTATATAGTTTCTTCTAGAAATTGATTTCAGGAGCCAGAGTGATTATAGGGCAAAATAAATCCCAAATAAGCAAAAGAAAGGGAATAATAGGAGCCAGAGAGATAGACCAGGTGTTAAAGTTCTTTCCTTGCATATGGCCAGCCCTGTTCCATCCTAGGAGTAAGCTCTCAGCACTGCCTCATGTGACTCAACACCTCCCCACATATATAAAGTAAATTATAAAGCATCAATTAAATTAAGAGTGATTTCAAACACAGTGGGCTGGAGGATAGCACAGTGGTAGGGCGTTTGCCTTGCACGCAGCCAACATGGCCGACCCGAGTTCAATTCCTCCGCCCTTCTTGGAGAGCCCGGCAAGCTACCGAGAGTAGCTCGCCCACATGGCAGAGTCTGGCAAGCCACCCATGATGTATTCAATATGCCAAACACAGTAACAACAAAGTCTCCAATGGAGATGTTACTGGGCCCACTCGAGCAAATCGATGAACAATGGGAGGACAGTGTGTGTGTGTATTCAAACACAATAGAGAAAATCAAAATTATTTGTTTGAGAAGTTCAATAAAATTGATAAATCTCAATTGTGACTTGGAGGACCAAGAGAACAAATGACTAGCATAAAACAAAGACTTTATCATTATCAATTTTACAATTTGCTATCCTGCAGAAAAAATACAAATTACCAAAAACTTACTCAACATAAAATATAGATAATTTAGTAACCATGCAGCTATTTAAAACAATGAGTTTGTAGTAAAAACTTATGCAAGAAATGCCCAGATGCACATGGTTTTACTAGCAAATTCTACTAAACCTTTAAAGAAAAAGTAAAGCAAATTCTATAATCTCTCATGAAAAATTGAATAGCAGGGAACATTTCCTAACTCATTATTTGAAGCCAGAATTATCCTGCTGCCCAAACCAGACAAAGATCCTATAATAAAATGAAATTATAGAAAAATATCCCTTATGAACACAGATGCAAAAATTCTCAATAAAATATTGGCAAATATATGGCAATAAATAAGCATCTAATTTGATGCTCCACATCATTGACCATTAGAGAAATATCAATGAAACCCTGATGAGACATAGCTATTCTCTAGAATTGCAAAATTGTATAGTGAAAATAAAAATTACTGAAAATACCAAGAGCTCATGACAAAGTGAAGCATCTGGAACTCTTGCCAGTGAGAATACCACATTGCCCAGTTTCTCAGTGTTCTGAAAAACTCAACACACACTCAGCATTTAAGCTTACAGTTCCACTCCCAGGAATGGCTTTACTCAGCTGAACATAAAACATGTTCAACCATCAATCTTTACAAGAATGTTTATAGCAGTTCTATTTATAATCTTTAATCACTGGAGACAACCCATATGCCCTTCAACGTGAGTCAATTGATTGTGGTACGTCCCTACAGTGAAATACTGCTCAATTTAGCAATAAAAAGGAATGAACTATTGACATTTGCAAGAACTTGGATAAATCTCAATGATGTTATATTGAGTGAAAGAAGTCCATTTCAAAGACTCTACATAGCTTATGATTCCATTGACATTAAATCTCAAAAAAAAGTTACAAATGCCAAATCAGTGATTTTTAAAGATGAGAAATAAATGGGCGTGGTCCATCTCTCTCTCTCTCTCTCTCTCTCTCTCTCTCTCTCTCTCTCTCTCTCTCTCTCTCTCTCCCCATCTTTCTCTACATATCCATACTATCCATATTACCACCAAGGCCAGTAGACTCAGTAGACACTCAGTCATCTGGGAATTAAAGGAATAAATAGGTAATCTGTGAAATTATTTTAACACAAAACAGCCCACTGAGAGACTAATGACTAAGAAAAATGGGCACATTTTTCTTAATCCAATATATGATCAGAAATATTGATAATTATGAACTGGACTCTAATCACTCCTAACTCTTGCTCTTCAGGTCTGATCCAATTTTGTCTTGTGTCATGTCCACACACACACACTGAGCATATCTGAGCATCTCCTATGCCTGTCCTGTAGAAGGCGCATAATTAATATATAAATCTTTTCTTCAAAATTATGCTGTTGTTACAAATAGTGAATGATAATTTGTCCCCAAAAGTACACATTGTAATTCACATTTGAAACTTTTTAAGGCCTATAGGACAGAATTTGGTAGGTGTAGCCCTGAGACATAAAATAAAATTCTGTAAAGATAGTGTATCCTTCAGGGTTAGCAAGGAATCAGGTAAGGGACCAAATAGGGAAGGTATGATATTTTTCATAACGGGGTGTCAGTGGAGAATGTAGAGAGATATGAAAATTTGATATTAGAACCAGAGTTTTTCTCCTCACTCTGGGGTATGGGCTGATAGAGAAGTTAGTCAACATTTAGACCAAATGAGTTTGGCACTTGACTAAAATATTGGAAAAGGTTCATATATCACAACATGAAGATAAAACTAAGATGCCCTTGATAGTAGAACCCACTATTATTTCAAGCTCTGGAAAGAAAGGAGAAGCAGGTAGTAGTGCATGAAAGATGTCTTTAATTACTGTCCTGTGTGATACAGGAAGCACATCAGACTAATTGGAAATTGATCTTCATCTCTTCTGGAGGTTTTGACATTGAAACCAGTATTTGTTTTTGTTTGTTTTGTTTGGGGGGAGTGTTTGTATCTTTGAAATTTTTTTTAAATTACTGAATTATCTGGCTGAAGCAATAGCACAGTGGGTAAGGCATTTGCCTTGCATGCGGCTGACCTGGTTTCAATTCCTCCGTCCCTCTCAGAGAGCCTGGCAAGCTACCGAGAGTATCCTGCCCGCACGGCAGAGCCTGGCAAGCTCCCTGTGGTGTATTCGATATGCCAAAAACAGTAACAACAAGTCTCACAATGGAAACGTTACTGGTGCACACTCGAGCAAAACGATGAACAATGGGAAGACAGTGCTTCATTAAATCATCATGAGATACACAGTTATAAAGTTGCTCATGATTGCTCATTTTCAGTCTCTAACCAGTATTTGTTAATAAATGGAAACACATCATGCCACACTTGTGGGCATCCTCCCTTCTGAGATTTTTAAGGCACTTAGCCATCCCTTTGCAAGAAAATTTGATCATAATCATTCCTTTGTGACAAATACTCATCACTAATGTCACATTTACACTCTACTGTTTTTGTAATTCTGGGTGAAAAAAATGGCTTGTCACTTCAGTGCTGACTTGTACTGAAATTCTAGGGGTGGGACACATTTCTAACAGGCAGTGAAGTTCACAGGTTCACTAACTAACAGATACATGTACCTCAACTGAAGGGAGGACAAGGAGAACCACTACAACTAAGCATATGCATGGGACAGCAGCCTCATGTAATGGCAACTATGCCATGATGCCTGTTTGGTTGATGGTTTTTGAAAGGTGCATGGACTAAGACGCATCTGGATTCCAGAATTGTGAGACTGTGGTAAGTCAGGGTCTCTTAGAATTAGGAGAAGATACTAACTTAATTTTGTTCTATGATTTGGTCTTTAACATGCTTCTTGAAGGTCTTATATTCACTAAGGAATGTTCTAAGGCTCCAGTGGCGAAAAAAACTAGGTAATTCCTTTATCACATTGGGAGTTACATGCTGGATCTCTGCCCTCAGCTCAGGGTGATGCATCATGGATCACACATGGCAGTCTTCCCCCATCCACTGTCTGAGTCTCTGACCTTTGCATTTCATCTTCCCCTCAGGTCTCGGAACTGGTGCTCCTTAATGACTTGTTGTATCTAATATCATCGCCAATCTTAGATACATTGTCATCTGATTGCAAAATTTTGGCTCATTGCAAATTTTTTTGCAATGATTGCAAAATTTTAGCTCATTTATGCTAAGGAAATGGTGTGTGTGTGTGTGTGTGTGTGTGTGTGTGTGTGTGTGTGTGTAAAATATCAGAAGACCAAAAGAATCTTAACATCCAATAAAATTTGGCATCAACATTTTAATTAGGTAGACTTTATCGAGCTGATGGCTCTTTGAAAGCTGGAGAGCGAAAGTCTAAAATAGTTTCTTTTTCTTCCCAGAGTGTGGCAAAAATAACCACGTGCCTTTGTTGACCTCTGGACTCTCACCCCAAAGGGTTTTCTTGCATAGGAACCAACAATTCCATGGGTGGAACCCCTGGACAGCCGAGTCATGATTTTGAGGTTCAGGACATTGCAGATTCTTGGCCAACCCTTGTTGTTTTTCTAGAGCAGCGGGCAAGTTCCTGGACACAAAGCAAGAAGCTACTCCAGGTTGCTGGCTCTGGGTTCTTAGGGGAGCAAGTGAGAAGAGGTGAGGGCTCACCACTTTTGTCTCCAGGGAAAGGCCAGGTGGCAGCTAGCCCACGGTGCCTCTTGATCTGAAAGCCACAGCTCTGTTCCCCCTTGTGGTGGGTGGGTTTTGTAGGCCTCTATTGGAGGGAGCCAAGATCTGCTGGTTGCCAGCACAACCCATGGCCGGGGAACAGGATTGCAAGGGAGGAAGAGCAATCATTCCATTCTCAAAACTGCAAAAAAAAAACCCCCAGTTTTCAGGCAAGTGTGGGGGTGCCTGCTGTCTGGGTGAAAGGGCCGTGTGGAGGAGCCTTTGCTCATGGCAATGCTTCTGTTTGCTTTCTGCCATTTCTCGCATTGGAAAATTCCATCCTTTCACACTGGGATTAGGTGTCACCATGGCTGAAATCATAGACACGGACCACTCCACTAGTGGCAAGCAGGAACGATAACCGAGCAAAGAGGAGACAGCTTGCATTCCCTCGTATAAAGAGAGGATTGAACAAGGTCACTCAACCAAAGAACCAGCGGGTCGCAAATCCTTTGGGGTCAAGAAAATATTCCTAATTTCCTGAGTTTGAGAGAAAAAACTGGTGCCCACTTAATTATTTTTGAGACTAATCTGTATTTTCGATGGGTCTGGATCATTTAATGGGGGGTTGAGGGTTCCTTATCTAGTTTCTGTATGTTTGCTATTTGGGACAAATTTAATGATTAAATTTTTAAAAAACTCTTTGAAATACTTGCATCTTTGAACTCAGGAGGGTTGAAAATTCCCTGTGTGGATTATCATGTGTGCAGTATGGTGGGGGGTGAGAGGGCACTGAAGAATTGACTTCAGTCCATTTAATTGTGAGCTGAATTTGTACCACTTCGAGGCTGGGGACAGTTTCCAATTGTCCATATGTTCTCTGGCCCATCTCCTGAGTGGATCATTGGTTAAAGATGGGAGGCATTAGCAGCACAGACTCTGAAATTCACATTAATAATGAAGTAAATTGCCTCATGCTAATCTTCCCTGCATCTGAGGATGTTGTTTTTCTTATCAACATCTGTCCCTCCAAAATGTCTCTGGACCTTAGAAACTTAGCCTTATGGAATGAGAAGACATATATCTAATGTTGGTTTTTACCTATAATGAACAGATCATTGTGTAACAGTGACAGTAAGTAGCCCACTAGTTGATTTTGGTTTTTGGTTTGTTTTTGGGTCACACCCCATGATGCTCAGGGCTTACTCCTGGCTCTGCACTTAGCAATTACTCCTGAGATTACATTTCATTTTTTTTTCATTTCATCATCCTGTTATTCGTCGATTGCCTCGAGCAGGCCCCAGTAACGTCTCTTTCATCCTAGCCCTGAGATTATATTCAAGGCTTTTTAGGAGAATGAGACCCATCATTGTTACTGGTATTTGGCATATTTGGTACACCACGGGGAGTTTGCCAGACTCTGCCCTGTGGGCAGGCTACATTCGATAGCCTGCAAGTTTGTCCAAAGTAGGAATAAGATAATAAGAGATTACATATGGGAATTAAATATGGGATGCAGGAATCAAACCTGAGAGGGGCACATGCAAGACACATACCTTACCTGCTGTACTATTGCTCCAGCCCCTAGCCCACTAGTCGAATACTTATATATCTGTAGCACTGTAGCACTGTCCTCCCATTGTTCATTGATTTGCTCGAGCGGGCACCAGTAATGTCTCCATTGTGAGACTTGTTGTTACTGTTTTTGGCATATTGAATATGCCACAGGCTTGCCAGGCTCTGCCATGTGGGCGGGATACTCTCGGTAGCTTGCCAGGCTCTCCGAGAGGGATGGAGGAATGGAATCTGGGTTGGCTGCATGCAGGCAAATGCCCTACCCACTGTGTAGGAAAAATAAATGCAGCAAGCTGATTTTTAAAACAGAAAATGTAGCATTTCAGACAAAAGTCCGTGAAAGCAATGGTTGATTCCCTGAACTCTGAATTAATACCAACCTCTATTTTAATGTGTGTACAACACAGCTGACAGAAACCCAAACTATTATTCATTCCCCTGCACCTGCTGGCCTTGAAGTGGTAATGAAAGTCACAGTGTCTTAGATCTTTGGGGGCACAGTGGCATTAGAAGTTTCTAGAAATAGGGTCTATAGGCACGTTAGAAAGTTTAATGGCTTTAGATACGTATGTGAAATTCTAGATTCATTCTCCCTTTCAATTAAGTCCCTGACATATTGAATCTTGAAGATGATTCCAGCACAATATTTCGAATATATGTGGATAAAAATGGAAAATAGATCTTATTCCCAGTTTTACCTCCTTATCTCCCTCCTTCCAAGAGCCTGCATAGGGCTCCTGTCTTTTTTCATAAAACCTTGGCTACAGACTCTCCTTTAGGAGGGGACCCTAGCCTAAGACATTAGAATGACACGTGAGAATGAAGGCATGAGTACCAACTGTTTGCAGACGATTCAGATCATCTGTGTGGGTAATGGGAGTCAGAGAGAAGCTTGGAAAATGCTCGTCCAGAGGGCCCCTGCCTTAAGCATGGAGAACAGGATTATCGGCTTCCTGCCTAGCACTCAGAGTCCATGGGAATTTCTGAGTCTCCCAGAAGGACCAAGAGGGCAAAGTCCCCGAGTCTGGTCAAACCTGCTGGACATCTGTGGATAAGTGTGACATCAGTGTGCGTATACCTTCAGCATCCTCCTCTTGGGAGTCTTGTGCAGTGTCTTTTTGTCTCATGGGAAATCCATGTTCAAGACCATGGGAGTCTAAAGCATGGGCTCAACATACAGGTTAAAGGGAAGGAAAGTTTGGCTTCTGCCATGAACCAGTCCGGGGAATGGTGGCCTTGGTATCACCCTGGGTCTTGCTGAACATTAGGATTCTGTTCTCTCTCCCTCTAGATCAGCATTTCTGCATATGGGATCCATGCACATGTTCATCTTTAGGGAAAGGGAAATTTTCCAAGAGGTGGGAGGTTAGGCTTGGAGCCTGGCCCAAAAATCTAGTAGCCTGTTTCTGATGACCAGGAACAATAAGACCTCCAGGTGTGTCTGATCCTGGCTCCAGGTTAAGAACAAACCCCCCTGGGTCTTGGCCTGACCTGTAGATTTGAGGAAGTCCTTTCCATGTTGCTTCTGACAGTTCTGCTTAGAATGAGGGGTGGGGTGGGGGGTCCCAGAAACAAAAACTGATTTGATTCTCTAAGAGGCAAAGGAAGAGGGTCAAATGGTGCGGGCGGCTCCCCAGCTTACAGATAGATTGTGTTCTGGACTTGGGAGGTCAGCTGTTTGGAATGTGAGCTGTTTTCCTAGGAAGGACGGACAGGTTCCCACGCGAGCACACAAGGGCACATTTAATCCTGACTTTAGCTAAAATTCTGCTGTGTCACTGAGAAAAAGAACAGATGACAATGCTCTTGCAGTATTACTAAGGCATCAAAGGAGAGTCAAGCCATCGATGAAACACAGAGAAAGCCTTTGATTTATGTCAGTGCTGGGAACCGTTGATTGGGAGACCCTGGGGGTTGTGGAGGCATGGCTGGTCTTTCTGCTTAGGAAGCCATGATGCTCATTGCTGTTGTTAGGCATTACTTAAATGTAGTGCTGGACTGTTGTTTGGAGGGAGATACAGAGCTCTGAGCTACTTGGGTAAGAATTGATTGGGAGGGTAAAATGAATAGGGAATTAAGAGGAAGTAGGCTTGTTTATTTATTCACACCAGCATCAGTGGAGACACAATCCACTAGAATCAGTTTGTGAACAGTGAGAGATGAATAGACCAAGAAGGCATTCTCCTCCAATAGAGGCTCAGCTCAGCAACAGACTCACGTGCATAAGGCCCTGGGTTGGATCCCCGGAAGAAAATAAAACCAACCACATGGTTTTGGATCAGTGACTGTGGTTCTGAAAGCTTTTCCCCCATTGAATTTTGCTTATACCAGAAATTCCTAAATTTATTTGACCTCCTTGCCCCATTTTAGAAACAAAATCACTCAGCAAACATGTCCCCATTGGGATGGAGCGGTAATACAGCAGGAAGGGCATTTGCCTTGCACGTAGCCGACCCAGGTTCGATTTCCAGCACCCCATATGGTCCCCCAAGCACTGCCAGGAGTAATTCCTGAGTGCATGAGCCAGGAGTAACCCCTGTGCATTTCCAGGTGTGATCCAAAAAGAAAAAACACATCCGTTTCCCCCAAATCTAACTTCTTTACGTGATCAAAAAAAGTATCCCCATCTTGCACCTGTCTACTACTCTCCCCTAGACTGTTCTAGCACAGAGACAGTATCCCTCCTATGAAGTACTTTGACTTAGATAGTCACCATGTCCCCTCTCTAACTACAGATGGACAGCTGACCAGGGACCAATGTGTCATCAAAAAAGGATGAAGCTAACTGATGCGCCTTTCCTAGGCACTTGAGCTAAGGAATATCTAGAGACTTGGCTCCATGGTGATGGGAACAGGTGACTGACTATGATCCCAGATGAAACGCTCTGGTCGGGCTCTCTTGGATGGCTCAAATACACTCTTCTTGGGTTCACTGTGCATTTCTTAACTGTTTTTGTATCAGACAAATGATCGTTGCTGACAGCTGAATGGCTAGAGGGGGGAACTGTGGTGGCCCTAATGGAATGAATTAATTGAATAATATCGCTTGACAAATGGCTCCGGGTAGCAAAGAGAGCGTGAGAGTCAATTACTTCTGTCATTTATCTCTCTCTTTGCACCCCAACAATGAGTGACTCGTTCCTCATTAGCATTGGGTCATCTTCCAAAAGGAAGAAAAGAAGCCAAAAGAACAGGAAGAGGAGGAATAAAAAGGGGGGTTGTCTTTGTTCCCCGCCTCATTATCCTGATAAATCATAACAGACTCTGTTAATTAGACGGGCGGTCTTAACGGGCTGAGTCCCGTCCAACAATTATCTCAGAAGGCAGCACCACTAGGAACATTTCCTGCTCTTGGGAGGGGAGGAGAGGAAGTCTGAAACCAAGAAAAGGAAAGAAAAGGGATCAAATCTCCAGGGGTCTGGGGAAATCACAGTTGTCAAGGCAAATTTCTCTATTGAAGGGCAGGAAATGTGTCTCCTACGTGTGATGGTGAGTATCTGGTGAGTTCTCTTCATCGAAAGCCTAGGGAAGGCTTCCCAGCACCTCCAACTCCCCATGGGCACTTCAGAGCCTCATTAACCAGGGAACAGGTGTCACCAGGTCTGATCTACTCTGGCTAAATTAATTGCTGGGATCGGACCAGTGTGTGGTGATTGGAAACAGGAAATTAGCTACCATTGGAATACAGCTAATCCCTCGGCCTGGTTGGGACTGTGTATACAACAGAGATCGGCAGGGAACACAAACAAAGACGGGTAGGAAGTATCAGGAAAAAGCATCTGCCTGGGAGAGCTGAACAATGAACCTTGTCACCTAGGGTGACCACATGTCCTAGACTTCCTGCCTGGGACAGTCCTGGCCTCTGCTGGGGCCTCTGCAGTAGGAACGGCACCCCTTACTCATCCCCCTCAAATGCACTGGCTGGTATAAGAGAAGAAATGATGGCTGTGTTGCTGGTACTGAATGAATGTCCATTTTAAGTTGCCGGGAGTACCTTGGCTCTGGCCCCAACCCTCCGAAATAAGTAAACTATAATGACTGTCTTCTCTTATTGATTTCAGCTATCTGTGAAATCAACCTGGAAAAAAAAAAGCCTCTGTTAAGACTCAAGGGCTCTGAGTGGCAGACGGGCCATTGATTATGTAAGTGGCTAGGTCTGCGTTTCCAAATGAAAAATAACAATCATGAAAGCTTCTTGAGGCTTCTTGTGTCCAAGCCACTCTTGCAAAACCACCTTTGGATGCGCTCGGAGTGTCAGCAAATCAGACACATGTGGGTTTCATTTCCTTTGAAATACACCAGGGGAGCAAGAGGCGGCTGAGCTTGGCCGCCAGTGGCGGAGGACTTGCCAAACCTCAAAAAGCTCCCACTCTCTGCCCGCACCCCTCCCCCCACCTGCAGTCCCCACCCGTAGGGCTGCAGCCACTGTCCCTATACCATCCAGGTTTCTTCCCGCAGCCTGAGGCTGTTCCCGGGGACCCTTTGAGCAGCCGGAAGATGCTGTTAACTCCACTCACATGCTGAGCAGGACTTTGGGAGACTCCAATCACTGCCGTAGGTCTCTAGGCTTGGGTTGACCCTTGTGCTGTCTGAATGACCAAACTACCTCTGCAGTCACTTTCTGAGCTTCCGGAACCCAAACCAACAGCAGGAAAGGTGTTCCCACCCAGCCTTGAGACAGGAGACTATGTTAGAGTGGATGACAGGACCAGGTCCCAAATGCATCCATCACCTGACATTTGTGCAAGAGCTGGAGACATGCCTGTCTTCAGCAAAGTCTGCAGCTGCCCCACGATTAGTGTCCATGAAACGTGGGGAATAGGGTCCTCCTGGGAAGGTACTTGAGGAGAGGAGGACCTTCCCTGACCCCCTTTTCCTGGCCCAGTGCATCTGACATCTGCCTGAAACCCACAGCTCTAAGTCTGCTCACTTCAGAGAAAGGATGTGGTAACAACCTCTGTGTCACTCTCTGGTCCCTTATTTTTCTCCCCTGATATTAATGCCTCCCACTCTGTCCCTTTTACTTTCCATGCCCGCGGTCTTTTCTGCCTAACATAATAATGTTTCACTGCAGTGGTTATGTATGAAATGCAGCGAATACACGGACCCCTTAAAAATACTGGGGCTACAGAGATCATCCAGGAGGTAAAGCACTTGCCTCGCATGTGACCAACCTCAGTTCAATTCCCAGCACTGTATATGGTGCCTGGAGCACTTCCAGGGAGCACTTTTGACCTCTGAACCAGGACTAGCCCCTGAGCACTGCTGGCTGTCCTCTATTAATGGAAAGAAAACAAAGTTGCTCCGCACAATGGGTGCTTCAGTTCCTGTTGGTGTCATTGTACCAAAGAGGCGAGAGAGGCAGCTCCAAAGCCCTGAGGAGCCCTGGCAGCTGCACAGTCAGTAAAGAGTAAAGCTGCTTTCATTGGATCTGGTATTATTGGGCATCAGAAATAAATTTTCCTCCCAATTCTCCATGACATAGTGATGGTGCATTCATTGGGTGTGTCCAGCTGACTGGGCACTTAGATGTGTTGTCAAATTGTTACTCTAAAGGAGTTTGGAGGTGAGATTGACCTTAAAATCAGTCGACTGAATAATTAAAATTGCTCTCCTCTGTCTGGGTGGGTCTTATGTAATCAGTTGAAGGTCTGAATCGCACAGGAAGGTGGAACTTCCCCTGAGTCTTCATCTGGGGATGGATCTTTTTCCTGCGTTGAAAGTGAAATGGAGACATCAGCTCTTTCTGTCTTGATTGGCCATTCTCACTGGACTAGAATTGAATACTCTGCTCTTTGGGTCTGTAGATCATCAACAATATGGATCTTAGGGTAACTACCTGATCCATTTTCAGATTAAAAAAACAAACACTTCTCCATATATGTGTATATATTGCAACTTGTCTATAGATCTAGCTAGATAGAGAGAAGGAGAGAGGGGTGGCTGGATGAATGATAGAGACAGATATGGCCATTGATATGAACGTTTATACAGATAGACATCAATACTATTGGGTGTATTCCTTTTGTTGCTAATTTGGGGCCACACCCACCATTGTGTGGGGCCACTCCTGGCTCTGTGCTGGGGAATTGTTCCCTGTGATATTTGGGGAACTGTGTTCACTGCTGAGGACAAAATCAGGGTTGGCTGCTTGCAAGCAAATACCTTAACCCCTGTACTATCTCTCTAACTCTACTGACTGTATTTCTCTGGGGAGCAATAATATAACCATTGCTTGCTTGATCTTCCAGGCCATCCTGTAAGGAAGATGGATTAGGTACTATCTTTGATGCTTAACAAAGGAAACAAGACCTGTAAATCTAATGTGAGTCTATAGCACACTTCAGGCTTAAGATTCAGATCCAAGGAGGCTGGAGGTATAGCATAGTGGGTAGGGTGTTTGCCTTGCATGCAGCCGACCCGGATTCGATTCCCAGCATCCCATTTGGTCCCCCAGAGCACTTTCAGAAGTAATTACTGAGTGCAGAGCCAGGAGTAACCTCCGTGCATCACCGAGTGTGACCCCAAAAAACCAAAAGTCAAAAAATAAAAAAAAAGGATTCAGATCCAAGCCCACTCCTTCATCCTCGGTGCTCCTTCCCCCAGGCACCCACAGAGCAGACTAGCAGGGTTGGCAGTGCTTAGTTGTTCTTAAAGAATTGTTCATCTCACCCCTGAGAGCAGGCCTTCCTTCCGCAGAAAGGAACCTGCACTGGAATCAGGTTGCAGAGGAGTTGCCCTTATTGTTGATCCTTCAGATTCTGGATTGTCAAAGTTCTGGCTACAGAATACACAGTAACAGAGATGATCTTGAACTTGCCAGGCCATCATCAGCCAACCCCAGAATCAGTGATTACAGGGAAAGGATCCTGGAGAGTAAAATTACTGTCCTGGAGAAATAGGATAGGAGTTAAGGCACACAGCCGACCCGGGTTTTATCCCTGGCACTGCATATGGTCCCGTGGGCATCACTAGGAATGATTCCTGAACACAGAACCAAGAATAAGCTCTGAGCACCACCAGAGAGTGGGCCATAACCCTAGCCCAAAATAAATAAAATAAAATTACCCTCCCAAGCGTCCAAGGACACTTGTGGCTAGAAGCATTGCTGTGTGAGTGAGGACAAATATCTCTCTCTAGACATCAAGATGTGTCAACATGATATTCGTATGTCTAGGTCGCCTGTTCTACTGCTTCATTGCATTTCAGAGCGTTCTGTTGTATAAAGCCAGTCCTAATTTGGGGTGAAGAAACAAACCCCCTCATGAGCCCATCTTGCCTTTACAGCTTCCCAGGGCAAGCTTGGGATCGTTCAACACCGAAGATGCATCCCAACTGGCCAGTGAGAGCGAAGGAATAGCCCAGGAGTCAAGTTTGTGTATCTCCAGCTGCTCTTTGGGAGTGTCAGAGATTTAGGAGGATGTCACCATGGCAGCCACCGAGGAGGGGGGTTACGTTCAGGGAGTTCGTGGGCGTCAAGGCCTCTGCCTCAGTCTCCAACCATCCTGCAGTGCCACCAAGCATTTTCAGCTTTTTGGGTCACACCCTGCGATGCACAGGAGTTACTCTTGGCTCTGCACTCAGGAATCACTCCTGGTGGTGCTTGCGGGACCATATGGGATGCTGGGAATCGAACCTGGGTGCCCGCATGCAAGGCAAACGTCCTCCTCACTGTACTATAGCTCCAGCCTACCCCTCCACCCCCCCTCCAAGCATTTTTGATTTTCGATGAGAAATGTCTGTAGAAAACAGACAGGGAAATGGTGCACTGGCTTTTAGTTTGATTTTCCCCAACTCCCTTCCTCCGCCAGCCTCTGATTTTAGGGAGATGGCTAGAAAGGAACTGGGGAGATGGGGACTCAGTGGGGGGCTGCAGGGAGGAACTGATTCCCATAGGGAGGGCACCTTGATCTTGCATCCTGAGCTTGTCCCCACCTGGGAACAGAGTCCAGCAATTGAAACTGGAGACTAGATGCCTTGGTGGCACCCACTGGGGACACCCCCGCCCTTCGCCCCAGAAGTCTTTTGGACTGGAAAACTCTGTCTCAGCTCATCCTAAAACAAAGCAATTTTCCTAGAGTCTGATCCGGGGCTTCACACCAGGAGCTGGTTGCTGTGGACAGCCCCCAAAGAGCATTTGAAATATGAGTCTCAAATTCATCATTTCTGCTCAAAGGCCAAACAAAGCCTTCCAGACTTCTCTTCAATGGACAGTGGAAAGGTTTTCTTTGAAAAGTGCCCCCTTCAGTGATTTAATAAAATTAATTTAAAAAAAAAGAAAAAAAAGAAAAGTGCCCCCTTCCCCCAGCCCCACTTCTTCCTATTAGGATTTGCTGCATGGGGTTGAAGCAGGGGAGCCTTTTTATTTTATTTATTTATATTTTCATTTAAAAAATCTGTTAGTTTTAATTGTAGTTCTCTATTGTGTGACATCAGAAGTTTACTTGGCTGCTTCTGAGAGCCTGATGATTATTTATTTTTTTATTTTTGTTAGTGAAACACCATGAGGTACAGTTGTAGACTTACATATTTTTGTGCTTGGGTTTCAGTTATACAATGATCGAGTACCCATCCCTCCACCAGTGCCCATTCTCCACCATCACGGATCCCAGTATCCCTCACCCCCCCCCACCTCACCCATCCTACCCTGCCTCTGTGGCAGGGCATTCCCTTTTGTTCTCTCTCTCCTTTTGGTGCTGTGGTTTGCAAAAGAGGCATTGAATGGCAATCATGTTCGGTCTATAGTCTACTTTCAGCATGCATCTCTCATACTGGGAGGATCCTTCCAACATCCTTTATTTGGTGCTAGGAGAGCCTTTTTAATGGAATCTGTTCTCTTTCCATCACACTCTCCATCCAGGCCCATGTGCAGAGAAACTCAGCCATGCAGGACCACCCATTGCATGAGGGAGGAAAAGGGGAGATGAGAACCTGGTGGTCCCTTCATTTGCAATGGCCGGGGAGAGAAAGGCTGGGGATCTCACAGTCCGGGTCTCATGATTTGCTGAGGGCCAAGCAGGACTTCTGCTCTGGAGCCTGTGTCTATGATGACCTCCCACGGGAGCCTTCAGAGAGGATTCTGTTCCTAAAAAGACAAAGCACTTTTAACAGGGTACTTTTATTAGGTTCTGACTCTATCCAGCCGCATCCCACTCAGTAACCTTGTCAGCTCACCTTGCCCGTCCAATATCACTGATGATGTGTAGGCTAATACACAGCTGTCGTTTGAGATGAGCAACTTTCTCTCACTGCAGTGCGAAGGATGACAGCCAGGATTTGGAATTAGCTTAAATGTCCAATGACAGATGAATGGACAAAGAAGTTGTGGTCTTGAGACAATGGTGTAGGGAAACCAACATCCTGGTGGAGGGTGTGGGGTTGGAATATCATATGCATGAAACTCTATTGTGAATCGTAGTCTAGTGAATCATGGTGCTTTAACATTTGACACACAACAAAAAAGGTTGTTGTACATAGACATAGTGGAACACTATGCAGCTAAGGAAAGGGGAAATATATCAATTTGGTGCAACTTGGGTGGAACTGGAGGGCATCAGGTTAAGCAAAATAAATCTGTAGGAGAAAGACAAAAAAACAATTATCTCATTCATCTGTGGTACAGACAGAAACAAAACTAAGGAATAGGCAGAATTGAGTCAGGACTTTGACTATAATGCTTGGATTAGCAAACAGTTAGGGAACGGGGCTTGGCAGGGGGAGGAAGAGGCATGTACTAGTAGTGACACAGGACAGTGGTGGAGAATCTTAGACACTTCAGTGGTGGTGAAGGTGCAATGACTTTATGACTTTGTACATCTCAACCAATTAGACATTTAAATTAAACATTCACACTATGGTAACCATGGTTCCTTAAACTACAAAAAAAGGGAAAGGATAATATTTTCTTCCACTTCCTTCACCTACTCCCAACCTGCTGATTGCTGTAAGATCTACTTGTATAGCTCTTAAAAATACTGATTCAGAGGGAAATCTCCTTAAATGCACAGAAGCTAATTCCCAACTCTGGGGTGGGTCTGGGCCTACATCAGGATGGAAACAATTTCTGGGAAGTGCTTCTGAAGAACAGCCAGTGTGGAGCGGGTCTGAGCAATGGGAGGAGCACGATCTCCCCTCTGTGTTTCTGGAAATCTCAGGAACACATAGGTCTAGTATGAGGGTGCTGGGTCACTCACAGGCATGGACTAAGGGTGCTGGGTCACTCAGAGGCATGAGTGAAGGGTGCTTGGTACTGTCAGGTGTGGGTTAAGGATGCTGGGATACTCATAGGCATGGGCTAAGGATGCTGGGACATTCATAACATGGGCTAAGAGTGCTGGGACACTCAGGCATGGGCTAAGGATGCTGGGTCACCCAGAGCATGGGCTAAGGATGCTGGGATATTCAGGCATGGGTTAAGGATGCTGGGACACTCTGAGCATGGGCTAAGGGTTCTGAGATGCTCATAGCATGGGCTAAGGGTTCTGGGATACTCATACGTATGAGCTAAGGGTGCTGGAATGCTTACAGCATGGGCTAAGGGTACTGGGATGCTCATAGCATGAGCTAAAGGTGCTGAGTGGACCTAGATGTCCAATGACAGATGAAAGGACAAAAAAGCTGTGGTCCCGAGACAACAGTGGATGGAAGCAGACACCCTGGTGGAGGCCGTAGGATTAGAATATTGTAAGCATGAAATTCTATCCTAACAGTAGCACAACTCACAGTGCTTCACATGAAAAAAATGTATATTTTTTTAAATTAAAAAATACATCCAAACTAACTGTGTCCTTAGTGCTGCAGGGAGAGGGCCCGGGAGGGCTGTCTGCAGTCACCAGCCCTGCAGGTAGGGGAAGAGGCATCACATATGGGCTAAGTGCCCTCCCCCCAAGTGAACCCACACATTCTCACACCCTCAGCCCAGGCTGAAAGGCTGCCACCAAGGTCACCTGACTGGACAAAAACAGAGTATCCAGTAACCACAGAGCCTCAGCCCGTGACCTCCGCTTCTAATCCATGGAATTTTCCTCACCGTATCCTGGTTCCCCGCTGCTAAGAAAGCTCCTTAATGGAGGTCAGTAGGCATTCAAACTGCTCTCATCCTTGGAGCCCCGGAAACTTCTGAGCCCTAAAACACCATGCCTCTCCTTTTCACCAAACCCAAGAAATCCTAATCCTTTTGGTCAGTTCTGACCCTAAGGGTTCTGAGACACTTGTATAAGGACACAGATAGGCCAAGATGAAAAGGATGAAACAAATAAAATCTGGGATGGCTGGGGGCTGGAGAGGCGGTATAGAGGTTTCAGTTCTTGTCTGGCATGCAGCGAACCCAGGTTCAGTCCCCGGCACTGCTTTGTCTCTTGAGCACCACCGGGCATGATTCCTGATCACAGAGCCAGGAGTAAGCTCTGAGCACCACCGGGTGTGGCCCAAACCCAAACTCAAAGGAAACTGGATTGACTCTCTTAAGATAAGACCAAGTGGGGGGAGTAGAAATTGGGTTCATCCCCTCTCACCCGCACATTTCCTGGCCTCTTCCTCACCCCTCCCTGCCTTGTTTCTTCAGATTCTGAGGCTCTTGGCGGTATCCACAGGGACAGGGATCTGGGTGGGGGTGTGGGGGACCAGGTCTCACTCCTATGAACCCTTCAAGGTCTTCAGGATCCTCCTGGCTCCTTATATTGCGGGAATCTTCTCTCTTTGTTTATCTCTATGCCTTGACACCCCATCCAGGGATTTCATTTTCAAAAAAGAAATAAAAGCAGGGAGGAATCTGTAGCTGACCCAAATCCCACAGGCAAGAAAATGGGTAGCCTGGCTTTCTGCAGGGGCCTGGGTGGGTATTGGTCAGTCTGTCCAGTCCTCTCTGTCGCTGCCCCCAGCCATGTGCACCCACACTTTCTGCCTGGTCCTCCTCTGATCTGGCCTCTCAGTGAGTTGGGGCCGGGGAGTCCCGGGGTAGGACCCTCAGAAGTGCTTCAGTTTCTCAGCCTGCAAACATTCAAGGGCGCTCATACCTTCTGTGGGGGCCGTGACTCAGAACTCTGATGCTGAGTTGAGCAGAAGTGAGTTCTGTTAGCGAGCTTGCCCCTTCGCTGTGAAGCTGGTCCTCCTCTGAGGTTCGAGCTGACCTCAGTCCTTGCTCTACATCTTCCCTATGGAGAGAGTGACACTGCACTTGGAATGGTGTGCAACTTTCTGGAGCCAAGACACCTGAGCATTTACTCCTGAAAGCCAGTGCAGGAGTTTTCTTGTTACCTGGGAGCTTCTGAGCCATGAACAGTCTCACCTGACCCCAGGTCTGCTATCTACCCTCAACACTGTGTTTTCTTTTTTCCTTTTTGGGTCACACCAGGTGATGCACAGGGGTAACTCCTGGCTCTGCACTCATTATCCCTGGCAGTGCTCAGGGGACCATATGGGATGCTGGGAATCGAACCCAGGTCAGCTGTGTGCAAGGCAAATGCTCTACCCACTGTACTGTCACTCCAGCCCCTCAATACTGTGTTTTGCAAAGAGCCCCAGTTCTTGTGCCCACCCAGCTGTCAGTTACTGGAGGTGGGGGCTGAGGTGGGAACTACTTTTGGAATGAACAAGGATGCAAAGATTCTGCGAGCATTTCTGCAAGATGTTTTTGTGCTTATCTTGGGTCCATACCTGACTGTGCTCAGGCATCACTTCTGGCAGGACTAAGGAGATTCAGGGATGAAACCAAGGCCGGCTGCCTGCAAGGCAAACACCACATCCACTGTGCTATCTCCCCAGCCCCAAGAGATCATTTTTAACTGGATACCTTAGATGGGAGCAATAGCACAGAGGGTAGGGTGTCTGCCTTGCATGCGGCTGACCCAGTTTCAATTCCTCTGCCCCTCTCAAAGAGTCTGGCAAGCTACCAAGAGTATCCTGCCCACATGGCAAAGCCTGGCAAGCTCCCTGTGATGTATTCGATAAGTCAAAAATAGTAACAACAAGTCTCACAATGGAGACATTACTGGTGCCCACTCGAGCAAATCGATGAACAATGGGAGGACAGTGCTACAGGGCTACCTTAGGCGGGATTGTAAGATAAATGGTAGGATAGTTTCAAGAACGTGGTAAGAAGAAATTTCCGATGCTTTGCTAATCCTCCTTGCTGACACAATCCCCTTCTTGTGTATTTGCCATGGCAGGTTTCACTGTGTTATCTGGGCTTTTCACAAGCAGAGTGAAGAGGAAGCAGGAGTCAGATGGTCGGATCAGTAGGGAAAATGAACCCAAGAGTCTTCTCAGTTACTAGCCCCCTGTGCCCTCTGCCTTCTGCCCTCTGACTCCTCCCCACCTCTATCCTGCCTGGAATTTACAGGGGATGCTTGGGGACTGGTCCCCATGAACCCAACTCCACTATTGCCTCTTCCCAGACTTTTCATTATAGGAGAAAAGTTAAGTCCCTGTTTGTCTAGGTCAGAGTATCGTCTCACGTCAGCAGCATGTGCATGAACAAAAATCCCTAACTTAGCTGCTACCTGTCCCCAAGTGGGGGTTTGAGGAATATGCTCCCATTTATGCATGCCATGGAATGTCATGTTCAGAAAAGATACTGCAGAATAATGATTTGAAATTATGCCTCAGTTTCCCTGTCCCGGAACTATAGAGAATTCTGGGTGAACTGGGCTCTCATAATCCTCTCCTTCCCTGCAAAACAGATTCTTTTCTCTGTGAGGCTCTCCAAAGGGCATTGCTGATATCTAAAAATAACTGAAACATGGGGCTGGAGTGATAGTAGAGCAGGTAGAGTGTTTGCCTTGCACGCAGCCAACCTGGGTTCTATCCCCAGCATCCCATCTGGTCCCCTGAGCACCGCCAGGAGTAACTCCTGAGTGCAGAGCCAGGAGGAACCCCTGAGCAACTCTGGGTGTGACCCAAAAGGGAAAAAAAAAGCAATGACTGAAGCCTGTTGAGCATCATTTGGTGGTCACTGTTGCTGTTTTCTCTTTAGTTACATGGAAAATAGTCTGTGGGGTGGGCTTGAAATGTGTAGGAGCTCTTGTTAGCCAAAGAAAACAGTTTACTAATCAAATTCAGGTCTGATCCAACTTTATATTAAAAATACATAAACACTCCATTTTTCAGGCTCTGCCAGTTGTTAAAGGGGGAAATGAAGCCACATTAACTGTAATTATTCAAATCCCCAGGGCGGGTGAAGTGGCCTCAGGATTTCCCGCCCCTGCAGAGGTGTTTGGGGACAGCCCCAGCCCTGCTCCTGCAGCTGGTTCCCTCGCTGTCCTCTGTCTGTGAACACCCGTCTTGGTCCGTCAGGGGTGGGGGTCATTCTGTTTCCTGCACAGGAAATCAGGGGCTGTTCCACGGCCTGATCCTTGGGTAGGCTCCAGAGGCTGAGCCAAAGTCATGTGGACCCCTTACTCTCCCTGACAAGACCCCACGCCTCTGTGGACTCTCTGCCCCATATGACTCAGGGTCCTTTGTCCTAGCTGGTGTGTGTGTGTGTGTGTGTGTGTGTGTGTGTGTGTGTGTGTGTGCGCGCGTGCGCGCGCCCGTGCGCGTGCGTACCCATGGGCCTGCCTGTCAGTGTATAGGAGAGTTATTAAAAGCAATGCAGTCTGGAATGTTTGTTTTAAAACTATTTAACATTTTTAATAGTTTTAAAACTATTAAACTATAGTTTTAAAACTAACATCTCTGTTAGTTTTGATGAATGGATGTTGGGGCTTTGTGGGATGCATTAGCTTCAGAATATCTTCCGGTTTTCATAAAGAGACGGAGGTAGAGATGACAAAGAGGTAAAGATGGAAGTTGAGATGATAGAGAAAGAGATTGAGATAGAGGTGGTGAAGATAGAGGCAGGTGTTGATGTTGAGGGCTGTTCTGAAAATGAAAAATTTTTTTTATTTTCACGACCATGATTTATAATACTGTTCATAACAGGGTTCCATGGATATTACATTCCAACAGAGATGTTGAAATGTTTAGCATTGTTTTCTGACCTTATTGTTTTTAAAATGTCTGCAGTAGCTGTGTATTAAAGTGGCTACCACAAACATATTACTGTAAAGGTAAAGGTAAGGTAAAGGCCCTCCCGTTGATCGTCGATTTGCTCGAGCGGACCCAGTAACGTCTCCATTGGAGATTTTGTTGTTACTGTGTCTGGCATATCAAATACTCTCGGTAGCTTGCCGGGCTCTCCGAGAGGGGCGGAGGAATCGAACTCGGGTCAGCCATGTTGGCCGCTTGTAAGGCGAACACCCTACCGCTGTGCTATCGCTCCAGCCCTATAAGGATTGGGCTCGATCGTCGATTTGCTCGAGCGGGCCCAGTAACGTCTCCTTTGGAGACTTTGTTGTTACTGTGTCTGGCATATCGAATACTCTCGGTAGCTTGCCGGGCTCTCCAAGAGGGGCGGAGGAATCGAACTCGGGTCGGCCATGTTGGCTGCGTGCAAGGCAGACACCCTACCTGCTGTAAGATGCACCTGAATAAATTAGTACTTTAATTGCTGCATACACTTAGCTCAGTTACTTCTCACAGAGAACTTTGAGTTTCCTGCCTCCAAGGCAAAGGATTTGACCTGTTTCAGTGCAAGAGGGAGGAGACAGGAGTGGAGAGGACTATCATTAGCATTAAAATTGTGTGATTGAACTGTTTTTTAAATTCCTTCTAGTACAAGACACTGCATTCCTTATGTTAAATTTTGACTAAAATGAAAAACCATGTTTACACACAGAGCAGCCCTCATCCTTTTCACTTCAGTAGCCCGCTCCCCTACGCCCACAAAGAGCACAAGCTCATTCCATATGTATATGGAATTTTTCCTGCTTCGTTGAGATAGTTAAAATAAAACACTGGGTAACTGAAGCATATGGAAGGCTGTCTTGATAATTCCCTTCTCTATGTCCATGTGTATTCCTCTCTTGTTTTGCCTCCATTTATTGTTTGATCCATCTCTAACATCTGTCTCTCCCACCTCTACCTTCATCTGCATCTCTATCACGATTCTTCATCTCCGTCTCTGTCACTTCTATCTCCACCTCCATCGCTAACGTGTCTGTCTCTATCATCTCTCTCCATCTACTTCCCCTTCTCCACCTGTCGCTCCAGCCCCATCTCTATTATTTCTACCTCCATCTCCAGCTCGGTCTCCCACATCTCTATCTCCACCTCCATCATCTCTGTCTCCATCTCTAACACCTCTACAATATCACCTGCCTCTATCTTCACCACCTCTCTCTCAATCTCTTTCTCTATCATCTCGACTTCCATCTCTACCTCTTTGTCATCTCCGCCTCCATCTCTCTATGAAGACCAGGAGATATTCTGAGGCAAATGCATCCCACAAAGCCCCAACACCCATCCATCAGGGTCTCCGTGACCCGTTCTCTCTAGAGTATCCTAGTTCCCTGCCCTGTGCCTTGTGGAACTGGGTTTTTGGGACACTGTAGACCACCAGGGAGCTCTTTCATACACCAGTGTGTCATTATCTCTGGGAAGAAGGCTTGGTGGCGTAGCCCTTGGACCTGAAAGAAGTAAGTTGATTAGGGCCATAGTTGATCCTATAGGAGTGGAGTCACTTAAGAGAAGCAAACCACAAAATACTCCAATTCCCACTAAAATCTTTATCACACAGGCCTCCCTTTTGCTGCTGAAAGGCTTCAGGCAGATTTACAGAAAGAGTCCGTTCATGGTGAACTGTCAGCTCAGGGGATAGATACCAGCACTCCCTGTTCACCCATGGGGGGAACAGGGGGATATCCATTGCATTTGGTTCACAAATGGGTTTTCTCAGATGCCCCCATATGGTCCGGAAGACTTGGCGTTGAGAGCTGGACTTTGCAAACTCCATATTGCAGGGACAAATTTCAGTCTTCGTTCATTGTGAGAACAGAAGAAGGCTTTTCCTACAAACAAAGGGAGGCATTTGGCATGCCCTCTGGAGACTCTGGTTTCATCATCCCCAGCTCCAAAGCCCACATTGGATGCCTCCTTCGTGTTTCAGTCTGCTTGTTTCAGACCGTCCTCCTTGCGTGTTCTCTCTCTCTCTCTCTCCCTCTCTCTCTCTTCACTCTCTCTGTCCTTGACTTCTGTCCCCCCCACCCAATTTCTCCAACTCCCTCCCCTCCTGGGAGACTGACATCTTTTAACCCAATTACAAAATTTGCCCCTCCCACCCCCATCCTTTTACTTTAAAAGTAGAAGGGTGAGAACTGGTCGACAGAACCAGTTTGCTTATCAAGGCAAGGGAGATATGGGGGGTGGGGTTCAGGGTTCCCATCCATGGTGGAAGGAAGTGGACACTCTGGTGGAGGGTATGGAGTTGGAATGTAATATCCACGGAACCCTGCTATGAACAGTATTATAAGTCATGGTGGTGAAAATGATAAACCATGTTTACACAAAGAGCAGCCCTCATTATCTGTACCTCAGCAGTGCCCCCCTCCCCAGTCCCCCCCCCAAAGAGCACAAGCAGCCAGCACTCATTCCGAGTGTCCCTCTCCGCTATAACTCAGACCATCAGCTTCTGTGAACATCCACATCTATTTCCAGCTCTTGCAGCCAGGAGCTGAATTCTGACCCATGTCCCATCACTTCCGGAAAACCGTTTAGACGGATAATCCCAAGAGCCCCGATTGGGAGATGTTGAAGCAGTCATTTAGAAGGTCCTGCTTTGTGCAGCCACAATTTCTCTTTCAGGGATGATTTCTCCTATGGTGCCTGTACTCCTTAATATCCTTCAGAGCATGGGGTGGTTTAATGTCCTTCTAGGTTCTTCCATCTGCAGGATTAGCCCTGGTGGAACTTTCTAGAACCGGGGTCAATATGAGAACCTTCTGCCTTCCCGCCACCTACCCTTTTCCTGGGGATCCACCCCATCCCAGTCCCTTAGGGAAGGGACCTCAGGGCAGAACAGCGTTTCCAGTGGGTGTTGCAGCCACAGAAGGGCCTGGTGTGGCCTGAGGGTTTGCCGCAAGGTCTGAAAAAAGAGAAAGAGTCATTCCTGGGGCCGAGGTTGAGGGGTTCTGAGGACAGAGGGTTTGCTCACTCACACAGCTCGATATAGATGCTACATTCATCCCTGGTTGGGTGTTTTTATTATTAGCCCCATAAAACCACTATTTTAAAAAAGCAGAGGTGAAATGGCTAAAATATAAAAATTATTCTTTGAAAGGGGACCTTTCAGTAGCATTTAGTCTGTCCACATTGTTGTATGTCCACTGCCTCTAACTGCTTCCAAACCCCGAGAGAAAGCCTCACACTCATAAAGCAGTTACCTTCCCCCCCCCGCCCCCATCCCCACACACCTAGCCCTGGCACCCACCAAGGACTTTCTGTGGCTGTTGGTGGACCTGGGTCACAGCATGAATTTAGGCCCCAGAGGGCCCTTTCCTGGCTGTTCTTACAGGATCTTGTTTCCCAAGGCCCAGCGCTGATGGCTCCCGCTTCCTTCCTTCTTCCTGCCATCACCTGCACACACCTCACTTTCCTCCCTTCTTCACTCTCGGAGGCCACTGCGATGTTTCCATGCACAGCCTCTTGGAATCAGGGCAGCTCTGGGCAGCCCTGTCCAAGGACCTGCTTTCCAATCTTTGGGGTAAATACCTTGGAGTGGGAATGCTTGGGTCATTGGAAAACTCTTTAATGCTCATAGGACTCTTCGGACTCTGTTTCAAAGGCAGGAATGAGAGGCTCAAGGCAAAGGTGTGTGGTGCAAGGTCTGTGCTGGATCAGGGATAGAATTAGCATCCGGGCATCCAGGCATTTATTCTTCAAACACTCTTGAGAAGCAGCATTTCCCTCTGCAGAGAAGGCACCAAAATAACGCCCCCAGGAGCTCCCCAAGCCTAGGGCCAAGGAGAAAGCAATGCCAGCTGCATTTGGCTCAGCCCCACCGGCCCACCCAGAAATTCCATGACACTGGTTTGTGTGGGTGCGGCCACAGGGGGCTCCCTATGTGCGGGGCGCTTGGGTTGGTCACACACCTGAGATCCACTTCCCCTGTTTCCAATGCCCTCGATGGACGTTCTAGTTTCCCGATTGACCTTGACAAGAGCTGGGGGTGGACAAGGAAGGGGATTGGGTTGTGCAGTGCTGATCGCCTGTGGGAAATCGTGAAATTCTCCTACAAAATATGTTGGTAGTGTCCCAGGCTTCAAAGATTAAAATGCTGGAGCCTGGGAGAGGGAGAGAAAGGAGTGTGCTGTCTCTCCTCTCCTCTCCTCTCCTCTCCTCTCCTCTCCTCTCCTCTCCTCTCCTCTCCTCTCCTCTCCTCTCCTCTCCTCTCCTCTCCTCTCCTCTCCTCTCCTCTCCTCTCCTCTCCTCTCCTCTCCTCCCCTCCCCTCCCCTCCCCTCCCCTCCCCTCCCCTCCCCTCTCCTCCCCTCCCCTCCCCTCCCCTCCCCTCCCCTCCCCTCCCCTCCCCTCCCCTCCCCTCCCCTCCCCTCCCCTCCCCTCCCCTCCCCTCCTCTTCCCTTCTCCCTCTCCCTCTCTCTCAACATCTCTCTCACGATTTCTCACCCTCTCCTCTCTCTCCCTTTTCTCCTTCCAGAAATTAAGATTGGGAGAGAGAGAAAGGGGTGGGGTACCAGCTTCTACCCCTGCCCTCACTCCCCCAGATCCCACCAAATCCAAGGGGGGATTTTTTATTTCTCTAGGAAGAGACGAATATGAGCGTCTACCTTCGACTTTTCTCAGCTCAGTGGAGCAATTGCCTGCAGCGCGGTACATCCCCGGGACTTAGAAAACAGAGGCGCCCCTCCCGCGAGCCCCTCCACTTTCCTCGCCCCCACCTCCCCGCTGGCCTGATTGAATGCACCCCACCAAGCCCACCCAGGAGGGCCCCCTTGGGCAGTCTAATCTACAACAGTAACCCCACCCCCCACTCCTGCCCTCCCTCGGGAACACCCCCCTTCCCGCTCGACCCGGGAGACAGTTGTGCAAGCAGGTCCGGGCGGTGGAAAATTCCAGGCGCTCGGTGGAGGCGGCCCCTGGCGGCGGCTTGCGCCCCCGCAGAACCTGGGTCGCTGAGCTGCCCAGACCCCTGGTAGGGACCCTCAAAACCCTACTCATAAGCAAAGGGGAGAAGGCAGCTGGAATAGAGAAGGGATCACTAAGAAAATGGTGGATGGAGGAACCATTCGGGTGGGAGATTGAGCAGAATGTAGATAAAGGACCAAACATAATAACCTCTCAGTATCTTTATTGCAAACCATAATGGCCTAAAGGAGAGAGAGAGTATGGGGAAATTGTCTGCCATGGAGGCAGGAGGAGGGTGGGAAAGGGGGGTTATACTGGGGATATTGGTGGTGAGGAATGTGCACTGATGGAAGGATGGGTGTTTGATCACTGTGTGATTGTAATCCAAACATGAAAGCTTGTAACTATCTCATAGTGATTCAATAAAATTAAAAACAAACAAACAAAAAACAACCCACTGAGCCGGTTCACCTGCCCCTCTGCCCCCGCTGCTGCCCGGGGACCCAAGACTTCAAGTTGGCTTTCCACTGGCCCTGTCCACCCTGCGGAGAGGAGGGGCCAAGGGTGGGGGGCTCCTCTGGACCCTTCATTTCCTCCCTCCCACCACCTCCAGAACCCCCGAGGCCAGGCCCATGCAATCTGTCAGGTCCATCTGGAATTGCCCCCACGGGAGTCTCCTCCCAGCTTTGGGGTGCCTCTGTGCCAAGCATGAATGAATGGGGGCCCCTTTTAGGTGGTGCCTTTTCCACCAGCAGCCGCGGGGTCCTGCAGAACAGGCTTAGCATGGGGCGCAAGTGTGACCCACACCCAGTGCCACGGGATCAGCGCCAAGATCAGCATTTTCAGCCCCTCTCAACCCCCCACCCAGGAGCACAGGATGCAGACAGGGGTGCACCGGGGTTCGCGGGGTTCGCCCAGCAGGGGCTGTGGTGCAGAGAGCAGGGGTCCACTCCCCCAGGAAGTAGGGAGACTGCCAGGAGAGGTCCACCCTGGGGTCCTTCTATCCCCAAGAATCTTCGCTGTAAACTGGGTTGGCTCGGGAATCTGGACCCGTCTCCAGAGATGCACAGAACATCCTAGTAGGTACTGAAGCTGCCTTACTGCACATCTCAGGCTGGGGAAGACGGCCGCCCTAAGGGGCTGCAAAGGGGCCTTGATCCGAGCTCTGTATCCAGGGGCACCCAGGAAGGGCACAGGGAACTGATGAGTGG
Organism: Sorex fumeus; assembly: GCF_029834395.1. Lineage (NCBI taxonomy): Eukaryota > Metazoa > Chordata > Mammalia > Eulipotyphla > Soricidae > Sorex > Sorex fumeus. The sequence continues at coordinate 27,095,196 of NW_026606322.1, read as the reverse complement.
AGAAAGGACCGGCCTGAGCAGAGCCTCGCAGCCAGGGTAGTGTGTGTGTGTGTGTGTGTGTGTGTGTGTGTGTGTGTGTGTAGGTGTGTGGAAACTTGGATGGTGCCCCCCACCTCCCCATCCCCCCAGTGACGGTGCTGGAAAACCTCACTGCTCAGTGTCTGGCTTTAAAGATCACAGCAGAATCACTCCTACCCCTGAAATACAACAGCAAAGCCACATCTTGGTCACTCTGAAAGGTGGGTTCGCCCCCGGGGCCGACCACTTGGGCATTGTGTGCCTTAGGCAAACAGCCTTGGATAAATGAATCAATCAGCAGCATCTTTTTATTTTATTTATTTATTTATTTTGCTTTTTGGGTCACCCTCAGTGATGCTCAGGGGTTACTTCTGACTGGACTCAGGAATTACTACTGGTGGTGCTTGGGAGACCATATGGGATGCTGGGGGACAGAAGTCCAGTTGGCCCCATGCAAGACAAATGCTGTACTATGGCTCCAGCCCCAACCAGCAACAGCTTTTCTGTGCACTTTTTGAGTCAGACAATGTTTTCTTTTTAAATTGTTTGAAAATATTTATTGGGCTGGGAGTGATAGAACTGAGGGTAGGGTTCTTGCCTTGCGTGAGGGCAACCCAGGTTCAATTCCTGGCACCCCTTATGGTGTCCTGAGCCCCACCAGGAGTGATCCCTGGGAATAGAGCCAGGAGTAAGCCCTGCACATCTCTGAATGTGCCCCCCCATAACTAAATAAACATTTAGTATCATTAAGGTGATAAGGTTACAGTGGTGTTAAAGTTCATGGTATTGGTGTCCAAAGTACCATTGTACTCAGGCCTGGTTGTAGAACCTGGGGACACAGCCCAGAACGAAAAGAAACCAGTTCGTGCTTTGGGGGGTATTCATCTTGGCAGAGTGGAGAGCACTGAGAAGGAAAGAGAGAAGCCAGAGCATTTTACACGCTGCTCAGGGACGCAGGAAAGGCAGGGAAGTGGGGAGTGGGGTGGGCTGGGTGGGGATATGGGAGGTGGGAGAGAGATTTTGAACAGGTTACCCAGGGAAGGCCTCAGAGCGAAGGTGGTCTTCAGCAGCGCCACCCTCACAGGAAAGTGAGAGGATGAGGCCCATGGGCAGGGGTGGGGGAGAAAGTCGCAGATGGGGGCACTGTTGGAGGAATAGGAAAGAGGCCGAGGCAGCTGGAGGGGTGAGGGGTGAGGGCAGGCAATGCGTGGACTGAGCGAAGGCCTCAGGGGTAACTTCCAGCTGGGTTTCCTTGCTGGTGGGGGGTGGGGGGGTGGAGAGTTTTGGACCATCGTGGCAGAGATCCACCCTGGGTCTGAACTCCAATATACAGGTTTCTAGATGGGACGTGGCCAGACTGCCTGAAAACATGTATAGGAAGTCTGACCCCGCAGTGTGACTTCCTGGGACCTTCGGGCTCGGTGGGGGCTGGGGACGGGGTAGGGAGTGGGGGCGGGGGGCCACAGAGTCAGGTACTGAGCCGAAGCTGGCGAAACCCACTGAGCACCGAAGCAGGGCAGTTTTTCACCCTCCCAGGTTCCCTGGAGTGGCAAACTGGGGGAGAAAAGTAGAAGCTTTGGGGGCCTCAGGGTCACGCCCAGCCTGCACTGGGCTCACAAGAGGTGTGCAAGTTCTTTGTGGCCGGAACAGCGCCTGAGGTGGGTAACAGTCTTGCCTTCCCGGCTAGGGTGGTCTGCGGGGAGCCCTGACCCGCACAGGCAAGAGGCTGGGCTTGGGTAGTCGGGTCGGGGCTGGAGGTTGGCTTGCTGTATCCCCAAGGTGGGATGTCCACGGGATGTCAAAAGACCGCGTGGCCGCCCACCTACCAGATGATCAGACTTCTTCTTCAAACATGCAATCAGGTTTAGGGCTCAGCTTGAGAGGCCCATTCAGGGTTCCCAGGCCTTGGTATTGGAGGCTCTGCTTCCTGCCTGATCCTTTCCAGATCTCCAAGCTCCTTAAACTTCTGCAGCCCAAGGCCAAGAAGGTGACTGGAGACAGTGTGGAGTGATGGCTGGTACCTCAACCCCGCATAGAGTGGGTTCAGCAGGTCTCAGGGTTGGTCCACAGTTTCCAGGTGCTTCGGTATTTTCAAAAGTGAGAATATTGGGTAACAAGAATACTCAGACTGGGCCAGAGCGATAGCACAGCGGGTAGGGTGTTTGCCTTGCACGCAGTCAACCCAAGTTCAATCCCAGGCATCCCATATGGTCCCCCAGCAGTAAAATATATATATAAAATTACGGTCACTGTCATGGTCCTCCCGTTGTTCATTGATTTGCCCGAGTGAGCCCAGTAATGTCTCCATTGGAGACTTTGTTGTTACTGCGTTTGGCATATCAAGTACGTCACGGGTAGCTTGCCAGGCTCTGCCGTGCGGGCGAGATACTCTCGGTAGCTTGCTGGGCTCTCCGAGAGGGGCGGAGGAATCGAACTTGGGTCAGCAGTAATAACAAGTTTCATGATGGAGACGTTACTGGGCCCGCCCGAGCAAATCAATGAACAACGGGAGAACCGTAACTCTGTGTGTGTGTGTGTGTGTGTGTGTATTACTGTAATATATATACATCCCATATACTCCGCCAGAAGTAATTCCTGAGTGCAGAGCCAGGAGTAACCCTTGAGTTTCGCTGGGTGTGACCCAAAAATCAAAAAAAGAAAAAAAGAATACTCAGAGTTAGAAAGTAGAAAAGTTTATTGGAGAGTAGAAGAGAAAGGAAAAGGAGCTTCCCAGGTGGGAAGGAACTTCCTACAGAACTTAGTTATCTATGGTTCATTGTGTGTGTGTGTGTGTGTGTGTGTGTGTGTGTGTGTGTGTGTGTGTGTGTTCAGGCCCTTTTAAATGAAAATTGGGCTCTTTGCATTTCTTACTGATTGACAGGAATGTTACAGAGAATTCAAGGGTCAAACAGAGTGGTCTGGCCGTTTGCCTTAGGTATTGCCTCCCCCTCCCCATGAACCTCAGCTCTGGGGCAGTTTATGAAGTTGGATAATTGTCAGCTTCCTGTTTATCAGAAAGCGCCCAGCAATTTGCAGGAAGTCAAATATGTAGGATGCAGAGACAGTCAAAAGCGGGACTGCCCCCAGCAGCTGGCGGGGAGAAACTGAGGCTTCCTCTCTCATAACAGGCCTGAAGACTTGTAGCCTCTTGGCCCCAAGCAGAGCCACATCCTGGCCGCTGGCCCACAGTTGAGGGGTCAGAAACAGGACCTCTGTGAAGCTGGGATGGCAGGCCTTATTCTAACCATTTTCTCCTAGATATCAAAACTGGTAGGAAAATGAACGTTTCCCTGCTCTTGCCATAGATCACTATGCAGAGGGTATTCATGCCTGGAAACAAAAAACAAAACAAAACAAAACTCTATCTTCTCGAGGGGCTCAAGAATCACAGATTGGGGCAGCAGATAGGGTGTTTTCCATGCATGTAGCCAACCAACCAGGGGACCCGGCATCCCATATGGTCCCCTGAACACTGCCAGGAGTAATTTCTGAGTGCAGAGCCAGGAGTAACCCCTGAGATCTCCAAGTGTGACCCAAAAAGACAAAAAAAAATCCAGTTTCATATGTCAATCTGATGAATCATATTTCACTACCTCATGTTTTAGTTGTTGGACATTTTAAGTGTCTATGAATATTTCACCTCACTTTTTTTCTTACAAGCATCTTCAGGTCTAATATTAATTTTTCAGTGAAAATTAGAATCACCTTCTATAGGATGATTCTTTTTATCAGAGTAATATTTATAAATTAATTTTTGTTAAGTTTGGCAAGCGGACATAAGACTAAACCTTTCTATCTAAGAAGATGGTGTATTTTTACTCAATTCTTTTTCTTATTTTATATTTTCTAATTTGTGATTTACAAGCTTATATAGGTTTTGCACAAACTTGGCTAAATGTAGTTTAAATGAGACCCATTGTAATTACTGTAAATGGACGCTGCCTCGTTTGCCAAGGTGTCGAAAATCAGATGGGCTGGTCACGTAATGAGATTTAAAGACGACCGCTGGACTAGAGCTGTTACTGACTGGATTCCACGGGATGTCAAAAGACCGCGTGGCCGCCCACCTACCAGATGGTCAGACTTCTTCTTCAAGATCATGAACGATCGGTTTGAGGCCCTTCATGTTCCCGGAGCGAACAGATGCCATTGGGCTACACTAGCACGCGACAGGGACAAATGGAGACGTTACTGGCGCCCACTTGAGCAAATCGACGACTAACGGGAAGTTAAGTGATTAAGTAGTTGAAATTATTCTAGCATTTCTGCTGCAAATTAGGCATTTTCTTCCATTGCGTTGGTTGACTTTGTTTCTATAAACAAAAGTTATTGCTTTCTCTTACTCCTGCCAGGGCTCTGGGGACCATATGGGATGCTGGGGATCAACCCCAGGTCAGTTGATCATGTAAGGCAAGTGCCCTACCCACTGTATTATCTCTCCAGCCCCAAAGCTGTTGATTTCTGTATGTTAATTGTAGAAATCCTACCACCTTAATTCTTGTAATGATGATAGTCATATCAGTCATACTTTGGGGTTTCAAAGTATAAAGCAAATCGTCTGCAACTAGTGATTGTTTCATCTCCTTCCTTCTATGATTCTCTCGTCACCCAGATGGGGCATGCACTGTCTCATGGTACCGCATCCCTAGCTCTTCCTTATTTGGGGGACCAGATCCAGAAGTTATCAGGGCTTACTTCTGATCCTGTGTTTGGCGATCACTCGTGGCAGGACTCTGGTGACATGTGTGGTGCTGGGGATTGAACCCAGGTCAGCTGCATGCAGGCAAACACCCTACTCACTGTACCAGCACTCTGGTCCTACTTATCAGTTGTCTCTTTAGTGTTTCTCTTTTTCTACTTGTATAGTCCAATACTTATAACACAAGATTGAATAATTGGGTGGTAAAAGGCAATTGTGTCATTCTTACTTAAGAATTAAGGTTTCTACTGTTCTTGTATTCTACATTTTGAGATTTTAAGGTCATATCATCTAACAATCATTTATTTATATGTCATTGCTTTTTAAAACACAAGAATAAACTGTCAAATGTTGTGGAATTCTGTTTAAACAAGTACAGAGGTGACAGCATGATTTTTTTTTGTTTTAGAAGTAAGTGGATTTCCCAATCCTGAATTTTGTTTGCATCCTGGAATAAACCACACTTTACCATGATAGACATTGTTAGTTTTACCTCCTGGAGAGTTGTGTGTGACAAATATATTTGCTAGCACTTTTATTGATAGCAAAATTTGATTTTTTTTGTGTATGCAAAGTACATAACTCTAAAGTGTACATGTAGATTAATTTACACATGCATATATGTGTATCTACATTATACATATATAAAAATTCACACACAAATAATTAAAATTTAATCGATGAGAAAAATGCAATAAAATGCAGGATTGAGGCCAGAGCAATGGTACAACTCCATGCAAATGTCGTGTTCTTTTCTTGCATGAGGATGACTTGGCTTCCATCCCTGACACCCCATAAGGTTCCCTGAACCCCACCAGGAGTGACCCCTGAGTACAGAGCCAGGAGTAAGCCTTGAGGACCTCTGGATGTGGTCAAAAACCAAAGCATAAAAATAAAATACAGGGTTAAATTTAAAAAGGTAGAAAATGTGAAGCTAAGGAATAGATCAGCTAGGGCGATTGGAAAATAAATATCCACATGGTAGGATTTAGTTGAATGATATTACAACTATTTAAAGAGTAGATGTAAAATTGTCAAATTAAAATGAAAAATTAGGTAAAATAAAAAAGGGCTGATAGCCAAGTTTACAGTAAGCACACAATAAAAAAGCAAAGAATGAATATAAAAGAATGAAATATTATACTACACAACACAAAAAGAAAATTGGTTGGTTATCATAATATCTGACAAATAATTTTTACTCTTCTAAAGGTAGGAATTATTACTTGAGAGAAAGAGAATATTTTACTATACTAAACGGACCAACTGAATAAGAAAATGTAAGGATCTGAAATATGTACACACCTAATAATATTCAAAAACATGAATTAGAATTAAAGGAAGTAATAAATCAGCAATTATAGCTGAGAATTTACCATGCATTTTTCTTCTATTTGTTATTATATATTAATTATACTTGATTTTCACAGACTAATGCAACCAAGGCTTGGATTTGCATTTATTTTGATATATCTACCTCTTGAGCTGATGCCATTGGACTACACTAGCACATGACAGGGACAAATGGAGATGTTACTGGCACTCACTCAAGCAAATTGATGAATAACGGGATGTCAACTGATCAAGTGATCAAGTGATCTACCTCTTTTTTTTCTTTCTTTTTTTTTTTTTATTTATTTCTTTATTGAATCACCGTGGGAAAGGTTATAAAGCTTTCAGGTTTAGGTCTCAGTCATGCAAATATCAAACACATTTCCCTTTACCAATACTTATTTTTTACCATGAAGAACCCCAATAAAACCCCACCCCCCCACCCCTCCCCGTCCCTGTGAGGCAGATGAATTCTAGTTAACACTCTATCTGCTTTGATTAGATTCATTGTTTCAATAAGATTCACCACTATTATTTAGAGTTTACCTCCCCCCAAATCAGACATGCTGAAAAAGCATTGTGAAGTGATTTGCTTTCTACAGCTGGGTTCAAGAATTAAATGTTGGTTTTGGATTTCTGCTATTTTACTTATTGACCCTGGAAGTATTTCTACTGAAAGTCAGATAGTTAAGAAATTGGTTTCTGTGCTCTGGAGTTGTGGCCGTGCTGGAGAGCCACTCATGGGGGGCAACTGGTGACCTCGGTAGGGCGTGAAGGGCGGACCGAAACGCCCCCCTTCCCATGAGGTTTTAATCGCCCCCACTCCCCCGGCTCATACCTGCTGTCCACAAGGCTCCTGTGCAGCCGCCATCTTTCTTTCCAGAGAGGAGAAGGCGACTGGGGCAAAACCCTTTCCCCTCCGGACAGACCTGATCGCCTGGATTAACGCATAGTCCGTTCACTTTTCTGCTCCAAGCTGCTGGGTTCTGCATTAAGTCCTTGTGCTTCTGGGGCCATGGCCGTGCTGGAGAGCCGCTCGCGGGGGGCAACTGGTGACCTCGGTAGGGCGTGAAGGACGGACCGGAACGCCCCCCTTCCCATGAGGTTTTAGTTGCCTCCACACCCCCGGCTCATACCTGCTGTCCACAAGGCTCCCATGTGGCCGCCATCTTTCTTTCCAGAGGGAGAAGGGTGGAAGGGACCAACACCCTTTCCCCTCAGGGCAGACATGATGGCCTGGATTAACGCATAGTCCTTTCACTTTTCTGCTCCAAGCTGCTGGGTTCTGCATTAAGTCCTTGTGCTTCTGGGGCTGTGGCCGTGCTGGAGAGCCACTCATGGGGGGCAACTGGTGACCTCGATAGGGCGTGAAGGACGGACCGGAACGCCCCCCTTCCCATGAGGTTTTAGTCGCCCCCCCCTCCCTCGGCTCATACCTGCTGTCCACAAGGCTCCCATGCGGTCGCCATCCTTCTTTCCAGAGAAGAGAGGGCAAATGGGGCAACACCCTTTCCCCTCTGGGTAGACATGATGGCCTGGATTAATGCATAGTCCTTTCACTTTTCTGCTCCAAGCTGCTGGGTTCTGCATTAAGTCCTTGTGTTTCTGGGGCTGTGGCCATGCTCCAAACTTAACTCTGATTTTCAGGGAGAAAGGTTGGGTGGTTTACTTCCCATGGATCAGTTTGTATATAGAGAGAAGTCGCGCGGCTGCATAAGCGGCCGTGCGGTTTTGAGGAAAAGTCCTAGTTCCCGCATACTCGAGCTGTGCTTGTAGAGGCTTCTGGTCACCGGGGTTCCATCTGGGGGAGGCGGGAGGCGGTACCTACCCCATCTGGGACTTCCCGATGATCTCGGCTCTTTTTGGAACCTGTTTTTTTTTTTTTTTCCCTTCAGGATCTGTGGATCCCGCCCTCCATGTTGTCCTTCTCTTTGGCTGAATGCTGCAAAGATGGCGCTGGGGGGGCGGGCTGTGGGCGTGACTTCCAGAATCTGAGGTTACCTGGGAGTTGTAGTCCCGGCAGATTTGAGGAAAAGTCCTCGTTCCCGCATACTCGAGCTGTGTTTGTAGAGGCTTCTGGTCACCGGGGTTCCATCTGGGGGAGGCGGGATGCAGCACCTACTCCATCTGGAACTTGCCGGTGATCTCGGCTCTTTTTGGAACCTGTTTTTTTTTTTTTTTTCCTCCGGGATCTGTGGTTCCCGCACCCTCCATGTGGTCCTTCTCTTAGACTGAACGCTTCAAAGATGGCGCTGGGGGGCGGGCTGTGGGCGTGACTTCCAGAATCTGAGGTTACCTGGGAGTTGTAGTCCCGGCAGATTTGAGGAAAAGTCCTAGTTCCCGCATACTCAAGCTGTGCTTGTAGAGGCTTCTGGTCACCGGGGTTCCATCTGCGGGAGGCGGGATGTGGTACCTACCCCATCTGGGACTTCCTGATGATCTCGGCTCTTTTTGGAACCTGTTTTTTTTTTTTTTTTTCCCTTCGGGATCTGTGGATCCCGCCCTCCATGTTGTCCTTCTCTTCAGCTGAATCAGGTGATCTACCTCTTAATAATGCAATAAACTTGCAAAAATCTAACCTATTTACTTCGAAATATTGTTTTGTAACTTTGCCTCTACCTTATAAAGTTACAAGACAATATATATTTTGCTTCAAACAAAATATTATTTTCTCTGTTCCCCCATATTTAGTCTTTCCAGAGCTCTTTGTTCAGGAAGTTCTCTGTTTCCATCTGGGAATATTTTTTTCTTACTTAAAATATCCTTTAGTATTTCATCTACTGCTTCTCTATTAAGAATTGATTATTTAATTTTTTTGGCTTTTTTCTTTTTTGCTTGAAAAATTTTATTTGCCTCCATATTAGAAGGAACTTTTTGCTGGATACAGAATTCTAGTTTGTGGTGTTTTCTTCTGCACATCACTTTCATACATCATTCTATTGTCTTTTGACCTTCATAGTTAATGCTGTAAAGTGGATTCTTAGTTTTACTCTTGCTCCATTAAAGGGTCTGGATATGATTTTTTTTATCTAGATGCTTTGGAGATATTTTCTTTATCTTTATTATTTATATTATCTTTATCTTTACCTGTTTAACCCAGATATTTTAACTTTTCATATTTTTTTTGTTTTTGGGCCACACCCAGCTATGCTAAGGGGTTACTCCTGGTTTTTCACTCAGTAATTACTTCTGGCAGTGCTCAGGGGACCACAATGGATGCTGGGGATCAAACCTGGGCTGGCTGCATGAAAGGTAAGCACCTACCTGCTGTACTATCTCTCTGGCCCCAAACTCAGTTATTTTTAAATGCAATTTCTTTTATATCTTCCATGAATTTCAGTGAGACTCTAGATAATTGAGTTTGTATCTATCATTAGTATTAGAACATTTTGGCCATTATCTCTGCAAATAATCTGAATACATCTATAGGAGTTTAAAAGTGTATTTTATCATAAGAAAGGGAATATTGTCTTTATATTTGAAAACAGATACTGCTTCAGTGTCTTCTTTTATAAGTAAAGGATTGTAAAAAATCTCTGTGGGTGTAAAAATAAAAACACTTTGTGAGACATATAACATTTGACATAATTAAATAGATAAAACACACTTTGTACTTCTGTAGACCTACTCAGATTCTCCCCTTACATTTTAAACAATCTTTATTCTTATTAATTTTATATTTGTAGAATTTATTTATGTAACTCTTAAAACGTACTAGCACAGAATTATTCATATTTTTTAAATTTATAGATCTGAAAAAAGATATAATCCATGAAAAAGTTTTAATTTATCAATTTGTTATAGATATTTATTTATAAATTTATTTATCAATCAATTTATTTATCAGTTTACTTATTATATTTACTATTTTGTGAAATTCCAGGAGTTTAACCCTATTTACCTATATGTGTATAGGTGTCACAACCTCCACAACTATAAAAGCAAAAAGAGATCATCCCAAATATGAGATTAAAAAAATGAAACAGTAAAGAAACAACAAATGGTCAGTTATAAGAACTGAAGATTTTGTCCATAGACCTGAACTTACATGGGGTGAATTAGAGGGGGCATTTGTGGCACGGGTGGGGGGAAGTGGTTGTCTGGTGATGGGTGTGGCATAGCAACGATGCATCCATGAGAAATATGAGTGACATACTTTGTAAATCCCCATACCTAAATAAAAACTGCGGCTCAATTTTAATGCTGTTGGAATTACTGCTTATACATGGGAGATCTTCTCCAGCTTAGGCCTATATTGGCAGAGATCTTAGAGGAAGATTTAAGACAAGTTCCTTTCCTCCACTGTGAGTATTAGGTTATCATATTTTCTGTTTTTTCCGGAGTCAGTTTTAGTAAATTATAGTTAATTGTTGTAGTTACTGGTTTTGGCATATCGAATACACAGCGGATAGCTTGCCAGGCTCTTCCGAGAGAACGAATCCGGAGTTCTGACATCCGTCGACGATCAAGGATCAGGGACGCTGTCTCATTTGCCAAGGTGTCAAAAATCAGATGGGCTGGTCACGTAATGAGATTTAAAGACGACCGTTGGACTAGAGCTGTTACTGATTGGATTCCACGTGGCCGCCCACCTACCAGATGGTCAGACTTCTTTGTCAAGATCATGAATGATCGGTTTGAGGCCCTCCATGTTCCCGGAGCGAAGAGATGCCATTGGGCTACACTAGCACGCGACAGGGACAAATGGAGACGTTACTGGCGCCCGCTTGAGCAAATCGACGACTAACGGGAAGTTAAGTGATTAAGTGATAGTTAATTGAACAACATTGTCCAATGAAGATAAACTACAAACCACATACATAATTTAAAATTTCCTAGTAACCATGTTCAGAGAGTTTAAAATGTTATAAATTATTTTAAATGTTTTAGTCAATTAAATTACCTAAAATATCAAAGCAAACAAACACTGTCCTCCCATTGTTCATCGATTTGCTTGAGCAGGCCCAGTAACATCTCCATTTTGAGACTTGTTGTTACTGTGTTTGGCATATTGAATACGTCACGGGTAGCTTGCCAGGCTTTGCCCTGCGGGGTAGCTTGCTGGGCTCTCTGAGAGGGGCGCAGGAATCGAACCCGGCTCGGGTGGGCTGGCTGATGTGCAAGGCAAATGCCCTACCATTGTGCTATCATTCCAGCAAGTGCCTAAAATATCATTATCAGTATTGTTGACATGTGATCAGTGAAAAGCACTAATCAAAATATTTTTATCTTCAGAATCTCCTGCCTTTTATTGTGATAACACATCTAGTTACTTTATTTCTGTTTTGGTAACATGGTCTATAATAGTGTTCATATTTATGCATTATGTATATGATGTGACTATATCACATCTATCGCCAAAAGGCTATTATCCATCCACCACTGTCCCCAGGTCACATTTATTCACCTCATCTCCCCTCATCCCAGCTTGGTAACCAGTTATCACAGTCTAAGGGTTTTTTTAATTAGTCATTGTCTATTCCTAGACTTTGTTTCTTTACATAAAATATGTAAATGGATCATCGTGTATTTGTCTTTTTCTGTGTGGCTTATTTCACTTAATGTGACACCCTCTAGTTTTATGTTGTTGCAAAATGCAAGATTTCATCTTTCACTAGAGCTGAATAATATTCCATTGTATAGGAACCAGAATTTTTTTTTATCTACTTATCAGTCACTGGGTACTGAGGATGTTTCCAGATCTTAATTGCGAATAGCACTGCAGGAAATATAAGGATGTACATGTCTTTTCAAACAAGACAACACACCTAATTTAGACTAGCACATTTTTTTCCCACAGAAATTGCTTTATTTTACCTATATACAAAGACCTTAATTTAAAGCATTTCTCTATAATCTTGGGTTGTATATATATATATATATGTATATATATATATTTAAATTTTTTAACAGTGAGACATCATGAGGTACAGTTGCAGACTTACACATTTTTGTGCTTGGGTTTCAATTATACAATGATCAAATACCCATCCCTCCACCAGTGCCCATTTCCTACCACCACGGATCCCAGTATCCCTCCCACCCCCCACCTCCCCCATCCCACCCCGTCTCTGTGGCAGGGCATTCCCCTCTGTTCTCTCTCTCCTTTTGGGTGTTGTGGTTTGCAAAAGAAACATTGAGTATCAATCATGTTTGGTTTATAGTCTACTTTCAGCACGCTTCTCCCATCCTGGGAGGATCCTCCCAACACCTTTATTTGGTGTTCCCTTCTTTATTGGAGCTCCCTTTCCCCATAGTATGTGTGGTTGGCCTCCAGGTCATGGAGTAAAATTCCTGGTACTAATCTCGGCCATTCTTGGGTGTTAGTTTCCTATTTTGTTACTTTATGTTCCCCAGATGAATGCAATCTTTCTATGTCTATCTCTCTCTTTCTGACTCATTTCGCTTAACATGATACTTTCCATGTAGTACCACTTGTATGTAAATTTCGTGACTTCTCTTTTCTAACAGCTACATAGTACTCCATAGTGTAAATGTTTCAAAGTTTCTTTAACCAGTCATCTGTTCTCGGGCACTCAGGTTTTTTCCAGATTCTGGCTATTGTAAAGAGCTAGCACATTTTAAATGCTCAGTCTTCATAGTAATAGACAGTCTCTACATTGGAGAGCTCATTTTTGGAAAGTTGTTTTTTTTCATCCATTTTTTAAAGTGTACTTGAAGTTTAATTTTAAAATTATACATAATATATTACATGTTATTTTACAATTTTGTGAAAATGACTTTTACTTGGCTTGTCTAATTTTTCATTAGTTCTCTGCTTTGAATTCATCTAGTCCCATTTTTATGTATTTGCTCTTTCTTTATGGTTTTATGTTACATGTTTATGTATATTGCTATTTTTGTTTTTCAAAGAAATCGCTTTGAATAAATGAATTAGCTCTATTGTCTTCTATGTATAATCATATTCTAATTTCATTTATTAATTTAGACCTTCAGCTCTTCTACCCTTTAGTTTATTTGACTGTTTTTTCTCAGTTATTTTATTTTTCCTTTCTATATCTAAGTATAAGCTGTATAATATAATGCTATATATTTTGAGTGTGGAGTTTAGACCACACCCAGCATTGCTTGGGGCTTTCTCCAGCTCTGTGCTCAGGGAACACTCCTGGAAGTGCTCAGAGGACCATATTCTGTGCAGAGTTGGCTACTTACAAAGTAAGTGACTGAAACCTTGTATTATCTCTCCATCCTCCTCTAGGCATTTTTATCAAAAATTACTTGATGAACTTGATGAACTGATGGTATGGTCTTCGTTCTTTTATTTTGTGGCATCACTTTGTGGGTTATTATTATTTTTTTTTAATTTGGCTTAACACTTGCTTAAAAGAGTAGCAGTGTCTTCCCATTGTTCATCGATTTGCTAGAGCGGGTCCAGTAACGTCTCCATTGTGAGACTTGTTGTTACTGTGTTTGGCGTATTGAATACATCATGGGTAGTTTACCAGGCTTTGCTGTGTGGGTGAGATACTCTTGGTACCTTGCCATACTTTCTGCGAGGGGTGAAGGAATCGAACCTGGGTCAGCCAGGTCGGCCGCGTGCAAGGCAAACGCCCTACCACTGTGCTGTTTGAACTTATTTTTTGGCTGGTGAGGGCTCTTTTCTACCCCTAAAATTTTGAGATACCTTTCCACATTGACATTAAAGATTGTTTTTCATTCTGCCGTGGCATTTTGTTGTTGTTTTGAAATGTTGACATTTACTCTGTGATCACTTGGAAAGAATGTACCCTCTGTTTTTCTTATATTCTTCTTCAGTCTTTGCTATCCCTCCCCTGCCCTACACTTTTTCCTGTAAAGCTTTGAACATTTACTTCTCTCTTCCTTGGTATACTGTAGCTTCAGCATTCTGTATGTAAGAATGCATTGGATTTAATTATCCTTCTCAGGCTTGATATATTTTTCTGAGGGTTCATGTCTTATTTCAAAAATGAAGCATTCTCAGCTGGTATCTTTTGGAACATTGCCCAGTTATTTTTCTTTTCCTTTCTTTCTTTTCTTTTTCTTTTCTTCTCTTTTCTTTTCTTTCCTTTTCTCTTTCTTTTCTTTTTTTCACTTTTTTCCCTTGCTGGATCACTCCTGGTGATGCTTAGGGATTACTCCTGGTTCTACACTCAAGAACTACTCCTGGCGATGTTCGGGGGACCATATGGGATGCTGGGAATTGAGCCTGAGTCAGCTGTGTGCAAGGCAAATGCCCTCCCTGATGTTATATCACTCTGGTCTTCCTGATTCTTTTCTATATTAAATCTCCTTTTAGATACACATTGGTTCTTCCCATTCTCATGTTCACATTTTTTCCCACTTCTCTCTCATATTTTCCATTGCTTTATTTTTTTGAGATGTTTGGGTAATTTTCCCCAAACTTTGAGTTGGCTAATATTCATCTGTGGCAAATATGTGTTATGGATGTATATAGCATTTTCCTATTGAAAGTCATTTCCTCTCTCTAAGTTCTTTTATATCCTTCAGCAAAATCTTTGTCATATTTTCTTTCCATTCTTATAGTTCATGTTTATTTCTTTATTCTTTTAAGCATGTTAAACCTCTTTTATGTTTCCCTATCATCCTTGGTTCTTAATATATGAGTTCTCATATTTATCTGTGATATTTCTGTTACGATGATTGAATTCCTCATTACTTTGTTATTTCATTAGTGTTTGGTGTGACTTGTATGTAAATCCCAGTTCCCTGAGTTTGGGGACTCCCTCTATAGGGCCCTTTGGGGTGTTCCTCCTTAGGGTTCATTGTGCTAAACTCTGGACCTTGACTCTGTGGCTTGAGACCACCGCTCTAGGCAGTAGTATGAAATAACATAGCACTGGCTTAAATTTTGGATTTCTAGTATTTTTTGTGTTTTCTTCTCCAAGGTCCTAATAGATGACCCCTTTCTTGCTAGTTTGTCAGATTGGTAAGTAGAATATTTGTAACCTTTGTTACTTTTTTTTCAAATTTGGAACAAGGTTATCAATTACAGGCCATTGGAGGTCATCCACTCTTTTTTTGCTTTTATTTATTTATTTTTTAAAAAATTTTTATTAGTGAAGCACCATGAGGTACAGTTGTAGACTTACAAATTTGGGGGCTTGGGTTTCAGTTATTCAATGATCGAGTACCCATCCCTCCACCAGTGCCCATTCTCCACCACCACTAATGCCAGTATTCCTCCCACCCCCCATCCCCCCATCCCACCCTACCTCTGTGGCAGGTCATTCCCTTTTGTTTTCTTTCTCCTTTTGGGTGCTGTGGTTTGCAAAAGAGGAATTGGGTGACAATCATTTTCGGTCTATAGTCTATTTTCAGCATGCATCTCCCATCCTGGGCGGATCTTCCCAACACCCTTGATTTGGTACTCCCTTCTCTATCTGAGATGCCTTTACCTCTAGAGTGTGTGGCTGACCTCCAAACCATGGAGTAAACGTCCTGGTACTTATCTGGGCTATTCTTGGGTGTTAGTCTCCTATTTTGTTACCTTATGTTCTCCAGATGAATGCAGTATTTCTATGTCTGTCCCTCTCTTTCTGACTCATTTCGCTTAGCATGATACTATCCATGTAGTACAATCTTAATTAAGCATATGTGCTGAGGTCCTCTCTCTCTGTCTCTCTCTGTCTCTGTCTGTCTCTGTCTCTGTCTCTCTGTCTGTGCCTCTCTCTCTGTCTTTCTCTGTCTCTGTCTCTCTGTCTCTGTCTCTGTCTCTCTGTCTCTCTCTCTCTCCTTCTCCTTCTCCAAGTGACCCTTGAATTTGCAACTCCCATCTCCCATCACATCCTGTTTTCCACAAGTCTCTCTTAAGGAACTCCCAACCTCATTCCCCACAGTTGTTACCTTAGAACCTTAGCCTGAACGGAACATTTTCAAGAAATTTCGCCTAGAAATTTTATTCTATTCATTTTAGAATGGCAGTCACTGAAATTCTTGAGAAATTGAAGCACAAACGATACAGCTGTTACCTATAGATCTAGACTTCCTTTCACAGTGAACTGGCAGTGGCACTGTAGGGTGAAAATTTAAATTGCCCAATTTTTTTAAGAGGGCAGTCATAGTCCTTTATTTCCCAGGGAAGGGGGACTGTGCTTGTTCTGTTTTGTCCTGGTGGGGGTGAGGGGATACTTCTGTGGAAAAGTTTGAGAAGCACTGCCCCAAGATGACCTTGGCTGCTGAAATGGAAATCGCTGTATGCACAAGTGTCTGATGTGTAAACTCCCTCCCGGAGCAGAGGGCACTTGTCTGGCTCAGTGGTCTGCATCTTTTGTTTTGCCTCAGCTTGCCCTAAAAGGTCAGGGAGAAGAGCTCTAAGAATTATTATGACTCGGGGCAAGAAGTTAAAACTCACCAGAGACTGGAAAGCAGGAAGAATCAGAACTAACAGCAGCTCCGTGGTGTTCTTCTAAATCCTCACTGCTAACAGCTTCCCATGACCCTTCCAGAAATATTACTTGCACGCATAAAGAGTTTTTTTTCTGCCTCATGCAAATAGGATCACAGTTTCCTTGTTCTGCTGATTTCAGTTTTTTTCTTCATACACGTTTGATTTTAGAAAGATTCCTATTCACAGAATAAACTGGAACAAGAGCACAAAGTTCTCAACGTCCTAGCCCCAAATCCTCCTATTAGTCTTTTTACTGAATAAATTTGGCATGTGACTAGTGTCATTTTAAGGTGTCAGGCTATTGCTTTGATTCGTCTCTGTACTATGATGCAATGATGTATGGCTATTGCAATGCTATTTTTCACATGGCTTACACAGAGCACAATAGTCTTTCTTTGTAGATTATCCTGTGCCTCAGATCTCTACAGCTTAATCAGGACAGGTTGCAAGTTTGTGCATTCTTACCCTTCTCCCTCCCACCTCCCATACTTTGATAACTACCATTTTTCTCTTCTATCCATGAGATCTACAGCCAGTCTCTGACTGGCCTATTTCCCTTCGTGCACTCTGCTCGAGGTCCCATTCCATACTCTGCTAATGGCAGACTACTCTCCCTTCTCATGTGTGGGAGATCACTGTCCCCCCAACAAAAACCCAACCCTAAGGTTGGGATAGTTCCCTGGGCAAAACAGCATAGGTCTTAGAATATAAACTAGGCAGCAAAAAATCACCCAGAAAACAATAGAATAGATTAGAAGGCAATCAAAAATTGTCCAGGAAAGAATAGAATAAAACAAGTTAGGGTCTTCTCAGTGTAGAGAGTGGCATGGGCAAAAATCAAATAGCAAATTCCCACAACTTTCTACTTTAAGGGCTCCTGCTGATAGGCTCTGTGAAATCTCCTCTGTTCTTTCTCTGTTCTTAATGTACCCACTAAATTTTGGTTTTTGGGTTACACCTGGCAATGCACAGGGGTTACTCCTGGCTCTGCACTCAGGAATTACTCCTGGCAGTGTTCAGGGGACCATATGGGATGCTGGGAATTGAACCCATGTTGGCCGCTTGCAAGGCAAACACCCTACCTGCTGTGCTATTGCTCCAGCCCCTGTACCCACTAAATTTTGATGTGCTCATAACTGCCCTTAATGTCTCTGGTGACTTCCACAATGGCTCACGTGTTGGGAGCCAGGGTTGCAGGGGACAATATTGTACTGGATAAATGGCCAGCCTGAGAGCTCCCTCACAGTTGCCCAGTCAGCCCTAAAGCTTGGAAAATCCTTATGTATTTGTTTGCCTCCTTATGTGCTTGTCTCATTCTCTACAGCCAACCTCCACTGGAGAGAGGTTGAAGATTTCAATCTGACTGGCTTTAGATACTTAGGGCTTATACTTTTTATTTATTTTCTTTTACCCATACATTTCGGACACCATTTCATTGTGGCTCACGTAGCTTTCCCACGTATTTGTAGCAGGTGCTGAAACTCAGTGGAGTTTAATGCATTAATGATCCTCCCTTAAAGTTAGGACAGAGAAGAGACCACTATGGCCATGATAATTGGAAATGGTTAGTCTGAACAAGAGCTGAGTGCTGAGGAGTGATAAAGGGACAAACATGAGACCCTTTCAGTACCTGTATTGCAAACAATAATGAGAGAGAGAGAGAGAGAGAGAGAGAGAGAGAGAGAGAGAGAGAGAGAGAGAAATGTCTGCAGTAGAGGCAGGCAGGGGTGTGGGTGATTGGGAGGGAAATTAGAAATGTTGCTAGTGGAAAATTTACACTGGTGAAGGGATGGGTGTTGGAACATTGTACGAGTGAACCCCAATCATGAACAACTTTGTAACTGTGTATGTCATGGTAGTTTGATAATTCTTTTTAAAAATTGATCTTCCCTTACTAGACTCTGGGTTCTTTTTTTCCTTTGTCATGATTCCCAGGCACACTTTTTGCGGGGAGATGTGCACGTGTACAGATTTGTGCAGATGCTTTTTTGTGTATGCTCTGATGTCAAAGGGAAGATGCTGGTCTAGAAGTTGGTGCTTTTATTAGACAGACTGGGCTGTTCTCCCCACACTCAGTTATAACTTAGACCATCACCTTTTGGTTGCCTGTAGGCACCTCACTCAGGGAGCAGGATTTTAAGACGCCTCCAAATCACATAAGGGTTCATGATGAAATAACATCATTGTTTAACATATCTGGGGATGCATTTGTCATATTTGTTGTCAGTATTATTTTTTTTCCCAGGAATTTCTTGATAAATAAAACTAAGAGTTTATTTCCATATTTCCCTTCCCTTTGGCTGTTGCTGTTTCTGCTGGACCCTTGATGGTGGTGCTAAGTGTTGGCTACTGACTGGGGATTGCTCTCTTTAGTTGTAGTGCGCAGGCACAACCCAGATGCAGTGTTTTCCAGGGGTCACTCCCCCTTTCCCAGTCATGATGCCCCCGTACTTAGTTGGTCCAGAAACCACACACTTTGCTGTGGTGTGAGGGATCTTAAACAACAGAGCTGCTGGAACTGCACTCAGGAATGTGAGGTGGTGGTGTGGAGGGGTAAGATGGGGAGGGAGGTTGAACTTGTGACTCTACCAGCCTCAGGCTTGCAAGGTGGGTGATTTTGCCACTGAGACATTCTAGGCCTTCTGATACATTCTTTTTTTTTTTTCTTTTTGGGTCACACCTGGCGATGCACAGGGGTTACTCCTGGCTCTGCACTCAGGAATTAGTCCTGGTGGTGCTCTGGGGACCATATGGGATGCTGGGGATTGAACCCAGGTCAGCCGTGTGCAAGGCAATTGCCCTACCTGTTGTATTATTACTCCGCCCCCCTGATACATTCTTAAAAACAAAAAAAAAAACAAAACAAAAAACCCCCAACGATTTAACACATCTAGAGTCAAGTCTATCCTGTCCTTCCTATAGCCACAGTTAGCACTTGTCTTTCAGCAAGAGGGTCCTGAAATTGAGGAGCTGAGAAATACTCTGATATGTTTCTCATCCTGAAACTCAGAGGCTGAAAACATATGGGGAAGCCAGAAGTGGAGAGACCGGGAGGCTGAGTGGTGAGAGCTAAGGCCAGGGCATTCCTTGCTGGGGAATCCTTCAGCAGAGGTCAGCGGTGGACAGTGTCATCCACTGGACCCAGAATGGCTTGACTGCTGCCAGGACTACATCTCATAGAGCCCCCTCAGATTTGGTCACTCGCCTGGTAATTTGGGTTCAGGCTTTAGGAGAAGAGGAACATCTCACACTCAGGAATGTGGAACTCGCTGTTTCCAAATTCCAAAATGCTGCCGGGCTAGTGAAGCTCCTTTATCCTTGGTGACTGCAGGGCAAAGGGACTGTGTTTTTCAGAGTCTCTGTAAGCCTGGCCTTAAATGTCACTCTGGGCACTGGGACCTTGGATCGTGTCCTCATTCAAAGCTCATCCATCTTCCATCAGCAGTGCTTGAGTGACATGGAATGCTAAGTGCTCAGTGGAGGTCATTATTCAAATGCCTAGAATTCCTGTCGCCATCTTGATACCAGACCAAGAATGAAGTCCACTCCAAAGGCAGAGGGAGACATAGAACTAGTTCTTTGTTGGCATCCTTGAGTCATCTAACCCTGAATTTCCCTTCCAGGGAGTCTTGATGATAGAGCATGATGCCTTCCCGTCTTGTTGATGCTGGTCCCTGTCAGAGTTTCTGTGACTTGTGGCCAGAGACACCCAGTGGATGAAGTTCTGTCTAGGACCAAAGCATCACAGCACCCCCACGGTCCTTAGGACGCCCCAGGAGCAGGAGCTGGAAACACACAACAGCACTGCTATTTTTGCAAATCTTCTCTGAGGTAAAATTTCCTCTCTTACTCTCCTCTAGTGAGCCAACCCTCACACCTCCGCCGAGCTTTTCACTTTCATTCCACTTGGCTCCTAGTCTTCTGGAAGAGTCCAAAAAAATCTCCCACCCGGTGCAGGTCAGGCTCCTGTTTATGAGGAAGGCTGAGTCACGGCTCTGTAGTGGGGGGTTGCTCTCGAGTCAAGACACAAAGCGTTCCCACAAGACCAGATTTGGAGAAGCAGTTCAGGTTGACTGTTTGGTTTCCCCTGTCTTCCCTTCTGAGAACTTTGAGCAGCCTGGGTGTCTGCTCTCCGGGGGTACAAGAGGATTTGGGTTTGGTTAGTAAATGAACCTGATAGTATTATTCCTCCAGGATTTCTGTCCCCGTACTTTGTCATCCTTGGAACCAAATTCATCTCCTGCTGGTTTCAAGATGGCCACGTTCACTTGAGGAGCAACATCCTGAGAAAAGAAGAAGGAGACTTTCTTCCTGTGGCTTCCTCTCAGGACAGTTGACCAACACACACTGGCCTCACTGTATTCTCGCTGCAGGTTCTGTCCTTGTCTTAGCACCATTGCCTCTCAGGCTTGTCCTATTGAGCCTCCTTTCCGAAGCAAACAGCTGCTGGAGTGGGGTGGGTGTCTGAACAAAATGAGAATTATTTGAAGAGGGAGAATGGGAATATATGGAACCATCCAAGAGGCCAGCTGTAAATATGATGTGCAATTTTACTGCGTTCCAGGATTTGATCGACAATATTGCTCACACCCACCTCAGCCCCAGGAGGCTCTATCATGCCCCCATTTTACAGAGGCGTAAATTGGCCTTCCCAGCGAAGAGCTTTTGCTATTATTCAACACGCTCTTTTTCTAAAACCCTTTGGAAATAGAGTTTGCAAGTGGGCTGCTCCGGGCTCTCATTTCCCAGGTGGTGGGCGGAGTTCAGCCTAGTGTGTGTGAACCCCCTGCCACCAAGGAGGCTGAGGGTCCCCACCCCCTCAGATGCAGGGTCTCCTCTGGATGCTTCTCATCTAGAGCCATCCACAGCCACTGCTGTCAGCAGAGACAGATCCTTTTGATAACAGGACCGGTTACCAGATGGAATTATACCAGAAGCAAGGTCAGGCGGAGACCTCTGGAGATTGACACGTCTCTCCCGCCCCCGTGCCCGCCCACTCAGGGCCACCCAACAAACGATGCCCTGGAGCTTTGGCATGCAATTAAAAGTGAAGAAATGCTTAATCAAATCATGCCACTTGAAGTGAGTGAGCCGGGCTGGAATGAAAAAGCCCAGCAACACTGCCCACAGTGGAAATTTACTAGCCCTCAGCCAGACACCAAATACTCCCGGGTTGTTTTGAAATAGATATCTTTGTGTTCTGTCAAGTTCTGAGATCCCTTGAAAATATTTAAAAACTTTTCCCTTAATGAGGATTGCTTTAGAAGCTCTCTCTCTCTCTCACTCTCTCACACTCTCAGTCTCTCCTCTCTCTCCTCTCTCTCATGCTCTCTCTTTTCTCTATCTCTCTCACTCTCTCACACTCTCACTCTCTCTCCTCTCTCTTCTATCTCCTCTCTCTCATGCTCTCTCTCTCTCTTCTCTCTATCTCTCTCTCACTCTCTCTCTTCACTTCTGCCCTCAGAGACTAGTGTGTGGATGGAAACAGCATAAATCCACACCGACAGAAGCCCATGCTTCGTACCCCAAACATCTTTCCACACAGGCCAAGACTCAAGACTGCTCTCATTTGAAAAACTTTCATTTCAATTTGCCACCCTTGTACCTCAACTTAATAAATCACTTTCCGTCATTATCAAAATAGTCTCTTGCCACATATTTCCCTTCTTGGTTAAAATAAACAAAGCCACAACCCCTGTTGGGAGGGCGCTCAGGATGTGCTCTGCTGTACATGAGAGAAGCATGTTCTTGAGGGATCTCGAAGAGCTTCCTGTGGACATATCCTGTGCAGTTAATGCTCTATGCGTCACTTCCTGTGGCATGGAAGACAAGGGACAAGGAGCAGCTGCCTCGAACCTTCCAGGTTCCAGTGTCTGCGTCCTTCAAGGCTTTGATTTCTCAGGACACCTCCACCCCACTCTGTCCGCAGTGGACTGGGTCAAGGGTTTGGGATCTTGAGGCTGACTCCTGGGTGATATTGGGCATCTCATAGACCTTTCAGAGGTTCTTTCCTTTTCTAGAAATGAAACCACTGGGTTTTGGGATCTTTCAGCCTCTCCTACGATGAAATAATAAAACCTGAATCTATGTTTTGATGAAAACAGTCGTGAGGGAGGCGATGTTTACCCCCAAAGTTTTAGTTTTCAGTGTGCAGGAATATGCAACAAAGGGCTCTTTGTGGGAGCAGAAACAGCTCATTTACAAAAGGCAGAACATAAGAAAAAGTGTTAGAACCCCAGTTCAGTTATGGCTTCTCTTTAAAAACACAGATGAGAACTTGCTCCAACTCCCATTTGCAAGAGAAGAGAAGAAAAGAAGAAAGGAAGAGAAGAAAGGGGCTGTGAAAGGTATCCCTGTGATCCTGGACCAGGGAAGAGTTCCCAATCTGTACCCCAAATCTGTCCCAAGATCTCACGTGTCTGAAGAGGCCAGCCAGTCTTTTCGCCACAAGACAACCCCTCCACAGGCCTCCTAGAAAAATATTGAAGAGACTGGGGGTGGGGTGTGTGTGTGTGTGTGTGTGTGTGTGTGTGTGTGTGTGTGTGTTGGGCGGGGAGGCACGCTGGAATGAATCTACTGACCCAAATGGGAGAGTGTCACCTACAAGTGACCTTGAATTCACCTTCAAGCATACCAAGACAAATCACGGATGTGGCTCAGCAGTAAGGCCTTGTTGGTGTGAGCCTTGGCATCCATATCCAGCACCCCACAAAACAAAACATGAAAAACAGAAAAGAGAAACACTAACTTCTCCTTTGTGAATGTGGCTGTGGGTACTGAGACCTTGTCCAGATCATCAGGACACAGTGAGTTGCCCTTTTGAGGATTTGTTTTCCGTGGAGAAGGTGTGAGGCAGATAGCAGGACTTGCTGGAAAAGAGGAGACATTCCAAGTTTGGTAAGAGGACGTTTTGTCTAAACTGGGGGATCCTTCTTTTTATTATTATTTTATTGAATCACCGTGAGATATAGTTACAAAGCTTCCATGTTTGAGTTTCAGTCATACAATGATCAAACACCCATCCCTCCACCAGTGCACATTCTCCACCACCAATGGCCCCAGTATACCCCCCCTTTCCAACCCTCCCCCTGCCTCCATGGCAGACAATTTGGGGGATCCTCCTTTTGGAGTACTCCTAGAGGTGGCAGGGGTGATGTTAGGGGTATTAGTGGTCGTCTTTCAGGAGGTGTCCATGGACTGTGATGACCTGTGATGGCATGAGGGCCTTTAGCCACGGCTCTGACCCTCAACTGCACTGCACTGAGGTCCCTTTGAGCATTTGAAAATGGGATGGGCTTTGCAGGGTGTCTCACAGTGGCACTGTGTAAGGGGAGGGAGTCAGTTGACACTGGCAGCTAGTATTACGGTCCCCCAAGATCAGAATACTGTGTGAGACAAAGATACTGCTGCAAGCACTTATCATGGCTGCCAATTTAGATCACATGATGAGGTGTGCTGCTGGGCCAAGTTTAAAGGGAATGAGAAAAATTAAGATCATTCACTTTTTCTTCCCTAAATCTAAACTTGCTAAATTCAAAAGATGTGTTTTCTCCTTTGAGAGTATATCCTCTCCATTTTTGGGGGGTATAAGAAAATAAAATGATGACAATCAATGGCAAATCACAAATTATTTTTTCCTTATCTGAAAAAATTAAAAGTTGGAAAATGTAGCTGATTCCCATGCCCTATTCTACTAGAGTTCTCTCTCAAAATTGGTTTTGTCCTTTGCCCACACTGAGCAAAAGTTGAGAGGGGCACTTGGCCAACCAGAATAAAACCATAGTTCCCAATCCAAGTTTTGACCAATGGGATATTTGTAGAAGTGATGCAAGAAACTTCTGTGTCCTTCCACCTACCTTCCTCCTGAAGGTGGGAATATGGGCGTGTTATGCTATTTGGCACTGGAATGATGCATGAAATAAAGTTAAGGTGGGCAGATAACAAGACCGAAGGATCCTGGGTTCCCCAAACTACAGCAATATTCTATGAGCCCAGTGGGCTAGAGAGATAGTACAGCCAGGGGGGTACTCGCCTCATATGTGGCTGACCTGGGTTTGATCCTCGGTGCCACAACTGGTTCCCCACGCCAGCCAAGACACAGAGCCAGGAGTAAGCTCTGAGCTCTGCCAGGTGTGGCTGCCAAACAAATAAACAAAAATACTCCATCAGCCCAGGATCCTTATGAAATTTGAGGAGAAAAAAATCATTGATATTTCATGGTTTTTTTTGGGGGGGAGCATGCAAAACAATGCTTAGGGATAACCACTGGCTCTTCACTCAGGAATTACTCCTGATGGTGCTTGGCTTGAACCTATGTTGACCACATGCAAGACAAATACCTGCTATACTATCTCTCTAGCTCCAATACTTCATCTGTTTGCAGAGAAAATGAGTCAATGTGTACATAGGCTTTACAGTGATTAAAACAGATGAATTTACCAAAAAGTAGAAGGGAGCAGGAGCAAAAAGAGACCTAAAATAGGGCCTTAGAAAACTCCAGCACGTAGTATTATGTAAATAAGGAGTAGGGAATAGAGAGAGAAGTTAGGTTGCAGAGAAGGGAATTGAAATTCAGAGGTGGCTGCGTGAGTGTGGATACTCAGAGCCCCAAGTGCTGGCTGTATCCAGGGGGTAAGTCTGAACGGTAAAAATTTTGAATCAGCCACGAGAATCAAATTAAATAAAATGTGCTTCCTTCCAATTGAAAAGTTCCCTGCAGGTCTATTCTTCTACATGACAATGTGAAGAGAAGACTGGATCAGCTTTCAGAGACTTAGTACCCAGCACCCACAAAACCAAGACCTTAGGATGGATTTGTCTCTTCCCTTGTGTTTCCTCACACCTAGATTGGTTCCTGCCTCAGTCTCCTAAATTCAAAATATGCACTTCCCGTTCAACCAGGTTATTAGGAATTGCCATAGGTTCTCAAACACAAATGCCGTGTTAGTTGTTTTTATTACTTATTTTATTTTATTTCATTTTACTTTTTGGGTTACACCCAGCAGTGTTCAGGAGTTACTCCTGGCTCTGCACTCAGGAATTACTCCTGGCGATGCACAGGTGAACCATATGGGATGCTGGATATTGAACCCGGATCAGCTGTGTGAAAGGCAAATGCCCTCCCTGCTGTGTTATTTATTCCTCTGGCTTCAGTTGTTTTTATTACTAAAACAACTTTATGAGTCATAGCCAGTAGTGGCAGAGTTGAAACTCAAGGCTTCACACATTCTAGGTATGTGCTCTGCACCTGAGCCAACTTGGTCTCTTCATTGTTACTATAGAGGATTACTTTAATGTCATTTTTTCTCCATTGATAATAACCCACCTGTTATACCTGTATGGAAACTGAAACCCACCAAGGGGTGGGGAAGCATTAACCAGATTTTCTGAGTTGGTTTTTCTTCCTCTAGCCAGCCTTCAACTTGGAAAAATGAGTTTCTCCTTCACTCCATGAGATGACAATTACCTTTGAAGTCAACGAAACCTAGGGACCAGGATCTTTGTAGGGTTGCCAACAAGAATTCTGAATCCAGAAGCAGGGGTTGGGGTGGAGAAGGTTGTAAACCACTTGCTAAACATTGGTTGCATGAGGAAATGTACCTGGCATAGTCCAGAAATAACCAAAATGGGGACAAGGAAAAAACCGGAATGACCTTAGCCTCAGTGGAGCAGAAAACCTGTAAAACCAAGAGAGAGAGAAATGTTTTGGAAATGACAATATGGAGAAGGAAAATACAGATCAATTCCAAGCCCCAAGGTAAAGTGCATAGGTGTGAACTGTTTCCATTTGAAAGGCTGCAAGAAAGGGAAACAAAGCTATCAGCTCAGTCACCTGATCATTTCAGAGAAGTTTGAAAATGCAGATTCTATAAAATAACATAACATGAGACTGATGCCCAAGGACAGTAGAGACAGGGCCAGGAATATTGCCCCATAGTTGGAAGCCTGCCTCATGAACTGGGGGAGAAGACAGCTGGAATAGAGAAGGGATCACTAAGCCAATGATGGTTGGAGGGATTGTTCGGGACGGGAGATGAGTGCGGAAAGTAGATAGGGGACCAAATGTGATAGCCTCTCAGTATCTGTATCGCAAACCATAATGCCCGAAAGTAGAGTGAGAGTATTGGGGAAATTGTCTGTCATAGAGGCAGGGGGAGGGTTGAGAAGTGGGGGATACTGGGGACATTGGTGATGGAAAATGTGCACTGGTGGAGGGATGGGTGTTCAATCATTGTATGACTGAAACTCAAATATGAAAGCTTTGTAACTGTATCTCACGATGATTCAATTAAAAAAAGTTTAAAAATGTAGATTCTATGGTTTGCCAGACCAATGAGGTATAAATGTTATGGAACATGCCAGGCCCCAGGGTTGGCTTCATGGGAGCTAGACCCCTTCCAGTCTTACAGGGTCCTGCCCTTGGGTTGATGCTCTGTAGGTGCCATCTTGAATTTCTCAATGAGGGACTCACTGATTTATTTTGCGCTGGGTCTTGCAAATAAAGATACCCAGGCCTGTCCTACACTTAACAATTCTCCTCTGGGTATTGTGTTGTGTGTCTCGAAGTCACTCAATGAAGCCAAAGTGAAGGAACGAGGGAAGGAACAGGGGCAGGGAGAGTGGGAGAAAAAGAATGGTATCTGGAGTCAGGGCGGGATGGGTGGGGGGCGGGGTTATTGGAAGAAGGTGTGAGTGGGGAGGACAGATGGACACTGAACTTTCCACTCTGGATCTATCCTTGGCTCCTTGGAGAAGGATGAGGGCTTGGGCCTGTGGGCTGAGATGGAGGCTCCTTAGTCTTCTGTGGGGGCCTCAGTGGCTGAGGGGCAGCAGGGGAGGAACAAAGCTTCCATGGGGAAGGGTCAGCCCTCTGGGGGGCACTGTGTAGCCTTGCTGGCAGCTAGAGCCTGGGCAGTAGAAAGGGCTCCCCCAAGTTGAGTGTTTGATGAGGAGCCGCAGTACCACAGAGGGTGAGCTTGGAATCTCAGCACTCCCAGTGCTCAGGGAACCTCACCAGGGACAAGGCACGTCTGTGAGAATCTTGGGTCTCCCCTGGGAGGCTGACAGGAAACCAGCGGTGTTTGTAAACTGACAGGGTTTTGAGGAGAGGAGGCTCCCCAGGGGAACCAGATGCACACTCAGGCACTATGGGGTCACTTGCCCATGAATCGGCTGTTTCTCTGAACGGTGAGAGATGAGTGCTCGTGGAAATCTCACTTGGCTTTAGCCCTTCCATACTGACATTGCTTTCAGAATCAAGTCCAGGCCAGGCTGGGCCTGAGAAGAAGCCCGGTGGTAGGGTCCCGTTGCCCTACCTTGGGGAGTCGCCCCATTCAGGCCCTGCATGAAGGTGACCGGATGTCTTGATAAAGGCAGAGCAACAGCTACCTGAGGCAAAGGCTCTGCCCAGGCATTTGGCACTGGCCAGCGGAGCAGCGGCCACTGTATAATTAAACAGGACTAGCCTGGCTAGCCTGGGTGCCACACCCAAGGGCCCTCTGGCTTGGCCTCTCATCTGGGCCCATTTTCACATAGTTGAGGAAGCTCAGTCTTGGGGTTCTCTGCCGCTGGAAACCCTGAGTGTGGACGGGATCCTGTTCATGGGGAGGCTTAAGGGTGGTGATCCTGTCAGACAGGGTTTCAGGCCACCACGCAGAGAAGGCCCAGAGCACTCTGGGGCAGCCTGCGTGGTTCCCAGGAACACCGGCCTCTGGGAGTGCCATGTAAACAACAGGAAACTGCATGCTCTGAAGAAGCTGGGAGAACTCTGTGTGTACATGACCCTGGGCAGGACAGTGTCTTAGCATGTGGCGGGTTGAATGAAAGGCAGGGGTAGGAGCTATTAGTTTGCTTTCATTATTATGGAGGTTTCCTAAAGACAACCACCGGATGCTCTCTCTCTCTCTCTCTCTCTCTCTCTCTCTTTCTCTCTCTCTCTCCCTCTCCGTCTCACCCTCCCCCCTCTCTCCCTCTCCCTCTACCTCTCTTCCCCATCTCTCCTTCTTTCTCTCCCTCTCTCTTCCTATCCCTCTCTCTCACTCCTTCCCTCTCTCTCCCTCACTCTCATTCCCTCTCTCTACCTCTCTCTCCCTCTCTCCCTCCCTTCTTTTCTCTCTTCCTCTCTCTCTCTCTCTCACTCCCTATCTCCTTCCTTCTCTTCCCCTCTCTTTGTCTCTATATTGGTTTACAAGGTTTGTCCTGGAGACCTATACAGAACACCATAAAGAATGTTTCAGGGTCAAGAGCAACAGGACCGTGGGGAGGGTGTTTGCCTTGCACGCAGCCAACCCAGGTTCAGTCCTCGGCATCCCATATGGTTCCCCGATGCACTGCCAGGAGTAATTCCTGAGTTCAGAACCAGGAGTAAGCCCTGAGCATTGCTGGATGTGACCCAAACACCAAAAAACTTAAAAAGTAACAAAAGAGTGTTGCAGCTGCTCCTGACTGGGGACTCCCAGGCCCACACACCTGAGTATGTGGAGGTTGATGACATGGCGTTCTCTTCAGTCAGGTTGGTTAGTGATCCTATGGCTCCCCGTTCCTTTTTCCTTTTGTGAGAACTCATCGCACCATGAGATGGTCTAATCTAGAAAGCCACTGACACAGGCAGGTGACTTCTAGCCTCCTTTACCGAAGAGGAGAGCTTGTCAGCCCTGAGGTGTGAATTCTCTCTCTCTCTCTCTCTCTCTCTCTCTCTCTCTCTCTCTCGACTTCAGAGCTTGTGTGTGGGTGATGAGGGGGGCTCATGAGACCTTTTCTCTTAAACAATAGAATATTCATTTGCTCTAGATGCTACGCAGAGATTGCAGAGTGGATGACTGCTTCTGTGATAGAAATGTTTTGCCTCACAGTTCTGGAGGTTTAAAGTTCAAGGTAAAGGTGGGAGTGGGTTGATTCCTTTTGAGGGTTGGGAGGGAATATGTGTCTTAAGCATTCCTTCTGGTGTGGGTGGCTTGCTGGTAAACTTTAGCATGGTACGCTCATTACCCTGGTCTGTCTACATCTTCACACAGTGCAATTGTGTGTGTATGTGTGTGTGTGTGTGTGTGTGTGTGTGTGTGTACATGCATGTGAGTGCATCTAAATCTCCAAGCCTGCCAGGTTTGATTAGACACCCTCACAATCTCACTTTAACTTGATGATTTCTGCAAAGACCCTACCTCCAAATTGTGAGTTGCTGGGGCTGAAGACTCAAACATATATTATTTGGGGACCAACATGACATTTGATGCATAACAGTCAGGGATGTTTACTTTCTTTCATTCATCTCTTTCTTTCCTCTTCAAGTTGAAGTTAAATGGAAATCCCAAGGGCTGCACTAATGGGGTCTTTGGTGACTATTGCTCAATTAGTTCTTTTCTTCATTCCCTTCTCCCAGTGAGCACTCACCTTCTGTTTTCACTGGGGTACAGAAGGTGTTGAGGATGGAGAAGAATGGGCCATTGGCAAATCTATTTGGAGCTCTGTAAAATGTGGCTTTAATGATACGTTTCTTCCACCAAGATGTCCCAACAAGCCACCACAAACCTCTCCCTTCTCCTCAGAAGTAAAGAGAGAGAGAGTTCTAAGTGAAGACCTCAGCACTCAGCACTCAGACTCAAAAGCAAGCAAGGGAAACTAGTTGGGTGGTACCTCAAAATATTAAACA
Organism: Sorex fumeus; assembly: GCF_029834395.1. Classification (NCBI taxonomy): domain Eukaryota; kingdom Metazoa; phylum Chordata; class Mammalia; order Eulipotyphla; family Soricidae; genus Sorex; species Sorex fumeus. The sequence goes on along the minus strand of NW_026606322.1, from coordinate 27,065,109 downwards.
TGGTATTATCCTATGGCTCAACTATTTTCATTCCAGGCATATACACAAAAAGAATTGAAAAGGTGGGACCGGAGCAATAGTACAGCAGGTAGGGTGCTAATCTTGCATGCCGCTAAGCCATGTTTAATCCTCAGCACCCCACATGGACCCCCAAGCATGCCAGGAGTGATCCCTGATCGCAGAACCTGGAGTAACACTTGAGCACTGTGAGGTGTGGCCCCCAAACCACCCCCCCCCCAATTGGATAGGTATTCACCCAAAAACTTTCACTGAATCTTCACAGAGCACTAATCACAATATCCAGTGGTGGAACCATGGAAACACTCATTGATCCAATTGCAGGGAAGCAAGATGTAGTCCAGCAGTAAAATGGGGTCTTATATGGTCATAATGAGGTGTGAAAGGAGTGATTCCACAGTATGGATGATGTTACATAAAGAAATCAGACACAAAAGGTCAGGTGTTCTACAATCCTGTGAATATGAAATTTCCAGGGTAAGTAAGGGCAGAGAGACAAGGCAGATTAAGGATTCCTAGGGGGCTGAGAGAGAGGATTGCTTAATGGATGTTTTTTTTCTTTTTTCAAGAAAATATTGTTTTCTTTGGTAACAATGCATTGCAGCTAGACAGAGGTTGCACAAGTTGTGAATGAACTACATGACCACAAGATCTTTTTTTTTATTGATTTATTTTTTGGTAACACAATTTCATTTTCCAGTAGCCGTCATGGATTTTCCCTTGCAGACATAATAAAGTAAATGAATAAATGATCAAGCCCCAAATATTTTACATCAATGAAGTTAAAAATCTGAGGTATGTTTCATATTTTCAAAACTGAATTCAGCACTCAAGTACAGGGCTTCCATATTTCTAAAGAATTGCAGTTGGATTTACGAGAAGCAATAGGGTGTAGAAGCAATCTAGCAAGGCACTCTCTAAACATTATGATGATAAATGTGTTTGAATTGGTCACAATAATGGCCAGACTGCTCTACTGTTAAAAAAAGGGAGATAAAAGGAAGACTCCAGTTTCTCAATAATATAAAAATTGTCTTTAGAATATCTGGTTAGGGTCTTCTTCCAATTGCCCTCAGAAATTCTGACAAGCCTCACTTCCTTTGTGAGCTGGACAATTTCATCAGGCTTATTGTACTCTATATGAATTCGCCTCAGTGAAAAAAAGGATTAAACTCATTTATTTATTTGTCTGAATTTTTTGGCCACACCCGATGGTGCTCAGGGCTTACTCCTGACTCTGCATTCATGGATATCTCCTGGTGGGGCTCAGCTATGGGGTCCTGAGTGTTGATCCCAGGTCTGCAACGTACAAGGCACATGCCCTGCCCGCTGTCATTTGGACTCTGGTCCCAAAGCATTCAATTTAAAATTTTTGTGTACTCACAGAAAGAGACACACAATCGTGACGTCAGCACTGCTTTGATCTGTCACGCAGGCCTCCTCTCTCTCTCTCTCTCTCTCTCTCTCTCTCTCTCTCTCTGTCTTCTTTTTTCTTTTTGGGTCACACATGGCAATGCACAGGGTTACTCCTGGCTCTGCACTCAAGAGTTACTCCTGGTGGTGCTTGGGGGACCATATGGGATGCTGGAAATTGAACCCGGGTCAGCCAGAGAGAGTGCAAGGCAAATGCTCTACCTGCTGTGCTATTGCTCTAGCCCCACACAGGCCCTCTCTCAGCCTCTGCCTTCCACATCCCTGTTCCAGGCTTTTTGCTCTTATTTCCACAATCCCTAGGGTCAGGATAGATTCATCAATGCTTTTCATCCCCCATCCCACTTCAGTCCAGCCCCCAAGGACTAGACTACTTCCTTAGTGCGCTCTTGTCCTGACACAGTTGTGTTTGTCCCTTCACCTCTGACCTGGGGCTTTAACATTATTAAAACTATCCCTGAATCAAGGCAGTGTTTAGTGGGGAACTAGGGTCAAAAGCCAACATGTTTCAAAGAGAAGGGGTAAAACTCAGCAAGGGAAAGCCTTGAGGCATCAGAGATGTTGCCGGCTCTACAATCATGGGCTCTGTCTGTGATGGGGACTCTGAATTTCCAGAGAGTTCTAGAATATCACCCAGTATAGCCATGGCCTTGCTCATCCATGAGAAAATCCCAGCCACAACAGGATTGGATGCATAGATCCCTTCTACTCTCTAGAGCTCTAGATGTATTCATAATGAAAATATCAATTTATTAGAGGCCACAATTTGGATAACACCTTTCGGTCTTTACTAGCTCATTCCGAAACTTAAAAAAAAAAAATCTTGTGTCTTAAGTCCCTCCTGTTTTCTTTGGAATGCATGTAACTGACATGGAATTGCTGTAATCCCTGGTGAAGAATATCATGCTTACTGGATAAATAGCTGCTTCTTAAAAGAGCTGGAAAAAAAAAAAGCAGATTGTGTGCAAATTCAGAGAATGTTCTTTGCTGCCAAGCTCCGAAGCCTCTGAAAGGTCCTGTCAAGTTTCAGGTTCATGGCTTGACATTTATATGGTTATTTATGTCACTTATTAACTGTGGTGTGCTGGTGGCAAGCTAATTATGTCTTCCTTCCTAGATGGTCTTGCAAACAGCTAGAGGAAAGTGCTTTGTGACAGGATCCTACCCTGGGATGCGCTTCAACACAGCTGGGGGGAGGCAGGGTCAAAGCCAGGATGGCCTGTACATGTGTGAGTTTTAGTCTGTGATGATTCGTCCTCTTTTGCCCCTTTGGTTGTTGGGCATTTCTGCCTCTCTGAGTCCAGCCGGAAGCAGAAAGATCTCTACTTGGAACCCACGAAACTGCTGCCATTGCAGAGTCATGAATACTCTTTGTTTCTAGAAGATTCGGAGGCACGGACATGAAAAATTGGTGTATTTTTTTTCCAGAGGGTTCAGAAAGCTGGCACAAGCAGGAAATTGGGAAGAGTCCCTAGCTGCCTTATGGAGAAATTTGTTCTTCGATTTTGACATTCCGACACTGAGGAATGATTTCAAGAGATCTGAACAGTGTGTGATGCAAAAAGGCAGGACTCGGGGCCCTGCTACTAGGTGCTCGGCAAGCAAGTGTGCACAGCCCTAGGCATTGCCACGGCAGCCGCAGCAATGGCCATAACAGCAACACGGTGACAATAGGCAGGGAAGGGCAAAAAATAATTTTTTTAAGAAGAGAAATCCCAAACTGTGGTTCTTTCCTTTGTGCGTGCAATGAAAAGGCAGCACTTTGTTCTGGGGGGCTGGGAGGGGGTAGGGAGGGTCCTGGTCCCTCCATTTCAGACCTGGAATGAGAATAAATCCATATTCTAAGGCTTCTGGGTAGATTGTTCACTCTCCTTTGTCCCCCAACCTCCAGGACTGTAGGGTGCAAGAAGTCCAGATGGCAGGTTTAGAAGGCTGAGGGGAGCTCCAGGCAGCAGCAGAGAACGGAGGAGATTGTGTTCTTGGCTTATCACTCATTCTACTGGGCCCCTCCAGCTTCAAGGTCAGTTTGTAGGAGGGGATGGACTCTTCCAGGAAAATCATAAAAGAAGAGAATGCATGTCTAAAAGTCATTCTTGTCTTTTTGGAAAACAATAACTGGACATTCCTCCAAAAACTAGAAATTGGGCTTCCATGTGACCCAGCAATACCAATCCTCAGAATATATCCCAGAGATGAAAAAAATGCAGTAGAAATGATATATGCACTTGTATGTTTATTGCAAGACAGTTTACAATAGCCAGAATCTGGAAAAAAAACCCGAGTGCCCGAGAACAGATGACTGGTTGAAGAAACTCTGGTACATCTACACAGTGGAATACTATGCAGCTGTTAGAAGAGATGAAATCATGAAATTTGCATATACGTGGATGGACATGGAGAGTATTATGCTACGTGAAATTAGAAAAAGGACAGACATAGGATGACTGCACTCATTTGTGGAATATAAAGTAGTATAATATGAGACTAACAATTAAGGACAGTAGAGATAAGGGCCAGGAGGATCAGACCATGGTTTGGAAGCCGGCCCCACATGCTGGGGGAAAAGGCGGTTGGGATGGAGAAGGAACCATATAGTAAATGATGATTGAAGGGATTGCCTTGGATGGGTGATGTGTACTGAAAGTAGACCAAGGACCAAACACAATGATGTCTTAGTATCTGTACTGCAAATCATAATGCTCAAAATTAGATAGAGTAAGAAGGATTGTACCTGCCACAGAGGCAGAGAGTGTGATGGGGTGGGGGTGGTGGATGGGACACTGGGAACAATGGTGGTGGAAAATGTGCACTGGTGGAGGGATGGGTGCTCGAGCATTGTTTGACTAAAACACAATCATGCAAGTTTGTAACTGTATCTCACAGTGATCCAATAAAACTTCTTAAAAAAATCACAATGAGATGCAATGACACATGTATCAGAACAGAGAATGTATAGGAACTGCCTCTCTCACTATGGGTGAGAATTCAGTGGTACAATTTTTTGGGGGAAAACTTTTGGCCATTTAAAAGCTAAACCTACCTGGGTATGTGACTCAGCTATATAACACACATCTCACTGTTAAAATAAAATAAATAAACATACCAAAAAAAGTCATTCTTCCTGCAGGGAGCTTGGAGAACTGGGGAAAGATACATCCACCTATTATGTTGGGTAACATGGGGTGGGGAAGCTAGATGGGTTTTGCCTTATACTCAAGTGGTGACACCATGTGACAGTGTTCCCTCCTAGCCCTTGTGGGAGAACAGCTCCGTGCTTAAGGAGAAGTCGGACCTCGCTCCATGCCAACACCTTCTTGGAAAAACACCTATTCTTCAGCCTTCTGGCATCATACAGCCTGGCACGCTCACCACTATTCTTACCGGTTTTGCTTTCCTCAAGGAAGTATGGGACCATAAGATTCCGCTGGCCTGGAGTCTGGGTCTAGATTGCTGACATCTATGATGACTGCTTACCAAGAAACTGGGATTTCACCTGTGCACATACATGGGATCTACCAGCAGAGAGGTTTAAAAAAAATGTAAAAAGATCAAAGAAAGGTAAGTGAACAAATGCCCATAGAACTATAGCAAACTTAACTTTGACAATAGTACAAGGCCATTCAATGGAGAAAGGATGGCCTTTTCCACAGTGGGGAAGCTAAGACATCACAGGCACAAATAAGGAAATTCACCTCTACTTAAAACTGACACATAACCCCTACCTGACACATAACCCCTATGTCATCACACAAAAATCAACTCAAAATGTAGCATGCACTTAAATTTAAAATGTGAAACATTAAGTAAGACTTTTAGGGAAGAAAGTAGGAGAACCTTGTGGTTCCCCTCCCCTCAGAGCCAGAAAAGTTTTTAGAATTTATACCAAAACCATGGTTCTTAAAAGGAAAATTTGGTTAGTGTTTTCCTTCTCCAAAGAGAAACTTTTACTCTAAAAATGTCCCGTGAAGAGAATAGAATAAGTATAGTCTTGGAGAAAATACTTGTAAATCACATATCAAGCAAAATGATTTTTATCTTAGAGTGTATATATTATCACTGTCCTCCCGTTGTTCATCGATTTGCTCGAGCGGGCCCAGTAACGTCTCCATTGGAGACTTTGTTGTTACTGTGTTTGGCATATCGAATATGTCACGAGTAGTTTGCCAGGCTCTGCCGTGCGGGCGAGATACTCTCGGTAGCTTGCCGGAGAGGGGCGGAGGAATCGAACTCGGGTCGGCCATGTTGGCTGCGTGCAAGGCAAAAGCCCTACCACTGTGCTATATATATATATATATATATATATATATATATATATATATACACACACATATATACATATATATATGTTACATATATGTTTCAATAGTTAAAAAATAGCCTCAAAATCTGGTAAGAAAACAAAGACATGAACAGATATTTCACTGGAGAAGATGTACCAAAGTTAAGTAAAGGGATGAAAAAATGTTCTCCATGCCATTAACCTTTATGGGAACATAAAGCAAACCCACTGAGGTATCACTATGAGCCTGTCTCAATGGCTAGAGCAGAGATTTGTGAGTGTTAACTATTTCACAATCAAACCGTCACACGATTCTCCATAAACCTAAAATGTGATTGCATCAGTTACTTTCCAACAAAACTGGAAGGGAGCCTTAACAATACCCTAATTACCAGAAGGGGTGGGGAGAAACTGGGTCTCTTACACGTCCCAGTGGGAAGGTAAACGATAGGGTTGCTGGAAATCCTGCCAGTTCCTTATAAAACCTGACATGTACCTCCCCGATGACCCAGCAATGATGCTCTTGGACATCATCCCAGAGAAATAAAAACTTATGTTTACAATGAAACATCTATAAAATAATGCTCCTATCAGCTTGATCTGTAATAGCCCCAAACTGGAAGCAACTCAGAAGTTCTTTCCCGGGTGAAGGGATCTACACAGGTATGCATTCCCATCACCATTCACTTCCTGCCTTGATATTATGCTAGATTTATGCAAGATGATAGTTCCACTGAAGAAACTGGGTGAAGGGATAGCCAGTTTTCTTTCTTTCTTTCTTTCTTTCTTTCTTTCTTTCTTTCTTTCTTTCTTTCTTTCTTTCTTTCTTTCTTCTTTCTTTCTCTCTCTTTCCCCTCCCTCCCTCCTTTCCTCCCTCCCTCCCTCCCTCCCTCCCTCCCTCCCTCCCTCCCTCTCTCCCTCCTTCCCTCCTTCCTTCCTTCCTTCCTTCCTTCCTTCCTTCCTTCCTTCCTTCCTTCCTTCCTTCCTCCCTCCCTCCCTCCCTCCCTACCTTCCCCCCTTCCTCCCTCCCTCCGTCCCTCCCTCTCTTCCTTTCTCCCTCCCTCCCTCCCTCCCTCCCTCCCTTCCTTCCTTCCTTCCTTCCTTCCTTCCTTCCTTCCTTCCTTCCTTATTTCTTTTTACTTTCTTTTTCTTTTTTTAAAAAATATTTTTTTAATTGAATCACTGTGAGATAAACCCTTACAAAGCCGTTCATGATTAGGTTTCAGGCATGCAGTGTTCCAGCACCCATCCCTCCACCAGTGTACATTTCCCAGCACCAATGTGCTCACTTTCCCTCCCATCACCACCCCCCACCCCTCAGCCTGCCCTTATAAAAGGCACTTCTCTTTTCTTTCTTTCTGTCCCTCTGTCTCTGTCTCTGTCTTAGTCGTCTCTGTCTCTGTTTCTCTCTCTCTCTCTCTCTCTCAAGAGTAGAAAGAGAAGAAAGTGATATTAAAATTTTATGCCTCAGAAAATCAATTACCTCAGAATCAGCTTAACTAAGAAGGTAAAGGACCTGTACAAAGAAAACTACAAAACGCGACTTCAAGAAATAAAAGAGGCGGGTATGGTACCGTCAGCAGGTCAATCTGTACCTGTGAGGCAAGTGCATCAGCAGCCTGATGGAGCCTGCAGACTTCCAGATACCCCAAAATTGCTGCTTTGCCTTTGGCCAGACCCCAAAAGTTTGGGGCAAGGTTTACCAAGAAAATAAACGGGCAAAAGTTAGGTATGTGGGAGACACACCCACAAACCACCTCTGGAGGACAGTGCTACAGTGCTATCTATCTATCTATCTATCTATCTATCTATCTATCTATCTATCTATCTATGTATCTATCTATGTATCTATCTATCTATCTATACACACCAAAGTTAAGTAAAGGGATTTATCATTGTTCATCAATTTGCTCGAGCAGGCCCAGTAATGTCTCCATCGTGAGACTTATTGTTACTGTGTTTGGCATATTGAATACGTCACGGGGAGCTTGCCAGGCTCTGCCGTGCGGGCGAGATACTCTCGGTAGCTTGCCGGAGAGGGGCGGAGGAATCGAACTCTGGTCGGCCATATTGGCTGTGTGCGGCAAACGCCCTACCACTGTGCTATAAGGTAAAAGGTAAAGGCCCTCCCGTTGATCGTCGATTTGCTCGAGCGGGCCCAGTAACGTCTCCATTGGAGACTTTGTTGTTACTGTGTCTGGCATATCCAATACTCTCGGTAGCTTGCCGGGCTCTCCGAGAGGGGCGGAGGAATCGAACTCGGGTCGGCCATGTTGGCCGCTTGTAAGGCGAGCGCCCTACCCGCTGTGCTATCGCTCCAGTTTTATAAATATATATAATGCCTGCAACTTTTTTGATTGAGCATGTGGGTTGTTTTCATATGCTCTCTATTGTACTTAGTACTCGAATGAACATAGTTGTGCATATATTTTTCTGAATTAATGTTCATTTGGAAGGTAGATGCCAAGCAGTGCAATTTCTGAATCTTATGGAAGCCCTAGTCTTAGTTTGTTGAGAAGTCTCCATATAGGGGTGAATCAGACAATGTTCATGAGAACAGTGAATGAGGGCTCCATTTTCACCACATCTCTGCCAACACTGTTTATTTCTTGTCTTTTTGATGTATGCTGTTCTCACTGGTGTGAAATGTTGTTCTGATTTGCATTTTTTGGATAATAAGTGATGGCAAACACTTTTTCATCAGCCTACTGGATACTCTCTTTAGGAAGTGTCTGTTCATATCATCTCATTTTTGAATGAAGATTGTTATTATTATTGTTTTGCTTTTTGGGTCACACCCAGCGATGCTCAGGGGTTACTCCTGGCTCTGCACTCAGGAAATTACTCTTGGCGGTACTTGGGGGACCATATGGGATGCCGGGAATCGAACCCAGGTTGGCCATGTGGAAGGCAAATGCCCTACCCACTGTACTATCACTCCTGTCCCTTGAATGAAGATTGTTATTTTATTGCTGTTGAGCTTTGTGAGTACATTTTATATCTTGTATATTAGCCCTTTATCTCATATGTGCCATGTAAGTATGTTTTTCATTAAGTAGAGTGCCTTTCTATTTTTGCCCAAGTTTCTTTTGACATGCAAACCCTGTTTAATTTGATATAAGCCCTGGAATCTTTAAGTTTCATGAAGAAAATGCAGAGTTCTTAGAAACTGAGGTGGCAAGGGACTTTGGATGAAGAGTTCAATTAATAACACTGCTGCCCATGTTTGTACACCCAGAGATTATACTCCTTAGGAGTGAAAAACATGTCCACACAAAAACCTGCACACAATATTTCTTTGTAATTATGCAAACCTGGAAGCAACTCAGATGTCCTTCAGTGGGTGAAGGGAAAAGGAATATTGGTATATCCAGATAATGGGATGTTATTTAGCAACAAAGAAATGCACGATCAAAGCACCAAAAGTTATGGAGGAAGCTAAAGTAACATCTCACTGTTGTTTGATTGGACTTTCTGTGATGAAAATATGAAGAATACATTTTAAAACTTTATTTAAACACCCGTGGTTTACAAAGTTATTCATAATACAGTTGTTTTGGACATTTAATGTTCTAACACCAATCCACCAGTGTGCCCCTCCCTCCACCAATTGTCCCCGATTTCCCCTCCCCCCAAGTCTGCTCCCTTAACAGGCACAAAATAATTTACTTTATATTGCTTGTTATAGCAAAATGGCTAATGGGAATGTCTGAAAATACTTCTGTATTTCCTGTAAAAGAAAATTTGTGAAATTTGCTGTATCTCACAATGGGGTTATTAAAGTATTATCTGGAGTTTACTAAACTGTTTGTTGCTAGTTGAGCCTTCTATGTTACTGTTTTTGTTCATGAAGGTTCGCTGGCCTCTATGATGCTTTCCCATCTAATTTGTGTGCTCCTACTGGGTTTTCAGTATTTCAGGAACCTCATGGTCTTTTCTGAGATTGGTCACAAAGCTGGAAAGCTGGGTCATTGTTCGCCTGGCTGCAGCTGTGGGATGTGGATGATGAACACTTTTCATGTTCCTGTTGAAGAAGATGCGTTGCCCATGGTTTGGGAGAGAGGACCATCAGACAGGTTGGAAGGGCCCAAGGGTATCTCCCAGTAATAATTAAACCAGCTGTGCTGATGGTTCAATGCAAGGGTCTGAGGATGTAGAACTTCTCAGGCCTTGCATCTCAGGAACCAGCAGGGCCACCCTAGCAGTGCGTAGGAGACTACAGAGCTATATTTAGTGGTTATTAGGAGTCATGTGGTACCCAGGCTTAAAACTGAGTCCCAGCACATGCTAGCTATGAGCTCCTGACCTATGACCCATCTCCCTGACCTCTGCTCAATGAGTTGAGTATTATGGCTTCGTATATATTTTGGGTATCTGTCTCTTATTGTGCATGTAATTTGCAACTGTCTTCTTCCATTTAGTAGGATGGCTTTTTGTTTTGACAATCGTACCACTTGAAATACAGAAGTTTTTCAGTTATATGTGGCCTTGCTTACTTATTTTTATTTTTGTTTGAGCTGAGTCCCTAAATATAAACTTTGAGCCAGAGTTACAAAGAATAGAAGAAGAAGAAGAAGGAAAGAAAAGGTAATAGAAATAAATACAATTAGAAATGAAAGGGGGAAAGCTTGTGAGAAACACTACAGAAATATAAAAGATCATACAAGTTGTAGCAAGTATATAGCAATACATTGGACTGTAGCACTGTAGCACTGTTCTCCAGTTGTTCATGGATTTGCTTGAGCGGGCACCAGTAACATCTCACGACAAATTGTTAGACTTGTTGTTACTGTTTTTAGCATATTGAATATGTCAGAGGTAGCTTGCCAGGCTTTGCAGTGTGGGCGGGATATTCTCTGTAGCTTGCCGGGCTTTCCAAGAAGGGTGGAGGAATCAAATCCGGGTTGGCCACGTGCAAGGCAAATGCCCTACCCGCTGTGCTATCGCTCCAGCCCAATATATTGGACTATCTAGAATAAATACATAAATCACGCACTGTCTAGAATAAATACACAAATCACCCACCATCTCAGGAAGACTGAATCAGGAAGGAATAGATAATCTGAGCAGAATAATCATGTAAAGGAATGAAACAGTAATTGAAAACCTCCTCACCTAACAAACCAAAATCCAGTGCAATTGGCTTAACTAATGAATTATATCAAACTTTCAAACAAGAAATAACACATCTGCTTCTCAAAGTCTTTCAAAAAAATTGAAAAGCAGGGAAAATTTACAAAATTATTCTATAAGCCAACATAACCCCCTATTCTAAAACCAGGTAAGGATATCACAAGAAAATAATTCTGAAGATCAAAAATCTCTGGTGAACATAGAAGCAACATTTTTCACAAAATACTAACAGACCAAATTCAACAACATATTAAAATGTACCACGGTCAAATGGGATTATATTTTAGGTGTGCCATGATGACTTAGCATCCATAATGGAAAAATAAATCCAAGTAGACACACCACGTCACCAAAGGAAAGACAAAAATCATATTATAATCTCAATAGGTGAAATCTTTGTAACTGTATCTCACAGTGATTCAATAAAAAATGAAAACAAACAAAACCCCCCAAAAGTAAAAAAAAAAAAAGAAAGAAAAGAAATACTATACGTATGTCTGTGAAAATCTTATCAAAGCAGGCACCATGATATTTGGTTAATTTTACTTTTTGGGGTCTCCTCTCTATAGGTATATATAAGCATGCATATTTATTTACATTTCTATAGAATAGATATAGGTAGATATAGATTTATATAGTATATGCGAAGTGTTCTCAAAAATAAACCTTTTTGTGATAGCACAGCGGTAGGGCGTTTGCCTTGCGCGCAGCCAGCCCGGCCGAGCCAGGTTCGATTCCTCCGCCCCTCTCGGAGAACCTGGCAAGCTAACGAGAGTATTCAATATGCCAAACACAGTAACAACAAAGTCTCCAATGGAGATGTTACTGGGCCCGCTCAAGCAAATCGATGATCAACGGGAGGACAGTGTTATAAAAAGATTGAAAAATAATCTCAATAGATGCAGAGAAACTTGACAAGATTCAATATGCTTATGATGAAAACCTTCAACAAAAATTGGTATTGAACGAAGCCTCTGCCAACTGAGTGAAGACCGTATATGACAAGCCCGCATCCTGCTTGCTACTCAATAGTGAAGAAACCAAACATCTTTCCTCTAAGATCAGGAAGAAGGCAAGAATGTCTGCTCTCAACACTACGACTATTTTCATCCCTCCCAACAAATCTTGGATCTCATGACGTCTGTTGAGCACAAGTGTTGATTTGGGTCCATGTGGCCCAGGTTGTCCACGTCCCAGCCTTTCCACCTCCTGTCCATTTCCCATCTCAGCCTTACTCATCACTGAACTGCACAGGGGAGCTTCAAGAAAGAAGGTAAGTGCTGATGTTTGCTGGGGAGTAGAGGAAGAGGAGCATATGGAAAAGGAAGGAATTAGATCAGATGTCCCTACCAGGTAACTGCCCATCTTCTGTTCCACTTGGGGACTTACAGGTCACTTTGGGGAAGCTGATCCCTGGCTTGTCTTTCTTCCCCACTGACAGTGGACTTCTGGAAGGGAAGATCAGATTTCCCTTGATGGGTTCTACCCAGTGAAACACAGTTTTGAGAGGCCAGCCCAGCTTTTGGCCTTTGTTGTAGTGTTGAAACAGAGTTGGTGGACTTAATTAGAAGCAGAGCTATCACCTATCTTTAATTCCAAACTAAGATGTTTTTAAAAATCTCCAAACACGTTGTATTTTTTAAAATCTTGTTTTACTTTTATTTTGAAAAATGGCAAGCTCACAAAAAATAAATTGTGAGAACAGTGCAATATATTCCTGTAACTCACTTGCTATGCTATTCCATCACACACATCACCACACCATAAATACACATGCCACACACTATAATCCTCACCATACCACACCAAGACACAGAAATTATACTCCCTCACACCACATACTACAGGCACATCAACCATCCATCTCCTTACCCACTCCACTGCTTCATTGCCAAGCATGCTCCCAGTAAAAAGGTCTGAACGAATGAATGCATGTTTGTGGTGACCAGCTGCCTGGCGTCTTCTCACCAGACTCACTCCCCCAGCTGCAGGGAAACTCATGGTCTTACCCACCTATTGGATGGGTTGAATCAGATGTGGGATGGGGAATGGCCACACTTGAAGGCATACTCTGCTTCTGATGAGCAATGGGCAACACTGACCAACCAACATGCACTTGGAGATTCCCAATGGAGCTGGAAAAGCCTGTGTTGAGTAGCTGCCACTCAGCCTTCTTCTGGAGTAGGGAATAATACGAATTCAGAAAAGGGAAGTGACTTGGCTAAGCTCACCTGGCTGGCAGTTGGAATGAAGAAGGAAGTGATGTTTTTCTAGGCTGTCCAGCTGTTTTGCAGATACCCACACCTGGCAAGCAGGGAGACACAGACACGAAGCCGAATGTTTTCTTTGGGAAGAAAGAGATGCCAGGGCAGAGATCTTGCTCTGAACAAAATGAAGAGGCACAAGTGAGGTAGCTCCCATAATGCGTGTTATTGGGAGACCTGAAGGGTGGGGGTGGGGGTTCAGTTTATCATCCAGAATGAGCTTAAGGTTTGCATTGAGTGGTATCCTACCCCCTGGAGGTCTCTATGAACATCATAACAGCAAGAACTTGGGATGCTGCCAAAGGCCCCGTGTCTGTCCCAGCTTCTAACTGCTCTTGGTTTGGATGTTCTACTTTGCTTGGATTTTCTCTCCCAGACTGGAGTCAGCTGGGAGGAATTTGCCATAATCCGATCTTCTTGCTCTTAAATCCACCAGGGGACACAGACAGGAGACATAGGCTCAGCGTGAATGAGAAATCCCAGTGACAACCATCATCTCTCGAGTTTCAACCAAATGGGTTTTATGGGATGAAATGTCTAACACAAAGAGTCAGACATTGACACGATAGGAGCTTTCTGCCAAGACCCTCTCAGCTACGGGTTTTGAGGTTACCATCAGAGGCCTGATTTATGGGGGTTCTCATCCACGGGGAAGGCACAGCTGTGTATCTGACTTGTGGGGCTTCATTCCTGCTGCAGAGGGCCCGAGGAGAGCCTATCCAGGACACATCTGTTTTGCAGATTATGGGAGAGACCCAAAGCAAACCATTGTGTTCCTGCCCCTTCTGTGGCTCACCATGGTCCAAGCAAGGTAATGAGGGCCAAGTGCTAATGGGCACTGGATGGAACTTGGCCGTCGCTGGGAAAATCTTTTTGTTTTTGAAAATGCCTTGAGCAGCATATTTAGAAATCTATGATTGCTAAGAGAGACATTTGAACAAAATGACTAGACCCCAGCTTTTTCAAGATAGATCTATTCTCATTTTCAACAACAAACAACATGAAGAGACTATTAGCATTACTGAGTTTACTATGTGCCAGACACAGTTCTACTTACTGTTCTACTTTAGTTGTTGGTACTCACTGTTTACTTTTCGTGCTTTACTTATTGTTTTCTTTAGCTGTCAGTGTAGTCCCATGAATTAGGGTCAGTTTCATAGTTGAGAAAACTGAGACTCAGAGCAGATCAACAATCTTGCTAATGTCACACAATTTGTAAAATCAAAATTTAGACCAGATACCCTGAGGACACACTGTAACCACTAGTTTTTATTTTAATTCTACAAATGCATTTTTTATTCTAAGTTGGTATGCTTTCTATAGTGATTTTTCCCACCTAACTTTATTTAAACACTGATTTACAATAGTTGTTCATAATGTAGTTGTTCTGGCATTTAGTGTTCCAAAACCAATCCCAGCACCAGTTCTTACAAGAACTCACTGAGAAGATGGACCAATGGCCCCCACTGAGCCTGTGAACCAAGAACTAGACTACACAAGACACCAAGACCATATGGAACCAAGATTCCATAAAACACCGAGATCTCACAAGACATAAATGCACTGAGGTGCCTTCATTTTGGACTCTCCTCCTCCAATAGTCTTGAGAACTAACTTGTTTATAAGCCACTCTGGCTATTGTACTAAAACTTTAAAAAAAATGGTTTAGATGACATGGTTACAATAGTTTTAAAGTTTATGGTATTGATGTATAGTGACTGCACCCCACCAAGACCAAAGTTTCCAGACCCTCCACCATCATTATACTTAAGTCACTTCTAATCCAGTCTTCATTCTTCCCTCCCATCTTCCTTCTGTTAATTTTATAATCCAAATCCAAGGGCTTGTCATTGTCCCATACTATTAGTTCCATGAATTTGTATCTTTCTATCCCATGGATGACTGTATGACTGATTGGTATTTGTCTTTCTGACTTATTTCACTTAACATAATCTTCTCTACTTCCATTCACATTGTAGTGAACTACATGATTTTATCTTTTCTTATGCCTGCGTAGTATTCCATTGTACATATATGTCACAACTTCTTTACCTGGTCATCTGTCCATTTGGGTTGTTTGTACTTGCTATTGTACTTGCTATTGTACTTAACACTACAATGAACATAGGTTTGCATATATCTTTCTCAGTCAATATTTTGTGTTTTTGAGGGTAGAATCTAAGAAGTGGAATTGCTGGGTTGTACGTCAGTTCCATTTTTTTTTAAAAAAATGTACAATACTGTTTTTCATAGAAATAAAACCTCTTGACATTCCCACCAACAGTGCTGTGTTTGATTTTATAGCCTGAATTGGGAGTTCCTAGATGAGTTCCCTTCTTTTGTAGATGTAATGAGATATTTCCAACTTCTTTAACCATTTTGGAACATTCAGAGCACAGGACCAGATCTGCAGTGTGTTGAACCTTGTGAGTTTTTTGGCCTCTTGCTAGGCTATCAATATCTGCCCTCTTTGGTGTGATATGAAAGAGAAAGATGTAATCATCACCATGTGCATTCCCCAAACTTTTGCAACCCCCAGTTTATATGCCTTTGTGTACCCTCTTCTCCTTAAGTGTGTGCTTAACTTACTTTCTAGATACTAACAAAGAAAGAAGTTATGGGTGGCTGTATAATCTCAGGTGGCTGTGCCACTCATCCATCCCAGCAACAATCACACTACAAAGGGGATTTTTAATGCAAGGGTAATTTTTGTTTCAGTGTGTGTTGTCATAACCAATATAAAGTAAACAATTTGTGCTTGCTAAAGTACAGACTTGGAGAGGGGGTGGGAAATTGTAGACTCTGTTGGAGGGAAGGTCACACTGATGGTGGGATTGGTGTGGGAACACTGAATGCCTGAAATGACTGTATTATAAACAACTTTATATGTCACGGTGTTTAAACAAAATTTAATAGGACAACAACCAGCAGCAGAAAAAAAGAAGTAATGAGGTAGAAAAGAAAGAAAAGGAGGAAGTAATTAAACAGGTTACATCTTCCATGTTAGGCCCTGACTCACTCTTGGATCACTTGTTATTGGAAAGGGAGTTCAGTTACTATATTGTAGGATCACGATCACGACCATCCTGTTGTTCGTCGATTGCCTCAAGCAGGCCCCAGTAACGTCTCCTTCGTACTAGCCCTGAGATTTTTTTTAAAAAGTGCCACATTCAAGGCTCTTTCAGGGTTAGGAGAATGAGACCCGTCATTGTTACTGGTATTTGGCATATTGGGTATACCACGGGGAGTTTGCCAGACTCTGCTGTGTGGGCAGGTTAGATTCGGTAGCCTGCCAGTTTGTCCAAAGTAGGAATGAGATGATAAGCTTCCGGGAGCTGAGTGTGATAATCTCTGGATCCTGGCCGTTGTTGGGGTTACACGGCAGTTGGTGGGTGTAACTGTCTAGCTACTGGCAGGTCCAGTCCCAAACCATGCAGGCTTGGAGATCTCAGCCCCGGGTCCCACACACCTGGGTTCCTCTGCCAGTTCTTTTATGCGTGAGGCTCATCCAAGTGTGTGGAGAGTGGTCCCAGCATGGCCTTGGCTGGGGCCCAGAGGTCTTCAGCTGTTGGGCCCTGGTGGATAGTTTTGAAAAATGTTTACATCCTGTAAGGGGTAGGTGTGAGCCCCATTCATAGCCAAAGGGTTCTGCTTCACAACAGATCTCTCTGCTCTAGTCAAGTCATCAGATGAAGCCATAGCTCTGGCTTACAGCTCTACTAACTCTTCATCAGACTAACTTTGAACCAGAGACACTCAGCTACATCACATCTGGATTCTTTTTATTTATTTATTTATTTATTTATTTATTTATTTATTTTAACATACGCTCCATTGCCACTGTGATGTTTTCCCACATATCTTCAATCAAACAGCCAGGCTTGTGGAGTAGCCACCATGTGAAATTCTGCAGGCCACTGAGGAAGTGGGAAAAAATGGAAAATCACGAGTAGCTAATTCATACTCTGGCTTAGAAGTTACACATATGACTTTTCTCACCAGTTTATGGACCAAAATGAGCCACGTGACAGTATCCTACTTCAAACACAAAATACCTGCTCTATCTTGGTCTCAAGAAAGGAGCCAGAAGAACCTGGATGGCTTAATTAATGACAGCTACCTCATCATTTATTCTTTGTGTTTTTTTCCGTACAAGTGGGGTTTTTATTCTTGGATCCTCTTTTTGGAAGGCAGGAAGCAGAATGTTTTTATTTGATGTTCTTCAGTGATGACATGAAATTCTTGTATGGTCACCCCATCGAACTGCTGGGGTACATCTGCTCTATTTACTGACTTTGACTCTACAATAATCTGGGAATATTTTTCTTCCATTTCTTTGTAAGTCAGAATAACAACCTTGGGAATTGTCCAATCATCTCTTCCTTTTCAACAATGGCACATTGTCCACTCAGGTTTTTCATGTAGCTCTGAGACTCAATTGTGTGAGGCTTAAGGAGTCACTAAGTGACCGTTTCCATGGATTCTGGCAGTCAACACAGCACAGTGAGCTATTACCCTTTTGAAAGGCAAGTAATTTTGGCTTCATTTTCAGTCAACTAGTGTATCCTTTGATATAATCCATATAAACATAATGTTATTAAAAATAATTAAAGCATATTTCCCCCTCCATTTTAAATGCCATTGGAAGTACTTTTCATTCTGCAGCTGAAAATATCTGTTTGTTTTAGGTACATACAGTTCTATTTTCCCTGCTATATAAATCTAAGCTCTCTAATGAGTTGACTCTTGATGTTCCCATTTCATCTAGTTCTTTGTGTATTTACTGATTAGAAAAGAAATGCTTTGATTAGCCAAAAATGAGATTGTCAGGCTGACACCTTCAGACAAACTCTGCTGTTCTTGAAAAGGGATCGCTCTGTACTGACTGAAAAATTCTCCTTTGGTGAGGAGGATCACACTGAGAGAGAGAGAGAGATGATGGGAGTCAAGCACAGGGTGGATGTGCAGATCCGTGTGTCTCTGAGTGTGATGCAAGTGAGCAAAGCCAAGACAATCCACTTCATCCTGTCACTGATATCTCTACTCTGGAGGACTTCTTAGAGTCCCCCTCTTGCTGTTGAATGCTGGACAATCTGCTTGACCAGATGGGATGGACTTTCTACTTAAATGCATGAATTTGAAGGGGGCATATTTGTGTCACAAAACAACCAACACCCACATCTTTCCTGTCCCACCTGTCCCAGAGGCATTCAGCCCTGAGAGTACATTTGAATTACCAGGGAAGCCTTGGGAATGATTGGTATTCATAGCCCAGCCCCTGGAGATTCTCACTCAAGTAATCCATCCAGAGTGGAGCATGGGCTTCTATAGTCTTTTAAGGGTGTAGAGTGGAGATCCAATGAGGCATAAATGTTTGACATACATGCTATGCCCATGTATGAAAATACCTATTCACTATCAAAGGGCCAAATGCAACACTTGGGACATCGACTTTTTGTTGTCGTGTGCTTGAGACAGTTACTCTAACGCTTCTTCCTAAACTCTGTTTTGTAGCTTGAAAGATGGAACACCCATCCCCAATGTAACCATGTCTCAGATCCTTTGAATATGATCTTGTTTGGAGAAAGAATTTTTGTGTACATAATCAAGATAGGCAACTTGAAGTAAGAGAATTCTGGATAACCCAGATGGACTTTAAATCCAATGGCAAGTATCTTTGTAAGAGAATAAGAGAGGTACGCAGTGAGGAGGGCTTGTCCATGCGGAGGTGGAGGCAGAGAGAGGATTGCTATAGTCACCAGTCAAGGAAGGCCTGGGAAATCTGAAAGTGGAAGAGGCATAGGAGGATTCTTTTCTAGAGATTCTAGCAGGAGCACAGCCCTGCTGGCTCTGATTTTGGACTTGTACTTTGCATAAAAATGAGCAAATACATTTCCAGACTCATAAGTCACCCAGCTGTGGGAATTTGCTATAGCAGGTATAGAAAAAGAAATAAATACAACTTCCTTCTCCTTTGGAAAAAACTTTTCTTTGGTCCCTGTCGTGGTGACACTTGGCTACTTTTTTCAGAGTAAAGTTCATATATATTCTGATTTCTCTGTATGCTTCCCATCCATCCCAGTGCAAACCTATGGGTGTGGGACCTAGGAAAACAAAGCTCTTCTTGCTCACTTAACCATTCTTATTGAGTGGCGAAATCTCTTCCATTATTTCTCTTTCCCTCTGTCCAGAGTTTTGTTTTATTCATTTATTTATTTATTTATTTATTTATTTACTGCTTTTTGGGTCACACCTGGCCGATGCACAGGGGTTACTCCTGGCTCTGCACTCAGGAATTACTCCTAGAGGTGCTCAGGGGGCCATATGGGATGCTGGGAATCGAACCCAGGTTGGCCGAGTGCAAGGCAAATGCCCTACCCACTGTGATATCACTCCTG
Organism: Sorex fumeus; assembly: GCF_029834395.1. Taxonomy (NCBI): domain Eukaryota; kingdom Metazoa; phylum Chordata; class Mammalia; order Eulipotyphla; family Soricidae; genus Sorex; species Sorex fumeus. The sequence goes on along the minus strand of NW_026606322.1, from coordinate 27,045,586 downwards.
CCCATGCCCAGAGTTTTTTTTTTTAAATTTATTTATTGAATCACTGTGGGAAAGGTTACAAAGCTTTCAGGTTTATGTCTCAGTCATGCAAATATCAAACACATTTCCCTTTACCAATACTTATTTTTTACCCTGAAGAACCCCAATAAAACCCCACCCCCCGCCCCTCCCCATCCCTGTGAGGCAGATGAATTCTAGTTAACACTCTATCTGCTTTGATTAGATTCATTGTTTCAATAAGATTAACCACTATTATTTAGAGTTTACCCCCCCCCCCCCCAAATCAGACATGCTGAAAAAGCATTGTGAAGTGATTTGCTTTCTACAGCTGGGTTCAAGAATTAAATGTTGGTTTTGGATTTCTGCTATTTTACCTATTGACCCTGGAAGTATTTCTACTGAAAGTCAGATAGTTAAGAAATTGGTTTCTGTGTTCTGGAGTCGTGGCCGTGCTGGAGAGCCGCTCGCGGGGGGCAACCGGTGGCCTCGGTAGGGCGTGAAGGGCAGAGCGAAACGCCCCCCTTCCCATGAGGTTTTAGTCACCCCCACACTCCCGGCTCATACCTGCTGTCCACAAGCAATGCCCAGAGTTTTAAATAGCTTTCATACCTGTTTTTCATGGAGTATTTTCAATGCTATAATAATAATATAATAAATTTTATGCTGTGGGATATTGGAGAGGAAAAGTTAGTGGAGATCATGAGTAGGGAGAGGGAGAACTCTAGGAGATGAATCCAGGTCCAGGACAAGTTTAAAACAATTTGTAGTTATTTGGAAGGAATTTGCAACAAAAGGATCCTGTGCATTGCTTTACAAAGCAGAAGTAGTTTGGAAACTTCAGAGCCTGAAAATAGTCTAGAACGTCAGTGTGTGAATATTCTTAGTTTTTAAAGTCTATTAATGCTTTAGGTCTTCTTTTTTGGTAAGTTCATCTCATCGTCTTGTGCAGAAAAATAGTTCGTCCTCCAAAAAATTTCTCCCATTACAGGGAGCAGAAACAGAGGTATCAGAGCTACTGGAAAATACCTGGATTCCAAGACAGTCTTCCTAAGTGATGAGTGAAGGTTCTTGCCAGCCTTGCATACTGTCTTATCTCCTGGACTTGCACCCGAGATGGTGTGGAGAAGGGGACCTGAGTCTTGTGCTAAAGATGGTGGAAGAAGGGAAATGCAAGTGGATCTAAGGAATAAATCTCAAGGCCTGGGGTAGTCAGCCTAGCTATGTCAGCCAAGCAGAGGACTCAGAACTGCTGCTGAGATGGAGCTGGGACTGCTAATGCTGAATTCTATTTTCAGCAAACCTTATATTTTATCTGGACAAACTTCTTGTTTTAAAACAATTTCATTTTGAGGTTTGTGAAATTATTGTAAACACAGCACAGAGAGTTTCTATGTCTACACTCTATTTCCTCTGTCAAGAACATCTTACATAGGTAGGGCATTTTTGTTCCAACTAATGACCTAGCAAGTAAGGAGTCACGATTGTGTTTTATTAAAAAAAACGATTACTTATTTATTTTAATTGAATCACTGTGAGATATACAGTTACAAGGTTGTTCATGATTGGGTCTCAGTCATAAAATGTTCCAACACCCATCCCTTCACTAGTGTACATTTCCCACCGCCAATGTCCCCAGTGTCCCTCCTGCCCCCTTCCCCACACCTCCTCTATGGCAGGCACTTTTTTCTCTCTTCTCTCTCTCTTTCCCTCCCCCTTTCCTTTTGGGTTGTTATGGTTTGTAATACAGATACTGAAAGATTATAACAGGTATTCCTTTAACTACTATCAACACTCAGTTCTTGTCCAGGGTGATCATTTCCAACCATTATTGTCATACCATCCCCTATTCTATCCTAGCTGCCCTTTGCACCCACACACTTGTGGCAGCTTTCAACCGTGAACCAGTCCTCCTGGCTCCTGCTTTCCCTCCCTGGCCTTGAATATTAGTCTCATACTATTTTTTTTATATCCCACAAATAAATGTAGTCATTCTATATCTGGATTCATCATTTTATTTTATTATTATTTTAACGAATCACCGTGAGATACAGTTACAAAGCTTCCATGATTGAGTTTCAGTCATACAGTGATTGAATACTCATCCCTCCACCAGTGCACATTTTCCACCACCAATGTACCCAGTATCTCTCCCACCACCCCTATCCGACCCCACCCCCTGTCTCTAAGGCAGATAATTCCCTTTTTACTCTCTCTCTCTACTTTTGGGCATTATGGTTTGCTATACAGATACTGAGAGGCCATCATGTTTCGTCCTTTATCTACTTTCAGCACACATATCCTATCCCAAGATGTCCCTCAAACCATAATTAACTTAGTGATCCCTTCTCCCCCAGCTCACGAGGCAGGCTTCCAACCGTGGATCAATCTTCCTGGCCCTTAGCACTACTGTCCTTGGGTGTTAATCTCATATTGTGTTATTTTATATTCCACAAATGAGTGCAGTCATATGGTGTATGTCCCTCTCTTTCTGACTCATTTCACTCGGCAAGATAGTCTCCATGTCCATCCACTTATAAGCAAATTTCATGATTTCATCGTTCCTAACAGCTGCAAAGCATTCCACTGTGTAGATGTACCCATGGACTTTAACCAGTCGTCTGAAAGACGTACCCGTGGACTTTAACCAGTGCCAGTTCTCAGGCACTCCCATTGTTTCCAGATTCTGGCAATTGTGAATGGTGCTGCAATGAATATACAGGTGCAAGTGTCATTTATACACAGCTTTTTTGCGCATTCTGAATATATTCCCAGAAGTGGTATTGCTGGGTCATATAAAAGCTCAATTTCTAGTTTTTTGAGGAATGCCCATATTGTTTTCCAGAAGGGCTGGACTAGTCAACATTCCCACTAACAAAGAAAAAGTCCCATTCTCCCCACATCCGTGCATGCACTGGTTGGGTTTGCTCTTTTTGGTATGTGCCAGTCTCTGTGGTGTAAGATGATATCTCATTGTTGTTTTGGTTTGTATCTCTCTGATGATTAGTGATGTAGATCATTTTTATGTATCTTTTAGCCATTTGTATTTATTTTTTGAGGAAGTTTCTGTTCGTTTCTTCTCCCCATTGTTTGATGGAGTTGGAGGTTTTGTTTTTGTACAGTTCTGCTAATGTCTTGCATATACTGGATATTAACCCTTTATCTGATGGGTATTGGGTAAATAGTTTTTCCCACTCCGTTCTCTCTTTATTTTGGTTATTGTTTTCTTTTGCAGTGCAGAAACACCTTAGTTTAATGTAGCCTCATTTGTTTATGTTTGTTTCCACTTGCATGGTCAGTGGTGTTTCATCCTTAAAGATGCCTTTAGCATCAGTGTTATTGAGGATTCTGTGTACATTTTCCTCCATGTACCTTATGGATTCAGGTCTGGTATTGAGGTCTTTAATCCTTTTTTGGGGGGGGGTCACACCCGGAGATGCACAGGGGTTACTCCTGGCTCTTCACTCAGGAATTACTCCTGGCAGTGTTTGGGGGACCATATGGGATGCTGGGAATCGAACCCAGGTCGGTCACATGCAAGGCAAACGCCCTACCTGCTGTGCTATCACTCCAGCCCCAATCCATTTTGATCTGACTTTTCTGTCTGGTGTTAGAGGTCTGAGTTCATTTTTTTTTCAAGTAACTGTCCAGTTTTCCCAGCACCATTTGTTGAAAAGGCTTTCCTTGCTCCACTTCACATTTCTTGTGGAGTCATCATTTTAAACTGTCACTGTCACTGTCATTGTTCTCCCGTTGTTCATCGATTTGCCCAGTAACGTCTCCATTGTGACACTTGTTACTGTGTTTGGCATATCGAATACGTCACAGGTAGCTTGCCAGGCTTTGCCGTGCAGGTGAGAAGTCTACATTGCAGTCGTATTTTCTTTGTTTTCCCCCAATATATCTTTTCTGATACAGGATCCGAACTGGATCCCATATTAGTGTTTTCAAGACTCCTCAGTACTCTCTGGGTTGTGATGTTTTCTCACACTTTATTTGTGTCTGATGGATTTGAAGATTTGAAGAGTACTGGCAGGGTCCTTGGTAAGATGCCCCTCTTAAAATTCAGATTTTCCTGATGTTTGTCTTTGTAATTATGTTGGGATTATGGGTTATAGAGAGCAAAAGCCTAGAGAGAAAGTGTTATTCTCTGAGCAGCATATGTTTATGTTTGATCCTAACCTTGACCACCTTCTCAGGTAGTATTTGTCAGGTTTCACACGGGAAACTCACTTCTTCCCCACTTGTCCACCCTGTCCTCTTTGAGAAGAAGTCTTTTAGCATAGTTAACTCTTAAGGAGCGAAAACTTTGGCCCCACTTTCTTGAGGATTTACTTCACCCTATAGAAATTGTTTGGAAATTCTTCACAAAGAGATGTGTGTGTTTGTGTTTGTCTTTATTTATTTATTTATGGCTTCCTCAATATTTATTTTCTATTCTGAGTTAATATGCGATGCTACTCAGATTGCTTTAGTAGAGACTATTCAGATTTCTTTCAGTTGACTCTTGGGTTCTTTTGACACATCGGTGTTTCTGTGTATAAGAGAAAGAGAGAGACAGACAGAGAGACAGACAGACAGACAGAGAGACAGACAGACAGAAGGACAGACTCACATCCTTATCTTTTGGCACTATAAGATGATCCAGAAGCATCTTATCTATTTCAGCCATTTCTCAAAATGGTCTTAGTTTTGGGGCTAGAATTCCAGCACAGCAGGTAGGGTGTTTGCCTTGCACAGGCCAAGAGGAGTGCAATCTCCAGCACCCCATATGGTCCCCTGAACTCCACCAAGAGTGATTCCTGAGCAGAGTCAGGAATAAACACTGACACTGCAGGGTGTGCCCCAAAAACAAAAGCAAAAATTCTCCATTTCTTTTATTAGAGAATGCTATTATAAAACAAGATCTGAGTAGTTGTTGCTTCTAGACAGACAACATAAGGAGTTTTTTGTCTTTCCTAAATATTTCTAAATGTTGCTATCTCTATATTAAATTAAATATAAATTCAGGATGGTGTCTAAAGGTCTCTCTTTACTACGTAGGTTATTCTATTCTCTTTATTATTCTTGTGTGTACTTTTTCACTCCAATAGTGTCTTGAACCAACTGGAACCTGTTTGCTCATTTAGACAATGTACACGCATGGTGACTTCAGAGCTGTTCATCTATACACTTTGGGAAACAATATTTTCACATTTAAATCGTATTTATTTCTAATAAGCTAGCCTAGAATTCTATTCTCATTGAGCTTCAATTTGAGCAAAAATTAGAATAATGTAAAATGCTAGGACACTCTTAAACTACAAGTAGTAAGCTAGGACTTATTCATTCCTACTTTGGACAAACTGGTAGGCTACCGAATGTAACCTGCCCATGAGGCAGAGTCTGGCAAACTCCCTGTGGTGTACCCAATATGCCAAATACCAGTAACAATGATGTGTCTCATTCTCCTAACTCTGAAAGAGCCTTGAATATGGCACTTTTTAAAAATCTCAGGGCTAGGATGAAGGAGACGTTACTGGGGCCTGCTCGAGGCAATCGACGAATAACAGGATGGTCGTGAAAAAATAAACTACAAATATGAGAAAAAAAGTCAAAACTAGTCTTCAAAGGACATCTTAAATACTGTCCAAGACAAATGCTGTCCAATGGACACCTTAAATACTGTCCTTGTCAGGGTTTTGGGTGTTCATTTATGGGCTATTTGATGTCAATGTGATGTCAATGGCAACATCATTCCTGAAGGGATCTTGGCTTCTACCTGCAGGAGGTTTTGATTGGTGGGGAGTGGTAGTGGTGGTGGTGGGTGGGGGAAAGGGCAGGGATAGATACTGTGAATGCTAAACATGGTGGGAAGGGAAAGCCCTGGGTAGAAAGCAATCCATACATGTTTCCTGGGTTTCCTGGAGGCAGTGGACAATGGAGGGAACCTCTTTTCATGAACGGGTCCCCTGTATTCATTGGCAATGGCAGATCATGGATTAGAGGAAGAGGTGGTAGAACAGAACCAGCACCAGTTGTTTCCTGTTGGGCAGAAAATGTTCTATCTCAGGCACACTTAACTTAAGGATGCCAGGTTCTCTCTGGCATCCTTTCTACTAGATTCTATTTCTGAAGATGTGGACCCACCTGTACTGAAAGATGGCATATTGAAACTTCTGAGTGCTGTTGGTCTGGGTAGCCTTATCAGGATTAGAATTAAGCTCATCTTGCTTTTGTGGAAAAGCTGGAGCAGAATGCGGTTGGTTGACTTGGAGGGAAAATTATCACCCTATGATATTGTTCCTGTGGAGCTAAGAGGGGCCCAGGAGCACAAGATGGTCTAAGAGAGTCAGGTTCCTAGATCCAGTTTGATCCTCCTCTGTCACTGCTTATCTGATGATCCAGAAGAGTCTCTGGACTTTTCCTCCCTCCAGCTTCATTGGGGGAGGAAGAAAAGCTCTCATTTTAGCTGTAGGATGACCCAAAGCTGATGGGGATGCTCTCTGCTAGAATTGGTCTTTAAGAATTTTTTGAGGAAAGTTCAAATTTTAACTCTTCTTCAGTTAACTATTGTCTGATGTGAGGGTTTTTTTTAAACAATGAAGTTGTATTTCAGCAATTGAAATTGCAAAATAATGATAACATTCACTTGTCTTTTGAAAAATAACTTTCTCTTGATAAGAATGGAGATTTTGCTCAATTCTTCAAGATGTTTGATCTGCTTTCAACAGGTCTCCAATTCTGTGTGTTCATTGCTTATTTCTTTGTCCACGTTAGAAAGTTTTTTCTTCTTCTCTACCTTCTTATTTGGCTCTACTACCAATTTTCCTTAAAGCAATGTGTCATTTTCTTCATAGAGTTGTCATTCCTTGAAGTTTGTATTCAAGATTTTGTTTTTTATCTTCAAGGTTTATGTTTTCTTACTGCAAATATGCCTGTTCTTGTGGAGATAATCAATATATTGCATAAATTATTCATTTGTTTAATCAACTTCAGATAGTTGAGCATGCACTTGGTTTCTTTCTCTGTTAAGGATTTACAAAGTAGTATTTAACTTAGGGGCACGAATTGGTTCCTCAAAGTTCCTTTCAGTTGGTTATCACTTCCTGACTCACTCTTTCAGTTCTGGTAGATTCTCATCTGTTGGGTCACCTGCAAACACAGCCATCCAACCTTTCATTTTCATTAAGTGTTCACTCAGGGACTTGATCTGATTTTCTTTAGCAGCAAGAAGTTGTTTTGCAAACTTTTTCCCCCTTACATTTTATTTTTATAAATCTGTTCACAAAAATTTCTTATATTCAATATTCTAACACTAATTCCACCACCACCATTACACCTTCCCACCACCATTATTTTGAATTTTCCCACCACCACCCAATCCTGCCTCAAAGCAGATTCTAAAATATTTATTTTGTATTGTTTGTCCAATGGAGACATTACTGGGCCCGCTCGAGCAAATCGACGATCAACGGGAGGGCCTTTACCTTTACCTTTTATTGTTTGTTATGAATAATCTTCTAAAAATGATGCCAAAAAGTTTCTTTAGAGAAAAGTGTGTGAAGATTGGTGTATCTCACCCTGGAAGCATTAAGCCCTTGTATAAGAGATTGCTAACATGTTGTTACAGGTCAAGCCTTATGTGCTGTATATATGCATACATATATATTTATATATATTTAATTGAGATCAGTTGACTTCTACTTTACACCCCATCAAATGTGGTGTACTACTCCTGGTACATCAGTGGTATAGAGATGTCACCCCAGGAATTCTAAAATTTTAAATAGGCTGATAGAGCTGGAGTTACATTTTTAATTTTGGTGATTTTGGGGTCTGGAGGCATAGCTGCAGCTTGTTGCTCTCTTCCAAGATTTATTGCTGTGTCTTTAATGAGCATACATGGTGCCTAAGGCAATTCGTGGGCATGACTGTCAGGCTCCTGGAAGAAAAGGGTGATGGGGGAAGCTTGCCCATTTCTGACTCTCTGAGAGCCTGGATATTTCAGCCATAAAACCCGTACACCTGAGTTTTTCAGCAGATTCATTCTCATGCATGAGGTTCATCCCAAGCCTGTGGAGATCAGCCATGAGCCTGGTGGCGATTGGGTTCTGAAAGTTTTTGGCTGCTGAGGCTCTGCTGCAGAAGGTGATAAGACCCTGTCCGGGGTGCTTTGGATGAGACTCAGCCTGGTGCAGGGTCTGGAGGCATCTCTGCAGTCGGTTGCTCTCTTCCAAGCTTTATTTCTGTTTTACAATTTCTGGGGACTGTTCACATTTTCTTTCTGCTTATTAAGTTCCCTGATTTATTCCTTCCTCTCTTCAGCTTCTTATAAAAACTGTTTCTGACTTTCCTGAAGCTGGGAATTACTCTCCACTGCATCTTTGTGAGCAATCCGAAGTCGTTCTTCCTTCATTTGAATTATTTTCAGGTATGTTTTGGTTTCCACTACTTGCAAATGGAGGACTTTTATTTTATCTTCTACAGACATTATGTTTTATATATTTCCGATTGCAATTCTCCTTAGGAGGATGATATTTCAGTTCCTTTGACACTCTATCCCGAAATCAAAATATGCCCTTACATTCAGATTGGGCCCTCCTAGCTCTTGATAGGTTGATTCAAGCTTCCACATATTGACTCCTTCTCAAAGTTTGTAGCCTTTAAAGACACCTCTAAGTCTTCAGGCTCTTTTTGTGTTGTTTGTTTCTGGGACCCACACCTAGTGGTTCTCAGGGTTTGCTCCTGGCTATGTGTTCAGAGATTACTCCTGGAAGACTTCAAGGGGAACTGGCTGGCCTCCAGGTGCTGGGGACTGAATCTGGGTTGGCCACAACCAAGGCAAGCACCCTCCTGCTATCCTAGAGCTCCTTCATGCTCCTTTATTTTTTTTAAAAAAAATACAAACAAACAGTTCAATTTTCCACCTAGTTTATTATTTTTGGCTATTACTGTGCAAAGTTCTAAGAGAAGTTTTCTTTCTGATCTCTCAGAGAGTGACTTGCTTTTTTTGGCTACTTCATAACTGAGTTTATTTTATTTATTTATTTATTTATTTATATTTTTAAAAATTGAATCAGCATGAAATACACAGTTGCAAAGTTGTTCATGATTGGGTTTCAGTCATACTTCACCCATCCCTTCACCAGTGTTTCCCACCACCAATGTTCCCAGTTTCCCCCACCCCTTCAGCTTCCCTCTATACAAACTCTCTCTCTCTCTCTCTCTCTCTCTCTCTCTCTCTCTCTCTCTCTCTCTCCTCCCACAACCAGTGACTTTAGTCTTCTCCACAAAACCAGGAGAACAACAACACCTCCACCCTCCAAAAAAAAAAGAGTTACACATATTATCACCTATCAAGGAAAACTGTCAAGACTAAGGACCTGGTTTTCTGTCTTCAAACAACACAGTAACAATGCTGCAGAGCTGTTTCTGGGAGGGATTCCTCGATCCCTCCTTCAGAGGGAGCTCAGCCCTGTTCCCCTCCACCAAGCGAGGTCACCTGGCTGTCTCCACCACAGCTAAGATCTGACCAGATAATGGACAAAGGGTGAGAATACACCAGAGTTCTATCTAGAATCCAAAACGCATGCTCACAGAAGGTGTGATGAGGAGCCCTGCTGGCTGACTTAAATATCCAGGCTGGTGATGTGCAGAGTTCGCTCCTTTGTTGAAACAAAAACACTGTCCTCCCGTTGTTCATCGATTTGCTCGAGTGCGCCCAGTAACGTCTCCATTTTGAGACTTCTTGTTACTGTGTTTGGCATATTGAAAACGTCACAGGTAGCTTGCCAGGCTTTGCCGTGCGGGCGAGATACTCTCGGTATCTTGCCGGGCTCTCCGAGAGGGGCAGAGGAATCGAACCCGGCTCGACCGGGCTGGCTACATGCAAGGCAAACACCCTACCTCTGTGCTATCACTCCAGCCCACTCCTTTGTCATCTTAAAAAAAATTTTTTTTCACACACAACTCTTTATTTTTTGTATTTCTGTATTTTACAAGGAAACAAGATATCTTCCCTAGAGAACACAAGTGTTATTGCTTTCTAGTATAGTTTGTTTCCATTCTATTGTTGTCTTAATCTCTAGATTTTTAAAAAAATTTTTATTAGTGAAACACCATGAGGTAAAGTTGTAGACTTACAAATTTTTCTGCTTGGGTTTCAATTATACAATGATCAAATACCCATCCCTCCACATCCCCCCCCGCCCCCCCCCCGCCTCTGTGGCAGGGCATTCCCTTTTGTTCTCTCCTATTGGGTGTTGTGGTTTGCAAAAGAGGCAGTGGGTGACAATCATATTTGGTCTATAGTCTACTTTCGGCATGCTTCTCCCATCCTGAGAGGATCTTCCCAACTTTATTTGGTGCTCCCTTCTCTATCTGAGCTCCCTTTTCCCCTAGCCTGTGTGACTGGCCTCCAAATCATGGAGAAAAATTCCTGGTACTAATCTCGGCCACTCTTGGGTGTTAGTCTCCTATTTTGTTACTGTATGTTCCCCAGATGAATGCAATATTTCTATGTCTATCCCTCTCTTTCTGACTCATTTCGCTTAACATGATACTTTCCATGTAGTACCACTTGTATGTAAATTTCATGATTTCATCTTTTCTAACAGCTACATAGTACTCCATTGTGTAAATGTACCAAAGTTTCTTTAACCAGTCGTCTATTCTCAGGCACTCAGGTTTTTTTCCAGATTCTGGCTATTGTAAACAGTGCTGCAATGAACAAACAAGTGCAGATGTCACTTCGACTATACTTTTTTGCCTCTCAGGGATATATTCCCAGGAGTGGTATTGCTGGGTCAAATGGGAGCTCAATTTCTAATTTAAAAAAGTTTTTGTAAATTTAGGTACCGGTATTTATAATACTCTGCCCTCCATTTTCTTTTATTAAAGACCATGATTTACAAAGGCATTTATAATTGGGTTTTAGACATACAGTGTTCCATCATTGATCTGACAAGTGTCAAAACTTTGATGAATCGGGGTTCCCAGATTTCCAAACCCTCCATCTTGACAGACACCTTTTTTAGTTTGGTTATTAAAGTCTGGGTCTCATAATTTCAGTGTTGTTGACTCTGTGATTTAGATATTTAGTTCTATCATCCCTTAACTGATTTACAATACTTTTATCACACTTTTCACGTAAACATCATTCCAACACCACCCCCATCACCAGGGAGCCAGTATCCCACCACCAGTGTCCCAAGGACTCATCCCAGTGCCCCTCCCACCCCACCACATATTAGCTTAGTTCAATAGACAAAATTTTCAGTTCTAATAACTTGAACATTTGTTGTTCTTCTGCTTTGGTTCCATTTTTCTCCACATATGGGAGAGATCTCTCTTTTTATTTTGTGCAAATTGTGACACCTACATACATATAGGTGAATAGAGTTAATCTCCTAAAATTCAACAAAATTTATAAATCAAAAAAATTGTTTTACAAACACTGAAATTTTTTACAGGTATATAGATTTAAAGAATTAATATTATGGATAATTGTAGGATGACATTGCTTTGTCCTTTCTCCCTTTCCACAAGGAGTTTAGATTTATCAGGTCACACCCATCAAAGTGTTCCCGACTATATTTTTTTCCTCTCTGGGATTCCCATTCTTTTGTTTATCTGTAACCACTTCTCTATGCTCTCTTCCCCAACCAGTTAATCAGCTTATTCCCCTAATCAGTTTCTGTTCATTTGTAAGGTCAGATCTTCCTAAGACACTGAACTTGTATTGTAAGTTTATATTGCCTTTCTCCTCCCCTTATATCTTTTGAATAGTTTACTTTAAGGCAATGTCCTTTTGTATAGACACAAGAAGACAATTAATATTATGCTTTTGTAACTTGGGATTTAATTGGCTTTAAATATTATTTATTCCTAGGCATCTGCTTTCTCAACTTAAGCTTCAATTGCCCTCAGTCCCTAACACCCCAAAATCAGGGTCCTGATGAGGGACTGAAGGAACTCAGGGCAAGCTCTGAACTACCCTGGCATCGAAATAGGCCAGGCCAAACATCATCATCATCATCACTGTCCTCCTGTTGTTCATCAATTTGCTCAAGCGGGCCTAGTAACATCTCCATTTTGAGACTTGTTACTGTGTTTGGCATATCGAATACATCACGGGTAGCTTGCCAGGCTTTGCTGTGTCGGCGTGATACGCTCAGTAGCTTGCTGGGCTCACTGAGAGGGGTGGAGGAATCGAACCCGGCTTGGCTGGGTGGGCTGCATGCAAGGCAAATGCCCTACTGCTGTGCTATCGCTCCAGCCATGGCCAGGCCAAAGCACCACGATTCTTAACTCTAAGTTAAGAACTTGATCATGGACAAATGCTATCATGGTCCAAAAGTAACAATAAGACTAGGACCCTGTGAGGGATAGGAAAGACTAATCTGGCCTGAGCACTGCAGTCTGAGATCAAGATGACCCCAGAAGAACAATTATATAAGCTTAATGCATCTCTTACTGTTGTCCATACAAAATGATTAATATTATGAATGCTTATATGTTTGTTGGACAGGGAGAGGAGAAACACACCCATGGAATTCCACCCTTGGGTGGGTTGTCCTGCTGAAAGAGAATCTGTCCTAGAAGCAGCATCCTCTGAGGGAAAGAACTTTAGTCCTATTGATTGTGACCGTACCTATGTGTAAGCCCAATCCCTCGTGGTTTTGGGATTTAACTAGGAGGTAAGAGTGGGCTGGAGGATCCAGAGCCAGAGCCAGAAAGAGAAAGGGGGTCCAGATTGGGGTCTGGGAGAGAAGGAGAGAGAGACAGGAGTGAACAGGGATGAGATTGGAATAAAAGGCTATTGAGACCAACCAGCCTGGCTCTTGTTCCTTCCTTTGTCTGCCCTTGGCCAACAGCCGTCCCGATCCAGTCCACACACAGCGGCTCTACAGCACCAAAGCGGGCAGTGAGATAGAGCCGCCCGGAGAGCCTGCAAACACACACCCTTCAGTGTGCGTAGTTTTTTACTGATAATTCTCTGCTAACACATTTTAGAGTTTACATGATATATGTAAACCCTAAAAATACAAATTTTAGTAAGGAGGTAAAGGTAAAGGTAAAGGCCCTCCCGTTGATCGTCGATTTGCTCGAGCGGGCCCAGTAACGTCTCCATTGGAGACTTTGTTGTTACTGTGTCTGGCATATCGAATACTCTCGGTAGCTTGCCGGGCTCTCCGAGAGGGGCGGAGGAATCGAACTCGGGTCGGCCATGTTGGCCGCTTGTAAGGCGAACACTCTACCCGCTGTGCTATCATTAAAGGGGAAAATATGAACAAACCTGTAAAAGCAAAAAATGTGTTTTATCCTAAGAAAGGGAATGTTTGCTTTATATTAGAAAGTATATCATAATATAGCATATTAAGCGTTTAAGTGCATCAATAGATTTATATTGTAATATTAATCTCGATGCATGTAAAATATTAATTAGACACTGAACATTCAGTATAAATGAGATGATAATTTGTTATTGGAAATATATAAAATTCTTCAGCAAGCTAGGAGTAAATATACTTTTCCTAATCTAGTAGAGGGCAACCAAAGCACCAAGAGTCATATTCATTGTCACATGCTGGGAAGTTTTCCCTGTCTTTTAAAGATGCTCCTTTAAGGCTGGAGCAATAAAACAAAAGTAGAGTTATTGCCTTACATATGCTGGACTTGGTTTTGATCCTCAATACCTCATATGGTTCCCTGAGCACTTCTAGGAATGATCCTTGAGTGCAGAGCCATGAGAAAGCCCTGAGCACCACAGATGTGACCCCCAAACAAACAAAATAAAGAAGCTTATTCAATGCATTTTACAAAACTGGTTTCAAGACTATGAATTCCCTAAACTGTTGCTCATCCATGGAGCTCTGTATCATTCCTTCAAATGTGAACAATAATCTAGCTGAATAGTGTAATTTTGGTCAGGAGTTCATTTCATTAAGTTTCTAAACTCTATACCTTCATTGTCTTTTGGCTCATAGAGTCCCATTTTGATAGATCTCTGTGAATTTTATAGGTATTCTTTGTCTGTAAGTTCCCTTTTTGATTCTGCTGTTTTTAATATTCTATCTCTGCCTTTTTTTTTTCATTCTTAGCTTAATACATGTCTCAGAGTTTTCCTTGTTGAGTCTGGTTTTTGCTGTGACCCATCAGACTTCTTGTATTTGGTTACATATGACCCTCAATTCTGGGAAGTTCTTAACTATAATTTCTTTAAATATTTAAATATCAGTCCTTCATTAAATTCACCATCCTAGTCCTCAGGGACTTGAGCTCATCCCATAGTTCTCTGGTGTTCTCCTCATTTTTTTCCAGACTTTTCCCCATATTCTGCTAGTTTCTAGAGATTTCCTCCACCTCATCTTGAAGCTTCTTGATCTTTTCTTCAGCTACCATTATTCTGCTACTTAGAGTTTCTAATGAGTTTTTTTAGTATCATCTACCATACTCTTCATTTCTGTCATTTCTGCTTGCAGTTTTCTAATTTTTACTTTCATACTTTCTTGTGCTTTACTGACTACTTGTGCCATTTCTTTAAAGCTCATTAAATATTCTCATCTTGGTGTCTCTCTCTTTTTTTGTGGGGGGTCACACCTGGCGATGCACAGGGGTTACTCCTGGCTCTACACTCAGGAATTACCCCTGGTGGTGCTCAGGAGACCATATGGGATTCTTGGAATCGAACCCAGGTCGGCCGCATGCAAGGCAGATGCCCTACCTGCTGTGCGATAGCTCCAGCCCCCATGGTGTCTCTAAAAGTCATTTTCTGAGAGTTTCTACAGCTGCTCTGTCCTGGTTGTACCCTCTGTATTGTTTTCGTTTATTGAACTTGGTGGACTTCTATGTATCCTCCCCCATTAGTTTTCTAGTGTGCTGAGGGTGAATCTTTGTAGTTAGAACTCCCAGGAGACTCCAAGAAGTGGGAGTTGATCTTTTTCTTTTCTTCCCATCTTCTTCCAGTGACAGAAAGTGTAACTCTGAACAGTGTGAAATTCACTGACTAGAACTGTCATGTGTCACTGAACTCTGCTGTGTGCTTCAGGAGATGTGGCAGAGGTTGGTTGGAGGCTGCCAGGATCTAAGGGGATGGGAGGGGATTTGCCTCCTGTTTCAATGAGGGGTGGTGGTATCAGCCAGAGATTAATCTCATCTGGAAGAGTGAAACAGAAAGCGAAAGTATGTGGAAAACAATTTTATCAATCAAAGTCTGTGCTGTGTTTTAATTAGGTCATCAGATAGATATTTACATAGCTCAATTCTGTGGTCATTTTCTATCTATATTTACTCAAACTCTCAAATATACTCAATGTGGTCACTCTTCTTATTGAAATATTTCATACAATGACTTTTCTGACATCACACTATTTGTATTCTATTTGTATCTCTTTGATTGCTCAACTATAGTGAAGATAAAATGAATTACGAAATATTTTCAGTCCCAAAGTAAAATATATCTTTTAAATAACAAATCCACTGTGTTAGGAGTCATGGAAATTAACAGTGACCTCAGCAAAAGAGAAAGTTGTGAGAAATGAGGAAGTAAGGCAGTGTCATTTCCTTCCAGACAGTCCTCTTTCGTGGGGAAGTCAGGAACACGAAAGCAAAATAGTAGCTAGAAGAAGAAGCAGAACCAGAAGGGGTTATTATTATTTTTTTGTTTCTTCTTTAAAAAAAAAAATCTCAGGTAGATTTGACTACATTTGGAGAATGAAGATTAACAGCTATTACTATAGTACTCCATTGTTATATATACACCACATCTTCATGACCCACTGATCTTTTGTTGGATATCTAGGTTTATTCTAAATCTTAGCTATTGGGTTGAGTACTGCAATGAATAGTTGCTTTCATACATTCTTTTGAATGAATGTTTTTCTGTCCTTGGAGTAGATTATCCAAAAATGGACTTGCTGGGTCGTAGGTAACTCAATTTCAAATTAATGGAAAACTCTGTACTGTCTTCCATATGGGTTGGATCAGACAGTATTCCCGACTACTTCGCTTCTGTAAGGAATGATAAAATCATGCAATTTGCTGCAACATCGATGGAACTAGAAAATATCATGTTAAATAAAGTAAGCCAAAAAAGAAGGATAAACACATGGTGATATCACTTATATGTGGAATTTAGAGTAAATACATGACGAAATGCAATGGTTTAAAGGGGTCACCCTTGACACCAGAGTATGGGGAGGAGAAGGAAAGAAATAGAATGAATGGAAAGGGGACCAGAGATGGTGGTATTGAGGAACAATAGAGCTAATTATCCAAACCACAGAGTCAGCAACACTAAGTTGAAGTCATGAGACCCTAACTTTAATACTAAACTTAAAAAAAGGTGTCCGTCAAGATGGCAGACTGGGGCTGGGTGGGAATGGGGGGAGAGGAGAGGGAACATGGAAACACTGGTGGAGGGAAGTTGACACTGGTGGTGGGATTGGTGATGGAACACTGTATGTCAAAAACCCAACTGGATACTTTTGTAATTCATGGTGCTTTAATAAAATTTTGGAAAACAAAAAGAGGTATTAGTGTAGGACAGGGGAGGAATACAGTAATTCTATCTGGGCACTCCATTACAGGAAATAGTGTAAGAATGAATATAAATGTAGACAAATCTGTAGGTCGGACTGGAAATTGTTACAGAAACACCACCATTGGTTCAACTATCTCTATGCTATAATTCAAACTTAGCCCTAACTCTAACTGTTGAGCCCTGCACCGAATTCCTAAGCACCTTTTGGCCATTTCAACTTAGATGTACTGTCATTTTGCACTTTCATGTATGAAGACACACTTGTATTCTCTTTTGTATAGAATATGGTCTCCCCTCTCATCTTTTTATCATGCCTGGAAAACAGAGACCTGAAGTCGGGCTGATATATAGCTTAGACTAGCCTTAGGTCACATGAAAATTTAGGCTTCACTTGTCCAAAGTGGCAGGGCATGGGGTGGGCTAGTGGAGTGTATGGATTGAAGGTAGCATAAGTTACATAGAAAAAAAATTTTACGGGACAACTAAGCAAAGCCAAATACAATATTTCAACTTATCACCAATTCACTGAGGTGAGACAAGATGGGCGGGGGAACTAAATAGAGAGGCAGGAAGAGGACGTTTTGCAAAAGTAGAGATGGAAAGATTTAGATGGTGGGTATTAGATCCTGAAAGTGTTCTGAGCTGGTAAAGTGCAGAATAAACGTCTTTCCATGATGTTCTTTGAACTTCAACGTGAGCATGGAGGTCGTCCTTTTAACTCTCCCTCACCCCCACTTCCTGGTGCATACACCTCAAATTCTGTGAAGTTTCCCTCATACTTACAAGATCCTAGCCTAGGAATGTTCACTTCCCTTGACTCTCCCTTACTTTTCCTCATCCCTGTCCCACTATGATTCATTTTGAAGTGCTAACTAGTCTTCCACTGCAGTGTCTCTCTACAACACCCCCAAAGCATGCAGCGAAGTGGAATGAGCCCTCTGGGGGCAGGATGGCATTAGGATGTTGTCAACCCTTTCATTGACAGTCGTGGAAAATGGTAAATTGTGCTGGTTAGAATAATCTTTTTTTAAAAAGTTCCTCTTACGAACTTTGGTCTAGATTCTTTATACCTCCTGTTTCTAGTCAGTTCTAAAACATTAGAAAAAAAAAAAGAACGCTTTTCTCATAATTTTCTACTCTTGGAAGAATAGATCTGACCAGTAGCAGCAATGTGCTTGAGAAAAAATGTATATGTATATGAAAAATACTGGTCCAACCTTGGAAAAGAACTCCCCTGGATGTTTAGATTTATATTTTGAGCCAAGATGTTATTTGTTGTTTATTTACTCTGAGCCAGACATGGTGGCTACGAGCTGCTTGGCTTTCTCAATGTCTCACAAGCTATGTCAGTCCTTTCCTGGCCCCCTCCAGGGTAGATTAATTAGGATAAACAATACTCATGCTTTGGCATGAACTCTGCTGTGGTCCATTTGCCCAGTGCTGAGGCTGGGAATCTGCCATGCAGGGGAAAGGCTTACTGCCTAAGCCCTCAGCCAGTTCACTTGGAGTCTCACGAACATGAGACTGGGCAAGTCAGAAATATCTGCTCTCTTTGCTCTGCTAGACCATCTGGCCTCACCTGAGGTTTTGAGACCGTCTATTAATAACACCATAAATACCATGTATTCTGTTTGACATCACCCTCTTCAAAGACAAATGCCCCATTATAAAAAGCAGACATAGCTGCTTTGACACAGAAGAGTCTGGAAACGGGATTGTATTGAGCTTCAGTGGCGTGGACACATTCACTCACACCTTGGCCCGGCATCTGCAGAGGATCTGTTCTAAATCGTTTTCTCTACCTGTCTTTCCAGCCAGCAGCCATTTATTTCAGCCTCCTCTGCTCACAGGGTTAAACTCTGCACCTCATTTCAAGAAACACGAAGAGGCCCACAG
Organism: Sorex fumeus; assembly: GCF_029834395.1. Classification (NCBI taxonomy): domain Eukaryota; kingdom Metazoa; phylum Chordata; class Mammalia; order Eulipotyphla; family Soricidae; genus Sorex; species Sorex fumeus. Next base: position 27,027,168 of record NW_026606322.1, on the reverse strand, counting down.
AACATTTCTTGGTGACAGCTTGTCTAGGCTCCAGAATAAAGAAACAGACATCCCTGGCCATTGTGTGAGAAGAATGAGCAGGGAAATTATGTTCGGACTGTCACTGGGTCCTGTGAGAGGTGTCATGGAATGGCTGGTCAACTCTAGAGAGAGGTGGCCAGGGAGAGAAGCATGGAAGGCTCCTTAGAGGCCCACCAGAGAGAAAGTTCTGAGCTCCCCCCCCCACACACAGACTTGGATGACCCTTGCGGGAGGCATGTCTTATGATGTCGGGAGTAAAGAGACGGGGAACAACTTCTGGTTGACTATCTATAGCTTGGGTGTGACTGATTAAAGAAAAAAAAGATTCAATTATGTGTTCCTGATGCCCTATGTCGTGACATTCCCCGTCAAGGGTGCTCACAGGATTTAGGGTATACAGAAAAATGAGGAGGGGGAACATTTCCATCACCTCCCTATGAGTACATCCATGGGGTGAGGCAAAGATCTGTCCAGGAAGAATCACCATGCTGGGGTGGCTCGCTATGAGAAAAACGCAGAATTCAAGGTATTTCCAGGAGGGCTCGAGCACATCTAGACAGAACAGATTTTGTAGTTTAAACTTGAGTGTCCAGCATTTTTTTTTTTTTTGCTTTTAAGGTCACACCTGGTGATGCACAGGGGTTACTCCTGGCTCTGCACTCAGGAATTACTCCTGGCAGTGCTCAGGGGACCATATGGGATGCTGGGAATCGAACCTGGGTCAGCCGTGTGCAAGGAAAATGCCCTACCCACTGTTGAGTGTCCAACTTTTGCCTCTGCTTGACTGAAGGGACCTGTACTTTTTGACTGAGCCGCCAGAGCACAGAGACTGTAGCACCTGAAGAAAAGGCCCAGCAGCTTGGCCTTTGTGTTTTAATATGTTGGAAGGGAGTTGCTGGCATTGTCCAGAATTCGCTGTGGAGATTGTAAAGGACTTTGGGCACAGAAAGGGCACGCCTTCTCTGCTCACTTTCCATCCCCTCCCCCATCTATACACATCTCCAGTTGAAAGCAAGACTGAGCCTTTTCCATCACCACAGACAAGTGGTGGAATGAGGACTACCTTCCAGAAGCAGGGGGCATAGTCGAGTAGGTAGGGTGTTTATCATGCATGCATCCAAACTGATTTTGATTCCTGGCACCCTATACCCTACTGCCCTTCTAGGAATGACACCTGAGAACAGAGTCAGGAGTAAACCTTGAGTAATACCTAGTATGGCCCTCAAATTTAAAAAAAAAAAAAAAGCAAGCAAAAAGATAGCCTTCTTTGAGAAGAAACTCAAGATCTACGACAGGATTCCTAACAGGATAAAGAATGGAAGAGAAACTTAATGATGCCTCCACTTGAAGTCCTCAGACAACAAAAGGCTCCACTTAATGGAATTCTGTCAGAACCTTCTAGAAGGTTCTAGAAGTTTCCACAACTGAGGTTCTTCTTTCTTAGGCACTAACACTCTGCAGTTTTTGGACATAACACTGTCAACATCTTCTCTTGGATCCCAGTAATAATGTTTTGACAATGCCTGGAGCTAGACTTCAAAATAGAGAGAAACAAAATTCTGGCTTCCCTTTCAGAGTTTTCTTCCCTTTCCCTCTATTAAGGTAAGAGCAGAGGCTGCCAAAGGTTTGCTAACTGATTCCAAGTAAAGAGATGGTTTAATTCAGAAGAGATTTTACACTCCCAGGGGCACGAAGCCCATCATTTCACAATGGAGAATTATTTTTTGGTATTTATTTTATGATTCCTGACCCTTGTTCTAAATCTCACTGGTGTGTTTTCATTTAAAATGTATTAACTGAAACTTGGCATGGTGACTTGGCTCCATTAGGCTCTACAACAGCTTAATCCAGATTTTATTATACTGGGGACAGGAGTATATGGTCTGCAATATGGGAGGAAGCTTGAGGATAAAGAAAATAATCTTGATACTAGATATTTAACTCTTTGGGGGCTCTTTTGAAAGCTAACTAGAGTGTTTGTGATTGAGCTTTTAATGGTTTCAAAATGTTGAGAGAGTGACTATTAAGCTGTCCTGGGATTGGAACTCATAGAAACTGGATAAATGACAGGTTCTGCTGCTTCTGCTGGGTTCTAGGTTGTCATTTGTTTGTCCTGTTTGTTTCGTGGAATGCTTATGGAAAACAGAGAAAGCAGCCTCGACCTCTCCTCTATGAGCCCACAAAGCTCACTTCTGGTGGCCTCTTCCCCAGGTCTGCTTTAATATCTCAAATGTCCCTCAACCTCAGAACTTCCCAAGCAGACTCCTGACCACCACATAAAACCTGCTTCTACTCTACATTCTTCCCTTGGCAATAGAGTCACTATCACTTGCATATCCAGGTCACCACTACAATGTGTGAGTGGTTCCTTCTAAGTATGTCTGTAGTCTGTCCACTTTTCTCCATCTCCCCACATCACACCCCAGGCCCAGCATCCACAGTGCTCTCTTGGGGTACCCACTAATCTCCTCCCAGTTCTTCATGTCTACTTTATTTATTTTAAAATAATGTAGGAGTACTTCTATTTTTTCAGCCATTGATTAAGCTCTTTAAATTGGGCATGAACTCCATATTACTATTTTATTTTATTGTATCACCGTGAAAGCCTGGCAAGCTACCCATGACATATTCGATATGCCAAACACAGTAACAATATGTCTCACAATGGAGATGCTACTGGGCCCGCTCGAAAAAATCGATAAATAACAGGAGGACAGTGCTACAGTGCAGTGCTATGGTATCACCGTGAGATAGAATTAGAAGCTTTCATGTTTGAGATTCAGCCATACAATGATGGAACACCCATCCTTCCACCAGTGCACATTTTCCACCATCAATGTCCCAAGTATCAGCCCCCCCCCCCAACACACACACATACACATTGCAGAACTCATCCTTCCTCTATGGCAGACAGTTTCCCCAATTATTTTTACATTCTCTAATTATTTTTACATTTTTATTAGTGAGACACCATGAAGTTGTAGACTTACAAATTTTGTGCTTAGGTTTCAATTATACAATGATCAAACACCCATTTCTCCACCAGTGCCCATTTCCTACCACCATGGATCCCAGTATCCCTCCCCCCCCCCATCCCACCCTGCCTCTGTGGCAGGGCATTCCCCTTTGTTCTCTCTCTCCCTTTAGGTGTTGTGGTTTGCAAAAGTCTCTCTCTAATTTGGGGCATTAATTTTTCTCGATTTTTCCCACCACCATTCAAGCCTACCTGCCAGGGGAAGACTCTAGATAATATATTTTCCATAGCACATTTCGATTATCATGAGAGCTCATGCAGCCACAACTGTAAATGTAAATTTCTAGGTTTTAAATGGCTGGGTTCCAGAGACATCTCTGTATGGCACTAATCCATTTTGGGATTCAATTGGGAGTCTCTAGGCCAGGGATGTTGGTGTGCTAAGATGGCATCCGGAGGCAAATTGTGGGCTTGACAGTCTTCTGGGCAGGCGGTGACCCAAGGAGGGACAGCTCAATCTTCTGTCATCATGTTGCCTGGGGATTTAGTCCTGAACCCGCACACCTGGGCCTTGCTTGTGAAAGTTCTTGGTCACCAGGATTCTATCTGCAGTAGGAGGGGAGACTGCACCTGCTCCATTTAGGGAGCCCTTATAATGGCTCGGCATGTCTACTTTAGATGTGCTTTCTCCTGTGCCTGGTTTAAAATCTAAGTTGTCGAGACCTGGCTCATTTATCTCCCAGCCTCCTCCCACTTCCCCTTCTCCACCTTGCCAGACCCCTTTGTCCCTTAATTCCTCCTCTGGCTAGTTGGTCCTTATCACTGAAATGTTTTCTTTAATAGGACCTTTATGATGGTTTTCCCAATCTCATTGAAAATTATCCCTTTTCAACTCCTAATATAACTTCTTCAGGACACAGTGCCATGGTATATACCTTTTTTTTTTTTTATAATTTATTTATTTATTGAATCACTGTGGGAAAAGTTACAGAGCTTTCGGGTTTAGGTCTCAGTCATGTAGATACCGAACACATTTCCCTTTACCAATACTCATTTTTAACCCCGAACCCCAATAGACCCCCACCTCCCACCCCTCCCAATTCTTGTGAGGCAGATGAGTTCTAGTTAATACTCTATCTACTTTGACTAGATAGATTATTTCGATAGAAGAAGCACAATTATTGTTTAGTTTACGACCCACCCCCCACAATCACACATGCTGAAACAGCGTTGTGAAATGATTTGCTTTCTACAACTTGGTTTAAGAATAGAATGATGTCGCGCGGCCGCTATTGCGGCCGCGCGGTTTTGAATTTCTGCTATTTTACTTATTGGCCCTGGAAGAATTTCTATTAAAAGTTAGCTAGTTAAGAGATTGGTTTCTGTGCCCTGGAGTCGTGGCCGTGCCGGAGAGCCGCTCGTGGGGGGCAGCTGGCGACCTCGGTGGGGCGTGGGGGACAGCCCACAAAGCCCCCCTTCCCATGAGGTCCCCGCCGCTCTCCCGAGCCCGGCTCAAACCTGCTTTCCACAAGGCTCCCGTGGGGCCGCCATCTTTCTTTCCAGAGAGGAGCGGGCGGGCCGGTCAACGCCCTTCCCCCTCCGGGCCGGCTTGGTGGCGCGGTTCAACACAAGTCCCTTTGCTTTTCTGCTCCAAGAGGCTGGTTCTCTGTGCTAAGTCCTTGTGCCTCCGGGGCCGTGGCCGTGCCGGAGAGCCGCTCGTGGGGGGCAGCTGGCGACCTCGGTGGGGCGTGGGGGACGGCCCACAAAGCCCCCCTTCCCATGAGGTCCCCGCCGCTCTCCCGAGCCCGGCTCAAACCTGCTTTCCACAAGGCTCCCGTGCGGCCGCCATCTTTCTTTCCAGAGAGGTATATACCTTTATAGTCATGGTCGTATTGTAACGTGGCTCCTGTCCATTCCACTAGGCTTTCAGTTCCATTAGAGTTACAACCAGGTAAGTGCTATAAATCCAGCAGTCAGACTAGTGACTGATATGTATCACGTGCTCCACAAATAACTGGTTGAATCCATCAATACGGACTCATTGATTATTTTTGTCCATAGGAATTTACTGGGACTCTATTGTGCTCACTCTAGATGGGGAAGAAACAGAATTATCTGCAAAAAAAGTAAGAACCACTCAAAGACTATATCGGTAAAGTGGAATCTATATTCGTTGAGTCCCAAAGTTCCAGAGGATTTGTGGAGCAGAAGCTGATGGAAGGTTCGGAAGAGTGAGGGCTGACCAGGAGCACCATTCAGTTCGATCTTTGCATTTATGTTCTCAAGTTCTAGAACTGTGTATATGACCAAACAGAAAGGAAATTCACAAGAGAAAATACTGGTAACCTCTTAGCTTGGTCCTCTCCTCCTCTCCTTGAAGCCTGTTGCTCCATCCAAGTTTTTGTGCTCATGGTTCCAGGAATTCTTCTGGAGAATTTCCAACCATACCCTACAAAGAGAGGCACATCTGTACTTTTCTTACCCTCTCAGAACTTCTGGAGACCCCAGGGTGAACATAGTGGTGAACTGTCCCTATGGACTCTCAGTAGGTCTGGGCTTGAAGTTCTTTGTCCCAAACTGATTGTTGGAATGAAGATACATTCTTTTCCCGAGAGAGAGTGAGAGAGAGAGAGAGAGAGAGTGAGAGAGAGCGAGAAAGGGGGGGATGCACTTAATTGTTCCTAGCTGTTATGTGTCAAATTTGCTTGTTTTCAAGTCATTACATAGGCCTACAGAGTTTATATGTGGTGAAAACCCTTACTAACATGTCTGCTTAATCTATAGAAAATTAGAAATTATTGGAAGGTGGAGGGGAGAGTGGAGAGTGATGGAGACTTTTTGGTTTAATACTTCTGGCATACACAGAAGGGAGTCAAAAGGTCACATTTTAAGGCCATATTCCTCTTTTCCACTAGAGCAAATGCTATGCCCAGAATTTAGGACAGTGGGTTTTTAAACCACTAATGAAGAAAAAGAAAAAATTCCAAGACATTGCACAAAGCCTGTTATTACTAGGCTTTTCAGTAAACTCATATAGGGCAAAGAGTTGACCTGATTGAGAAGAATCTAAGTGGGTCCCACAGTCCAATCTCTCAGACTGTTCTATCCAAGACCTATTCTATCATGATGGTGAACATTTCCTAGGTCTACCTCCAGTTGGCCATTGCTTCTTTCATCCTAATCCCCTTCCTTTGGCCCCTTTTTATTCCACAGTGCTTGGAAAAATAGAAAGGGTATTTTCTTAAGACATTGTTTAGATTGGCTTCTGACTTCTGAAAAGGAACTAATAATAATCAACACCTTGTAATCTTATATCAGTGACATTGCCCAAGGACATAGTGATGTTAAATAGCAGTGCTCTTGCTGGAACTCAGGCTGATCTGAGTCAGGTCCTCTTTCTTAATGCTGACTTTATATTCTGCTTCCTACCATTTGTACATAGCCTTGGTTCTCAGTGGATCAGCATTAGGGTAGTCAGTGTGGCAGAATTGTGAATTATCCTATTATTTATATTGTCTACTAACTGTTCCCCCACTTTTAATATCTCATTATCCCCCAAAACCCATATGAAATAAGTAGATTGATCATTTTCTTTGTAGAGAATTTTCTAACTGCTCAATCATCCAATCAAATTCCCTCATGCATAGGGATACCTGGAAAGCTTTTGAATTCTACCTGCCCATGTGAGGGTAGGTCTTCAAGGCTGAGGAACAAAAGACCTTAACACTTTACAGCTGTTGACCACACAGAAGAGAATTTTTTTCATTTCTTGTGCAAAAATCTACCTGCAATGTGGAACATAATCATCCAAATTCTCAGAAATATTATCTAAGTTTTATTAGCACCATTATTTTCTTTGGAACATTCAGAACCTATGTAGAAGCATTTAATTATGTTTGAGAAAAAAATCTCAGAAAGGTCTAGTACAGTCAGTTGATGTAATTTCAAGCAAACACAGTATGCTAAAAGTTTATCCTATTTTAAGTTCATGTAATCTTCTTAGATTTGAAGTGATTCAATAAATTGCTTTAAATTATTTCAGCAGCAGAAATAATAAAATGTATATGTACAGACACAGGTGCACATCAATAGAAAGCATGCTAGGGATATGAAGGTATTATTTTTTTTTAAATCACTGACTTTTTGAAGTCTTTAGGGCTTTCTTAGTATCATGCCATCTGAAAATATTGAGAATAGTGAGAGTTTGACTTCTTTTTTTTCAATCTGCATATAATTAATATTTATTTCTTGCCTAATTGCTATATAAATGACTTCCAGTACTATATTGAATAGTAGTGATGATCACTCTGATCTTGTACCTGATCTTAGAGGAATGGCTTTCAGTTTCTCAACATTGAGTGTAATGTTTGGTGTGGGCTTGTGGTAAATGGCTTTAACTATATTGAGAAAAACTCCCCATTTTACTGAATTTTTCAACCATTTATGAATATGAGATCTTGTCAAATGCTTTTTTCTGCCTTTTTAAATATGATCATATGATTTTTACTCTTCCTTCTACTGATAAAGTGACAACCTAGAAAATCAACATGCAGAGGGTTGTTTCCAATTTTTTGGTTATTTTGAATAGTGTGTCAATGAACATAGTGTGTAAATATTATCCCCCTCCCTTCCAAATAACAAAAAAATCCTATACCATTCAATATAGTATTGAAAGAGGGAGACTTCTCTTTACCCAACTTCAAACTATACTATAAAGCTTTACTAATTGAAACAGTATGGTACTGGAGTAAGGACAGATTCTCAGATCAATGCAATAAAACTTAAAATACAGAGATTGATACTCAGTGTTTGATGAAGAAGCAAAACGTAGAAAGTGGAGCAAGAACAAACATAATACTCAATGTTGAGAAACTGAAAGCCATCCCTCTAAGATCAGTACAAAATCAGACTGATAATGACTACTATTCAATATAGTATTGGAAGTTCTGAAAATAGCAATTAGGCAGGAACAAAATATCAATGATATTCAGATTGAAAAGAAGAAGTCAAACTCTCACTATTCTCACTATTTTTAGAAAACATGATGCTAACAAAACCCTAAAGACTCCAAAGTGTTGATGGTTTTAGAACATAGTAACTTCATATCCCAGGGTTTTTGTACATGCAAATACTGAAATAGAAGAGAGAAAACTTTAAAAAAAAAAAAACCACAATTGGGCACCAGAAAATCAAGGACCTGAAGACAGTTCAACAAAAGAGATAAGAGACCTATACAAAGAAAACTGTAAATCACTACTAAAAGAGTAAAGAAGACACAAGGAAACGTAAATGTTCATGGATTGGAAGAATAAATACTGTCAAAATGACAATCTTGCTTAAAGCATTATACATATTCAATGCAGTCTCTTGTAAAAAATATCTATGATGTTCTTTTAGAAGACAGATCTCAAACACAGTTGACATTTTTATGAAGTAATAATCCCCCTCCCCTCTGAATAGCCAAAGAAATCCTAGGAAAAAGAAGAAGGAGACTTCTCTTTTCCCAACTTCAAACTATACTATAAAGCTTTAGTAATTGTAACAGTATAGCACTGGAATAAGGACAGATTCTCAGATCAATAAAACTTATACTCCAGAGATCTCTATTCAGTTTTTTGATGAAGAAGCAAAATGTAGGAAGTGGAGCAAGAACAAATAATGCTTGGAAAACTGGTTGGTAACATGTGAAAAAGTGAAATCAGATCCCTTACTACTAACACCATGTACAAAATTCAAATAAAAATGGATGACAGACTTTGATGTCAGACCTGAATTCATAAATTATATTGAGGAAACCATAAGTAGTGGACTGCATGATGTTGAATCTAGAGGCATCTCCTATGATTCAGAACTAGTGGCCAAGAAAATAAAAGCAAAGATGAACAAAGATGGGCTGGAGCGATAGCACAGCGGATAGGGCATTTGCCTTGCATGCAGCCAACATGGCCGATCTGAGTTGGATTCCTCCGCGCCTCTCAAAGAGCCCGGCAAGCTACTGAGAGTATCTCGCCTGCATGGCAAAGCCTGGCAAGCTACCTGTGCTGTATTCAATATGCCAAACACAGTAACAACAAGTCTCACAATGGAGGTATTACTGGGCCCGCTCGAGCAAATCGATGAGGACAGTGACAGTGAACAAAGATGATCAAACTAAGAAGATTCTTCACCTCAAAAGAAATAATGACCAGAATAAAAAGAAATCCCACAGACTGCAAGGGCATATTTACCTACCATTCATCTGATAAAGTGTTGATACCCAAAATACTTGTATAAAATCCCTTAGCAAGCTAGGAGTAAACATACCTTTCTTACCCTAATAGAAAGCAACTATAATCACCATGAGAAAATGCCATACTCAGTGCCACATGTTGGAAAGTTTGTTTTGTTTTTTAAAGACACTCCCCTAAGACTTCTTTAAAAACTGATTTCAGAGCTATAAATTCCCTAAGTTGTTGCTTGTCCATGAAACTCTGAAATAATTCCTTCAAATCTGAATAATAACTTAGCTGGGTATTATTTATGATCTGTTCATTTAATTGACTTCTTTGTAGTGTATCTCTTCAGTCTTTTTAAAAAACAATATGGAACTAGGAATTGAGTTCTAATATGACCAAGCAATTCCATTTCTTGGCATCTACCCCAATGGCCCAAAAACTCTTTTCAGAAAAGATATTTACACACTATGTTCATTGAAGCACTATTCAAAACAGCCAAAAAATTGGAAACAACCCTAGAATTCAAGAACAGATAACTGAATAAAGAAATGATGGTACATATACACAATGGAATGTTACTCATCTTTAAGAAAAGATAAAATCAAGCAATTTGCTGTTGCATGGACGAATCTGGGGAGTATCATGTAGAGTGAACATAGTCAGGAGATGGACAGACACAGAATAATTTCTCTCATAAAAGGTAAAGGTAAAGGCCCTCCCGTTGATCGTCGATTTGCTCGAGCGGGCCCAGTAACGTCTCCATTGGAGACTTTGTTGTTACTGTGTCTGGCATATCGAATACTCTCGGTAGCTTGCCGGGCTCTCCGAGAGGGGCGGAGGAATCGAACTCGGGTCGCCCATGTTGGCCACTTGTAAGGCGAACGCCCTACCCGCTGTGCTATCGCTCCAGCATTTATGCCAGACACAGTAACAACAAAGTCTCCAATGGAGACGTTACTGGGCTACTGGGCCCGCTCGAGCAAATCTCTCTCATATGTGTGATAAAAAAACATAGTAGGGAATGACAAATGTCCAGAGGCAATAATAACTGAGAAATGGTCTTCAGGAGGAAGCTTTTCATAAGGGAAGTGTGTATTGAGAGAGAACAATGGTGAAGCAAAATGGACACTTTGGTAGAGAGTTTGGTACTGAGAAGTTTTATGTATGAAAATGTACCATTAACAGTTTTGTAAACCACAGTGCCTAAAATGAAAAAGACTTTAAACATCAACATGGGATCTGGAGTGATATTTCATCTTTTGTTTTTTGCATTTGTGATAGTGGAAATTCTTTTTTTGTTTTTTGCTTTTTTGGGGGGGTCATACCTGACAATGCACAGGGGCTACTCCTGGCTTTTCACTCAGGAATTACCCCTGATGGTGCTCAGGGGACCATATGGGATGCTGGGAATCGAACCCGGGTTGGCCACGTGCAAAGCAAATGCCCTACCCGCTGTGCTATTCTTCCAGCCTCAGATAGGGGAAATTAACTTGTGCTATTTTCTCAACCAAACCCAAAGTAGTATTGGTTAAAGAACACCAAAGAATGTGAGATGTGATTGTACTCATGGTCCTCTAATGTCATGATTTTGCTTCCAAGATAGAAGATGGAAATTTCTCCCCCTTACCCTCTATCTCCTTTAACCTTCTAAGAGTATAAAGAACACATTTGCAATCTCATAAGCCTCTTCTTTCAGTCTTTCTCTGTGGATTTTTCTAAAACGGATTGCTAGCTTCCTATCTCCTGTAGCTGGAGAGTTTATCCAGCCAACTTCCCTCTGCTAGGAGGCTAAATGGGAAAGTTCATGAATAAATAGTACAGCTGGAGATAGAGATTAATTTTAGAATGAATGCTGACATTGCTATTCCTGGGACTGAACAGTTCTCAACCCAGAACTAATCCTTGGGCTTACAAAATTAAGGAGTCTAATGTGTTTTCTCTCCCTCTGTCAAAGTGCTGGGTGGGGTACCATGGTCAGAGGTGGTGAGAGAGAAAATGTGCAAACCACTCAGGTAGCTTGATCTGAATAGCTTGAAAAGGAGGTACATTCTTGTGTCACCAGAATTTTCCACTAAATGATCAAAAATTTTTTTTCTTGGAGTCTAAAACATACCTCATTGATTGGATTCTATGCTCCACTGAATGGCTTGTTAAAATCCATTAATTTAACCAATAAACACTGGTGTTACTTGGCAGTCTGGGACAAAGAGATAAGATACGATTCCTATCCTTATTGACTAGTCGGGGACATAAACGTGGACAAGATACCAAGTATAATAATTGAGGGAATATGCTGGGTTTGTCCTGCTGGAGAAGGGAGAAAGGCTCATGAACCAAACCTGTAACATTTTCCATCACTTTTCTACCCAATGCCTTATCTCATAGTATGCATCAATAGTAGAGAACTGCATGGGAGTTTGTATCTCATTTCTTCACACTAGATTACCAATCTCATCAGGACCAGGGACTTGGTTTTCAGCATACTTTTCCCTGCAGCTGGACTAGTGTGAACCATTCAGATGATTTGATATGAATAGGGTATGTGCTCAAGGAAAATGTGCAGTAAATGTAAGGCAGTAGAAACTCTAAGAAGAAAGCAGTTTCTCTGGATAAAGGACGGTGTTTAGGGTTCAAGTAAGGGGATCCTCCCAAAGAGGTGGCATCTATGCTACACAGTAGGATCCCACTAGGTAAATAAGATGATGCAAACTCATCACTGAAAGAGGGGAAAAAGTGGGCAAAGGTTCAGAAGTGGGGAAAAAGTTGAAATGGGAAGGTAGGGCTGTGTTTCAGGCAGACTAAAAGACTTCAGGACAATGTGAAAAAATCGTGTAAGTTCCAAAGCAGTTGGAAGGATAATTACATTTCCTGTAATTCTTTGGGGTAGAGAAACAAACTTGCAAATGCACTAAATGTGTAGGTGTTTGTTGTGTATGTTGTGAGTGTGTAGGCACATACATGTGTATCCACTAGGGATTTTACAACATTATTTGCAAATAACTAGCAAAAGATTTTTTCTTCAATAGCATGGGAAGGAATGTATTCTACAGTTATTAAAATTCCCTGTGGGGTATTTAACAAAAGGTGGGAGGGGTAGGGGGATGAGGAGACGGTTGTTTTGGGAATTTCTAGAGAAAATATGCAGATGCACTGGGAAGAATATGTAACAGGGTTGTGAGATCAGAGGTTGTGGAAATCATTGGTGATTAAGACAATGTAAGTTTTCAGAGAGGGGAAGGTTTCCATTCAAGGGAGGTTTAATGCAGCTACAAGCTAGATATTAATCACCAGTTTGATGTGGGAGTAGAGGAGAAAAGAACATAATGACTTTACAAAACATAACCCTTCATCATCAAATTTATTATTAGTTGACATTAAAAATAGTTCTGGATTTTGTTTGCTTGTTTGTTTTGTGGGTTGTCATCCACTTGAAGTTGGGAATTTTGGGAACTCTGCCAACTTTTTTTCCTATTGCATTTTCATAGTCCAAGACTGTGCCTGCCCCCTTAAATACCAATCGGTATTGGCAAATGTATCAATGAACGGATGAGAAGCATCCTTGACCTCTAAAAAGAAGGTAAGATAAGAACATCTGGTTTGGATAAAAAATACGAAGGAAAGCCAAAAGTAAGGATCCAGGTGGAGTTTCCCTTGGGCTATCTTGATCCTAGGGGGAAAGTAAGGATTCTGAATATGAATATTGAAACTCTTATTGGTAAGGAATTAGATAATGTAGCAAAGATAAGATCAGGCAGGTTAAGAATGAAAACTGGCATTTCACATATGCAAAATGGGTGAGAGTAGGGAGATGGGGCTGAGGAAGGTTTTCCAGAAGTGTCAAAGGCAACCATCTCCTGGTTGAGTGCAGAATTTAGTGAATGGCTATAGAGATTCATGAAAGATCAAATATATTAATCTAAAAGGTAAGATGAAATATAAGCTAAGGGATCATACTAGTATGCCCTATCACCAGTTATTTGTGCCATGTATTCTTCTACAGAATTGCAATTTGACATTTTTCTTTCTGCTTCAATCTATTTTCTATTCCTTTCACTTTAAAGTGCTTTTGCATGCTATCTCCCAGATTTTGAAATCATTTAATTGTTGTTCCGGTGGCCATTCAGTGTTTCATTGTATTGATAGAGAGCACAGTCTGCCTACACCACTTCCTCACAGTTGGGTACTTGGGCTGTTTCCAATTATTCATTTTAATATATGACAGTGCCTAAAACATATTTGTATAAATGTGTTTGTTTCCTTGGAATTATTCCTTGGGATATTTTCCCCCAAGAGTCTCCACTAGGTCAGAGAGTAGGATAATTTTACGACTTGTCACATATTGCAAAATGCCTTTTTGCTTCAGCTATGGTGCCACCAGCAAAGTTCGGGGTGCCTGCTTCCCCCAAGCCCAATTGACAAGCACTTTTGTCATGTTTATTCATTTCTCCTATTGTTCTGAGAGTAGCACAATTCACATAACTAAGGAGATGGAATCATAAAATAATCTTTCTGTAATTAAAGCCTGGTGCTGTTAGATCTGAGAAGTTTTAACACAGATCATAAATAGCTAAGAGTCTATCATCCAAATACAAAAATGAAAAAAAAAGAAACCCATAGAAGAATGGATTTCCTTTTCACAGAGTTAAAAATGAAAATGAGAATAAATAAGATGAGATAAAGTGGGGAAACAATGAGCCATATTTTAAGATATAAAGTGAGCACGAATATTCTTGCTATTATTTTCAGCAGCTTATGAAGCAAAAACATATTGCTGAAATAACTAAATTTTCAAATTAAACCTGTAAATAAGCTTTGTTGTTTGGTATTGCTGTTAAGCATGGTAAATTAGACACAATATATGGGATATTATCTTTCTTTCTACTTGGATTGAGATCTGTTTTCTCTCTCAATTGCCCATCAACTCAAACAAGAGCAATGGAAATACTATTATTTATACACCAGTCCCCAAAGGGATATGCGGATATCTCTGGCATTCATAGCAAACAAACAATGAGCATATACAGCACATTCTTTTAAGGAGATGGCTGCATTTAAACCTTATTATTTTTGGACATTTAAAACCAATTTCTTCTAAAGGCACCAGACTTGAGTTTTTAGGTTTCATGGAGAATCTCCTCCACAGAAGCCACTAATATGGCTGTAGTCATCTGATCTTTTAGCATATGGCAATTTTGTAGCCCAGGGAGAGAAAAATAACTTAGAGTACCCATGTGCTTACTCACCTGAGTAGCTAAACTCCCATCATCTCAGCTCTTTCCTCATTGCTGTCAAATGAGAAGTCAACCATGACCTCTGAACTTGTCTAGCCTGGAGACGTGTCCTCACACATGTTTATGAGGACAGAAAGGAAGCTTCCATCTTTGAAACAAAGAGGCTGTGTCTACAAGAGCAAAGTGAGGTATCAAAAATGAGGTAACTGCTTGATGACCCAGGCCAAGAGAAAGGCTTCTGCCTCAGATGGAGGAATTTATCTCTCCATGGAGTGAAGCACATTGGGTAGGGCCTTTGCCTTGCATGCAGCCGAACTGGGTTCAATTCCTCTGCCCCTCTCGGAGAGTCCAGCAGGCTACCTAGAGTATCCCACCCCCATGGCAGAGCTTGGCAAGCTCCCTGTAGCATATTTGATATGTCAAAAACAGTAACAACAAGTCTCACAATGGAGATGTTACTGGTGCCTGACCCATCAAATCGATGAACAACGGGAGGTGCTACATGGAATGGGATTAAATTCCATGACTGCAACTTGTTCTGTGAAGAAAGAACCTAGTTTGCTTGGCTCACTTAGTGTCCCTAATGCTTCTGATCTGCTGTTCCCTTTTGGAAACTGCCCCCTTTAGTATCTGTAACTTTTTAAAAAAAAATCTGATTCCTAGACTTGGCTAGTGACTTATCTGGAATCTTCTGTGCTCCTCCTTCCTACTCCTGCCTTTCCAAATCAACACGCACCAATGCTCAAGTCTTCCCTGTGTTTGTTCCTCCCAAGAAGCTCATCCATCCCAATATCTTCAGATTTACCTTGACAGATTTTGTTTTTAAAAAAAATTTTAATGAAATCACCATGACATATACCATCACAAAGTTGTTCATGATCAAGTCTCCGTTATACAATGTCCAACACCTGTCCCTTCACCAGTGCATTTTTCCTAAGACCAATGTCCCCATTGCCCTCCATCCAGCCCGTGCAGCCCGCCTCTTCAGCAGACACTTTCTCTCTCTCTCTCTCTCTCTCTCTTTCTCTCTCTCTCCCTCTCTCCCTCCCTCTCTCTCCCTCTCCCCCTCTCTTCCCCTCTTCTTTTCCTTTTAAGCACTTTGGTTTGCAATACTGTTAATGAAAGGGTGTTATGCATATGACTACCTTTTTTTCAGCTCTCTGTTTATCATTTGACAGATTTCTAAATGAGCACGGTCAAGTATATTCCACAGAATCTCCAAGGCTGTGTCTCTCTGGTTATTACAACTCCTATGAAACCCCTATGATAGCACTGTAGCACTGTAGCACTGTCTTCCTATTGTTCATCGATTTGCTCAAGTGGGCACCAGTAATGTCTCCATTGTGAGACTTGTTTTTACTGTTTTAGGGCAAATTGAATATACGACGGGTAGCTTGCCAGGCTCTGCCATGAGGGCTGGATATTCTCAGTAGTTTTCTGGGCTCTCCAAGAGGGACAGAGGAATCGAACCCAGGTCGGCTGCTTGCAAGGCAAACACCCTACCTGCTATACTATTGCTCCAGCCCCTCATAAACATTATTTATACTATTCTTCATTTAAAATTATTTTCATAATATGAATACATATATGCAGTCTATATTTTTATTATTCTAGAGGTAACAGAACAAAATTTAAGTATCCCATTCTCTTTTCCTATACTTATTTTCTGTTTGTTCAGCAGAAGTAAAAGGAAATAAGTGTACCCTGTACCTGCTGCACAACCCCTATGATGAATTCAAGAACTATCTTACTTCTTTTCAGACACTAGCTCAGCTCAGCTATCTCTCTCAGCTTAAACACCCCTCACAGCCACTAGAACATTCCTTTACTTGCATCTTCGACTGAACTTTCCCCTCTTTCCCAAATCCAGGAGCCACGCAGTGATTTCAAAATGTCTTTGGGGTCAGAGAAATAGTACGGTGGGCAAGGTACTTGCCTTGGCTTCTGTGTTGGCACCACATATGGTCCCTTCCCAATCCCTGCCAGGAGAAAACCCTCAGCACAGCTGTGTACAGTCCCTCTCCTCTAAGAAAAACAATCCCTCCCTGCAAACACACAAAATCTCTCTCGGAGCAGTCACTCCATCTATTTTCCCTTGCTGCTTCAGTCTCCAGCTTCCTTTACCTCAGACACTTTGAGTAGAACACGCCCACATGACTGTCTCCACATTTCTCTGCAGGAAACGTTCTGCCACGGAGGCCTCAAAAATCATGGTCACCCCACAACACCCAAAAGGAGAGAGAGAACACAGGGGATTGCCCTGCCACAGAGACGGGGGGATGGGGGGATGGGGGTGGGAGGGATATTATCCATGGTGGTGGAAAATGGGCACTGGTGGAGGGATGGGTATCTGATCATTGTATAATTGAAACCAAAGCACAAAAAATTGTAAATCTACAACTTTAAAAAAAATAAAATAAAATAAAGGGGAAAAAAAAAAATCATGGTCACCACTACTGTCCTGCATAAATATCTTTAGCATCTTCTTTGTGCTGCTGTATTGACTTCTGATAGGTTAGATGCCTTTTCTAGTAATCTGAGTCTGGCTCCCAGATGTGAGTTTTATTTCCCTCTAACCTCCAACACAAACCATTCCTGTGGGCCTGATTTCTTGGTTGTACACACAAACACGAGTTGCTGGAACTGGTTCCCAAGAGGTGATGCGAATTTTTCTGGATGTTTGGGATCCATTTGTTGAACATGCCCATTATTAAAATGCAAATCATAAAATGTATGCTTATAAAGTTAATAGATACTTAAACTTATAACTTCTTAATCTGTGTTATTAACATCTGTGCTTCTGAGAATGATTTGTCTGTTGTATCAAAATGAAACGCCATGTGATAAAGGTGCTGATATAACCCCACAATCAGTGGTGCCATGCCGGTGTCTTGAACTTGGTCACATCTGGGAGTATTTATACTATGAAATGGGCAAATTCCACCAGTACAGAGGGCTCTTTTTCTCTCTATAAGAGGGAAGCTGAACAGTTCCTCACATACTACTCTATGTTTCTTGATTATTACTCTCTCTGGGACTTGGATCCCCTTCATTCCCCCTTTTCCTTCACCTTTTCCTTCAATACGAAATTCCTACCAAACTCTGAACATCCAGTTTAGCCCTTCCTTCTCCATTTTACTCCCCACAACTGCACTTACATAGTCCATTTCTACTCCGTTCCCTTTATCTTTTTGCTCCCTACCCATACAACGTAGCTTATGACCATATGTTTCCCATTAGCTGCTCCTAATGAACTGATTCCACCATTTGTTATTTCACCACATCCCTCTAGAGTGGAGTGTGATCCATGCCCAGTGCTAGTTTTGGTTCCAGACTGAATCCCTTGCTGTTGTTTCGTATATTTGTCTTGTCTCCACTAATAGACTCATACATCTTAGAAGTCACCAACCACTCGACTTCAACATCCCTTTTGAAACCTAGCTCATGGCTGAGCCCCTAAAAGAGACTCAACATAAACTTATAAACTGATGCATCGCTTTTAGATTTCCAATGAATACTCATGGATTTTCTCTGAATTTCAAGGTGTAAAGTGCATTTGATCAAGTAGCTCAAACTTTTTGTTTCAAGTTCTGCACATTTCAGTCCCAAATCTACTGCCAGGGTGGAGGGGGAGAGTGGATGGGATGTTTATGAGATCTGAGTTCAGTACCATGTGCTCATGGTCACACCACTGTCAGCTTCATCCTCGTCTTGCCACCCAGATATTCCTTGTCCTACTTACCTACTTACTTGGTTGCTATGAAGACCAAAAGAGGAAGGGAGATAAAGGTGCCATGTAAAGGTGCTCTCTAACAGAGACCATGACCCCTAAGAGGCCCACTCACCAATCTTTTCCCACTATCAGTTTTCCTCCATTCATTTATAATCAAGGATAAAGGGACTGATTCCTTTCTT
Organism: Sorex fumeus; assembly: GCF_029834395.1. Taxonomy (NCBI): domain Eukaryota; kingdom Metazoa; phylum Chordata; class Mammalia; order Eulipotyphla; family Soricidae; genus Sorex; species Sorex fumeus. The sequence continues at coordinate 27,008,812 of NW_026606322.1, read as the reverse complement.
TCAGATTGCACAAAATCCCCTTTTTCTTTCCTAAGAAAAGGGCCATAGATTCCAGAATTTATACCCACCGTGAAATTAGCAAAAGCAGGTCTGTAAGAGCATTCTGGCTATCAACAAAGCTGAGTCAGAGCAACATCTCCAAAGGCTGGTTGTGTGGTTGTGTTATAAAACTCTGTCCACAAACAACACCCTTTTTAAAAAATTTTTTAATTTTTATTAGTGAGACACCATGGGGTACAGCTGTAGACTTACAATTTTTTTGTGCTTGGGTTTCAATTATACAGTGATCAAATACTCATCCCTCTACTAGTGTCCATTTCCCACCACCACGGATCCCAGTATCCCTCCCACCCCCCATCCTCCCATCCCACCCTGCCTCTGTGACAGGGCATTCCCTTTTGTTCTCTCTCTTCTTTTGGGTGACAAACAACACCCTTGAAGAAAAAAATATATATGTCACTCATCGACACAACTTCTCTGATTCTCTCAACCATCCTATGGAGGGAGTAAAACAGATATTATTATCATTATTATTATTATTATTGCTATTATATTGTAGGCAGGCTGGAGCGATAGCACAGCGGTAGGGTGTTTGCCTTGCATGCAGCCAACATGGCCGACCCGAGTTCGATTCCTCCACCCCTCTCGGAGAGCCTAGCAAGCTACCGAGAGTATCTTGCCCGCACGGCAGAGCCTGGCAAGCTACCCGTGACATACTCGATATGCCAAACACAGTAACAACAAGTCTCATGATGGAGACATTACTGGGCCTGCTCGAGCAAATCAATGAACAATGGGAGGACCATGGACCGTGATTATATTGTAGGCAGGAAAATTAAAGTTGAGAGAGGTTCTAGAACCGATATTTGTTACTGAGCCAGTTTAAAGAGAGTTTAAAATGAATCAAAAAGCACCCACTGTCTCATAATAAACTGCTCACTGGAACGTTTTCCAACCCTGAGGATGTATGCCTCTCTCCTCTTCTCACTACAAGGAAAACTGCCGTAGGAATCACAGTGGCTCATTCGAAGCAGATCACCTTGATCATCTCAAACAACCTTGTAATACCTTAGAGGTTGACACGTCTGTCAAAGACAATGCTCACTGTACAAACAGAGGGGCCATTAAAAGAATGGAAGGAATTGCCTGGAAGATGGTACTTTGAAAATTAAGTTGCTTGAGGGGCTGGAGCAATAGTACAGCGGGTAGCGGTAGCAATAGTACAGCATGCATTTGCCTTGCAAACGGCCAACCCGGGTTCGATTCCCAACATCCCATATGGTCCCCTGAGCACCATCAGAAGTCATTCCTGAGTGCAAAGCCAGTAGTGACCCCTGTGCATTGCCAGGTGTGACCCAAAAAGAAAAAAAAAAGTAAAATAAAATTAAATGGCTTGAGTAGGAGATGTGTGCCATTACTGTTGTGTTCCTTCCTAGACTGATTTGCAGGGAAATGTAACAGATACACAACAGGTACACATTAACACAACTACTTTTATGTTCCCTACTCAAGACCAGATTTATCCATTTTAAAAGTTTCTGTAATATTTTGAATTATTAAACTTAAATTTGTAAAAAAAAATTTAAAAATTAAGTTGCCACAGGAACACAGAAAATTATCAAAAATGATAATAGTTCTGTCTCTTCCAAGTTTTTTCACTATTTTTGGTGAATAAAAAACGGTGTGTGGCATACAGTTGTTTTCTGTTTCTCTTTGGTTTTCCTGACTTTTCCTGACTGCTTCCTTCATACAGAGGGCGCTGAAGGAACCCTACCATTGTGTTCTGAACTCAACAGAGTTTCTAAGAGGTGATTCAATTAATCAAGAAAGTTTTTCATCTCTTAGCAGGACATCAATCATAAATTGACTATTTTGTGTAACTTCCAAGCCTAGTCCCTTCTATTCTTCTCTGCTTTTTTTCTAGTGGACAGATGGAAATGATAAAGGTAAAGGTAAAGGCCCTCCCATTGATCGTCGATTTGCTCGAGCGGGCCCAGTAACGTCTCCATTGGAGACTTTGTTGTTACTGTGTTTGGCATATCGAATACTCTCGGTAGCTTGCCGGGCTCTCCGAATGGAAATGATAATAACTTGATATTCAGGAGCGCTAGACTCTGACATATTGGGCTCTCTTATTGTGAGGCTATATGCCTTTGTGATTGCTCACTAGATAGTGTGAAGAGTAGCAGGGAGACAGGGATGAGCAGAGACATGATGGGGGTGGCTGGGTGGAAACTTTGGTCTTGTTTTCAGCCACAAAAAAATATTTGTGTTGATAACGGAAGTAACTGTAGCACTGTAGCACTGTCCTCTCATTGTTCATTGATTTGCTCAAGCAGGCTCCAGTAACGTCTTCATTGTGAGACTTGTTGTTACTGTTTTTGGCATATCAAATATGCCCCAGGGAGCTTTCCAGGCTCTGCCATGTGGGCCAGATACTCTCCATAGCTTGCGAGGCTCTCTGAGAAGGACAGAGGAATTGAACCTGGATCGACCGCATGCAAGGCAAATGCCCTACCCGCTGTGCTATGGCTTCAGCGCAATGGAAGTAAATATCAGTGCAAGGCAGTGATTGAATTCCATTAACTAAGTGTAGTAACTGAGGCTAAGTTTTTGCTTGGGTTGGTCAGGTTTTTGTGTGTTTTTGCAAACTACTGATGTTCCTTTTTATTTTGCAATTTTGTGAACAGAGCCATCTCCCAGTCTGTGAACTTTGAGCAGGTTGTTCCCTATCAGGGATGCAAAGAGAAACAACCATTGGACATCAGGATGCAAAGAGAAACAAATTCCAGATAAACAGAATTTTTTTTCCAGTGAGAAAAAGCTCTTGAAAACCAGACTTTGTAGAAAGACAAATTGCAAAATTCTTTGGCATGGCAAGAACGATGGTTGAGGGGACTGGAGAAATAGTATAGCAGGTCAAGCAATTGCCTTGCGTGCAGCCAACCTGGGTTCGTTTTCTGGCATTCTACATGGTCCCCTGAGCACTACCTGGAGTGATTCCTGAGTGCAGAGCCAGGAGTAACATTGCCGGTGTGGCCCAAAAACTGAAAAGAGAAGAAGGAAGGAAGAAAGGAAGGAAGGGAGGGAGGGAGGGAGGGAGGGAGGGAGAAGAAAAGTAAAGGAAAGAAAAGAAAAGAAAAGAATCGAGGTTTGAGGACTCTAATATTAAACATTTACTTATGGACGCTGCTACCGAGAGTATTGGATATGCCAGACACAGTAACAACAAAGTCTCCAATGGAGACGTTACTGGGCCCGCTCGAGCAAATCGACGATCAACGGGAGGGCCTTTACTTTACTTATGGACGCTAAGGAAATCATTCAGTGGTAACTAGGTCATAAGGTAAAAGGTAAAGGCCCTCCCGTTGTTCATCGATTTGCTCAAGCGGGCCCAGTAACGTCTCCTTTGGAGACTTTGTTGTTACTGTGTTTGGCATATCGAATACATCACGGTGGCTTGCCAGGCTCTGCCGTGTGGGCAAGATACTCTCGGTAGCTTGCCGGGCTCTCTGAGAGGGGCGGAGGAATCGAACTCGGGTCGGCCATGTTGGCGCCCTACCGCTGTGCTATCGCTCCAGCCCTAACTAGGTCATGGGATTTGCTATTTCAGGGTAGGGGCAAGGAAGGATATACAGGCAGGAAAAACTTGAAAACATGTCTTGAGGCTCTATAAGGTGAGTGTGACTGTGCATATAACCTCTAGAGAAGAACATCTAGGTGTATCCTTATTAGGGGAAGGCTATAAAGGATTTAAAAAATTTTTAAATGGGGCCAGAGTGATAGTCATGGGTAGAGCATTTGCTTTGCATGCAGCCAACCAAGGTTCAATCCCTGACATGCCATATGGTTCCCCCAAGCACTGCCAGTAGTTCCTGAATGCAAAGCCAAGAGTAACCCCTGAGCATCTCCAGGTATTGCCCAAAAAGAAAAAATTATTTTTTAATGTAGACAAAAGCCACAACTGTTAATACCATTCTAAAGTTGAAATTGATTAGATAAGTTCCAATATTAAAATCAGTAAGTTTAAAAAAATCAAAATTTTTAATGTGAAAAAATTGTCATATCTCATCACAGGATTGTTAAGTCCTTGTTTCAGGATTGGCTAAGCTGTTTGTTGCTAGTTGAGAGAACTTTTGTGTTATTGTGTGTTTTTTAAATTTAGTTTGCTTCCAAGTTACTTTCCCATGTAATTTTGTTGGCTCCTATTGGAATGGCAGTAGTGAAGAATTTGGGGGTGTCACGTAGTCTAGAAGGCTGTCCTTTTGGACTGAGAACACAGCTTTGGGAGGGATAGAAAGGTGAAGGAGGAAGAGGACACTCACCTAACCAGCCACATCCACCCTGACGATCAATGGGGAGTCATATGTGGCATGTGGCATCCATATATCCCTCACATCTGTACAGGCAGGACGAACTAGAACCTATCCTACCTAGATTTTAAATGGTGAGTATAGAGCAGGAATGAGGAGGGAAAAAGATGGAGTAGATGTCCAGAATCTACCAGAAACATCTAGATATTCATGGGAAGCCCCAGACCTCAAGTTTAATGGTCTGTTTCCCTGGGACTCTGAAAGGAGAGACTTCAGATCTCTGAGAAAACTCTGGTCTATGTCACTTCTAAAATAGTATGAAAGGAAGGAGCAGAGGAATGACAGTAATAAGGGGGTCCAGAGACCAGTCTCCACTCCTGCTATCACCTCTCAAATACACAACCTCTGAGTACGTGGTAGGGAATATTATTTGGTGGATTAAGGTAAGCACCATTTTGTTTTTTTTTTTATTTATTTTTTTTTATTAGTGAAAAACCATGAGGTACAGTTATAGGCTTACAAATTTTGTGCTTGGGTTTCAGTTATACAATGATCAAGTCCCCATACCTCCACCAGTGCCCGTCATCCAGCCCCATGGGTCCCAGCATCCCCCCCACCCTCATCCCCCCCCCCCCCCCGTCCCATCCTGCCTCTGTGGCAGGGTATTCCCCCTTGTTCTCTCTCTCTTCTTTTGGGTACTGTGTTTTGCAAGAGAGGCTTTGAGTGGCAATCATGTTTGGTCTATCGACTACTTTTAGCAAAGCACCATTTTGGATCCTGGGTAGAGACTTTCCAAAGTATGAGGAAAGCATCAACTCAGTAGGTCAAGAAAAGAACCAGAGTTTGCTCTCCTCAGCTGTCTTCATCTACAGTGTGGAAAAGACAATTGGGAATGGATGGAGTCCTTGAAAGAGCAGTTAGATGAAAACTCTGGAGAGGGGAACCTTCCAGAAGGGACCCTCAGAGATGCCTTTCCCTATCTCTGTGAAGGCCAGACCTTCCCTTCCAACACTTGGCAACCATATTGGAAAGGAGCAGCATACGGGGAAGGAAATCTGAGTCCTGAAGAGACTGTTTAGGCCAGTCTTAGAGGGAACTGAACTTTGAATAAACTGACTAAATGTTTACATTGAAAGGAGGCCGTTTCAGTTGGAAAAATCTGAAGTATTATTTATTGGAAAGTGAGTTGCTCCCACTACCCCACAGGGCTGTGGGCTCCTGAGGAGTATCAGATGAAATTCTAGAGAAAATAAAGAATCCTTTCTTTGAGTCTCTGAGCTGGAATGTGAGGAAATACGTGACCTCAATATTTACATTCTATGTCTCTTCTGTTCCAGCAAATATTTCAAACAGAGGTCTCACCCTCCTTCAAGCTTCTCTGAAAACTGTCAATTGCCCGGCCATTTTTCTATTCATAGTGCGCTCTCTGGCTAAGCTGAATGCATTGGCCAGTCACTCTGTGCTATGAGATTTCCATTTTCTCTTAGTTGGTAAAGGTTAACTGGGATGCTTAAAAGTATATTAGAAACAAACATTTTTTCAGGGTTAAAGGAATTCGATATGCCAGACACAGTAACAACAAAGTCTCCAATGGAGACGTTACTGGGCCCGCTCGAGCAAATCGACGATCAACGGGAGGGCCTTTACCTTTACCTTTAAAGGAATAGAGGAGAAAGCTTTCCATAATCCTTTACAAGAACCCCCATAAATATAAACTTTGCCTACCTCTTTTACCACCATCTCCCTAATGTGTTTGATAGAACTCAGGATATTTAATAGTTGACCTTTAACTAACTAAAAACTAACTAAAGATATTCTTTTGCCTTAAGGATTTATGAAACCGGGTTAGAGCGATAGCACAGTGGGTAGGGCGTTTGCCTTGCACGCGGCAGACCTGGCCAACCCAGGTTCAATTCCTCCGCCCCTCTCAGAGAGCGAGAGTATCTCTCCCACATGGCAAAGCCTGGCAAGCTCCCCGTGATGTATTCGATATGCCAAACACAGTAACAAGTGTCACAATGGAGACGTTACTGGGCCTGCTAGAGAAAATCCATGAACAACGGGAGAACAGTGACAGTGACAGTTCTTCCTTTAGTTCCTGTTTTCCCTCAGCACTTCCTGTTTCTCTTTGGCACTTCCTCTAGAAAAAAATAAGCTATTCTCTCCTGCCTCGCACCTCTGAGCTGGGTGGGTGACTGTTCCATAGTCCCTCTCAGAAACGGTCATCACTTTTCAGGTGTTGGCAAGAGGAGACAAAGACAAATAGCCACACATCAAGAGGTGCCAGCAGTTCGATGGTCCCTAGATTTGGGGCAGGGATAGGTGCAACTATGAAATGACATGAGGGTGGTTTTTGCTTATTATCCCAGGGTCTTTATTTCCTTCACGGAATGTACCATGAGGTATAATCTCCTTGTTTATTTACTTATTTCTCATGTTACTGTGAGGGAGAGCCAGTTCCTTCTGGTGCCTTGGTGAAAATAGAACACGTTCATGATAGTGTAGTTCGCATGACACATAGGAATCACTGTTATGACTGCATACCTTTCATAACACATAAGAATATATGTACATGAAGTAAATATTTGGCATTGGTGGTATATATTTGTTACAATTAATGAATGTATGTTGACAAGGCATGATTTTTTAAAAATTATTTTCCCCTTATACTTTATATAAACACTGGTTTACAAAGTTGTTCATGATGATTTGTTACAAGCATACAATATTCCAACACCAATCCCACTAACAAGTGTGATTTTAATTACAGGATTTCTATTAACCATTTAGAGCTGGTTACCTTGATGAGCACCTACTACCAAGAAGGTCTGAAGAGTGAAAATCAGGTTACCCCAGTTCTGTGAATCCCTGATGTAGGCTCATGAACCCCTCCAAGTCCTGGTGCCTCTGTGAGACTCTCATCTCAAGGCTACCCATATGGCATCTTACTTGGATGAAGCTGCCATGTTAGAAGATGCTGTGACCCCTATCTATTACTGTGCTGATGGACTGGAGCGATAGCATCGCGGTAGGGCGTTTGCCTTGCGCACTGCCGGCCTGGTGGAGCTGGGTTCGATTCTTCCACCCCTCTCAGAGAGCCCAGCAAGCTACTGAGAGTATCTCTCCTGCACAGCAAAACCTGGCAAGCTACACGTGACGTATTCAATATGCCAAACACAGTAACAAGTCTCACAATGGAGACGTTACTGGACCCACTTAAGCAAATCGATGAGCAACGGGAGGACAGTGTGACAGTGTGATGCTTGAGCAAGTGAGGTAAGGCAGACTGAGGGAATATGGCAGCTTGCTTTTCCCCCTACACCAAGTGGAGTCTAGGCAGGAAGGGGGACAAGAGCACCTCCTACTAGCCTGATTGAAGCACTGAGTCTCCACGGGAGATTCTCTTTGTAGAATGTTTTTATTATCAAAGCAAGTTAAAACTATCACCTCGAAAATTCCTTTCATCCTTGGTCTTTCCTGAAAAGCTCTAGAATGCTCCTCAGGGCTTATAGCAACTGTTTTCCATGTAAACTCCTAAAGAGTTTTCTTATTGAATTGCGTCTCTATTTCTCCCCCAAGCTGTATATGTGATTTGGAGGAGTAAATGACCCAGGGACAGGATAAGAAGTCTGTTTAGCCTCTCAGCCTCCTAGATCTTGGCTAGATTTCCAGAAAGTTCTTCAACCTTTTCTCAGGGTGACTGTTCACTAAGGATTTCTCCAGCAATTGAGAATATTTTTATACCTATAATGAAATAACTGGTTCAGTTTGTGCAAGTTACCTAGGATGCCGGGTGGATTAATTTCAAGTCCATTGTTAGTTCTGGTATTATTATAGGTACAGTTTATCATCCTTCCAATACTCCACAAATATTTGTACCCCTATGGACTGTCATAGATAGTAAACAAAGTCATAGATAGTAAACACAGATAGTAATCAGAGATGGTAAGCAGGGTTCCCAGTAGTTTTGACAGAAGGTTTAGGTTCTTTCATCTCATCGAATGGAGGTCTTTTGGATTTTTATGCATTTGTATCTGTGAAAATTTTAGACATATGTCTGCTTCAGAGCTGGATAAGCATTTATGACCTTCTCTAGATCTTTCCACCTGGGTTAGCAAAGTGGAGTGTTAGAAAAAAGTCAGTGTCTTATGTATGAGGTAAGGCTTTTTGCAATATAAGTTAAAATTATCTCCAAGGACAGAAACTGATCAAGCCTTCTCCATGGATGACCTATCTCTAGATTTGCGTAATAAAAGAACTGGAATGAATGTTTGAATGTATTGGTTCATTGATGTGGGACAACAATTACTGAGCTGAAGACTAAGTTTAGCCCAGTCTTTAAAGCTGGAGCCATAGTATAGCGGGTAAGGTTGCACATGACTGACCTGGGTTTAATTCCCAGCACCCTATATGACTCCCCCAAACCTGCCAGGAGTGATCCTTGAATGCAGAGAATCTCTGGGTGTAAGAAAGAGGACAGAGAGAGAAAGAAAAAGAGAAAGAAAGAAAGAGAGGGAGACAGAGAGAATAAAACAAAGAAAGAAAGAAAGAAAGAAAGAAAGAAAGAAAGAAAGCAGGCAGAGAAAGAGGGCAGAGAGAGAAATAAAAAGAAAGAAAGAGAGAAATAAAAAGAAAGAAAGAGAAAGAGAGAGAAAGAGAAAGAGAAAGAAAAAGAAAGAAAGATGAAAGAAAGAAAGAAAGAAAGAAAGAAAGAAAGAAAGAAGGAGGGAGGGAGCGAGGGAGGGAGGGAGGGAGGGAGGGAGGTGGGAGGAAGGAAGGAAGGAAGGAAGGAAGGAAGGAAGGAAGGAGGGAAGGAAGGAGGGAAGGAGGGAGGGAGGAAGGGAGGGAGGTGGGAGAGAAGGAGGGAGGGAGGAAGGAAGGAAGGAAGGAAGGAAGGAAGGAAGGAAGGAAGGAAGGAAAGGAGGGAGGGAGGAAGGGAGGGAGGGAAGGAAGGAAGGACCTAGTCTTTAAGCAAATATTTTAGAAAAGACCTCTGGCCTTTAATTTATATGAAAATGCAGTCAGATCTCTGCCATTTGCCAAAATGGCGATGCTGTCTCAGAGGTGGTTGCATCCCCCAGGAGCATTTGTCAGCACAGTTGTTCGTTCTGGGCAGAGACAAGCCAGTCCCCCACTGTCAGCCCCGTGTCACTAGCTCTGGTGGAGACAGATGGGCCTGTCTTCTGCCTCTGGGATTCCTGGACACCAGCCAGATCCTGGGATGAGCCAGGTAGCAAGAAGACTATGGGGGCGCTGAGACAACCTGGGGCTGGAGTATGAGGTTCCATCAGCTGTCAGGGGAGGAGGGAGATGGGCGACAGAACTTGCTACACATCACAGTTTGGCAAAAACACTTTGAAAAACAGAAGATTCCTGGAAAGTAATAATGCTGACAGCAGAGAGCAAGCTCGGGACCTGCCAGCAAGTGCGGCCGGGTGGGGCTGAGGTGCTGAAGGAGCACAGAAGCCAGAGAAGGGCCTGTCTCTCCTACCAACTGTAGTTCTGCAGCCCAGGTACAAGCTCCATCATGAGATGGGCGAAAGCTCCTGATCTTTCTGGGCACCACACCCATACCCTTCTCTGTACTGGACACTTTCCTGTGGGCAAGGATCTGCCTCTCTCTCACTCACACGCTTCTTGGCCCTGGTGCATCTGCTCTCACACTGTATCCTCTGCTGGCCCTCAGCCTGCACCCCACCACCAAGAATCAGCTCACGGGCCACTTTGTCCCCCCAGTCTTCCTTGTCCAAGGCCTCGAGGCTTGCCTTCCTCAAAACCAGTGGTTCTCAACCTCTGGTCCGTGGACTGGTGCTGATTCATGACCAGAAATGTCTTGCAGGGGGCTGGAGTACAGTGGGTAGGACATTTGCCTTGCACACGGCCGACCCGGGTTCGATTCCCAGCATCCCTTATGGTCCCCCAAGCACCGCCAGAAGTAACTCCTGAGTGCAGAGCCAGGATTAACCTCTGAGCATCACCAGGTGTGACCCAAAAAGCAAAAAAGAAGAAGAAGAAGTGTAAAAAGCTATGCTCGCAGAAGGTCGTGTGTTCGCGGGCTCTCTGGACGGCTGTTGGCCAAGGGCAGATGAAGGAAGAGACGAGGGCCAGGCCGGTTGATCTTAGTGGCAGTTTATTACAAGGAAGTTTATCCCATAGAAGAACTTTATGTTACGGAAGGCCTAGGTTCTCTCAAGCACATGTTCCCCTTGCTAGTCTCTCCGTGGTCCCTCTTGCAGGGCAGCTCTCCTCTCTCATTCCCCAGCTCCCTTCTAGTCTGGGCTGACACTCCACCCAGTCAGGGAGCCAAATCAACATAAGAAAGCCCTTCCTGAGGACCCATCTAAAAGGTAATTCTAAAGCCCTTCCTGACTGCCCAAAGGCAAAATACCTCTTAAGGTGTTTTTCTCTTTTCCTCAGTCCAATAAACTATCAAATACCAACTATTCCTGAGGTTATGCAGGAAGGACAGAACAGTGTTATCCTACAAAGAAGAAGGAGGAGGAGGAGGAGGAGGAGGAGGAGGAGGGGGAGGAGGGGGAGGAGGGGGAGTGAGAGGCGGAGGAGGGGGAGGGGGAGGAGGAGGAGAAGAAGAAGAAGAAGAAATGTTTTGCAGGTCCTTGATTGAAACTCAATTTTTCAATCAAGTTCCTTTGATGGAAAAAGCTCTCTAGATTTTATTTATTCATGAAATTTTCTTTCTAATAATTTCAGATTTTAAAAAATGCGTCCACAAAACAGTTATAAATGATAGTTTTGATGTCTCCCTCAGGGGTGCAGGAATTAATTTCACTGGTCTGGGGTTTTAAAAGGCTAAAAGTGGGCTGGAGCAATAGCACAGCAGGTAGGGCATTTGCCTTGCATGCGGCCAACCCGGGTTAGATTCCCAGCATCCCATATGGTCCCCTGAGCACCGCCAGGAGTAATTCCTGAGTGCAGAGCCAGGAGTAACTCCTGTGCATCACAGGGTGTGACCCAAAAAGCAAGGGGGAAAAAAAGGCTAAAATTGATCGCCCTGGCCTGAAGCAAGTGGGCAAGCTGCAAAGATCAGTGGGTTCTTTGTTCTGTTTGGGGTCACACCTGGAAGTGCTGGGTGTTGAGATGGAAACCACGTGACACCAGCAATGGAACTTGGGAACAATGGCATGCAAAGTTTGTTCTCAGTCCACTGGGCTCACTCTGGCTGCTGGGAGCACTCTTGGATGAAGTCACCCTCTTCCTCGGAGAACAGAGGAGCTCCAGCTTTGTCTGTGTGCATCACCAAGAGCACCCAGCAGCCTCAGGAAGACCCTGTCACTGGCTGCTCTGGCTGAAATTCTGGTCCTCACCTGAGTCTCACTGTGGGACCCTCCAAGCTGTGAGCTTACAGGAGCTGAGACAGATGAGAGCATCACAGGTACTAAGAGACAATGACCATCAACGATGATGATGTGGAATGGTTTGAGAAAGAGTTTTATGATCATCTTTATTAGTTTGCAGTTATTATTATTTCCTAAGGTTGGATGACTGGGCCTCACCTATGCCAGACAAGTGCTCTACCACCTACTGCCTATTCAGCCTTTGGGAAAGATTCTTGCCTGGAGGACAGGGGCCAACACTCTCAACTGAGCACCTCCAATCTGCCTTCCAGGTGGAAGGCTCTTGGGGCAAGTAGGATGTCTCATAGGTTAGAAGGATCCACCAGTTGTGAATTCCAGACACTGGGTCAAGGCAAACTTTCTTCCAGAACTGGGATATCTGCCCCTTCCAGCCCCCACCATGGGTTTCTTCCTCTCCAGCTGGAGCAAGCAGTGAAGTAAAGGATGTCTGGCTGACTGGCAGGGAATGCAGGGCCAGACTTTTATTGGGTGTTTGCTGTGCTAGTGGCCAATTCGAGCTGTATTCCTCCCAATTTTTATATGCTGGAGCCCCTAACCACCAGCTCTCGGCATGTGACTTTATTGGAGACCAAGTCTGTCTGTCTTCCTCTCTTCCTTTCTTTCTTCCTCTCTTTTTTCTCTTTCTATCCTTCCTTCCTTCCTTCCTTCCTTTCATTCTTTCTCTCTCTCCTTTTTGTGTCACATCCAGCAATGCTCAGGGATTACTCCTGACGGTGCTCAGGGGGCCATATGGGATACCGGGGATTAAACCCGGGTCAGCCCCATGCAAGACAAACACCCTGTCCACTGTACTATCATTTCTCCCCCCACCCAAGTCTTTATTTTATGTATTTGGTGCTTTTGCTATTTTTGTCATTGTTTGGGAAGCTTTCCAGTGGTTCTTGGGGCCATGTGGTTGCACGTGGGGTGCCATGTTGAACAAGGGTTGAACCTGGGCTCTGTGCATCCTGATATGAACTGTAGTCAGTGGCATCATATCCCTGAGCTTTGGAGATTGACTATTTATAAAAAAAATTCTTTAAACAAACATTCTTTCTTGCAGTTTAGGTCACATGGTTATATGAACCTTAATGGATTTTTTTTCTTCTATTGCTTTTGAGTTACACCTTGTGGTGCTCAGGAATTACTCCTGAGTCTCACTGTGGGACCCTCCAAGCTGTGAGCTTACAGGCGCTGAGACAGATGAGAGCATCACAGGTACTAAGAGACAATGACCATCAATGATGATGATGTGGGAATGGAGTGCGACTTGGGGTGCCAGGGATCAAATCCGGGTCAGTCATGCACAAGCCAAGTGTTCATCCTACTGTACTCTTGCTTTGGTCCTACTTTTTATGGCTTTGATGTACAGTTACTACACCTTTCCACCACTAAAGTGCCCAGAACTCTCCATCACTGTCCATATGTTACTACTAGTCCAAATAGAACTTGGTAACCTGCATTTTGTAGTCAAAAATTAGAGTTTTTTAGTAACTGATACTATCCATCCCCGTTTTTGTTTCTTCAACTACCACCAAAGAGTGACATCATCCAATATTTGTTCTTCTCCCTCTGATTTACTTTGCTTTACAGCACACCCCCCTAGTTCCATCCACATTGCAGGGAACTGCAAGATTTCATCATTGTTGCACAATTGCATAATACTTTGTTATGTGTCAAAGCTGCTTGATCCTTTCATCTATTATTGGACATTTGGGTTGTTTTCTGACCCTAGCTATTGTCTTTAGTGCCCCTGAGAACATAGGTGTGAAAATATCTGCTCAAATAGATCCTTTTGTGTTCTTGGGGTAAATGCCAACAAAGGGGCAGGTTGTATCTCTAAAGAGGTGAAGAAGGTAATGAAGTTTCATGGAGTGGAACAGGAAATGGAGGAATGGATCCTCATCTAATCTGACACATCCCTAAAAGAAGAGGAGATTTGGACCCAGATGGGCTCAGAGGGGAGACCCCGGAAGAAGACGTTCAGCTACAAGCCAGAGAATGTCATTGCAGAGGAAATCTGTCCTCGGGGTGCTTTGGCCTTGGTCTCTGGCTTCCAGAACTAGAGAGGGTGTGAGGAGTCCCCAGTGACAGAATGAGACACCTGCATGTGTCAGAATGAATGGTCTCCAAGTGTCTCCACTGGGCCCATCCTGACAGGTCTGTGTGCTACTCTGATGCCATTTGCCTGAACTCTACACACTTCCTGGGGATGCTGTTATGAGGAGGGGGCTTCCAAGAAGGCCAGGAGAAATGCTAGAGTTGATAAGGGAAGTTCCTCTTTGCTCTTGTCTGTGCCCAGAATGTTCTGCCTGTGGACAAACATCAGGTGGGGGTCTCTCTAGTCCCAGCAAGGAGCTGGACTTAGCCAATGTTGAGAAAAGGGGATCCTGGGAGGCCACAGAATCCTGTGTTACTTCCGGAGTCCCCTGAATCAGACAGGAAACCTCAACAGCCCTTCCTAAGACAGACTCAGAATTGATGGACGGGACTGGCTTTTCTTGAGAAAAGGGCTGAGCAATTGCGGGGCTTTAAGAGACCCAGGCACCATGGCTCCATTCAGGGGCAGGCTGCAGGCTTTGCTGGAGCTTCCTTCTCATTTGCAGCCTCTGAAGGAGCTCAGCATGCGACTTGCCTGATAGTGACCACTCATGTCCCCTGGATGACAATGCCAGGTTTGGTTGGGATCATTTGCGAAAGTAAAGGTGATTACTTTGCATTGAAGACTTCTCGATGCAATTCTGGCTGTGATATTTCCCAGATGACCCCCTGGACTGACTGGGACGCTAAACAAGAAAATGTGTGTGCTTCAGAAAAGCTGAGGGTTCGGGTTTCAGAAGCAGCCCTCCTCCCCTCACCACCTCTCCAGCTCCTGCGTGTGTCTGCTCAGATGAAAGAGCTTGGGTGACGGATCTACAGAGACTGTCAACTCGAAAAGGTCCGCTTTTGGTCTTAAAAGGTGTCCTTGAAATTACTCCCAGGTTTTGGCCTCGGCTGATTTTCCAGTCAGCTATAATTGGCCAGGTGGAGAACGCAGCCGTGCAGGGTTTGAAGCCGACTTTGAGAGTTGGCAGGCACAGAAGGATCTCCCAGAACCCCAGGAAAGGGTGCAGGGGATCAGAGAGGGGTGCCATTGACAAGATGGTGTAGCCAGGCAGGCCAGGCATCTAGAGCTGGTTTTCACCTAGCAAGGCTACACCTCCAGGCACATTTTCTACCACCCCACCCCCAACTCTCTCTATCTTTGTGGGACGAATGGCTTATATCTGCAGATGGCCATTGGACCTGGGGTGTCCTCTGTGGACGCAAGCAGGGAACGCTAATAGACTCCCAGAAGACCCCATCCACTGACCTGAGCCTCATTAGTGGCTCACGGTTTCCAAACATGTCAGCTGGTGTAGATTTTCAAGGCCACAGAGAGAGTCGCTAACAGGCATCCGATCGCACTGCTGGCTAGAATGGCTTGTCAGCACCTCTCTTTTATAGCAGTCCAACAAATTGATTTTGCTCCTGTGGCACTTATTGCTGTCCATGACCCTACCATCTTCCGGGTGATTTGGGTCAGAAGCAGGACTTTCTTTCCCCGTTTCCATTGATGTCCTTTTTAGTTCTTGTTTAATGTGTCCCATTCTAGAACCCCCTTCTCCTCTCTCTCCCTGGCCCTCTCCTCCCTTCCACGCCTCCTCCCTCCCTCTTTTCCTAGTCCAACTCATCCCTTTCTGTTACCCTTTTGGAGAGTGTCAGCAGACATATAACTGGTTTTCATCTCTTTTGGTCCTCCTGCTAATCTGTTAATTCTTTAATCCCAGGAGATACAAAAATCTGAGGTTGTTAAAATGTGTATCCCTATTAGTTTGGTCTGAAGGGAGTCTATTATGACCTGGGAATCTGTGTGTTCATAGGATCCTGGGGAATTCTGAGCCCTTCAGTATTGGGGACCACATTTTGAGAAGTTTAACTCATTATTTTGGTCAAGGAAGTCTTCCTCTGACACCACTATACACTTACATGACAGTCAAAGACATTTCAGCCAGTCATAGATTATATACACAATGGTGGTTGCCAATAGGCTAAACCCTCCAGCTTATGTGCATAGCTGGTTGTACTACTTAGGTTCATGACATTACAATCTATAATGTTTGCATAAGAAATTGATGATGATTACATTTCTCAGAAGATATTCCCGTCATTCAGCAATTCATGGCTGCACCTGAACTTCTCCAAAGCCATCCAAGGCTTCCCGTTGTTCAGAGAACAATCTCTGGGCCTCACTTTCAGAGTCTTTTATGTATCAAGCCTCTCCCTCCTCCATATTTCTGGCCTCTTCTCCCTTTAGCCCCACTAACTGTGTAATATAACTCCATGGATTTCAAACCTATTTAAGAGGAAGAATAAAAAAGTAACTATGTATTTAGTTCAGAATCAGTGGTATATACTAAATTCTAGATCACATGGGTAATATCAGGAGCCAGAGTTTTTTTTATTTTTATTTATTTATTTATTTATTTATTGCTTTTTGGGTCACACCCGGCGATGCACAGGGGTTACTCCTGGCTCTACACTCAGGATTTATCCCTGGCAGTGCTCAGGAGACCATATGGAATGCTGGAAATTGAACCCGGGTTGGCCGCCTGCAAGACAAACACCCTACCAGCTATACTATTGCTCCAGACCCAGTTTTTAAAATTTTAATATAAAAAGTACAGAAGTAACATAAAGAAAATGTGATTGTTTGCTACGGTTTGGGAAATAACAGTCTTAGAATGTTCCTAATTTATGTAAGTAATATTTTGGCTTGAGTCTTGGGGGGTAGTGTGATTTATACTATATAGTTTGGGATCAATGACCTAACCAACCCAAACCATTTGCTTAAGACTTTTCTTGTCTGAATGAAAAGGATATGTACTTTGGATTTAGACAGTTCGGTTTTAAAATTTAGTTCCAAAATTCATAAGGCTGTGAGTTTTGGTCTGACCTGTGGCTTAGCCTATCTGAGGCGATAAATGAAATGCATAGTCATAATGTTTATCTGAGGTTGGGGTAGGGGTTAGAGATAATATATGCAAAATGCTGAGCAGATTCAATATTGAGTAAAGTGAGAGGAGGCTGGAAATTTTGAAGAGGGCCATTATGATTTCACTCTGCAGCCAGTGAGGACCTCTGTGAGCTGGGGAGTGTAATCATTTGTGAGTTCTAGGGAGCACAACTAGCTGGTAATGTCTCAGAGGGACTAAAAGGGAGATTATGGGGGGGGGGGGGGGAGCTGGTAGGCAGTTTTGGCAGCAAGCCACACCCCAGGCACCCAGAGTGGACCAAGATGGCAGAAATGACCCAGGAAGAGGTGGCTTTGGAGAAATGCTTCAGTCTTTCTTCTCCCATAAATGCTTAATTTATAGCAGACCTTGAGGTTCTTGTGTGTGTAAACGCACACAAAGGGGGCGCAGCACACACAGCGGTGGTGGCTCTATCTCTCCCGCCGCCCATGTTCGGTCGTCTCACCCTTCTCCCACCCCGGGGAGGTCGATGGCGATGGTCAGGTGGAGGAAGGAAACGAGGGCCAGGCTGGTTGGTATTAGTCGCAGTTTATTCTGATTCTCTCTTCATCTACACCAGTCTTCCTTCTCTGCCTCTGCTCCCTATGCCCATTCTACAGTCTCATTATAACTCTCTCCATGAGGAATTGGGGGAACAATTACACGTAGGTTCGGTCACAATCAATAGGGGTAGAAATCTTAGCCTCAGGGAAAGCCACTCCTAGGACAGATCCTTTCTCAGCGGGAGGACCCACCCTAGAGCGGAATCCCAAGGGTGTGTCTCTCCTCTCCTTGTCCGACAAACATATAAGCATATATAATCTAAATCATTTTGTATGGATACAGTAAGAAATATCTTAAACCTATAGAATTGCTCTCCTAGGGCCATCTCAATCTCAGACTACAGTGCTCAGGCCAGTTAGTCTTTCTCACCCCTAGCAGGATCCTAGTCTCGTCATTACCTTTGGATCATGACAGCATTTGTCTATGATCAAACTCTTAACTTATAGTTAAGAATCATGGCACCTTGGCCTGGCCCATTTCGATGCCAGGGTAGCTCACTGCTTACCCTGGGTCCAGTCAGTCCCTCGTCGGGACCCTGCTTTTGGGGTGTTAGGAACTAAGGGCAACTGTCGAGAAAGCAGATGCCTGGCAGTGAATAATATTCAAGGCCAATTAAATCCTAAGTTACAAAGCATAATGTTAACGGTCTTCCTGTATCTATACAAAAAGGATATTACTTTAAAGTAAACTTTTTATAAGGCATAAGGAGAGGAGAAAGGCAATATTTCACTCATACATATAAAATCATAGATTTCTGGGAAACTGATCTTACAAATTAACAATCTGATTAAGGGGAAAGCTGATTAACTGGGTGGGGAAGAGAGCATAGGGAAGACTGTTTACAGATAAACACAATGAAATGGAAGTGTCTCAGGAGCACTGTGATGGGTGTAACCAGATAAACCTAAGCTTCTTGTGGAATAAGGACAAAGTAATGTCACCCTACACTTGTGGATAATGTAATAGATAATAACTATTAATACATTGCTCAGAATTGCCTCTTCAGTTTCTATTCTTTCAACCAGGTTTAATCTGTTCTTCATAAAACCTAAGTAAGATTTTTCTCAAGCAACAGATCTTATTGGAACACTTCCCTGCAATCATTTCCTTTTCATGACATGTGATGTGCCATGGGATAGTGTTCACCCTCTTTCACTTAATCACTTAACTTCCCGTTAGTCGGCGATTTGCTCGAGCGGGCGCCAGTAATGTCTCCATTTGTCCCTGTCACGTGCTAGTGTAGCCCAATGGCATCTGTTCGCTCTGTTCAAACCGATCGTTCATGATCTTGACGAAGAAGTCTGACCATCTGGTAGGTGGGCGGCCACGCGGTCTTTTGACATCCCGTGGAATCCAGTAGGTAACAGCTCTAGTCCAGCGGTCGTCTTTAAATCTCATTACGTGACCAGCCCATCTGATTTTCGACACCTTGGCAAATGAGACAGCGTCCCTGATTCTTGATCATCGATGGATGTCAGAACTCCGGATTCTTTCTCTCATTTGAGTGAAACGTGATATTCCAAGCATAGCTCTTTCTATTCTTCTTTGGGAGACCTGAATAGCATAGGGCCCAGGTCTCTGAGGCATATGTTAATGCAGGAAGAACAGTGGAATCAAAGAGATGTGCCCGGAGCCAGAGGTTCTTCGTCCTCTTAGCTATTTCTTCGACGTTCTTGAAGGTGTTCCAAGCCGCTCTCTTCCTCCTGCGCAGCTCGGGTGCCAGGTCATTTGTCATGTTGACCTCTCGACCTAGGTACACATAGCTGTTGCACCCTTTTTAGCTCAACCTAAATGAGACTCCCTCTGACTGGGCCTCTGACTTCTTTACTGACTGTTTGCCTTACAAATATGCTTTCTTAAATGTTCTGGTACAAAAATTATGTGTTCTGACTCCTGCAGTACTCATACACCTGCACCTGTATTTCCCCCTCTGCTTGAAATGCCCTTCCTTCTTTTTTAACCTTCTATGAAAAAACATTTTTATCCTTTATGATTCAACAGAAACGGCACCTACCTTGAGACACCTTTTGCATTTCATTCAAATAAAATACTTTGGGGTGACTCTTGCATACTTCTATTTCAGCTCCCATTGTAATGTTCCGTTTGTGTGAAGATTGTTTTCTCCATGAATTAACACTTGTTCAATATTTAGGAATCAACCCAAGGTTTATTTCTTCAAATCTCATATTGTAGGTCCAGTCCTTTGCACTATGCACATTCATAGACCCTAATATTTGCCTTTAGCATCCTTGATATAATTCGAAGCAACATCTTCATGAGTGGTATAGCCTAATCAATTCTGCTTTCTCTCTAAACTGCCAACATCAAGAAAGCAGAGCTAAATTAGTCATTCAATTCCCAGTGTCTAGCAGACTATGCCTGACTGCGTTACACTTACAGAAGAATACTGTTGTATTGGAACTCAACAAATTCTCTCTGAAGGAATGAACGAGTAGATAGCTGGAGAGAGCCCCTCCTATGGATATTTAGGCTCTTGAAAATCTCTTTGAGAACAACTCTGTTTGGTAGAGAGAGCTATTTTGGTTGTAAATGTTTACCTTTTTAAATTTAAATGTAAAGGGTAACTTGTTGGAAGGTAAACAAACTTTTTAAATGTAATTCAGGGAAGAACTGAGAAATCAACTTGAGAAATATAGATCCTTGCTGCTCTAAGCTGATACCAGCTACAGGAGCTAATAGACTTTTGCTCTAGATCTTTGCAGTTGTGTGGTTAGTCATTATTTGTCTCTTTTTCTTTCACTCACAGTCCAAATTCTCACTTCTGGGGTTGAATCCCAGCCCAAATCAGCTCTAAAGTGATGAGTTCATGCAGTAGAAAGAAGTCTGTTAGCAGTCTCTACCTGCAGTGTTCACCCTCCTCCCCCACCCCCGCCAAAGGAAATGACCATAAACAAAAAATGAAGAATTAACCAGCCAGGTATACTACTCAGTCTCCTGATTCATATCTATTATCACCTCTTCTCTTTTCCCCACTCTTTTATACAATGAATATTGACTGTGATGGAAATTGGGAAGGAATCACTGCTGGAATAAAGAGGATTGAACATGATGCTTGAAAACATTGGACAGTGTGCCTTAAGGTTATGCTATTTTGCCATAAAATCCAAATCTAGAATTATGATAACTCAAAGTCTATAGAAGTTTACTGCTCTCTTAAAATCCCAAATGTATTCATGATATGTTAGAACATCTCTCTCCAAAGTGACTTGAATCCCAGGCCCTTTCTATGTTGTAATTTTTCCATTTTCTAGCTACAGAAACTCCACACTGTTTATCTGCTTCAAGTCAGTAAAAGGGTGAGAGTGAAGAGAATCAGAAAAGATGGAAAATATTTTCAACAGTTCTATACACATTCCACTACTACAGTTTGGTTATATGCTACTTCTCTTCCAAAGGAAGACTGGAAAATGGAGCAAATGTGGGAAACTGGAAAGGAAAGGAACTAAGTTGGAAGGACAGCCAGACTGCCTACTGTGAGCTGGACATGGCTTCCAATTATTTTTAGTGCAGAGTGAGGATCTTTGGTCATCTTCTGTCCTGTTACCCAGGGCCATATTTAGTGCTCAGGAAGGTCAATATGTGCTGAACAGCCAATAGTGGAACTTCTGAGGGCTTACTGAGTTAAAATGATGATTTTCTTTTTAGAAACTGTTTCTCTAGTTTATAAATTGGGTCTTCACATTCTATGAGACCCATAGCATATGGCATGGCTATCTTGGCCATAACTGGCTAGTATAGATTTAGTCCTGACAATCACATCTTCTCATTTAGCAACTTAAAATTTGATGAGATAATTCTTCTTGGAGATTAGCTGAAGGTCATCTATATAGCAGCTACACGGCCAAAGACTTTCAACATTCCATAGGAGAAAGCCTAGAGGTGTGTCCCTGTTCCTCCTACAGCTTGTTGCTGGCTTCTTTGGTCATAAGGCCAAGGAATCTCTTGGTAAAGGCCAAAGATAGAGAGATAGCCACCACTGAAATATTTATGTTTAAGTTACTCAAGTTTTTGTCTACTTCTTACAGCCAAGATAATTTAAATAAAAATTAATAGTTTTAGGCACAGATTTCTTATTTTCAAAATGAGAATTTCATCTATTCGGTCTAGCTCTTGGAGGGCTTATTTTTTCTTTTGGCATTTTGAGGAACTGAACTCAGGTCTTACACATGCAAGGCATATGCTTTGCCACCAAACCATATCCCGAGTCCAGCTTAGCTCTTGAGACTATTAAAAGGAATAAAGTACATGAAGTGCCTCAAAAACTGAAAGCCATACAAATAAAAGTGCAGCTATTTGTCTATAACAAAGAGAGTTTTAAAGGCTTTCTCCAAGTATAAAATAGAAGGTTTTCTTTCTTTTTAAGCTTTAATTGCTTTGTGGTCAGTTCTGCTCAAGTGCAGAAAGCCTCCAAAGTTAGAGGTTTACTTTTCTTTTCTTTTGCTAGATATTTAATACTTTGATTATTTTTGACATGAAATTACCCATTACGGTATTGCCTTTGCCAAACCAAGTTCAATTTTTGTATTGTTAGTGCTGTTTGGGGCCTTATTCAGCAGCTCTGTTGGATAGTCTGACTCAAATCATTATTCTCAACCCCATCAAATTCAATGCCTTATTTTTATAATGTCTTATACTCCTGTACTTTTCTGGAATGAAGCTGCATTCTTCAATAGGTCTGCCATGATAAAGAAGCATAGACAGGCTCAACAACTAGAAATTTGTTGTCTCAGTTCTGTAGACTTAAAGTGAAAAAAAAATGTTGTCAGGGTCAACTCCACCTGAGAGTCTGTCAAGGAGAATCTACTCCACGTCTTATGCTTGCAGATGGCCATAATTTTTCTCTGTTTCTGTCCATCATCTTCCCTATGTTTCCTCTACATGTGTGTTTATATCCAGATTTCCCTTTCAAACAAGGACTCCAGTCTTACTGGGTTTGAATCCACTCTAAAGACTTTGTGTTAATTTGATTATTTCTTTAAAGACCCGTGGATTGACTTCAATGTAAGAGTTTTGATACATCTCTCTCCACAATAGAAAATTAACCGTATTAATTCCCTATGTGCATCCTATTTTAAAATATTAACATGATCCTCTAACTTAAAAATAAATGGAAAGTACTTCATCACCACACAGCATGTATTTCCAAAGAGACATGCCCTGGAAGGCATAGTACTGTAGCACTGTAGCACTGTCCTCCCATTGCTCATTGGTTTGCTCGAGTGGGCACCAAGTAACATCTCCATTGTGAGACTTGTTACTGTTTTTGGCATATTGAATACGCCACGGTAGCTTGCCAGGCTCTGCCGTGTTGGCGGGATACTCTCGGTAGCTTACTGGCAGTAAGGTACTAATTATAGTGCCTGAGTTGGTCACTTGGACTTTGGTTCAGACTCTCTGCACAATCAACAGAGAGAATACAGCCTGCCATGGGTGAAATGGACTGGAGAGTCAGAGACAATAGGGCTCTGCCATTAGTGTGTTTGTATTCCAAATGATGATCCACTCTTAGAAAACAAGGTAATTTGTTTACTCCCTTATTTACTTGAGTCTCATTCTTAAAAAAAATTGTGTATTTTTAAAGTTTCCCCCCAAATAGTTTTTTTTAAAAATATATATAAAAACAGAACAAATCTAACCTACAGGAAGCTCTGACAGGACATTTGAAAATCAAGTGATATAGGGGATAATGCATGTCCATCTTGATATTGTGAGACCTCATATACTATTGGATTCCACCAAAATAAGTATCAGAAGGATGTCCCTGGCCCTGAAATTAAAAATACCACACAAATTTCTAAAATGGATGACCCTTGGAGAACCAAGAGAGTACAGAGGACTTTGAGAAGTTCAAGGGAGCAACTATAAAGATAATATTTTAAAGAGAGATTCCCTATATTTTGCCACGCTGAAGGGACTGTTATTACTTTCTAGCCAGATGCTCAGCATCCCCAAGACAAAGAGCAGCAGGATAGGATATACTCCTATGTGAGAAATATGACCTGTAAGTCAGAGTTCTTATTTCTGTCATTGCTTTTAGTGCATAGCTGAATTCAAATCATATTTGGTGAGTTTTGTTGAATGGTGATCTCAAGCTGAGATGGAATGAGTGGAAGTGATGAAATTTTGTATTTTATCACATTTTCATTTTAACAGTTGCTAAATAATGAGTTGATGTGCTAATCCCTCAAAAAAAATCAAGTTTCAGCAAGAGACAGCCCAGTGAGGAAGAGACACCAGCAAGCAGGTAGTATGATGAAAAGAGGATCACCTTTCACCACTGGGCTGGGATATGTGGCATAAGAAAATTCTAATAAATATCAGGATAAGAGGAGGTATGCCCCCTAGGGTCATGTGCTACCATGGTATTACTTTCCTCATCAATGGCATGAGAAGATGATAAAGAAACGGAAAGGCCATCATGTATTTTCATCTAAAAGGCAGGTATCAGGGTAGGGAGCTGGGAACTTCGAGTTGGGTCCCATTATAGATCCCGATTCTATAACCAAACTTCAGCCCACACCTGGATTTACCAAAGTCTCTTGACCCAATTATATCTTCTTCCCCTTGTCTATTTTTTAAATGTAGGAGTATTGCTATTTGTTTAGCCACTGATTAAACTGACTGAAGTAGGCATAAACTCCACATTACTTTTTTATATTCTTAAATTTTATTTTCATAAAGTTGTTTACAATAATTGTTTACATTCAAAATTTCAACACCAATCCCACTACCATTACACCTTCCCACCATCATTATTTTGAATTTTCTCACCACCACCAAAATCTGCCCCATAGGCAGATGCTAAATAATTTATTTTATAATGCTTGTTATGAACAGTATGAGATGACATGTAGCCACAAAAGCAGCCCCAAGCTCCTGGAATTCTAAAAATTTTTAAATATTTGAGGTCCAGAGGCATCTCTGCGGTGTGCTGCTCTCTTTGGAGATTCATTTGTGAGGCTCTGAATCATGGGCTTAAATGGTGCCCAGAGGCAGTTCTTGGGCGTAACTGCCAGGGAACAAGAAGAGCAGGGAGATGGGGGGTGGGGAGGTCACCCATCCTCTACTCCTTGAAGTCTGTAGCTTTCAGTCACTAGTCCTGCATACCTGAGTTTTTCAGCGGATTCATTCTCATATGTGGGGGGCTCAGGATGAGCCTGTGAAGGTCAGCCATGAGCATGATGGAGTTGGAGATTTGTGGATGCCAGGGTTCATTGGGGCAGGCATAAGGACACACCTGACCCTCTCCTAGGTGTCTGATGAAATCAGCTTGGCCCAGGATGGGGAGACATCTCTGTGGTGCTGCTCTCCTCTGAGATTCACAAGTGAATCTCTGATTCGTGGCCATTAATGCACTTAAATGGCCTGATTTTGATCTATTTCGAGATTTATTAGGGTCTCTGAAGAAAGGCAGATAAATGAGCTTATATAGCTGAGCCGAAGGTGGTTTGTGGGTGTGACTCCCACATATCTAACTTTTGGCCATTTAATTTCTTGGGAAACTTGGTCCCAAGTTGTTGGGGTTCTGCCAGAGTCACAGTGGCAATTTTGGGGTATCAGGAAGTCTGAGGGCACCATCAGGCTGCTGATGCACTCGCCCGCAGGGACAGGTTGACCTGCTGGGTGGCACCCTTATGCCTTATCTATTGTCTCCCTTCATAGCTTTTATTTATTTATTTATTTATTTGCTTTTTGGGTCACACCCAGCGGTGCTCAGGAGTTACTCCTGGCTCTGAACCCAGGGATCACTCCTGGTGGTCCTAGGGGGACCATATGGGTTGCTGGGCATCAAACCCAGGTTGGCCGCGTTCAAGGCAAACACCATACCCACTGTACTATCACTCCAGCCCCTTCCTTCATAGCTCTTTTATGTATAAACTCCATGTTAAACAGTAAGTTTACTGATTCTGGATGCTCAGTCTGAATTTAATTTTGAAGAAGCTAATCATTTTGAGAGTAGCTATAGGTCCTTCCTAAGGAGGAGTAATGGCTATAGACCCTGTACACAGTCCTCTAAATCCACATTTTTAAACACTCCTTAGAGGAGTAGGTGAGGATCTGGCAGTGTTTGGGCCCACACCCACCTCCCATCTGTCCTTTCTTTGTTGCCCATGCTCCCAGCTGCATTCACCACCATAGATGTTTTCATCCACGTCCAACTTTATAACAAGGAGCTCTAAACTATAACTAGAACATAAGGATGAAGACATTCTCAAATTCACCACTATAGTCAACAAGAAGAATAGAATTCAAAAACTCTTCTGAGTGGGGTCCAGAACTTCAATAAGCCATCTTTGTACTAAAGCTCGGAAGAAGACTTTGATGCAGAGAACAAATGGAGAAAATGTGGTGCCTCTTACCCTCTGCAAATATGAAAGTGGTGTAAACACTTCCAGGCATTATTTCTAGCCAGGGAAAGAAGCTACACTGTTGGTCTGGAGCCAAAGACTGCCAGGACTAATAAGACAACCTTTAAGTGAGTTTCTTCCATCTGTTTAGTTTCTTATGTTGAAAAGGGGATAAAAATATAAATAAATGATTCAGAGACATGTCACAACAATTACCTCTACCAGGGAGAAATAAACAAGGCTTTACTTCATTAGGAAGGTTCTTATATGACCAACACCTTCTGGTGGATGACTTTCCCAGCAGGAGGTCTTCAATCTCAAGAGCTTCCAAGTTGAATTGCTCAAACTTAACTTTGGTTAAAACTTGGCTCCATCGGTCAGATAGGAACAACTCAAAGAATGTCTTCTCCACAATGCATCTCCCTCTCTCTTTAATCACATCCTCTCTTTAATCCCCAAATGAAATTGGGTTGAAGAAAACATCTGGGGACCTTAGATGAGAAGTCAATAAAGTTCTTGTATGTTGGGTATGTTGGTGTAGGTAGCAGGGAGCTTTCTTTGATGCGTGTCTGAATCAGCCTTCCTTCTTTTCTGTCTGGGAGGCAGGGTACAATTATGCTAATAGCTTCCAGCTCTCCAGTGAGAACTGTCACCAGTGAGAGAAAATTCCAACATGGCAAACACCTCATTGTGTCCTGTCCTTGGGGTTGACTGAACCAAACAACATCAGAGCAAAGAAAGCCAATTTGGACCACTGACCTATTTCTTTTAGGGTCATGAGATTGATTGTGATTGTTGCCCTTCAGTAGACTTTGAAAATCTCCAGCAGAGTCAGGAAATTTGTTCACTAAACAATACCCATAAAAATAATGCTCTTTAGAATTTCTCTCTGTGGAGTTCCCATCCCAGAGTCCTCTGTCTTCTGTCTTCAGTGAGCAGGAATTTGAGATGGTGAGTGTTGTGTTATTTTCTGTTCAGAAATCTCTGACCTTCACCTCCACTCCAGGCAGATGACTGTACCCCCAACTTTTCAGAAAATGTCAAGGTCATGTTCCATCAGCAAGCTGAATTTTGCTATTCCATATATCATGCTTTTCTCTAGTTTTCCTTATTATTTCTTCTCATTCTCTTTTATCTCAGAGAAAGGGAGAAAAGTATCTTTCTCTCTATATAAGAGTCTAAAAAACTTATGTCTTGCTTATGTCTGCTCCTTTCTCTTTTGGAATCTTTCTTTCTTTTTTAAATTAGTGAATCACCGCGAGGTACAGTTATAGACTTACAAACTTTCGAGTTTACATTTCAGTCATACAATAATCATCTTTCACCAACAATTTATTTCACTACTGAAATTCCCATTCTTACTGTCATCGTCATCTTTATCTTAAAAAATTTCTGACTTTATCTTGACCTCTCAAATAATATTTGTTTAAAACTTCATGTTGCCTTTTTATTTTTATTTTTGGTAGATATGTTCATTTTGTTTTATTTTTAGGTATCTAGCCTTTTAATTTCACAGAACTAATAACCCAGTGGAAGAATATTGTCCCTAAGGGAAGTCCTTTTGAATTCACCTTTGTATGAACTCAGATCTTTCCTGTGTCTCTATGACTTTCAGTTCTATTTTCCATGATCACTGTGACAAACCCATATTAGAGCATTAATAAGCTCACACCAGGATTACAAATAATTACGTTTACCATTTTTTCAGGCACCATTCTGTACATTTTATATTCATTATATCATACAACTATTATTCTCTTTCTTCAAACAGGAAATTGAGGCTTAGTTCATAGGTGATTTGGTAAGGTCAGTAAAACTCACAAGTGGGATACACACACCGTTCTCCTAGTCCCATGACCTCTGAACTTCAAATGCTCATAGCAGGTTCACACTACAGTTACTTCTTACTTGGTTTCGTAAGCACACAGGTGCCCCCAATTTCATTTCCTCTCATTCACCTTCTTCCCTATTTTCCAGAGTGGTTCCCCCTTTGTGTCAATTGGACTGCATCTTCCCCCACTCAGAATTTCTTCTGGTTCTCATTGTCTGCAGAATTAATGCCAAATGCCTAAGCTTGGAACTCAAAGTTCCAGTACTCCAAGTTCTCTTCTGTGAAAAGACTCCTTTTTTTAGGAAGCTCGCTTCACTGAAATTGTTCTCCTCCAAAATCCAGTGAAGATTTGATCTATTTTATGAAACATTTTCTGACCTGACCACATTAATTGGAGTGTTTGCTCTCTTTGTTGAAACTTTCATTGTGCTGAGTCTCTGGGTACTTGTGCTTCAAGTCATGATGGTGTCTTGAAGATTTGTCTACTTACATTATTGAATTCAGGAACATGTCCATTTTTGGGCCCTGAGAACATATATCAAAATCTCTCACAAAAGTCAGGATATAATAGAAGGTAACATGTCACAAGGACATAGAACTCTCCCCATTGCAATATTCAGTGTTTGACACAATGGAAGAATGAAACTTTATTTCTCATTCATACAAAATATAATCAGTGACAGAGAGATCACTTGACTTGATCACTTGACTTCCCGTTAATTGTCGATTTGCTCAAGCGGGCGCCAGTAATGTCTCCATTTGTCCCTGTCGCGTGCTAGTGTAGCCCAATGGCGTCTGTTCATTCTAGGAACATGAAGAGCCTCAAACCGATCATTCATGATCTTGATGAAGAAGCCTGACCATCTGGTAGGTGGGCGGTCACATGGATATTTGATATCCTGTGGAACCCAGTCAGTAACAGCTCTAGTCTAGAGGTCATCTCTAAATCTCATTAAGTGTCCAGCCCATCTGATTTTTGACGCCTTGGCAAATGAGACAGCATCCCTGATTCTTGATCGTCCATGGAGGAAGGAACTCCAGATTCTTTCACTCATTTAAGTGAAACATGATACTCCAAGCATAGCTCTTTCGATTCCTCTTTGGGAGATCTGAATAGTGTTCTCATCCTTTTTGCGTAGGGCTCAGGTCTCTGAGGCGTATGTTAATGCAGGAAGAACAGTGGAATCAAAGAGATGTGCCCGGAGTCGAAGGTTCTTCATCCTCTTAGCTATTTCCTCAACGCTCTTGAAGGCGTTCCAAGCTGCTCTCTTCCTCCTGAACAGCTCAGGTGCCAGGTCATTCATCATGTTGATTTCTCGACCTAGGTACACATAACTGTTGCATTCGGAGATGGTTGTTCCATTGAGAGCGAATGGAGCATCAGGAACGAGGCTATTTCTCATAAACATTGTCTTCGTGAGATTCAGGTGTAGTCCGACCTTTCCACACTCACGGTTGAAGTCGGCCAGCATTTGTGCTGCTTGGCTAATGTTTGGTGTTATTAGAATAATGTCATCAGCAAAGCGGAAGTGGTGTAGTTGCCGACCAACTATCTTCACTCCCATTCCTTCTCATTCCAGTCCTCGCATGATGTTCTAGAGGGTGGCACTGAAGAGTTTCGGTGAAATGGTATCACTCTGCCGAACCCCTCTCTTGACATCAATGATTACTTCTTTGTAGAATGGTGAGATCCTGGTAGTGAATCCGTAATACAGCTCACGGAAGATCTTGATGTATTGAGTTTGAATGCCCTGATTGGCTAGGGCCTCAATGACTGCTTCCGTCTCAACAGAATCAAAGGCCTTCTTTAAATCAATGAACGTTAAACAGAGCGGCATCTTGAATTTCTGAGAAACCTCAATGAGCTTGGTTACTGTGTGGATATGGTCGATGGTGCTGAATCCTTTGCGCAAGCCAGTTTGCTTGCATGGTTGTCCTTCATCTAGTGTTCTGCCAATCCTATTCAGGATGACTCGAGTGAACAGCTTGTAGATGACAGACAATAGGCAGATCGGGCGATAGTTGTCAATGTTGTGGATGTCTCCCTTCTTGTACAGTAGTACAGTCCTGCTGGTTTTCCATTGGGACGGAACCTTGCATTCAGACAGGTAGCATGTGACGAGCCGAGCCAGCATATTTGATGAGTACTGATGGCAGGTTCTTCAGGTGTTCAGGTCTGACCTTGTCTGGGCCGGGTGCTGTTTGTTTCTTTACCGACGAGATGGCGTGTCGGATTTTGGAAGGGAGAACATTGGGAACGACATATCCATCCTGTGGAATTTGATATGTGGGCAGGTGGACATGGCTATCGAACAGATCTGAGTAGAAGTCATGGATAATCTTCTCCATTGCCCTTCTGGAAGATGTGATAGATCCATCAGGAAGTAGGAAGGCAGTCATCTTGGTCTTGTAGTTGGTGAAGGACAGGCAGGCGTTAGGAATGCTTTTCCTGGCTTCTGCCACATCTATCAGCACTTCTGCTCTTCTCATCAGAGAGATGAGATGGTGTTATACTCCAAGTCATCATTGGAGGGACTAAACAGATGGAAACTTTGCCATGTTCAGCACTTGGCTTCCAGTGTTCCTTTGGACATTGACATCAGAAAGCAGATGTAGTCAGAGAATAAAGCATGAGAAAGATTGTCCAGGAGTTTTCGTGGCCCAGAAAGGAAGTGACAAACTCTATGGCACTCAGCTCAGTTTCATGATCTTTGAAGTTGTTAGGTAGAGGAAGAAATGCCATCACTGTGTGGAGAAATAAGGAGAAACATATATTTGATGATTATATAACCAGACTATATTTGTGAACTAAATGATTGCTATGTTGCTGTTTATTTAACAGGGTAATGGGTTGTGTTAAGAACCCAGTACTCCATGCTAGGGGAAAAGGCAGCTCAGATAGAGAAGGGAGCACCAAGTAAAGGGTGTTGGGAGGATCCTCCCAGAATGAGAGATGCATGCTGAAAGTAGACTATAGACTGAACATGATTGCCACTCAATCCCTCTTTTGCAAACCACAGCACCCAAAAGGAGAGAGAAAACAAAAGGGAATGCCCTGCCACAGGGGTGGGGTGGGATGGGGGTTGGGGGGTGAGAGGGATACTTGGAGCACTGGAGGTGGAGAATGGGCACCGGTGGAAGGTTGGGTACTCAATCATTGTATAACTGAAACCCAAGCACAAAAAATTGTAAGTCTACAACTGTACCACATGGTGTTTCACCAATAATAATTAAAAAAAGAACCCAGTGCTCGCCCAAACAGAGCCCTGATACCCCTTGCATCCACACTCTAAAATTGCCACCATGCCCCCAGCCATCATCTTGGGACAAACCTCACCAAGAAATTAATATGCTAAAAAATCAGGAAGTGGGGTTTGTGACTGAAATCTCCAGGCTTTTGTTGGGGGGGGGCAGTCAGGATGGGCTACCTCTTCTCATATCCCAATACTTCTGGAAGCCCTGGCATCATGTCCACACCTCAAAGTTGCCACCCAGTTGAAAATTTAACTCTCAGCTGCACCATCCCATTAAAAATACTGGGCTTCCTGAAGAGACATTTCCAACCTCTACAACACAGATAATCCAGTAGTGGCACATCAGATTGAATAGAATGAAATGTAGAGGCAACCAATCTTGATTAACAAGACATAAACACAGAAGACTTAACCTATAACAACACCTTAGTAATCTCCTATACAAAAACTTAATGTCTCCATGGTGAGATACAGCGATTTACACTAATTTTCCTCTGTAGAAAAATTTTAAATATTTCTATTAGAAAATTATTGATAACAAGTAATATAAAATAAATTGAGGGTCTGGTATGGGGGCATGTTTATGGGGTGGTTATGAAAATTGGAGACAATGGTGGAGGGAAGGTGTAATGGTGGTGGGATGGTATTGGAATATTGACTGCCTGTAACAAATCATCATGAACAACTTTGTAAACTACAGTGTTTATATAAAATGTAGGGGGGAAATTTACATATGTAGGTCTTACCTATTTCATGTAAACTCCACAATATATAAACACATAAATGGCTTTAATGGTTTTATTAATGTCAGATGAGACATGTTTATTAACATAATGAGATCCAAGTAAAAAATAAAACTTAATGCAATATACTTTAGATTTCAGAATTGAAAACTAATACATGTAAATGAGAATAGGCATTTTATTATATTGTATTAAATGGCTTTAATTTTCTTATTTACATAGGTCAAAACCATACAGTTCTCACAAATTGGCCATTAATGATTTATTTTCTGATCATTCTATTTACCATTTCTTAGAGTTTGGTAGGAACAAACAATATGAAATAGAATTTGTTATGTGCCTAAGGGGGCAAGTTGGGATTGGGAGAGAAACTGGGGATATTGATGGAGGGAAAGTTCCACTGATGGTATTGGAAAATTAAATGCTTGAAACAGCTGTATAATTAAAATTTTTGTAAATCATGGTGTTCTTAATAAAAAAAATTTTTTTTAAATAATGAAGGCCTCCAAATATACTCTCAAGGATGAACAGGATGATCTGTTGGTAAGAGATAAGTCTTATTAGAAAAGCATTTTAGATGTAGACAATAATAAGAATGAATATGAATTACTGCCATTCAGTATATGAAATGACACTTGTGCCTGTATTTGACCCTCATATTATACCATCAGGTCTCACACAACTCTTGAATTGGTGTGAGAAGGGAACAGTGGTCATTCTATGTACACAAGGGTTGACTTTAGGCCTTGCATTCATTTGAGTTTAAGGAGAGAGGAAAAATTTCAAATTATGTAAGTTAGTTATATAGCTTTAAGGTTTACCTTGTCTTAATAAATTCAACCACCTCCTCATAAACTGGGAAAGTGGCTTTAAATATACCTGTAGAGAAATCATGTGCTGTAAATAAAACACACAGAAAGCAGAGCTGAACCAACAGAAAGACCTTTCTCCTGGTGCCAGCGCTTTTGTAAGTCACATTAGGAGGCAAACAATGACAGTCTAATCAGTTCTGGCAGCAAAATGCTAAAAATAAAAAAAAAAAGGAATGACTGCTTAAAGTATCAGTTTGTGTCATCTACTAAGAGTGAAACTCATGCAAAACTCTTATCACCTTTTGGGTTGTCAACCAAACCTGGAATGAAGCCCACATTACTTGTTTTAAAATGTGTTATTCAAAAGATGAATATAATTTCCTACTTTTCTATCTTCTAGAGTTATTCCCTGCTCAGTTCAGTGCCTTATAAAAACCACAATCAATTTGATAACTGTTTAGAAGCACCACATGAAATTTTTTATATAAATGAAGTCTTTTATAATAGTAAAAGAGAAACACTGAATGCCATAGAGAAAAAACTTGTTTTTCCTGTTGTGGGAACCAAAGTTATAAAATAATCCATATAACACCTATTGTTGACTAAGCCATTATGTATACCTCTGCCTGCAGATAGTTTTGGGAGATGTCTTGAAAATATCACTGGAGTTGAAGAAACAAGTAGCAGGAGAAATTATGCAGTTTAGAAGGCTCAGAGTTGCATCAAATTACAGATGCTCCAAACATGTTTCAGTCTAAGGAATTCACTAATTTTTCTCAGTAATGGGATACAACCATAATTGCTTTCTTTATGAACTTCTAAGAGGAAGATATTTTAAATGCTCAATGATTTCCGTAACAAGACAATGTTTTATGACAAAATGGTATTGGTGTAACCTTTGATGTGGCAGCTGATTTGACTAGAATATAAAAGTAATTCTATCTCTAACCCTGTAGAGATAGAGTTGAAGGAGACTCATTTACAATCCCCTTCATGAAGAAGCTATTAGGAAGCAGTTCTCACTGGAGGATACCAAGTTTCTAAGGACGACATTGATGAAGCTAACTTCCAAAGCAAAATATAGCAGGAAAACAAAGGCAAATTTCCTTTGAAACATAAAAAAATTAATTCTGTTACAGAAGAGGAATAACTGTGAACATCATGTGTTTGCATCACTTAGAAGTTTGCTGGTTACCAATTTTAAATTACTTTAAAAATTAAATTATGGAAAGGATAATCCAATGTGGAAAGCACGTTTCTTTTAACATAAAACTAGTATTGCAAATTCACCCTTTCTGTGACAAATTGTGGTCAGGGGTTGGTTAAGGGGCAGATATTTTTAAGGCAATAAGGAAACATAATCTGTAAAGGTAAAGATGATATTTTAACTTGGAGTAAGAATGCTTCTATTCTCAAGAGTAAATCATGCTGTAGAGAAAGTCTTTTGAAAACAGATGTTTGGAAATATTCCACAGAGGTATGTTGTTAAAAATGATCTGTTGCCTATAAAAACTCATAACTGTCCAGTTATTTTTTTAATGAAAATGTTTTAGTAACCTGTTCAAAAATCCTCCTGAAGGATTAATTTAGTGAGATTTTTAATGCTTAAAATAAATTTTTTAAAAAAATAAATGACTAGAAATAAAGTCAATATCTTTGGGTAAGGTTGCTGATAAATTCTGTTCAATCAGGTGAAAAAGAATCATGATAGTGCAATTTCAAGAAAGATTTTGTCACAGTTTGTATGAAGGATTGAACCATGAATATTCTGCATGAGTAAACAGAAATAGACATTTACATTTTCATATTCAGGTAGCCAGTTTTTAGCCACAACTAGTCAATCTAACACCATCTCTCGACTTGTTACTTGACAGTTTTCTGTTTCTAATAAGATTCACAAAAACAATGAATTATAGCAATCACTCCTCTCTCCTTAAAGATCTATTGAATACTTTTTAGTATCCATGTACCTTCTGTGGGAGTAAGTGAGAAGATAAATTAGGCTTGTTATACACTTCCAAACAGGTTGCCTTTCAGTCTCCTGGCTTCAGTCTCCAGGTAATAGAGGGTCATGTGCAGTTTCTGAGTGATCCAGAGACAAGGACAAGCAATGTTTTAAAATGAACCATCCACTGGCTTTTGTTTACTGAATTAAAATGTGAATCATGTCTAGGGGCTGGAGTGATAGCAAAGAGAGTAGGGCATTTGCCTTGCACGCGGTGGACCCGGGTTCGATTCCCAGCATCCCATATGGTCCCCTGAGCACCGCGAGGGGTAATTCCTAAGTGCAGAGCCAGGAGTAACCCCTGTGCATCGCCAGGTGTGACCCAAAAAGCCAAAAAAAAAAAATTGACATGCTTCTGGAGCGATAGCACAGCAGTAGGGCGTTTGCCTTGCATGCAGCCAACATGGCCGACCCGAGTTCAATTCCTCCGCCCCTCTCGGAGAGCCCAGCAAGCTACCGAGAGTATCTCGCCTGCATGGCAGAGCCTGGCAAGCTACCCATGATGTATTTGATATGCCACAGTAACAACAAAGTCTCCAATGGAGACGTTACTGGGCCTGCTCGAGCAAATTGATGAACAACGGGAGGACAGTGATTACATGTCTAGGTTGATAAATAAGCTGGTTAAGAAATGCTCAGAGGGGGGTACGGTGCCGCCAGCAGGTCAATCTGTACCTGTGAAGTGAGTGCATCAGCATCCTGATGGCAACATCAGACTTTCAGATACCCCAAAATTGCTGCTATGCCTTTGGCCAAACCCCAAAAACTTGGGGCAAAGTTTACCAAGAAAGTTAGGTATGTGGGAGACACACCCACAAACCACCTCCGGCTCAGCTATATAATTGGAGGCATGGTCTCTCTGGTTCCTGATCGAACTGCTTAATGGCCATGATCCCAGAGACTCAGAAATGAATCTCGGAACCCAAAGACTTTTGGCAGGAATGAGTCCTGTTCCTACAGTAGGTTTCTGGCTCTGGGCCACTCCAGGTGGAAATAGGTTTTGTGCCTTGGCCTGTTCCCCCTGGCGGCCTGGTGACCACCATCCTCCAGAGGACACTGGACAGCCAGGTTTGGGCCTGCAGTGATGAGACACACGGGGTCTCACCAGATGGGGGTGGAGCCGACCCTTTTCTCCCCATCCCAACAAGACCCCGAGTCGCCACCTACAGATGGCCTCTCTGGCTCCTGATCAAGCTGACTAATGGCCATGATCCCGGAGACTCAGAAACAAATCACGAAACCCAGCAGCTTTTGGCATGTGGACAGCATACAAGGTGGCTGCCAGCTCAGAGCTTATTGGAAAGCTAGGTATGAGCCGGTGGTGACTGGGCAACTGCAGTCTCATGGGAAGGGGGGGTGGTACTGCTTCGTCCTTCACGCCCTACCGAGGTCATGAGCTGCCCCCCACAAGCGGCTCTCTGGCACGACTATGGCTCCAGAGGCAAAAGGACTTAATCCAGAGTCCGGCACCTTGCGGCAGAAAAGTGAATGGACCATGTGTTAAACTATGGTGTCATGCCTCCCGGGGAGGGAAAGGGTGTTGCTCCCTTCCCCTTCCCTGCCCCCCCCCCCCACACACACACAGCAGAAGCAAGGTGACCGCCACCTCAGAGCTTATAGGAAAGCCATGTATGAGCCAGCGGTGACAGGGCAACTGCAATCTCATGGGAAGGGGGTGGTACCGGCTCATCCTTCACGCCCTACCGAGGTCACAAGTTGCCCCCTACAAGCGGCTCTCCTGCATGGCCATAACACCAGACACACAGAAACCAATCTCGTAATTATCTGGCTCTTTGCAGAAATCCAAAATTGTGGCTGTTTGACATTATATGATTCTGATAACCAGCTATAGAAAACAAAATATTTCACAATGCCTTTTCAGCAATTTTGATTGTTGGGGGGGGGAATTCTAAACAATAATGGTGCATCTTTTGTCAAAATAATGAATGTAATCAATGTAGAGAAGAGTTAAGTAGAAATAATCTGTCTCACAGGCATGGGGAGGGGTGGGAGGGGGGTATACTGGGGTTCTTGGTGGTGAAAAATGAGTGCTGATGAAGGGAAAGGTGTTTGATAATTGTATGATTGAGACTTAAACCTGAAAGCTTAGTAACCTTTCCCACAGTGATTCAATAAATAAATATAAGAAGAAAAAAAATAAATAAAATTATGAAAAAAAAGTAAGGTGGAGTTCATGCCCAATTCAATCAGCTAATCAGTGGCTGAATAAATAGTAGTACTCCTACATAAAAAAATGCTCAGGGAATGAGAGGAATCAACCTACCTAACTTCAAGCTCTACTACAAAGCAGTAATAATTAAAACAGCATGGTACTGGAACAAAGGTAGAGCTGCAGACCAATGGAACAGAGTTGAATATACTGACATCTCCTCCCAAACATATAATCATCTAATCTTCGTTAAGGGGGCAAGAAAAGTGAAATGGAGCAAGGAAAGCCTCTTTAATAAGTTGTGCTGGCAAAACTGGACGGCTACATGCAAAAAAGTGGGCTCAGATCTCTGCCTAACGCCATGCACAAATGTAAGATTGAAATGGATTTATGACCTCAACATCAGACCGGAATCCATAATGTTTATTGAAGACAAAGTTGGCAAAACTCTCCATGATATTGAAGCTAATGGTATCTTCAAAGATGTCACGCCACTGGCCGAGCAAGTGAAAATAGAGATAGACAAATGGGACTATCTTAAACTAAGAAGCTTCTGCACCTCAAAAGAAACAGTGACCAAAATACAAAGACAGCCTACAGAATGGGAAAGGTTATTCACCAAATACACATCCGACAAGGGGATGATATCAAGGATATACAAGGTACTGGTTGAACTCCACAAGACGAAATCACCCAACCCCATCAAAAAATGGGGCGAGGAAATGAACAGAAACTTTCACAAAGGAGAAATCCGAATGGCAAAAAGGCACATGAGAAAATGCTCTACATCACTAATCATCAGAGAGATGCAGATCAAAACAACAATGAGATATCATTTCACACCACAGACACTGGCCCACATCCACAAGAACAAAAGCAACCAATGCTGGCACGGATGTGGCAAGAAAGGGACCCTCCTTCACTGCTGGCGGGAATGCCGGCTGGTCCAACCCTTTTGGAAAACACTATGGACGATTCTCAAAAAATTAGAATTTGATCTCCCATTTGACCCAGCAATACCACTCCTGGGAATATATCCCAGAGAGGCAAAAAGGTAAAGTCAAAGTGACATCTGCAATTGTTTGTTCATTGCAGCCTTTACAATAGCCAGAATCTGGAAAAAACCTGAGTGCCCCAGAACAGATGACTGGTTAAAGAAACTTTGGTACATATACACAATGGAATACTATGTAGCTGTTAGAAAAGATGAAGTTATGAAATTTACATACAAGTGGTACTACATAGGAAGTATCATGTTAAGCGAAATGAGTCAGAAAGAGCGGGATAGACACAGAAAGATTGCATTCATCTGGGGAACATAAAGCAACAAAACGGGAGACTAACACCCAGGAATGGCTGAGATTAGTACCAGGAATTTTGCTCCATGACTTGAAGGCCAGCCACATGTGCTAGGTGAAAAGGAAGCTCAGATAGAGAAGAGAGCACCAAATAAAGGGTGTTGTGAGACCCTCCCACAGGGTGGGAGAAGCATGTTGTGAGACCTTCTCCCAGGGTGGGAGAAGCATGTTAAAAGTAGTCTATAGACCAAACATGATTGCCACTCAAGGCCTCTCTTGCAAAACACAGTACCCAAAAGAAGAGAGAGAGAACAAGGGGGAATACCCTGCCACAGAGGCAGGGTGGGACGGGGGGATTGGGGGTGGGAAGGATGCTGGGACCCGTGGTGGTGGAGGATGGGCACTGGTGGAGGGATGGGTACTTGTTCATTGTATAACTGAAACCCAAGCACAAAAGTTTATAAGTCTATAACTGTACCTCATGGTGTTTCACTAATAAAAAAAATTTTAAAAATTCTCAGGGGCTGGAGAGGTAGTCTGGGGGTAAGGCACTTGTCTGTGACCAGTTCATGTTCAAATCCTCAGCACTGCATATGGTCCCTCAGAAGTCACTCATGAGCACATGGCCAGGAGCACTGCTGGCTATAGCCCAGAAACAGAAGGAAAAAGGAGGAGGAGGAGGGAAGAAGGAGGAGAAAGGGGGGAGAAGGGGGGGAGAAGGAGAAAAAAGGAGGAAGGGAGGTAGGGAGGGAAGGAAGGGAGGAAGGGAGAGAGGGAGGGAGGAAGGGAGGGAGGAAGGGAAGAAGGAAGGAAGGAAGGAAGGAAGGAGGGAAGGGAGGGAGGGAGGGAGGGAGGGAGGGAGAGAGGGAGAGAGGGAGGAAGGAGAGGGAAGGAAGGAAAAAAGGAAGGAGGGAAGGAAGGAAGGAGAGGGAAGGAAGGAAGGAAGGGAGGGAGGGAGGGAGGGAGGGAGGGAGGGAGGGAGGGAGGGGAGGCAAAGGAGAAATGCTCATTTCTCACATTCAGCAGTGTACTGGTTCTCCAACATATGACAGTCTGTAGTTACAAAGATCCCAAGACAATGTCTCTGTCCTTGAAAACATGGAGCCAGGACCAACATGCTGGTGGAACCAAAATACCTACTAAAAGCCTTTCCTCCTCCTTTCCCCACAGTTTCCTTAGTAAATACAGTTAGAAAATTGCTTTAGTCCATTTGTCCTCCAAATTCTGTCATCGTGTTCTGGCTTCCCTGATAGAAGCAGAGAAAGAGCTGCCATTCTAGACCCTGAAACTTTGCCCTATTTAATTAAGCATCTCCTTAGTTCAGTTCAGCCCATCTGTTTGCAGCTTTAATCTTCTTATAATCTTGAGATTTGTGTTTTCTTACTCCATATAGTTCTTATTAGAAGTTGGTCTTGAGGCAGTTGATAGCATCCTCATTTATCTCTTGTGGTGAAATAGAGCAATTCATTCAATTGACAGGAACACCCATGATGCTAAACATGATTAGCACTGATAGTGTTCTCAGCAGTAAGATGTGCACGTTCCATGATTTAATTAATCTTCATTTCAACCTTTGATGGGTCAAGTAAGATACAGTAGATTCTTTAATTGGCCAGTTGTATTTCCAGGCAGTCATAGCATAGATGTGTGGGGTTCAATAGCCCTTAGTCTAAACATGATGTTTAGACTACCTTCCTTTGCACCCACACCCACCTTTAGATAATCCCACAAAGAAGACAGAAATGAAATTAAATCTGTCAATCCATTTTTGCTACAGGATGCCTCAATCATCCTCCATCACCCAAAAAATAAACTGTGACTTTACAACTCAAGCATATAGAAAAGTAGACTTTAGTTTTACAACTAATGCCCCTAATATTCCTGATAGACCCCGCCCCAAGAGCTGCACCACACCCACTTTGCATCTCTTCTTTTCTGTTCTTCCTTGATGAGTTTTGCTGTGACTACGCCAAATGACTTCCTTTGCTCTCTTGGGCCAAGCAACTATAGTATGTCCAATCTCCACAGCTGCCGCATTAACTTTTGTTCCTAACTCTTCCCCCATCTGTTTGCTGAAGCCTGTCCATCCTCAGACCTAACTCGAGGGTCCTGTCCTCTCTGAGGTTGTCCCTGAGATCCACTTAAACCAGCACTTGGCAGAAGAGAAGACTCCTCTGGGAGTCCTCATCTGTATTGTAACACACTGACCATACTTTAACTGTCAGCTCTCTGCTACACAGAGACAAATTTGTCTCTTCAGTATTTTTCTCCAGTGCCCATCACAACATCTGGCCCTGGGAGGTGATTAATTAGTGTTAGTTGAACACATGCATGCATGTTTGTGTGCATGAATGAATGAAAAAAGTATGGAACAGAGGGGAGGAGAAGGGGGAAAAGAATCCAGGAAGTCTCCTGACCACCAATATGACTGGAACAGTTTTACATTCATTCCAGAAGTTTGTACAAACATCTCCACTGCAATTTATCCAAACAGTATGGGTGGTGTGTCTTGGAGAAGAGAGACTTCCCAGTTTTTAAGACCCCCCACCCCGCCCCCATCTTGGTCTGTGATCCAAGTTGAACCTAAATCCAGGAATTCCAGAAAACATCTTGATCGCTTCTACATGGCTTCAACCCAAAATAATAAAGCTGTTGTTTTTAGGATCTAGGATGTAGTGAAAAAAAAATAAAGGGGGAAAGAAAGATGCTTACACATCTAAAAGTAACACTTTCCTGGGGTGAAATGAGGAGGTGGAGGAACAGAAAAATATCGTTGATACAGAAACTGAAGACAGTGGGGAGAGGGGTGTATTAGCTTCCAATTGCAGTTATAATAATTCACAGTGATTTAAAACAATATAAATGCACTGTAGTGCAGGATACCAGATATGCCAAATCAGTCAAATCAGTTTCAATAGGAAAAAAAAATCAGTTATCAGCAGTCCTGTGTTCTTTTGGAGCCTTCAGGATAGAAAAAAATTTCTTTATCTTTCCAAACTTGAAAGGCTCCCTACATTCTTTGGTTTGTGGATCCTTCCTCCATACTCAAAGTATATTTATTATTCCTGGGCCGGAGAGATAGTACAATGGGCAAGGCACTTGCCTTGCATGAGGCTGACCCACGTTCAATGTCCTTGGGTCTCCACGAGTGATTTCTGGTTGCAGAGCCAGGAGTAAGTCCTGAACAGAGGCAGGTTTTGCCCGAAAATGGGGGTAAAGAGCATCAGAAAAGACATAACAATGTCCTATCTCTGCTGTTATCCTTATATCTTCTTTCACTTATTCTGAGTCTTTAGTACTTTCCTCTCTTAAGGGCTCCTGTGACTATATTATGGTTATACATCCCCCTATCAAAATCTGCAATATAAGTGCATCAACAAAGTTCTTTCACCACGGATCAACAATTTAATAAATTCTTAGGGTTAGAATGTGGACCTCTTTGGGGGACATTATTCTGCCAACCACTGGAGTAAAGAAGTAGATTTAAGAGTCTTGACCTGGGTCCCCAAAGTTTGGTTCATTGTTTTTTTCTACAAAAGACAGAGAAACCACAAATTATCAAATATTATCAGTATTAGCAAACACTGATGTCATTTAAAAATTTTTAACTTAATTCTCTGAACAACTGAATTGACTTTCATCAAATTGTAGCACTGATAATCTGTATGATGCTGGATGAGTGATTTCAGTTACCTAATTCAAGATTTTCTACCGAAATGGAAATGTTATCTTATTTCACCAATTTTTAAGAGTTTTTTTTTTTCCTGGATTGATCGATCTCTCTCATATGTGTGACTTAAAGGTACACAGTCAGGTAACAACAAAGGGCCAGCATCAACAACAACACAGCAGGAAAATTGATCCAAGCAATTGAATTGGTGAGGGTTGGGAAGAAGAAAGGCACAGTGTGAAAGGTAGGGGAGTTAGGGTTCTTGGAGAAGGGAGGTGGGTATACTGTACACTGGTTATAATTGCAGTGTTGGAATTATGTGCATGAAAATCCATCATTAACAATATTGTAAATCAAAGAATCTTAATTTAAAAATAAAAAGGAGACTTTTAAATAAATTTTACATATCATGCAAAATTGGTTCCATTTCTTCATTACTAGAATTTTTCATTAAATTAATTAAGAATACTAGAATACATACTGACTTGACTTTTGTATGTATCATAAGATACATACAAAATATAAGGGGCCTATCAATAGCACAAGATGGGTAGATTCTAACAAATGTACTCAGTGAGACTAAACTATAAAAGGAACTTCATCATTTTCTAGTGTTTTAAGTGTATACCTTTACTTTCTAAATGTGTTAAGTTTAAGGTATACCACATGTGGATCATATATGCTTATACTGTATAAAATGATTGAATCTTAGCATTAATACCATCACTTAAATTTACCATAGCTTCTTTGGGGGAAGAACCTTTAAGATTTACTCTCTTAGAAACTTTGAAGTATATCACGGTCATGGTCCTCCCGTTGTTCGTTGATTTTGCTCGAGCGGGCCCAGTAACGTCTCTATCATGAGACTTGTTGTTACTGTGTTTGGCATATCGAGTACGTCACGGGGAGCTTGTCAGGCTCTGCCATGCAGGCGAGAGAGGCGGAGGAATTGAACTCGGGTCGACCATGTTGGCTGCGTGCAAGGCAAACGCCCTACTGCTGTGCTATCGCTCAACATTATTAGCCATAGTCACCAGGTTGTACATTAAGTACCCCATAACTTATTCATCTTATAATTGGAAGTTTGCACCCATTAACAAACATCTCCCTGTTTTCCAAGACCAAACCAGTGGTAACCACCATGCTAATCTCTTTTACTCTATGTTTGTTATCAGATTCCACATATAAGTGAAATGGTAGAATTTGTCTTTCTTGGTCTTACTAGTTTGCTTAGCATGATTTTGGAGTCAACTTGGGTATCTCTGGTCAATAGAGACTCAGGAAAATCTAAAGTCCCCAGAATAATAGCATAGGTTGGGTGATTTGTATGGTTGCAGTGGATGCACTGCAGTATTTTGACCACGTTTATGAAGTGTTGGTGGATAAGAAAAACTCAAGTACGTTTCCATTTTGACTTAGTGGCAGCATAAAAGGTAAATAAATCAAAAGTAAAGACATTGACCAGAACAGCTGACAAGTTTTTCACCTAGAGATCATCCAGTGTGATATCTTATTGACTATCTCAAGCCCTGGACGATGGTGTCCCTCCTTGCACTGTCATTTCTATTTTTCTCTTGAACTACACCTTTTTATATGGCTCTGATTTCCTGGTCCTTATTAATCAAGGAGTTCAGTAGGAAGACATTCAACTTCAACAGAGAAAATGACATTGTGAATGAGGGTAATTATTTAAACTTCCAGATTGGAATTCCCACATGGTCATAGGTGGTGACACCTACAGAACATCTGTTCCTTGGTCTAACCCACCCCTGACCCACTCCTGTCTTCATCTAGGTCTTTATAAAATTCCTGGAAGAAGTATGAGTGTTTTGAGAGAGTCTAAGGGAACTCCAGGTTATTGACTACAAAGATATGGGCTTTGTGAAGCCCCAGAGAGAACAGAGTCTGAGTGGAACATTCAAAGGATGCTCCTAGTCTTCCAAGGACAGATCACCTGGAAGTTGGTCATCCATGTTCCTCAAGGACCAGTCCCAGATTTAGCCTGAATGAAGAAACTCATTACCCACCTTCAAGTTCTATCTCCTCACCCTGCTCCCTTCTGGTTCTTCCCCATCATTGATAGAGTAAGGAGTAACTTTTGGGAGCTCTACAGTCCCAAATTTTCCTAAACTCTTAGACAAAATAAATCAGTGTACTATAAGTGCTTTGGACTCTTTGTGGCCTCTTGATTCTAAGATCGATTCCTAGTGTGGAACCCCGAGGGGAAGACCTTGGATTTTCCTTGCCTTGGGGTGAAGCAAATCTAGTTTTGTTTTGTTTGTTTGTTTTTGCCTCTCTTCCAATCCCTCAACTACCAGATTCTTGTTCATGACAATCATATTTTCTCAGTTCCCTCCTCTGAGCTTTCCAAAGGGAACCAGATCTGGTCCCCGTAAGTGTGTGGTGAGCTTTAAACAAATACTCACAGTGACATGATAATAATGTCCACCAGATATGGCTCCAAGGGATTTGGTGGAAATTCAGAGTAGATGAGAATGTGGTTTGTATGTTGGTGAGTGGTAAAAGAATTCCAGCTGTTTGTTTTACTTCTCCCTCAACTCAAGTTGAAGACTTCTTGCCCATAAATCATGAAGATGCAAATTACTGTGACCATTCTATGGTCTCCCTGTTATGAAAACAACTTGTTTTCGTGGTGGTCCAACATTTATGCTGTTTTAGAATTTCAGGTAAAAAAAGGCAATAAATTTTCAGTAAGTGGGATTTCGTCAAGACATGTACATAGTGATCCTTTACTATTTTTTGCTGAATTTACTATTATATGGTAAAGAAACGCTTGACCTAATAGCTTTCACA
This sequence comes from Sorex fumeus, assembly GCF_029834395.1. Lineage (NCBI taxonomy): Eukaryota > Metazoa > Chordata > Mammalia > Eulipotyphla > Soricidae > Sorex > Sorex fumeus. The sequence goes on along the minus strand of NW_026606322.1, from coordinate 26,964,581 downwards.
TTTTAAAGACTAAGAAATTATGAGGATGTGATGTCATCTAGTTCTCAGGTGAGGAGTGTTATCTTTGCTGTGATGCTAGAAAGAGGGTTCGTATAAGTAATGTGAAGGTTCAAGGGCCCAAGACTGTGCCCTTCAAAGAAATCATTGTCACAGGTTAATAGAGAAAATGTCAGTCTTCCGGCCCATTTATTAAAGAACTTGAGCATAAATGTCCTGTCCGATCTCTGCTTGTCCCTTTCTCGTATCCTTACATTGTAGGACATTCTTCAGAACTGAGGTTTAGCTAAGTGGGTCTTCATTCCTTTTAATTTTGTTGGTATCACTGGATATTATCCAGACCTTTTGTTATCCCAAATTGTCTGCAATAAAATTGCTTGATTTCACATATATTGCAACGCTTGCCTAGTTCACATACAGTTCTTCTAGGCAAGATATGAAAGGGGTGACATGAAGCGAAGCTAAGATTTAATTTTGGCTTATTTGGGTGATTCAAGTCAGGCAAATTAGCAGGACAGACCTCCCTCACCTTTCAAATGACCTAGTTCTTAATTATTCTTTGTTATTCTTCATAATCAAGACCACTGGAAAGGACAAAGTTTGGGGAGTTTTTCAAATATTTTCGACACCAATTTTCCCAGTGATAAAACATGGAAAGTACCAATTTGATGGTCAAAAAGTGCCAGTGCCCAGTTCCATTCCAGACCTGCTAGGCGGTAATCTTTGGAGATGAAACCAAACAATGGTAATTTTTCCAATCAGAATTCCCCAGGTGACTTTAACATACAGACAGGGTCAAGAACAGCTGGTGTTGGAAAATAGTCATAAACAGTGAGGTGGCATATCACTGTAGGGGGATGGGAGAATGTGCAGGTGAGGGAGGACAGAGAGACAGGGTGGAGGGAAGCTGACACTCTAGTGGAGAGTGTGCTGTTTCAATCCTATCGTTTGGGTTTTTTGTTTTGTTTTGTTTTGTTTTCCAAAAGCCCTGCCATTATCAGTATTATAAATCATGGCACCTAAAATAATTTTAAAAACTGTGGTTATGAGACTCTAGCATACATTTGAATCTTTCTAAAGATTCATGGGGCTCAAGAAGTTTCTATTTAAACAAGTTTCTAGGTGATGGTGCTGCTGGTCCTTGTTTGGGATCAACTTTTTTTGAGAACCATCGGTCAAGAGAGCTAAGAGAGCAACTTGCTATGAGGCTAACTCAACCTAGTTTTGAAAACTTGCTTGGTATCTTCTCAACGCTTTGAGATTTTACAAGTGTAGGAAGTCATTTTTTAGGATGAGGATAGCACTGTAGCACTGTCCTCTCGTTGTTCATTGATTTGCTCAAGCGGGCCCAGTAACGTCTCCATTGTGAGACTTGTTGTTACTGTGTTTGGCATATCAAATACATCACGGGTAGCTTGCCAGGCTTTGCTGTGAGGAGGAGATAATCTCGGTTGCTTGCTGGGGTCTCTGAACTCGGGTTGACCGGATGTGTAACAAATATTTCATAGCTACTCAACACTCCCCAAAGCACTGTGAAAGTAGTCATAGACTATGTACAAGCAAATGATGTAGCTCTGGTTTCAATAAAACTTTATTTATGTGTCAGGATTTCAATAATTTCCATTTTTTAATGTATCTACTTATATAATTAATTTCTTCCATTATCTGCTGACAATAGTTTTATGGCTTCATTACCAATATATCTACTTAGGAAAATCAATTTTGATCTAACTTGGTGTTCCTTGAGCTTTCAGAATCTGAGAATTGATATCGTTCATCAGTTCTGTGATTATTGTCATTGAAAATATTATCTTTCCTGTTATTCATGTTTTTTACTCATAAAACTAAACTCTAATCCAGTAATATGTGACACCTCACTTTCATCTCCTAGTCTTCTTAGCTACTTTCATATTATCTGGCACTGATCTGATTCTGCTCTGATTATTTCTCTTTATTTTCATTTATGATGGCTTATTTCTTCTCTAGTTTTATGAATTTATGTCCAGAGTCTATGTTCTTTAGAAGTTGTGATATTGTCAGATGCTCGGGTTCAAATAAGGTTATGTAATTGCTTAAGGAACTTCCAACTTAATATCACTTTAAATGAATTTCACAAGTAGTACAGATTTGTGTGACTGTTAGACATGTTCAGGAGATACTTTCTTTCCTACTCTACATACAGTCAAGATAAGAATAGGCAAGTACCCTCCCTGGCCCCTTTAAGGAGTTGACTTATATTTTCCTATTCAGTTCTACTGACTATTGCCCTTTAGTGATCTTGATTTCCTAGGAGGGGACTTCCAGTCACTTCCTCAACTGACCTATCTCTTGTAAAACGACTCATTACAATCAATTTTGGTGGGTGGGGGCTTTTTTGGTCATATCCAGAGATGTTTGGGGAATACGTCTGACTCTGCACTCAGGAATCACTTCTGGTGGTGCTCAGGAGACCATAGGAGATGTTGGGGATCCAACCTGAGTTTGCTATGTGCAAGTCAAATGTTCTCCCTACTGTACTAATCATTCTGACACCCTCACCATGAAAATCTAGACAAGACCACCAGAACTGGCACATGCACCCATGGCAACCCACCCCTCTGAAATTGCTTTTCTGGTACTCATGCATTCCAGGGTCTCTTATCCCCTAAAGTGGTCTGATACCACTTTAACTGTGCTTTAAAAATATTTTAATTAATATTATCTTATTAATAGCACTTCAAGTTGTTCTATTGCTAAGAACACCAGTAAATGCTACTTTCTATCTCTTGTCTTCATTTCTAAAGGGAGAGGCTAACAAAAGGAAGACTGAATTTTCAACAGCAAGTTTTATTTTGTTCTCAAAATTCTTATCGTTATACTGACATTACGCTACTACCCAATTTGAGGACAGATTATAATCAAATGTGTCTCAGATTGGGCCAGATTAATAATATAAAAAAGTTAAATTCTTTTAAAATCATTAAAAAATTCTTTCAAAAGGGTAATGGGTGTGGTGTTGAAATTATGTGCATGAGACATCATCATTAATAGCACTGTAAACCAAAGAATCTCAATAAAATTTTTTTTTAAAAAAAAAAGAAAAAGAATTTTTAAAGAATTTTTTTTAAAAGGAACTATGGGGTGGAGAGATAGTACAGCTGGTAGAGCACTTGCCTTGCACACTGCCAACCTGGGTTCAATCCCTAGAAGGTCATTTTGATTCTCCCAAGTCCCACCAGAAGTGATCCCTGAGCACAGAGCCAGGAGTAAGTTCTGAGCACACTTTGTGGGACCCAGTCTCCCCTGCCCCCCACAAAATGAATAAAAAATGAACAAACAGGGTATGTGGGATTGGTGACAGCATCATTTGAAGCGTTTGTCTCCCTGTATGGTTTAGACAGCCCACAACCATTTGTCATTTTTGCAGGGTATCAGTATGAACCAGCTATATGGTAAGGCTTACACCAGGGGTAGAAGACCCAGTTATGAGTATGTCTACATGCCACGAACATCTACATCCTCAGCAATACATTGATTTTCCTTGCTTTGCCTTATACCACCAAGTGAGTCCTTTGAAATTTTAAAACGAGAGCAAGTAGCCATTTCACATGTGTTTGAAAAACAGCAACCAAATAAAAACGAGCAGTTTTATAAAAATTGAAAAGGCACTTAGGCTGCAGAGTTGCATGGATGTGCAGGAAACGCGAAACTCCCAGTGGAAGTGGGATTCGAGAAGATGCCAGGAGCCTGGACAAATAGTCCACATTCTTGAGTTGGGGAATTCTGGAAGAATCAAGAGTGCTGTCTCCTGAGGATTTTAAGTGCCTATTGCACATTAATAAATAGGTTTGTGAAAAAAATTAAGTTAGGCAGAGATGATAAATGTAAAAAGAGCCTGCATACGTTGGCAGATTCTTCCAAAACTAAACACACACTTGCCATGCAAGTCAGCAGTCGAGTTCCTTGGTATTTTACCCAGGGGAATTAAAACTTTCAGTCCAGGCAAAATCCTGTGCATGGAGGTTTATAACCAGTTTATTCAAAATCGTCTAAGCCAGGAAGCTAGGGAGATGTCCTTCAGCATAAACCCTTCAGTGGTGTATAGCCACTTTATTTAAAATTGCCCAAGCTAGGAAGCAAACAAAATGTCCTTCAGTAGAAGGATAAATAAGCTGTGGCCAAAGATTATTATTCAGTAACAACAAGGAAAAAGGAGCTATCACACCACAAAGACCGGAAGAAGCCTTAAGTGGGTTTTAGTAAGAAAAAGAAGCCAATCTGAAAAGGTTTTGCATTGTATGATTCCAACTACAGGACACTCTGAAGAAGAAAAAACTATAGAAGCAGTAGAAGACTCCGCGGATGCCATGGATTATGAAAGAGGGGGGGAAGACTAGGTGGGATGCAGAGGAATTTTAAGACAGTGAAAATTCTCTGCATGATACCACCGGAGGGGGGGGGGGATATCCCTGGCAATAAAAATTTGTCCAATCCCACAGACTGTGCAGTACGTAGAGTAAGTCTAATGTACACTGGACTTTGTGTTATTATAACTGGCTTATAGGTTCATCAAAGACAACAAATGTACCACTCAAATGAGAAATTTCTGCAGTGAGATAAGTTAGGCAAGTTTAAGGATGGAGAGTATAGAGCAGTGTTCTTCAACCTTTTTACATCTGTGGATCATCACCTGTCCTGAATTTCAATCCATGCACCATCCATATAATCAAAGTGGTAGATCAGTAGTTTTCAACTTTCTAACCCTGCACCCCAGCCCCAGTCAATGGACTGATGGCTTAGCAATACTGGATCCAGAAAGCTCAGAACCTTCTGCTCAACTCTACTATGAACCAAAATCACTCTAACAATAGTTGACAACAAAATAAAAAAAGAGACCATGGTGTTTCCAAAGTATAATGGTTATCATGTTTATCTGTCACAAAATAGAGGGCCAGAGAGATAGTACAGAAGCTAAGGCACTTTAGTGTGCAGTTTAGCCAGGAGAAAGCCTCAAACCTCAGCGCTGCCTCTAGTTCCCCATGCACCACCAGGCATGGCTCCTGAGCACTGCCAGCTGCAGCCTCCCTAAACAAAGCCTACATAATGGAATAAGTTCATACCCTCTGCTTCTTTGCAGTGTCTTTTAGCCTTGAGAAAAACTTGCCAAAGTCACACAAAGAGCCTAAGTCCAGAGCCTGGTTATCCATGTCCTCCTTCCTTGGTCCTGGGTCCATGCACAAGAGCATCTCCGGGCATGGGTAGGGCTGAATAAAGGGATGAACTTCTCCCACAAGTCTGGAAGACCCTCGCAGAAGGGAAGAAGGAGAGAGAAAGGAATCCAAGCCACCACCTGACCTCTCTGCCTCCCCAGGCACTGCAGGAGCGACTTTGTGGAAGGGCTGGTGTGTTTGGAGAGAGACCTGTGCCTCTGGGGGTGCCAGAAGGGGCTGGGGGAGGCTGGAAGGGCAGCTTCAAGGCCTTTCTTAGTGAAAAACAGATGTCCACCCTCCCTCCCCTGACAGAGAAGCCTGCTCTGCAGGGCAAGGCAAATGCATGGAGCTAGGTACTGCACACGTGGAAACACGCAGATTTGGCATGCATTCGCACCATTGCATGTGTGTGCCCAGTCAAGTCCTTATGGCTGCAGATAAGCAGATGGGCTGCTTGCCAGGTGGGGCTATAAGCAACAGCAATGGTAAATATGTTCTTCATAGCCCAGGAGGCTAATGGTTCTCGCATTTTAACCTGGGGGCTACTACAACCTTCCAGAACAATCTGCCTTCCCTTGACTGGTGTAGAGGAACTCCACATTGGAAGCTTCCCTGTTTGGATGGCTTCTGGCCAAGACACCCAAAGGACCGATCAGCTGGCCTGCGGGTGACCTTCTACTCATACCTCTGCAGTGCCCAAGACACCTGTCACGAGGCGCTGTCAAGTAGAGGGTCCTGGCCTCCTGCCTCCCACCCCAACATGATCCTAGAGACCTTGGAGAAGCAAGAACATGCCACTGAAGCATCAAGCTCAGGAACTGCAGAGACACCAAATCCTACTGGACCTCAGGAGTGTTTGTTTCTTCTCCACTGAACTTGACTCACGGCATGGTGTCAGCCAAGAAGCAAGCCCTAGGAAGGCGTTTCCGGAGTTGCAGATTTTTCTGCCTCGGGGCCTGCACATGGGCAAGCATTCTAAGTAGAAACAGGTCAGCTGGATGTGGAAAACAAAGCTCTGTCCCAGAGCCCTCAGAGAGGCTCAAACCAAACAAAAGGCAACCCGAAGAACACCTTTTAAGTGGAACAAGGACGTGCAAACTGTTTTGAAAAACGGTCTAGTACCAATAGACAGCTGAAAAATTCCATTTAAAAACTCTTCTGTTGAGTGTAGAAGCAGAAAGGCTATGCATCCTTTCTCCTCCTTTTAAAATTCTCTATTTTGGACATTATAAAAATATTTTTTCGGGGAATGATTTTTGTTGCATTGTATTGCCACCGTAAGAGGTAGCATTGGAGCTAATCCTTGGAACCAGTGTCCATGTCACCCTGCAAGAGGAGAGGGGACACAGCATATGTGTGACGACTAGAGGATTTCTCACTGGGAAGCTAGCCAGGGGGTCTGATCTAATGATAAAGATTCTTATCAGAGAGAGGTCGAAGGATCATAGTCCAAAAAGGTGATGTGTGAACAAAAGCTAAGTTGGAGTTCTCCTCTTGGAGTGTGGAGAAATGTCACAATCCAAGGAACTCAGGTGATTGGGGGAAAATGTATGGACTTGAGATCTTTTCTGTAACCCATACTGCCTACATTTGAGGGGTTCTAGTCCCCTTACTGTAAGACAATGCATTTGTCTTAGGCAACAGAGTTTGTGTTAATGTGTTGCAGCAACCAGAGGACATCAATACAATCTGTTGGAATGGTTCAGAGCCTATCCCTTCAAGCTTGAAAAAAAGACTGGTCAACAAATAAACTGTTCCCAAAAACCCTTGGTCTAGTTTGTTGGAACTGCTTATCTTTGCTCAGATGAACTTAAAATAGGACTTGTCCACGAGTCCTCCTTCCTCTAGGCCCTGTGGCAGTTTCCATGTTGAAAGGCTTAAATCCAGCAATATCTAAATTACTGCAACTTCATCCATCGTCAGAGCTTTCTCCATGGAATTGCTTTTCCAATGCTGGCAAGACAAGTACCATAATCTGGGTGACTCAAGGACTCACTTCTTTTCTCACCAATTGTGGAGTCTCAAGGCTTGAGTTCAAGGGGTCAGCAAGGCTGGCACTCAGGTGCCCATCCACTGCCTTCATATGAACTTCCTGCTTGGTATCACTGATTACCCATTTGAGTGTCCAGATTTTCTATTCTTACAAAGACACCCACTCAGAAAGATATAGCATTCGTCCTAAAGTGATGGTTTCGATGGCAATGTTAACTTAATTGCTTTTAAAAGGTTTGATGTCTGGTGATATGGGTAGTGAGGATTAGGGCTTCAGCATCAGGTCTTTGCAGGATATATTTCATCCCCTAACATCTCTATGGAATGCATGGGGACGAGGCCATGGGCCAGGCAGAACTTTGCACACTAGGTAAGTTACATGTCACGGCTGCTATTAGTACTTCCATGTTCCCATTCATACGTATCACCATGTGAACCAATGTAGCGAGATCACAGTGTCATGTGATAACCACAAGAAAATGTGTCCCAGAGACCATGAAATCAAGACAAAGACAGGCTGACTCTAGACTGGCAAAAACATGGCCACAAGAATCCGTGGTGTTTGGCTTGGAAGCCTATCTCATGTTCTGGGGAAAAAGGCAGCTGGGATGGAGAAGGGACCACTAAGTAAATGATGGTTGGAGGGATCACTCAGGATGGTAGATGCATGCTGAAAGTAGACTATGGACCAAACATAATGGCCACTTAGTACCTGTATTACAAACCATAACACCCAAAAGGAGAGAGAGAGAGAGAGAGAGAGAGAGAGAGAGAGAGAGAGAGAGAGAGAGAGAGAGAGAGAGAGAGAGAGAATGTGCCTGCCATGGAGGCAGGGGGTGGGGAGGGGTAGGGGTGGGGGAAGGGATACTGGAAACATTGGTGGTGGAGAATGGACACTGGTGGAGGGATGGGTATTCGAACATTGTTTGACTGAAACGCAATCATGAAAGTTTGTAAGTCTGTAACTGTATCTCACAGTAATTCATTAAAATAAAATAAATAAAAATAGTAAGAAAAAAGAATCCGTGGTGTTGAGGACAGGGGAAAAATGCTCTAAATGCAATTAGGTACTTAGCTCACAGTGCACACTTTAAACAGCTGGAATAGAAATATAAATGTGGAAAACTATATTTCAAGCACTACAAAAATCAAGGTAATGGACTGTGTGTGGAATAAGTATTTGTATATTTCAGTACAACCATGAAGTATATCAATTCTTAATGAAAACATAGAAAAATGTTTAAGTATTGATACCTGAACTTTTTAAATCACCATTATTATTGTAGTAGAGGTAACATTGTTACAATAGTGTTAACTGGAATAGCTTTGATGTTCATGGTCACATCCCCCACCAAAGTGCAGAGGACCCTCCGCAACTGTTCTTGTTTCAGTTCTAATTCATAATCATTTGAACCATGGGAAGTGGTTTAGGGATGATGTGCTAATATCTCTTTTAGATTCATCCTTTTCACTGATTCACCCTGCTTTCTGTACTCTTATTCTGTTTTCCCTAAAAAAATGTTAAGAAACAAACATAGCAAAAAAGTTAACATTTGTTAAATCTAAACATAGGGAATATGAAAGTTTAAGTTATTTCTTTGTTGTGCTATAATTTTTAAAGTTCATAAAGCAGAATCCAAAGTAAACAAGAGGGTAAGGCTTTGTACAAATGAAATCATAAGCTATGTAACTAAGCTGTGTACATAAATTATGTACTCAGGGAAGTACAAGAAGACTTGAAATGAGGGAGGCATTAAATTATCCTGCAGTGAGACAGCTTTCTGGTAGTGTAAACACACTTCTCAAAATTAGGAACCCACTGACTTGAGTCAAAGAGAACATTAGAGATCATTTGGTGCCCATTCCCCCACTTTTGTTACAAGTCTTGAAATCCTGTATTTGACTGACGTCTTCCAGTGCTACCCGTCAACCCCACTCCCCTGAAGCAAGTAGCTGTTTGCTGCTGTTTTAGTTGCTCCAACTGTAAAGGGCAATTCTTTGTTTTCATTCGGGGGGCCACACCTGGCTGTGCTAGGGATTTACTTCTGTCTCTGTGCTCAGGGATCACTCCTGGTGATGCTGAGGGCCACAGGTGGTATCAGGGATTGAAGGCAGATTGATTTTGTGCAAAGCAAGCACCCTATCCCTGTACTATCACTCCAACCTCAAAAGGTAAATTCTTTGTTGTTTGTTGTTGTTGATTTTTTTTTTTTTGAGAAGAAATCTATTCCTGTAACTCTTCCATTTCTTCTTTTTGGAACAGCAGGGATAAAATTAGCTGTACCTTTAACAGATAGAAGTGACCTTCAAAATGTGAAGACGGCTAGGCTGAATTTTAAAGTTTTCTATCTAAAAATATAATGATTTATTTTTAAGCATATTCAAACATGTGAGCATCATCTGCGGATATCACCATGATACACAAAGGGGCTGTGAAATTAAGCCTTTAAATGTCTCCTTGGTAATATGGAAAGAAACTAACCAGATAGCACTAACAGCCCAACTCAGAGGGTCAACGTTTCCCTGGGCTCAGAGAAAAGGGGTCCTGTCTGCTTGGGAGAAGTACATAATTGATGAGTTATCCTTATCAGACTAGAAAGGGCAAAGATACAAAGAGGAATCGGATGCCTGCTTCAGAGCTGATACCTGAGCAGATAGAAGAGGAAGCCACATTATCTCCTTATTAATGACACTGAATATTTTATAAGAGACTAGCATGTCTTGCCAATTGCGCTGCCTGCGTGGGTTAACCAAAAGATCCAAAGACCCAAGTAGAACATTTATTTTAAAGGTAAAGATCTCTGACTTGTTGTCTAATGGTGGATATCTTTTTTTATCTGCTGGAAAAGAGGCCACTGGACAAGAAATGCATTTGGCATTCAATTCCACTGGATGTGGTTGAAGTTTGTGTTGCCTGAGATGTGACTTTTCACCCAGGAAGAGGGAAGGGGGTGGGAGGAAGTTGTAGCCCAAGTTTCCACCGTGCTAGTGGAAAAGGCATTAAAACATAGCATCCTGGAGGGCAAAAGAATTTGTCTTTTGTTTTGTTTGAAACCCCACAGTCTCAGAGACAACTGTGAACACAACAATGGCACCACTGAAAATAGTGCCTGACTTGTATCAAGATGGGCACCCGTGTCACCTCCGGCTACCCGTCAGCCCACAATCTAACCAATCCGGCTCCAAGAAACTTCACAGGTGAAACAGAGCGAAGGTTCAGCAAAGTGACCAGTGCTGTCTTTGACTTGCTTGAGAAAAAAAAAGGCTTTATTTTAGCTCTCTCTCAAATTGCATTCCCTAGAGCAAACTACTGATCTTGAGAACTGCACCTTTCTAGAAATCAGCTTGATGTGACTAGGGAGATAGGGTTGACTTAATTGTCAACGCTTTACAAGGTCTGACAAAGCTTGACCACATTAGGCTTTTCTAATGTGACATCCAACTCACAGGCCGCCTGCCTTCTCTCCTTACCCGATTCCATGTGTCCTTTTCATGTCATAAGTACATTTTCTAACTCTCCATCTCCCGAGGGTAAAAACACAGCTTCATATGGCAGTTCCCAGACCGTGCCTCTAACTTGGGGAAGGGGGCAGGGTGTCATGACCCCTGAGAAGAGAAAAACAGGGATTTCACAACCTTTAACTCAGGGTGCCCTCGTCTAAATAGCTGTATGTTTATTTGTTTTTGACTCCAGTGAATTCAAGTCAGTTTTGTTTAGAGCATTTCACAACACCCTCTGAAATTTTTGGAGATACTAAATATAATGGAGAAAGAGCGAAGAGAGAATAAAAACCTAAAGGCCATGCAACGTCTCACACGTCTGTGGGGTTTTTCTGCTTACTTGTGCAAACTCAGTCCAGTGGGATATAGTTATACAGAGCGCTGCAGGGAAGCATTTTGCCTTCTGCCAAAAAGCAATGGTGTTGAATAGCATGAGAGACCACAAAATTACATTTCTCCACTCAGCACTGGCTAACATTGTAATGGGAAAATATATTATCAGTTCTCCTCACCTGGGTCTTTTCTAGCCAGAGGGAAAAATGATTCTAACCCAGTTACTAATATGCAAAGGATAAAGTCCAGGTGAGTCTTTTTCTGGCTCTTTCTGCTGTCTTTTGAGTCAAGCTCATAATTGCCTGAATTGAGCAATATAGTTTACCTGGAGAACAGTTCAGACTGTTCTCTCTTCAACTGGCATTGTCCAGTACCCTAAAAATCACTCTATCACTGTCATCCTGTTGTTCATCAATTTGCTTGAGCGGGCATCGGTAATGTCTCCATTCGTCCCTATCACGTGCTAGTACAGCCCGATGGCATATTGGGGGCTCTTTCAGGGTCAGGGGAATGAGGACCATCATTGTTACTATTTTTGGTATATCGAATATGCCACGGGGAGCTTGCCAGGCTCTGCGGGAGCGGGCGGGATACTCTCAGTAGCTTTTCAGGCTCTCCAAGAGGGATGAAAGCTTTTGGGGCAGCCTCTAATCACCTTTACAGTGATTACAGGTGTTCCCAGTCAGGCATATTTGCGGGCAGGATACTTTTGGTAGCCTGCCGGCTTCTCTGAAAGCAAAAACTAGACAATAAGAGGCATTCGCTGCCACACACTTCCACGAGCTTGGTTTTATAGTCTCTGAATCTTGGCCATTGGTGGGATTACACCGCAGTTGGTCGATGTAACTGTTTAGCTACTGGAAAATGGGGATCTATGTGGAGGAGGCCCATTCTCGGTCTGAGCAGGCTTGGAGATCTCAGCTCCAGGTCATGCACACCTGGGTTCCTCTGCCGGTTTCTTCACGCATGAGGCTTGTCTGAGTGTGTGGAGAGTGGCTTTGAACATGGCTGTGGCTGGGTTCCAGAGGTCTTCAGCTGCCAGGTCTCTGCTCAGGGCAGGGAGGGAAACTCAACCCACCCTCCCTCCAAGGGGGCCCTGGTGAGGACAGCCATGAGCGGGGGCAGGAGACTCTGCCTAAAATACAACGAGGAAAATATAAGCAGAACACTCTAATATTTGGACCTCAAAGGAGTCTTCAATGATACGATACCCCTAACAAAGGCAACAGAAAGAAAAAAAGCAAATGGAACTACATCAAATTAAGTATTTTCTGCATGGAAATGGAACATGGACTAAAACTAAAGGACAGCTAACTGAATAGGAAAAATATTCACATTCAACATATCAGATAAAAAATTGAAATCCAAGACTGTAAATACTTACAAAGAGCAACCAAAAAAATCCAAAAACCCCCCATCAAAATGGGGATATGAGGGGATTGGAGGTGATAGCATGGCAGGTGGGTCATTTCCTTGCACATAGCCCACCTGGATTTACTCCCTGGCACCGCATATGGTCCCCAGAGCACTGCCAGGAGTGATCCCTGAGTACCAGTCAAGATCAAGTCCTGGGCACCACTGGGTGTGACCCAAAAACAAAAATAAAATGGGGAGAGGAAATAATAGATACTTCTCAGAGGAAGGTGGATGGCCAATAATAAGATATCATCTCACACTTATGAGAATGACAAATATCAAAAATAATGGGAACAATCTGTGTTGGTGAGGATGTGGTGAACTTGAATTCTCATTCATATTGGTGGGAATGTTATTTGGTACAACCCTTGTGGAAAACATTATGGACAATTCTCAATAAACTTAGAATTGAACTACCATATGACCCAGCAATTCCACTTCTGGTTACCTATCCTAGGACGCAAAAACATTCATTCAAAAGGACATATGCATACCGACCAGCAGTCGGTATGACTTGTATCACTTGTCATCCTGTTGCTCATTGATTTGCTTGAGCGGATGCCAGTAATGTCTCCATTCATCCCTGTCAAGAGTTAGTGTAGCCCAATGGTGTCTGCTCACTCTAGGAACATGAAAAGCCTCAAACCGTTCATTCAGGGTTTTGAAGAAGTCTGACCATCTCGTAGTGGGCATCCAGGCATTCTTTTGACTTCACAGCATCACTCAATACAATCACAAAAATATGGAATGGACTTAGGTGCGCTCAGTGACAGAAGAATGGATTATGAAGATGTCACACTGTCATACACACATACAGATACTATTCAGCTGCAAATAACAATGAAATCTGCAATTTTCTGCAACCTGGATGGAACTGAAAGATACCATGTTGAGTGAGGAAAGCCAGAAGAAGGACAGACACAGGATGACATCCTCTGTATCATATAGAAAAACTAGAAAGGGGGATGTAATGTAGTAAAGGGTTGATGCCTAGATCGCCACATGACTCCAGAGTATAGAGAGGAGACATACAGAGAAGGAAAGAAATCAAGGAGTGAATGAAGATGAGAAAGGAAAGTAATGGGTGAGCAAGTGTCAGGGGCCTTGGATTATTAGTAAAGTGGAGGAGTGGTATGTCTGTATATCCAAACCACAGACTCAAAAACAGTGAAAACACGAGATCCAAATTACAACCACCAAACCTTAAAATGTGCCTGTCCAATCTGGAAAAAACCCAAGTGCCTGAGAACAGATGACTGGTTAAAGAAACTTTGGTACATCTACACAATGGAATACTATGCAGCTGTTAGAAAAGATGAAGTCATGACATTTGCATGTAAGTGGATCAACATGGAGAGTATCATGCTAAGTGAAATGAGTCAGAAAGAGAGGGACAGACATTGAAGGACTGCACTCATTTGTGGAATACAAAGTAACAGAATGGGAGACTAACACCCAAGGATAGTAGAGATAAGGACCAGGAGGATTGCTTCACAGTTTGAAGCCAGCCTCACATGCTGGGGGAAAAGGCAGCTGAGATAGAGAAGGGACCACCAGTAAAGGGTGCTTGGAGGGCTTGCTCGGGATGGGAGATGTGTGCTGAAAGTAGACTATGGACCGAACATGATAGTCACTTAACATCTGCATTGCAAACCACAACACCGTAAAGGAGAGAGTAAAAGGGAATGTGCCTGCCACAGAGGCGGGGGTGGGGGTTGGGGGATGATATGGGTGGTGATGGGAGGAATACTAGGAACACTGGTGGTGGAGAATGGGTACTGGTGGAGGGATGGCTACCCGATCATTGTATGACTGAAACATAAGCACGAAAGTTTGCAAGTCTGTAACTGTACCTCATGGTGATTCATTAAAAAAATTAATTAATTAATAAAATTTTTAATGTGCATGTCCTGGTGGCGAGCTGGTGGTGGGGATGGGGTGGTGGCTAGAGAGAACTTGGGAACACTGGCTGAGCAAAGTTGAGATTGATTGGGGCTACAACTTTAAATGTCTAAAACTCAGCTACCAATAACTTTGTGAATCATGGGTCTCTAATAAAATAAAAAGTTTAAATTAAAAATGTTGGACATGGTCTTAGTATTTTGAAGCTAAAATATGCCCATATGTTTTAAATAGTCCCAAAGGGTTGGAGAATATGAGAATGGCAGAGCCGGGTAAGCCACCACTGGAAGCCCAGGTGTGTGTGTGGGGGGGGGGGGGGTGCCAGGATTAAATTATTGGATAGGATTTCTGAGCACGAATCAAATATTTGATTCCTCCAGAATTTGTGGAAATTATTTTAGCAGGGAGTCGTGGTGGCACTAAGACAGTGATTTGTTTTCTTAAAGTCCAAATCAAGAAATTGTCAGGCTTCATGTTTACTTTCTAGTTAGGAATTTAACTTTTTAAAGAAAATATTCTCCCTGAACTATGAGTGCTCAAGAAATAAGCACTCATTTCTTTTAAATAGTAGGATATCTTAAATATCCAAATAATTGTTTAGTAATAGATCAGTGATCCCCAGCCTCAAATGACTTCCTTGTAGATAAATTGTAAGCCAGAAGGAGACAGGAAGAAGAACAGAAGGGTTTGTTTGGAGAGTACCACAAATAATTATAAGTTATGGGAACAGAGAAGAAAATAAGACATGTTGATTAGAAACATCGGGATGAATTGGCATTGATTTTGCTGTACAATAGAAAATTTGTTTCAAATTTTCCTTCAGCAGATGCATAGCATGGTGAGTAAGGAATTACATTTTAGTTCAGGTTCAAATTTAAGTTTGGAAATGAAATTGGGGAAGGTGGACCTCATTTCACAAAAAAGAAAAAAAAAGAAGCAACTTTCTGAATACTCTTACATAAGGAGAAAGCTGATTTAATAATCGGGTATCTGTAGTCTCAGAAAAGTTTTTCTTTTGGTTTTGAGTCTGAAGATTACTTAGTCACATTTTGTTCATTTACTGATACAATCTAATGTTCTTCCCATGATTCTCTGCAGATACAGTGACAGTCTGGTACACCTAAAACATGGACATCTCACTTCTTAGCATCAGAACATCAAAGCATATATCTGCTCTATTACCTGATAACTGTTGATGTTTCTTTTTTTTTCATTTTTTGTAATATTATTTATTGAATCACCGTAAGAGCAGTTACAAAGCTTTTGGGTCTAAGTCTTGGTCATACAATAAAACACCCATACCTTCACCAGTGCCCATTCTCCACCACCAAAAACCCCAGTATACCCCCGTCCCACACCCTCCCCCTACCTGTGGGGCAGATGATTTCCATATTACTCTCTCTCTACTTTGATCACATTCAATATTTTGACACCAGACCCACGATTATTATTTGAGATTTTACCCCAACACTCAGATCTGCTGAAAAGGCAGCAGTAGACAATTTGTGTTCTATTGCTGGTTATGAATAACATATGATGTCACGTGGCTGCAGTAGGGCCATGTGACTTTGAAATTCCGAAATTTTAACACTTAAATCTGGAGGGATTTCTGCCAAAACCTGCTGGGTTTCGAGATTTGCTCCTGAGTCTCTGGGATCATGGCCGTTGAGCAGCTTGATCAGGAGCCAGAAAGGCCGTTCGTGGGTGATGACTTGGGGTTTCGTTGGGGTGGGGAGACCAGGACTGCCTCCATCCCCATCCTGTGAGGCCCAAAAAGTTCCGTCACTGCGGGCCCAGACCTGACTGTCCAATGGCCTCTGGAGGATGATGGCCACCAAGCCGCCAAGGGGGAGCAAAGCCGCTGGGTTTTGAGATTTGTTTCTGAGTCTCGTGGCAGCTTGATCAGGAGCCAGAGAGGCCATTCGTGGGCGATGACTTGGGGTCTCATTGGGGTGGGGAGGACAGGCCTGGCTCCACTCTGTTGTTGTTTCTTAAGGCCCTACATGGCTAGAATAAATTTAAAAGTCACATGAATATTTTCTGCCTGCTGTTAAGTAAAGAATATGTTGGTAGTATTAATTCTGGGCCCTAATCATATGGCATCTACCCGCAAAAAGGCAGTTACCACAGAGGGTTGTGATTGAACGTTCTGATACCAACTATTCTTGGGAAAGGACCCCAGCAATACCTGGCACATCATTTAAACTCAATAGAGTGGTTTTTCCCATGGGAAGAATTATCCTGGATTCTTTCCCTCCCCCCCTCTCTCTCCCCCCCCCGCCCCTCTCCCTCTCTCTCCCCCTCTCCCCTCTCTCCTTCTCTCTCTCTCTCCCCCTCTCCCTCTATTTCTGTCTCTCTGTCTCTTTGTCTCTGTCTCTCTCTTCTTTCCTCTCTCTCTCTAACTCTCTGTCTCTCTGTCTCTGTCTGTCTTTCTCTCCCCCACCCCTCCTTTCCTTTGAGAATAGATGATATGGTCTGTCTTCTAGAGAGACGGATGACCTTCATGCCCACTGGCCATTCTGTCTTCTAAGACCCGGTCTCTTGGTTTCTTCTCCAGAACTGTGACTTCATCTTCTTATCTTGGCATCATCCCTAAGTGATGTCAGATTTCTTACCCTCCACCCGCCAGCCTCCACCCTGCTTTCCAAGACAAAAGTTGAAAATGTGTTTGTTTTGTTCTTCATCAGGGGAAGGCTTTATCATAGGGAGATAAGGGACCACTTCAAGAGAGAAATGACTTTGGGCAATGGTTTTGAAGTATTCCTTAAATGTTAAGGTAGAAACTGCCTACATTAAAACAAGAGACACTTCAGATCAAAAGTCAAGATCTTATAATAACCTCTCAGTACCTGGATTATAAACCATAATGCCCCAAAGGGGATGGAGGGAGAGAGGGAGGGAGGGAGGGAGGGAGGGAGAGAGAGAGAGAGAGAGAGAGAGAGAGAGAGAGAGAGAGAGAAGGTACGATAGAGACAGGCTGGGAGGACTGTGGTGGGAGGGACACTGGGGGCATTGGTGGTGGGAAATGTACACTGGTAGAGGGATGGGTGTTGGAACACTGTGTGACTGAAACCTGACCGTAACTGTGTATCTCACAGCGACTCAATAAAAAATAAAAACAATTTTTAAAGTTAAGATCTTTTTGTAGATTCCTTCTGCAAAGTTAAATAAGGGGATGCTGCCAGCCAGTCATCTTCATGTCTTTTCAAATCTAGAGATAAATCTAATTCTGTTCCCTTAAATCTAAACTGAACTGGCAGATTATCTAGGAACTAATAGAAGTCAGTGGAAGAGTTGATCATACTATTTATTCATTAATTTATTTATTTTGCATTAAGGCCACACATGTCATGCTCAGGGGTTACTCCTGGTTATGCACACGGGAATTACTCCTGCGGGACTCTGAGGACAGTATGGCACGATGAAGGTAGAACCTGGGTGGGCCACATACAAGGCAAATGCCCTAGCCATTGGACTATCACTCCAGTATCAAATTGTTCATGACCAAGAGAGTTGGCCATTTATTATAGAGGGGAACCATTTACATCACTGGAGAAAAATAATGCTTTTAAATTTTGTTTACAAAGATACTTCCAGCTACTAAGCCTTATGGGTAGACACTGACTCTGGTTCTGTTGGTAAAGTTGCAAGTTTTAATTTAGACTGAGTTTGACTTTAGGATGATCATATTACAGGTCCTTTGAAGAAACAAGTTGCCACTGAACTCTTTTTTTTAACTCCAGTCTTCAATCATCTCCTGTCAAGTCTCACCTTCTCTCCAAAGATCACCCAACCATCCCAGTGAAATCCACATCTATTTCAGCATCCAGTAAAACCATCCTCCAAAAGATCCAGAACCAGGCTGAGACATAAAAGACGCTGTGTGAGATGGTATTTATGCCCCATTTCTGAGAGTTTAATTGGCATCAGAACATGAGGTGAGGCTAGATACAAAATACCTTAATATACATTTAAAATATTGACATAGTTCACATTCATTGCAGAAAACACAAAGACATTTAAAAGGACCCCTAAAAGGATCTCTTGAACACTAGGGAATCACACGGTAAATATTTAGGCTAAATTCTTCTTGTTTCTTATTCATATACATGGAAGAAATAATGCTCCTAAAACCAGATTGTACTGTAAGCTCCACCATGCTTCATCACACTGTACACATTTCCCCATGCAACTATTCATCTATAGTATCATTTTATAGACAACATTCTCTTGTGTGAATGTGTCATGATTGAGGCAATCATTCCCCTATTGTTTAATGTTTAGGCTGTTTCAAGTTTTCTCCTATTTTCCATAATGTAGAGATGAACATATCCTTGACTACATATATTTTCATTTGTCTCTGATCATTTCCTGGATAAACATCTAGAAATGGAATTGCTGAATCCACAAAGCCAGATTTTCACAAGTTTTGTTAGTTATTGCCAAGATGTTCTCTGGGCTCACATTCTTACTGATGGTGTGCTCATTTTCCCAAAGCCACACCAACTGGAAAACATTGCCTGATGGTCTGGTAAATCAATAATTGTAACTTTGGGGATTCAACAATAATATGGCAATAGCCAACTCTAAAGCACTGAAAATGGTCGAGAAAGCAGAAGAAATTTTGAGAAAGTAGAGAAGTTGTTCAACCAAGGGGGAAAAAATTAAGAACAAGAGAAGTATCACAGTGGGTGACTTAGCCACTGTGATACAGATACAGAGAGTGTCTCATGGACTCCAGGCTCACTGCTGGGTTAACACAATGACTCATCCTAGTTACAGGTCAGGTTAACAATTGTCCTTAGCTTTTCCTGACTGCCTCTGCTCCTTTCATTTGAAAACACTGCAACTCGGCAGATGCCCATGTGGTCATGCTAAATCAAGAGATGCACACAATTCTCTGGGACACAGGTACTAGGCTAACTTCTCTTCCTGTTGACTTTGTGATCTGTTTTCCAACTCACCAACACTTATGAGTGTCAGGAAGACCAGCTGTGCTCGCACACCAGCTGTATCTCTGGTGTCTGTTTCTCAAGTTCAAGGTACATGATGCACTGGAAAGTCAGACAGCTGGCAATGTCTGAAAAGTGCTGCTCAGGGCAGTCTTGAGAAAACTGCGGCTTGCACCTGCTTCCCCAGACTCCAGCAGCCAATACTCCCATCCATACTCTGTGGGTCTTCTCTGCTGTGCTGGCTTCCAGAACACTGACATCTCTGTCTGGCTTGGTCCTAATTCTTGTATCTATTCCAGGGGATTTCCTTTTGCATAGGTGGCCGACATCTCAGACTGTGAATGTGGAAATGTTTCGTTTTCATTGTGTCGAGGGATGGTTTTGTCTCATTTTAAGCTTTGTTCTGCCTGAAAATGGAAATGGAAATGTCCAGCAAGTCTTGTCCTTGGGCCCTCCTGGTAGCCGGAGTGGGGGTCGGGGCTGGCATTAGAAGACAGCGCATCACCTTCCAGGCACACGAGCACATCCTGGGTTTCTGTCACTCCTCAGCAGTGTACATGGCCCCAGTATCCTTCTGGGACCTCCCTGAGCTCTTGTCAGCACCGTCTTGCTTGCTGGTGGCCTCTGTGCTCCTCCAGAGCTGAGGAGACCACTAGCTGCTGTCAGTAATGATAGGGGCACCGGCTCATGGCGACATGTCTAGCTGCCTAACAGTCCCCCCCCTCGACTCTCTCTTCTCTGACTCAGTGTTGCTCTGGGCGTCCTCCTGGCCTCCCCACCTTTCTGGGTGGGTCCACTCATAACCTCTTTTTGCCTTAGAAATGCCACAGGATGAGCACTGCCAGAATATTCCTGAAAGGCAGGAAAAGTGCTACGCCTGTCTCGCTCACGGTTTTCCCCTACCTGCCGGCTGTTCTATGTCCTACATGTAGTTCAGAACTCAAATGTAGAACATTCCCCACAGGGCACCCTGTCCCCGCCTTTGGCTTCCAGTGGACTGGATCTGAGGAAGCAAAATAAAATTCTAGCTTTGGAATGCCTTGGTTTGTAGACTAGGAAAGGTAGCTGGGGAGCAGGAGAGAATAGCTCAGTCCCGGGGATGGTACTTGGAAGTTTCCTCCTGATTGTGCTGACCAGGCTGGAGTCTCTGAGATAGGGATGCACTGGACCCCCCTCCCCTCATCCCTTCTCCTCTCAGAGCTTGCCCAGACACAATGCTGCCTCTCAGGCTGCATGACCATGTCAGAAATTGATTTCTCCCTCCCCTACAGAGTAAAACTTATACCCACTACCTCCACCCCTGGCCCCCTTAGGGCTTATCTATGCTATAGGATCCCAGAGCCTAAAGATAAAGTCTGGGGTGGAGTAGATGCTTGAACTTGACAGTGATGGTGAGCAACATTGAGGGAGCAGAGAGCCACAGCTGTGCTAGAGTGGAGGCAGCATTTTTCAGTTATGAGAGCCCTAATGAAACATTCCTCTTCCGCAATAATCAGGCAAGCTACATATGGGTCCTCTCTCTCCTCTGTGATTTTTCCAGATTTCTACTTGGGGTTCATTTTGAACTTTTTACCACTGTGGTCAGAAAATAATGCTTGATGCAATTTTAATCTTCTTACATTTCCTGAGATTTGTTTTGTGTCTCAAGATAATGTGTATCCTGGAGAATGACTCAGGTGTACTTAAGAAGATAGAGTCATCTCTATTAAGTCTACCTGAATTAGTGTAATTCTGAAGATCTAGGTTCTCTAGACTGGGATATTTACCTATAATAAAATTTTAAAAATTATTTTTATTATTATCATATTTGTGCTGGAGTGATATCACAGTGGTAGGGCGTTTGCCTTGCATGCGGCTAGCATAGCCGAGCCAAGTTTGATTCCTCCACCCCTCTCAGAGAGCCTGGCAAGCTACCTAGAGTATCTCGCCCACATAGCAAAGCCTGAAAAGCTACCCGTGACGTATTCAATATGCCAAACACAGTAACAACAAGTCTCACAAATGGAGATGTTACTGGGCCCACTCAAGCAAATTGATGAACAACAGGAGGACAGTGCTACAGTGCTATTATATTTATTGTTATATAATAAAATGTTTATTATAGATACTATAACAATCTTTATACATATGCTAAAAATCAATCAAGTGCTAGAAAGATAGTACAGGAGGTAAGGTACATGCCGTGTATGCAGCTAACCCTAACTGGCTGCATATGGTCTGCCAGCACTGTATATGGTCCCCCGAGTACTGCTAGGAGTAACCCTTGAGAACAGATTCAGGAGTAAATAAACCCTAAGCACTGCCAAGTGTGGCCCAACTCCCCCCCCCCCCCCCTCACACACACACACCACCACCACCACCACCACAAATGGTCAACCAAATAAGGCATGAGTAGCGAGTAGCAAATGACTTTCTAGCTCTGGGCTTGGAGAAATGGAAAATAGAAATGAAATAAAGAAGAGTGTTTTAGGACGAGTGTGTGTCTCACAAAGTTTAGAGTCTAACCAAGGAGTCAAAGCAAATATTCCACACATAACAAGTAGGCAAGAACCAGGTCACAACGCAGATAGCCCAAAAGCAGGTGCAGCAGCTTGAAAGCTAGGAGATGAGAAATGCTCAGAGGAAGCTATGGAAGCCCCAATGCTGGGGCTTAGATGGGACCTTTTGCTCCTATGTCCATGGCAACAAGCAAATGCCTGCAACTGCCTGGAGCCTTAACATAAACAGCAGCACTCAATACTGTGAGCTCTTCATCTTACGCACAATTCAGGCATCTCAGAAAGCATATTAAATATTCTTCTTCAAATATCATTTACCTAATCAATACATAAAACTTAGAGATGATCACATTTTAAGAATCTCTGATATTTAAACATTGATTATAAACATCTGCAATCCAGTCTGTTTAATGATGTAATTAAAATCGTAAGTCTGCTGTTTTTAATTCTTTTGTGTTTCTAAAATTTTTAATATTATCACAATGATAATGACACTTAGTTAAATTATGCTTGAAATAATGATAAGAGTGCTAGTATGGTGGACCTAATTTTTCCAGTCTTTTATATTTTAATGTATTATTTCTTGAGATGATAGGAATGTTGCAAGATAATTTCTAGACCTTCCTGGAGTTATGATAACTTCCTAGAGTTATGGTAACTCATCAGGCCTGAAGTCAAAGCTCATCTTAGCCTAGTTAAGGCAGCAAATTTTAGCTTCTACCCCAACTGGACCCTTGTTGGGATGTAGGATGTGGTTTTAACACTCAAGGAAATTCAGTTAAAAAATTTTATTATGGATTAGGCAAAATGGTTATCATAATGTTAAATTTTATGCTCTTGATGTGCGAAGTTACCCACAATCAAAGTGCCCAAGACTCATTAGTACTATCTTTATGTCACTTCTAGCCCATCTCTTCATAAAAAATTTCTATTTCAAACTTCTAGGTTGGGTACCTTTACTGTCACTAAATTTGATTGATGTTTGTTGAATATCTTCTCTTTACCCTAATCCAACCATTCTCTGCTTTCCTCACCTCACTCCCTAGTCCGGAAATCTCACCTGTGTGACATCAGAGGTGGGATCAAGGAGGTTCTGCCTCCTGTGTGGGTTCAACTCTTGGGCTTCCAGACCAAGGTGCAGGTAGATGGTGAGGTGACTCCATGTCTGACTCCCTTGATCACTTAAGTGGTCTTGACTGGTGGCCCTCAAAGCTTTTCCCAAGATTCTGCTCCATTACCTTTCAGTATTCCATGTTCTAGAACTTTCTCCTTCCCTTGTAGAAATTTCTAAAACTTTCTCTCTTCCCTTATAGAGAAGGAACAACAATGACAGTACTTCTAGTCTTGGATTCCAATATGAGTATCTGGGATTTTGACGAAGTGGATCATTGTATTGTCTCATCCCCCCCAAGACACAGGCTTTTCATTGTGTCCCTGACTCTGGCTTTGGAAGAGAGAGGTCCCCGCTTGCTCTGGGTGCTCAGGAGTTTAGCTCTGCCTGATTGGCAAAAGATGGGGACAGGAAGGGTGTCTCTGAGGAGTGTATTGACTTCATAAACCAATGTGCAATTTGGTCACTATGGCTGGGGGGGGGGTGGGCATCCTGTGGGGACTGGTTCTGTAGAGATCACCCCAGCGGTGAGAGGATCAGGTTTCTCTCAGCACAGAAAAAACATCAAGAAGATAAGGTGGATTGGGGGATCCAGAAGATCCTCGGGGGAGGGGGGAGGGGGAAAAAGTCATACCTTCCAGAATTACTGTGGACAACTCAGAATGAAAACATCTGTGTTTCCCACCACCGAAGGACGAGTTCTAACAGGAGGCCCTAAATCCCTGCCGGCAGCCGCTGCAGAGCCCCAGGCTTCCTCCCTGACCTCAGTATCGTGGTCCCACATGAGTGTGCTCACTTAGGGGTGCTGGCAATTTCTGAGGTTCCATCTGCAGGGACCCACCGGTGGACCAAGGCAATTAGGCAGATAATTCAAGCAAGAGCCTGGCTTTGTTTAACTCCCACCGTCACCTGGAGAGGCTGTTTTTCTGTGTGTCTCCAATGGCACATTCAGACAAAAACAATTTTGTTTTCTGGATGATTGCCTCACTCCTCTGGATGTGGGACTTGGCCTCTGGTGGGAAAATGATATTCATCATGCTCTGGCTGCGGAGTCTGCAGAATCAATAAACAAGACGTCGCGATTGGGACCCGTAACGGCTCCAAGCGTGTGAGAGGGAGAGCGAGCGGGAGAGGGAGACGAAGACAGAGACAGAGACAAAGAAGGAGAAAATCCACTCTCTTTGCACTCTCTTTGCACATGCATACCTGTGCACGAGCACACACACACACACACACACACACACACACACACACACACACCCTTTCTGTGGCCAGAGTTCATGCCAAGTTGACCTGAGGCCCAGTCTTGTCCTCCTCCGTGGCTTTGCTGAAGCTGCTGGTCACCCCTACATGGCAGACACCAACCCTTCCCTGAAGTCAGTGAAGGAGGCCAGGGGCGTCTACTGAGCATGTCCAGCTCAGGAAAACCTCCAGCCTTGGTTCATGAGGGCCAATCAACATCTCAGTGCAATCCAGCGTTAGTGCTGGGTGCCTGGGACAGGTCACAGTGTAGTGAAGACATGTGAGCAGCAGCTTCGAGATGTGCTGACCTCAACGAAAGCTGCCAGTGGGTCCAACAACAAAATGTCTTTGTCTGGAACCATATGAGCAGAGAGGGCAAGTTGGAGAGTGAGAACCAGCACAAGCCCCGTTGGCATCCCCAGAACCTGTGGCCAGCCACCCTAGCCGGGGTTTCCCTGGAGGATGGCAGTGTTCCCTATCCCAGGACCACAGAGCTGAGGGCACCCAGACAGCACAAAGCACCCAAGACCTGTGCACACAGGAGGGCTTACACTGAGGTTCCTGGATTTTTATGAGTCTGTCACTGACAGGGAGACGCTGTGCCAGTGTCCCTTTGCTGGGGACTCAGCTTCCTCTTCAGTGAGACGGGAATGAAGATGGTGCAGTCCCCAAGCCATAGGCTGGTAGGGTGTATACAGAGACTGCCACCCTCTCCTGCCTCTCCCCCTCCTCCTCCTTTTGAACCTCCTCCTTCTCTTCCCTCTCCTCTTCCTCCTCCTCCCTGTTCTTTCCTCCTTTTCCTTCTCCCTCCCCTCTTCTGCCCCATAGTGTCTTCCTCCCAAGTAAGAGCTGTTCCAGGGACTCAGCATGGGGTCTTAGGACTGAGAATTCCCCTTGGGGGAAGCAACCAAACTTCAGATGTTCAGAACCAACCAGCAGCTCCTAGATGTAATTATGGTGAAGAGCTGGTGGTGGAGAATCACCACAGGAAGATCCAGGTTGTACAAACAACGGGATCATTTAGCCCTGAGCAGGAAGGGATTCCAGAGAGTGTTGTGACAGGCATAATAAATCAGAAAAAAGACATACGTGTCATCTCATGTGTATGTCACTTGATCACTTGACATCCCGTTACTCATCAATTTGCTCAAGCAGGCGCCAGTAATATCTGCATTTGACCCTGTCATGTGCTAGTGTAGCCTAATGGCGTCTGTTGTTCTAGGAATATGAAGAGCCTCAAACCGATCATTCAGGGTCTTGACGAAGAAGTCTGACCATCTCATGGGTGGGTGGTCACGCGATCTTTTGACGTCCTGCGGAATCCAGTCGGTAACAACTCCAGTCCAGCGGTCTCCAAATCTCATTACATGTCCAGCCCATCTGATTTTCAGCGCCTTGGCAAACGAGACAGCGTCCCTGATTCTTGATCATCGACGGAGGTCGGAACTCTGGATTCTTTCTCTCACTTGAGTGAAGCATGATACTCCAAGCACAAGCTCTTTCAATTCCTCTTTGGGAGACCCAAATAGCATTCTCATTCTGTTTTCATAGGGCCCAGGTCTCTGAAGCGTATGTTAATGCAGGTAGAACAATGGAATTGAAGAGATGTTCCTGGAGCCGGATGTTCGTCATCCTCTTAGCTATTTCTTCGACACTCTTGAAGGCGTTCCAAGCCACTCTCTTCCTCCTGCACAACTCAGGTGCCAGGTCATTCGTCATGTTGACTTCTTGACCTAGGTACACATAACTGTTGCATTTGGAGATAGTCATTCCATGGAAAGCAAATGGAACATCAGGAATGAGACTGTTTCTCGTAAACATTGTCCTCATGAGATTCAGCTGTAGTCCAACATTTCCACAACTCACAGTCAAAGTTGGCCAGCATTTGTTCCACTTGACTAATGTTTGGTGTGATTAGAATGATGTCATCAGCAAAGCAGAGGTGGTGTAGTTACCCACTGTCTATCTTCACTCTCATTCCTTCTCATTCCAGTCGTCGCATGACATTCTCAAGGGTGGCACTGAAGAGTTTCAGTGAAATAGTATCACCCTGCCGAACTTCTCTCTTGACATCGATGACAACTTCTTTGTAAAATGGTGAGATCCTGGTAGTGAATCTGTAATACAGATCACAGAGGATCCTGATGTATTGAGTTTGAATGCCCTGTTTGGCTAAGGCTTCGATGACCACTTCAGTCTCAACAGAATCAAAGGCCTTCTTTGAATCAATGAATGTTAGACAGAGTGGCATCTTGAACTCCCAAGAAACCTCAATGAGCTTGGTTACCATGTGGATATGGTCGTGCTGAATCCTTTTCGGAACCTGGTTTGCTCGCATGGTTGTCCTTTACCTAGTGTTCACTCAGGATGACTTGAGTGAATAGCTTGTAGATGACAGACAATTGGCAGATCGGGCAATAGTTGCCAATGTTGTGGATGTCTCCCTTCTTGTTCAGTAGTACAGTTCTGCTGGTTTTCCTTTGGGACGGAACCTTGCATTCAGACAGGTAGCATGTGAAGAGCCGAGCCAGTGTATTGATGAGTACTATCTGTGGGTTCTTCAGGTGTTCGGGTCTGACCTTGTCTGGGCGGGTGCTGTTCGCTTCTTTACCGATGAAATGGCTTGTCATATTTCGGAAGGGAGAACGTTGGGAACGACATATCCATCCTGCAGAATTTGGTATGTGGGCAGGTGGACGTGGCTATCCAAGAGATTCGAGTAGAAGTCATGGATAATCTTCTCCATTGCCCTCCTGGATGATGTGATAGATCCATCAGGAAGTCGGAGGGCAGTCATCTTGGTCTTGTAGTTGGTGAAGGACAGGAAGGTGTTGCAAATGCTTTTCCTGGCTTCTGCCGCATCTGCCAGCACTGCTGCTCTTCTCTCTTTGATGTCTTCCTTTATTGCTTCTCTGCACTGCTTTGGGAGCTCGGATGTTCGCTTGTGGTTGCCTGAGGCTTGCACCAAGGCACATTGGAAAATGACCTCAAGAGTTTTCAAATATAGGCGTCTTTTTATGGCTATCTCTCTCTCGGCGTTCCTCGCACAATCATGGAGGTGCTGAAACAGTTGATCGTATTCTTCATCAATGTTGTCAACAATGGCATCTTCCCATGTTGCCGCAATAGTGCCAAAGAGCTCCCAGTTGGTGGTTGTTCTGGGAGTTTTCTTCTTAAACTTTGCAGCCCTTTCTTCCCGCTCTGTGAAGTAGAATTTTGCATGAAGGGGAATGAGACAGGATCGGATCAGATCAATCAGATCAGTGGTCAGATTCCATTTGGAATTTTGGGACAACAGCAACATCAGTCAGGCAAAACCATCTATTGAATATGATGTGGTCAATTTCGTTGTGGAACTGTCCACAGGGAGACTCCCATGTCCAACTTTTAGATTCGGCCTTCTGGAACTGTGAGTTACCATGGGTGGTCTTGGTCGACATGATGAATTCATGTTCATTCCATTCTAGGCCATGGGTCCCAGTGTGGAGTTCTTTAGCTGATCTTCTTGGTCCTATCTTGGCATTAAAATCATTGACAATGATCTTGTAGAAGGTGTGGTCTTCTTTACCTCCACTACTCCAGGACACTTTCTGGATGAGTGAAGCCCCACAGAACCAGGTAAGCGGAACTCTGTGACCTTGGACTCTAGTCTCAATGGGACTCAGGAACAGAGATCCTCTGCCTGCTCCCACCAATCTCCAGCAACCCCCGGATTAAAACCAGAAGCTCCACCCTACCCTGCCCTGTCTGCTTTCACTAACCTCCAGCATCCAGGAATTACACACAGAAGACCCACCCTAATCACCTGATCACTTGACTCCCCATTAATCGTTGATTTGCTCGAGCGGGCACCAGTAACGTCTCAATTTGTCCCTGTCTCATGCTAGTGTAGTCCAATGGTGTCTGTTCGCTCTAGGAACACAAAGAGCCTCAAACCAATTGTTCATGACCTTGATGAAGAAGTCTGACCATCTGGTAGGTGGGCGGCCAGGCGGTCTTTTGACATCCCATGGAATCCAGTCAGTAGCAGCTCTAGTCCAGCAGTCGTCTCTAAATCTCATTACGTGACCATCCTATCTGATTTTTGACACCTTGGCAAACGAGACAGCGTACCTCATTCTTGATCATCGACAGAGGTCAGAATTCCAGATTCTTTCTCTCATTTAAGTGGAATGTGACATTCCAAGCATAGCTCTTTCAATTCCTCTTTGGGAGACCTGGATAGTGTTCTCATCCTGTTTGCATAGGGCCCAGGTCTCTGAGGAGTATGTTATTGCAGGAAGAACAGTGGAATCAAAGAGATGTGCCCAGAGCCGGAGGTTCTTCATCCTCTTAGCTATTTCTTCGACACTCTTGAAGGCTTTCCAAGCCGCTCTCTTCCTCCTGCGCAGCTCGGGTGCCAGGTCATTCATCATGTTGACTTCTCGATCTAGGTACACATAGCTGTTGCATTCAGAGATGGTCGTTCCGTTGAGAGTGAATGGAGCGTCAGGAACGAGGCTGTTTCTCATAAACATTGTCTTCGTAAGATTCAGCTGGAGTCTGACCTTTCCACACTCACGGTCGAAGTTGGCCAGCATTTGTGCCGCTTGACTGATGTTTGGTGTTATTAAAACAATGTCATCAGCAAAGCGGAGGTGGTGTAGTTGCCGACCATCTATCTTCACTCCCATTCCTTCCCATTCCAGTCGTCGCATGATGTTCTCGAGGGTGGCACTGAAGAGTTCCGGTGAAATGGTATCACCCTGCCGAACCCCTCTCTTGACATCGATGATTGCTTCTTTGTAGAATGGTGAGATCCTGGTAGTGAATCCATAATACAGCTCATGGAGGATCTTGATGTATTGAGTTTGAATGCCCTGATTGGCTAGGGCTCCAATGACCGCTTTCGTCTCAACAGAATCAAAGGCCTTCTTTAAATCAATGAACGTTAGACAGAGCGACATCTTGAACTCCCAAGAAACCTCAATGAGCTTAGTTATCGTGTGGATATGGTCGATGGTGCTGAATCCTTTGCGGAACCCGGTTTGCTCTCATGGTTGTCCTTCATCTAGTGTTCTGCCAATCCTATTTAGGATGACTCAAGTGAACAACTTGTAGATGACAGACAATAGGCAGTTCAGACGATAGTTGCCAATGTCGTGGATGTCTCCCTTCTTGTACAGTAGTGCAGTCCTGCTGGTTTTCCATTGGGACAGAACCTTGCATTCAGACAGGTAGCGTGTGAAGAGCCGAGCCAGCATATTGATGAGTACTGATGGCAGGTTCTTCAGGTGTTCAGGTCTGACTTTGTCTGGGCCGGGTGCTGTTCGTTTCTAATGTTCTCCCTTCCGAAATCTGACACACCATTTCGTCAGTAAAGAAACCCACCCTAATGGTACCAGATAAATACCTCATTGGCAGACCTCCACCACCTCTACTACCTCCACTATCCAACCGCTGCCACGCTCCAGGCCACTTTCTGGACTACGCAACACATCACTAGACACTTAATACCCATCTTCCAAGATTATCGCACCATATTCAATAGGGTTCAAATATGATTTGAACCATGTGAACACCTTCATGGGCAATTAGAGGCTGCCCTAAAGCCTCTACCCTCTCGGAGGGCCAGGCAAGCTATAAGAATATCCCGCCCACACAGCAGAGCCTGGCAAGCTATTCATGGAGTATTAGATATGCCAAAACCAGTAAATACAATGGGTCTCATTCCCCTGACCCTGAAAGAGCCACCAATACAGCAGCATTAAGAAGGATGAGGAAGGAGAGGATGATAAAATCTCAAGGCCAAACTAGGCTGCCAAAACTAATAAGGACAAAAACGACTGTACTTTCAATGCAACGTATGCTGGCATAGGATGCATCCATCAAAGACCTGATGGTACAAGCGCGAAAGAGTACAACATCATTGGTCTGACCAAGGCGAGAAGGCATCAATCACATCACGCCGTTTTCGACACTGGAGATGAACTGTTCCTCGGAACATGCGACAAAAAAGGCATCGGTGGTGTCGGTGTCCTTGTCAACACGAACTTGACCATGAGCATTGATTAATTCAAATACCTAACAATCCGAATCGAACGATTGCCCTCGAATAGATGTGGCTCATTGCTGGCAGTTTCTATCTTCGTTGTCTACGCACCAACATCCAATTATGATGAAGAAGAAGTTGAGAAGTTCTACATGGAGCTGGAAAATTTCTATAAAGAAGACCAGTACAAATGCTAAAGTTATTTAATTTTTTTTTTTAAAAAAAGATTCTTTTGTGTGTGGGGAGGGTGATTTTTGGCTTTCTGGATCATACTCAGCAATGCTGAAGGCTTAATCCTAGCTCAAGTACTCAAGAATTATTCCTGGCACTGCTTAGGGAACCATATGGGATTCTGGGGATGGAACCTGGGTTGGTTGCATGCAAGAAAAATGCCCTATCTGCTGTACTATCACTTCAGCCCCCCAAAAAGGATTCTTGACTGTGAGAAACAGTTGGCCAGGGAAGGGAAGGAGAATAGTTTGCCATGAAGGAAGGAGGTTCTGGGGGGAGCAGACAGGGTAGTGGGCATGGAAGGGAGGTCCTTTGAGGTGAGGACTGACCCTAGACAAGAGTTCTGGAGTAATCAGGGACATTGCTTTCCTGAAGTTGGGTGGTAGAGGGGGTGGGTGGCAATAAGAGTCATGAATGAACACAGCTCACTTTTCATGCCCTTCGCCTTCTCTACAATCCTTGTGGTGTACCGACCAGACAGCAAAGAGAGAGAGAAGCTATTGAAAATTGAAAAAACAGTCATTAAAGCATGATGGTTTTCTGGGCTCACAGCTTACCAAGCGTTTGTTCCCGTGTCATTTGCATAGAGAGAAGACATCTGAAACAGTTGCGGGGCTGAGTTGGCTTCACCGAGCCCCCCGTGTTTGCAGCAAGCCTGGTCCAGAAAGAGAAAGCAAGCTGGCAGAGCTCTGCATCCATGGGAACCTTGTGACTGACAGGTCTTTTCATTTTGAGAAGCTGAGCTGGAGGAAGGGCCTGTGGCTGGGCTCCAAGCCCACGCAGGTGGAGGGAACATTGAGGGCGTCTAATGGATCAAATTGGAGATTTAAATATAGAGGTGGTCAAGGTACAGTCTTTTCAGAGAACACGCACACTGAATTAGACCAATGGGCAGGAACGGTTGGCAAAGATGGAACCCATCATTACCTGCTGCCATGGTGTTCCGGGAGAGCTGGCAGCAGCCGAAGAAGGGTCAGTGTGCCCCGCTCCAGCACGTCACACAAAGAAATAGGGATGAGAGGAGACAGAAGCATAGGACTGAAAAAAAAAAATCCTTCATTTGTTGTGCTGGCACGAACCGCGAATGAACACAGAGAGAAATAGCTCAGGATAGGATAGTGCGTTTATTAGAAGCTCAGCACTGAGGACTCCAAGTCAGAAGAGAAAGAGACTCAGACCTCTGGCTGCTGAGAGGGTCTCTCTCTCATATATATATATATATATATATATATATATGTATATATATGTATATATATATATATATTTTTTAATGAATCACCATGTGGTACAGTTACAAACTTACAAACTTTCATGCTTACATTTCAGTCATACAATGATCGAGTACCCATCCCTCCACCAGTGCCCATTCTCCACCACCAGTGATCCCAGTATTTCTCCCACCACTACCACCTTATCTGCATACCCCCCCCCCACACACACACACTGCCTCTGTGGCAGGCACATTCCCTTTTACTCTCTCCTTTTACTTGCTCTCTCTCCTTTGGGGTGTTATGGTTTGCAGTACAGGTAGTAAGTGGCCATCATGTTTGGTCCATAGTCTACTTTCAGCACGCATCTCCCATCCCAAACGAGCCAGAGAGGGTCTCTCTTTTATCATCTAAGAGTGGGCTACAGTTTACATACCTTTTTATCAGTGAGACAGGAGATACAGAGATATTTGGTAAAAGATCAAACAATCAAAGCATCTTTTACCATAAATTTCTTGATTCAGTTAAAATCATTTTTTTGTTGTTGTTGTTGTACTTGAAAAATTTTTTTAATTTATTTTTTAATGAATCACCGTGAGTTACAGTTACAGACTTACGAACTTCCATGATTACATTTCAGTCATACAATGATCAAAATGATCAAGTACCCATCCCTCCACCAGTGCCCATTCTCCACTACCAATGTTCCCAATATCCTTCCTGCCCCCCTCAACCCCCCCCCCCACCTCTGTGGCAGGCACATTTCCTCTTACTCTCTCTCTCTCCTTTTGGGTGCTATAGTTTGCAATACAGGTAGTAAGTGGCCATCATGTTTGGTTTATAGTCTACTTTCAGAACCCATCTCCTATCCTGAGACCCTATGCCAGAGAGGGTCTCTCTTTTATCCTCTAAGAGTGGGCTACAGTCTACATACCTTCTTATCAGTAAGACAGGAGATACAGAGATAATTGGTAAAAGATCAAAGCATATTTTCCCTAGGGTATGGCCTTTAGGCACCAAAAGGAAAACAGTCAGTGACAGTATATCCTGCCCATGTGGCCACTATAAGGTGTCATCTGCAAATTCCCACTACAGGACTAATACAGTCCTGTAAATCTGGAATCATAAAAGGAATGCTTCGTCCTTCCTTCTCTTGTTTAACATAAGGTTCAGTTTTCTGTTTTCCAGTCCCAGTTAAATTTTCTTAGCTCACATTACAACTTGATAATTCTTTTTTTTTTCTTTTTGGGTCACAACCTGCGGTGCTCAGGGGTTACTCCTGACTCTGCACTCAGGCATTACTGCTGGCGGTGCTCGGGGGACCATACGGGATGCTGTGTTCAAAGCCAACGCCCTACCTGCTGTAGTATTGCTCTAACCCCATAATTCTTATTACATTCAGTTTCTTACTTAACATTACAATTTGGGGAAGAGAAACATTAGATTGGGCAAAATCCAAAAGCCAGGCTAATACATAGGAATCTGACTTTCAATAAAGCTTTGCCTTGTCAAATGGCTTCCTCCAAAGGGAGGAGCTACTGTGAAGTTGGCGAGGATGTAGAATGAAGAAGGGGACATGGTAGAAGAACCATACACAGCCATTGTGCCCCCGCCCCTCCCCCAAGAGGCTGTATGGCACAGTGGTTCAGAGCGAGTGAAATCTCCCAGTTGTCAAGCAATACTACATTCTTTGGTTTTAAATCATCAAATCAATGAAGGAAGCTTGTAGAGATGAAATTGGCCAAGCACCCATAAGTAACAAAGAAGCATTAATTGGATTCTGTACTAATCACAACCCTTTACTCATTCGTCATTCCTCACCAACTAGATGCCCTGTGAACCTCATTAGGTGTCTTACATCCCTAGGATTTCCAAAAGTTAAATGAAATGAAAATAAAAGGTCCCGGGGTGTGGCCCAGTGGTGGAGTACTTGCCTTGCTTTTTGAGGCCGTGAGACTCATTCCAGCATCACTTATATCACTCAGTATCCTCCTCATCCCCACCGGTCTGATTCTTTAATGCCACAAGCGAGTATGTACCACCCTGCCCCCATCCAGTGGAGTCCTTCCTGCCAGCCTCTACCAGACTGCATTCCTAACCTAGTCAACGATTCAGCCTCTCCCAGGGGTATAATTCTATTTTTCAGTTTAGAGCATATTATTTTCCTTGAAAAGAGCACCTAAAAAAGGAATAAAATCACTTGGAAATTAAATACCATCACAATCAATAACTAAAAGGAGAATCTGAAAATTCAAAATGTCATTGCAAGATGAAACACAACACTTTTCTTATAATTTTCAGTTGTGAGATACTTTCACTTATATATACATATAAATGATTTTTTCATTTTTATCGAATCACTGTGAATTATAAAGTTACAGAGATATTTATAGTTGAGTTTCAGTTGCACATTGTTTGTTTCAATACCAATCCCTTCACCAGTGCCCCTCCACCAATGTTCCCAGTTTCCCTTCTGCCCCCAGCCTTCCTCTGGGGCAGGCACCTCAACCCCACCCCCACCCCCACATTGTCATGACTTATCCCCTTCATCCCCACTCCAGTGCCGAGCTTCCTACAAGCAGTTCTCCTGTCTTCGTTTCTATTGCCATTGGACATTTGCTATTCTCCTATGAGGTTTTTTTTTAATATCCCACATATGACACATATATATTGATTAACAACTTATATTTAACCCATTAAAATCGATCCCATCTTTTTCCCCCAAACTCCTGTCCCGTTTATGCTTTTTGTTAAGCCATCACCCCTTGGGGGCTGTTTTGTTTTTCTTTCTTTCTTTCTTTCTTTCTTTCTTTCTTTCTTTCTTTCTCTCTCTCTGTCTTTCCTTCTTTCTTTGAATCACTGTGAGATATAGTTACAAAACTTTCATGATCTGGTTTCAGATCAATGTTCCAACACCCATCCGTCCACCAGTGTACATCTCCCACCACCAGTGTCCCTAGTATCTCTCCTGCCCCTATACCCCAAGCCACCACAGCCTGTCTCTATGGCAGGCACATTTTTTCTTTGTCTTTCTCTCTCTCTCTCTCTCTCTCTCTCTCTCTCTCTCTCTCTCTCTATTTTCATGCATTATAGTTAGCAAGGGCTGGAGCAAAAGCACAGCAGGTAGGCAGTTTGGGCTTGCATGTGGCCAGCCCAGGTTCAAGTCCTCCATCCCTCTCGGAGAGCCCAGCAAGCTACTGAGAGTATCCTGCCTGCATGGCAGAGCCTGGCAAGCTTCCCGTGGCATATTTGATATGCCAAAAACAGTAGCAACAAGTCTCGTAATGGAGACATTACTGGTGCCTGCTTGAGCAAATCGATGAACAATGGGAGGACAGTGCTACAGTGCTATGATTAGCAATAAAAATACTGCAATGCCATCATGTTTGGTCCTTTACCCACTTTCAGTACACATCTCCCATCCACAGTGATCTCTTGGGGGCTATTTTAATGTGGCTGGAATTTTGTCAGTGAATTTTATGCAGACTCATTCTCTGAAATCTCACCAAGATGTCCTGCTCTCCCCACCAGCATTTGTATTAAACTACCTCGAAATAAAAGACTGTTATTGAGAGTTCCATGTATACATCATTCCAACAACACACCCACCACCAAAGGGTCAGCGTCCCTCCACCCTGGTCCCAAAGACCCCTCCCACGCTCTCCCCAAACTCAGTAATCTTAAATCAACCAGCCTGGAGGTCTCTGATCCAGTGAGGCCCTTTGCCCCTCAAGGCAAATGTTTCTAGTTTTCAGATGGGATGTGAATGGCAGTGGACACTGCAGCAGGAACTCCGGAGTGTCTGTGCTTTCCAGAGTAGCTTAAATTACTAAAGTTGCTGAAACAAAATGCTTGTTTTCTCATCATTCTGGAGCTGCGGGTCCAGGATCAAGGTGCCTACAGGGTGGGTTCCTTTGGGGGCCTCTCCCCCTAGCTTATGGACAGCTGCCTGTCCACTGTGCTCTTATGGGGCCCTCTTTAGTGCAGCTGAATGCTGGAATCTCTCTGTCCAACTCTCCAAAAGATGCCTCAGGCACCTCCTCATAGACCCTACCTCCAGCTATAGTCATGCTCTGAAATCCTGGGAGTTAGGACTTTAACAAAGAATGTGGGGGTGACACAATCCAGCCTAACAAAACAGCAGTAAGGGAATGAATGTGGTGTTCGGGTCTAGTTAGACCCTCTAAGGGGATGCACTGTTTTCCTAATGGATGAGTGGGAAGGCAAACTCGGAAACAGGAGGAGAGCCCATTTCTCTCTCCTATGTGTCTGTTCCTTTCATCTGTCAAGGAGACCCTCTTTAGTATAGAGTGAGTGGCGTTCGTTTCCTTCACCATCAGCTGTGCAGCCCAGGGCCCCCAAACCAACATCACTCCACAGCTCATAGTTGAGGTGGACTATGGAATGAGGCTGAGGTTACTTGAATTCTTTGTGGGGCTGACATCTCTGTAACCCTCAGCATCAAGAGCGCTCTCTCTGCATTCAATTTGCAGCCAAGTAAACAATGTCTAGCAAGTAAAGAGGGAGCCCGTTGTGTCTGTCTTCTGTGGACCTGGCCTCAAAGGG
Organism: Sorex fumeus; assembly: GCF_029834395.1. Lineage (NCBI taxonomy): Eukaryota > Metazoa > Chordata > Mammalia > Eulipotyphla > Soricidae > Sorex > Sorex fumeus. Next base: position 26,928,412 of record NW_026606322.1, on the reverse strand, counting down.
GCCTTTTGTTCGAAGGAATATTTTAAAACTCCTCATTATCGGAGTTGGAGAGATGGTAACGGGATTAAGGAACTTGTTTGGCATATGGCAGACCCAGGTTCTATCCCTGAGCACCACCAGGAGTAACTCCTGGACAAAGAGCTGAAAGAAGAACTGAATACTCCTAGGTTTAGTCCCCCAAACTCCCCCTAGATAAACAAAATTCCTCATTAGCTCTAAAAGCTGTCTTGGTTTTAGTCCACACTGAACACACAGTGGTGCTCAGGAGTGATTCCTGGCTCTGCATTCAGTAATTATTATTAATATAATTACATTATAATTATGTTATATTGTAATTCCAGGAATTATTCTTGGAAGGGCTCTGGGGATCAGATGGGGTGCCAGGGATTCAACCCAGGTAGGCAGCATGCAAAGCGAGCACCCCACCTATTGGAGTGAAGCTGTAGCCCTAACTATAAAAATGCTTTTAAAATCCTCTTTCCTGACACCCCCTGTATAGGGAACACCTTGGACACAGCCTTGAGCACCGCTGTCAGGCATTTTCATACAGGCAAAGCTGAGTCACTTGTCTACACTGCAGGGAACCCAGATGAAGTGAGCCAGGCACAAAGAGAGGCAGAGAATCATGGGGAGGAAGGAGAGGGACCTGAGAAGAGCTGAAGAAAGAAACTGTCCCAGGGCCCTTGGTGCCTGGCCCAGGGACCAGCAATATGTCTCCCAAGTGGGCTCCCACATCTCCTATGAGTCACCATATGTACCCCGTGCCCATCGCCCTCCCCAAACCTTCTGCAAGAAATTCCTGGGGGTTGTGACTAGATCCTGCACAGCGGTAGGGCATTTGCCTTGCACACAGCCAACATGGCTGACTCAAGTTCGATTCCTCCGCCCGGCAAGCTACCGAGAGTATCTCGCCCACAGGGCAGAGCCTGGCAAGCAACCCGTGACATACTCGATATGTGTTTGCACAGTAACAAGTCTCACGATGGAGACATTACTGGGCCTGCTCGAGAAAATCGATGAACAACGGGAGGACCGTGACCGTGACTGTGACCAGATCCAAATGAGGGGGGATGGAAGATACCCACTCCTTGGGGAAGCTAAGACCAGTCATGGGCCAGTCTGTCCCTGTCGCGTCTTAGAGTCAGGAGAAGTTCCTCATCCCACCAGCCACCTTCTCCTGCCTCTCCTCCACCTCCTCCTTAGCTTCCTCCTCCTCCTCCTCCTCCTCCTCCTCCTCCTCCTCTTCCTCCTCCTCCTCCCTGTCCTCTACTCCTTTTGCTTCTCCTCCTTCCTCTCCCCTTCCACCCCGCTGTGTCTTCTTCCCAAGCAAGAGCTGGGGGGAGGAGGGGGGAACAGGCTGGCAGGCAGCCAACTGTTGCCTAAGTCATTGCCCCTTGTTTGCGCTGAGGGTAAAGTCAAAACCACAAGAAGACATCCAGGGAGCGAGGATCCACCAGAAGACATAGATCTGGAAAGTGTCCCTCCACTAGTCCCCACCAAGAAAGATGAGCCATTGCAACGTTTGCCTCCCTCTGCTCGGGCACAACACTCCATCTGCACGATGAGAAGCTGGTACCTCTGGCTGAGATCATCCATCCCCTTGCATCCGAGAGACTTCAGTGCCTGGCCTGCACTTCAGATCCTCTCTAAGGAGCGTGTTTACACAGGGGATCACGGAAGACCCTGTGTGGTTCTCGGTGGTGGTGGAGAGGAGTGTAGACAAACAGGAAGATGGGCCAGGAGCTGGGGGTAGGGGGTATGGCAGAGAACTCCCTGCAACAAGTTTGCACATCTACAATACTGCTGCCATCTGGCCTGGATCGAAGGGTTTGAGTGATTGTGATATTCTCCAGAAGACTTTGGATGCTGACCAAAGACTTCTCCAGATGCTCAGAAGTTGTTCATCCAAGCATAATTCTTGGCTCTTCAAGAACCACAAGTAATTAATGACACCCCCATCTCCCCACATCCTACCCCTTCCAGCTTCTGGACAGATAGATTTTTCTTGTTTGTAGATTCTCTCTCTCACTCGTGCCAAGCTTCACAGGAATCTCAGATTGGACAAAGACAGAGTTAGAGCATTTGCACTCAGCCCTGCCCAGTCGCCTGGGCCTCATTAAGGCGAGCAGTGGAGAGGAACCGAGTGCCTGGTTTGGGGATTAGCTGTCTCCACTCCACGTGAACTCCAAGGCTCCCTGCGGCCTTTGGTTGTTTTCAGGAAGAACTTGGGGGATTCTGCCTCTGACTCGACACTTTCCACATGACTGATGGCATTCAAGGCACTGCAGTCTCCATAGGCAGAGATCCCAACAGGCTTGGTTTCTGGTTGGTTCAGGTGGCATAATTAGGCTTTTTCTGCCTGGAATGTCAGTGTGTGACTGGAAAGTTGGAAAGTTGGCATTTTTCTGTAAGGAGGCAGGGGTTACTGACGGGAGAGTGCCAGGGTATCTGATGCCAACAGAGAGGCTGTCTCAGTAGAGCTGATTCTTTGGGAGGCAAAGATCTCACACCCGAGTGTCCTAGAGGTAGGCCAACTCAAGAAGTTACCCTGTCTTCCATAGGGGCCTGCAAATACCTTATGCCACTAGCCATACTGCTGTGAAGTTTAGCTTTGTTGATTCTCTAAGGCCACCTGGGGGCTGGTGTTAGCCTGGGCTGGGGATGCTCTGGGATTCATCTTTCACTTCTGCAGCTGTGTGAATAACATGGTTTGAGCTAGAGACTTTTTCTCATTTTTTTTTCAGTTGCTTCACTGGAACACTTTTGGAACCAAATACATTCAAGTAGTCCTCAGCCGCAGGAGGTAATTGCCTACCCAAGTGTCAGTCCTTCCATTGTCTGATGACCAAAACCAGATGAAACATCCAATTGTGTGAAAACATGATGCTCTCTTTGCTTCCCTAATTATCTCTTCCAATTATAATGTCATAACTTCTTATTGGGGTGTTAATAAGATGCCACATGGAATCCACATGGATTCCCAGAAGTCTTAAGATAAATCATGCTTTTTTACGCACCAAGATCACTGGGCAAAGTGATTTCCTCTTAGGGTATTTTGTTCTACCGTACTTTGATATAAATCCCAAAATCTATAGTATACAGAAGACTGGTTATGGTTGTAATCATTATTTTGAAGTGGACACATATCTGAACTCTGTGGGCCTAGAGTACTGGGGGGATTTGAAATCCAAGCTTGCAGCTTGCTGACTCGTGTAGGGCCAAACCAAAGAGCTGGTATTCCTTCCCCAGGCCGGTACTGGGGGCTATTGTCAGCCATCAGGAGTGCAAATCCTTGAAGGCTCTCTCCTTGCAAAGCCTTCTATTTCTTCATATCCTTTAGCTTGGACTTTGGCCAATGCTGGCAACACGGACATCAGCTACCGTGGCAATTCTTCATTCAGGACTCTGGAATCTTTGCACTCTCTCTCAGTTCTGCATTTCAGGAAATGGGATTAAGGGTGTGGAGAGAAGAACTGACCCTTAGACTTGTATCTTAGTCTGAGAATGAGAAGAGGTTTTGAGGTTAGAAAGAATCCCAAACAATGATCACGCTGGACAAGAACTGAGTATTAAAAGTAAGTAAGGGGATATTACTAATAACCTTTCAGTATCAATATTGCAGACCACAATGCCCCAAAGGATAAAATGAAAGAGAGAGAGAGAAAGAAAGAGAGACAGAGAGAAGAAAAGCACCTGCCATGGAGGCAGGCTGAAGGGTGGGAGTGGTGGTGCTAGGAGGGAAACTGGGGACACTGGTGCTGGGAAATGTACACTGGTGGAGGGATGGGTGTTGGAACTCTGCATAACTGAAACCTAATCATAAACAGCTTTATAGCACTGGACTGTAGCACAGTCCTCCCGTTGATCGTCAATTTGCTCGAGTGGGCCCAGTAACGTTTTTGTGAGACTTCTGTTACTGTGTTTGGCATATCGAATACGTCATGGGGAGCTTGCCAGGCTTTGCTGTGCGGGCGAGATACTCTCCGTAGCTTGCCAGGCTCTCCAAGAGGGGTGGAGGAATTGAACCCGGCACGGCGGGAGCCGGGTGCGCACAAGGTAAACGCCCTACTGTTGTGCTATCGCTCCAGTCCAAACAGCTTTATAAGGGTCTAAAAGCCCAATCCTCAAAAACTAAACAAGGCCAGCTTGATAGAATGGAAATAAATGAGATGATCTTTAGAATGGCAAAGAAGGGAGGGTAAAAACAGCCAACCAGCAGGGGGATGTGTATATTAGAGTCATTGAGCCCCTGGGAAAGGTGGTCCCCATCAGGTAGGGTGGTTGGAAGCCCTGCTTCTCTGCCATGGCCATAATCCAGGCCCCACCCTCCTGAGATGCTCCTTGGCAGATTCTGGCACTGCAGTTTAGTGTCATGGGTCTCTATGACACCCCCACACTCTCTCCAATGAGGAACTCCTCCTCGCCATTTCTCCCTTCTGCTTCTCCTCTTCATTTCCCTTGGAATTTTCTATACCTCCATTGTCTTTAATTAGCAGAAAGAACAGAAGAAGAATGGAGTGAGGAAAGCCTTTTGGAGGAGGTCTGAATCTTTGGTTCTTGTATTCAAGTAGTTCCTTGTCTCACCTGGGTGATATTGCTTCAAAGAGACTTGCTTAGGGCCAGGAAGATTGTTCCATGGTTGAAAGCCTGCCTCATGAGCTGGGGGAGAAGGCAGCTGGAATAGAGAAGGGGCCACTAAGTCAATGATGGTTGGAGGGATAGTTCGGGGTGGGAGATGTGTGCTGAAAGTAGATAAAGAACCAAACACGATGGCCTCTAAGTGTTTTTATTGCAAACCATAATGCCCAAAATGAGAGAGAGTAAGAAGGAAATTGTCATGGGGGTGGGAGGGATATTATCCATGGTGGTGGAAAATGGGCACTGGTGGAGGAATGGGTATTTGATCATTGTATGATCGAAACCCAAGCACAAAAAATTGTAAATCTACAACTGTACCTCATGGTGTTTCACTAAAAATAAAAAATAAATTAAAAAGAAGGAAATTGTCTGCCATAGAGGCAGGGGGTGGGGTCAGGTGGGGGTGGCAGGAGGGATACTGGGGATATTGGTGGTGGAAAATGTACAATGGTGGAGGTATGGGTGTTTGATAATTTTATAACTAAAACTAAATCATGAAAGCTTTGTAACTGTAGCTCATGGTGATTCAGTAAAAAAAAAAAAAAAAGAAAAATTTAAATACAGAGAGACAGAGGGAAAAAAAAACCAAAGTGACTTGTCTTGGGCATTAGTTTCCATTGTCTTTGGAGATAAAAACCCAAGGAGTGGATCTATAATGGAATATTGAGCTTATTTATAAGAATAAGGAAAGTTCATCCTTCTCATCCTTCTCAACACTGCCATATTGGTGATGCCTTCAGGGTCAGGAGAATGAGACCCTTTGTAATTACTGGTTTTGGCATATCGAATACACAACGGATAGCTTGCGAGGCTCTGCTGTGTGGGAAGAATACTTTCGGTAGCTTGCCAGGCTCTCTGAGAGGGGTAGAGGCTTTTAGGGCGGCCTCTAATCGCCCTTGTAGGTGTTCCCATGGTCAAACCATATTTGAACCCTATCAAATAAGGTACGGCAATTCTGGAATATGGATATTAAGTGTCTTATAATGTGTTGCATGACCGCAAAGTGGCCGCGTGGTCTGGAAAGCGTCCTGAAGCGTGGCAGCAGCTGGGACCACCGTCTCCTTGGTGCAAAACTCTACTCACAGAGCGGGGAGAAAGGACTGCAAAGTTTAAGAAGAGAACTCTTAGAACGACCACCAACTGGGAGCTCTTCGGCACTATTGCTGCAACATAGGAAGATGCCATTGTTGACAACATTAACAAGGAATATGATCGACTGGTTCAGCACCTCCATGATTGTGCGAGGAATGCTAAGAGAGAGATAGCCACAAAGAAATGCCTGCCTTTGAAAACTCTTGAGCTTATTTGCCAACGTGGTTTGACGCATGCCTCAGGCAACCACAAGCGAACGTCAGAGCTCACAAAGCAGTGCAGAGATGCGATCAAGGAAGACCTCAAAAAGAGAAAAGCAGCAGTGCTGGTAGATGCGGCAGAAGCCAGGAAAAGCATTCGTAATGCCTGCCTGTTCTTCGCCAACTACAAGACCAAGATGACTGCCCTCCGACTTCCTGATGGATCTATCACATTTTCCAGAAGGGCAATGGAGAAGATTATCCGTGACTTCTACTCAGATCTCTTCGATAGCCATTCCACCTGCCCATATACCAAATTCCACAGGATGGATATGTCATTCCCAATGTCCCCCCTTCTGAAATCTGACACGCCATTTCGTCGGTAAAGAAACGAACAGTACCCGGCCCAGACAAGATCAGATCTGAACACCTGAAGAACCTTCCGTCAACACTCAATATGCTGGCTCGGCTCTTCACACGCTACCTGTCTGAATGCAAGGTTCCGTCCCAGTGGAAAACCAGCAGGACTGTACTACTGTACAAGAAGGGAGACATCCACGACATTGGCAACTATCGCCCAATCTGCATTTTTTCTGTCATCTACAAGCTGTTCACTCGAGTCATCCTGAATAGGATTAGCAGAACACTAGATGAAGGATAACCATGCGAGCAAGCCGGGTTCCAAAAAGGATTCAGCACTATCGACCATATCCACACGATAACCAAGCTCATTGAGATTTCTCGGGAGTTCAAGGTGCCACTCTGCCTAGCGTTTATTGATTTAAAGAAGGCCTTTGATTCTGTTGAGATGGAAGCGGTCATTGAAGCCCTAGCCAATCAGGGCATTCAAACTCAATACATCAAGATCCTCCGTGAGCTGTATTATGGATTCACTACCAGGATCTCACCATTCTACAAAGAAGTAATCATCGATGTCAAGAGAGGGGTTCGGCAGGGTGATACCATTTCACTGAAACTGTTTAGTCCCACCCTCGAGAACATCATGCGACGACTGGAATGGTAAGAAATGGGAGTGAAGATAAATGGTTGGCAACTACACCACCTCCACTTTGCTGATGACGTTGTTCTAATCACACCAAACATTAGTCAAGCGGCACAAATGCTGGCCGACTTCGACTGTGAGTGTGGAAAGGTCGGACTACAGCTGAATCTTACAAAGACAATGTTTATGAGAAACAGCCTCCTTTCTGAAGCACCATTCACTCTCAACGGAACGACCATCTCCGAATGCAACAGCTAGGTACGTAGGTCAAGAAGTCAACATGACAAATGACCTGGCACCCGAGCTGCGCAGGAGGAAGAGAGCGGCTTGGAACGCCTTCAAGAGCGTCGAAGAAATAGCTAAGAGGACAAAGAACCTTCGGCTCCGGCCACATCTCTTTGATTCCACTGTTCTTCCTGCAATAACATACTCCTCAGAGACCTGGGTCCTATGCAAATAGGATGAGAACACTATTCGGATCTCCCAGAGAAATTGAAAGAGCTATGCTTGGAGTATCATGCTTCACTCCAATGAGAGAAAGAATCCAGAGTTCTGACCTCTGTCGATGATCAAGAATCAGGGACGCTGTCTTGTTTGCCAAGGAGTCAAAATTCAGATGGGCTGGACACGTAATGAGATTTAGAGACAACTGCTGGACTAGAGCCATTACCGACTGGATTCCACGGGACGTCAAAAGACCACGTGGCCGCCCACCTACCAGATGGTCAGACTTCTTCATCAAGATTATGAATGATCAGTTTGAGGCTCTTCATGTTCCTAGAACGAACAGACACCCTTGGACTACACTAGCACGTGACAGGGACAAATGGAGACATTACTGGTGCCCGTTCGAGCAAATTGACGATTAACGGGAAGTCAAATGATCAAGTGATCAAGAGAAGTTCATCTACACCCATCATGACTGAGGAGATATTGTGGATAGGTGGATTGAGAATGGAAGGAAACTGAGATCAGTTTAAGGAGTGTTGTGCATTCACCCATCACATCTCAAGAGAACCTTGGCTAGGTGACAGGAAATGCCACCCTGGATAGAAAAGGGACTCACAGGATTATAGAGTCAGATGGTTGTCTTTCTGGGGGTTAAGGAGCCAGTCCTGGGTAACCTGATGGAGGAGACAGACAGACTTGATCTGTGACAGCCTCATCAGTTTCACTGAAAATCGGCCCCAAGTCCCAGAAACTTGACTCAGGCTTATAAATTTAATTTGCACCCGACCTTTACCACTGAGGGTAAGAAACAATTGCTTTGAAATACGTCTTTGCACTTCAGTGCCAAACAGGGTACTGGGTTCAGAGTAATAGTCCAGGAGGTGGTCATTGGTCTGAAGGTGCTCAGCTGGTCAGGGTCCATGTCTGAGAAGAACAACCAAGGGGAAACAGGACCATTGAACTTCAGGTCCAGGGACAACCTATCTTTAGAGGATGAGCAAGAGCGCCCAGAGACAATGAGATTTGAAAAGGCAATAAAACATTTTGTTCTTTGTCATTTTTTAAAAGTAATCAGCACTCATTTTATTTAATCTGCAGTGTTGGAGGTGACCAAAGCTGGCCGTGCTCAGAGGCTACTTCTGGCTGGCTCTGTGCTGAGGATTCACTCCTAGAGGTGCCAGAGGAACTATAAGCAGTGCTGGGGGTTGGCCCAGGGTCAGCCACTTCAAAGCAAGCATCTCAATCTTGTTATTATTTTTTCCAGCCCAAGAGCATTTATTTTTAAGAGTAAAGACATGCAAAAATGTAGCAAGAAAATGTTACTGTCCCTTCAATCCTCTTCATTGTCTCTTCCTGTTATTTTCTTTACTTTAGGATTCTGAGATTCCACTAAATTATACCTAGGCGTGTGTCTTTAGTCAATCCTGTAAGATATTTGAGTACTTCAATCTACAGTCTTAAATCTTGTGTAAATCAGAGACATTCTCTTCTGTTTGTATCACTGTATCACTGTCATTCTGTTGTTCATCGATTTCCTCGAGCAGGCACCAGTAACGTCTCCATTCATCCTAGTCCTGAGATTTTAGCAAGTGCCAAATTGGAGGCTCTTTCAGGGTCAGGGGAAAGAGACCAATCATTGTTACTGGGTTTTGGCATATCAAATATGCCACAGGAAGCTTGCCAGACTCTGCTTAGTGGGCAGGATGCTCTCAGTAGTCTGCCATGTTCTCCGAGAGCGAGAACTAAACTATAAGTGGTCATGTGGCCGCTTCCGGGAGCTTGGTTTTATAGTCTCTGGATCTTGGCTGTTGATGAGATTACTTGGCGCCAGGAGCAGTTGGTGGGTGTAACTGTCTAGCTACTGGAAGATTGGGGATCTGGGTGGAGGGGGCCCAGTCCCAGTCCAAGCAGGTTTGGAGATCTCAGCCCCAGGTCCCACATACCTGAGTTCCTCTGCTGGTTTCTTCATGCATGAGGCTCATCTGAGCGTGTGGAGAGTGGTCTCAGCATGGCTGTGGCTGGGTCCTGGAGGTCTTCAGCTGCCAAGGCTCTGCTCGAAGCAGGGAGGGAAACTCAACCTGCCCCTCCCCCCAAGGGGCCCCAATGAGGACAGCCAGGCGCTGGGGCAGGAGACTTCTGTTTGTATAAATAGTATTTTTCCATCTTTCTTTTGCTCCCCCTTCTCTGTCTCCCTCTCTTTCGAACCCCTTCCCTCGGTGTTCTCTCTCTCTCCTCTATCTCCCCCCCATCTCTCTCCATCTTTTATCTTTTCTCTCCCTCCCCACCCTCCCTCCACCTTCAAACTTCTGTTATTCAAATGTTATGCCTCCAGCATTGTACTCTCAATCTCTTGCTGGATTCTCTCTTGGTGTTTTCATATTGTGTGAGCTATTTCTTTTACTAGACCTCTTCTAGACCTCTTCTCTATCAGTCAGTAGTGAGTATACCCTTTTCAACTTATATCCCAAGTTTTTAAAGCAAGAAAAGAATTTTCTTTTTGTTGAGAGGGGTTTTCCCCCCTCAATACTTGATTTCTGTCCTCTTAACTATTTTCAGTCATGCTTATTCAACTCTCTTTCATCAGCCGTGCTACCCTGGAGGCTGGAGCTAGAGGCTTGGTCTTTTTTCCTCCTCACCTCAGACATTTCAGTGCTTCTTGTTTTTGTAGTCTGCTGACAGGCAGATTATGATAAAATCACATAAGAACCAAGTGTCAGTGGCAATCCCAGCAAACAACAGAATTACAGCAATCTCTGTCCTTAGAATCCAGCAACCAGATAACTGGTCAACCACTTCTTTATAGCTCTGAGCATGGCAGACTCTCCTTGAATTTATGGAATAAAAATATAGGTCTAAGAATCAAGGATGGAAGTTATGAAGAACACAAGGGGGATGGAGCATTCACTTCTAAAGGGAAGAGGGTATTACATCTTCTGAGCCTACGTTTCTGTCAGAGGGGAGATATACCTCAAAGACTGTTTAACTTTTCAGCTTGTGAAGTGGTGAGTTGGGAGTTTAAGGTCATTGATAGAGGCTTAGAGTGGTAATATGGATGTTCTCTCTAATTAAAAATGAAATAACTATGGAGTTATTCCCTTTACTATCTCAGGACTTTTATCTCATAGTAAACCCAAACAATGGAAGATTTGAGCACTTTGTTTATCTGACAGTTTGTAGGGTACTGTGGGAAGCAAGTAGAATTGGAGGCAGAGCTCACACTCAGAGATGCTTCTCCTGTCCTTCAAGGACTGTTGAATTGTTATCTCCTGAATTCTCTTTCTTCTGAGCCATCAAGATGCTGATATTCCACTTGTGCCTTCAGTGCTCACCTTTGTGGTGAAAGATGACTTGGTAAGGTCCCAAGGCTTTAGTTTTCCTGAGCTGTTGTGGGCTTACTGGTTATTGTTGGTAAGATCAGAAGCGTCAAGAGTCTGGCTGGGGTAGGGCAGGACCATTGGAAGGCTTCCTAAGCCAGACCTCACAGGTAAGGCTGAACTATTGAAGTCAGGTGGTTTTTGAAAGAGCAGAAGTACTGATCCCTGACCCCCCATGACCAAGTGACATTGTCTCTAACCATCATTATCTATTGCTGCTTTTTATTAAGGCACTGTGATTTAAAAAGTTGTTCACAGCGGAGTTTCAGATATATAATGTTCTAGCACCAATCCCACCACCAGTGTCATCTTCCCTTCACCAGGGTCTCCAGGTTTCCTCCCAGCTCTTCATCCTGCCTCCTTGACAGGCACATTTTGAAGTTGGACTGTTGCGGTCATTGACCATCATTTCCAACATGAACCAACCAGCATAGAGGGACATAGTCTGGAAGTCCAGAGGGGGCCAAAGACTCCGCACCTGTTGAACTGCAAGACTGCCTCAGCCCCTAGGAGATGAAACATCATCTCCTCTCCTTAGAACCTCGTTGCCTTAGAATCCGGAAGACAAATCCCAGTGCCTTAAAGTTCATGTTTTGTTTTTCCCTAAAGGAATAAGCATTAGTCTATAAATTTATAAATTTTCATTATAAGGCAGATTGGATTCGAATTTAATATTTTCTTATCAGCCAGCAGTAAAGATGCAGAGAAAAGAAAATACACTTCAGATAAAAATAAAAGAATTAGTGTTTTTTTCTCTGCATATCCAGATTGTATGAAGAGTTTGAATTTTCCACTTTGACATACATGCACTCCATTCCCAGCTTTTATATCTTTTGACTCTTTTCTTGACCCCAATGGTTAGAAAATGACCGAAATTCCATAGGAGACATAACTGAAAAAACATCTAATTTTTAAAATGGCTAAATGCTTGGACAGATAATTATTCAAAGAAGACTTACAAATACCCCCGTCACTCTCAAACACAGGAATCACTGGAATAACCAAGAGGCCAGCTGAGGCAACTATTCCATCTCTGCTTTTAAGCACATTCTTGGAGGAGGCAAGCGGCCCCTTAGAGGGAAGGTCAGAAAAGGGAAGCACAAGAAAGACACCTGTTCCAGTGCCTCAGAGAGAAAACTCATTGATTGCAAGCAGGGTCAAACTTATGTACTATAAGGAGCAAGAAACAAACATATTAGGGGAATTTTCCAAAATGCACTGACACAAAGTGAAAACCAGGTAAGATAGGATGTTGATTCCTTTTGGCTGGGACTCTCTTTGCTCAACCAACCCTGGCACTGTTTTACTGAGCTCCCATTTACAGGAGGGGAGAGGAACCATAGCTGGAAAGCCAAAAGGGAGGCTTCAGGATAGGGGATACCAGGGCTTCATCCTCACCCTAGCTGTCCCCAACTATGCCTGACAACATGTCCCACACATAAACTCATGAAAAGATACCCAATGACTTTCATTGTTAGTCACAATGTGATACCACAACAATTAGAATGACCAGAATGTTTTTCAAGGGAATGTAACAAGTATTGGTGAGGAAGAAGAAAACCAGAACTTTTTGTGCATTGTTGATGGGAATGTAAGATGATGGAGCCACTAGGGAAAACTGGGTGTCAACATGTTTATAATTAAATATTGAGTTATATGATCATACAATTCCATTCCCAGCTATATTCCCCTGAATTGAAAACAGATATTCAAACAAAATCTTGTACAAATATCCATAGCACCTACCTTCTCACAATAGCAAAAAAAATGTCAAAAGAAGCTCAGTGACCATCAACAACACAAGGATAGATTAACAAAATAGTCATTAATGGCAGTAATGGACCACCTACACAATGGCAATGTGAATAGGTTATACAGTGTATCCTACATGTGTGCTAGTCTGTAACACCTAGGTTTGTGTCATTATGATCTTTGTTTGTCCAGTAAGATCACTTACTGACACATTATCCCCATCTTAAAGATATGGGAGATGTGTGCTGAAAGTAGATAAAGGATCAAACATGATGCCTCTCAGTATCTGTATTGCAAACCATAATGCCCAAAAGGAGAGAGAGAGTATGGGGGAAATTATCTGCCATGGAGGCAGGGAGGATTGGAAAGGGGGGAGTGTATATTGGGGACATTGGTGGTGGAGAATGCGCACTGGTGGAGGCATGGGTATTTGATCATTGTATGACTGAAACTCAAACATGAAAGCTTTGTAACTGTATCTCACGATGATTCAATAAAAAATATAAATTAATTAAAAAAATAAAGTAATACATACATCTATGGTACATCCATGCAAAGGAACGTTATTTGGCCCTCAAAAGGAATGAAGTGTGGATATATGTTCAAACATGGAAGAACCTTGTGGACATTCTGCTAAGAGAGAAATCCAACAGAAAAGACCACATGCTGTATGATTCTATTCATTTGAGTGATGTAGGCAAATCCCTGGACACAGAAAGCAGATTAGTGGTAGCCAGGGACTGGGGTGAGGGGAGGTAGGAAGTCATTCCTGAGGTCATTCCTGAAGTAACAGTTAGTGTTGCCTGGAGTCTGAACAAAGGGCCTTCTCCTCTGGGGAAAATGTAATACTTACCCCCAGGAGAGTCACCAAGCTCCCAGCTGGAGGCTAGGAAACTCAAAAAATAACCAGCCCCCTCAAGGCTGATGAGAAAAACACTCAGGGGACATATGTGTGCCCAGAGACACCATAATGGTCTCCCATAAAGGACTTTAAGATAATGACTATGTTTCCCCACTCCCAGCCCCCAGCCCCCAAGGACAAGCTTCAAGGGCAGGTCTGTTAGGTTGAAAGAATGTGTCCTTGGCTTTGTCTCAAATCTTGGTCACTGTGCCTGAGTCCCCAGGGAAACCTCCTCCAATGTTCCCTCCTTGGACACATGGTCAGGGCCTGCTCTGTTTGCTTGGTGTAGCGTCTGGTCAAGGCCACGGTCCAGGGGAGGACATCAACTGGACTTCTGTCTTCGAAGAAAGTTTCCATTGAGGTTGAACCTGCGGTCTCCTCAGAGAGGCGAAAATAGATGCAGCAAATATTCTTCAGCTCTTGTGCCAACTGCTGTGAATTCATCATGGTTTCTGGAGGTGAAGTGTGGAGAAGGATTCTGAGTGTACATCTAAGGCTTGGTGGAAAAGAGAGCCACTGATGGGCGTGAGTGCTGGAACTCGGGGTGCCTGAGGAGAGGGGTTGGGGAGGGAACAAGGGGGCAGGGAAGAGCTATAAAAATAATGAAGTGGTGCCTGAGTACTGAAACAGAGAATCCTCTGTGCTTCAATTTCTCACAGGAAACTCAATCACTTCAGGTATTGGAAAAACTTGCAATGAATTCTTATAGAAAGCTATCCAAAATTATCATAAAAAAATGGACATGTTGAGCAACAGTGAGATGATTTGTTATTAGTGTTTGATAAGATGGCAAAATGAATGTGTTTTTTTAAATAATAATTAGGACTTTAATTTTAGGTAAAGAAGAAACTATCCAGATACATATGACTTGCCTGATACATTTTTAAAACTTTGATTTTATGAAAGATAAGCCAGTTGGTCTGAACTTTCAAATTTATAGATCTATTATATGTAATACTTCAGTTTTGGTTAAAAAAAATTCTGACGTTTCTTCTTTGACTCTAACTGAAGTGTGAGGGAGTAGGACTCTTACTCCTTTATGTTTATTCACTGTATTTTAACTTTCCTAACTTGCCTCAGTGAGTGGTTTGCCTATTTGTTTATTTTGAATCAGTGCTAATGGATAACCAACAATGATTAGTTCTAATCTAGATATCAGTTCTCACGTGCCTGTTCATCAGCCCTACCCCACTACCACAAAGCTACTGCCTTACTTTGTCATTACCTAGCCAAAGTGACTCATTTGTGAAGTCATTTCTGCTGGGTATGTTTTGAGAACTTGGATTGCTAATAAATTGGGATTTGGAGAGATAGCACAGCGGGTAGGGCGTTTGCCTTGCATGCAACCGATCAGAGTTCGATCCTTTCACCCCTCTTGGAAAGCCCGGCAAACTACTGAGAGTATTCCGCCCATGCAGCAAAGCCTGGCAAGCTACCCATGACGTACTTGATATGCCAAAAACAGTAACAACAAGTTCTCACAATTTATTGTGAGATGTTCCTGGTGCCTGCTCGAGCAAATCGATGAGCTACAAGAGGACAGTGCTACAATGCTACAGTGCATGCGTTCAATTAATAGGTAGTAGAGAAGTTGGTGTAGTACTTTATAGCCATTGAGAAAAAATATATAACCTAAGAAGATCAATAATGATTCAGGAAGGGAACTAAAGACAAATAATTGGTGGAAATGAATGTTCTTAATGTATGAATAGTACCTTAATGTGTGAATAACACATGAGTGACTGTTCTATTGAAGACAACCTTAGGGGCCTGAGAGATAAAACAGGGGTTAACGCTTGCCTTGCGTGCAACCAACCCTGGTTCAATTCTCTCTCAGCACGTCAGTCTCCAAGCACTGCTGGATTTAGCTCTAGAAGCCCAAAACACTGCTGTGGTGTCCTGGGTGACCCCCAGTACTGCAAGGCCTGAGCGACACCTCATCACGGAACTCTCAATGAGCCGCCAGCCCAGTTAGCTGAGCATCACCAAGAGGGGTCTCCAGAAACTCCCGAGCACTGCTTGGGAGACCCTCCACCCACAATAAAATAAAATAAATGGAAAGTGTATGCTGTTCTTCAGTGGCATGTGTCGTGCCTAACAAAATGGAAGGAATCTTTTGGAATCACACTGACTACCTTCTGTTCTAGAATAAATTAATTTACTCTCTCTGCTCTCTCTTTTTCTGTCTATATAATGGGAATTGTGACTGTCTCCAAAGGCCAGCATTGAACGACGTGTGTGCAGCACAAGCTGGTAAAGTGCTTAATGCCTCTCTGTGAAAAAGAATAAGATTCTTGAACCTTTTTGAGTGAGCTCAAGGAATAAAATTCTTACTCCTTGAAAGAATAAGATTCCTGGGGCTGGAGCAATAGTACAGTGGGTAGGGCATTTGCCTTGCACGCAGCCAACCCAGGTTCGATTCCCAGCATCCCATATGGTCCCCTGAGCACTGCCAGGAGTAATTCCTGAGTGCAGAGCCAGGAGGAACCCCTGTGCATGGCTGAGTGTGACCCAAAAAGGGAAACTAAAAGAAGATTCCCAGGAAGGTCTATGCAGAGGCCTGTACACCATCAACAATAAGATGTGGATGAAAGAAACGGAAAAAGACAAAAAGGAAAAAGTGGATAGGTGTTTCCTTCTAGAGGATGGGAGGAATTTACATTGCTCAAAAGTTCATATTGCAAAAAATGAGAGAGAAGAGAACCATCACAGCTTCCGGCTGTCTGTGAACATTCCTAACAGGGTTTTGCTTCAAAGGTTTGGGAGTTTGGAGCTGAGGAGGGGGCCCTTTTGTGACTTGGTTGGGTTAAGCACCCAAGTTATTGAGGTTGGAATGTTCGTTGGTACAACAGTGAAGGTGCTTGCCTTGCATGCATCTGGAACCGGGTTTGATCACGGGCACCTTAGAGGGTCCCCTGATCCTCCAGGAGTTATCCTGGAGCACAGAGTTAGGAGTAAACCCTATGCACCACTAAAAAAAAAAAAAAACCCTCCCAAGTGATTACAGGGAATCATGTCAAAGATTTCAAGGACTTACATACCTTGCAAAAATACTTTGAGCTGACTTCCTGGCTTCCACTTTGGGGTGGTGATAGGGGGAGCTCCCTGAAAGATTCCTTTATTCCCCATTATCTTCTCCTCGGGAGGAGTGGGGGTGCCTTCAGCTCAAGTTCCTCTCTTCCTCCAGGAGGAACTGGACTGTCGGCCAGAGAGGGGGGTTGTGCCGAGGTTCCTCCACCAGGGCAGCTGCAGACACACACTTTGTTCCTGGTCATGCAAAACCCTCCCAGAGCCCAAACTAAATATGAGCGAGGAGGAACATCCAGTTTTGGGTGGTGATATTTTTTCCACAGCTCCCAGTGAATTGAAACCCAGAAGCGAGTGGCAACAACTGCCAATTCTTACAGTTAATTCCAGGCGCTTAAAATAAAATGATAATAATAATAAAATTTTGTAAAAAAAAAAAAAAGAGAAAAAAGACAGACTTGGCTCAGAACCTGAGACACAGAGTCCTCAGCAAGAAGTTCTCACCCCTGGGGTGCTGGGGTGGCACTGGGGGTGCAGGAGGGATTGGGAGTGCCCATGTGGGTCCCAGCTGGTCCTGGCAACAGCATCTGCCCTCATGATTCTGGTGCCCGAGTGTGACTTCACAGGGACTCCTGTTCCCTGGTTCCATATCTGACCTCGGAGATGATGCCTGTCAAAATTTTGCCTCCACTTGCTATGTGCCACAGCTACCCTCTGTCCTCAAAAAATTGATTGAGGACATGACTCAAGAACATCCTCTGAACCTTGGGTTTGATTCCCTGTGCCTCCTCTCTGGGAATAAGCCCTGAGCATCATTTCAAGAGTTGCTCCTAGCACAGCCAGAGTCGATCCCCGGACAAACAAGAAAGAAAAAAAGGAAGGAAGGAAGGAAGGAAGGAAGGAGAGAGAGAGAAAGAAAGGGAGGGAGGAGGAGGGAAGGGAAGGGAAGGGAAGGGAAGGGAAGGGAAGGGAAGGGAAGACTCAGAAAAGAAAACTGGTGGTAATTTTTCTACAGACACCCAGACAGTATGGAGACTCCTCAAAACTTTAAAGGTAGAATTACAGAGGATTTGTTGATACCGTTTCTGGGTATTTACCAAAATCAAAACCCCATGAATTCAAAGAGATACAGACACTCCTAATTTATTGCAGCAACGTTGATAACAGCCAAGCAGTGGAAACAATGGGATTGTCTGGCGGCTATTGAGAGGATAAGGAAGATGTGATTGATCTCTCTGTGAACATCTGTGCCCTGCATGGATGCTAGAAAGATAGCAGACACATCTGGCTGTAAGAACCTCACTCTAGCATGGGTTGGAGGCATCTAGATGCAGGAGATCCCAGCATGCTTGGGGGGGGGGGGCGGTGGGCAGAGACACGGGGCGCAAGAGGCCACATGATCTCCTGCATGGAGAGGGCTTGGTTGAAGAACATTGAGAGAGAAATCAACACGAGCTTCTCCTTGGAGAATGGGTCTCTTGGGGGAAAGCTGTTCAAACCCAGAGGTCTGAATGGGGCATAGTGAGTTGGGGATCTGGCTTTGGAGAGACCTTTCATTTGTGCGATTGGGAGGGCTGAGTGTCTCCCAACCCTAGGAACTTCTGGGACCGTAGGAGCCAGATGGGAAGCAAATAGGGGAGCATCTCTGGGAAACTTCATTTCACGTGCGCAGAGGCGAGGCGCGTGCTGCAGGGGCGGTGCTGGTGGGTCCCACCCAGGTAAAAGACTCAATCCTGGGACTGAAGCAATAGCACAACGGGTAGGGCATTTGCCTTGCACGCGGCTGACCCCGGTTAGATTCCAAGCATCCCATATGGTCCCCCAAGCACTGCCAGGAGTAATTCCTGAGTGCATGAGCCAGGAATAATCCCTGTGCATCGCTGGATGTGATCCAAAAAGCAAAAATTAAGAAAAAAAAAACTATCCTAAAGACCTGCCTCGAAGGAAGGGTCTTCTTTGTTGCAGCATCTCCAGCTTTCTCACTCGCATGGACATTTTCTGGAGCAGAAAGTCAGACTAACAGCCTCTGTCCTTGTCCAGCGTCTCGAGGGAGCCATGTCCTGCCCTGCCCTCTGGACTCGGCTGCAGTTCCCGTTGCCTGGCCGGGACCCACCTCCCTGAAGCCACTGTAATCACAAGGGTGAAGCCACTATTTTAGTTACATAAACAGCTTCTGGGGCTGACTGCAGGCATCTGTCTCCAGAAAGGTGCCAGGGCATGGTCCTTTGCCCTGGCAGCAGTTCCCCCATTGAGAGAGAGTGCTTGACTGGGGTTGGGGGGGCAGGAGAGAGAGAGAGACAGAGACAGAGACAGAGACAAAGATAGAAAGAGCAAGAGAGAAAGGAAGGGAATGAGGGAGGGAGGGAGGGAGGGAAGGAGGGAGGGAGAGAGAGAGAGAGAGAGAGAGAGAGAGAGAGAGAGAGAGAGAGAGAGAGAAACAGACTGACTGATTTCAGAACTGAGACCAACCTCGCAGGCAAAAAATTCCTCACCCCTACGCTGGCCACCCCATCTCCTCTTGCTAAATATTGAGCTCAGATGCAAAATTCTCTCTGGCCCCAAGCAATGAGTCCTTCCTCAATACAGACTTCTCAGAAAAAGGAGTAGAGTCTTAGCAGAAAACAAATTTGAGGAGATTTTACTTCCCAGAAAGGGTAACAAGGAATCTGGACATTTGGGGCCAGTCCTAGGACCTGTGAGCCCTCTCTGATCCTGTCAAAACTAAGACCTTGTGCGACATCACAATGTCCACTTTGCCATAGCCACCTAAGAATTTTCTTTAGTGGCAAGAAGGGCATGGAACATTCTAGAATGATGGCATGCTTGGCATCATAGAGAAGTAGGAGCCTGAAGGGAGTAAAGTTGGGTTTTTTTTTTTAATTTGGGGGAGGAAAGGCTCCTAAGAAGCATTCAGAGGGATTGAAGCTATAGTAAAGCGAGTAGGGCATTTGCCTTGCACACGCCCGACACGAATTTGATTTCCATCATCCCATATGGTCCCCCGAACACCGCCAGGAATAATTCCTGAGTACAGAGCCAGGAGTAACCCCTGAGCATCACTGGTGTGACCCAAAAAGCAAAAAACAAACAAACAAAAGTGCTCAGGAGACCTGGGGGCTCCACCTGTGATTCTCAGCCAACCAGGATGGGGGTTCTGTGCAGGGCCTGGGAACATTTTTTCTGTCCTGCAGTGTGGGGGCACCTGGGCTGTCCTGTCGTGCTGGGACCCTCTGTGGCCACATGCACACTGCCCAGGTGCCTCAGGAGCTGCTCCAAGCAGTGTTCAGGGGACAGAGCCCGTGCAAGCTAACTTTTTTACAGACTTTAAGCAAGGATTGCAAAACAGTCTGCTCTGCCAGGAATTTCCATAGATGAAACAGAATGGGAAAAAAAGAAAAAGATTACCCCCTGGGCATGGCCTGGGGTGAGCAGACCCAGGAGTAAACCTTGAGCACAGCTGAGTGTGGCCCAAAAACAAAAGAAAGAAGGAAAAAATATTTCCCAGGCAAACATGCAAAAGGTAGGAATCCTCCTTGAAGCACCAGAGAGCAGAGATCTAAGGAGAAAATTTCCTATACAGAAAGTAGACTAGTAAAAGATTTTTTTTAAAAGTTGCCTAGTTGCTGAAGCGATAGCACAGCGGGTAGGACATTTGCCTTACAAGCAGCCAACATGGCCGACCCGAGTTCAATTCCTCCGCCCCTCTCGGAGAGCCCAGCAAGCTACTGAGAGTATCTCGCCTGCACGGCAGAGCCTGGCAAGCTCCCCGTGATGTATTTGATATGCCAAACACTGTAACAACAAGTCTTATGGTGGAGACGTTACTGGGCCCGCTCGAGCAAATCGATGAACAATGGGAGGACCATGCCCGTGACCTAGTTAAGATGATAGAAGGTCACTCAGGAGGACCAGGAGATAGCACAGTGGTTAAGGCACATGCGTAGCGTGCGTCTGACCTGGGTTCAACTCCGGACACCACCAGCGGTTCCCTGAGCATCGCCAAGTCCAGCCCTGTGGACACCATAAGCCCTGAGGATGCTGGGTATCCCTGGCACCATAGGGCCTGAGCAGCACCTCATTCTCGGGTCCTCACGTTAACCCCCTGACTCAGTTGGCCAAGAATCACTACTGGGGTCCTGGGTCTCCTGAGCATCACTTTGAAGTCCACCCCTTTCCACCCCCCCACAAAAGATTTCATTGAAACATACGCAAATTGATGATCTTCCTCATTTCAAATATCTTACAGGTGAATAAAGGAAATAGTTTGCCTACAGAAAAAGAAATGGGGAAATTAGTAGATTGTGAGAAACCAGATATTACTACTCAAAACAAAAGGGCATTCAGGTTTTAAAACAAGATCAAGGAAACTTGGTGATGGGGCAGAAAGAGAGGTCTGGGGTTTGGGCTCCGGCCTTGCATGCAGAAGACCCTGATTCAGTCCTCAGCACCACAGAGGGTCTCCCAAGCACTGTCAGGAGTGGTCCCTGAGCACAGAGCCAGGAGTAAGCCCTGAGCACTGGCAGGTGAGAGCCCAAAACACAAAAACAAGAAAGATGTTGAAAACCAAGTTGTATGTATAAATAATCTCTGTCAGAGCTGCCGAGAAAGTTGTGGCTTTCTAATCACCCAAAACTCTCAAAAAGCCCAGAGCTGCTATCTACTGTTCACGAACACACAGGGATGGAAACGGTGGCATTAGAACACACAGCAGTTTTATTTCTATTTATTTTTAAGTTTTTATTGAAGGTTCTGTGGTTGACAATGCTGTGAATAATGGTTTCTCATGCACATAATGAAAACACCACAACCACCACCTTTCTCTCCCAAGGACCCCGGCACCCCTTTCTCTCAAACCCCCACAATTCAGTTGTGTACACCCTTTCTCCCATTATGTTAGAATAGCAACGATTTTAGTGGAAAGTGTTCTATCGTCTACCTAATGCTTTATTTCTTTGCTTTTCGCTGTCAAGTGTAATCCTTTCAGAGAGCGTTGAAGCTGTTGATATTTGAGGTTTTTTGGGGTTTTTTTCTTTTCTTTTTTTTTTTTGGCGGGGGGGGGGGGGGGGAGAAAGCAAGGTGCCTGCGATTTTGATAAAGAGCTTCATGTGCTAGAGAGGCCAGCGCTGGATTGGAAGCGGTCCAGGTCCCAGGTGTGGAAATGCTCGGCTCTGGCGCCACCTGCTGTCAGCTACTCAAATTTCAGGTAAAAACCCTGAGCCTGGGAGAGACCAGAGTACATTTGAGCTCAGAAAACCACAGGTGATTCAATTAAAAAATAAAAGAAGAAGAAAAGAAATAAAGTTAAAAAAAGAAAAAAGAAAGTAAATAGAAGTTTTATACAGAAAGCAACATAAAAAAACACACTGATGACGGGAAAAATATTTTTATGTACAGTTGTACAAGAGTGACGTCAAGCAAGTTATTTTATCCAAAGCTGTTTGATTCTGAGATTCTGCATCTTTTCCTCTTCAATGCTCATCAGTGGACTTTGAAGGTTGGCGAACGACAGAGGCCTGTGTGCAGAGCACCTGGCTACTTTTTCCACTTCATAAATGGGTGCAACTGAGAGATTTTTCTACAATAGTCATTGGTGTCAATGGCAGGAGTCATCATGTACTTGGGAGAATTTGCTGGCAGAGGCCACTTCCTATTGTCATTGAACTGTTGGCCCTGTTGGTATTTTCTAGAAAGAAGATAATACAGTGCTGCATTTAGAGTCTTGTGGGGGCTGGAGCGATAGCACAGAGGGGAGGGTGTTTGCCTTGCACGCGGCTGACCCAGGTTCGATTCCCAGCATCCCATATGGTCCCCCATGTATGCCAAGAGTAATTCCCTGTGCCAGGAAATAATCCCTGTGCATCACCGGGTGTGACCCCCCCAAAAAAGCCAAAATTTTTTAAAAATGTAGAGTCTTGTGGCTATCCGAGAGCAGAACTGGGGCCCATCTTCATTGTCAGTGACAGCAGAGCACAAGGTCAAATTTTGCTGGGCAAGACTTTTTCCAGAGATTCAAACAAGACCCATTAGTTTCCAACCAACTGTTGACAAGTCTCCGTTCATCGAGAGGAGAGTGAGACAGCAGACAGGGAGTAGTAGGGATAGAAAGAGGAGAACGGAGCTGCCAGAGAAATGGTTCAGTTTCTGGAGAGACGGAATCTGAGATCTCGGAGAGACGCCGGCAGCTGAGTTAACCAGATAGACCCGGCCATCACTGGGTGAGATCTCTGGGGCTTTAATGGGATGAGGGTATCACCTGATGTCACCGCTTTACAGTGGCTTATGTGAAGCAGGGAGGAGAAAGATAGTTACTTTTTCCCTATCCGCCTCTGCCACCTGGGACCCAGGGTTACTTGGGTTCTTTTCTCACCTCACAGAAAAGAGTTTCAGGAGTAGACAAGCAGTGAAGTAAAACGGATTTTATTTGGAGGTTTTTGACAGGAAGGAGGGAGAGAAAGTGGAAGAGAGTGAAGAGGAATGTACTCAAGAGAGAACTCCAGCTTCTCTCCAAGGATGGAGAGAGCCCTTACACACATCCCAGCATTAGACAGAAAAGTATGAAAATATACCTCAAGAGGGGAGATGCAGGAGACATATGTGCTCGGCCACGTTGGCGCAAGCAGCACATGGGTTTGGGCAGCATATGCACGCCCTTCCTTTGTTCAAGGTGACTTTTATAGGGTTTCTCTAACCTGCCCCCCACATGGGCTTCACCTAGTTAAGAGTCTTTTGCTAAAGAAGTTGCCAAGAAGGGTGGGGTTGGGAGAGGTCATGTTTTTTTTTTTAATTCCTTTCCTGGCCTTTTGTTTCTGTGGGAGCATCTCTGGGTTTGTCACTGGTGCCAGGTGAGGGTCTTATAAGGCCTTAGTTTCTGTTTTCAGGAAGGTTGGTTTTTGCAACTTCAAGGCTATTACTTCCCAGGAGATTTACTGTCATTGCCTTGGGGGTGTGGGGGGGGTGGGTCTTCCCTATCTGCCTGCCTACGTCACACCCACCCACATCTGGCTCCCATAGCTGCCAGAGACAGGGCCACTACTGATCTCAAGAGAGGCCAGAGTCACCCGCAGCTGATCGTTAGCTCCAAAGCTCCTAACGCATGTATTTGCATGCACCCCCAAACTTCACGGAGCTGACAGCCCAGTAGAAGTGCAGAAAATTAGATGGGGAAAGTGAGTGGAAGCCCACGAAGCTCAGTGAGTGGAAACAAGGGGAGTGGAAACAATAAACACAGATGGCTCAACTCGCACCTAACAGCTCAGTAAATCCTCAGGCCAAGACTTGAGTAACACCATTACGAGAGATCTGTTGTAATAGCAACAGAAAGTAAATTATTTTGTACCTGCTCGGGGAGCAGCTGACTTGGGGGAGGGGTAGGCTGGAAATGGGGACATTGGTGGAGGGAAGGGCACATAGGTGGTAGGACTGGTGTTGGGGTAACGAATACCTAAAACAAGTGTGCTGTGATTAAGTTTGTAAATCATGATGTTCAAATAAAGTTTCATTCAAGGCAAAAAGAAATAAATGGAAGAATCAGAGAAAATAGGGAATGATGGAGATTCTCATCTCACCTGTGTCCTCGTCTGCTGAGTCCTAGAGGAGGACCAGACCATCTCTAAAGGCACATATAATAAGTACCAGAACCCCAGGGTTCAAAGACAACCATTGGCTGCTGAAGATGCAGAGCACACATAGGGTAGGCCCCTATTTGGGATATAAGAGCAGGTGATGCAGCCACTGTGTAAATGAACAGGCAGTTTCTCCTCCAACAAAACATGCATCTATTGCTAGGAGGGCTCACTTAGGATGCGAGATGCGTGCTGAAAGTAGACTATGGACCAAACACGATGGCCCAGTTACTACATGTATTGCAAAACATAATACCCAAAAGGAGAGAGAGTAAAAGGGAATGTGCCTGCCACAGAGGTGAAGGGCAGGGAGGGGGAAGTAGGGGGAGGGGTCTTGGGAGGAATCCTGGAAAATTGGTGGTGGAAAATGGGCACTGGTGGAGCGATGGGTACTCGATCATTGTATGACTGAAATGTAATCACGAAAGTTTGTAAGCCTGTAACTGTGTCTCACGGTGATTTATTAAAAAATATTTTTTAAATAACCATACATCTATCTGCCTTGTGACCCAGGCATTTCCCAAAGAGATAAAAACGTATATTTATACACCAACCTGTATGCAAATGTTCATAGAAACTTTACTCATAGTAGTAAAAAATCTGAAAATAATACCAAGCGTCCTCAGAAAAGGGGTCCTAGTGGTCCCATACCTGTTCTTTGCCATTATTCTGACCTCTGCAGCATGTGTCTGGGATATGGCACCACCCTTTGAAGACCTGCAGAATCCAAGACAACAGCTAAAGACAATTGCTCCCTCCTTTCTCTACTGGGACCTCCCAATACTTGTCACATGTTCACGATCATAATCATCCTGTTGTTCTTCGATTGCCTTGAGCAGGCCCCAGTAATATCTCCTTCGTCCTAGCCCTGAGATTTTAAACAGTGCCATATTCAAGGCTCTTTCAGGTTTAGGAGAATGAGACCCATCATTGTTACTGGTATTTGGCATATAGGGTACGCCACAGGGAGTTTGCCAGACTCTGCCGTGTGGGCAGGTTACATTCGGTACCCTGCCAGGTTGTCCAAAGTAAAAATGAGATTCACAGCTGCGCGCTTCCGGGAGCTGGGTTTTATAGTCTCTGGGTCTTGGCCATTGATGGTATTACACAGCACCAGGGGGCCAGTTGGTGGGTGTGACCCCTGCCTACTGGAAGATGGAAGATCTGGGTGGAGGATGCTTAGTCCCAATCCAGGCAGGCTTGGAGATCTCAGCCCCGGGACCCGCATGCCTTTGTTCCTCTGCCAGTACCTTCATGCATGTGGACAGTGATCTCAGCATGGTTGTGAATGGTTCTGGAGGTCACATGTTAGCGTGGGAATAACTCACCATGACAGTTTACGAGAGCCCTGACATTTTACGGTGGCCCGGTTGAAACTTTATAAGGAGCTATAAGAAGCATTTGTTGGAATAAAGTGCCTGGGTGGAACTTTATGAGGAGCACTTCTTGGGATAACCTTTTCCATTCCCCAAAATACTCAAGAACAAATGGCTCCCCTCTGCCTCCCATGTAATCAAAGATGACCCTCAAAGATTCAAGGTTGAGCTGGAGTGAGCGATAGCACTGCAGGTAGGGCATTTGCCTTGCACTCAGTTGACTCGGGTTCAATTCCCAGCATCCCATATGGCCCCCCAAGCACCGCCAGTAGTAATTCCTGAGTGCAGAGCCAGGAGCCACCCCTGTGCATCTTCATTTCCCTTTAACACTTCAACAAGTGGATGGGTGAATGTCTTTATAAGGGAAGACTACTCAACAATGAAAATAAACTGGTTACTTGTGTACCAGGGGGCTGTCAGGAGCATTGTGGGTGGGGAAAAGTCAGTCTCACAAGCTTCTGTGCTCTAACCCTATTTACAGAACATTCTTGGGAAAACAGGTTTCTAGAAAGGGCACCTAGGGCATAGGGAATGGGGAAGGCAGGTGCAAGTGGAGAAGAGCATTAGATAAAGTTCCTTCATGGTAATGGGGCAGATGTCTCAATGGGACTGACAGTCCCTTGAATCCACACCTCAGAAATCTCATCAAACTACATCTCCCCTACCCACCCCCCACCACCCCGCACACATCAATGAGTGCAGGTGAGACTGAAATCTGCAGAATCTGCGATTCTAGTTTCCACCCTTGTATCATGGCCAAGTTCCTGGCTTTGACATTACGCTGTGTTGTCATAACTGATGAAGCTGGATGAAGGTCCCTCATTGGGGACGATGAAGCATATTTGCAATTCCTCCAGGTCTATCGTTTCAGAAATCAAAATAAAATTTTAAAATAAATACAGAATGACCACCTAAAAGAAAAAAATCTAAAAAGGCATGAGACCAAAGCCTCTCTAGGGGGCTGTGGGCAGTTAGAGACAGCAGCAAGAGGTGGTCAGCCCACACAGGTCAAGGGCAAGGTCGAGGCGAATTTGACCCTCTAAAGACAAGAAGACTGTTCTATGAACCACGAGTGTTTGGCAGCACTGGAGGGGCCCAGAGTGGTCATTTTTGAAAACCACAGCCTCTGGTTTAGCGTTCCTTTCTGCAGTCTTAGCAAAGGGGCACGTATTAGGAGTGCCCTGACTAGTCATGCTTGAAAAACCATGAGCCAGGAAAGGGACATCAGAAATCCTCAAGGACGAGGGTGGAGGACAGGGAGGGAGCGATAGCACAGCAGGTAGGGCGTTTGCCTTGCACATGGCCAACCTGGGTTCAATCCCCGGCATCCTATATGTTCCCCCGAGCACCACTAGGAGTAATTCCTGAGTATAGAGCCAGGAGTAACCCCTGAGCATCGCTGGGTGTAACCCAAAAAGAAAAAAAGAAAAAGAACGGGGGTGGGGACACATGTTCCCCTGGGTTGTCCCTTTTCTGTTTACTCAGCAGAGCTCTGCCACCTCCCAGGGATTGTTAAGCTAAAACAATTTTTCTTATTTCAATTTTTATTTTATTACGTCAAGAGCGCTAACCATGAGGCCAGGCCCCTCGACAAGGTGTAAGTGGGCGCTCCATTCTGCTGGCTAGGTGTGGTGCCACAATGTTCTCTACAGCAGATTCATCCAGCTGGACTGAAATGCCTACTGGTTCGCATATTCCACCTCCCCCAAGCTCTGGCAATTGTCATCAACTCTTTGATTCTCTGGGATATTTCTCTGGAATATTCTCTTGTAGCTTAATATTTCAGATGTGAGGAAGCACGCAGTGTATTTGTGTTTCTGCTACTGGCCTCTGTCGATTAGCATGAGGTCCTTAAGGCTGGCCCCTGTTGTCTCCGATTGAAAAATTTCCTTCTTTTTAAAAGGCTAAAGATAACACAGCAGTAGGGTGTTTGCCTTGCACGCAGCCAACATGGCCGACCCAAGTTCGATTCCTCCGCCTGTCTCAGAGAGCCTGGCAAGCTACCGAGAGTATCTCGCCCTCACAGCAGAGCCTGGCAAGCTACCTGTGATGTATTCGATATGCCAAACACAGTAACAACAAAGTCTCCAACAGAGACGTTACTGGGCCCGTTCGAGCAAATCGATGAACAACGGGAGAACAGTGACAGTTACAGTGACAGTGACAGTGAAGATAAAACAACAGCAGCAACAACAAAAGGTGGGTGGGGGCCGCCTGGAGAGATGGTACATGCGGCTGGCTCAGGTTTGAGCCTCAGCATCCCACCTGGTCTCTAAGCCCGGTCAGGAGTGATCCTTGACCACAGAAGAGGAGGAAGCCTTGAGCAGCGCTAGGTGTGGTTCGAAAAAGCAGAAAGGATCCTTGGGGGGGGGGGGGGGGGGGAATAAGAGTAACTAAAAGGAGTGTATGCCATTGTCTGTGCCAAGGCTCTTTCTAACCATACTTCATCCACTTATCCACTGATGGATACGCAAGTTGTTTATGCATTCGGGCTACTGTAATGCTATACTGCTACAATGCTAGAATGCACGTAAGAGTGCTAGTATCTCTTGGAAACTCTAATTTAAATTCTTTTGCCTGAAAATATCAAGAAGTGAGACTGTTAGATCCTATGCTAAATCTAGGCTTCACTTTCTGAGGCCCCTCCCTCCTGTTTCCCACAGCACATGTACCTTTTGAATATTCCATAGTATTAGCCAAAGATTCCAATTCCTCACTTCCTTTCCTTGGGAGGGGAGGCGTTGAACTTGCTCAGGGGTTACTCCTGACATGGTGCTCAGGGATCAAACTGGTGTGCTCTGAAGATCATGAGCCCTGGACCTCCAGTATGTAAAGCATCCACACTACCCTCTGAACTTTCTCCCTGGCCCTCAGCTTTTCTTTATCTTCACTAACACATATCTTTTCTTTGCAACCATCCTGATTATGAGCTCATAGACATGAGAGCAACAAATTCTATTATTTTCTTTTTTTTTTCATTTCTTGTAATTTTATTTATTGAATCACCATGAGAGCAGTTACAAAGCTTTTAGGTCTAAGTCTCGGTCATACAATGAAACATCCCTACCTTCACCAGTGCCCATTCTCCACCCCCAACAACTCCAGTATACCCCCATCCCACACCCTTCCCCTACCTGTGGGGCAGCTGATTTCCACATTACTCTCTCTCTACTTTGATCACATTCAATATTTTGACACCAGACCCACCATTATTATTTGAGATTTTACCCCAACACCCAGATCTGCTGAAAAGGCAACAATAGAAAATTTGTTTTCTAGTGCTGGTTATGAATAACATATGATGTCGTGCGGCTGCAGTAGTGGCTGCACGATTTTGAAATTCCAAAATTTTAACACCTAAATCTGGAGGGGGGGCTGGAGCGATAGCACAGCGGGTAGGGTGTTCGCCTTACACGCGGCCAACATGGCCGACCCGAGTTCGATTCCTCCGCCCCTCTCGGAGAGCCCGGCAAGCTACCGAGAGTATTGGATATGCCAGACACAGTAACAACAAAGTCTCCAATGGAGACGTTACTGGGCCCGCTCGAGCAAATCGACGATCAACGGGAGGGCCTTTACCTTTACCTCGAGCAAATCTGGAGGGATTTCTGCCAAAATCTGCTGGGTTCCGAGATTTGCTCCTGAGTCTCTGGGATCATGGTCGTTTAGCAGCTTGATCAGGAGCCAGAAAGGCCATCGTGGGCGATGACTTGGGGTCTCGTTGGGGTGGGGAGGACAGGACCAGCTCCACCCCCATCTCGTGAGGCCCTGCCTGTCTCATCACTGCAGGCCCAAACCTGACTGTCCAATGGACTCTAGAGGATGACAGTCACCGAGCTGCCAGGGGGAAGCAGGCAGAGGGACAACACCCTTTCCTCCCTGGGGTGGCCTGTTGACAGTAACCTACTGCGGGTTCTGGACACATTTCTGCCAAAAGCCACTGGGTTTCGAGATTTGTTTCTGAGTCTCTGGGATCATGGCCATTAAGTAGCTTGATCAGGAGCCAGAAAGGCCGTTCATGGGTGATGACTTGGGATCTCACTGGGGTGGGGAGGATAGCACCGGCTCCACCCCCATCCCATGAGGCCCTGAGTGTCTCATCACTGCGGGCCCAAATGTGACTGTCCAGTGGCCTTTAGAGGATGGTGGCCACCGGGCTGCCAGGGGGAACAGGCCAAGGCACGAAACCTATTCCCACCTGGGTTGGCCCAGCACCGGTAACCTACTGCGACCGGACGCATTTCTGCCAAAAGCCGCTGGGTTTCGAGATTTGTTTCTGAGTCTCTGGGATCATGGCCATTAAGCAGTTCAATCGGGAAACAGAGAGGCCATGCCTCCAATTATATAGCTGAGCCAGAGGTGGTTTGTGGGTGTGTGTCCCACATACCTAACTTTTGGCGGTTTACTTTCTTGGTAAACTTTGCCCCAAGTTTTTGGGGTCTGGCCAAAGGCATGGCAGCAATATTGGGGTATCTGGAAGTCTGAAGACGCCATCAGGCTCCTGATGTACTTGCCTCACAGGTACAGATTGACTTGCTGGCGGCACCATACCCCCCTCTATTATTTTCTTTTTAAAATTTATTTATCAACTGAATCACAGTGAGCTACATAGTTACAAAGCTTTCATGATTGGGCTCCAGCCATACACTGTTCCAACACATCCCTCCACCAGTGTATATTTCCCACCATCAATATTCCCAGTTTCCTTCCTGTCACCTCCCACCATGGCAGGTACTTTTCTTTTCCTCACTGCCTCTGTCTCTGTGTCTCTGTGTCTGTGTCTCTGTCTGTCTGTCACACACTCTCTCTCTTTCTCTCTTTCTCCCCCCCCTTTTGGGCATAAGGTTTGCAATACAGATCACTGTATCACTGTCATCCCATTGTTCGTTGATTTACTGAAGCAGGCACCAGTAATGTCTCCATTCGTCCCAGCCCTGAGATTTTAGCAGCCTCTCCTTACTCGTCTTTCCCAACACTGCCATATTGGAGGCTCTTTCAGGGTCAGGGGAATGAGACCCACTATTGTTACTGTTTTTGGCATATCAAATACGCCTGGGTAGCTTGCCAGGCTCTGCAGTACAGATACTGAAAGGTTATCAGGTATATCCCTTTATCTACTTTCAACATTCAGTTCCTGGCCAAGTGATTGTTTCCAACTCTTATTGTCATACTAGTCTCTTCTCTATCCTAACTACCCTTTGCCCCTCACACTTGTGGCAAGCTTTCAACCATTGACCAGTCCTTCCGGTCCCTGTGTTTCCTGGTCTTGGATATTAGTCTCATACTATTTTCTCTTATATCCCACACATGAGTGCAATCATTCTATCTCTGTCCCTCTCCTCTCACTAATTTCACTCAGCACAATACTCCATGTATCTGTGTAACCGCAACTCTGCAGCTGTTAGGGAAACTGACATCATGAAATTCGCTTATAAAATGGATGAACATGGAGAGGAGCAAATTCTTAAGGCTATCACCCACTGAAGTCCAGGAGAAACCTAGAGATGGTTTTCTCCAAAACAAGGCAAGGAACCATGGGCAAGTTTTAAGTTTTCATGGAGACAGAATTCTCAGAAAAGTTTTGTAAAGGAATGAGTGCTTGGGTTTGATGCATATTCCCACACTGAGTGCACAGCAGGCTAGAGGGCCGTGGTAATAGGGGCACGACAGAAATAGCCCATTTCTGGGGGGTTCCCAGGGGACTATCCCTGCCCTGCATTCTCTCCATCCTAAACATCTCTCCTCAAATTAGACACAGAAGTTCCAGAGAAAATGCAGTCTATGGGGTCGAAGCAACAGTACAGCGAGAGGGTGTTTGCCTTGCACACAGCCAACCCAGGTTTGATTCCCAGCTTCCCATATGGTCCTCCAAGTACTTCCATGAGTAATTCCTGAGTACAGAGTCAGGAGTAACCCCCTGGGCATTGCTGGGAGTGACCTAAAAAGAAAAAAATGAAAATGCAATTAATGATTATTCTCCTTGAGAAGAAAGAGAGACTTTGTCAAGGAAGCCTCTGGAAAGAGATGCAGAAACAAAAGTGTATTTGCTCTATGTTGCACAAATGAATGCAATCATTCTATATCTGTCCCTCTCTTTCTGGCCCATTTCACTCAGCATGATACTCTCCATGTCTATCCATTTATAGGCAAATTTCATGACTTCCCTTTTCCTAACAGCTGGGTAGAATTCCATTGTATAGATGTACCATATTTTCTTTATCAGTCATCTGTTCTCAGGCACTCAGGTTGTTTCCAGATTTTGGCTATTGTGAATTAGTGCTGCAATATACACAGAAGTACAGATGGTGTTTCTACAGTGTGTTTTTTGGTCCTGCAGGTTATATTCCCAGTAGTGGTATTGCTGGGTCAAACAGGAGCTCAATTTCTAGTTTTTTGAGGAATGCCCATATAGTTTTCCAAAAAGGCTGGACCAGTCAGCATTCCCACAAGCAATAACTACATTCATTCGTGGCATATTGGAAAAAAAAGTACGAGAATAATATCCAAGGCTAAGAGAAATGGGACAGGAGAACTGGTCAATGGTTGGATTCTACCACAAGTGTGTGGGTGGTGGAGGGTAGGTAAGATAAAGAAGGGACCAATATGACAATAATAGCTGGAAATGATTATACTGGGTAAGAACTGGGTGTTGGGATATACATGATAACCTTTAAGTCTCTGTATTGCAAACCATAATGTCCAAAAGGAGAGAGAGAGAGAGAGAGAGAAAGGAGGAGGAGAGAGAGAAGAAACATTTGTGCCATAGTTAGAGGCAGGTGGGGGGAGTTGGGGTGTAATTGGAGGGAAACTGGGGACCCTGGTGCTGGGAAATGCGCACTAGTGGAGGGGTGGGTGTTGGAACACTATGACTGAAACCCAATTGTGAATAGCTTTGTAATGGGCTATCTCATGGTGATTCAATAAAAGAAATGTTTTAAGTGTGTTTGCTCTAGCACTAAGCAGCACTTCAAAAGCACCTCAGATGATTGTACCTCTTCACTGCTAAATAAGAGAAGTCCCACCTTCCCGCCCACCTATCAGGTGTCTAGGAAGTCCTCGACATCCCAACACACGTGTTGGAAATGGTCAAGTTTGTTTGTGATGGAGAGAAGAAGCCCTTAGTCAACTGGTTTTATTCACCCCAGAATCACACTCCTCTCACCAAGGCTCTAAAGACGAACCTGGAGCCTGTGGCTCTCCCGGAAGCATGGAACTGCCCTGCTCTCCCGGTTGCAGACCCTCTCCACAAAGCACCACGCTCATGCTGAAACCATCCCCTCTGCCAAAGACATGAAAATTAACCTCGACAGATCCCCTCCTGTCCTGCTCCGACCCAAGTTCTGTACCCAGAAAGTTTTTTTAAAAAATTTATTGCATCACTGTGAGATAGACCCTTACAAAGCTGTTCATGATTAGATTTCAGTCACACAGTGTTCGAACACCTGTCCCTCCACCAGTGTCCCAGGTTCCCTTCCATCACTTCTCACCCCTCCACCCCTCAGTCTACCTCTATGGCAGGCAATTTTTCTCTCTCTATCTCTGTGCCTCTATCTCTGTGCCTCTCTCTCTCCTTTTGCCCCAAGAGTTTTTTTTAATGAATCACCATGAGATACAGTTACAGATTTACAAACTTTCATGATTATGTATGATCAAGTACCCATCCCTCCACCAGTGTCCATTCTTCACCACCAGTGTTCCCAGTATTCCTCCCTCCCCCATACCCCCCACCCTCCCCTCGCTCCTGCCTCTGTGGCAGGCACATTCCCTTTTACTCTCTCTCTCTCTCTCTCTCTCTCTCTCTCTCTCTCTCTCTCTCTCTCTCTCTCTCTCCTTTTGGGTGTTGTGGTTTGCAATACAGGTAGTAAGTGGCCATCATGTTTGGTCCATAGTCTACTTTCAGCACGCATCTCCCATCCCAAGAGAGCCCTCCCAGCATCATTCACTTAGTATTGCTTCAAGAATTTTATAGTCATGATTCTTTCTGATACTTTGCCTCCAGTGATATTGTGCCACTAATCATTTCCATCTGACACATGAAGAATCTAGACATGAATTTATTTGCTTGCCTGCTTTGTCAACCCCCCAAAGCCATGCTGTGAGCCTTCTAGTACTCAGATATAGTACTTTTCCTTCTTTTTGAATTTTAATTTCATTTTAGGCACCATAGTTTACAAAACTGCTATTCGTAGGGTTTCATACATGAAACATTCCAGCACCTTCCACCAGAATGTCTACTTTTCTGCATTTGTCAGAGTGACCCTTCTCCCCATCCCCACCACTAAGGTGAGTTTCCTATTAAATCTTAGTTTTCAGTGTCTGATCCCTTGAGCTTTTTTTTTTTTTTTGCTTTTTGGATCACACCCAGTGATGCTCAGGAATTACTCCTGGTGATGCTCAGGGGACCATATGGGATGCCAGGGATCGAAACTAGATTGGCAGCGTGCAAGGCAAACGTCCTACCTGCTATACTATCACTCCAGCCCCCTTGAGCACTTTTTTATTCCCTGACTATGTTTCTTTAGGTCCTGCCTATGAGAGAGAAGGGAGTTGAAGGAACTTTCCTCCAACATAGATAAAGCCATTTACCACAAGCCCACAGCTTACTCGATGTTGCAAGACTGAAGATCTTTCCTCTAAAATCAGGCACAAGATTTCTCAGGTTAACCCCTAATAATGAGTATGGCATTGGAAGTCCTAACCATAGCAATTAGGCAAGAAAGAGGTATTAAGGACACCTCGTGGGGAAAAGAGGAAGTTCATCTTTCACTTTAAATAGATTACATGATACAATACTTAGAAAAAGTCCTAAAGAACACACACACACTCTCCTAGAAACAGTAGATTTGTGCATCAAAGTAGCAGCTATAAACTCAACACACTTTCCAGTTTCATCTCTAATCACCCAAGAAAATGATCCCTGTTCTGATTCCTCTCATCCTCGTCTCTCTTCACCAGCAGGTGGAGCAGAAGTACCAGTGAAATTTCCCAGGGTGCCTTTGGAACAGAGGCCCTGTCCACCTGATTAAACGTTCAAACCAGCCCTTCCCGTTTGGGTCTGCCTTACCTGGCTCAGAGAAAGCAATTTGAGACATGGTGTTTTGAGAAGATGGTGTGGTTCTCTAGAGATCCTTGCCCATCTTTTTTTTTTTTCTTTTTGGGTCATACCCGGTGATGCTCAGGGTTTACTCCTGGCTCATGCACTCAGAAATTACCTCTTGCGGTGCTCAGGGGACCCTATGAGATGCTGGGAATCAAACCCAGATCCACCGCTTGCAAGGCAAACGCCCTACCCGCTGTGCTATCGCTCCAACCCAAACCTCATCTTTCTTTAGATCACAAGGAGGATGATAACAACTGTAATGTGTGGATCCTGAGGATCTCAGCCCTCTTCATCTTATCACAGGCTTTACTTCAAAGCACATAGTAAGGAGGAAACCCCGCTGCGAAGCCCAGCCAACCTTTGGTGGAGTTGCACTTATCCCCGATTAGATTACAGTCCTGGCTCTGCTTCTTATCCTGCCCTCTTGACCTCTCGCTGATGGGGGTTGGGGTTTCCCAGGCCGTAAAGTTCATGGCACCTTCTGCGTGGGCTGTGGTCATGATTACAGGAGGCAAACACAATAAGAGCAGATCGGAAGAAATTGCATGGGGTCACGATCAGGCTAGCTCTCAGCAAACCCCACTTGGCTCAAGTTTTTACTATAATTTTAAGATTCTGTGCTGTAGTTTAGGTAACACTGTGACAACAGAGTTGACTTTATGGTTTTGATCTACTCAGTTACTGCATCTCACCACCACTGACAGACCTAGAATCCTCCACTGCTGTTCTTTTTTTTTTTTTAAGAATTTTAATATCTTTTATTAGGACCACAATTTACAGTTACTCATTTTTGAATTTAAGACATACTATGTTTCACCACCAATGTCTACATTCCTCCACCAAGTTCCCTCTTAGCCCCTCCAGCCCCCAGCCTGCCTCCTTGTTTATTTTTATTTTTGTTGTCCTTATCAATGGAATAAAATAATTGAAAACACCTCTGAGGTCCATATCCTGAAGAATTCTGCCTATGTTTTCCTTAATGCATTTTTTAAAAAATTGAATCACCATCCACCACTGTTCTTACACTCCTTCTAGCTCCCTTCTGATCCATCTCCCACCACCACCACCACCCTACTCTATCCTTCTTGGTAAACTCAGCTTCACAATCCAAGACCAACAGTTTGTCCTTGTTCTATATTGTCCATTTTCTCAGTTCGTTTCTACATTCTGCAGGTGAGTGAGGTCATCTTGCATTTGCTGTCCTCGCTCTGACTTATTTCACTTAACAGGGTAGCGTCCAATTCCATCTAGGCAACAGTAATCCACAAGATCTCAGCTTCTCTAATAACAATGTAGTATTGAGTAGATGAACCACAAATTGAGTAAAGGGATCTTTTGCTAAATAGCAACTTTTGAGTTTTTTCTTCCGTCTTTTTCTGTGTCCAGTTTCTATTTTATACGGCAACAATCTTGTTATAAAATCCATTGGGAAGTGTCCAGAGAGGAGAATTTTAACAAAACATTGCCTTATGGGGAGAGGTAAAGATGTGCATTTCCTGGACTCATCATACTGGTCTTTCCTCACCTCAGAAATGCTTCATCTGGGGTTGGAGCGATAGCACAGCGGGGAAGGCATTTGCTTTGCATGCACCCAACCTGGGTTTGATTCCCAGCATCCCATAGGGTCCCCCGAGCACCACCAGGAGTAGACTCCTGAGTGTAGTGAGCCAGAACTAACCCCTGTGCACCACTGGGTAAGACCCAAAAAGCAAAAAAAAAAAAAAGAAAGAAAGAAAGAGAGGAGAGAGAGAGAGAAAGAAAGAAAGAAAGAAAGAAAGAAAGAAAGAAAGAAAGAAAGGCCATACCCATCCTCCTTGCTGGGGCATTCTCCTTCCATTTGAGCCCTCTGGAGAGTGTCACTGCCCATGGTACATTTCCTGAGGAGGGGGCTGTTCTTCTCATGGGTGCCAGCATGGCTTTGAATGGAGCGGGCATCACGGGGCTTGAAGTGGGTACTTGTGTTGTTTTTGTGCAATGCCAGGCTCTGCGAGGGCACAGCCCAGCAGGCACCAAGGTTAATTCCTGACTGCGGTCAGTGTTTGATTTTCCACCATCAGATTAGATTAAACATTGGGGTTCTTAAAAGCCCAGGGTTGTAGATTAGCAAGGGTTTGGTCTGCTGACGCTGAAGGTGTCCAGGAGACTGAGATTTACACAGAATCTGACGAGCCGGCCGCCACCAGCAGAAAGTTGAGAAAGAGTCTGATTTTGTGGTGAGGAATTCTGGGCTTCTATCACACTATCAAGGTGAGTTCACATCACAATTTTGTTTTGTTTTGTTTTGTTTGGGGTCACACCCAGTAGTGCTCAGAGCTTATTCTTGCATCTGAGCTCAGGGATCACTCCTGGAAGTGCTCAGGAGTCTTTATGCAGTGCAGGAGATCAGAACCAAGATGGCCTCATGCAAGGCACGCTGTCCACTATACTATCCCCCCAGCCCTTCCTCTGCAAATCTTAGGCAGAATTAAGCACCTAAGGTTTCTATTTCCTTTTCCAGCAGAGTGTGAAAGGAATGGCTTTCCTAGTCTGTCTTATACCCTTCCATCCTTCCCTCATCTTCCTCTTCTCTCCTTCTCCTTCTTTCCCTCCTTCTTTTTCATAGTATTTTCCCATTTATTTCTCCACTAACTGCTTTTGGATAAAAAGTCTGAAAAAAATGTTATACTTCCATGACAACTATAGATTAATCATATCCTTTCCTTAATATTGTAGTTCAGGCGCTGCACTGTCCTCCCATTGTTCATCGATTTGCTTGAGTGGGCCCAGTAATGTTTCCATTGTGAGACTTGTTGTTACTGTGTTTGGCATATCAAATATGCCATGGGTAGCTTGCCAGGTGTTGCCACGTGAGCGAGATACTCTCGGTAGCTTGTGGGCTCTTCAAGAGGGGTGAAGGTATCAAACTCGGGCCGTCCTGGCTGGCCAAGTGCAAGGCAAACACCCTACCACTATGCTATCACTCCAGCCCTTATTCTTAATATAAGAAAAAAAGGAAGAGAGAAAGAAAGAAAGAAAGAAAGAAAGAAAGAAAGAAAGAAAGAAAGAAAGAGAACCTGGGGCTGGAGAGACTGTGCAGTGAGTAGGGCACGTGCCTTGCACACATACAGCCAACTCAGGTTCCATCCCCAACATCACATATGTTTCCCTGAGCACAGAGCCAGGAGTAAGCCCCTAGTACAGCCGGGAGTGACCCCCTAAACCAATACAAGCCAAAATACTGAAAGCCTTGGTTGCCTTTGGTGGGTCTTAGAG
This sequence comes from Sorex fumeus, assembly GCF_029834395.1. NCBI lineage: Eukaryota > Metazoa > Chordata > Mammalia > Eulipotyphla > Soricidae > Sorex > Sorex fumeus. Next base: position 26,890,625 of record NW_026606322.1, on the reverse strand, counting down.
ATGCTAATCACGCACCATCTTTCAAGAAAAGAGAACTTTGATCTTCGCAAGCAAATGGGTACTAGTTCCCTCAGCGTGTCCAGATGGTCTGTCACAGAGTTCACTTGTATTTGGGACAGACAGATGAAAGGTCGTGGTCGTGACTGACCAGAAGCGAGGGGACATAACTGAGGTGTGTAAACTTAAGTCATCGTGGCCCCCGTTATTGGGCTCACCTAGCACCAAGCACTGAATTGGGAGGTCAGTACCCAGGTTGAGTACTGCTGGAAGGCTCCATTGGGTTCCCCACCCGACACCATTCCTGGGAACACCAACCCCACAAAACAATGCAATGCTGGGACTGGAGTGATAGCACAATGGGCAGGGCATTTGCCTTGCACATGGCCAACCCAGGTTCGAAGAAAAGTGAAGAGGATTTAGTACACAAGAAAAAAAAGATATTTTTAAAAATATTAGTATAACACCCACAATTGACATTTTGAACTATTTGTTTCTAGTCTTATAAATGTTTCTTACATTTTTTGTGAGGGTTCCCTATGATGTGCTGGGGCATGGGAAGCAGGGACTAGATTAAACGTTGCCATCACATGGGCCTGATGCTTTCAGGATCAGCCCCAGAAGGGTGCTGTGTTTGGGCCTGCTGGTACTCGGGGACCACCGGGGCTACTTCCCAGGGCTGGCGTCAGTAGCACAGGGTGTGGGAAACCCAATCAAAGGCTTCACAGAGAGACCAGTGGAGCTCTCTCCAGTTTCATGTTCTAACATCTATTTCTGTACATAAGTTGAAATCACACTTTATCTAGTTTTTTGCCCTCCATTAAGCATTTGTCAGGCATTGCCCCCCCCCGAAGAGGCATCAAAATCATGTAGAAAAGTTCAATAATAATTTTAAAATATGCATTCAGCTTCCAGAGAGATAGTATAGCAGGTAGGGTGCTTGCTCTGCACGCAGATGACCTGGGTTCGATTCCCAGCATCCCATATGCTCTCCCAAGCATCACCAGGAGTAAATCCTGAGTGCAGAGAGAGCCAGGAGCAAGCCCTGAGTGTGGCCCCTAAAACAAATAAATAAAATAACGCATTCAATCACCAATCAGATTAAGTAGAGATTATATTATCTCCCACTAGTATCCCCCTTCCTCCATCCCACAAAGCAGCCAAGTATGGAAAAGATCTGTTTTCTGAACCCTGTCTGTGTATTTTATGATTTAAATGACAGCAGGAGGAAAGCATGCCCACTACACCCAACCTCACACAGACACTGGAAGATGCCTTCCAGAAGATTTTTATTACTTACATGGACGACTGGCGCAGGAACACCTCGGCTCAGCAGGAAGCCCTGCAGGCCAAAGTGGACGCCGAGAACTTTAACTACGTCATCTTGTATCTGATGGTGATGATTGGCATGTTCTCATTCATCATCGTCGCCATCCTGGTGAGCACGGTCAAGTCCAAGAGGCGGGAACACTCCAATGATCCCTACCACCAGTACATTGTGGACGACTGGCAGCAGAAGTACCGGATGCAGGTCTCAAGCCTGGATGAGCCCAGGGCAACCGTCCATGAGAATGTGGGCGCAGCAGGATTCAAGATCTCTCCTTAATAAGTGGCTGCATGGGGTTGGAGCGATAGCACAGCGGGTGGGGCGTTTGTCTTGCACACAGCCGACCCGGGTTCGATTCCCAGCATCTCATATGGTCCCCCCAGCACAATCAAGAGTAATTCCTGAGTGCAGAGCCAGCAGTAACCCCTGTGCAATGCTGGGTGTGACCCAAAAAGCAATACTACGACAACGACGACGACTACTACTACTACTACTAATAATTAGTGACCACAGCTGAGAGTCAGCATCTCAGAGCTGGAGCCCAACCTGATTCTCACTAAAAGACACCAAGTTCCTCGCCTTCCATGAAGCCCGTCAGTGGAGATGATGAGATTGATTGATGTAGATGGGTGATGTGCCAGTCTCTGTGATTTCTGCTTGCTCGTTGGAACGATATTTCACACCAAAGAACTCTTACAAAGAACTCTTCCCTTTCAGGGCTGCCTTAATCAAAGTCAATATTGAAAATTAAGTCAAATTGGAAAGGAAGCACCTGGGTCATGGCGGGTGGGGGTGGGGGTGGGGGGTGGGGAGAAAGGTAGAGATTAATGAATCATCGGACAGTCTTGCTCATGATCCATTATGTGTGTGTGTGACTAATTACATTTGTAAATAAACCAGAAGCTGAGGTTCAAAAATCTATCGCTTACATACTGAATCGATACAGGAGTGTTTGTTTACTAATTCACACAAGGGGACATGATGAATAGACAGGATCCTGGGGTTATTTTACAGGTACATTTTTAAAGCATTTTACTTCTTTGCACGTCTCAAAACTGACAGAAATCCGAACGGTTCTTAAAGGCAAGTAGTCCTCACCAGAGAAGGACAATCGTCATGAATCACTTGGAAAATCTATTTTTAAACTAGCATTTAAAATTTCACAGAAAAACCACTTACGAGTTCTTGCTATTATAGAAAAGAACATGACATTACTTCATAAACAACTTGGTCTCTTCAGGCGATTTTATGTGCTTCTATTTACAACGACTTATTTTGACTTTCTTTTGAAGGAAGTCAGAGTTAGTCGACCACCCCCTGGAAAACTCCATTGACTATTTTGTGCTTTGCCCTGTGACACACACAGTATTCAGGCATGTCTAGGCTGGGTGTCCCCTGGACAGCATCACCTTCGAGACAGACCACCTCATTAATAAATGAGGAAACACGAGTCCACAGATGAGATGACTTGATGTGGTAATTCAATCCAGCACCATGTACTATCCTTCCACTTGGACCCATTGCCTAGACCCCACAGAGACTCGTGAAGTGTCCCCAGAAGGGGGCGTTCTCAGGTAGAGTGTGAGCTGGACCCGCACACCTCGTGATAATAGCACAGGACAATGCGGTCCCAGAGAACCACACAGGAGGGTGGTTAGAAGAATGGAAACATGGGGGCTTGAACGATAGTACAGAGGGTAGAGTGTTTTTCTTGCATACGGCCAACCCAGGGTCGATTTCCAGCATCCCATATGGTCCCCTGAGCACCACCAGGAGTAATTCCTGAGTGCAAAGCCAGGAGTAACCCTTGTGCATCACCAGGTGTGACTCAAAAAGAAAAAAAGTTAAAAAAGAAGAAGAACAGGAACACAGGCATAACTTGGTCGAGGTCAACTCTCAGGGGCTGGAGAGATAACATGAGGGTTCAATCCCCTGCACCATGGTTGGTCCCCTAACACAATCAGAAGTGATCCCTGAGCCCAGGGCCTGGAATAACCCCTAAGCATAGCAAGGTATGCCCCCCAAACAAAAACAATGTATTTTCAGGGTAGCCAGGAAGAGGCAGCCAATGGCACATAGATGTATGGGGCTCTGGCTTCCAAAAACTTCGTGCCTCTGAGTTCAGCCTTTTCTCCTCCCTTAACCACTCCTCTATGGAGCCAGGAAGAGAAAGAGCAATCTCAGGAAGGGTCTCAGAAGCCCTGGGGGCCAGAGAGATTACACAGCAGGTAAGGCACTGGTCTTGCACAACTGGCCTGATTCAATCCCTGGCATCCCATATGGTCCCCTGAGCCCACTGGCAGTGATTTCTGAGTGCAGAGCCAGGGGTAACCCCTGAGCACCTCTGGGTGTGACCCCAAAACTTAAAACAAGAGAGAGGGAGGGGGAAGAGAGAGGACAGAGGGGAGAGAGAGAGAGAGAGAGAGAGAGAGAGAGAGAGAGAGAGAGAGAGAAGTTCTTCATCAACTTCCTGTACCCACCATGAGGCTTTGCTCTATAGACTGAGAAGTACACTGCCTGTCTGTTACCTTATCCCCTTATCCCCAAGGAACGGGAACAGATTGAGGATGTGCAGTGTCAGGGAATGCCATTCCTCTTCCAGGAGCAGCTGCAACAATAGTGGCCTCCTTTCTGGGGTCAGAGACTCCGAAATGCTGGTACAACACTGAACACTCATCCCTGTGAGCCCAGGGCTGCCAGCCAGGCACAATCCCGTATTCACACAGGTACAAAAGGTTTCCCTATGGTGACAAAGGTGACCTCATGTACTGATGTGGTCAGAGCCTCCAAACCCTCGTCACAGAGAGGGCCTGCAAGCCCTGCAAACTCTCGGCATACATGCTAATGCACTCCAGGACACTTGCACAGACACTGGCACCATTTCTAACATCTCTAAGATAATTCCAGACTCCCAGGCACTTGGATGTCTGCCCAAGAAAGTGCTCCATTGCCGGGACCATCTGTGGTTTGTAGCAGCTAAAACGTAGTGACAAGTAAACCAGACTCCCGTCCCTCCCTCTTGAAACAGTGACTTTAGAAAGCTTACGGGTATTTTGCTGCCCCAAAGGACATCTCTTTGAGATGTCAACACTTTGGGAGGCAATTCTGCCACCAAGTGACTGCCTTGCTGTCATTTACATCACACCTTTCATCATAAAGACAGATGCGCTTTCTCCTCCCGATGAGCACCATGAAGTGAGGGTGAGACCAGTCGCCTTCGCTTTCTATAAGTTTCCACTTCCTTCACTCTGCCCAAGTCCCCAGCTCCCTGCCTCACTCCCTTATTATCGCTTTAAAATGCTCAGGTAGGGGCCAGAGAGCAAATATAGGGGTTTAGCCTCTTTACTTGCATGCAGCGAACTCTGGTTCAATTCCCAGTACCACATATAGCATCACCCTACCCCAGCCCACCCCTGCAGTCCAGCACTGCCAGGAGTGATCCCTAAGTCCAGAAGTAAGCCTTGAGCACTGCCAGGTCTGACCCGAAAACCAAAATAAAATAGTTGAATTAAATACCCAGTTAGGAACCAGGGGGATAGCCCAAAGGGCCGGTGCATGTGGGAGTTCCCGAGTTTGAGTCCCAGTGCCACATGGCAACCTGAGAACTGCTAGAGTGGACCCCTGGTGGCCCCTAATACCGTTGGCCTGAGCAGCAGCACATGGCTGGAACTGCACATCTAACTGTTGGCCTACCTGCCCTCTTCAAACCCCAGCTCCTGGAGCTGTGTGGAAGGTGAAGTTTAACCTTTGAATGCCCAGTTATCTCTGCACAACTCAAAGGTGAGTTTTGTTCTTGCAAGACTCTCTCCTGACTGCAGAACTTACTGTATAAAGCTGATGCCTAACACTGTAATTCATGTTCAGCTTTGCTATCTTTGACAAGAGGACAAAATTGAAGGGTGTATGTGTCATATTTTATCATCATCATTATCATCACTGATAGTCCAGGAGGGAACATGGAGGGCTTCAGACCATACAGGGAACGGGACAAAGGCTGACCATGTGAGGGATTCAGCAGCTGAAAACTTCTGGCCAGTTGGACATGCCAGCTTGTGACCCCATACATACCTCGACTCGGTGACTCCCACTCCATGCCAACTTGCCATTTCCAATCCGGCAATCCAAAATGCCAGTGTCCAATCCAATCCAAATCACACAACTTGCTGTTTTGCTTTTCCACCCACTTTGCTTGCCTTTCCTCCCTCTTCTGCTCGGTCTACTGGCTGCAGGGACCTGAATTCCTCATCTTTCAGAGAAGCTCAGAGGTATTTAAAAAGGAACCCAAGGCAGTGGCTGCCTCCCCCCCACCCCCGCCGCCCAGTCCCCACCTAGAATAAGAAAGACAGGACCCACCTTTGGCATGGGATGGCTTCCAGCCCTTGGACAAATTTATCTTTTTCTAATTGTCATGTGCGAGGTGAGCACCTTTATATTAGGTTCTTTGTGGACTTTTAAAAGAGATTTCAGCTCAATAAAGGGCTTAGAGCAAAGTGCCTTTTCTTTTTCTGAGCAAGCCTGATGCGCTATGCTAAAGTCCTTCACCTTCCCAGCCTTTGCCCTTCCCTCTCGCAGACTTCACACCTTGCACTTAGCAGCACCAAAAATCCAGATAGCGATGTTGGTGGGACCCACAGATGGCTCATGTGAAGTGTGGAGGAGACACACGGTCACTTTCTCCCAATCTCCCTCTGCCACCCGGGACCCAGGGTTTCTGGGTTCTCCTCTCGCCTCGCAGGAAGGAATTTCAGAAGTAGACGAGCAGTGAAACTAGTTTTTATTTGGAGGTTTTGAAGGGAAGGAGGGCGAGAAAGTGAGAGAAGGTGGAGAGCAATGTGCTCGAGAGAGAACCCGGGCTTCCGCAGGGGCGGAGAGAGCCTCTACACACAGCCCAGCATTAGACAGGAAAGCATGAAAGTCCACATCTCAAGAGGGTAGATGTAGGTGACACATGTGCTCAGGCACCGCATGTGCTCGGTCACATGGGCACAGGCAGCACATGGGCTTGGGCAGCATATGTGCGCCCTATCTTTGTTCATGGTGGCCTTAATAGGGTTTCTCCAACCTGTCCCCATGTGGCGCTTGTACCTAGGTAAAATTCCGTTGCTAAGGACGTTGCCTAGGGGGTGTTGGGAATGGCGATGGTCTTTGAAATTCCTTTCCAGGCCTTTTGTTTCTGCTGGAGCTTCTCTGGGCCTGTTGCTGGCGCCAGGTGAGGGTCTTATCAAGCCTTAGTTCCTATTTTCTGCAAGGTTGACCTCTGCAACTTCAGAGTTATTACTTCCCAGGAAATTTACTGCCATCACCTGGAGAGGGGACCTTCCCATCTGCCACTCTGCCTACATCAATAGGATCCAGAGTTTGGGGTTCAAAGGTCCATTCTGCGTTTTCTTCTTCGAAATCCCCCCACCTCCATTTTCTCCATCACAGAGGGGTGAGCCATGCACAAAGCAAGCCCTGGGTTCCCAATACTGGGGTGCAGTGAAGTAGAGATTGAGTGTACCCCAACTCTGTAGGCGTTTACTAAACGTCTGTTGAGCCCAGTCACCAGACCAGTTAGCTCTCCTAAAGGTAAATGCACGTGTGGTGTCAGAAAGAATTGAATGATGAACGCTCCATCTGGAAACTTCCGGGGGGGTGTGGGGAACCTGTCCTCAGTAGCAGATAGCGACCTGCAGCGTTCCAGGGACTTCAGGAGAGCAGAAAGGCGGAGCTGCCCCCGCTGCCGGAAATTCTGAAAAACGGGGTCCAGGACAGTAGGATGGTGCCCTGTCCACACCCTGGAGGTTCACGCCTCCAGGGACCTAGAACCTGCAACACCCCAACCTGGGTAACCATGCACCGTCTTCCCGCTAGCCGCCTCCAACGGCGAGGGCAAGTAACCAATGCGCCTGCGCACTCCCGTTGCAGCCGGAAGGAGGCCCCGGCGTACCGCGCATGCGCGAGAAGCGGTGCATTTCGGGACTTGTAGTTTTCTCCGCGGCCTTGTGGGCGTCGTGGTTTGGACTTCAAGGGGCACAGGAAGGAACCTGCGCGACCCGGAGTGGGTGTAAGTGGGTGACGGGTGTGTGTAAGTTCGGCTCACGGGAGCCTAACCCGAAGCCCAACAGCCCTTCGGAGCTCGGGGCAGTGCACGTTCTCCTCGAAAGGGCTCCCGGGTGCTGAACCGGGGAGGGTCCCCCAATGCACCCCCGCTGGGTGCTAGGGTCCCTTGGGTGCCTGGCGCGGGGACAGCGTGTGTCGCCTGGCAGGCGGGGATCGGGCTGGATGCTGGCTAGTGTGTACGTGGCCGCGGGGTTTGGGGAGAGATGAACCCCACGAGGGGTCCCGGCTGCCTGGACCCCCGCGCAAGGGGGCTGGGGACGCAGTGACTTGGGACGTCGTTCAACCTCGGCTCTGAGCCCGGCAATTGTTCCTGAGCCAGAGTCCCAAGAGGAATGGGCTCTGCCCGGTCTTCTGGGTTTCCGGAGGAACCGAGGCCCAGATCGAGGCAAGCACGGTGCTGCCCGGGAACGGGGCATGGGTGGGTGCAGCGGGGAGCGCGCTCTGCCCCTCGCCCGCGCTGCCCCGTGCATCCCAGGGGCGCTGAGTTGTCCAGTCCGGGCAGCGGGGATGAGATGCGGTGAGTTTCTTGAAAGTTAAGATTGTGCAGAGAACAGATTGCATCCTTGCCCGCCGCATCCCCTCGCGGCCGAAGAACCCGCTGTGTCTTGGGAATGCAGAGCGGAGAATGATCAAGTACTATCCAGGGGTCTCCTGGGACCACCGCCCTCCTTTCCCTGTCCCCTTTCCTCTCTCCGCTTATTCCTACCGCATTATTATCGAATAATAGTTGCAGATTTTCTTTTCTCCAAAAGGTGGGGTGCACCCATTGCATTGGGGCTTTTCAAGTTTGCCCATGGACTGGAGCGATATTCCAGCGGGTCGGGCACTTGCCTTGGCCTTGGCCCACCCTGCTTGGATATCCAGTATCTCCTATAGTCCTCCCTCCATGCCAGGAGTGATCTCTGAGCACAGAGTCTGGAGTACACCCTGAGCAGCGCAGGGTGTGGCCCCAAAACAAACAACAAAAAAAATCGTGCCAACATTATTTAAAAACCGGGGTGCTTCAGTTCTGCCGCGTGCACAATTATACAGTGAAATGTGGTATTTCAGGCGATTGAGCGGAAGGGTTGGGGGAAAGGATAGAGAGAGGGATGAGAGCCGCTTTGCAAAGACCCCATGAAGGGCTCCACAGAGGGCACTGCCCCACCAGCAGCTGGAGTGAGCTCAGGAGCCAAGGGGTTGTTGGCCCAGGCGTTTTTTGGGGGTGTACCAAGGAGAAACCATTGTGATGGGGCACAGTACAGGGGCCAGACACCTTCAGTGGATTAAACCCAAACAATCAAGCTAGTTTTTCTATTCTCTAGGGGAAATCTGGCGAAGAAAACAAGCTGGGTATTTTTGCCCCTAAAGGGATTATTAGAACTCTTCCATCTTGCTCTTTTGCTTTGGAATTCCGAGTTAAGCCTGAGTGGCAGGGGTAGAATGCCTGCTCATGGCAGACTTGGTGCCTCTGAGAACTGTCCCAGCCTCCTTTTTTGGCTTCCACAGTCCAGCCCTGAGGTGCAGCTGCCTCTGTCTTTAGCTAGTGGGTCAAGTGAGCAGATGTCCTGGAGGCCTGATATTTTTAGCCCTCTCAGTTGTTCTCATTTGGGATCGCCTGCAGGGTGCTACAGAAATGGCTGAAAAGGAGGGCTGGGAACTCTTTGATCTGCATTCTCCTCTTCCACCCTCCCTGCACCCCTTACTACCATTGCAAATTGACTTTAATAACGTTTCCCTTCCAGAACTTTGCATTTGGTTACATTGTACTATATTATGTTATTGTTACATTATATAGGGATTTTTTGTTTCATTTTGTTTTGGGGCCAAACCCAGCAGTGTTCAGGAGTTCCCCCCCCCCCCCTTTGCATTCAGAAGTCACTCCTGGTGGTGCTTGGGGACCCTCCTGGATGCCGGGGATCAAACCCTGGTCATCCTCATACAAGGCAAATGCTCTCCTTGCTGAACTATCCCTCCAGCCCCTGCACTGTGCATTTTTTACATTTCAATTCTGTTTTAACTGAGATACCCAGGACTTGGGCATTCCAGGGCCACAAAATTGTTCTTTGGATTGTGACTTTTAAAAAAGAGGACACATCTGTTCATGAATCGCCCCAAGTCTCATCCCCAGCTCCCCTGAGCCTCCCCTCCTTTTCCCCAATGTCCCGCTGTCTTGTCACCTGTGCATTCTGCCTGGATGCCTCTGGTTCACGCCCTTCAGCTGGGCCTGCCCATCCATGGATGGAGAGATACTTAGCATCATCATGATGGCTAACCTTTATTTAGTGCTTTCCATGTGGTGCTGAGCGTGGTGGTGAGTGTCAGAGTCTGATCTCCTAAGGGGAATTAGCAGACGAAAGAGCTCAGGCTTCGCCAGGCCAATGGACTTGCCCAAGGTCACCCCCATGAAACCTTAGGAGTTTGTCTAAGTTTGTCTAAGTTTGTCTAAGGCCCATGGTCCTGCTTTCCTTCTGTAAGCGTTGGGAACTTTCCTTCTGTAAGCATTCTGTTTGTTGTCTTCAGCCTTGGGGATCTTGATTTTTTATATACTGCAGCTCACCAGGTCGGCATCTGGCCTCAGAACTTCCCTGCTCTGTAGGAACACAAATGAAAGCAGGGGTTGTAAAAGTAAAACTTACAGCCCCAATCATTTATTTGTGCTGACTGAAAAGAATTCAGACTCCTATGTTACTAGCAACCCATCCAAGGGAAATTCCAGCTGTAGGCGTAGGAGTGTCTTCCCTCCGGCTGGTCCGTAGAGGCCACTCCTTAGAGACCGACCAGACTGGTTTTGTTTGTTTGTTTGTTTGTTTAACATGATGCCTTTGGCACCTTCGGCTTTATGGTTTCATTTCCTTTGTGTTGCTTATCTGACTTTGAAAAAGTCAAGGGAGAAAACCTAGGCTCTCTTGGGCTACCTGCCAGCCAGTTTTCAAGATAGGATGACCTTGAACTGATGTCAGAAGGAATCTTGGGTACCGAGAAGCTTTGGGAGGAAAGTGTGGATAAAGCCCAATTTGTGGGTGTTTCTGTCCAGTTGCTGAGTTGTGAGGTTCAAGGGAATGCTCTGCATTCCGGGAAATGCTTCTAATTGCAGGACAGCTGGGAAGACACTCAGGGACCCAGCCGGGAGGGAACATGTCACACTCATTTCCACCTCTCTGGAGGGCAGGCACTAAGGGGTGCCCCAGAGCTGAAGAATGAGCAAGTGCACACCTGATGCCCTTCGGCACAACCTTGGGATGCTGTGGGGAATATGTGTAAGTCTCTGGACACAGGGGAAAGGCACTCTGGACCTTCGAGTTTACTGGTTTTCACTCTCTGGTCTTTGGACCGATACCTGTTTCAGCAGGTATGAAGAAGATTGAAAGCTACCAACATGGTTGACGGCCTTTTCTTCATTTTCAGATGGTCCTGATGCCCCCTGAGAGGGCCCGTCAGCGTGCATAGCTTCATCCAGAGCTCCAGGCTTCTGACTCTTGGGTACGCATCACAGTCCCCAGAGAGAGAGCACCGGGGTGAGGCATTTGCCTTGCACGTTACAGGACCCCGTTCCATCCCTGAGACTGGATCTGGTTTCTCAAGCACCGCCAGGCATGAGCACAGAGCCAGGAGTTAGTCCACCTGGTGTCCTGGAAGCTCCCAGTAAACCTGGTGGGGAGCTCTGAGGCCTATCACCTCCTTCCTCCCATCTCCTGCCTCTTGCTCACTTTGAGTGGGGGGATGCTAGGTGTGAGTTGCCTTCCCTGCACCACCTCCTTGCTCTCCCATCACTGACTCCTTCTCCCCATGTCTGAAGCCTCCACAGACACACTCCATTCCTGGACGGGACTCCCTTGAGCTCTGGGCTTCCACAGGAATGGACCAGGACTGGCACGGCCACTTTGGGGCACGGCTGCCCTCGCCCCAGGCTCTAGGTCACCTGGCTGAGGACTGTGACACTCCCCAATTACAGTAGATTTCTCTCATCGTCAGCATTTGTTTAATACTTTTTCTATTTCTTCTCTCCCACCAGAGCTGAGGGCCCTGCCCACTTCTTCCTCGGGTGCTGTGCCGAGGGGCCCTGCCCCATCGGAAGTGCCTTTCTGGGTCCAGCATGAACTGGAAGGTGAGGAGGGCTTGGGTGTGATACCATCATTGCAAAATTTTACTCTGAGTAACTCTGGTTTGTCTTCAGATCACAGAAATCATTTGCCCTTTACAAAAATTACCCCAGGTCATTCATTTCAGAAGAATAGGATGATCCTGAATCATGGGCTTTTCCTTGAGTAGTCTCCTTTTTAGTACCATCAGGGTCCTAATTTGTATGTTTTAGGCTTCATTCAAGTTGGGAAGTACCAGGTGATTCCCCACACCCTTAGCAAGCTGGCCTTTGAGTCCTCCTAGCCAACAATAAAAAAGCTCACCCGACAAAACTAATTGCATTGCAGCTGCTTGGAAAAATAGGAAAATAAGTCAAAGAGCCTGTTTACTCTCCCCCTCTAGATATGATCGCTCCTGATGGTACTTCCTTCCAGATTATTTTCCCCTTGTATGGCCACGTGCAATCTCAAGTTACCATCTCCCTGTGTGCTTCCACGTCAGGGATTATAAGCATTTTCCTCGCTGCATCTACTGGTTTCTTAGTGCAAAGAGAACTGGAAAGATCTGGCAGCAGGATCTGGAAGCTCAGAGAGGTCATTCCCCTCCCACTCTCCAGCTCTTTGTTTGTTTGTTTGTTTGTTTGTTTGTTTCTTTTTGGGTCACACCCAGCAATGCACAGGAGTTACTCCTGATTCATGCACTCAGGAATTACTCCTGGCGGTGCTCGGGGGACCATATGGGATGCTGGGAATCGAACCTAGGTCAGCTGCGTGCAAGGCAAACGCCCTACCCGCCGTGCTATTGCTCCAGCCCCTGTTTGTTTGTTTTAATTTTTTATTGTATTGAATCACTGTGCGATATAGTTACAAGCTTGCATGTTTGCGTTATAGTCACATAATGATTGAACACCCATCCCTCCACCAGTGCATATTCTCCCCCACCAATGTCCCCAGTATACCCCCCCTTTCCCACCCTCCCACTCCCTCTATGGCAGACAATTTCCCCCATACTCTCTCTCCTTTTGGGCATTATGGTTTGCAATACAAGTACTGAGAGGCCATCATGTTTGGTCCTTTATCTATATTCTGTACACATCTCCCATCCTGAATGATCCCTCCAGTCATCATTAACTTAGTGATCCCTTCTCTATCCCAGCTCCTTTCTTCCCCCCACCCCCGCCCTACCCGCTCATGAGGCAGGCTTCCAACTATGGCGCAAACTTCCTGGTCCTTGTATCTACTGTCCTTGGGTGTCCGTCTCGTGTTATTTTATTTTACAGTCCACAAATGAGTGCAGTCCTTCTATGTCTGTCCCTCTCTTTCTGGCTCATTTCACTTAGCATGATATTCATTTCACTTAGCAAATGATACTCATTTCACTTAGCAAATTTCATGACTTCATCTCTCCTAACAGCCGCATAGTATTCCACTGTGTAGATGTACCACAGTTTCTTTAACCAGTTGTCTGTTCTTGTATCCCCCAGCTCTTTGGAGCACAGAACTGGTTGGGGGGGCGGGTACCCACCCCCAGGAGGCCTGTGTGAATGTCCTCTGGGATGAGCCTAGCAGGCATTGAAGTTTTCTCTTTTGGAAACATGAGGGAATTTGTTCAGCTGGTATTGGGTTCCTGAGTTCAGCTGGGGAGTGCTGGGAGTGGGCAGGAGGTGTGGACTATTGGGGGTGGGCTGGGGATTGCTGGCCAGGGACTGGCAGGAAAGAAATCTGCTAGCCATATGCCTGCACCACACCCACCCCAAGCCCCATAAGTGACCTTTCCCTCCCCCTGACTAGTGACAAGGGTGGGAGCATGACCCCGTTTTCCTCACGACTTGGGTGTGAGGAGAGAGTCCCCCGGACTGAAGTTGTTATCCACAAGTGTCAAGCCAGGCACAGAGCAGGTACTCTCCGCATGGGGGATGGGGGGAGTGGTCAGCACCCCGGATTTGCCAGTCATAAGGATACCTCCTTGTGTATAGTTTCCCAGCCTCCCCAGTTTCTAGGACCCCACCTGGCACTGCCAGAGTTGGGGATGCTTCGGAGCTGCACCCCCAAAGGAAGGACCTTGCCCCGGGCCAGTCTTGGAAGGACTCGGGGGTCACGTCCAGGCTGTGTTTGAAAAATGTGGGTGCCCTGACACACCCCAGTAAGATCCAGTCCTCCCCCCTTCTTGAAGGTTTGAGAGGTCCCGGAGGGGCTTGTTAGCAGGAAATCAAGGGATGATTTTTCCACCGCTGAAACATGCCAGTAGGAGGCTGGGACTCGGCCCTCCCACCCTGCGCCTCAGCCCTTGAAGGATCCTTGAACTCAGCCACCCTCCTCTGCCCTTTCTCAGTCCCCAAACTCTGGCATCTTGTCACCTCCTTGGCAGGGCTTCGAAGAAAGCAAGTAGACACCGGAACCCCGTGGCTGTGGCACCTTGGGTGCTGGTTCCCATCACAGTGAGGGATGGTGTTCCAGCAGGGGCGAAAGCGAAGTTTCTGGTTTCTATCTGGAACGGGGGGGAGGGAGGGCCCCAGGACCTGGGATACAGACACGTGTGCTCCACCGTTACAGCTCTCCGGAGCCTCATCCACAGAAAGGCAGGAGTTGGGAGAGGGAGGCTCATGCTTAGTGTGTGCTCAGCTGGCCCAGAGAATCCTAAGGGGTTAGAGCAACCAAAGGGGCGTTTTTGGCCCCAGGGGGGATCCAGTAACATTACCACAAACGTGCCTCTCTTCAAGCCTGGCTGATCCATAAGGAGTCAGCCTCAGCTTTCAATACAAACTTTCGGGGCCGGAGAGATTGGACAGGGGTTAGGATACTTGTCTCGCACGCAGCGATTTGCCGGTTCCCTACCCAGAGGGCCCCCTGAGCCCACCAGCAGTGATTCCTGAGCACAGAGCCGGGAGTCAGACTTGAGTGTGGCCCACCTCAGACAGGAGGCGACAGGCATGGGGGGATGGCAAAAAGTCACATTTAGAGATTTACTGTGTTGATTTTTAGAGCTATTTTGTCTTTGCCTGCTCGGGGCTCATGGCTTAGGCAGAGAACCAGGAGGAAGGTGGGGGTCCAGCCTCCCTTGGCAAAAAGCAAACTCCCTCCAAGAAAAAAAAATGGGGCGGGGGCAGGGGAAGCTCAAAAAGTGAAATGACGCGGGTAGGGCGCGTGCCTTGCATGGGTTCGATTCCCGGCATCCCATATGGTCCCCCTGAGCACCGCCAGGAGTAATTCCTGAGTGCATGAGCCAGGAGTAACCCCTGTCATCGCTGGGTGTGACCCTAAAAAAAGGAAAAAAAAAATTGAAATGACCGACCCAAGTGGCCCCGCCTCCCTGCTGTGACCTGTGCAGGGATATCCTCTAGCCTTGGGAGCAGGGCCCCAGCCGCCAGGGACCTATCCGGGCTGAGCCTTCGTGGGTCGGGAGCGAGGTGGGCGTCAGGACCTTGGTGAGCGTATCCAGGCCGAGCACACTCGCACCCAGCACACCGGTTTGTGGCATTTCAGGTCCTGGAGCACGTGCCCCTGCTGCTGTACATCCTGGCGGCCAAGACCCTCATCCTCTGCCTGGCCTTTGCGGGCGTCAAGATCTACCAGCGGAGAAGGCTGGACGCCAAGGAGCAAAGCCTGGGGCCCGCCAAGAAGCAGCCGGCTGAGAGGAGGAAAGATGACTGAGCGGCAATGTGGAGGTACGCGGAGAGGCCACCAGCCTGGGGGATGGGGGGATAACCAGGTCCCTGGGGAGGTGGGCTGTGGGCCCACAGCGCTCCCCACCTGTCACAGCGCCCGGCTGGGAACTGTGTGGAAGCTGCAAAGTAGAGACACCCCCCACCCACCCATAGTTGTGCAGGACCCTGGGGGAAGGGGGTGGGAGGCTGTGGGGAGGGGGTCCTGGGTCCTGGGGCCCCTCTGCTGTCCTGGGGCAGAGGTCCTGGCCTCACCGGGAGAGGAACATGGGAGTTAACCCTCAGCGACCCTCAGAGCCAGCACCTGGCAGACGGCAGAATGGTTTGCTACAGGAAGTTCCCACCAGGGAAAAGAGGGACCGGAGTGATGGCACAGAGGGGAGGGCACTTGCCTTGCACGTGGTGGTCCTCAGCACCCCCGAAGGTGCCCCTGAGCCTGCCAGGAGTGATTCTTGAATGCAGAGCTGGGAGTAAGCCCTGAGCATCACTGGTGTAGCACAAAAAAAGAGAGAGACAGAGACAGAGACACAGAAAGAGACAGAGATACAGAGACACAGAGAGTTAGGAAAGAGACTGAGACGGGGCAGGAACAATAGCATAGTGGGTAGGGTGTTTGCCTTGCACACAGCCGACCCAGGTTCGATCCCCAGCATCCCATATGGTCCCCTGAGCACTGCCAGGAGTAATTCCTGAGTGTATGAACCAGGAGTAACCCCTGTGCACCACCGGGTGTGACCCAAAAAGCAAAAAAAAAAATAAATAAATAAAATTAAATAAAGAGAGAGAGAGAGAGAGAGAGAGAGAGAGAGAGAGAGAGAGAGAGAGAGAGGCTGGAGAGAGAGGAAAGAGGGGAAGGTGCTGGCCTTGCACCTGATCGGCCACAGTTCCATCACTGGCACCTCCTAGGGTTCCCTGAGCCCCACCAGGAGTGATCTCTGAGCACAGAGTCAGGAAGGAGTCAGCCCTGAGCACTGCCCAGTTTGGTCCCCAAACAAAAAGCTGCTGATTATCTTTTGGGGCAGGGGTGTTAGGAAGAGGGCATCCCCAGCACCGCTCCGGAAATCCAGGGGCCCTTCCTGGCCATTCCTAGCCAACGGACTTAATGTTTGACAGCTCAGGCCAGTGACTGTGATGCCTCCTGCACTCAGCACTGGGGGCCCACAGTGTGCCAGGCAGGGATCAAACTCAGGGCCTTGCATATCGCAGCATGTGCTTTAGCCCTTTGAGCTATCTCCAGACCCCTCACCTTCCCCCCCCCCCCAGTGTTCTATTGGCTGAAAGGAGCAGACTAGGTAGGGGGTGAGGGGGTGTTGTGGGGGAGAAAACAGCTAGAAATGGGAGAGGAAAAGGGAAGTGGCTTTCGCTGCAAAGGGCTTCAGGTTGGGGTGTTGAACTGCGTGACGGGAGCAGAGCATCTTTCCACACCAGGCACACACCAGGGAAGGTGGCAGGAGGCCCCCAGGCCCCACGCTGAGCTGGAAGGGACTCTGAAAGGACAGGGTGGAGGTTAAAGCGCCTTCCTTCCTAGCCTCATCTTGGATCTCCTTCCTGTGGCGGGGATAGGGAGGGATGGCTGTATCCAGTGGTGCTCAGGGCTCTGTGCTCAGGCATCTACCCAGCAGTGCTCAGGGGACCCCCTGGGTTGATGCTGGGGATTTGGAATCAGGGCCAGCACGTGCAAGGTTAAGGGCTTAACCCCATGCTATATCTCCAGCCCCTCTGTTGCTAACCTGGACATGACCCAACACACGGATTCATGCTCAGCCAGGACAGGAATTGTTTTAACCAAACTTTGTCCCTTTGGCATTTCCTTTCTAGATCTGGCTATCGAAATATCAGCACGGGTGGATGGGCCCCAGCAGAGCAGGAAAAGGAGAGAGACTTAATTATCAAATTATCAACTGTGTGTCCGAGGACAAACTCCAAACCCAGAGTTTTAACTTCAAATGATGAGAAGTTTTGTATGATCATAAAAGAGCTGGTATTTTTATTAAAGTAAAATACCTTTGTACAAAGGCTGTCTCTGGTCTTTGGGGAAAGGGTGAACGCCTCTTCTTCTTGGCCTCTCTTCTCTTTCTCTTTCCCTTTCTCTCTCTCTCTCTCTGTGTCTCTGTGTCTGTCTATCTGTCTGTCTGTCTGTCTCTCTGTCTCTCTCTCTCTCTCTCTCCCTCCCCCACTCCCTCTTCTTTCTGTCCCTTCCCTTTCCTTTCTTTCTCCTCCAAGGCAGACCTGAACGAGCCAATCTGGTGGGCGCTCATATTCATTTTTAGCACAGGTGCATTCTAGACTTGGAGATTGAAAACTCAAGTTTTGGAACTTGGAGCCCATCTAGCCAGCTCCTGGAACAGCTTGATAGAGGATAGCCTAGGATTGGACCCAACTGTTTTTTGTGTTTTTCTTTTCTTTCAAATTTTGTTTTATTTTCACCACAGTTTACAATACTATTTATGACTGGGCTTCTGAAATAGATCATTCCAGAAATACACCCTACCCCTCCACCATTGTCCCAGTGTCCCCTCCACACTTCTTATAGTGATATGTCCCCTACTGAGGACCAGTTCTCAGTTTCGGCTGCCTTGGGGCATTTGATATCCCCTGACTTGGTGTCTTTATATCCCACATATGAGAGTGATCGTCCTGTGTCTGTCCTTCTCCTGATTTCACTAAGCATGATACTCTCCAGATCCATCCATGGAGCAGCAGATGGGATGATTTCATCTCTTCTTTTAGCCGACTAGTACCCCATTGTGTATATATACCATTGTTTCTTTCCCCAGTTATCTATTTTTGGACACTTGGTTGGTTCCATATCTAGGCTATTGTGAATAGTGCTGAACATGAGGGCGCAGGTGTCTTCTCTGAGTAGAGTCTTAGGGCCCTTGGGGAAAATGCCGAGAATTGGAGTTGCTGGGTCAGGTGACAGCTCAATTCCTTGATTTTTGAGAAACAGTCATTGTGTTTTCCAAAAGTGCTAGGCCAGTCAGCATGCCTGCCATCAGTGAATGAGGGTCCGTTTTCCCCCACTTTCATGCCAACACTTTTTGTTTTGTGATGCGTGCCCATCATGCCAACACTTTTTGTTTTGTGATGTTTTGCTCTGTGGTAGGTGATAGCTTGTTGCTTTTTTGATTTGGAATTTCCCTACTGATAAAAGATGCAGAGAATTTTTTTCATATACCTTTATGTCATCTGTATATCTTCATTGAGGACATTTCTATTCAGCTCTTCCCCACATTTTATGATTGGGCTGGTTTTCCTTTTCTTGTAAAGTTGTACCAGTGCTCTGTGTGTCTTGGATATTAACCTTTTATAAGATGAGTGGTGGGTAAATACTCTCTCCCACTCTGTGGGATCTTTCTCTTTGGGTCACTATTTCTTTTGTGGTGCAGAAACTTCTTAGTTTGATGTAGTCCTATCTGTTCATCGTTGCTTCAGTTAGCTTGGCTAATGGCACTGAATCATTGAAGATGCCTCTAGATTGAGTGTGATGAATTGTTATACCTATGTTTTTGTCAGTATAATTTATGGACCTGGGTCTAATGTCAAGGTTTTTAATCCGTTTTGACTTGACTTTTGTGCATGGTGCTAGAAAGGGGCCTGATTTTGTTTGCGTGTGATTGGTTTTCCCATCACCAGTTCTTGAAGAGACTTTCCTTGCTCCACTTCATGTTTTTTGTCCCTTTGCCCAAGATTAACTGCCCAGGTACCTGAGGCCCTGTTTCTGTACCCTCAGTTCTATTGCATCGGTCTGAGAATCTGTCCTTATTCCAGTGCCACAGTTTAGATTACTACCACTTCTTAGTATAGTTTAAAGTTGGGAAAAGAGAATTCTCCCCTCTTTTTTCCTGTGATGCCTTATTTATTTGTGGCAGGGCAGGAAGAGTGGAAGGAGGTATTATTACTCCACATAAACTTCAATGGTGTTTGATCTATGTCTTTTAAAAGGTCTTGAGTATTTTTCTAAGAGACTGGATCAAATCTGTATAGTGCTTTGGGCAAGATTTTCATTTTGACATTTCAATCCTTCCATTCCATAAACAGAAGATGTGTTTCCACTTTCTTGTGTCCTCTTTTATGTATTTTTGTAGTGTTTGATATTGTACACCTTTTTAAAAATTGTATCACCATGAGAAAGAGCATTACAAAGTTGTTCATGATTGTGTTCCTGTTATACAATGTTCCAACACCCATCCCTCCACCAGTGAAATTTCCCAGCACCAGTGTCCCGAGTTTCCCTCCTACCCCTTCAAGCCACCCCAACCTGCCTCTATGGCAGGTACCTCTCTTCTCTCTTTCTCTTTCTCATTTTAGGCTTTATGGTTTGTGATACAGATGCTGAAAGATGATCATCTATATCCCTTTACCTGCTTTCAACACTCAGTTTTTCTTTCTTTCTTTCTTTCTTTCTTTCTTTCTTTCTTTCTTTCTTTTTCTTTTTGGGTCACACCCAGCGATGCACAGGGATTACCCCTAGCTCTGAACTCAGGAATTACTCCTGGGGGTGCTCGGGAGGACCACATGGGAGGCTGGGAATCGAACCCGGGTCACCCGCATGCAAGGCAAATGCCCTATCCTCTGTGTTACCACTTCTGTCCCAACACTCACTTTCTTGTCCAGAGTGATTATCTCCAACTAATATTGTCATAATGGACCCTCCTCCAGCTTAACTACCCTCCGTCTCCCACACCATTGACCCACCATTCACCAGTCCTCCTGGCCCATTTTCCCTGACCTTGGATGTTAGTTTCATATGTTATTTTTATATCTCACAAATGAATGCAGCCATTCTATGTCTGTCCCTCTCCTTCTGACTCATTTCACTCAGCATGATACTCTTCAAGTATATCCATTTATGGCAGATTTCATGACCTCATTTTCCCAAACAGCTGTGTAGTATTCCATTGTGTAGATATATTGCACACCTTTTATTTGCATAAGTCTTTCACCTCTTCTGCTAATCTGATTTTCAAGTACTTGGTTTTCTGAGGCACAATTGTGAACGGGGTTGTTGTTGTTTTAAATTTCCCTCTCTTTCGTTATTTGCATACAGAGAAGCTCTGGATTCTGCGCATTGATTTTGTAGCCTGCCACTTTCCTATACAAGTCTTTATTTCTAGGCGCTTTTTAAAAATATATATATTTTTTTCATTCTAATATTTTTTTTCTTTTTTTATTAGTGAAACACCATGAGGTACAGTTATAGACTTACAAATTTTGTGCTTGGGTTTCAGTTATACAATGATCAAGTGCCCATCCCTCCACCAGTGCCCATCATCCATCACCACGGGTCCCAGCATTCCCCCCACCCCCCATCCCCCCTGTCCCATCCTGCCTCTGTGGCAGGGTATTCCCCTTGTTCTCTCTCTCTTCTTTTGGGTACTGTGTTTTGCAAGAGAGGCATTGAGTGGCAATCATGTTTGGTCATGATAGAGTTCAAATATGGCAACATCTACAAGGGTGATTAAAGGTCGCCCCAAAAGCCTCTATCCCTCTCGGAAAGACTGGCAAGCTACCGAGAGTATTCCGCCCGCACGGAAGAGCCTGGCAAGCTATCCGTTGTGTATTCGATATGCCAAAACCAGTAACTGCAACTGGTCTCATTCACCTGACCCTGAAGGCTTCACCGACATGGCAGCACTGAGAAGGATGATAAAGGAGAGGCCGACAAAATCTCAAGGCCGACCTAGGCTGCCACAACGAAGGAAGACAAAAATGATCGTCTGTACTTTCAATGCACGTACGCTAGCATCAGATGCATCCATCGAGGATCTGATGGTACAAGCATGAATGATCAAGTACGACATCATTGGTCTGACCGAGACAAGAAGGCACGAATCTCACCATGCCGTTTTCAACACTGGAGAAGAATTGTTCCTCGGAACATGCGATAAAAGAGGTGTTGGAGGCGTCGGTGTCCTTGTTCACGCAAACTTGGCCAAAAACATTGATTCATTCGAATGCCTAACAACCCGAATCGGACGTTTACATTTGAATAGATGTGGCTCACTGCCTACAGTTTCTATCTTCGTTGTCTACGCACCAACATCTCATTATGATGAAAGAGAAATCGAGAAGTTCTACATGGAGCTAGAGAAGTTCTATAAAGAAGACCACACCTTCTACAAGATCATTGTGGGTCATTTTAATGCCAAGATAGGACAGAGAAGATCAGCTGAAGAACTTCACATCGGGACCCATGGCCTAGAATGGAACGAACAGGGTGAGAGACTGTCTGAGTTCATCATATCGACCAAGACCATTCATGGTAACTTACAGTTCCAGAAGGCAGAATCTAAACGATGGACATGGGAGTCTCCCGGTAGACGATTCCACAATGAAATAGACCACATCATATTCAATCGACGATTTTGCCTGACCGATGTCGCTGTTGTCCCAAAATTTCGAACGGGATCGGACCACCGTCTCCTTCGTGCAAAATTCTACTTCACAGAGCGGGGAGAAAGGGCTGCAAAGTTCAAAAAGAGAACTCCCAGAATGACCACCAACTGGGAACTCTTTGGTACTATTGCGGCAACATGGGAAGATGCCATTGTTGACAACATTGACGAGGAATACGATCGACTGGTTCAGCACCTCCATGAATGTGCGAGGAACGCCAAGAGAGAGATAGTCACAAAAAATCACCTATCTTCGAAAACTCTTGAGCTAATTCGCCACCATGGTTTGGCGCATGCCTCAGGCAACCGCAAGCTAACGTCCAAGCTCGCAAAGCAGTGAGAGATGCGATCAAGGAAGACCTCAAAGAGAGAAGAGCAGAAGTACTGGTAGATGCGGCAGAAGCCGGGAAAAGTATTCGTAATGCCCACCTGTCCTTCGCCAACTACAAGACCAAGATGACTGCCCTCCGACGTCCTGATGGATCCATCACATCCTCCAGAATGGCAATGGAGAAGATTATCCATGACTTCTACTCAAATCTCTTCGATAGCCATGTCCACTTGCCGACATACCAAATTCCACAGGATGGATATGTCATTCCCAACGTTCTCCCTTCCGAAATCCGACACGCCATTTCGTCGGTAAAGAAACAAACAGCAAATCGACGATCAACGGGAGGGCCTTTATGTTCCCGGAGCGAACAGATGCCATTGGGCTACACTAGCACGCGACAGGGACAAATGGAGACGTTACTGGCGCCCGCTTGAGCAAATCGCCGACTAATGGGAAGTTAAGTGATTAAGTGATTAAGTTTTGCAAGAGTGGCATTGAGTGGCAATCATGTTTGGTCTATAGACTACTTTTAGCATGCTTCTCCCACCCTGGGAGGGTCCTCACAACACCCTTTATTTGGTGCTCTCTTCTCTATCTGAGCTTCCTTTTCACCTAGCACGTGTGGCTGGCCTTCCAGTCATGGAGCAAAATTCCTGGTACTAATCTCAGCCATTCCTGGGTGTTAGTCTCCCTTTTTGTTGCTTTATGTTCCCCAGATGAATGCAATCTTTCTGTGTCTATCCCGCTCTTTCTGACTCATTTCTCTTAACATGATACTTTCCATGTAGTACCACTTGTATGTAAATTTCATAACTTCATCTTTTCTAACAGCTACATAGTACTCCATTGTGTAAATGTACCAAAGTTTCTTTAACCAGTCATCTGCTCTTGGGCACTCAGGTTTTTTCCAGATTCTGGCTATTGTAAAGAGTGCTGCAATGAACAAACAATTGCAGATGTCACTTCGACTATACCTTTTTGCCTCTCTGGGATATATTCCCAGGAGTGCTATAGCTGGGTCAAATGGCAGATCAAATTCTAATTTTTTGAGAATCGTCCATAGTGTTTTCCAAAAGGGTTGGACCAGCCGGCATTCCCACCAGCAGTGAAGGAGGGTCCCTTTCTCGCCACATCCGCGCCAGCATTGGTTGCTTTTGTTCTTGTGGATGTGGGCCAGTCTCTGTGGTGTGAAATGATATCTCATTGTGGTTTTGATCTGCATCTGTCTGATGATTAGTGATGTAGAGCATTTTCTCATGTGCCTTTTTGCCATTCGAATTTCTTCTTTGCGAAAGTTTCTGTTCATTTCCTCGCCCCATTTTTTGATGGGGTTGGGTGATTTCTGCTTGTGGAGTTTAACCAGTACCTTGTATATCCTTGATATCAACCCCTTGTCGGATGTGTATTTGGTGAATATCCTTTCCCATTCTGTAGGCTGTCTTTGTATTTTGGTCACTGTTTCTTTTGAGGAGCAGAAGCTTCTTAGTTTAAGATAGTCCCATTTGTCTATCTCTGTTTTCACTTGCTCGGCCAGTGGCGTGACATCTTTGAAGATACCATTAGCTTCAATATCATGGAGAGTGTTGCCGACTTTGTCTTCAATAAACATTATGGATTCTGGTCTGATGTTGAGGTCATAAATCCATTTTGATCTTACTTTTGTGCATGGTGTTAGGCAGAGATCTGAGCCCACTTTTTTGCATGTAGCCGTCCAGTTTTGCCAGCACAGTTTATTAAACAGGCTTTCCCTGCTCCATTTCAATTTTCTTGCCCCCTTATCAAAGATTAGATGATTATATGTTTGGGAGGAAATGTCAGTATATTCAACTCTGTTCCATCGGTCTGCAGCTCTGCTTTTGTTCCAGTACCATGCTGTTTTAATTATTACTGCCTTGTAGTAGAGTTTGAAGTTAGGGAGGTTGATTCCTCCCATTTTCTTTTTCCCAAGAATTGCTTTAGCTATTCGTGGGGGCTTATTGTTCCATATAAATTTCAGGAGTGTTTGCTCCATTTCTTTGAAGAATGTCATGGGTATCCTTATAGGGACTGCATTGAATTTGTACAGTGCTTTGGGAAGTATTGCCATTTTGATTATGTTTATTCTCCCCATCCATGAACAGGGGATATTTTTCCATTTCCTCGTGTCCTCTTTTATTTCCTGAAGTAGCTTTTGTAGTTTTCTTTGTACAGGTCCTTTACTTCCTTAGTTAAGTTGATTCCTAGGTACTTGATTTTCTGGGGCACAATTGTGAATGGG
The DNA here is from genome assembly GCF_029834395.1 of Sorex fumeus. Lineage (NCBI taxonomy): Eukaryota > Metazoa > Chordata > Mammalia > Eulipotyphla > Soricidae > Sorex > Sorex fumeus. Next base: position 26,866,487 of record NW_026606322.1, on the reverse strand, counting down.
ATTGTTTTCTTGATGTCACTTTCTTCTCTTTCACTATTTGCGTATAGGAATGCCATGGATTTTTGGGTATTGATTTTATAGCCTGCCACTTTACTATACAAGCCTGTTGTTTCTAGGAGTTTCTTGGTAGAGGTTTTAGGGTTCTCTAAGTATAGTATCATATCATCTGCGAATAGTGAGAGCTTAATTTCTTCTTTCCCTATCTGGATGCCCTTAATATCTTTTTCTTGCCTAATCGCTATTGCAAGTACTTCCAGTACTATATTGAACAGTAGTGGAGAGAGTGGGCATCTTTGTCTCATCCCTGACCTTAGGGGGAAAGGTCTCAGTTTTTCCCCATTGAGGATGATGTTTGCTGTAGGTTTGTGGTAGATGGCTTTAACTATATTGAGGAAAGTCCCCTCTATCCCCATTTTGGCAAGGGTTTTCATCATGAATGGGTGTTGGATCTTGTCAAATGCTTTCTCTGCATCTATTGATATGATCATATGATTTTTATCTTTTCTTTTGTTGATATGATGGATTATGTGTGTAAACTCACACAAGAGGGGGCACGGCACCCACAGCGGCAGTGGCTCTATCTCTCCCGCCACCCGCGTTCGGTAGTCTCACCCTTCTCCCACCCCAGGGAGGTCGATGGCGATGGTCAGGCAGAGGAAGGAACGAGGGCCAGGCTGGTAGGTATCAGTCGTAGTTTATTCTGATTCTCTCCTCATCTCTCCTTCTGTCTCTCTCCCCCTGCACAATCTACAGTCTCCTTATATCTCTCTCCAAGAGAATGGGGGAAACAATTACATATAGGTGTGGTCACAATCAATAGGGGTGGAGATCAACAGGGGTAGAAATCTTGGCCTCAAGGAAGACCACTCCTAGGACAGATCCTTCCTCAGCAGGAGGACCCACCCTAGAGCATAATGCAGGAGGACCCACCCTAGAGCATAATCCCATGGGAGTGCCTCTCCTCTCCTTGTCAGACAAGCTTATAAGAATATAATATAAATCATTTTGCATGGATACAGTAAGAAATATCTTAAACTTATAGAATTGCTCTCCTAGGGCCATCTCGATCTCAGACTACGGTGCTCAGGCCAGATAGTCTTTCCCACCCCTGGCAGGATCCTAGTCTTGTCGTTACCTTTGGATCATGACAGCATTTGTCTATGATCAAACTCTTAACTTATAGTTAAGAATCGTGGCACTTTGGCCTGGCCCATTTCGCTGCCAGGGTTGCTCACCGCTTGCCCTGGGTCCATTCAGTCCCTCGTCGGGACCCTGCTTTGGGGTGTTAGGAACTAAGGGCAACTGAGGCTTAAGTCGAGAAAGATGCCCGGGAGTGAATAATATTCAAGGCCAATCAAATCCTAAATTACAAAGCATAATGTTAACGGTCTTCCTGTATCTATACAAAAAGGATATTACTTTAAGGTAAACTATTCATAAGGCATAAGGAGAGGAGAAAGGCAATATTTCACTCATATATATAAAATCATAGATTTCTGGGAAACTGATCTTACAAATTAACAAAGTCTGATTAAGGGGAAAGCTGATTAACTGGGTGGGAAGGAGAGCATAGGGAAGACTGTTTACATGTTTACATGTAAACACAATGGAAGTGGAAGTGCCTCTGGAGCACTGTGGTGGGTGTAACCAGATTGATGGGTGTAACCAGATTAATGGGTGTAACCAGATAAATCTAAGCTTCTTGCTGAAGGACAAAGCAATGTTACCCAACATTATGTTGATTGATTTCCGAATGTTGAACCATCCTTGCATCCCTGGGATGAATCCCACTTGGTCATGATGTATGATCTTTTTGATGAGTTGTTGAATTCTATTGGCTAGTATTTTGTTGAGAATCTTCGCATCCATGTTCATCAGGGATATTGGCCTGTAGTTTTCTTGTGGTGTCTTTTCTTGTGGTGTCTTTGTTTCCTTTTGGTATTAGAGAGATATGGGCTTCATAGAAGCTGTTTAGGAGAGTTTCTGTTTTTTCAATTTCCTGGAAAAGCTTGAGAAGAACTGGCAATAGGTCCTCTTTAAATGTTTGGAAAAATTCGCTAGTAAATCCGTCTGGGCCTGGGCTTTTGTTTTTGGGAAGACTTTTGATTACAGTTTCAATTTCCTTGATGTGAATAGGTCTATTCAGGTACTCTATATCTTCTTGATTCAGCTTTGGGAGATGGTAGGAATCCAGGAATTTATCCATTTCTTCCAGGTTCTCGTGTTTCGTGGCATAGAGACTTTCAAAGTAGTCTCTGATGATCTCTTGAATTTCTTTAGTTTCTGTTGTGATATCCCCATTCTTATTTCTGATTCGATTTATTAGGGCTCTCTCTCTCTGTTTCTTTGTGAGTGTTGCTAGTGGTTTATCTATCTTATTTATTTTCTCGAAGAACCAGCTCTTGGTTTCATTGATCTTTCAGATTGTTTCTTTGGTTTCCATATCATTGATTTCTGCTCTAAGTTTTATGATCTCTTTCCTTCTGCCTGATTTAGGCTCTTTCTGTTGATCCTTTTCTAAGGTCTTGAGCTGTGAGGTCAAGTTGTTTATGTGCATCGTTTCTACCGACCTAAGATATGCTTGCAGAGCTATAAATTTTTCCCTTAATACAGCTTTCGCTGCATCCCATAAGTTCTGGTAGTTTGTTTCATTCTCATTTGTTTCCAGATATCTTTTGATTTCGTCCTTGACTTCGTTCCTGACCCACTCGTTGTTCAGCATCGACTTGTTTAATTTCCAGGTGTTTGATTTGGTTCTCCGTGTCTGTGTGTGATTCACTTCTATCCTCAGTGCATCATGGTCTGAAAAGATGGCTGATACTATTTCTATCTTCTTGATTCTGTTGAGGTATGTTTTGTGTCCTAGCACATGGTCGATTTTGGAAAATGTTCCATGCGTGCTGGAGAAGAATGTGTATTCTTTCTTTTTGGGGTGTAAAGCCCTGTATAGGTCCATAAGCCCTTTCTCTTCTATTACTTCTTTCAAAGCCAGTAATTCCTTGCTTGGTTTTGTTCTTGTTGATCTATCCAGAGGTGATAAGGCGATGTTGAAGTCTCCAAGTACTATTGTGTTGGTAGTGATGTCCTCCTTAAAATCTGTTAGCAGTTTTTTTAAATGTTTAGCTGTTCCCTCATTAGGTGCGTATACATTTAAGAGTGTGATTTCTTCCTGTTGTACGTATCCCTTGATGAAGAGAAAATACCCTTCACTGTCCCTTCTAATCTTTTTCAACGTGAAATTAATGTTGTCGGATACTAGTATGGCCACCCCAGCTTTTTTGAGGGAGTTGTGTGCTTGCAGGATTGTTTTCCATCCTTTGACTTTGAGTCTGTGTTTGCTCTGGCTATTGAGATGAGTTTCTTGTAGGCAGCAGAATGTTGGGTTCTGTCTCTGTATCCATTTTGCCACTCTGTGTCTCTTAACTGGTGAATTTAGACCGTTGACATTGAGAGAGAGAATGGTTATGGGGTTTTGTGTTATCTTTCTGTGCGGGTGTGTTGTGGTTGTAGGTTTTGTCTTTTCTTATAGTAGCCCCTTTAGGCCTTGCTTTAGGTTTGGTTTTGAGTCTATGAAGTTCCTGAGCTGCTGTTTATCTAGAAAATAGTGTACTGTTCCTTCGATTTTGAGGGAGAGTTTAGCCGGGTAGAGTATTCTTGGTGAAGCATTCATTTCAGTGAGTTTTTGGACTATATCTCGCCACTGCCTTCGGGCTTGTAGGGTTTCCTCTGATAGGTCTGCTGTGAATCTACGGGGTGCTCCTTTGTATGTGATTTCCTTCTTTGCTCTTGCTGCTTGCAGTATTGTGTCTCTATCAGCAGTATCGATCATTCTAACTATGATATGTCTTGGAGTGTTTTTGTTCAGGTCTCTTTTAACTGGCACCCTTCGGGCTCCTTGAACCTGAATGGCTGCATTGTGCAGCTCTGGGAAGTTTTCAGCAATGATTTGTTTGACAGTGTTTTTTTCATTGGGATTGTTTCCCTGAGCTTCAGGTAGTCCCATGATTCTAATATTGTTCCTCTTGGAATCATCTGCGAGGACTCTGATTCTCTGTAGAGCCATTTTGAGGTCCCTTGCCACTGTTTGTTGTTGCGTGTTTGCTTGGTGCAGCTGATCTTCCAGCTCACTGATTCTCTCTTCAGCTGCGGTCATTCTATTTTTAAGAGAAGAAACTGAGTTTCTCACTTCATCTATGGAATCTTTTAATCGTGACATTTCTACTCTCATTTCTTCTCGTAATTTGTCGATTTTTTCTGTGGTGTTACTGGCTGTCTATCTGACTGTTTCATTGAGTTGATTGAACATCTTCATGAGTTCGTATCTGAATTCTATGTCAGAGAGGTCCCTTAGGTGAGCTGTATTGACAGAATGTTCTAGATTGTTTTCGTTGTTCTCCCCTTGTGTTGGGGATTTTCTTTGTTTCTTCATATTGCTGAGTAGGTTGGGAACTAGATTCCTTGGAGACTAGGTTCCTTAGTATGGGAAAACAACCTGCGGCCACATAAGTGGCCGCCCGCCCGCCCACTGGAAAATAAGCCACGCCCACTTTTGAGGCCACGCCCACTTTTGAGGAGGCCACGCCTCTACAGAACCCTGGGTTTGGGATGAGATGGGCACCGCGGTCAGGAGTGAAGAGGGCAGGGCAAACGCTCAAAACTGCTTCTCTCCAGGCATCTCGGGAGACACCTGGGGTCCTGGATTTAGGATGAGATGGGCGCCGCAGTCAGGAGTGAAGAGGGCAGGGCAGACGCTCAAAACTGCTTCTCTCCAGGCATCTTGGGAGACACCTGGGGTCCTGCAGGGAAAGATGGAGGTCCCAGGGTGGCCAGCCAGCAGCTGAGCTGACCTGGATTTAGGATGAGATGGGCGCCAAGATCAGGAGTCTCTAGGAGCTTATTTGGTAGAGTCTTCAGGTTGTTCTAAGTACAGAATCATGTCATCTGAAATAGTGAGAATTTAACTTCTTTCCAATCTGGATGCCTTTAATGTCTCTTAATAGTAGTGGCGTGAGTGGTTGACATGGTCTTGTGCCTGAGGGAAAGTTTTCAGTGTTCTACCATTCAGTAACTGGTCACAGTGAAATTGCGTTTTCTGTCCATAGGCAGTGTTCTAGTTCCGTTTCCTATACTCAGGTGACCACTAGGGGGAGATGGTGCGCCACCAGCTGGAGTTCTTAGAGCCGGGATGTGGGGTGCTAGAGAGCGGATTCTTAAATTGTTGGGATGGGTTCATACAATGAGTGGCTACAGGTGGTTAGATAGATTGTTCAAGAACACAACCAGGACCCACTTGATCCCCACTCTCCAGCCAGTCTGTGGACTTCACAGAGAAGAAACTCAAAACATACTCTCCCCGGGGCTGGATAGCACAGCAGGTGGGGCATTTGCCTTGCACGCGGCGTGACCCGGGTTCGATTCCCAGCATCCCATATGGTCCCCCGAGCATGGAAAGGAATAATTCCTGAGTGCATGAACCAAGAGTGCATCGCTGTGCATCGCTGGATGTGACCCAAAAAGAAAAACAAAAAATACTCTCCCCACACAAGATTCTCTGGTGCCAAATTCACCCACTCAGTCCTATGAGGTACTTGCAAGACAGCTCAATATTTCTGTCCCCTTCTCTCTAGCACTGGAAGCCCCACTTTGCAACCCAAAATTAAAATACCTTCCCAGTTTCCCTAGGGCACAAGTTTGACCAGCAAGAATTCAATGGGAATGTGGTGTAGAATTTCCTGGAAGGTCCCTTCAAAGGAACAGATGAACCCTTCTTTTCTTTGATGCTGTCTGGAATGTGAATGCAGTGATCTTTTTTAGCATCCACTGTGGGCCATGAGGTAATTTAAGGATATGGAAGGAAACCAGTCTAAGATCCATGGAATCAAATGCTAGGACTTTTCTTCGATGATGATCATGGATCTGTTACCAGTGGAAGAATGGGCTGTCCCCAAAGCCTCAAGTCTCCTGGGTGGCTGCAAGTCAGCTGACTCCTGACTGTCTCACTTTGTCTATTGCAGGTGACTAAATTGACATAAAGGAAGAGAAGGCGGGTAGGAAGTAGCTTGAAAGGGGAGTGCTGACTCCTTCCAGCTTGATCCCCCTTGGGAAAGTGCATGGAGGAGAAGATTATGACTTGCATGACTGTCTACATGCCACTAGTCTCACAAGGCAGCCATCAGGCTGTGTCCAAGGTCCACTTGACCATCATGGCTTAGAAGTGAGTTCCCACACCCTGAGTTCTTGGGTAGACATAATCTCAGGCTAGATTGACAACTTGCTCCCAAAAAGAAAGTCAGTACTGATCTTCCAAGGCCCCTAGGTCCCCAAGTTCGCTGTCTAATCTTTGCAGAAAAGAATTTCAAGAAGGAGACAAATAGTGAAGCAAAGTATCTTTATTCAGGAAACGGGATGGGGAGAGCAACACATTCAAGGCCGAACCTAGGAATATGCATCTCAAGTTGAGATGCTGGGATGTGCTTTTCCAACACTTCAAGTTGAGATGCAGGTGGATCCTCAAGATATAAAACACTCCTTATTTGCTTCTGCAAAGTTAGTCTTATAGGGTTTTCACACACACACACACACACACACACACACACACACACACACCTTTAGCAGTTTCTATGTAGATAAGAATCTCTTCCTAGCATGTTGTCAAGGGTCTGGGAACTTCCAGTGACTTTTAATATTCTTTTATTTTTGTGCATTTGTTTTTGGGCCATGCCCCATGTTGCTCAAGGCTTACTCCTGGCTCTTTGCTCAGGCATCACTCCTGGTGGTGTTTGGGTAACCATATGAGATACCACAGATCAAACCCAGGTTGGCTACTTCCGAGGCAAGAGTCCTCCACTGTGTTCTATCACTCCATCCCTGGCCTTTTATATTCTTATCACTGCCTTTGTTTCTTTTTTCTTTTCTTATCACACCAAGATTTATCAAAGATTTATCAAGTTGTTCACACAGTTGTCTCAGTTATTAAATGTTCCATCACCAGTCCCACCACCAACATGATCTTCCTTTCACAAGTGTTTCCAGATTTCCACCCATCATCCTGATCTGCCTACTTGTAGGTACAAATATTTATTTTACATTGTTTGTTATGACACAAAGTCAAATGGAATTATCAAGACGTAGGTCAATGAGTCAATTTGTGATCATTGTTACATCTCAGGATGATGTTACTAGTCAGTATCTGAGAATCTGTCGTGCTGGTTAGGGCTAGCTGAGCCTTCTATGTTATTGTTTAGGCTCGCTGAGCTTAGTGGGCATCTATGCAACTTCCCCATCAGATTTTCTGTCATCCTACTGGGCTGACATAACTGTGAAATTTAGAGCTGCTGCATGACTGTGTATGCGGCTGTGCAGTCCAGGAGCTATAGATCTGAAACAATTTGGTGTCTTGGGCAGATTTGGTAGTTTCATAAGAAGCTGGGCTTTTTTTAATGTCCAATAGTGTTGAGTGTGGATGCAGGATGCTTTAGGCAGAAAGGGGAGTCTACCTGCTCACATTCTGAGAAGAGTCCAGAGTTTCAGCCCAGGCTGCTCCACCTGGGAAAAGCCAATGGCATCGTGTTCTTTTGGAGATTAATTGTAGAACTGGGCTATTTCTCTGCCTTTATTTATGTCCTTGGAACTTCTCCTTTTGGACAGAAACTAATTCTAGTAGCCTTAGTTTCTCCAACTCAGTGGGCCTCTAGTCTTCTTGAATTGATTTCTGTCTCTGTGGTTTTGGGACACAATGACTTATTGTCCACATTGCCAGGGCCTCACCTGTCTACTGGCCTATGTACAAGAGATCTGTCATATTAGCCCTGAGCTCCTACTGTGTCATACTTCTTGGTATGACGGTGTGGGGTCGTGGGGGAATGGGTTGCTATTTGGCTTAAATCTCATGTAAGTCGAAGTCTCCACTCCTCCCAAAACCAGCTAGAGATGGGTGTGAGGACATCCTAGTAGGAAGATGTGGATTATGCTTCCTTCAGGGTGAACACGCCCCTTGCAGATGTCCATGACCACCAGATCCACTGTTTCCATCTGCTAAATGATTTGTGTCCTGTGTAGATTGAGGGCAGTTTTCTGAACTAAATGAGGTTGTGTATGTGAAAATGATGTGTGTGCGTGCGTGCGTGTGTGTGTGTGTGTGTGTGCGTGCGTGCGTGTGTGTGTGTGTGTGTGTGTGCGAAGCAATCACAAATGGAAGACACATGTGCCTCCCGAGTTGGTAGCTACCTTGATTGGCACCATTGGGTGCAACTCCAGGGGAATGGTGCTGGACCTTTCTTGGGTGGACAAGGTCAGTCAGGGGGCATCTGGCTCTAAAGGACCCTCTTTATTTCTGGGCTCTAAAGGATGTCACCATAGTTCAAAGTGTCTCTTGGTCCTATGGTGGAGGGGATGGCTAGAGATGTCAGGATGGACCATTAGCTGGATAACTGGACACTGATGTGCTGAAATCTTCTAGAAGGCTCTGTACATGTGAAGGGGCTGTGCATCCCTCTACACTGTTTCACACTATGTGCCTCTCCTAAGTGCTCCCAGAGACTAGGGTCCTGTCCACCCTCCTCCCCATCCACCCTCTTGGAAAAAAAGTGTATCATTAGTTTCTTAAAATGTTACAGTGGTCTTAAAATGCCAAAGAGCAAAGTTTCCTTTAATCAAAGTATCTTGAGTTGTAACTCTGTCCTGTAGCACTGTCCTCCCTTTGTTTGATTTGCTCAAGCGGGCAACAGTAACGTCTCACAACAAATTGTGAGACTTGTTGTTACTGGTTTTGGCATATCAGATACACCACAGGGAGCTTGCCAGGCTCTGCCGTGCAGGTGAGGTACTCTCAGTAGCTTGCTGGGCTCTCCGAGAGGGATGGAGGAACCAAACCCATGTCGACCACATGCAAGGCAAACACCCTACCCGCCGTGCTATCGCTCCAGCCCTTTTGATAATACAATATAAGGTAAAGGTAAAGGCCCTCCCGTTGATCGTCGATTTGCTCGAGCGGGCCCAGTAACGTCTCCATTGGAGATATAAACAAATTTAATTGCTCCTGAAAAGAAAGTGCGTGTGTGTGTGTGTGTGTGTGTGTGTGTGTGTGTGTGTAAAGATTGGTATGCTAAGGAAAAAAAATTTTTCAGATTGAACAAAGCATTTCCCACATTCAGTCTTTCCACAGGTGGATCCCACCCTTAAGTTGTGTCCACTTTTATTATTGCCCAGTATTTTAAAAAGAAAGAAAAGAAAATCCAGAACTTTCCTTAAATTTTTCATTTCATTTCATCATCCTGTTAATCGTCGATTGCCTCGAGCAGGCCCCAGTAACGTCTCTTTCATCCTAGCCCTGAGATTATATTCACGGCTCTTTAGGAGAATGAGACCCATCATTGTTACTGGTATTTGGCATATTTGGTAGGCCACGGGGGGTTTGCCAGACTCTGCCCTGTGGGCAGGCTACATTCGATAGCCTGCAAGTTTGTCCAAAGTAGGAATGAGGTAATAAGATGTCACGCGGCCGCAAATGCGGCCGCGCGGTTCCGGGATCTGGATTTTATAGTCTCTGAGTCTTGGCCGCTGATGGGATTACACGGCACCAGGGGGCCAGGTGGTGGGTGTGACCCACGCCTACTGGAATTTGGAGGATCTGGGTGGAAGATGCTCGACTCCAATTCGAGTAGGCTTGGAGGTCTCGGCCCCGGAACCCGCGTGGCTTTGTCCCTCTGCCAGTACCTTCATGTGTGCGGAGAGTGGTCTCAGCATGGTGGAGTCTTTCCTCCCCGCCCCGACCGGGGCTCCAGCAGCCGAAGACCTCCAGGACCAGCCACCACCATGCTGAGACCACTCTCCGCACACATGAAGGTACTGGCAGAGGGACAAAGCCACGCGGGTTCCTTAAATATTGGGTGGGAAATTAACTCAGGGACATTGGAGTTCATCAAGGACTAATGAATCCGAATAACTAATCCTGCCCCTTCACCAGGACGTATATGACCCCAGCAAAGCGTTTGAACACCATTAGCCATAATTTGCTGATAGTACACTGAGCGTCAGAGAAGTAAAGTGATTTGTTCGAGGTCTCAGCTTTAAGAAACTGGAAGCTTAAGATCCAAATAAATCTCTCTAATTCCCAAACCCCAATGTTAGCTTCTATGGTTAGTTAAAACAGCATTTCTCACTTAGGTGCCCTCTATTAGTTGACCTGGCCACCCCTTAAAGGAGCCCCGTGGAACTGGTTACATAGAGCTTCTTCCCTTTCTGCTTTTTAATTTTTCCCTGATGAGACCAGGGCTCAAATGAATAGAATCTTATGCACATCTTATTAGTGTTTGGTTTTTAAACAAAAACAGCTCTCCTGGGTTTATCTTGCCTTGAATAAGCTTTTTCCCTCACTCAGAACAAGTCAATCTGCCTGGGTTCGTGCTAGGTTGAAATACACTTTTTATGTGGCATCCAATAGAGACAGCCACTTGGTCGCAGATGTGTGGTTCGATGTCAGTCGCCAGTCTTGGGAGGTGTGAACTGTGTGAGTGAGAAAGAAAGACCTGGACTTCCTAACAAGGCCAGTTTGGAGGTCAGATACAGGGACTGCAGAATCTGGCGCCCTGCTGACCTCATGGTCTGCGTTCCACCCTCTGTAACCTGGGGGCAATGTTAGGCCCTACTCAGTGGGTATGTGATAAGGAGGGAGTGGGCTGCTTGTTAGCAGAAGGCCAGTATGCATGAAGAAGGTGAACAGAGTGGGGCTGGAGCAATAGCGCAGTGGGTAGGGCGTTTGCCTTGCACACCGCCGACCTGGGTTTGATTCCCGGCATCCCATATGGTTCCCCGAGCACCGCCAGAAGTAATTTCTGAGTGCAGAGCTGGGAGTAATTCCTGTGCATCGCCAGGTATGACCCAAAAATCAATAAATTTTTTTTAAAAAAAAGGTGAGCAGCACTGTACACTGTCCTCCCATTGTTCATGGATTTTTTTGAGCGGGCCCAGTAATGTCTCCATTAAGTGCCTTAACCCCTCATGAAACTATCATTGAAACTATCACTTTAGTTTCTATAGTTTCAAGACAATGAGCTTGGGAAATGAACACAGCACTTTGCTCTTTTTCACTCACAAAGTGGAAATGTGCCACATCTGAAACTTCCTGGTGGGTGTAGAGGCAATTCATCAGTCTGTTCCTAGATAACACATCCAATGACAAATGCCACAGAAGTCCACTACTTAGTTCCTGGAAAGCACAGAGTATCTATTTTCATCTGACAAGAAACAGCGGTCCCTCAATCAGCATGGGTTTGCATCACATGGATCTGCTTCCAAGCCAATTTTTCTTGTGAGCAGATGACTACACTTATAGCCTCAAAAAACAACACAGTGCCATAAATGCAGTTTCTTATCCTTGGGATTTTTTTTAAATAGTGTTTTCTTTTCTCTAGCTTACTTTATTTTAAAAATACAATAATTAATAGCACGGTAGCATGGTCCTCCCATTGTTCATCGGTTTGCTCGAGTGGACCCAGTAATGTCTCCATCATGAGACTTGTTGTTACTGTGTTTGGCATATCAAATATATCACGGGTAGCTTGCCAGGCTTTGCTGTGCAGGCGAGATACTCTCGGTAGCTTGCCAGGCACTCCGAGAGGGGGGGAGGAATTGAACCCGGCTCTGAGGGGTCGGCTGCGTGCAGGGCAAACGCCCTTCTGCTGTGCTATTGCTCTAGCCCAGGTCTCAGAATGGAGATGTTACTGGGCCCGCTTGAGCAAAATCGATGAACAACGGGAGAACAGACAGTGATAATAATTAATAGATACAACATACAATACATGTTAGTCATCTGTTTCTGTTCTCAGTAAAGGGCTTTGTCAACGGTGAGCTAATTAGTAGTTACGCCTGGTGGAAGTCAAAAGTTAGACATGGAAGATGGGAATCCCAACTCCCATATTCAGAAATAAGTGATATAGATGCAAAAATTCATGGACATACTGGACCCCCAGATAAAAACTCCTGAAGGGGCGGGCCCAGTTCTACCCTCCTGAAGTCCCAGAAGATGCACCCAAAGCCCACAGCTGTTGTCTCTGTCGCCAACCCGAGTCCACCGTCTCATGACTGAGCTCTGCAGAGAAGCCAAGCTAATGAAATCTTTAGGTACACTGATCTCCAGGCTGAGAACTCTGAGGTCTTCTCTGAGTGGGGGTAGGCAGCCTGCCTCCACCCTACCCCCATACTTCCGGAAGCTTTGGTGGCTACCACCACATCCCACCCTCACCACCATGTAAACTCATGGCCTTGTTATATATTCTGGAGTGCCCAGAGCATACGGCCATATTCTCAGTCAGGAGACGCCTCCAAACTCTACAATACTGACACCCCGGTAGGAGCACACCAAATTAGATGGAGAGAAACACAGAAGCCAATGAATATTACTAAACAAAAGTGTTAACACAGAAGGCTCAGCTAGCAACAATAGCAAATCCTTAGTAAATCCTCAGAGAAGGACTTAATGTCCCCATGATGAGATATAACAATTTTCACAAATTTTCTTTTTCTTTTTTTCTATAAAATTGCACTAGCCATTTAGTGGTAACAAGCAATAAAAAGTAAATTATTTGGGCCTGCTAGGGGGCTAGGCTTGGGGGGTGGTTGGGAAAATGGGGACCATGGTGGAGAAAAGATCATAGTGGTGGTGCGGTTGGGAGTGGAATATTGAGTTCCTGCATTTTTAAATGCATTACAAAAAAACCTTGTAAACCACGGTGTTTAAATAAATGGGGTCGGAAATGAAATACATAGTGAATTATGCCGGGACTTCAGGAGAGAGTTAGAGCAGGAGACAAAAAAAACTGATCCTGGTCACTGGGACTTAGAGTCGAGTCTGATAGAAGTTGGATCGAAATTTTCCTAAGTGGGGACTGGAGTGATAGCACAGTGGGTAGGGTGTTTGCCTTGCACATGGCCAACCCGGTTTCAATTCCCAGTGTCCCATATGGTCCCCTGAGCACTGCCAAGAGTAATTCCTGAGTGCAAAGCCAGAAGTAACCCCTGAGCTTCGCTGGGCGTGACCCACTGTCACTGTCACTGTCCTCCTGTTCATTGATTTGCTTGAGTGGGCCAGTAACATTGTTGTTACTGTGTTTGGCATAGCGAATACATCACGGGTAGCTTGCCAGGCTTTGCCATGTGGGCGAGATACACTCTGTAGCTTGCCGGGCTCTCCGAGAGGGGGGGAGAAATTGAACTCTGGTGGCTATGTTGGCCGCGCACAAGGCAAATGCCCTACCCAATGTACTATCACTCCAGCCCTAGAAAGTAAAAGGTAAAGGTAAAGGCCCTCCCGTTGATCGTCGATTTGCTCGAGTGGGCCCAGTAATGTCTCCATTGGAGACTTTGTTGCTCTGTGGCGCAATGGATAGCGCATTGGACTTCTAGCCCCAGAAAGTAAAAGAAAAAAAAAGATCGTAAGTGATATTTCACACCCTAGTAAAATTCTTTCAATTGTAAAAGCACTGCCTGTAAATAAAATTTAATTATGTATTTAATTGAGGCAGGCAGGTTTTGGCAAGGATTGATAGGGGAGCATCCCAAGCAAACCATCCCAAGCCTCTCAGAGGCCCCTCCTGAACAATCTCAGCCAACCAGGCTGGGTGCAGTGCAAGGGCCTGAGGATGCAGTTCTGCCTGATCCCTGCAGTGCCAAGGACCACTCAGGTCAGCTTGGCAGTACTCAGGGTGCTCTAAGGCCATGCTCAGTGATGTTCAGGAGGACCATGTGGTACGAAGGATCAAACCTGATTGGCCACTCATTAGTGGAATATAAAATAACATCACACGAGACTGGCACCCAAGGATAGTAGAGGCAAGGGTCTGGAAAATTGCTCCATAGTTGGAACCTGTCTCATGAGCTGGGGGAGAAGGCAGCTGGGATAGAGAAGGGATCACTAAATCAATGATTGTTGGAGGGATCGTTTGAGATGGAAGATGTGTGCTGAAAGTAGATAAAGGACCAAACATAATAACTTCTCAGTATCTGTATTGTAAACCATAATGCCCAAAAGTAGAGAGAGTATGGGGGAAATTTTCTGCCATGGAGGCAGGGGGGATGTTGGGAAATGGAGGGGATACTGGGGAGATTGGTGGTGGGGAATGTGCAATGGCAGAGGAATGGGTGTTTGATCATTGTATGATTGTAACTCAAACATGAAAGCTTGTAACTGTATCTCACAGTGATTCAATAAAACAAACAAACAAAAAACCTGATTGGCAGCAAGCAAGATAAGCACCCATACCTCTGCACTATCTCCCTGCAAAGAGATCGGGAGAGACTTTTTCCCAGCAAGGAGATATTTCAAAAGTATATTTAAAACAAAGAAAGCTTTTAGAATATAAAAAATAGGGGCTGGAGAGATAGTCCAATAGGGAGAGTATCTACCTTGCATATATCCCCACCCTTGGTACCACATATTGTCCCCCAAGCCTACCAGTAACAATCCCAATAACAGAGTCAGGAGTAAGCCCTGAGTACCACTGGGTGTGGTCCCAGAGTCAATTGATTTCATTAAACACAAAAGTAAAATAATGGCACCATAAATCCTTACACCCTACATCAGCTGCAGCCCCCAAGTTCGGACAGGATAACTTTGTAGCAGTCATGTCTCAGTGATCAGAGGTCACAATATAAGTCTGGGAGTTTTATGCTTTCCTATATCTCATGATCTAAGAGTACCATTGGAATTCTTTGAGTTAAGGTGGGAATTGCTTTAGTAAAGAATCATGCATGGACCTTCTGCTCATTCTGTCTTTTCCCCATCAAGTCTTGTACCATTGCCAACTAGAGCTTCCTCAAGTCCCTTCTTGGAACCACTAGCTTGACCTCTTCAAATGCCTCTTTCTTGCTCTCTACCACCTTGTCATCAAGAAAAGGAAAAGGAAAAAGTCTGTTCCCTTACTTACTGCCTGGACTGCATCTCCCAAGGATGGCACAATGGATTGTTTTGGTGAGCTAAGATTGGTTTGCACACCCCTTCATTTCAATGGCTTTTGTGAATTCCTAAACTTGATTTTCTTTTTCATTTTTTCAGGCTTCAGTTTTGAGCTCTGCTCACCTCGGGTCATCACTGACTTCCCATGTGCCAAGTTAGTTCAGAGCCTCCCTTTGACATTCTTTCTTGAGTGACCTTAATAAGATGGCAATCAAGATCCCTAACTGACCAACAAGCTTTAATGAAATCTCCAGTTAAGCACCTTGCCAATACCTTCAGGAACCTCAGTCCTCCCAGCATCCTTGAGCAGGTCACTGATTAAATATCTTTGGCTGTTCTGGTCCACAATGGTGGCCAACAGTGTTGGTTTAAAAAAAAAAAAAGACTCTGCCCTGAGGGTTGGTCCCACCACCGGAGATTCACTCTTAGGAAAATTTCCCAAGATAGTAGTTTTCCCATCTCCGTACCTTGTTTGTCAGTATTTTCCATTTGCTTGGGTTGATCCTTTCAATCCCTTTGCTAATTAAGTCACTGAAAAGTATGTATTGATAGGAATAGATTGTATCAGTGGAGTGCAGACAAAACTCCTTTCTGTTGTTGATGACAAACCATTTCAGAGAAGACCAGGCTGAGTCTAAGGGGTTCAAGTAATAGTAAGGGGATGGCAGAGAGAGCATCTCATGGCCGTGGGACCTGGCCACCTCCGGGCAGCACACAATGCCTGTTAAGTTAATGGTGACTTGGCCCTGGACCTTGAACTCCTTGTCTTCCATCGGCTTCATCTCTTCCTGTTGCATTCTCCCTTTGACCACAATGGCACACTTCCCATAGGCCCTCTTCGTTATATCACAGAACTCAGAGAAGAGGTTGTCCTTTTGTTTCATGGATAATTCATCTCTGAGGAACATCCTGTACTTCCAAGGCACCCACCCGTGGCTGCCCCCACCGTGCACAATGCACCAAGTTGGAGTCTGCATGAAGTAGCCATCATGAAAATCTTCCCCGGTGACGAGACTTTCTGGGATATCCGTCTCTCCGAAGTACACAGTCTTGAATCCCTCATGCTGGAGTGTTCTCAGGGTCTTCAAATACTGAAGGCATTGCTTCCTCTTGAGGCCATCAAACGCACTTCTGTTAATGATGTTTCTTAGGAGAGGGTTTACGAAGGAAACCATAGTGGCTCCTCAAATGTTCTGAGAAGTTTTCTGTCTCTATCCATGGCAATCTGGAAAGAATAGGGTGATGACCTCATAAAGGGCTTCCTTCCAGCTGGGTCAGTGCCATAGCTACACGTTGGATTTCAGAGCCCTGTGGAGCAACATACTCAGAACAAACCCCACCTAACTTGTGTAAGATAGAGACCCAGAAGAGTATCCCATATAAAATATTGCTTTGATACCCAATCTACAATGAGTTTGGGGTATATTTCCCATTGTGTTCATTTTTAGGGTTGCCAAGGTAAAATACCACAGACCAGTTGACTTAAATGGACATAAATTTCTAGACTGGAAGTTTAAGATCAAGGTGCCAACAAGTCTGGTACCTCCTGAGACTTCCCACATTGCTTTGTGGATGACCACCTTCTCATTGTTTCTTCACTGGAGTTCTCCTATGTGTTTTACTAATTTTATCCCCTTACCAGGAGACCCATTCTTTTGCATTACAGTCCACCTATGTTACCTCATCTTACCCAAATCATCTCTTTGAAGATTCTTCTTCCAATAGAGTCACATTTTGGGGTTCTAGGAGCTGGGTTCTTTAGCATAGATATTGGGGGTGTGACACAAGTCAACCCATAACAAAAATCTTTTAACACTAACGAGACATACTGTGGACTCTTCCCATTCAGTTCATTTGGACGAAGAGGAATATTTACATTAATCCATTCCAAAAGTATCTATTGAGAACCTTCCATGCAGTAGATGGTGTGTCAGTTACTGAGTACTCTCATGACAACATCCAGTGAGGCCGGAATATATGTGGTGGGTGTACATGCAAGAAGACTGTCCTGGCTGCATGCCCCCTTTCACTGTCAAACGTAGGTTATCGAGGTGGAGGAAGGAGGGTGTAGGAAATAACCGAAGAAAGTCTGGATGTTCTGCATGCCTACCACTCCCAGGGACTATCATTTCTTGAGTTAATTTCCTATCCCATCTGGAAAATGTTTTGAATTTTAAATACTTTTTTCTTTTTTTCTTTTTGGGTCACACCTGGCGATGCTCAGGGGTTACTCCTAGCTCTGTATTCAGGAATCACTCCTGGCGGTGCTCAGTGGACAATATGGGATGCTGGGAATCGAACCCGGGTCAGTCGCATACAAAGCAAACGCCGTACGCACTGTGCTATCACTCCAACCCCAGTGTTACATACTCTTAAGGTAAAACGGCTATTGACTTCACACCCTAGTTGCCTCTTCAGTTTGGCCTTGTTGGCATTTTCTTGTTCTCTTTTTCAGACTGTGCAGAACAGATTCCTTCCATTGAGAGTGTGGACAAAGTTCTCAGGTCCTTCACTTGACTGTTGCCTGGATAAGAATTTTTTCCTTCCACAATTGTTTTCTTGGGACTCAAGTTGAAGCTGTAGTCTTGTTGACTATGCCAACAAGAAGATTCCGAGGCCTTTGCTTGCCTGTCTTTATATGGGTTTTTCATCAGAGCGGGGAATGCCAGGATGTGGTGGGTGCGAATGTGGTCTATCTCAGTATTTTGAGGAGGAGGGAATTGGAGCACAAGGGCTGGGAGCAGAAGTTCTGCTATTGGAAAATCCAGCGTCAGATACTAGTTCCAACCCTTGTGAGTCTTGATCTTCTCATTTAAAAAATGGGGGAAATATGGTAAAGTTAAAAGGTGAGGGCGAGAGACCAAACAATCAATCCTTAGGCACAGATCTTCTTGTTGCTAATGTTGAGAGAGACGAACTAGAAAGACAGACCCTAATTGAGCTTATTAGAAGTGGTTGAGAAGAAATAGAAAAGTCACAGAAGTCAAGAAGAAAAAAATCCCACACACTGGAAAGAACAAAAATTGAAGACTGAGGTTCCATGTTGACATAAAATAACTTGTTCTTATCATGGCAAAACGGAAAACGTTCTTTCTTCCTCGTCTTCCTTCCTTGTTTTGTAGGCTCTATTTTCCTCTCAACATCATCATCAAATTTTGAATGCACCCAAGTTCCAGGTTCAGATAATTCCAGAAAGACGAGAGTCCTACCATCATTTTCCTCCAGGAAGGCACCATCTTGTGAGCATCAACAAAGAGTCACAACGGAAGAAGAGGAGAAGGAGCTCTGGATGTTGGAATGCCCAGAGGAAGACCTTGCTATGGTAGCCTCGGCGTGAGAAATCCTTCAGACAGGGTGGCTGTGGAGAGGAACTGGCATTTCTACTGGGATCAATCTTCAAGGCGTTCCTGGGCTCCCTCTTCCAGAAGCTGGCAGGGAGTGAGCTACACTGACTGCAGTGATTATGCAGCTGCTGGCTGTTCAAGAATGAACCTTCAGAAAACTCAAAGGTTTCTTTGTTGAGGAGAAGAGAGGGGCCCAACAGAGACACAAAGATATAAATTCAAAGCAGGGGTCAGGAGGAGAAACCAATATCTCTGCCTGTGCAGGTAATCTCCAGGTTTGCTCATTGTTTTCCTGTGCTCATGAACTTCCTGTTTGCTAAGTCTCCTGTTAATTAAGCCTCTACTGTACCTGGATGCTGAGGTATTTCCTGTTACGGAAGGCCTCCCCCAGAGGACTGGGGTGGGGATGTCTGCTGGAAAACAGGAAGATCTGTTGACCCATGAGAAAACAAAATTATACAAAAAGTGTCCAATACTTTCAAGTTATAAACTAGACTTGTGCTGTAAATAATTCTAGTCACTTTTTTCTTTCTCTGAAACAAATCTCACAATGTAGATGTTACTGGTGCCCGCTTGAGCAAATTGATGAACAACGGAAGGATAGTGCTATAGTGCTTTTCTTTCTCTACCCATATCTCTGCGACAGTCTTCAGAGAGATGGCATGGGAATTAGTGTTTGTTGATTCATCCAGCTAACCATCCACTTGGGTAGAGCAGTATAGATATACATTCAAAAGAAGATGTTTGATTTATTTAAAAAAAATTTTTGGTTTTGGGGACACAATCGGCTATGCTCGGGGATTATTACTCCTGGATCTCTGCTCAGGGATCACTCCTAGTCAGGCTGAGGGGATTATATAGGATTCCAGTGATTGAACTGGTGTCTACTGCATGCAAGGAGTGTATCCTACCCTCTACACTATTGCTCTGGTCCCTTAATTTTTAAGAAATCACATTCTATAACTTATTTTGGTAAACTTGATAAGTCAAAGATACTTTTCTTCCATGTCATTAATACTGAAAAAAAAATCTCATTTTTCTAGTAAGATTAATTAGTTTGAAAACCCTGAGGTCCAAGTGTTCATGGTCTTGTGAGGAGAACAATACAATTAAGAGTTTCTAGAACATAGTGCACAGGGGGGTCGGGGGTAGAGTGTAACAGAAAAATAAATTTTAAGGACAAGTGAAAATGAAACTCGCATAAGACCCCTGACCATGTTCCTCAATATATGTACATAGGTATTTGCTACATACTATATAGAGACTTTTCAATATTCATCTAATTTCTATTTATACAGGGCTTTTTTTTTTTACTGAATTAAAGCTAGTTTATAGGTGTGCAAATGTTTGTATTTTCAAGAGTACAATGTACCATATCAGGCCCACTGAAGAAAGCCTCATTTTTTTAGTAGTTATATTCCATAATAAATATGGTAAGAATATTGACAAAGTTCTTACTTTGTGAACATTTAGCCTGCTTCAAGGTGTTTGCTATTTTAAACAATGCTATGATAAATATCTCTGTGCACCCTACAATAAATTTTCGCATAGACGTATAGACACATACACACACATACACACACACACACACACACACACACATGCAAATGACAGGGAAATGGAGTGGTTGAAAGTCAACCTAAAGATCTATAGCTCCAGCCCACCTTTGCCTTCTAAAGAGTTTGTGCCAAAAATTTCCTATCTTTACCGTTACTTTGCTATTGATATTGAATCTTCAGTCTTTGTCAGCCTGAAAAGGCAAAATGGCACTTCCTTGCTAATTACATGCAATAATAGACCTGGCAAAGTATTATGAAAACAATGACAACAGGAATTTATGTTAAGTGCTGGTGCTGGAGAGATAGTGCAGGGATTAAGGGGTTAAGACTTTGCATGTGACTGACCCTTATTCAAATGCCCAGTACCATGTATGGTCCCTTACACACCACCAGGAGTGACCCCTGGACACAGAGCCAGAGGTAAGCCCTGAGCACTGCCCCCAAACGTAAAATCAAAATTCAAATGCATAAATCAGATTAACTTGAGGATCCTTTTAGAGAGGGCAGAGGGGTGAGACTCAAAATAAACCAGCTGAAGGATCACAGCATTCTGGAAGTTTTAGCCCTAGAGACCCTAGGGGGCTTCAAGCGGGCCCATTGCGTGCCTTTGTTCTAGCCAAGCCAGCAGGGTGCAGTGATGAGGTGTGCGTGCGTGCATGTGTGTGTGTGTGTGTGTGTGTGTGTGTGTGTGTGTGTGTGTGTTTGTTGGGAGAGAGGGGTCCTACACCACAGCTAGCAGAGTCTTTCTCGTTCACACTCACACTTAAAGTCAGGCCCACACTTGGACAGCCCTGGAAATAATAACCAAACCCATTGGAAGTGAAACTTGGATTCTAGCAAACAATTTCACTAACAAGGCCACAGTAATGAAGAGAACCTTCTGTGTTTGCAGATATCCATCCTCACGACTCTGACTCCCTTCCCCAGTTCCCTTCCCTGGAAGTTTTCCCACCCTTTGGTTCTAGCTCTTACAGGGAGGAAACCATGTTGAAAACACACCCAAAGTGAGAATGTGCCCTTGAGTGTTTGGGCGCTCGTGGATGTCAGATTCTTTTCATTCTCCCAAAATTACTTTTGGAACAATACAGCCAGAAAAATGCTCCTGCCATGGGAGCTCATGGGCAATGCCACCTTTGGGGGCTGAGAATGATATTTCTGCTCTGCGCTGGGAAGGGCTCTGACCTTTCCTCAAGGTGCAGCCCTCACGGGACCATGGGAGCCAGAATAATTGTGGGACCTTAAGTGAGACAAATTGCTGAGGAAGAGAAGGAAAAGCTCCCCTTCTCCTGTCTTCACCACGTGAAAGATTTAATCCCCATCACTTCATTTGCTTTAAGAAGGAATCTTTTTATCACAGGAAAAATGTCTGGAGGCTGGAGTGATACACATCACATGGGGCTCTTGCCTTGCATGTAGCAAAGCCAAGGTCGATTTCAGGCATCCTGTATGGTCCCCTGAGCACTGTCTGGAGTGAGCCTTGAGCACGGCTGGGTGTGGCCCAGCACCCCTATTGCAATCTGAAGTACTTTTGTGAGTGAAGGAGAATTAACAAGGGAGGGCTAAGTGGGCTTCTTGATATTCCTTGACACTTTCTAGAATCTCTTTTCCTCACAGGTGAAATGAGGGAAGGGGGTCAGGTGGGGGCTGAGGTTCTTGTGTTCTCAGATGGATTTTTCTTTCCCTGGAGGAAGTGGGCATGGAGATAGGGGTGGCTTAAAGAATGTGTTTAAGTGCATGAATGTGGTTGTAACTGTGTGTAGGGTGGCCCATATGTGTAGGAGTGTGTAAGTATGTAGGAAAAGGTTGAATGTGGGCCTTTAGGATTGTAGTATTTAGAGAGAATGTAAGTACGAGTGTGTATATGTAAGTATATGTGTAAAAGTCTGTAGAAGTATGTATATGATGTGAGTGAATCTGGCTTTATGGATGTGGAGAGTATGTGTACACATGAGAGTCGGTAAGCATGTATGAATGTACACCTGTGTGGAATTGTGTGTTATGTAAGCAAGTCTGTAAGAGTGCATGTGTAGGGGCTGGAGTGATAGCACAGCAAGTAGGGCATTTGCCTTGCACGCGGCTGACCCAGGTTCGATTCCCAGCATCCCATATGGTCCCCGGAGCACCGCCAGGAGTAATTCCTGAGTACGGAGCCAGGAATAACCCCTGTGCATCGCCAGGTGTGACCCCAAAAGCAAAAAAAAAAAAGAGTGCATGTGTGTAAGTTTGTGTGTGAATGTGTAAATATGGGGGTTGTGTTTACATATGGGAGTGTGTAGGTGTGTGTGTGTGTGTGTGTGTGTGTGCAGATTCATGAGTATGTGTGTTTGTGTGGTGTGACTCTTTGTGGTGTGAGTCTGTGTGCATGCGCATGGGCTTGGATATGCAGATTTAAAAACCTGGCCCTGTTGGAAATCACCAGCTCCAGAAACATTTCCTGTTTTCCTGGTGCTCGGAGCACAGCCTCCTCGGGGCTGACGTGGGTGACCCCCACCATTTCGAGTTCCCCTCCCACGGTGCAGGCCCACGTTGTTCCCAGTTCCCACCTCCGGGAAGCAAGAACCATTAGTCAAGGGGATTACCAAATTCTCTTCAACCCTCCTCAGCTCACTTCTGGCCTAGTCTGACTGAAGCAAAGCTCCCTCCTTTGGCTTTTCCCGCAGCCTTCGCCAGGGATACAGAGCTAGCCCAGGGAGCAGAAACATTCCTCAGGGCTACATCCGAAGCAGTGGTCCTAATCTCTACACACCAGAACCTTGACTGTGTGTGTGGGAGAGGGGTGGCTTACAGAACCATTGTGTGTGGGCCTCGATCTCTGACTAAATTATGTGAGGGAGTGAGGCAGAGGTGTGAGTACCTCAACGGCTTGTACAAGCTTCCACATGATTCTGAGGTGAAGCTGAGGTAGGAGATCCAGATCACACATCCTTCTCTCCTGGAAGGGAGCAACCTAACGCTCACCATAACCATGCTGTTGGACCCTGCGCCAGGCTGTTTCACTCCGGGCACCTCAGAGGGGGCGGTGGTGAGAGCCCTCCCGGCCCCAAGGGACACATCCCCGGCAGCCAAAATCCTCCAGAATTCAACCGCCGCCCTGCTCATGACTGCTCCCCACACGCTTGGGCAGAGCCTCACCCATGAGCAAACCTTTCCCTGGACACCTCATAGGACACAGCCTACCCATAATCCAAGAGTCCCGCACCACATTTGATGGGGTTCAAAGTAGAAGGCAACCAACCTTAGAGAGCAATATTATATTATTTCGGTTCTGCTTTGGGACAGAGATTGGGGTTCAGGTTGGAAACACCCAAAATATGGTGGTGGGAAGGTGTAGTGGTGGTGGGATTAGTGTTTGAAAATGAAATGTAATTAAATATGGTGAATTACTTTATAAAATTAAAAAATAAAAAGCTGAGGTGGGAACTGCCCTCTCAGAACAAAATCACATAAGGGGACCTGAGAGCTTGTGTGAACTGTCAGGGATCCCAAGGTTTGAAAGAATACAAACAAATATGTCCTCACATAAACACACAGAGAACTTTCTTGACTTGGACAGAAACTGTGTCTGGATAAACCCATCAGAACTAGAGAAGAGAGTCAATGCCCACCTTAAGCACACTCTGATTCCTCACAGCAGCCGACAGTCAGGAAAAACCATTCACAAAGATGATTTTACCCCAAAGTGTCGGTTAGGTCGTGGAATGGGGAAACAACTGTATAGAGAGTGAAAGACAGTCTGCGGGTTGTTGAGCGTGTGGCTGATGGGGAATCAGAGCCCAGTACCATGGTCCTGCTCACTGCTAGTCCAAGAAAAGACCAGATGCATGGTGTCATGGCTCTCTGGGCTAGTAAAACAAGTTACCACAGACCATGTGGCTTAACCAACACACATTCTTCACAGCTCTGGCAGCTAAGACGTCCAATATGGAAGCGTCAGGAGACACAGGGTGAGATGGGGGCCCGCTTCCTGACTTGCAGGTGGCCAACT
The DNA here is from genome assembly GCF_029834395.1 of Sorex fumeus. Taxonomy (NCBI): domain Eukaryota; kingdom Metazoa; phylum Chordata; class Mammalia; order Eulipotyphla; family Soricidae; genus Sorex; species Sorex fumeus. The sequence continues at coordinate 26,842,649 of NW_026606322.1, read as the reverse complement.
TCCTGTCACAGCCTCCCAGACTTAGGGGAAGCCCAAGGAGGAGGCTGGCTCTTATGTCTCTTCTTATGAGGACAGAGCCAGAGTTCTTATCTCCTAATACCTTCCCCTGGGGATTCCCACATATGGATTGGAGGCGGGAGGGGGGGAGGAAGAGGGGGGCATGCATGTGAATGTTCAGTCCATTGCACAAAGTTTGAGATCTCCGATGTGGTTCAACTCTGTGAGACAGTCCTCCTGAATTTGAAGCTCTCCACCTCCCAGGCACTTAGTGGGTAGAAGGGCACTTCCCCCACCACCCCCACTTTGTAGCAGGGAGGAGCAATGGACTAATCTGGCCAGTGGGCATTGGGCAGTGATGAAGTACATTCCTTTCGTGGCTAGAGTGTTCAATTATCCAGGTGACACTCTCCTGCCCCCCAGAACGCTTCCCTGGAGCAAGACCAACAATGCTTCAGTTCAGAGAGTAGCAGTGCCTGACCCCCAGCTCTCTGAGTAACAATGGCCATTTGTTGATCTCAGCTGACTTGCTGTGTAGCTATGGCTGAAAGGAGAAATAAGACCAGACTCAAGCAAGCTTCCCAAACCTCACCTTGAATGAAAATAAAAATATCTTCTAAACAAAAACTTCTTGGACTTGAGAGAGGAATAGACCAAACTCTGGCTCTCTGGCTAGCTGTGGGACAGCAGCATACAGGAGCTTTAATTCCCTCTAGCCCCAACTTTGTGGACTAGTAGACATCAAGGCCCCTTAGAGTTTCCTGATGATGGTTCAACATTAATTTTCTCTTCTTAGTGCATCTTTCCAGGACACACAGGTGCCAAGCCTGCCTCTACCCGTACTTCCCTTGCCCTCTTAACAATTCCCCAAGTTTGGCTCAGGCACCCACCCATTGCCAACGAAGCTCAGATCCTTTGGAAGGAAACCATAGCAATTCCTTCTTCCAAAATGGATCCAACCAGCTCATTCTATGCACCGCCCACTTTCCATTCACCGTGCTTGAAAAATTCTGTTCTGTTTTGTTTGGGGGCCACACCCAACGGTGCTCAGGGATTTCTCCTGCCTCTGCACTCAGGGATCACTCCTGGTAGGGGTCAGGGGATAATACATGGTGCCAGTGGTGTAACCTGGGTCAGCTGTGTGCAAGGCAAGTGCCCTCCCTGCTGTGCTCTCTCTCCCATGCTGTGCTGTTAGAGCAATGCTGATCTAAGCAATCCCCATTGTACCTCAGGGCTCTAGTCTGGGTTTAAGGACACTCAGGCTGCCAGAGAGGGTCAAATTTCCCTGTATTTTCCTTTCTCCCCAAACAGTTCCATCCTCCGTCCTTCACGTCCTACCCTCTCCCCAATACTTGCCCTTACACCTCCCCCCACCCACTAGAAAACACAGCCTGGTTCCCACTGAGACTCCTCACCCATCTTTATTTTATGTTAATTAAACAGCCTAATGCAACCATGAGATTCAGGCTTACAATGCAGGAGATGTGGGGTGAGGGGACCTGCCTGACTTCAGGAGGCAGCAGGCAGGCAGACTTGGAAGTATTTTCTTGGACTTTCTGATTAAAGCAGCAACGACAACAGCAAAACAGGAGACAATCAAGGTTCCAGCAAACACTGAGGGCAGACAGCTGCTCATCTTCCTGAAAAGTAACACTCACCAAAGCAGGGCTGATAACTTCACGTTGTTCTGGCAAGTAACAGTTACAAAAACAATACTTTCCCAAAAGTTTGAGGATTTGTGCACAGCAGAAATCCATGCCAGTGCAATGTGGTAGCTTCGTGTGACATTCACGCCTATGGAGACCTTTGTCGTGAGAGCCCCGTCGTATGCTGACATTGGGTGACCTTCATTTCTCTGACCAGCTTTGACAGTCATTGATGAATTCTGTTCCAATGTAGCACACTGGCAGTTCCCAACACTCTATACATGCTTTTTCTTTTTTTCTTTTTTGGGCCAGACCGAGCAGTGCTCAGGGGCTACTCCTAGCTCTGCACTCAGGAGTTACTCCTAGTGGTGTTTGGGGGACCATATGGCATTCTGGGGATTGAACCTGGGTTTGGTCACATGCAAGGCAAATGCCCTACCAGCTGTACTGTTGCTCCAGCCCCTACACCTGCTTTTCTTACCAAGGATTTGTAGCCTGTGTCTTTTGTTCCATAATAATGAGGTCATCATTTCAGGGCTAGGAGGAGGGATCTAATTTGGGGGGAGGGTATCCATATGTGAGGCAGAAACATGGAAGAGGCCAGGACCCCTTCCAGCAGTGCAAAACCTACTGCAAATATCCTTCTGTGGGATGAGGTTTTCCTTAAAAGGCACATGCCCATAGGTTCAGGTCCTCCTCCAGGGACCCTCCGTCATAGCTTTCTCTAAAGGATCATTTATTTCTTTTGGAGGGGATATACCTGGCAGTTCTCAGAGCTTTCTCCTGGTTTTATGCTCAGAAGTCACTCCTGGTGGGCTCGGGGGATTGTATGGCGTGCTGGGACTCAAACCCAGGCCTGCAAGGCAAACGCCGTACTGGAAGTACTATTGCTCTGGGCTCACTGCACCCTTTTTGACCATCATTTCCTGCACCCATGGGCAACCACCAGCCCCTAATTACCTTCCTACCCAGACCTCCCGGCAGTCTCTTCCCCAGACCTTATTTCTCTGAAACCCGGCATCTGTGGTGTGCTAGACAATAGAAATATTGGGGTCTTTCTCCCCCAGTTCTCATCTCACAGGGCTTCTAATACCCTTGGAAAGGCCTGAGTGACAGGAGCCTCTTTTATTATTCAGAATAAGCCCCTTTCACAGCGGGAATAGAGAAGGGGTCAACTAAGTCAATGATGGTTGGAGGAATCTTTCGAGATGGAAGACGTGTGCTGAAAGTAGATAAAGGACCAAACGTGATAGCCTCTCAGTATCTGAATTGCAAACCATAGTACCCCAAAGTAGATAGAGAGTATGGGGGAAATTGTTTGCCACGGAGGCAGGGGGAGGCCTGGGATAGGGTGGATACTGGGGACATTGGTGATGGGAAAGCTACACTGATGGAGGGATGGGTGTTTGATCATTGTATGACTGTAACTCAAACAGGAAAACTTTGTAACTGTATCTCACGGTGATTCAATACTAAAACAAAAAGAATAAGGCTGGGGTGGGGGGAAGAATAAGCCTCTTTGGACCAGTCCTGTTTATGCTAATAGTGGGCTCCAGAGGAGAGCTCTCCATGGGAGCCAGGCCCTCACTGAGTGATTTCAGGGTTGGAATATGCCCCCAGCAGCCTCACTCTATGACTGGCATACTCTTGCAAGATGGCAGTGAAACCCATAGGTCCAACTCACAAGAAGGTGGTCTCCGAGGTGACCACCCTTTTTTCTGGGGGATTGGGTTGGGCCATAGCCTGCAATGTACTGCCCTCTTTCTGGCTTTGTGTTCAGGGGTCATTCCTGGTGGTGCCCAGGGTACGATAGGCAGTACTGCAGGATTGAGCTGGAATGGGCTGCATGCAAGGCAAGCACCTGAGCCCTGGAAGATCTCCCCGACCTTGTTGCCTCTCAAGGGACCCTCGAGAGTTCTGTGTCGCAGGAAGGGCTACCATTTCCGTGCAGAATCCCCAGGCAGCTTGGGGCAGGCTGCAGGACAGCCCCGTTGCTGACGGTCAGTGGGGAGTCTTTGGCCCCGTGGTACTGGAGTCCTTTCTTTTTCAGCTCGGAAGTCAAATTGGAGTAATAGACTTCTTCCAAGGACCGATCGTTTTTCTGGAGGATGTTGCTGGCCAGCCGGAAGAGGAAGATCACACCGTAGATGCCAAAGATGGTGAGGATGTACCAGGCCGCGCTGGTTCCGTCAGGGATCTTCAGGGCCCTGGAGGAGTTGGTGCTGGTCCTCCCCTCCAGGGGTGCCTTCAGCAGCTGTCCCAGGACAGTGCTGGCCTGGGTCTGGTTGGGGGCTCCCTGAGTAATTTGCCTGATCCCTGAGAAAGAGAGAGAACCTGTGAGACCTGACCTTGGATCAGGCAGCAACATAAGACTTTCTTCTTCTTTTTTTTATTTCTTAAATTGAATCACCATGAGATGCAGTTACAAAGCTTCTATGTTTGAGTTACAGTTATACAATGATCGAACGCCCATTCCTCTACCAGTGCACATTTTCCACCAGTAATCTCCCCAGTAAACCTCCCCCCATTCCAATCCTCCCCCTGCCTCTATGGCAGACAATTTCCCCCATACTCTCTCTCTACTTTGGGGCATGTTGGTTTGCAACACAGATACTGAGAGGCTATCACGTTTGGTCCTTTATCAACTTTCAGCACACATCTCCCATCCCGAGTGATCCGTTCAACCATCATTGACTTAGTGATCCCTTCTCTATCCTAGCTCCTTCTCCCCCAGCTCATGAGGCAGGCTTCCAACCATGGAGCAATATTCCTGGCCCTTGTTCTACTGTCTTTGGGTGCATATGACTTTTTTTCTATCAGAGGGTTACATGGGACTATTGAGACTATTCAGTGGACAGGCGCCTGGCAACTCCGTGGCAAGATTTGCCCTGCGGCCCAGAAAGCTGGCAGTGGTTTGGTGCCCACACATTGTGATAGATGCTGCCTGACCCTAACACTTGGCTCCTCCCATAGGTCAGACCAGAGGTGGGCATGCTTTTCTGAGTGGGTGGTTGTGAACGTGGTGGTTGCCAGTTCATCTCCCAAAATCATATCCCATCAGATCCACAAACTGGCCTCTTATACAGAATTCCCACTCGGGCAGCTTGGCTACCCCAGCCACATTAGGCCAATAGTACTCTAGCGCCTATTCCCATCAACATCCCCCCCCAAAAAAACCCACAAAAGTAACAGAGAATGAAAGAAACAATACAACCCTAATCAAAGAGTGAAAGTAAGTTCAGACCAAAGAATACATTCCCTGAATCAGTGCAAGAGGCTCCACACAAATTCACAGGAACACCAAACTGGAAGGGAACGTCCTTGGTGGGGAGAAAAGAGACAACCACACAATGGAATACTATGCTGCTGTTAGGAAAGATGAAGTCATGAAATTTCCTTATAAGTGGATGGTCATGGAGAGTATCATGCTAAGTGAAATGAGTCAGAAAGAAAGGGACAGACATAGAATGACTGCACTCATTTGTGGAACATAAAATAACATAATATGAGTCTGACACCCAAGGACAGTAGACACAAGGGCCAGGAATATTGCTTTATGGTTGGAAACCTGCCTCATGGGCTGGGAAGAAGGCAGTGTGAATAGAAAAGGGATCAATAAGTCAATGATTGTTGGAGGGATGGGATGGCAGAGGTGTGCTAAAAGTAGATAAAGGACCAAACAGGATAGTCTCTCAATATCTGTATTGCGAACCATAATGCCCAAAAGTAGAGAGAGAGAGTATGCGGGTAATTGTCTGCCATAGAGGCAGGGTTGGGGTGAGATGGGGCGTGGGATACTGGGGACATTGGTGGAGGAAAATGTGTACTGGTGGAGGGATGGGTGTACGATCATTGTTATGACTGAAATTCAAAAATGAAAGCTTTCTAACTGTGTCTCATGGTGATTCAATTTAAAAGAGAAGAGACCAATGAAAAAACGAAGAGATCACCACCTACCAAGCTCCCCCATTGTCCTCCCTGGGAGTGTGTGTGTGGGGGGGGACACTAATAGTATATTGGAAGGGGTCACCCCCAGACGACCACAGGCACTATGGGGAAACAGCACAGAACCTCACCATGAGGAGCGGAGGAAGCTAGGAACCCTGAAACCTCAACATGAATGCCCACACACATAACCACTCTGACAAATAATTCAAAGACAAAATGATAAGGATATTTAATGAGCTCAAAGAAACACTGGAATGGACGTCCAATAAAATACAGGAGGATATGACAGAAATGGCTGACTGTGTAATGGCTGACTGTCCACTGACAAACAATATATATAGCAATTTTGGGAAAAAAATAAAAAAGTTCAAAACATCTTTTTGTTGTTGGGTTTGTCAACAATTTTTTAAAATTTTTATTAGTGAAACACCATAAGGTACAGTTGTAGACTTACAAATTTTTGTGCTTGGATTTCAATTATACAATGATCAAATACCCATCCCTCCACCAGTGCCCATTTTCCACCACTACAGGTCCCAGTATTCCTCCCATCCCCCCATCCTACCCTGCCTCTGTGGCAGGGCATTCCTTTTTGTTCTCTCTCTCCTTTTGGGTGTTGTGGTTTGCAAAAGAGGCATTGAGTGGCAATCATGGTTGGTCTATAGTCTACTTTTAGCATGCTTCTCCCATTCTGGGAGGATCCTCCCAACATTCTTTATTTGGTGCTCTCTTCTCTATCTGAGCTCTCTTTTCTCCTAGCATGTGTGGCTGGCCTTGAAGCCATGGAGCAGACCTCCTGATACTAATCTCGGCCACTCTTGGGTGTTAGTCTCCTACTTCTGACTGGGAGACTCAGACTATCATTGTCCCTAAAATAGCTTATGCAACTGATATCATTCCATTGAAAATGTCAGTAGGATTATTCTGTGAAATACACATACTTTCCATATTGAAAAGCTACTGTCAAGGCTAATCATGAAAAATCGGAGAAAAACATTGGATGTGTAGAAGTTGGCTTAGTCAGAAATTTAAAACTAGCTAATGAGAAAAAATTGCATTTTGGGGAATGAATGAGTGAATACTTTATTTGCCCATATCTCTTCGAGGTTTACTGGGCTTTGCAAAGAATGTGTGTGTGAGACTTGGGGGCTCTCCAGAGCTAGGTACTAATCTCCTTAAAATGTATCCCTATAAGCTCACAACGGCTACAACAGTATGATGTTGAAACAGAGTAAAAAGCTTTTTAATAGGGAAGGAATTGGAGCTTGGGAGAAAATAAAGGAAATATATCTGATCAGTAGGGGAAAGATTGATTATAAGAAGCATTTGACCAATATAGGTTGGACTCATATTTCTCACCTTTCATACTAAAAGTTTCGATATTTAAATGATTTGACATCAAAAACGTAAGCGATTTATAGAACCAGAATAATTAGTAGTAGAGTTTATCATTTAACCTGTTATAATGGAACATTTTTTTCTAAGCATACAAGAGCAATTCAGAGAAAATTAACTACATAAAAAAATCAATGTTATATGTAGGACTAAAGCCTCAGACAAATTGGAAGAATATTGCAAATTTATATCACTAAACCTCTCAACTGACCTCCAGTTCTGTCCAAAAGATTTAAAATACCAGTAGGAGGGGACTGGAGCGATAGTATAGTGGGCAGGGCATTTGCCTTGCATGTGGCCTATCCGGGTTCAATCCCCAGCATCCCACATGGTCTCCTGAGCAGTGCCCGGAGTAATTCCTGAGTGCAGACACTGGAGCAACCCCTGAGTATTGCTGGGTGTGACCCGAAAAGCAAAAAAAAAAAAAATACCAGTGGGAAAATTTATAAAGGAGATGGGCAATAAAATCTTAGGAGAAACTGACCTTAAACATTAAAAAAAGGAAAACTTCTTCATATCACTCAGTGAGAAAAATGCAAATTAGATTCACAACAAATTTGAAAGTTCATGATGTTTCAGAATACGTCCTATGGGCATGTTTGTAAACTTATCAAATGGATCACTCAGGGATCTGGGAGTTAGGCCAAGGGACTGGTACTATTAGGTACCATTAGACCCTGAGTTCAATTCCCAGTACTCACAGACCTCCAAGCATAACTGTGGCTCTAGCACCAATGAACACATGTTATATTGCATTCCCAGATCCCACCATTGACCCATCAGGCCTAGTTAGCTAAGTATTGCTAGTGGTCCCCTGTGTTCTCTGATCACTACTTTTGAGGCCTTCCCCCTACTCCCCCCCACTGTGTCACTGTATCACTGTATCACTGCCATCCCATTGTTCATCGATTTACTCAAGCAGGCACCAGTAACATATCCATTCATCCCAGCCCTGAGATTTTAGCAGCCTCTCCTTACTCGTCTTTCCCAATGATTGGAGGCTCTTTCAGGGTCAGGGGAATGAGATCTGTTATTGTTACTGTTTTTGGCATATTGAATACGCCACGAGTAGCTTGCCAGTTTCTGCCATGTGGGAGGGATACTCTTGGTAGCTTGACGGGCTCTTCGAGAGGCATATATATACATTTCCCCCTATGATTTGTTGCCTACTGTCTGAACCCCATCAAATATGGCATGTTAATTAAGGAAAATGGGTAGGGAGTGTCTTATGATGTGTCCAGGAATATGTTCACTCATGGATGAGGCTCAGTCCGAGCGTGTGGAAAGTGGTCTGGAGTGTGGCGGTGGTTGGGTAGTGGAGGTTGGCTGCTGGGGCTGGGTTTCTTGGGGTGGAGAGGGCTTTCATTTGACCCCCTCTGGGGCGCCCTGAGTGAAAACAACCTGGCACAGAGTCCACCCCACCACACACACACACACAAAAAAAAACAAGAATAAAAACAGGTCACTCATAAGAAGCAAAACTGATTAATAAGTCTACACCCCTGTTGGTGAAATGGTTCTAGAAATTATAGTAAGGAAAGGGGGGAATTCCCAAATGATTAAAAAAGAAAATCAAGTCAATATGAACATCCTACAGCTTAATTAAGACAAAGTAATATATTTGTTCTGCTTACTTGCTGGTGGTGATATAATTTTGTAATGTAAATATGGAGGTCATGTTGAACATCATAAATACACTTAGCTTGGATCCACTGAGTCTGTCTGCAGGAATTTCTCAAAAACTGAAGCCGTAGGCAATGCATGTGTGAGGTTAGTTATTGCAGGGCTGCGTGTGTGATGGCTAATGCACAAGAAAAGCCTGCATAGCTTTTGGGGGCAGGGGTTAAGAAATTTTAGCACCTCATGACATCTGCACCTATATTTTCATTGCAGCATTGTTCACAATAGCCAGAATCTGGAAACAACCCAAGTGCCTGAGAACAGATGACTGGTGAAAGAAACTTTGGTACGTCTACACAGTGGAATACTATGCAGCTGTTAGGAGACATGAAATCATGAAATTTGCTTATAAGTGGATAGACATGGAAGAGTATCATGCTAAGTGAAATCAGTCAGAAACAGAGGGACAGACATAGAAGGACTGCACTCATTTGTGGAGTATAAAATAACATAACATGAGACTGACACCCAAGGACAGTCGACACAAGGGCCAGGAATGTTGCTCCATAGTTGGAAGCCTGCCTCATGAGCATGGGGAGAAGGCAGCTGGAATAGAGAAGGGATCACTAAGTCAATGAGGGTTGGAGGGATCCGTCTGGATAGGAGATGTGTGCTGAAAGTAGGAAAAGGACGAAACATGATAACCTCTCAGTATCTGTATTGTAAACTATAGTGCCCCAAAGTCGGGAGATAGTACGGGGGTAATTGTCTGCCGTGGAGGCGGGGGGGTGGGAAGAAGGGGGAGTATACTGAGGAAATTGGTGTTGGAGAATGGGCACTGGTGGAGGGATGGGTGTTTGGTCATTTTATGATTGTAACGCAAACATGAAAGCTTGTAACTATCTCATGGTGATTCAATAAAATTTAAAAAATATAAAAATAAAATAAGTTTTAGCACCTCCAAACAGGAAAATACTATGGAGTCACAAAAAAATGGCAAAGAGTTGGGATAGGTTGGGGGGAAGGGAATAAATATGAAGAAATGAAAACATGAGTCAGTCATGATAATTGTATGTGATACTACAGCTATAAGGCAGGAGAGTCTGTTCTTTGCTTGAAGCTTCTACATGTCCTAACTAGAACAATGCTAAAGGGCTGCCCATGGAGAAAAGATTTCAGTGAGGAGATGTACTTTCACCCCCTGTCCCTTTGTATGTTTTGTACCATATGTGTTTATTTTCATAAAGAGAGCATGACTTCTACCCAGCACGTCCCTGGGCCCCTTGGGGAAGGGCCTCAGCAAAGCCGGTGCATGCCCTTCTAGCACCAGGAGATTGAGATCTTAATTACTGTTTAGTTCAAAATTGTTTTTTCTACTAGTAAGTCAGGTGGAAAAGGTATGCTGACAGTCACTGAGGCATTGTCAAGTAGATTTTAGCTACTTCAAATTCCTTTCTGTACTTATTCATCTAGCCGTAGTCTAAGACAGGCTGCAGGGACAATCCCAGAGCCCCAGAGCCTGCCAGTAGCCTCAGCGCTCAATAACTTCTTTCTAGTTAACAGGTATTTAATGCAAATCCATTTTGCAAGTGAAATGGTGGTGGTGGTGCCATGGTGTGTGTGTGTGTCTGTGTGTGTGTCTGTGTGTGTGTCTGTGTGTGTGTGTGTCTGTGTGTGTGTCTGTGTATTTACAAATTATAGTTATTTGTCAAAATGAGTAAATAATCTGAACTTTTTTTTTCTTGTTTTGGAACCATACTAGCAGTTTTCAGGATCTAATCCCAGCTCTGTACTTGGGTGTCATTCCCAGACGTGAACAAGGGTGTATGTGGTGTCAGGATTTGAACCCAGGCCTCACCCATGTAAACTATGCACTCAGCACATGGAGCTCTCTTTCTAGTCCATGAACTTTCAAAGGAAAGTAATTAAAAACCACCTGTGATAAAACCAGTGCTCACATATTTAGTTGAAACAAGCAGTTTGTTCACAAGCATAAATCAGCAATAAGGACTTTTATAACCCCTATTAGGTGGGATAGTTTGAGAACATAAATAAAGGAAGAGTGGGAATTTCCAGATTATGAAAAAAAAATTAGCCCAAAGAGCATATCATAAATGCTAACTGGGCCAAAAGAACAATTTTAGACTTGAACATCTGTATAAACTCCAAGCAGGCTCTATATAATGAATACATTTTAGACATCTAGCGTGATAGAGTTCTAGAATAATATGCTCAGAGAAGAATAAAATGTATCCACTGAGGAACTATAAAGCATTAAATGATCTACTTTTAATTTTTGGTTTGGGGACCATACTGGGATGTGCTCTCAGGACTTATTCCTGGCTCTGTTATCAGGGATCAACTCCAGTGAGGCTCTGGGGATCAAACCATGGTTGGCTGCATTTGGGGCAAGATCTTATCTGCTTAGAGTATCTCTCTGGTTCAACATTACATTGTTTCAAACCAGTCTACCTTCCACCTGAAGGAAACCTCACTATGTTAATTATTGTAACAGACTCCTCTTTATCCTCCTCTGAACACATATATTGCTTGCTTGTCTGTTTCTTTTTTTTTTTTTAATTCTATCACTGTTAGATACAGAGTAACAAGGCTGTTCACCGGCCAGTTTCAGTCATACAGTGTTCCAACACCCATCCCTCCATCAGTGTGTATTTCCCACCCAACCTTTCTCTGTCTCCCTCTGTCTCTCTCTCCTTCGAGGCATTATGGTTACTGAGATACAGAGACTGAGAGGTTATCCTGTTTGTTCCTTTACCTATTTTCAGCATGCTGTTCTCATCCAGAATGATCATGAAGGAGAGGGACAGACATAGAATGATTAGACTCTTTTGTGGGATATAAAAAAACATAATGTAAGACTAATGCCCAAGGACAGTAAAAAAAAAAATGGGCCAGGAGTATTGGTCCATGCTTGGAAGCATGCTTCAAGTGCTGGGGGGAAGGCAGTTGGGATAGAGAAGGGAACGATGGCTTGTCTGTTTCTTTGTTCGCTGATTTCCACTGTGGAGAAGCCTATGTTCTCTTTTGAACACATATTTCCCTTCTTCCTCCCCTCTTACATCTTTCTAAGCAAGTTTCCTTCAATAAAATGTCTTTGCTTCCCCAAAACCCCCAAATCAAAGGCTCCTTTGATTCAAAAAACAAAACCAAGAGCAAATCAGTTTGTGTCTTAGGGATAAGATATCCTAATAGAAGAAACAGCCCTGGGGCTGGAGCGATAGCACAGCTGGTTTGCCTTGCACACGGCCAACCCGGGTTCTAGTCCCAGCATCCCATATGGCTCCCCCCAGCACCTCCACGAGTAATTCCTGAGTGCAAAGCCAGGAGTAACCCCTGTGCATCGCCGGGTGTGACCCAAAAAGCAATTAAAAAAAAAGAAAAAGAAGAAGAGACAGCCCTTTCCCCCTGTGCCAATTCCCCTTAGATAATTCTGAATGTAAAACAAACAAATCATTTAGGAATGCGGGTTCATTCTCCACGTAGCGGATACTCACATTCCATGAGGTCTTTTTCCCTCCACTCTTTGTGGAACCAGCATAAGCAGCTGCCATGGAAAGAAAAGATGACGGAAAGAGAAAACCTCCTTGAAAATCAATCACAGTACTGCCCAAGACTGGGGCTGCCCCAAGGTTCCAGCGCAAGGAGTAACTTGACACCCCACAAAATGTGGAGGCAGCACCCCGTAAGCAGAAACTCAGCAGAGGATCCAGGTGAATTTTCTTGTATTTGATACGCCAAAAAACAGTAACAAATCTCACAATGGAGATGTTACTGGTGCCCGCTCGAGCAAATCGATGAACAATGGGAGGACACTGCTACAGTGCTACGGTTCATCCAGAGGTCCAAGTTGATGTGTCTTCTGTTGGTGTAGAATGAAGAAACACTCCTGGCTCTGGCTGGCCTGAAGCGAGTGTACTGTTTGAAAACAAGAGCTCGGTCTTCCTAGGTCCCATGCAGAGCCGCCATGGCAGGAAGCACTCCCTGAGGCTGACTCGCTGGCTTATAGCCTGGACGGTTCCTGAATTCCCCTGTCGGGCACCTGTGGCAGGTGTGGCAGATGGAAGATCAGGTGTGGCAGAGCCTCTCAGTTAGAAGAACAGGAAACTCCAGGGTCAGGAGTCACCAGGCTCCCTTCCGACTCTCTCCGAGATGAGAAAACACAGGCAGGAAGCAGCGGGTCAGCAGGTAAGGGGGGACCCCAGGCAAGGACTTCTGGGTCAGGCTGTCTCTGTCCTTTGCTTCTGGGAAAGGGGACCTCAGGTGGGGATGGGGGGAGGTTTAGAGGTGGGGGACAGCCTGTATTTGCTACCTTTTCTCCTAGTCCAACATCAAATTATTTTCAATACAGTCTGCTTTCCACCTGAATGAAACACACCCCCACACACTCCATATCATTAATGCTAATTCCAGTGTTAATCACTGGAACATTGTTCTTTATCCAAGAGGAAAAATAGAAGGCAAGCATGTCCCCCAGCCTTATTTCTCTTCAGTCTCCAAGACCATGACCTTATCCTGCCAGGCTTAGAAGACTTGGTGGTTTTATTTTTTTAGTTTTTTAAAGTTTTAATTTTTTTCTTTTTGGATTACACCTTGAGATGCACAGGGGTTACTCCTGGCTCTGCACTCAAGAATTACTCCTGTTCAGGGGACCACCTGGGATGCTGAGAATCGCACTCGTGTCGGCCACGTGCAAGGCAAATGCCCTACCCACTGTGCTATCACTCCAGCCCTGACTTGGTGGTTTTATAGATGCATTTGTGATGACATTTCCATGTAGAAGGGGACTAGGTAAGGAAATGATAAAAGAGACAAGTTGATGCAGCCATTCTACTCTGAAGAACATACCAGAAACGTGCATCGAGGAGCAGATGACTATTTATGGCAGCATTGTCCTCCATGACCAGAGAACAGAAACAGACCAAGTGCCCTGTGGGTGGATAAAACACAATGCAGCTAATGAAAAGGGGTGAAGTCCCAACCCTGATAAACTGAGCTAAGTCTTTATTAAAATTTGGGACCTACGTGAAAAATGTCAAGGACAGGAAGGTGGTTGAGTTCTCCTACCTGGCATGTCAAGAACAGATCACTCTGGGCTGGAGAGATAAAACAGGAGGTTAAGGCACTCCTGAGCACAGAGTCAGGGATAGAGAGACCCTAAGTACTTTCTAAGATTCCAGTCCCAGGGCCGGAGTGAGAGTACAGCGGGGAGGGCGTTTGCCTTGCATGCGGCTGACCTGGGTTCGATCCCCGGTGCCCCATAGGGTCCCCCAAGCACCGCCAGGAGTAATTCCTGAGTGTGGAGCCAGGACTTAATCCCTGAGCATCACCAGTCACCAAGTGTGACTCAAAAAGCAAATTAATTAATTAAAAATAAAAATAAGATAAATAAGATTCCAGCCCCCAAAAGAATAGGTAAACCTGTAAAGACACAAAGCAGGTAACGGTTGCCTTGGATCGGGGTGGAGACCTGAGCAACAGCAGTAGAATGGGATCAGAATTCTTTGGGGGTGAAAAAATGTTCTGCAGAGGGTGCTAGTGGGGTGTTAGTGGCATGACTCTGTAAACAGATGCTATCAAACTGTGTGTTAGTTTTATGGAATGTGAATAATATTTCAATAATATCATCTGTACCACTTTGTACCAATCATGAAAACCATTGTTTTCCCAAGCAATGGACCTCGTATGGCAAAGGTCCGGATGGCCTGTGAAAGGGAGCCTGTCCGGGGTGTGTCACAGTCTGCACCATCTGGGCTCGTGTGATTCCACTCCTGGTGCTCACACGAGAGCTGAGTCACCGAAGGATACCTTCCTCGGAACATACCTCTGGAGGGACACGTGTTGTAACGAGTGCTGTGCAAAGTGCAGCTGTACAAAACAATTAGGCAGCTCTTTGCGGGCTGGTGGGCGAAGATCTCTGGGGTGTGTTCCAGGAGCGACAGCACGGGGATCTACAGCCTTGCAAACGTTAGGTCCTGAGTTCAGATCCCTGGAGTGCCACACGCAGTAGTCACTGTCCTGGCTACTCTGCTCTTGGAGCCTGGCAGCTTTGCCTTCAGAGACTCCTGGCCCTGCCAGCAATATCTGGCAGCGCAGCAGGTGGGTGCAGATGAGCGCTGGGAAAAGGAGCGGGGGGTGGGGGGGTGTCTGACTCCAGCAGGTGCATGCGCGCAAGGTGTGTGAGCTCTGCAGCGACACCTAGTGGACATACGCGTAACTGGCGTGTCTCGTTTCGCATCCAGAAAGTGCTGTGCAAACGAATGGAAGAGTTAATCTCAGGGAGCACCAAATCCAGGCGTGCGAGCACCATGACCTGATGTGTCGCCTCCAGGGAGCACCACCGGGAAAAGTGCGACTACTGCCACAGCAACAAAGAAGGGAAAGATTCCTCCTGCCCGCCCTCCCACAGCCCAATTCTCCGCCCCACCCCCCCCCCCCCCCCCCCCCGCCCTCCACCGCATCCCTTCTTATCCCCTACACCCGCGGCTCTGAAGCTGTGCTCATTCCTGATTCTCAGCCAGCCAGGGAAAGGGTTCTGCGGGAGGGTCTGGGCCCTGTGGATTTTCATAGGACCGTGCTTGGTGGGTATCGAATCACATTGCAGCAGCAAAGCAGGCGCCTTAAACCCTGTACTGCTTCTATAGTTCTCCAGATATCTTAGGGGGTGTTTTGGTTTGGGTGTTTGGGGTTTTTTTGTTTGTTTGGAGGCCACACCCAGTAATGCTCAGGATTTAGTCCTGGCTCTGTGCTCAGGGATCACTCCTGGTGTGCTTCAGGGAATCCTATGGGGTGCAGGGGATCAAACCCTGGTCTCCTTGCGCAAGGCAAGGCCCCTACCCTCTGCACTCTCTCCCAGGCCCTGACGGCTCATCCTGACCGTACTCTTGCCCAGCTTGCAGAGTGAATTGAAGACGGACATTGCTGGGGTTTATCTATGACCTTGAAACTCCGGGGCCCCTATCAAACCTTGTGCAGATACGAGCGTGATGGACAACCTCTAGCCAAGGGTTAGTGTTCAGAGAGGGGGAGGGGGGCTCTGCCCCATGGGTCACGCCCCATTCAGTACTTGCTCTGTTTGGGGGGCCCTACCAGAACAGATCACTCACAGAGCACACCATGCTCCCTTTTCCATAGCCCCTCACCCCATGCAATATTTCCATGAAAACCTCACCTGTGTTTCCTGAACCCACAATGTTCATTCAGGCCTTAGGAAAAGAAAATATAGAATAACACAAATGCAATTTTTCACAAGGATTCTCTATTCCGGCAAGGCTGTGACCATGTGGCAGTGAGTGATCAGCCCTGGGGTGGCAGGGAGGACTCTGGGGACTCAACAAGATTGTTGTTGGGGGGGGGACAGGGGGAGGGCTGGGAAGCCCTGCCTGCCTTCTGAGCTGGTGTGGATGACGTCAGCTCTTTGTCATTCTCTGTCATTCCAGTATGCTTACATAACAGTGCAAGGGAACAACTTGTACCACCCCCAGGAGGGCTAAGAATTTGCTTCCTACTTGTGTATGTCTCCTTAGACCTTCTGGTTGGTGCCTGGTAAATACTGACCTAAACGCAATCAAGCAAAGCATCTCACGCGGTAAATATTTGTCTCAGTTCTAGTTCCGGGAAAGAGAACCCTAATACCCTCTGGCTCTTTTGATGACAGAGGCCAAATCTCCTTGAGGGATAAGATTTTTATTTTCATGTGCACTAAAAAACCAGACAGCTCAAAGATGTCTGAATTGGAAGCAAAAGTGGCAAAGATGTGACTTTAGAGACAGAGACAGAAAGAGACTAAAAAAGAACCGGGTGATTTTGCATTGCAAGGTGCAAAGTTGGTCTCTATGCTATGCCAATAAGTAAATGTCCATTTCTGCCCTTGACAATCTTTCTCAGGAGTATTTTCTATGCTGGAGGATTTTGCCCACTAATTCTCACACCAAAGGAATGGAAATTGACCTGGAGCGTGGTTCTGAGGTTCAGGGAGCTTCAGATTAAAGACACCTGACTTCTCTCCCAGCCCCAAGGACTCTGATTCCAGAAGTTTCACCCTTTGAGGGTGGTTTAAACACTTCGGGGTCATGTAAAGGATCTCTGGCATATTTTTGAAAAGATTTACCGAGATGTCACTCTTCCTTGTATCTGCATTGCTTTCCACATTAAGGGACCTTAACTGCCTCTGTTCATTTTCAGGGTATTGGACTTTAACAAAGTGTGAAACATTTGATTTTCAAAAGAAGAGCAAATTTACCTGTTGACAGATTTTTTTAAAAAAATAATGATTGTGGATGTGGATGGGGGAGAGAGGCTTAGATTTGAAAATCAGGGAGTCTTCGCTCAGGTGTGGGTTAATCTTACCCTTCCAAGTTTTAAGGGAGATAAGAGGCAAGAAGGATAGGAGAAAGGGAGGGTTGAAAATACTGAAACTAGTTATGGGTTACATCTCTGACAATTTGTTAACTTATATTCAGACCTGAGCTGCTACATGGAGAAGAACATGAGGAAGATTTTTGTATCGTTGTCTGAAAGGACTGCTTCTAGCTGGAAACAGGTTTCTGGTGGTCCATAAATGGCTTATGTTGCCCTTTGGTTTTGAGCCAGACCCAGTAGTGCTCAAGGCCTTTGCCTGACTCTGTGCTCAGGAGTGATCCGTGGATCCCTGGTGGTACTCGGTAGGGGTGGAGGGGAGGGGAGGTAGACTGGGTTGGCAAGATGCAGGACAAGTATCTTAATCCCTATTCTCTCTCTCTCTCTCTCTCTCTCTCTCTCTCTCTCTCTCTCTCTCTCTCTCTCTCTCTTTCTCTCTCCCTCCCTCCCCCCTCCTGTTTTTAGTTAGAAGTTCAGTAAGATGAGTGAGAAGTAGTTTTGTGGTTGCTTTTGGGGCGGGGGGAGTCACACCCTGCAGTGCTCTGGAATAACTACTGGCTCTTTGCCTACAGTTCACTCCTAGTGGACTTAGGAGGCCATATGTGGTGCCAGAGATCAAACCTGGGTGAACCATGGGCAAGGCAAACATGTACCTACTATACTCTCTCTCCAGCTTGAGGAGTTTTCTTTCAGCCTACATTCCTTTTATTTAATAGAAGACACATCAGTAGACTGGTAGGCAATATTTGCCGTTCATAAATCTGATTAAAAATTCACTCCAGAGTACACAGAAATGCTTGAAATTAAAAATCAGAGAACAGACAGCTCAATTAAAAAAATCTGGAATAGATTTAGCAGGCACTCACTAAAGAAGATGTGCAAGACTAATATGTACAAGAAAAAATGTTCGACACCATGAGTAACAGAAACCACAAAATACACTGCATATCTTCCAAGTGTGTAAAATGAAAAACTGGATGATACCAAATGTCGGCAGAAAGGTGGATAAACTGGAGCTCTCAGACAAGGCTGGTAAGATCATTAAATGGGGCAATGCTCCAAAAATCTAGAAATTTCTTTAAAAGCTACCAACACATACATTTTAGCTGATCCATTACACCTCTAGGTAGCTATCTAAGAAAAAATAAATATACCTTAATATCAAGAACTTGTACATAGTCTCGTTTCTTTGAAGAGCAGGACAGTTTTTTAGTTGTCTGGGAGCAGAGGGTGCTCAGGACAAAGCATGCCAAAAGGAATCTAGATGGAGAATCTGAGTGCAGAGAGATTCTTCTGGATCCTGAATAAGCCTGAGTTGTCTGGGGCACCCCAGAGGGGGTGTGTGAGCTCAGTGCCTGCCCAAACAGAGCCTGGGCAGTGGGAAATCTCCACACTCGTGGTTCCATGCCCCCAGCCAGCCTCCACTGCTCAGGACAAATCTCTTTCAAAATTTTAATCTGTTGAAAAACTCAGGTATGTGGGTTTTATGACTGAAAATTCCACGCTTTCACAGAGTCAGGGATGGGCTACTTCCCCCATCTCCCCATACTTCTAGAAGCCCCAGCAGTCACACGCATGCCCCAAAGCTGCCTCCCAGTTTAAAATTCAACTCCAGCTGTAACATCCCATTAAAAGTTTTGGAATTTCTCGAGCTACATCTCATACTCTACAACACTGATAAATCAGGAGTAGCGAACCAGATTGGATGGGATGTACTGTAGAAGGCAACCAATCTTGGTTAACAAAATATAAACACAGAAGGCTTACCCTATAGCAACATCTTAGTCATCTCCTATACAAGGGCTTAATGGCCCATGGTGAGATATAACAATCTTCACTACGTTTCTTCTATAAAGAAACATTCTTTGATATTCTTTTAGCAAATTATTTATAACAAGCAAAGGTAAAGGTAAAAGTAAAGGCCCTCCCGTTGATCGTCGATTTGCTCGAGCAGGCCCAGTAACGTCTCCATTGGAGACTTTGTTGTTACTGTGTCTGGCATATCGAATACTCTCGGTAGCTTGCCGGGCAATATAAAATAAATTATTGAGAGCCTTCTATGGGGGCAGGCTTCAGGGGAAGTTGGGAAAATTGGAAATAATGCTGGTGGGAAGGTGCAATGGTGCTGGGGTTAGTGTTGGAATAGTGAATGTCTAAAACAAATCATCATGAACAATGTATGTATGAGAATAACAATAAAATCTCAGTTACAAATACACAAAAAAGGCAAAAAAAAATCCAGACAATTGTTTTACTTTGCCAAGAGCCTCCTATATTTTCTGCATCATTGACTCACCTGCAAAAGCATTGAATTGTCTATCATAAAACTTTCTGATGTCTAAGAACATTCATAAAAATATGTTATTCAAAAATATAACAAAGGGATACTTAGAGCAATGAGCATGCATGAACTTCAAAAGCCTCATGACAAACAAAAGCATCCAGGCACAAAACAAAACCCATTGTCAACACTGTTCCCAGGAAATTTCTATAAAAAGTGAATTTACGGAGACAGAAAGCAGGTCAACATTTACCTGGGACTAGAGGTGGAGGCAGGAATTTTTACAAATAGGTCAGGGAACAGTTTGGGCTAATGGGAACATTTGAAATTGACAGAGGCATAAAGTCTCTGAAACCCCTCCAGGTATACATACCCTTCCACTGGAGAGATGTTATGGCACATAAATTAGACATCTCTATAAAGATGTATTAACACTTTTAATTAAGCACTTACTTGCAGATCCTAGAGGGAAAATAAAATAAACCCATGGAAAGTAGGTGGTTGAGTGTCTGAGAAATGACTTAAAAGGCCAAAGTTAGAATTTGGGAAAAAAGGAAAAAATAATCAAATTACATAACTCAATTCTGACTCCTAGGGGAAAAGAAGAAAATAAAATCCACAAACTATGGTGCCAGAGAAATAGTACAGAGGGTAAGGTGCTTGCCTTGCACGTGGTTGACCCAAGTTTAATCTCCGGCCACCCCATATGGTTCCCTGAGCACCATCAGGAATGATCTCTGAGCACAGAGCCAGGAGTAATCCCTGAGCTCCTGCTTGGGTTGGCTCAAAAACAAAATAAAACCATAAATCTCCCCCCCAAGAAGCCATAATCCTAATAAAGAAATGAAAGACATAGAGCAAATATACAAATTAAGAACAATGAAGAAAGGGCTGGAGGTAGGAAAGGTAATGAAAGGCTTTCTCTAGAAGAAAGAAAAACTCCCCCCCAAAGAAATCCCCTTCCTCTGCTCAAAGGAACGAACCTTAAGGAAATGCTTGATTTTCCAGAAAAAATATAAATGACAAAAAAATTGATATGAAAGAGATGATCACAACAGAGAAAGAAATCACAACCATAATGGTATTTACTCCAAATCCTCCCTAATGGCTGCACGTTTAAAAGTGGGCAACAGTGAAAATATCAATTGCCACAGAAGATGCTGGGAAAAAGGGAAAAAGAGCCAGAGCCCCAGAAAATGTCTGACTGGGTCTGCAAGTGAGGCATGAGTGAGATTTACCAAACACTTTGATGAGAGAAGACCTTTGTTTGGTTGTTTTTTGTTTGTTTGTTTGTTTGTTCATTTGGGTTTTTCTGTTGGCTTGTTTGGGGAGCCACACCCAATGGTGCTCAGGGGTTACTCCTGGCTCTGCACTCAGGAATTACTCCTGGGGGGTTGCTTGGGGAACCACATGGGGTGCTGGAGATCGAACTCAGGTTCATTGTGTGCCTCCCTCTATCTCTCCCCTAGAGAATGTTTTTATTTCTTAAAGCTGTTGCCATCATGGACTGGAGCCATAGCACAGTGGTAGGGCGTTTGCCTTGCATGCAGCCATTTCAGCCGAGCCGGGTTCAATTTCTCTGCCCCTCTCGGAGAGCCGGCAAGCTACCAAGAGTATCTCGTCCACACGGCAAAGCCTGGCAAGCTACCTGTGATGTATTCAATATGTATTCAAACACAGTAGCAACAAGCCTCACGATGGAGATGTTACAGGGCCCTCTCAAGCAAATCGATGAACAACGGGAGGACAGTGCTACAGTGCTACAGTTGTCATACATCTGCACTTGTATGTTCATTGCAGCTCTGTTCATAATAGCCAGAATCTGAAAACAACCTGAGTGCCTGAGAACAGATGACTGGTTAAAGAAACTATGGCACATCTACACAATGGAATACTATGCAGCTGTTAGAAAAAAAATGAACTCCACCTCCCCCAGATGGAACCCGGTGACCAGAAGCCTCTATAAACACAGCTCGAGTATGCAGGAACTAGGACTTTTTCTCAAAATCGCGCGCCGAGCAACTTCTCTCTATATACAAAGTGATCAATGGGAAGTAAACCACCCAACCTTTCTCCCTGAAAATCAGAGTTAAGTTTGGAGCACGGCCACAGCCCCAGAAGCACAAGGACTTAATGCAGAACCCAGCAGCTTGGAGCAGAAAAGTGAACAGACTATGCGTTAATCCAGGCCATCATGTCTGCCCGGAGGGGAAAGGGTGTTGCCCCATTCGCCCTCTCTTCTCTGGAAAGAAGGATGGCGGCCGCATGGGAGCCTTGTGGACAGCAGGTATGAGCCGGGGGTGTGGGGGCGACTAAAACTTCATGGGAAGGGGAGCGTTCCGTTCCGTCCTTCACGCCCTACCGAGATCACCAGTTGCCCCCCACGAGCGGCTCCCCAGCACGGCCACAGCCCCAGAAGCACAAGGACTTAATGCAGAACCCAGCAACTTGGAGCAGAAAAGTGAATGGACTATGCGTTAATCCAGGCCATCATGTCTGCCCAGAGGGGAAAGGGTGTTGTCCCATTCGCCCTCTCTTCTCTGGAAAGAAAGATGGTGGCTGCATGGGAGCCTTGTGGACAGCAGGTATGAGCCGGGAGTGTGGGGGCGACTAAAACCTCATGGGAAGGTGGGCCTTCCGGTCTGTCCTTCACGCCCTACCGAGGCCACCAGTTGCCCCCCACGAACGGCTCTCCAGCACGGCCACAGCCCCAGAAGCACAAGGATTTAATGCAGAACCCAGCAGCTTGGAGCAGAAAAGTGAAAGGACTATGCGTTAATCCAAGCCATCAAGTCTACCGGAGGGGAAAGGGTGTTGCCCCATTTGCCCTCTCCTCTATGGAAAGAAAGATGGCGGCCGCATGGGAGCCTTGTGGACAGCAGGTATGGGCCGGGGGTGTGGAGGTGACTAGAACCTCATGGGAAGGGGGGCGTTCCGGTCCATCCTTCAAGCCCTACCGAGGTCACCAGTTGTCCCCCATGATCGGCTCTCCAGCACGGCCACAGCCCCAGAAGCACAAGGACTTAATGCAGAACCCAGCAGCTTGGAGCAGAAAAGTGAAAGGACTATGCGTTAATCCAGGCAATCATGTCTGCCCAGAGGGGAAAGGGTGTTGCTCCCTTCCGCCCTCCTCCCTCTGGAAAGAAAGATGGCGGCCACATGGGAGCCTTGTGGACAGCAGGTAGGAGCCGGGGGTGTGGGGGCGACTAAAACCTCATGGGTCGGGGGGCGTTCCGGTCTGTCCTTCACGCCCTACCGAGGTCACCAGTCGCCCCCCGCGAGCGGCTCTCCAGCACAGCCACGGCCCCAGAAGCACAAGGACTTAATGCAGAACCCAGCAGCTTGGAGCAGAAAAGTGAACGGACTATGCGTTAATCCAGGCCATCAAGTCTGCCAGAGGAGAAAGGGTGTTGCCCCATTCGCCCTCTCCTCTCTGGAAAGAAAGATGGCGGCCACATGGGAGCCTTGTGGACAGCAGGTATGAGCCGGGAGTGTGGGGGCGACTAAAACCTCATGGGTCGGGGGGCGTTCCGGTCAGTCCTTCACGCCCTACCGAGGCCACCAGTTGCCCCCCACTAGCGGCTTTCCAGCACAGCCACGACTCCAGAACACAGAAACCAATTTCTTAACTATCTGACTTTCAGTAGAAAAACTTCCAGGGTCAATAGGTAAAATAGCAGAAATCCAAAACCAACATTTAATTCTTGAACCCAGCTGTAGAAAGCAAATCACTTCACAATGCTTTTTCAGCATGTCTGATTTGGGGGGGTAAACTCTAAATAATAGTGGTGAATCTTTTATTGAAACAATGAATCTAATCAAAGCAGATAGAGTGTTAACTAGAATTCATCTGCCTCACAGGGACAGGGAGGGGTGGGGGTGGGATTTTATTGGGGTTCTTCATGGTAAAAAATAAGTATTGGTAAAGGGAAATGTGTTTGATATTTGCATGACTGAAACCTAAACCTGAAAGCTTTGTAACCTTTCCCACAGTGATTCAATAAATAAAAAAAAAAAAAAAGAAAGAAAAAAAATGAACTCATGAATTCACTTATAAATGGATGGACATAGTATCATGCTGAGTGAAGTAAGTCAGGAGAGGGACAGATATACAATGAGAACACTCATTTGTTATTTAAAAAAACCATAGTATGAGACTAACATCCAAGGGAAGTAGAAAGAAACAAGGTCCAGGAGAATTGGAAGGCTTCCTCCACTATTGGAAGTCTACCTTAAGGGCTGGAGGAGAAGGTAGTTGGGATAGAGAAGGGACCATTATGACAATGATGGTTTGAAGGGATCGCTGTGGATGGGAGATGTGTGCTGAAAGTGGGTAAAGGACTAAACATGATGGCCTCTCAGTATCTGTATTGCACGGTCACGGTCATGGTCATGGTCACGGTCCTCCTGTTGTGCATCGATTTGCTCGAGCGGGCCCAGTAACGTGAGACTTGTTGTTACTGTGTTTTGGCATATTGAATACATCATGGGTAGCTTGCCAGGCTCTGCCGTACGGGCGAGATACTCTCTGTAGCTTGCCGGGCTCTCCAAGAGGGGCAGAGGAATCGAACTCGGGTCGGTCATGTTGGCTGCTTGTAAGGCAAATGCCCTACCGCTGTGCTATCTATCACTCCTGCCTGTATTGCAAAACCAACCATAATGCCCAAAAGAAGAGAGAAAGAGGGAGAGAGAGAGAGGGAGAGAGAAGGAGAGAGAAGAAAAGTGCTTGATGCAGTAGAAGCAGGCTGGTATGGGGCGTGGCAGGAGGGATACTGGAAACGTTAGTGGTGCAAAATGTTCACTGGTGAAGGGGTGGCTTTTGGAACATTGTATAACTAAAACTCCAGCATGAAAGCTTTGTAATTGTGTATCTCATGGTGATTCAGTAAAAAAGTATACATATTATAAAACTGCTGTCATAAAGAATTTTTTTTTTACAGTGGTAGGGTGTTTGCCTTGCACACAGCCAGCCCGGCCGAGCCGGGTTCGATTCCTCTGCCCCTCTCGGAAAGCCTGGCAAGCTACCCATGAAGTATTCGATATGCCAAAAGCAGTAACAACAAGTCTCAAAATGAAGACGTTACTGGGCCCACTGGAGCAAATTAATGAACAACGGGAGAACAGTGCTACAGTGCTTTTTTTTTTTTTGCAAACCTAAGAGTTCAACAATAATTGAAGAACAAATCACCACAATAGGAGGAAATCGCAGACCAGTTTCACTTAGAGGCACTGATGTATCCTGGAGACCACAGAGCCCTTAGGGCCAACAAGGGGTTGGGGGGATAATCCTGAGGAAGCATGGGAGGGTTATTCATCTTGGAGAACCTCAGGGCTCAGTCACAGTGTCTTCCTCTGTGTAGACAACGGGTGTTTGTTAGATTTTTATTCTGATTTTTTAAGCCTCAATAAATAACAAGATGAGTATTTCTCAGAGGGGTTAAATTAAATACACCTCGAATTTGCTTAATTTGCTTAATGATGAAGCATTCGAGGCATTCCAAGAGACAGGGAAACTTTTGCCATTTAATGTTTTACTAGAAGAATGACTGAATTCCATTCAACTAGAAGTAGAAAAAAGGGAAAGGAGGAGGCAAACATAAGCTCTGCTGAATGATGAGAAGAAGTGAAAAAGAATCTATCGCAACATTGCTGACAGCAAGCTGAGCGAATACAAGGCAAACGCCAAAATTAAAACCCAAGAACCTGTAATACAGCAAGAACTTGGCAAATGAAGCTAGAGATTCCCCTCACAATAGCAAACAAAGATAACCTGAGAACGATAAGTGTGGAGCTCATGCAAAAGAAATCCTAAAGACCAGGGAACACATAGGAAGTTTTGACAAAATCCTTACTACTCTTAGGTGGAAAGACAGCGAGGTGACAAGATGTTTGTTATCCTTGGAGGAAAAGGACAATTCTTCCTGATCAACCTGCAGGTTTAGTTCACGGTCAGGTCCTCCGGTTGTTCATCGATGTGCTCGAGCGGGCCCAGTAACGTCTCCATTGGAGACTTTGTTGTTACTGTGTCTGGCATATTGAATACGTCACGGGGAGCTTGCCAGGCTCTGCCGTGAGGGCAAGATACTCTCGGTAGCTTGCCGGGCTCTCCGAGACGGGCAGAGGAATCGAACTCGGGTCAGCCATGTTGGCTGCGTGCAAGGCAAACGCCCTACTGCTGTGCTATTGCTCCAGCAGGTTTAGTAGGTGCCAATAAAGAGGTTTCTATTTGTTGTTTTCTTTTCCAGAAATACAACGGAAGCCAAATTTTCTGCACCCTCACTTGGCTCTCTCTCTTCCTTCTTGCCTCCTTTCCATTGTTTCCGTCCCCTTCTCATGTTCATCTTTTTTTTTTCTCCTCAATTCCAAGGAACAGAACTTCAATCTTTTGCTGTTGTCATTGGAAGAATTGCAGCAGCAAAAAAAAAAACGTTTATTTTTCTCTTGCAGCTGCACAGGGGCAGACAGTAACACGAACCCAACAGAGGAACAGGTAAATAGATCCTTGTGAACAACGGGAGGACACCAGGGCTTTGAGAAAATCGAGTGTAACTTTGCTAAGACCCACTATTCCAAACGGCCGTTCTTATTTTCTTAGCCCTGGTGGAAAGATTTCAGTGTCACTTTTATTCTAAAAGGAATAAAGTACTTGAACTCTCTGTCTCTCTGTCTCTCTGTCTCTGTCTCTGTCTCTGTCTCTCTCTCTCTCTCTCTCTCTCTCTCTCTCTCTCTTCCTCTGTGTGTGTGTGTGTGTGTGAGAGAGAGAGAGAGAGAGAGAGAGAGAGAGAGAGACAGACAGACAGACAGACAGACAGACAGACAGACTTGCTCTTTTTCTCCTGGGAAGCTTGAAGTAAATTGTTCAATCTTCCATTTAAACAAACACTTTGAGAGCTTTGCAGACTAGTAGTCTAGAATGTACCTGGGGGAAATTGAGCAGGTAAAGATAGCTAAGAAAATTTCAGAGATACCAATAATTCAATCACAGTCCTCCCCTTGTTCATCGATTTGCTCGAGTGGGTCCAGTAATGTCTCCATCATGAGACTTGTTGTTACTGTGTTTGGCATATCGAATACGTCATGGGTAGCTTGCCAGGCTTCCGCCCTTCTCCACATGGGTGACCCTTTAATTCCATCTGCTCACTTCTCTGAGTCATTGGTATTTTGTTCTTTTAAGAATTGGTTTTGGTTTTGTTTCATTTTTTATTAGTTTCCATTCTTTATTCAACATATGAGTGCTATCAAGTGTTTCTCCATTTGACTTAGTTCATTAAGCATTATATCCTCTTAGATTTATCCATATTGTGCAAATGACAGGATTTCCTTCCTTCCTTCCTCTCCTTCCTTCCTTCCTTCCTTCCTTCTTTCCTCCCGTCTTCCCATCCCTCCTCTTTCCCTCCCTCCTTCCCTCTCTCCCCTCACTCCTCCCTTCCTTCTGAGAAGTCCTTATACCATGAGTTCTTTGTCCATTCATCCGCCGATGAATGTATAATCTGCTTGCCGGCTCTTACCCGTGGTCACTGATGGTGTGGTGAGTGTGAAGGTGTTCATATCTCTTCAGTTGGAGCTTTCATATTCTTTAGATAAATTCCCAGAAGTGGGATAACTGGATCCTGTGGAACACATGTCTTCTTGTTGTTGTTTTTGTTGGGTTTGGGGGCCAAACCTGGCGTATTTCTTGCTCTAAGCTCAGGAATCATGCTTGGCAGGGCTCACTCAAATGTTCATATGGGGTGCCAGAGAATGAATTCAGGTTGGCCATATGCAAAGCAAATCCCTTACCTGCTGGACTGTCTCTCCAGCCATGGGGAAAAAAAACTTGTTAATAAATAAAAATGTACTCTTCATAATTTAAAACATAAATGCAATGTAATGTAAGTACAAATTAAAACTATAAAGACACCACCCTTTACTTTAGTAAAGATGCAAAGATCATCTTTAAAATGGGTCACTGGGGCTGGAGCTATAGTATAGTGGGGAGGGCATTTGCCTTGCATGTGGCCATCCTTGGTTCAATCCCCAGCATCCCATATGGTCCCCTGAGCACCACCAGGAGTAATTCCTGAGTGCAGAGCCAGGAGTAGCCCCTGTGCATTGCAGAGTGGGACCCAAAAAGCAAATAAATAAATAAATAATAGAATGGGTCATTCCATGGTACCTTTGCATTAGTTAGCTAATTAATTAGTTAACTAATTAATTAATTAGTTCCTATATCTACGCATCCAGAATGATCCCAGGTGGGGGCGAGAACTCACAGGGCTGGAGAACATTCTTCACATGCTGGCCCACAGGGTTTGACCCCTAATACCACATGGTTCCCTTGAGCACTGCAGGGAGCAACCCCAGAGCACAGAACTGGGAGTATCCCTAAACACCCCAGGGTGTGTCCCCCACCCGCAAATAATGGTGTCTGACACGCACTGGCAGCTCCCAGGACTCAGCCCTTATTAGCAGTAAAGATAATTGGTCTCACTGCAATTTGGTGACACACATGCCTTTGGCTCTCGGTCACCCCCTTCCCCCCCTCAGGGATCACTGGGTGTGCCCGGCCTGCAGGGCCCGAGCACAGCCTCACAACAAGATCAGAAGGCATCTTTGCGCGGTAAGCACTTTTCTTGCAATAATAAAGCCTGAAAGTCAATTGCGTGGGTGAGGGAGCAGGAGAAGCAACACCCAGCTCTCCCCACATCACCACCACGGACTGCAAAGGAAGGAGGCAGAGCCCGGAACTGCCCCAGCAGCAGCCGCTGGGGAACTGAGCACCGCTGGGAAGGGCGGGCGCTGGGATGGGCGGGCGCGGGCTCTGGGGTGAGCAGCGGTTCTCCCTTTTCCTTGAGAGAACACTCCAGAGCCTGTCATCCAGGCTAGTCTTTCCCTGGTGAAAACTCTCATCGAATGTTGCGTGATGCCTGGTGCGTGAGGCGGGTGCGTCCACAGACAGCGCCTCCGAGTTCAAGCTCCCATCCAAGTTCTTAAAATCTAGCAGGTGAAGTCTGGAGAGCGAGATTACAGAAGTTCGGAATGTCCATTGGAAGAGGAGAGATGGGGGGAGGGGGATTAAAGTGGCTGGTGCAGTGAGGGGATGAAGGAAAAGTGAGAGAGAGCCAGAGAGAACCAGAGACAGAGACAGAGAGACAAAGACAGACAGAGACAGAGAGAGACAGAGAGAGACAGAGAAAGGCACAGAGAGAGAGAGAAACAGAGAGGAAGAGAGACACAGAGAGAGACAGAGAGAGATAGAAACAGAAACAGAGACACAGAGAGAGCCAGAGACAGACAGGGCCAGAGACAGAGACAGAGAGACAAAGACGGACAGAGAGACAGAGAGAGACAGAGAAAGAGACAGGGAATGGGGCTGGAGCAATAGCACAGCAGGGAGGGCATTTGATTTGCACGTGGCCGATCCGGGTTCGATTCCCAGCATCCCATATGGTCCCCTGAGCACCGCCTGGAATAATTCCTGAGCACAGAGCTAGGAGTGACCCCTGAGCATTGCTGGGTGTGACCCCCTCCCCCAAAAAAAGAGAGACAGTGAGAGACAGACAGAGAGACACAAAGAGAGACAGAGACAGAGTCAGAGAGAGACAGAGACACCTCACATGTGTCAGAGACAGAGATTTAAGAGGAGGGAGTGTGACAGCAAAGCCCCCACCCCACCTGTTTTTTTCTTTTTTAATTTTGTTTTAGGAAACTCTTAATGATAAACTCTTAATAATAGGGGGTTTCACGGATAAAACATTCCAATACCACCCCTACCCCTCCACCCCACAGGTCTGCTTCCCTCCACCGACCGGGGAGTCCTTCTAGCATTTCCCGCGCCCCCCTCCCACCCCCCCCCACCCCCGCTCCCCCCGCACACCCCCCTCCACAACCCGGGGGTGCTCTGCCCCCTAGTGGCGAAAGGCTGCTATAATCGCCCAGGACAGATTCCCGGGGTGTCCAATCCCGGGGCTTTCAATAGAGGGCGCTGCTCAGGCAGCGCGTGCAGAAGCCTCGCCCGTTTGCCGGCTGAGCAATGATTCATGACATGGTTTTCACACGTCACACACAAAACCCACTAAGGCATAATTGCGAAGTGCGTGTCTGAGGACCTCATAATAGGAGCCGGTTCGTTTTTGAGCACCTTTTTCTGGAAAGGGCTGGAGGGGCTTACTCCCGACTCTGTGCTCAGTGGTGTGTTTGTGATTCGCAGGGTTGGTGGAAGGGCTGCAGAGGAGACCAAGAGCTCGGCGCCTCTGGAAGTAAGTGTGCGGCTGTGTCCCGAGGAACTGTGCTGATTAGCACAGGCAGGAGGCTGGGTTTGGCTTCAGGGGCCATTGCTGGCTAAACTGTGATCTGGAATGTTCTCCCGTTTCCAAACCCCAGAGTGGTCCCTCCAAGTCAACGGGTGACATTCGTGAACCAAGGGACACCTCATGTGTCAGCACTTGTGCCAATCTCAAGTGTGCCACGTGCAAGTCGAATGCCCTCCCTGCTGTGCTATTGCTCCAGCCCCATTCCCTGTCTCTTTCTCTGTCTCTCTCTGTCTCTCTGCCCGTCTTTATCTCTCTGTCTCTGTCTCTGGCCCTGTCTGTCTCTGGCTCTCTCTGTGTCTCTGTTTCTGTTTCTGATAAAGGCATCAGCTCGAAAGGTGCAGCCTTGGGGTCCAGAGAGGAGTCCAGCGGGTAGGGGTCATGCTGTGGACCTGGGTTTGATCATTGGCATCCCTTATGGAGCACCAAGCACCATCAGGAGCGATCCCCGACCACAGAGCTGACCCTGAGCATCACTCGGTGTGGCCCCCAAACAAAACAGAACCCCCAAAGTGCAGCTATTAAATGCCACCCTCGCCTCTGGCTACATAGCTCCACGCACTGTTGACCTGATTTCTCCCAAGGGCTTGTAAGCATGAGTGTGCAGAGAAAATGCATCTTTGCCTCATTTCTGCCCAGGCACCCATGGACTGCCTCCTTTTATTTAGCTAGACAGAACATGTTTTTTTTTTCTCTTTTAGTTTTTTTTTTTGAAGGGGGTAGCACATCTGACAGTGCAGGGGGCTTACTCCTGACTCTGTGCTCAGGGCACCCTCTGAAGTTCTGGGATCAAACTCGATGGATGACATGCAAGGCAAATGCCTAATCCCCTCTATTACCTGTCCAACCTCTTTTTATTTTTTTAACCATGATTTGTTTGTTTGTTTGTTTGTTTTTGAGTCGCATCCAGCGATGCTCTGGGGTTACTCCTGGCTCATGCACCCAAGAATTACTCCTTGCAGTGCTCGGGGGACCATAATGGATGCTGGGAATTGAACCCGGGTTGGCCACATGCAAGGCGAATGCCCTCCCTACTGTGCTATCACTCCAGTCCAGTCCCACCATGATTTTTTTATTGAATCACCATGAGATACAGTTACAAAGTTTTAATGATTGAATTTCAGTCATACAATGATCAAACACCCATCTCTCCATCCGTGTACATTTTCCACCACCAATATTCCCCATATCCCTCCTGCCACCCTCCCCCCAATGAAGCCTGCCTCCATGGCAGGCACTTCTCTCTCTCTCTCTCTCTCTCTCTCTCTCTCTCTCTTTCTATATATATATATATATACATATATAACCATATATACACATATCACTGTCACTGTCCTCTCGTTGTTCATTAATTTGCTCGAGCGGGCCCAGTAACGTCTCCATTATGACAATTGTTACTGTGTTTGGCATATCGAATACGTCAAGGAGAGTTTGTCAGACTTTGCCTTGCGGGAGAGATACTCTTGGTAGCTTGCCGGGCTCTCCGAGAGGGGCGGAAGAATCGAACTCGGGTCGGCCATGTTGGCCACTTGCAAGGCAAATGCCCTACCGCTGTGCTGTCGCTCCAGCCCATATATATATATATATATATATATATATATATATATATATATATGTGTGTGTGTGTGTGTGTGTGTGTGTGTGTATCCACAAATGAGTGTCCAAGGCCTTTTTAAAGACAAAGTCGACCCTCAGCTTCTCCCAGAACCTGAAAAATCCTGGGGGACAGGGGTATTCCGTTCCTCTTGCTCCTGGACACTTGCTTAAGGACTGGCACTTGAGTTGCTTTCTCTTTGCCGTTCTTTTCCTGCCCCCAAATGAAAAAGGCCCCTCATTGATCGTGAAACTGACCAGAAGCTCTGGCCCAACTCTAGGATTCCCCGCTCAGAGTCTGCACGTAGATTCTTGCTGCTCTTGGCGAGTGAGTAGAAGTTTGTCTTCTGGGAAGTGTGTTAAACCCCGAAGCGCCCCCCCCCCCCGCCCCCAAGGGCGCACCCGCCTGCTTGCAATCCGCACAGCCCGTGCACCAAGAAGTAGCGGTTAGTGACCAGCAGGGGGCAGCCGCACCCAAGGTTCCTGCTTTATGCGGATTTGGTATGGTATTTTTGGAAAGCGCCTCAATACTTCACTGGACCCTTGAGAGGGATGCGCCGGCTCTCCAAGGGGGGGGGGGGGGAATCACTGCTGCAGGGCTCCTGACTTCTACTGGTGTTCGCCTTCTGCATCCAGCCTATGCCCTTAGCCCACTGTTCCTAGCGCCCCAGACGTTTCTTTTGCCCTCCAGCCCTAGTGGCTTTTGGTTATCAGCCTCCGTCTGGGTCGGTGTTTGCACCTCATCGGGGGCCAGACAGGAGCCGTCTGCGAGGTGATGTAAGATAGGGCCGCGTCCAAGGGAGCCCTGAGCTTTGCACTCGGGGAAACCTGCTTGCAAGGCCCAGTTGGTGCTACTGCCCCCCAGATTTTTCTCTGCCATGTCCTTCTACCTCTTGTGGCTACTAACAAGTGCCAGTGGCATCCCAGGGGGCAGGGCAATCCTGAGCCAGACGGGGGCAATCTCTTTCAAGCTGTAGTGACGACTTGGCTTCCGGGCCAGGGGATGGAACCACGGTTTTGGGGGATGGGTAATCCTGGCTTGTGCTCAGCCTGGTTCGATTCCTGGGACCACATGGGTGTGAGCAGTGTTGGGGTGGGGCTGGGTGTCTCAGTGCACAGGGCCGGAGCAGTGCTACATCTATGGGTCCTCGCGTTCAAGGACTGGCCCTACTGGGCAAGAAAGGCTGATGGAGCCCTGAAGTGACCATCGTTAGCAGCTCACCTCACCTCAAGTTTGTCCAGACCTCCCCCTTTTTTTTTCTGCTTTTTGGGTCACACCCAGCGATGCACAGGGCTTGCTTACTCCTGGCTCTGCACTCAGGAATTATTCCTGGCGGTGCTCAGGGGACCATATGGGATGCCAGGGATTGAACTCAGGTTGGCCACATGCAAGGCAAACGCCCTCCCTGCTGTGCTATCGCTCTGGCTAGACCCCTTTTTAATAGGAACATCAGTTCTTTGGTATTGATGTCCCCACCCGCCCTCAGATTCCACAGAGACCTGACCCCACGTGAGCTCAGCACAGGTTCCTAGTGGAAGATGTGGAGCAGGTTCTTAGGGGGACACAAGCCACAGGGGCTCAGGACCTCCAAAGGCCCCGTTGCTTATTTGTGGAATATAAAATAACACAGTATGAGACTGATGCCCAAGAACAGTAGAGACAGGGCCAGGAATATTGCTCCATGGTTGGAAGCCTCTCTCATGAGCTGGGGGAGAAGGCAGCTGGGATAGAGCAAGGATCACTAAGTCAATGATGGTTGGAGGGATCATTCAGGATGGGAGATGTGTGCTGAAAGTAGATCAAGGGCCAAACACTATAGCCTCTCAGTATCTGTATTGCAAACCATAATGCCCAAAAGTGGAAAGAGTATGGAGGAAATTGTCTGCCCAGGAAGCAAGGGGAGGATGGGAAAGGGAGGGTGTATACTGGGGAGATTGGTGGTGGAGAATGTGCACTGGTGGAGGGATGGGTGTTCGATCATTGTATGACTGAAACTCAAACATGAAAGTTTTGTGACTGTATTTCATGGTGATTAATTTTTTTTTAAAAAAGAGGCCTCGTTGCCTTGCCCCATGTGCTCCCAGGCACCCCACACTCCTCCCCTGCACTCCCCAGCTGGGCTCACCCCCTCACAGCCTCCCTGATAAATCAGCAGCTTCCTCTGGGGCCACGTGACAAAGGGACTGGCTTGTCATCTCCCTCATCTTAGGGCTGTGGGAAGCGAGTGGCTTCCATGGGGTGAGTGGAGTGTGGGGGGCAGAAGCGTGCTTTGCTGTGTGTGTGTGTGTGCCTAAGCACACAAGTCTCTGTGTGTACATATGCATGAATGCACACATGCATGTCTGTGCACGTGCAAATATATGTATATGTGCGGGCACATACTGAGACATCTATGTGTGTCTGTGTACATGTGTGTACACAGTGCATCTCTGTATGTGCACATGGAAATCATGTGTCTGTGTGCACGCGTTCATCTCTGTGTGTCTGCGTACACATGGGAATCAGTGTGTGTCTCTGTGTTCACATGGGTGCAATGTGTGTGTCTGTACATCACTGCGTGTGGGTTCTGCACACACGCATATCTGAGTGTGTCCATGTTCATGGGTGTCAGTGTGTGTTCATATCTATGCACATGTGAATCTATGTTTCTACGTCTGTGTGGACCTGAGCATCTAAGTGTCTGTGTGCATATTCCTTGGTGTGTCCGCATGTTCACATCATACATATGGATGCAAGCCTGTGTGTGCATATGCATCTGTGCAGGGGCGCTGTGAATGCATTTGCAGGGAGGCATGTGAAGACTGGGCACGGGCAGGATCGCAGGGTGGAAAGCAAGAAGATGATGAAGCCATGGGCAGAGGGCGCAGTGACAAGGGCAGACGTTGCTGCCCTGTAACCGGGGGGAGCATGTGTGCGTGACGGGAGAGGAAGGAGGATGCTTTGGTTCTCAGTCACGAGGAGTGGGGGGCAGTGGATGCATCATCAGCCCAGCAAAGCTCCTCCTTTTTTTTGGGGGGGGGGGGATCACACCTGGCGATGCTCGGGAGTTCCTTCTGGCTCTGCACTCAGGAATTACTCCTAGCTCAGAGGACTGTATGGGATGCTGGGAATCGAACCTAGGTGAGCCACGTTCAAGGTAAATGGTCCACCCACCATGCTATAGCTCCAGCCCCAAATCTCCTCCTTTAAAGGGAGCACTAGAAGAGCAGCTCAGGAAGGCTGGGGCTAGTCTCTCTCCTGAAGCATCACAGCTGGTGGGCACGCCTGCCCCGTGGTGTGGCTCCACAGCCTACGTTCTTTGCTGCCCATTCCATAGGAACATACTGTCCTCCAGGGCCAGTGCTGGCCGAGGGAACCAGACCCTGGGTGCGTGGGGGCGGGGGAGGCTCAGCGGGGGACTCAGACTCCCGGTTTTGAAGGAGCTCATGGAACTTAGTCCCACAAGTCAGGACGCGGCCACAGGACCTTACCAGCTGCAAGGGAGTGTGGGAAGCCTGAATCTTATCCCAGAGGCAACAAGACGTGACAGGGATGCTTCTGGGACAAGCAAGGCAGGGACGTGGAGGGAGGAGACGATGGGCTAGTATAGAGAGAATGTGATTTGCATGATTTTATAGCATGATTTATCCCCTCACCTCTTATCGTAGCCCTGCACAAATTGGAAAAAAAACAGAAAGAATAAAACTCCTGTTGGCATCCATACAGTAAAGAACAGACAGGGCACAGAACCAACTCAGACCGGTGGGTGAGACTGGCCGCCCATGGGTAGCCGTGGGTGGCCATGGGGAAGCCGTGGGCAGCTGTGGGTGGCCATGGGCAGCCATGGGTGGCCGTGGGCAGCCGTAGGCTCAGGACAGGGCCTTCGTCTCGGGTAAGTGCGTGTGCGGCTGCTCGACGGCCGACTGGTTCTCGATGACAAGACTCGCCCTGCAGCTCTCCAGCACCCGGGCCTGCACATAGGCCTTGTCCTTCTCCTGCCAGATGTCAGACTGGATGTAGACGTTGAAGGGGTCATGCGAGTGCTCCAGCTTCTTGGAGCGGATGTAGCTGAGCATGATGCCCAGCGTGAAGAAGCCGAAGAAGCCCAGCACCATGAGGATGTAGAGCGCCTCCATCTCACCCTCCCCTTGGCTGGGGGACCTGCGTGCCAGGGCCGAGGTGTGGCCACCTGGCGGGCCTGTTCCCGGCCACAGGCTGGTCAGCGACGGGGACACGACTGTGCTGTTGGGTGGAAACATCCTTGGCTGACTCAAGTTCTCTTGGAGGAGCGCCACTTCTGGGAGGGTAGGGGGGAATGTTCTAGAAGAAAAATGCAACCTGAAATGAATAGGGGCACATGGACCTAATACACACACACACACATATACACACACACACGCACACACACACACACATGCACACACACGCATACATGCACACGATGTTGAATATCTCAGGTGAAGGGAGACCCACCTACAGCTCTATCTATAGCATGTGGCCTTGGCGTCTGAATATGGCACCCCAAAGAACCATCGCTTGATTCTTTTGGACTGGTTTGACCTTTTGGGTCTCACCAAACAATGCTCAGGTGTTACTCCTGGCTCTGTACTCGGTAATCACTCCTAGCATTGCTCAGGGAATCATATGGGATGCTGGGGATTGAACCCAGTTCTGCAAGACAAACCCACGTGCAAACCCCCTACCCACTGGACTATAGCTCCGGCCCCCGACTATCACTTGGGAAAGTGTCTTCGGTTTTCACCCCACCTCCCTCTCTTCCCAGGGAGTGCCCCCACCTCATGCCCCTCTGTTGTCGAGCTTATCCATCCATGCTCAAGGTGCCAGGCTGTCCTGTTCCGGCCACCTGTGGCCAGCCCCAGCTCTTCCAGCTTACCCCCTCTCTCCTGAAGTGTCTTATTCAAGCACTAGGGAGCTGAGGAGCAGGACAGACCTCCCTCCACACACCCCCTTCAGCCTGAGTCCTCTCCTGCAAACCCCGCCCCAGGCCTTCCTGGGGCACAGAACCTCCCTGGCAGCAGGAAAGCCAGTGGGGGCAGCATCTGACCTCAGGCTGAGCTCTGCAGATCAGCCACAGAATCCTGGGCCCCTCTTAGCCTGGGTTTGGCACTGCTGTTCCTCCACCCCTGCTCACGGGACTCTGACATGTACTGACTCCTGCTTCTTCACAGACAGCCATGGGGCCAGAGGGACAGTACATCCAGTAAGGGACTTGCTCACAGCTGACCTGGCTTCAATTCTCTGCATTGCATAGGGTCACCCACACACCACCAGGAGTAATCCCTGAGTATCACCCTGTGTGGCCGC
Source organism: Sorex fumeus (assembly GCF_029834395.1). Taxonomy (NCBI): domain Eukaryota; kingdom Metazoa; phylum Chordata; class Mammalia; order Eulipotyphla; family Soricidae; genus Sorex; species Sorex fumeus. The sequence goes on along the minus strand of NW_026606322.1, from coordinate 26,806,199 downwards.
TCAAAAAAAACCTGGGGGCTGGAGAAATGGCTATCTCTGGGCTGGAGCAGGGGCCTTCAGTTTAGGAGGCCGCATTTCGTGACCAGCACCACCGTGAGCACCGAGTCAGGCGTAGCCGCCGACTCAGGTGTGAGCTTCTAGTGAACTCACGTTAGAAGGAGGTGAGTCTATTCACATTGGAAGGAAGTGAATTCTCCAGGAGGGTTTGTTACTCACAATCAAATGGACTTTCTCAGGCCACGGGAAGCAAACAGAAACCTTTCCAGAGAAATTCTCCATTGGGCACCTGAGGCCTGGCCAAACTTGGCCGGAGAATCAGGAAAGTCAAGTTTGCAAACTCCCTTTCAAATAACAGGTGTGAATTTTGTTTGGGGGGGGTAATAGGGTGATCTGAGCCACACACCCAACAGTGCTCAGGGATTTCTCCTTGCTCTGTACTCAGGGCTCACTCCTGGGGATGCTCTGGAAACCATTGCAGTGCTGGGGATTAAATCGGGGTCAGCTGCGTGCAAGCCCAGAGCCTTACCCCAGTGCCATCAACTCTCCAGCCCAACAAGTGTGAAAGTTTTTAAGAAAAAGATTATTCCTAGTTAATTCTTAAAGGGAGGTGGGGGGGATATGGGTTCCAGCTCCTGATGGGCCCAAAACAAACCACGGGCCACCTCCAACCCTCAAGTTGACTCTTCCAGGGAGCAAGAAACCAGCCTTGGTCTGAAAAACTCCCAAAGCAGCTCATCTTAATGCATCATTCAGCCCACGGTTTCAGGAAGCAGAATGATGGAGAATTCAGTTTTGAGGTGAATTTGCTCTTTCTGAGTTAAGAATTCTAGGCACCAATTTTTCTTGGAAGTGACAATTCCTTGCTTTTATTTCGGTACAAAAACTAAGTCCAGATTCTGGGACTTCACTACCAGAATTTAGCAGAAAAGGAGCCCCAGAAGCCTCACACAGCTCCCAGGAAGTGAACTGGGTTGACCTTTATCTTCTATGTCGGGGACTCTCAGGGGTACCAGGTTCTTGGGAGGAACAGACTATCCACCAAGACCTGAAAGGGAGACTCTCTCCCCTACGGTGGGGAGGCTCTGGAGTCCCAAGAAAGACCTCGAGCTTCCACACTAAGAAAGTCCCAGCAAGAGAGTTCTAGGGCGTGGAGATGGAGCTACAGAGCAGGAAGAGGTGAGGAAACAGGGTCAAACTCCAGAGGGGGAAAGAGACTCAGCTCTTGAGGGCGAAATGCAGAGGAAAGACGGTCCTGGGCTGCAAGGCAGCTGGCAATGGAACTCAGTTCCTCCTCCCCTTAAATAAACTCAGGGAGCTTCCATTTCCCCAGGTAGTGCTGGGAATAAGGAGCTCTCCCCTACCTGGCACCCCAGGGTTAGGGGTGAGGAGAGAGTTGAAGATTGTCTCTGGCTTTTGCAGCTCTCTCAACGTCATGGGTCTTCCTCATGCTCGTTCCTCTACCTCTGTGTGACGCCTGCATCTGTGTCCCTCCCTCCTTGACCCTTTGGCCTCCGCTCCATCACCTAGACTCTAACTTAGGGTGGGATCGTCTGAACTGGGCATTTCCTTCAGGAAGGTGCAACATGGTTTGGTTCAGAAGATCCCTTAGGGGGTTGATGATTTATACAGGAATGCAAAATATCAGATAAAAATTGGCAACTGTGTGAACTTGAGAGCGAGTGAACTGTAGAGGGAAAGACTAGAAAGGAAATGGTGAGTAGTCTGCTGGGAACTCTCCAGTCAAGTCTGTTATTATGGAATAAAATCATTTCAATGATTTCTTTGACTATGATGATTTTTTTCATTTATTAAAAGTTGTATGTGTAAATCTCCAGGCCACGTGGAGGACCTGGGCTGCTCCTCCCTGGGCCCCCACCTGCCCAGAAGACTGGCTGTCATGCCCACAATTTGCCTCTGGGTGCCATCTTAGCGCACCAATAGCCTTGGCCCAGAGATTCCCAGTTGAATCCCAAAATGTATTAGTGCCCTACCGAGAAGTCTCTGGAACCCAACCATTTACAATCTAGAAATTTACATTTACAATCGTGACTGCGCGAGCTCTCATGATATTCAAAATAAGCTATGGAAAATATATTATCTAGCGTCTGCCCCTGGCAGGTAGGCTTGAATTGTGGTGGGAAAATTCGAGCAAAACATAATGCCCAAAATGAGAGAGTGAGAGTATTGAGGAAATTGTCTGCTATAGAGGCAGCGTGAGGACTGGGATGTGGGGGCAGGGGAGATACTTGGGAGATCGGTGCTGGAAAATGTGCACTGGTGGAGGGATGGGTGTTCCATCATTGTACGGCTGAATCTCAAACATGAAAACTTTGTAGCTCTATCTCACAGTGATAGAACAAAATAAAAAAGTAACGTGGAGTTCATGCCCAATTCAATCAGCTTTATCAATGGCTGAACAAATAGCAGTACTCCTACATTACTTAAAAATAAATAAAATATGGGACTGGAGTGATAGCACAATGGGTAGGGTGTTTGCCTTGAATGTGGCTGACCCGGGTTCGATTCCCAGCATACCATATGGTCCCCTGGGCACCGCGAGGGGTAATTCCTGAGTGCATGAGCCAGGAGTAACCCCTGTGCATTGCCAGTTGTGACCCAAAAAGAAAAAATAAATAAATAAATAAATAAAAGCTGTATACACACACATATATGCTGTATATAATTCAACACGATCTTCAGCCCACCATCACTGTCACTGTCACTGTCCTCCTGTTGTTCATCGATTTGCTTGAGCAGGCCCAGTAACGTCTCCATTGTGAGACTTGTTATTGTGTCTGGCATATCAAATACGTCATGGGTAGCTTGCCAGGCTTTTCCGTGCGGGCAAGATACTCTGGGTATCTTGCCAGGCTCTCCAAGAGGGGCGGAGGAATCGAACCCGGGTCGCCCTGGTCGGCGGTGTGCAAGGCAAACACCCTACCTGGTGTGTTATTGCTCCAACCCCAGCCATTTTCCTTAAAATGTTACAGTCCATTAGTAGGTGGTAATAAAAGTATAACACTCCTTTTTCTTCCCCAACACTTGGAAACCCTTACCTGATTTTCATAATAATGCTTATCACCTAAGTGCAGGTAGTGCTAACAGGAGTGTGATAAAGTCCTGCTAGCGCAACACTCTGTGTTATGTCTTTGGATAATAAATAAGCTACGTTATTCATTATCTTCATTGTTCATTGTTTTCCCCACCAAAATTCAAGCTTGTGAAGGTAGGGATCGTTGTAAAGGTTGTTTCCCCATTGTTTGCCAGGGACTAGAACAGTGCCTGGCTTATGGGAGAGGCACAATGCATATTCACAGGAGGCAGGCATGCGTGCATGCAGGCGAGAACAAAGAGATGTCCCACTCAAGGGCCACAGGACCGGGAAAGGCACAGCGCCATCTCCCCAGCTGCCTGACCTCAGTGGACCGGCTCCCCCAACCCACTGACTTCCAGCCCAACTCTTGCTCTTGGAAACGGTCCACTTGCTCATGACCAAGTACTTGATTTTATTTTTTCTTTTTGTGTCACACCGGCGTTACTCCTGGCTCTGCACTCATGAATTACTCTTGGCGGTGCTCGGGGAACCCCGTGGGATGCTGGGAATTGATCCCGGGTCCACCACGTGCAAAGCAAATGCCCTACCCGCTATGCTATTGCCCAGCCCCGTGACCATGTTCTTGAGAAACTGAGATGACCATCTCCCCACCCCTTGGATGAAGCACCCCAAACAGAAAAAGACCCAAGACAGCAAGAAGGTTTGAGGTCCCTGCTAAGATGCACTTGGATGGGCTAGCTGGAGGGGGTGAAATAACACAGCCCCCTGAAGGCCAAGTTCCCTGGCAAGGCCCTTCCTTCATGGAGCTGGAAATCTTGACCTCAGTCCGGGATGAGGGGCTGCGGAGCCCATGAGGGAGGGCTCACAGGCATGCACAAGCACAGATAGACCCCGTCCATGGATTCTTACAAGTCCCATTTCTAGTCCCATCACTAGCCCCATTCCTGGGCTGGAGATCCCATTCCCCGTGCCCCAGGCCTCTTTCCAAGGAGATGCCAAACTCCAAACCCCTTTCTTGGAAAGTTCCCTCTGAGGCTGGCTGTGTGGGTGGCGGGGGGCCCAGCTGGGGATCTTGGAAGCCCACGGTTGATGTGGTTTACGTCCAGGCTAACGGACGATCTACCACCACCCGGCCAGGGGTTACTAACCCGGGGGCGGCGTTTTGACTTTCCTAGCAGTGCCCCCAAGGAGGAGGTGAGGAGGGCGGGGAGAAAGGGGAGTCAGGCGGAGCCCCCTCTGCAGCTGGGCCCTAGAAGGATGGGGCGCGTCCCCTGAGCCCCCCTGCAGGGACATCCCCCCTCCTGGCTGGACCCGGCACCCCTGGGATCCCCCCGCACTTACCCGACCCAACAGCCAGCGGTGTCCGGCGGGCAGCGCGCAGGGTAGGGCCGGGCAGGGCAAGGCGCAGCGCGCGGGCACCACCGCTCCGCGCTGCGGGGCGGAGCTTTCCTGGGTGCAGCCGGCGAGCCCCGCCCAGCCCCGCTCCGGGCGCCCGCCCAGCTCAGGAGTCCGCAGGGGTCCCGGGCCGGCTCCCACACCCACTCGGACCCGGGCATGCCTGGCCCAGGGCGGCTGGAGCTAGAGGCCGGCGGGCCAAGCGCTTGTCTTGCACTTGGCCCACGCGGGTTCGATGCCCTTGTAGCTCCCCGCGCGCTGCCAGGAGTGAGCCCTGAGCATCGCCGACCACTGCCCCCAACCAAAAACCGGACAAACAGCCCAAAGGGTCCATCGAAGAGGGACCACACGGATGGCCAACTGACCTTCCTACGGGAGTCGAGGATACAAGAGAGAGTCTGGTTTAGAAAAAAAGGTAAAGCAGGGGACTCTCAGCTTCGTTGGGCACCCAGAAAGGGCCTCTCACACACCTCAGCAACCACTCCCCGCGACCGTCACACTTTTTTTTTCTAAATCCACATCCTCCTTTGCCTGGCAAATGTCTCCTTACTCCGACTGTCTGCACGCCCAGAGCTGGGTGCAGCCGCAGAGCAGACAGGGGCACGGGCAAGGTTAGTGGGAGCCACCTTAGCTTGGCATCCTTCTCTAAGCCCCAAAGTCTGCAAAGAGAGGACTTTGGAACAGCCTGTGGGTCCCAGAGTTAAGAGCACCAAGACCCAAGTCTCTCAAGATACTCGCAGCAGCTGGGTGCAGAGACAGATGACAGTGCCTCTGATCTGGGTTAGATCCCTGGCATCCCACCCAGGTGTGATCCCTGAGTGCAGAGACAGGAGTAAATCTTGAGTATAGCAAAAGAAAGGAAAAGAAAGACAGAAAGAGTGACATAAGAAAGAAAGAAAGAAAAGAAAGAAAGAAAGAAAGAAAGAAAGAAAGGAAGGAAGGAAGGAAGGAAGGAAGGAGGGAGGGAGGGAGGGAGAAAGAAAAGGAAGGACGGAAGGAAGGAAGGAAGGAAGGTAGGAAGGAAGGAAGGGAGGGAGAAAGAGGGGAAGGAGGGAGGGAAAAAGGAGAGAGAGGAGAAAGATTTACAGCAGCTGCCATGGCTCTCAGAGTCTGATGGTTCAGGAATTTTAAAGGCCCAGTGGCCAAGGTGGGCAAAGCACCTTTTGGACTTTGGACAGTCCTACAACAGCCTTACTTGGGGTTGGTGCAGCCCCATCTGGGTAGGGGATCTGAGCTATGAACAAACTTGAGGTGCTGAAAGATTCTCACAGTTTCACTTAGGATAAATGGATGGGAAATGTTTCAAGTTAGCTATGTGATCCGCTGGTGGGATGTAGGTTGCATTATTATTCAGTGGGTATGAGTTGTGTCTTTCAGAAAACGTGTGAAAATAATCCATATATTGTAAAGGCAAGTGTAAAAATGCAAGGCCGTCTATTGTGAAACCTGCTTGTTTTAGGACTGACAGGAAACTCCCTGCGTTATCATTTGTTAGTGGAAGGCTCACCATGAGATTTTTCTTATTTGAACTCCTCCAGGTTTCCTTTCTTTTGTCCTTTGCGACAATTTCATGTGCTTCCATAGTTAAGAAGAAATGCTTAAGTTTTATCTGCACATTCCTTGGCTTCCCTCGTCTCCAGCCCCATCTGTGCAGTTTGTACTTCCGATTCCATCCTCCCCACAAAGATCCCCCTGAAGAGAGGAAATGCTTCAGGGATGGGCTGAAGGGAGAAGCTGATGTAACAATCCACTGGCAGGGTAAATAGGCCTGGACCTCAACCACGGCCATCAGCCAGGACCCATCAGGGGCCAAGCTGCCCTCCCGCGCCTGAGTAACTGTGGGCTCAGGGTCTTCAAGTCTTTCTGGAAAGGTGAAGTCCTAGGTGTGCTTCTTATTTCTCTCCAGCCCACACATCAGGGATCACTTTATTAGGATGATACTCTTGTCATTTCCTGTTGCGTATGATACTGAGAAGGTATATTTTGGTAACCGGGTGATCCTGAAATATTTCTTCTTCTGCATTTCCTGCCTCGCTTCTCATGGCGATTGATCACCTGGATTGATCCTGAGTAATTATAATAAAAAGCAGCATAAGCTGTGAAGCAACTGAGTTCTCTCCCACCCCCACTGCCCACCTCTTCTCTTTCCTTCCTTCTTTCCCTTCTCCCTTTCTCTCTCCTCCTCTATCTCTACCTTCTTCCACCACTCCTCAGGGGCAGGTTTATTTTCACCTCCTGTGAGCTCTCACTGTGACACAGGTGACACCCAAAGCCTGACCTCATTCTTTCTAAGAATCTCTCATCTCCCTGTGCTGAAAGATAAAGGACCAAACATGATGATCTCTCAGTATCTGTATTGCAAACCATAATGCCCAAAAGTAGAGAGAGAATTTGGGGGAAATTTTCTGCCATAGAGGCAGGAGGAGGGTTGGAAAGGGAAGGGGGAGATACTGGGTACATTGGTGGTAGAGAATGTGCACTGGTGGAGGGATGGATGTTCAATCATTGTATGACTGAAACTCAAACATGAAAGTTTTGTAACTGTATCTCAAGGTGATTCAATAAAAAAAATCTCTCATTCCTCAGGGTACAACTTGACTGTTCCCTTCCTGCCCCTACTCCTGCTCACATGCTCTGTGGGGGAGACCAGAAGGAACCCATCCTCAGGACCTCCCTGCCCCGGATGCCACCAGGGGCCAAGACCTCCTTGTGGGAGGTTCCCCGTGACTGATACACCATTGATTGAGGACAAACATCATCTCTTCCATAAGGGAAGTTCAACCCAGTAGCATCAATTCCATAGGTTTCTACTATGTACTGAGTTCAGCAAATACCACCAAGCATTGCCTGGCTGGAGGATAACAAGAGAGTCCATGAAAATAGTCATTGAAGCTGCCTCTACTGTTTATTTGGAGCGAGGGGCAAGGGGTGCACATCTGCCTACCGATTGCATTCTCAAGTCACCCGGGGTAGACGATGCAGCTGGCTCTGGGCCCACCCACTCAAGCATTGCAGCTGTCCTCGCACTTGACAGATAACTGCAACCGACACTTTGCTAAGAAAGGAACGTAAATCCAATTAAGAGAGCTTTTCCAAAAGAACTCACAGCATTGCTCTACCCCAACACCCCCATCCCGCCTCTCTCCACCCCTTTATGTTCTGAAATAATGTAATACGGATAGGAACATGGATGAATTAATTATCCACAGGAATGTTATTCATGGCAAGGAAAGAACACTAAATCCACACAGACAGACTCTTGACATTTGAATACAAACATTGCCCTTCTGTTTTCTCAAAAAAGAACCCAATCCATCCAGTTCACACGCATACATCTGTTTAATCCTTTTAAATGCGGAGGATTGGAAAATAAAAATTAGCTAGTTAACAATACCTTGGGTGTTTTAGTCCGGCCACAAAACGGGGAGGCGCAGAAATGAGATTAGCATCTTTTCAGTTCCTTGCGTGTCTGATATTTTTTTGGTGTGCCTCCAGTTCCTGATAACACAGAGGCACTGTTGTGAGCAGAGTTCTGAAAGAGGAGGGCGCGGGCACCTCTGACTTTGAGACCAGCCCAGGTTGACTCTAGGGATACAAGTGAAGGTGAGTTTTTAGAAACAGAATCTTCCTGCAGCCTGAGTCGTGGAGAAGTCTGGGTTGATGTGGCTTTCTCTAGGTCCTCCCTGGCCGTGAATAAAGTGAATAAAGCAGAGGGGTGTGGGGGGGGGCATGACGCTAAAGGAGATGAGATGGAGCATAGCACTGTAGCACTGTCCTTTTGTTGTTCATCGATTTGCTCTAGTGGGCACCAGTAATGCCTCTATTGTGAGACTTGTTACTGTGTTTGACATATCAAATACGCCACGGGGATCTTGCCAGGCTCTGCTGTGCGGGCAGGATACTCTCAGTAGCTTGCCAGGCTCTCCGAGAGGGATTGAGGAATTGAACCTGGGGTGGGCACATGCAAGGCAAACACCCTACCCACTGTGCTATCGCTCCAGCCTGTGAATAAAGCAGAGGTAGTGGTGGAGGGGTGGGGGGGCCCAACACTAAGAGAGATGAGATGGAGCATATTTGAGGGAAATCTTTAGGAAAGCAAATTCCCAAACCTGAAAGTGCAAAATCTGTGAATAATGAAAAGATTTTGATGATCACCTTGCTAAATGAATGTCCTACTCCAAACAGCCCCCTTCCCTTAAAATCTGCCCAAGCTATCATTCTATTCACTGAACGACCATCAGTTCAATTCCATCTTTGGCAGCTTCCATAAAGGTAAGGAGCTGGGCATATAGTCTAATCTTTGTCCAGACATTCTCACCTTGTAGAGTAGAGATTGAGTGTCTGATAACCCCCCTTCTCATCCTCCTTATCCTCATCAACACAAAGACTTTTAGACAGTTCTGTCTCCAGCTGCACCCAGGGCCACTGTGATATGCCCTTGTGACATTTTGATGGTCCTGAAAGTTTAAAGGTGTTATGGGTATTGACATGGCCATGATTGTGACTGATGAAAAGGTGGGGACCACTGAAATAGACTGGCACCCCACCAGTGCAAGCATGTGTGACTTATGTTTTCAATAGAAGCAGATGTGCAAATGATAAGAATGGATAAAACTTGACATGTGTACAGCCTCAGCTAAATTAATTTCAACCAGTGGTCCTGGAAACACATCTCTGTACTATGGTGTGAATTTGGGCATTCATTGTGCCAGGTTGGAGACCAAACTTTCTGGATTGCGATTCTGTGAGACAAAGTCCTCTCCAATGAGGATCTCACCGCACCCCACCCACACTCCCAGGGACCCTCATTCCGAGAATCGGTTCATCCTTCCGTGCAAAAAAATAAAACAGCTGCCAAGAACTCTCTGGACCTGGCCCCCGTTTGTCAGCTAGCCTGTCTCCCAAACCTCTACCTCATGTGACTCAGATCTATCCCTCCCCCTTAACTGCTGGTTGATTGGTTTGGTTATATTGTGTCAGTGTGGGTTCCCCCAATAAAATCATAAATGGAAGTCCATGCCCTTGTCTGGAGTTAGAAGGCGAACCATGACCACTTGAAGGCAGAAGTGAGGACTCAGGACCAAGCCTCACAGAACAGTCACTTTGTCCCCCAGTCCAGCTTCAGGACCCTTAATTTTGAAGCCTGCACTACTGGCCAGTGCTGTCATTGAGCAATCTGACAACCTTCGTCACATCCCTTGCTCAGTCTGACCCTCTTCATCTGCCCTTTAAGGCGTTCATTTTATGCTTCATTTTCCACCTGACTTCCCACACTGGCTCTCCATGGGTGATAAGCTGTGAACTTCGGAAGCCTGGGTTCCATCAACTTATTTGGCTTTTGGTCCTTTAACTTGGTCAGTGGAAAAATCTGGCAGCAGAAAGGGACTCTTGAGTACATAGTGAATTGTTGACCTACTCATGAGTTGGGGAGGAGGGGAGGCGGGGAACGCCCCTTTCTGTAAGTTGAAGATCATACTAATTGACCTGACAGTGCCTGAACCTGATGAAAACTCAGTGTTTTTGCAGTTGACTTGAGTTTAACGGAACATCAGAACATGGACCTTTGGACCTGCAAGGTAAGTAGGAGGAATAAATTAAAATCCATTGCTGTCACCACAGCACTCAAAAGGAGAGAGATAACAAAAGGGAATGCCCTGCCACAGAGGTAGGGTGGGATTGGGGGGATGGGGGGATGGGGGGTGGGAGGGATACTGGGATCAGTGGTGATGGAGAATGGGCACTGGTGGAGGGATGGGTATTTGATCATTGTATAACTGAAACCCAAGCACAAAAATTTCTAAGTCTACAAATGTACCTTATGGTGTTTCACTAATAAAAATATAAGGAAAAAAAATCCATTGCTGTCAGGATCAGAGACACAGTACAATGGGCAAGGCACTTGCTTTGCATGCAGCCAATTTGGGTTCAATTCCCCTCACTACACACGGTTCCCTGAGCCTCATCAGGAGTGATTGCTGAGCACAGAACCAGAAATAAGCCCTGAACATTGCCAGGTGTGGCCCAAAAGTAAAACAAAACCAAAAAATCCATCATTATGGCAGCCCCTCAGGCTTTTCCTCCTTGCTAATGTTCATCTAGATATCACAAAATTCTAGATTTTTGTGATTTACAATGCCCAAGGTACTGTAAACACGAGAAATCAGTAAAGGGAATCATCTTCAATAAATTTCAATTTCTTGGCAGCAAGGGTGACTTGAAATGAGAATGGGATGGATCCTGGGACTCTTTATGTTCAGGCCCTGAGGCTCCCCTCCATTCACTCTCCCTGGGTCCCTTCGCATTCCCTGAGTCCATTTGCTCCTCCTGAGTCCATCCATTCATTCTCCCTGAGTCCATTCACTCTCCCTGAGTCTATTCAGTCTCTCTGAGTTCATTCACACTCCCTGAGCCCAGTTCACTCTATGTGAACTCTCAGCATTTGTTTCACTCACTTGCCACTCAGGGTGCTGAGAAGTCCAGCTTATTCTAGTTGACTTGTCATGTCAGAGCCATGAAGTCAGACAACTTCTTGAAGCCCTTAGAAAGATAGGGACGTGCCCAAGGAGCCCATGGGCCCATGCTGGGCTCTGTCCTTCAGTGCTGAACAAAGAGCCATGGCAGATACAGATTAAAAATAGAAACCCCCACAAGCACATGAACGTGGTGGTGAGGTGGAAGCCAGGGCTCAAAGCACGTAGCCACTGACTGTCTCGGTGTTTAGATTCAGGCAGGAAACCAGCCCCCTGTAAGGGATAGTTTTATGCATATCATGTTTTATCTTCAGTAATGAGATCCCTGCTTGTGGTTGAGGTTGGAAAGGAAAAGGAGGTAATCACTTCCATCTTCTCTTATGACAGATTATAGTAGCACCCCTTTTCTTCATTTGTAATTCCACGTAAAATTTTAATCCCTTGAAATTCCTAGAAAGAAAGAAAGAGAGAGAGAAAGAAAGAAAGAGAGAAAGAAAGAGAAAGAGAGGAAATAAGAGAAAGAAGAAAAGGGGGATATGTAGCAGATATTTGTGCAAATATTATGAATGTTTCCATGAGGATTTTTTTTTTCAGTCAAATAAACTTGGGGAGGGGGCATAGGCCACACCTAGCAGTGCTCAGGGTTTATTCCTGGCTCTGTGCTCAGGGATCACTTTCAGCAGTGCTCAGGGGATCATATGTGGTTACCAGGTACAAACCAGGGTCAGCTGCATGAAAGTCAATCACCTGGACCAATGTCCTATTCTTTGGCTCTGAAATTAATTTTAACTTAAATCTATGAACTGAACAAATTGCCTTGCTCAGTGTGGGTGAGCTTTGCCCAACTCTTTGAAGACTTACCTGAAAGACAAGGGTAAGTTTTCCTGAAAAAGGAGACTTCTCCTGGCCAACAGCCTCAGAATCAGACACAGGGTCTTTCTGGTGCGATAGCAACCTGCTGGCCTTCAGGCTGGGAAGTGTCAGGTCTGCTAAATTTGGGCCTTTTTGGCCTCCATAACTGGAGAAGCTGGTTCCTTAATTCTTTATCCAATTCAAAACATCCTATTGGTTCTGTTTCTTTGGAAAGCTCTGACTAACGCATATCAGATTATCGTCACATTTCTTTAAGTGACTACTAAGGGAGGAAAACCAAAAGAGCACTCCTTTATTAATTTATTAAGATATCATGGACACACTAAGTGCCTATTATGAAACATGCACTGTTTCAGATGCTCAGAGACAAGGGGCAACACAGGGCACACAGACCACTTTTCTGATGGGTTTATGTTCAGTTATTTTTTAGGGAGGGTAGTGTGGATGAGATGAAGACACAATGGAAGGAAAAAATATATAGTGTTAGCCATTTAGAAGTATTGTGGGAAGAAATAAAGCAGAGAAACGAAGGCTGTCATTTAAAATCACTGGCATGGAAACAGAGCGATGGTACAGCAGGGTGGATCTTTACCTTGCAGGAGAACAACCTGGGTTTGATTCCCAGCATCCCATATGGTCCCCTGAGCACCACCAGGAGTAATTTCTAAGTCCAGAGCCAGGAGTAATCCCTGAACATCGCTGGGTGTGACCCAGAAAGCAAAAACAAAATTAAAAAAAAATTTTTTTTTAAAAAAACACTGGCAGGGGCTGGAGCAATAGCACAGTGAGTAGGGTGTTTGCCTTGCACGCAACTGACCTAGGTTCGAATCCCAGCATCCCATATGGTCCCCCGAGCACCTCCAGGAGTCATTCCTGAGTGCATGAACCAGGAGTAACTCCTGTGCATCGCCAGGTGTGACCCAAAAAGCAAAAAAAAAAAAAAAAAAAAAAAAAAAACCAAAAACAGAACCACTATCAAAGTGACATTGGAGCATAGGTTTGTAGAAAACAAAATCCCTGTGTGAAGGCCCAGAAAAAAATGCAAGGACCCTAAAATAGGAAAATTTGGGTGCTAGGAAAAACAAATGGGTTTAAAGTGACTAGGAAGAGGGAATGAGGAGGTGAAGGAGATAAATGGAGTTCACAGAAGAGACAGCACTATACAGGGACTTTTCTGAGCCTTTGGAATGACAAGTGAAGTAACCACTGCCTGGAGAAAATTCAAGGTGCTGTGTGAGTAGAGTTATCTCCATTGGTTATTCAGAGCCAAACTGGGTGTACCCAGGCCCTGAGGGAGGGAGAGGCTGTATATTTCCCTGACTCACCTTATGGATTTGGTCTCAGTTTATCCAAGCTAGTTACACGCACAGAAAGAATCCACAGGATGCTTCTGAAAAGACAGCTAGTCCATAGTTAACATTTTCAGCTAAAAACAAGAGGCCATGACACAATGGATTACTATGCAGCTGTTAGAAAAGATTAAACCATGAAATTTTCATATAAGTGGATCGACATGGAGAGTATCATGTTGAGTGAAATGAGTCAGAAAAAGAGGGACAGACATAAAAGGACTGTACTCATTGTGGAATATAAAGTAACATAATGGGAGACTAACACCCAAGGATAGTAAGGGTAAGGGCCAGGAGGATTTCTCCATGGTTTGGAAGCTGGCCTCACATGCGTGGGGGGAAAGGCAGCTCAGATTGGGAAGGGACAATCAAGCAAAAGATGCTTGGAGGAGAATAGCTGAGATCAGCACCAGGAGGATTACTCCATAACTTAGAGGCCAGCCGGGTATCCTAGAGGAAAGGGCTATTCAGATAGAGAAGGGAGCACCAAATAAAGGATGTTTGGAGGATCCTCCCAGGAGGGGAGATGCATGTCGAAAGTAGACTATGGACTGAACATGTTTGCCACTCAATGCCTCTTTTGCAGACCACAACACCCAAAAGGAGAGAGAGAACACAGGGGATTGCCCTGCCACAGAGACGGGGGGATGGGGGGATGGGGGTGGGAGGGATATTATCCATGGTGGTGGAAAATGGGCACTGGTGGAGGGATGGGTATCGGATCATTGTATAATTGAAACCAAAGCACAAAAAATTGTAAATCTACAACTTTAAAAAAAATAAAATAAAATAAAGGGGAAAAAAAAAAAAAAAAGATGCTTGGAGGGCTTGCTCGGGATGGGAGATGTGTGTTGAAAGTAGACTATGGACCAAACATGATGGTCATGTGCTACCTGAATCACAAACCATAATGCCCCAAAGGAGAGAGAGAGAGAGTAAAGGGGAATGTGCCTGCCACAGAGGCAGGGGGATGTGGTGGGGATGGTGGGAGGGATATGGGAACATTGGTGGTGGAGAATGGGCACTGGTGGAGGGATGAGTACTTGACCATTGTATGACTGAAATGTAATCACTAAAGTGTGTAAGTCTGTAATTCTACTTCACAGTGTTTCATTAAAACAGAAAGAAAAAAAGAAAGAAAGAAAGAAAGAAAGAAAGAAAGAAAGAAAGAAAGAGAGAGAGGCCAGTGAGTCTCAGGCTGAGTCGATGATAAAGGAGAAACATTGCTCCTGCCTACCCAGCAGCCCCCAGAGCTCACAGCATCAGCTTGGAGCCTCTGGGTTTGGAAAGGAGCCAGGAGCCAGGAACCGGGACTATTTGACTCTTATCCTAAAGGTACCCCCAGAGACGTGGAGGTGTTGTCTGACTGTCTCCTGCCCCTTCTTCTAGCACTCCATAAGTATGGCTGATGGCTTTGGGCCTGGGGGCTCTGCTTTTCTGCCCAGGGTTCTCCACCAGAATGCAAAAGTCATTTTTCTTGTTGATTTTAACAGTCTCAGAGGCACATGGCCAGGGAGAAGTAGACATTATGTCTATAACAAAATGTAGGCTGTGCTTTTTTATGGTCCAGAGTAAGATGGGGGGAAATGGAGATGTTTCCAAGGGAAGGATGATACACTTTGCCTTATGGCGTATCATGAACACGGTGGGTATGCACGTGAGAATTGGTAGAAGATACTGAGGAAGGACTAGTAAGGAAGATAAGTGGGTAGGTAGGAGGGATTAGACCAAGAGGGTGACAAGGAAATGGAAGATGAGGTAAGCACTTTTCATTATCTTCTTTATTTACAGTCATGCGTACTTACATTCAAGAACAGTCATCTTTTTTTTTTCCCTTTATTTTATTTTATTTTTTTTAAAGTTGTAGATTTACAATTTTTGTGCTTTGGTTTCAATTATACAATGATCAGATACCCATCCCTCCGCCAGTGCCCATTTTCCACCACCATGGATAATATCCCTCCCACCCCCATCCCCTATCCCCCCTGTCTCTGTGGCAGGGCAATCCCTGTGTTCTCTCTCTCCTTTTGGGTGTTGTGGTCTGCAAAAGAGGCATTGAGTGGCAAACATGTTCAGTCCATAGTCTACTTTCGACATGCATCTCCCCTCCTGGGAGGATCCTCCAAACATCCTTTATTTGGTGCTCCCTTCTCTATCTGAACTGCCCTTTCCTCTAGGATACCCGGCTGGCCTCTAAGTTATGGAGTAATCCTCCTGGTGCTGATCTCAGCTATTCTTGGGTATTAATCTCATACTTTGTTACTTTATATCCCCCAGATGAATGCAATCTTTCTATGTCTATCCCTCTCTTTCTGGAACAGTCATCTTTTTGAGATATAAAACTTAGAGTGCTGTGACACTTAGGTAGATATGTGATCACCATCTTAACAAAAACAAGGAGGGTCAGAGTGTAGGGCATTGGCCTTGAATGTGGCTGATCTGGGTTCAATCTTCAGAACCTCATATGGTTCTCCAGGAACTTCCAGGAGTGATCCCTGAGCACAGAGCCAGGAGTAAGCCCTGAACAATCAGGTGTGCCCCCCACCCCCCAAATAAAAACCAAACTAAAAAGATAAGGAATAGTTCCTTCACCCTTAAAAGCTCCAGCCATCCCTTCTCCTAACCCTAGTCCTGACCACCATTATCCGATTTTTCAGTTACCTCTTTTGTTTTGGAATGTCTTAAATAGGCATCATGCAACCTTTTGTCCAGTTTTCCTCACCTAGTGAAATAATTTAAAGATGTTCCAGGTATCAAAATCTTATCTCTTTGTATTGCTGATTCATGTTTCATATAGATAAGCCACAATTTGTCTATCTCTAGTTGATAGACATTAAGGCATTTTCCACATTGTGGTTCTTAAATAAAATTGTTAAAAAAAAAACCCCACTTTCGCATAGATTCATCACGTCTTAAATCTTGCCATAGATCTCAATGTGGATCTATGCTTTAATTTCCTTGGTGAAAAAACATCAAGAAGAAGATACATATTTAGTTTTATAAGAAATTTGCCTTTGTTCAGATTAGTACTTTCCATTCCTACCCTCAGTAACTGTCATACTGTTAGCTCCCGTACTTGCCAACATTTTGTAGGGACAATCAAAAAAATTAGTCATTCTAGTGTTATCTCATGGTGGATTGGCTTGAATTTTCCAAAAGTCTGCTGGTGTGCATTTTTTTTCATGTGCTAATTGTCTTTCAGCATCTGTGAAGAGAAATATTTATTGGATAGGATATTGTAAATTATATTTTACAGTGTGAGGTTTACCTTCTAGTTTATGAAGTGTCTTTCAATAAACAGCTATGAAATTTAATTTATTAAATTAATTTTTTTTCTTTTTGGATCACACCCGGGGATGCACAAGGGTTACTCCTGGCTCTGCACTCAGGAGTTACTCCTGGCGGTGCTCAGGGGACCATATGGGATGCTGGGAATCGAACCCGGGTGCTATCTCTCCAGCCCCCTTAAATTTAATTTTTGATCAGTGCTTCAAAACAAACCAGATAAACAATTAGTTAGCCAATATCATTAATATACTCTTCAATATTTCTGTGCTAAATTTGTAGTTTTAGACATATATTAGTTAATTATCCAATTTGAGCTGAAAAATTTCACTAACGGTGAAAAGAAGGTTAAGAATCGTGTTTTTGCATGAATATATCCAATTATTTCAGTACCATTTATTGAAAAAACTGATATTTCTCTAAATTAACTCAGCTTAAAATATTTCAATCAACTAAACTACCATTATGCAATAGACAAAATAAAAGATATTTTCAGACTTTTAAAGATGAAAAAACTCATATTTGCTAAAAGAGTAGTTTGCGGTTGAATTTCAGCTGGAAGAGGAATTGGGTGGGTGCATAAAATTCAAGATAAAATGGTAATCCCTAAAATTGATCAATCATGCCAATACGTTTAATCACTATTAAATTAATTAAATAGCAACAGTTAGCTTAGGGTCCTAGAGGGAAACTATTAATTAAATGGGCAAAATTTAAGTGAATAATTGCAATTTGGAGAGGTCCTTGATGTGATAGAAAAGAAGATGGAAGTAATAAATAGACTTTGTAGGAAATTTATTAAGTTCACATTTCATAAAATATGCTGAAACTACAAATTTAGCACAGAAAATATTGAAGAGTATAGTAACGATATTGGTTAACCAATTGTTTATCTGATTATGCAGAGTCTCCTGCCCCCGTGCCTGGCTCTCCTCGCCGGGGCCCCTTGGAGGGGAGTGGGTTGAGTTTCCCTCCCCGCCCCGACCAGGGCTCCGGCAGCCGAAGACCTCCAGAACCAGCCACCACCATGCTGAGACCACTCTCCGCACACATGAAGGTACTGGCAGAGGAACAAAGGCATGCGGGTCCTGGGGCTGGGAACTCCAAGCCTGCTCGGAACGGGGCTGAGCATCCTCCACCCAGATCCTCCAAATTCCAGTAGGCGGGGGTCACACCCACCAACTGGCCCCCTGGCGCTGTGTAATCCCATCAACAGCCAAGACTCAGAGAATATAAAACCCAGCTCCCGGAAGTGCGTGGACAAACTGGCAGGCTGCCGAATGTAACCTGCCAACACGGCAGAGTCTGGCAAACTCCCTGTGGCATACCCAATATGCCAAATGCCAGTAACAATGATGGGTCTCATTCTCCTAACTCTGAAAGAGCCTTGAATATGGCACTTTTTAAAAAAAATCTCAGGTCTAGGACGAAGGAGACATTACTGGGGCCTGCTCGAGGCAATCGACAAATAACAGGATGGTCGTGGTCGTGATCGTGATGCTGAAAATACACAGAAATTATAAAGGGACAGAAATAAGGCTATAAGTTGGAGAGCAAGAAAGCAAATTTTATCCCCTCAAACAAATGATCATCTAATCTTTGATAAAGGGGCAAGAAATGGGAAGTGGAGTAAGGAAAGCCTTTTCAACAAATAGTGCTGGCAAAACTGGACGACTACATGCAAAAAAACTGGGCTTTGATCTCTGCCTAACACCATGTACAAAAGTAAGATCAAAATGGATTAAAGACATCAACATCAGACCGGAATCCATAAGGTATGTTGAAGACAAAGTTGGCAAAACCCTCCATGACATTGAAGCTAATGGTATCTTCAAAGATGTCACGCCATTGCCCAAGCAAGTGAAAACAGAGATAGACAAATGGGACTATCTAAGAAGCTTCTGCACCTCAAAAGAAACAGTGACCAAAATACAAAGACAATCTACAGAATGGGAAAGGATATTCTCCAAATACACATCCGACAAGGGGTTGATATCAAGGATATGCAAAGTACTGGTTGAACTCCACAAGAAGAAATCACCCAACCCCATCAAAAAGTGGAGCAACGAAATGAACAGAGACTTTCTCAAAGAAGAAATCCGAATGGCTAAAAGGCACATGAGAAAATGCTCTACATCATTAATCATCAGAGAGATGCAGATCAAAACAACAATGAGACATCATTTCACACCACAGAGACTGGCCCACATTCAAAAGAACAAAAGCAACCTGTGTTGGCGCGGATGTGGCGAAAAAGGGACCCTCCTTCATTGCTGGTGGGAATGTCGACTGGTTCAACCCTTTCGGAAAACAGTATGGACGACTCTCAAAAAACTAGAAATTGAGCTCCCATTTGACCCAGCAATACCACTCCTGGGAATATACCCCGGAGAGGCTAAAAAGTATAGTCGAAGTGACATCTGCACTTGTTTGTTCATTGCAGCACTGTTTACAATAGCTAGAACATGGAAAAAAAACCTGAGTGCCAGAGAACAGATGACTGCTTAAAGAAACTTTGGTACATCTACACAATGGAGTACTATGTAGCAGTTAGAAAAAATGAAGTCATGAAATTTACGGTACTATATGGAAAATATTATGCTAAGCGAAATGAGCCAGAAAGAGAGGGACAGACATAGAAAGATTGCATTCATCTGGGTAACATCATTTAATCACTTAATCACTTAACTTCCCGTTAATCATCGATTTGCTTGAGCGGGTGCCAGTAACGTCTCCATTTGTCCCTGTCGCGTACTAGTGTAGCCCAATGGCGTCTGTTCGCTCTAGGAACATGAAGAGCCTCAAACCGATCAATCATGATCTTGATAAAGAAGTCTTACCATCTGGTAGGTGGGCGGCCAAGCAGTCTTTTGACATCTCGTCGAATCCAGTCGGTAACAGCTCTAGTCCAGCGGTCGTCTTTAAATCTCATTACGTGACCAGCCCATCTGATTTTTGACACCTTGGCAAACGAGACAGCGTCCCTGATTCTTGATAGTCGACAGATGTTGGAACTCCGGATTCTTTCTCTCATTTGAGTGAAATGTGATATTCCAAGCATGGCTCTTTCAATTCCTCTTTGGGAGACCCAAATAGCGTTCTCATCCTGTTTGTGTAGGGCCCAGGTCTCTGAGGCATATGTTAATGCAGGAAGAACAGTGGAATCAAAGAGATGTGCCCGGAGCCGGAGGTTCTTCGTCCTCTTAGCTATTTCTTCGACGTTCTTGAAGGCGTTCCAAGCCGCTCTCTTCCTCCTGCGCAGCTCGGGTGCCAGGTCATCTGTCATGTTGACTTCTCGATCTAGTACACATAGCTGTTGCATTCGGAGATGGTCGTTCCATTGAGAGCGAATGGGGCATCAGGAACGAGGCTGTTTCTCATAAACATTGCCTTCATAAGATTCAGCTGTAGTCCTATCTTCCCACACTCATGGTCAAAGTCGGCCAGCATTTGTGCCACTTGGCTGATGTTTGGTGTTATTAAAACAATGTCATCAGCAAAGCGGAGGTGGTGTAGTTGCCGACCATCTATTTTCACTCCCATTCCTTCCCATTCCAGTCGTTGCATGATGTTCTCGAGGGTGGCACTGAAGAGTTTCAGCAAAATGGTATCACCCTGCCGAACCCCTCTCTTGACATCGATGATTACTTCTTTGTAGAATGGTGAGATCCTGGTAGTGAATCCACAATACAGCTTAAGGAGAATCTTGATGTATTGGGCTTGAATGCCCTGATTGGCTAGGGCTTCAATGACCGCTTCCGTCTCAACAGAATCAAAGGCCTTCTTTAAATCAATGAATGTTAGACAGAGTGGCATCTTGAACTCCCGAGAAACCTCAGTGAGCTTGGTTATCGTGTGGATATGGTTGATGGTGCTGAATCCTTTGTGGAACCCGGCTTGCTCGCATGGTTGTCCTTCATCTAGTGTTCTGCCAATCCTATTTAGGATGACTCGAGTGAACAACTTGTAGATGACAGACAATAGGCAGATCGAGCAATAGTTGCCAATGTCATGGATGTCTCCCTTCTTGCACAGTAGTACAGTCCTGCTGGTTTTCCATTGGGTCCGGAAAGCGTCCTGGAGTGTGGCGGCGGCTGGGTAGTGGAGGTAGTGTCGGTAGTGGAGGTCTGCCAGTGGGGTATTTATCTGGTCCCGGTAGGGGTAGGGTGGGTCTTCTGTGCGCAATCCGATCCCTGGGTCTCTGGTGCTTGGTGGAAGCTGACAGGGCAGGGTAGGGTGGGGCTCCTGATGATAATCCCTTTATCACCTGTGGTTGGTGGAAGCAAGCAGAGAATCTCTGTCCCTGGGTCCGTTGAGCCTGTAGTCCAAGGTCTCAGAGAGTTTCGCTTATCTTGTTCTGTGGGTCTTCAGTCGTGCGTGAGTCTCGGCCGGAGCTGCCAAGTGGGTCCGGAAAGCGTCCTGGAGTGTGGCGGCGGCTGGGTAGTGGAGGTAGTGTCGGGGTAACATAAAGGAACAAAATAAGAGACTAACACCCAAGAACAGCTGTGATAAATACCAAGTTGTTCACTCCATGGCTTAGAGGCCAGCTGCACACTCTAGGGGTAAAGGCAGCTCAGATAGAAAAGGGAGCACCAAATAAAGGGTGCTGGGAAGATCCGCCCAGGATGGGAGATGCATGCTGAAAGTAGTCTATGGACCGAACATGAGCCACCCAATGTCTCTTCTTCAGACCACAGCACCCAAAAGGAGAGATAGAACAAAAGGGAGTGTCCTGCCACAGAGGCAGGATGGGATGGGGGATGGGGGTGGGAAGGATACTGGGATTGGTGGGGGTGGAGAATGGGCACTGGTGGTGGATGGGTGCTCGATCATGATATAACTGAAACCCAAGCACAACAACTTGTAAGTCTACAACTGTACCTCATGGTGTTTCACTAATAAAAAAAAAAAAAGAAAGCAAAGTTCATTTTTTTTAAAAAAAAAAACATATCTGGGGGTATGGTCAATCTGTACCTATGAGGCGAGTGCATCAGCAGCCTGATGGCACCGTCAGACTTTCAGATACCCCAAAATTGCTGCTGTGCCTTTGGCCAGACCCCAAAAACTTGGGGTAAAGTTTACCAAGAAAGTAAACAGCCAAAAGTTAGGTATGTGGGAGACACACCCACAAACCACTTCCAGCTCAGCTATATAATTGGAGGTATGGCCTCTCTGGTTCCTAATCGAACTGCTTGATGGCCATGATCTCAGAGACTCAGAAACGAATCTCGGAACCCAAAGACTTTTGGCAGAAATGCGTCCTGTTCCTGCAGTGGGTTACTGGGGCTGGGTCACCCCAGGTGGAAATAGGTTTTGTGTCTTGGCCTGTTCCCATTGATGGTCTGGTGGCTGCCATCCTCCAGAGGCCACTGGACAGTTGGATTTGGGTCTGCAGTGACGAGATGCCCGGGGACTTGCTGGTTGGGGGTGTAGCCAGCCCTTTCCTCCCCATCCCAGCGAGACCCCAAGTCGCTGCCTACAAATGGCCTCTCTGGCTCCTGATCAGCCTGCTTAATGGCCGTGATCCCAGAGACTCAGAAACAAATCTCGGGGCCCAGCTTCTTTTGGCAGAAAAGCATCTGGACCACATACAAGGTGGCCGCCACCTCAGAGCTTATTGGAAAGCCAGGTATGAGCCAGCAGTGACGGGGCAACTGCAGTCTCATGGGAAGGGAGGTGGTACTGGCTCTTCCTTCACTCCCTATTGAGATCACGAGTTGCCCCCCAAAAGCGGCTCTCCAGAGGAAAAAGGACTTAATTCAGAGCCTGGCAGCTTGCAGCAGAAAAGTGAATGGACCATGCATTCAACTACGGTGCCATGCATCCCTGGGAGGGAAAGGGTGTTGCGACCTTCCACCTTTCTCCCCCGGCAGTAAGGTGGACACCGCCTCAGAGCTTATAGGAAAGCCAGGTATGAGCTGGCGTGACGAGGCAACTGCAGTCTCATGGGAAGGGGGGCGGTACCGGCTCGTCCTTCATGCCCTACTGAGGTCACGAGTTGCCCCCCACGAGCGGCTCTCTGGCACAGCCATAACACCAGATGTACAGAAACCAATCTCGTAATTATCTGGCTCTTTGCAGAAATCCAAAATCATTATATGATTCTCATAACCAGCTATAGAAAACAAAGTATTTCACAATGCCTTTTCAGCAATTCTGATTGTTGGGGGGGGGGGAATTCTAAACAATAATGGTGCATCTTTTGTCAAAATAATGAATGTAATCAATGTAGAGAAGAGGTAAGTGGAAATCATCTGCCTCACAGGCATTGGGAGGGGTGGGAGGGGGGTATATTGGGGTTCTTGGTGGTGAAAAATGAGTACTGGTGAATGGAGAGGTGTTTGATCATTGTATGACCGAGACTTAAACCTGAAAGCTTAGCAGCTTTTCCCACAGTGATTCAATAAATATAAGAAGAAAAATAAATAAAAGTAAAACTATGAAAAGAAAATAGACATATCACCTATATGTGTATTGGCATCACCACCTAAACAATAAAGTAAACTGGTGATTCAATTAAAAAATGTAGAGACTTAAAATATATATATGTATTTCTTTCATATGTGGAATAAAATATATATTAAAGGAACAAGAAATGGTTAAAGTCATTGAAACTTGAAATGTCTGTAGAACTGAGTTTACAGGGGTGAGAAGGGGTCCTTGGGACACTAGTGAAGGGAAGTGGGTTCTCTGGTAATAGATGTGATGTTGGAATGATGTATGCATGAAAAGTATAAAGAAAAAATTGTAAATCCCAGTACCTAATAAAAATGGTTATAGAAAGAGAAATAGGGGTTGGAGCAATAGCACAGCGGGTAGGGCATATGCCTTGCATGAGGCCAATCCTGGTTCAATTCCCAGCATCCCATATGGTCCCCTGAGCACCGCCAGGGGTAATTCCTGAGCGCAGAGCCAGGAGTAACCCCTGTGCATCTCTGGGTGTGACCCAAAAAACAAACAAACAAAAAAGAGAAACAAAAAAGAAAGTTTCTACAAAATTTGAATACAAATATTCACAGCAGCATTATTTATATAAGACAAAATGCTGGAGTAGCACAAATTCCATTCCCTGAAGAATGGATAAGCAAAATATTAAATGTGAATATTTTCATTAATATTATCAATCAGGAATATTATTCAACTTAAAAAAAAACAGTACCGATCCATGCTTCCATCTGGATGCATCTTGGCAATATTGTGCCATACTTCTCATATCCAGTCCAGCAGATAAAGATCTAGGAAGTTTCCATTCTATTTTAGCAGCATATTAAAAAATCTTAAAGCTTTTAGATAGCTCTGAGATGAGTGATGGCAGGCCAAATCATTGACCTCAAAACTAGTAGTGAGACACCCTGAATAACTGAAGCAATCCTTGGATGAAAAAAAGATGGGAAGCATCACTTTTCCCAACTTCAAACTGTACTATAAAGCAGTAGTAATTAAAACAGGATGGCACTCGAATAAAGACAAATGCTCAGATAATGGAATAGAGTTGAATACCTTGATACAGATCCACAGGTATGTGATCAGTTAATCTTTGATAAAGGACAAAAAAATATGAACTGGAACAAGAAAAGCCTCTTCAACAAGAGATGCTAGGGAAACTGGGCAACTACATGCAAAAAAAAATGAACTCAGACCTCTTTCTAATGCCATGCACAAAAATTCAATCAAAGTTGATTAAAGACCTTGATATCAGATCTGAATCTGCAAGGTACATAGAGAAAAACCATAGGCAGAACTGTCCATGACAGTGAAGCTAAAGACATCTTCAAAGATGAAACATCCCTAACCAAGCAAGCAGGATAAACAAATGGGATTACATTAAATTAAAAAACTTCTACATCTCAAAGGAAACAATGACAAAAATACAAAGACAGCTCATGGGACTGGAAGAAACTATTTACCCATCACTCATCTGATAAGGAGTTAATATCAAAGATATAAAGGCACTGGTAGAAATTTACAAGAAAAAAAGCATCCAACCCCATCAGAAAATGGGGAAAAAGAGGAGAACAGAAATCTCCTCAGAGAAGATAAGCAAATGGCCAAAAGGCATGTGAAAAATGCTCTGCATCACTAATCATCAGGGAGATGCGAATCAAAATAATAATGAGATATAATCTCACATCACAGAAACTGTCATACATTTAAAAAAAGAAGAAGAAGAACAAGAACAAGCAGTGCTGGTGACGATGCAGGGAAAAAGGGACTCTCATTCACTGCTGGTGGGAATATCAACAGGTCCAACCTTTCTGGAAAACAATATGGATATTCCTTTAAAAATCTGGGAATTGAGCTTTCATTTGATCTAGCAACTCCACTTCTTGGACTATACACCAAGAACCCTATAATAAAATGGAGAAAAGACATCTGCACCCCTATGTTCCTTGCAGCACTATCCACAATAGTCAAAATCTGGAAACAACCCAACTGTCCAAGAATAGGTAACTGGATTAAGAAACTCTGGCACATACACACAATAAAATACTACTTGCTTATAAGTAAAGCTAAAGTCATAAAATTTGCTGCTACATGGAGGGACCCAGAGAGTATCATGCTGAGTAAGTAAGGGAGAGAGACCCTCTTTATATTCTCATAGGTGGAATATAAAGAAACAGAATGGTGGATTATAAATACCCAACGAACATAAGAACTGAGTAGGAAACATGCTACTTGAGAGGGCTGAGGAAAGAACAGTGTGGGGGCAATGTCCGTGGTGGAGTTTCGGAAGTGTTCAACCAAGAGAAAGAGATGGTATTGGAAGGTGGTACAAATGATAGGTATGAAACCCTATCAGCAACACTCCTGTAAACCACAACGCAAAAACTTATGTAAAAGAAAAAGTATCTCTTGTAGAGCAGACTGGTGGGTAGGAAGCACATGGGAGAGGGCACTGGGGGAGGGATCAGTGTTGAAACATTGCATACCTGGGGGCTGGAGCGATAGCATTGTGGGTAGGGCTTTGCCTTGCACTTGGCTGACTCGGTTCGATTCCCAGCATCCCGTATTGTCCCCCGAGCACCACCAGGAGTAATTCCTGAGTGCAGAGCCAGGAGTAATCCCTATTCATCGCCAGGTGTGATCCAAAAAACAAAACAGCAACAACAGAAAAAAGCATTGTGTACCTGAAACCCAATCACAAATAACTTTGTAATTCCATGGTGACTAAATTAAAAATAAATAAATAAAAGAACTAGGAAGACAGCCAGTCAGTGTAAAGATCACAAACAACTGAACTGGAAACCCGCAAACCAAACACTACTTGGGAACTGGTGCCAGAGAAGTAAGCAAACCTAAACTGTATGTGGTGAACTTCAGGAGAGCTAAGAGCTCAGGGGATCCAAAAATATATTTAAAGGAGGAGAAGGAGAATCATTTTGAAATACTCCGTAACATTCAGTTCTGTCCTCTCGGGAAATTATTTCCTGGAGCCTAATCTAGTGAAGGGTGGAAAATATCCAAATCTAGTCCACTCAACCCATTCTGACCTGCACAAGAAGGAGTGGAGGGTAGAAGAACTGAGAAACACTTGTGACATTTACAATCCGCAGATAATCCATTCATTAGAAGACTGTTGGACCATGCGCTACACCTCATAAGAACAGCATTAAAAGCCTACTTACTGGAGTTCCTTGTAACAATTATTACGTAATTCTTGAATTTTTTTAAAATTAATTTTTATTAGTAAAACACCATGAGGTACAGTTGTAGACTTACAAATTTTTGTGCTTGGGTTTCGATTCTACAATGATCAAATACCCATCCCTCCACCAGTGCCCATTTTCCACCATCATGGGTCCCAGTATCCCTCCTACACCCATCCCCCCATCCCATTACAAAGCTTACCAAAAAGCAGGAAAAAAAAAAGAAAAAACCAACCAAACAAACAAAAAAACAAAAAAAAAAAAGAAAGAACAAATGTCTGACCCAGACTCACTTATGGCAGGGCTGTTGCTGTGATCAGACTAGGAATTTAGACTATTTTTATTACTAATATGCTGAGGGAAGTAATGAGAAAGGTAGGCAACAGAAAAGAACAGAGGAGGGGTGTAGAGCAGAAAGGTGGAAATTCTATGAAAACATGGGGGAAAAAATAAACATATCAAGAATGCTGCAACATAAATGAAAATAGCCACTGATGAGTTTGGAAAAAGCAGTGTATGGCTGGAGAAAGAATCCCTGAACTTGAGTCTGTATCAATAGCAAATGCCAAGACTTAAAAACAATAGAAAATAAAACCAGAATCCAAAACATAATATTCCAGAACTGAGTGACAACTACAGAAGGTGTAACCATGTGTAATAGGAAGGCCAGAAAGGAAAGAAGGGAATAGAAGAAATATTTTAAACAATTATTTCCCTGAGCAGCTCTGAGTGTGGTCCAAAAACAATTCACCAAGTCCCCTCTACTAAATAATGAAATCATATCAGCCAACAAGAAAAAATGAAGTATGACAAAATCCAACACCCAACCCTGATAAACAATGCCAGTAAACTGAGAGAAGAATTGTTTAACTTCTTAAACAACAGGTCTCAAAGCCCTAAAGTCATTCTTAATGCTGAGAAACTGGATGCTTCCCCCTAAGCTAAGAAACAAAGGCTGAACATTTCTTCCTACAACTCCTGTTCAACATCGTATCGTTTTAGCTTGTGTGAAAAGACAAGAAAATAAAAGGTATTCAGCTCAGGGAAAAAAAAATGAACAAACCTGTTTTTGTTCATAAATGTCAGGACAAACTCTGTAGAAAATCCCCAAGAATGGACCAAAAAAACTATTGGAATTAATAAGTTATTTATTCATTTGCTAGGAGTGCCAGGAAAAATACCACAGTCTTGGGTGGCTAAAACACAGACATTTATTTTCTCACAGCTCCAGGAGGCCAGAAGTTCACGACAAAGGTGCCAGCAGGTCTGGTTCCTCCTGAGACCTCTTCTCGTTGGCTTGGGGACAGCAACCTTCTCAAGCTGTCTTCATGTGGCCTCTCTGTGCGTGAGTGTCCCTGTGACCCACTCCAGGTGAGTACCCCTGTGACCCACTCCACGTGTTCTTATCTCATTTTGTAAGGTTCGTTTTGTAAGATAACTGTTACCGTTTAAATCCCAGCAACAAGGAGAATGAGCACCCACAACTTATTTTCTAATATTATTCATCAATAAAATGCACCAGGGTTTCTTGAAGGAATGGCTTGTTTTCAAACTGGGTCAGGAAAATATACAGGATAAGCCCAGAAAGTATACGCGTGCCCCAAACAAAACATTGATGGGCTTTGCTCACCTGGCAATGAAGACGTATACGCATGCCCCAAAGGAAACATCGATGGACTCTGCTCACTTGGCAATGGAGACGGTGACAATCAGGACCCTCTAGGCCAGCAAGGTCCCCCTGCATGAAGCATCCTCCCATCAATTGGTATCAGGAGGGCCTAGTGTATTGAGGATGTTTTGACCACCAACTTGGGGTCTAAAGGTACCATGAAGATGCATTAAATATCAAATACTGGAGATGCCAAGCTTTCTAAAGGCAGCAAAGTGCTGCTTCAGGAAATGTAAATTCCACTTCCAGCAGACTCTTTAATAACCAAAGGGGCTGCAGCCCAGAGTGCCATAACTGCAATTATGACACTACACAAATCCCACTTCCAAATTCACCCGAGAATAATAACAGTGCTTTGAAGTTGGAGAGGGGAAAAAGCACTTCAAGTTTTGGAACCAGTCGATGTAAGCAATGCATTGGACAGGGAAATATGTATCGATGGAATTAGAGCATCTCTATATACTAAAGTTCATGCTAACCTGTCGATGGCTTAACAGGCTGTGGGGGATTCTATATTGGCCATTACGAAGCAGGATGAACCCATTGACCTCTTCATGGTTGTGATATTGGAAATGAACCCTAAATCTGGTGCTTAAACAAGCTTAATCAGAAGTCTTGTTCTGGACTGTCTTGCTGTGTCTTAGCATCCTCATATGGAAAAAAAAATAGTTGAAGATGCCTACCTTCTCCCCTGCAGTATGTCATTAGAACATGAAAAAAATGGAAGCCAAGAGATAGCACAGTGGGCAGGGAACTGGCTTTGCATGCAGCTAACCCCTGACCAACCCCCAACCCAGGTTTGATCCCGATCCTGGTTTAATCTCCAGCATCCATATGTTCTCCCCCACCCCGAGCACCACCAGGAGTGATCCCTGAGAAGTAAGCCCTGAGCAATGACAGGTGTGGGGTGCGGTGCAAAAACCAAAACCAAACAAATAAACAAAATCAAAAGAAAAAAAACATAGAGTATGGAAAAAACAGAAGTGAATACTGCCTTAAAAAAAAAACAGGGCTGGAACAATAGCACAGTGGGTAGGGCCTTTGCCTTGCACAATTCCCAACATCCCATAAGGTCCCCCAAACATCACCAGGAGTAATTCCTAAGTGCAGAGAGAGCCAGGAGTAACCCCTGTGCATCGCTGGGTGTAACCCGAAAAGAAAAAAGAAAGATCACAAAAGAAAAAAAATTAGCAAAAATTAAAAATTTATTGAAGATAGTTTTAAAATATATATGAGCTGAAAAAGAAAGCCTGTAGTGATTCAAATAAAGAATGTGTTTCAAATCAAAAGGGAATTGACCCCTTTTCCTTAGATGTTTTTGCTAACGATGGCAGAGCAGCTCTGCACAGAGCTAAAAGGAGAAACAGCAAAAGATTCACTCTTGGGGAGGGGTTTGCTCTAAATTCTTTAGATGATCTAATTCTTAACTGTTTGGAACATGCAGGATTCCTCTATGAATTTACACTGAGAGAAGAGAAGTTGAGCCTTAGTGAAAAATTCAATAACCCTCACTCTGTGATGCTATTGGTCCAAGAACCGAGTAGGTACCCATTTACTCAAATCAAAGACAGAATGAGATGGCACAAGGAAGCTGAGATAGAGAAGGGACCACCAAGTAAATGATGCTTGGATGGCTCACTCAGGATGAGAGATGCGTTCTGAAAGTAGACTATGGACAGAACATGATCGGCACTTAGCATCTGTATTGCGAACCATAATACTCAAAAGGTGAGAGAGAATAAAAGGGAATGTGTCTGCCACAGAGGCAGAGGATGTGTGTGTGGGGGTTGGAGCCGAGGGGATATTGGGAACATTGGTGGTGGAAATGGGTGCTGGTGGAGGGATGGGTACTTGATCATTGTATGACTGAAAGGTAATCACGAAACTCTGTTTATCTGTAACTGTATTTTATGGTGATTCATTTAAAAATTTTTTTAAAAAATAATTACTATGAATGGTATTGGTGATGAATGGGTAGTTCCAGGTGATGGTTCATTATTATTTTCAGTGGCAAAAGCCCTGATTAAATATAAGCCCACTGTAAATGGTAGAGCTTGACCTGAGTCCAAGCATTTGGCACCTGCGTTGCTCATTATTCCCAAGGAAACATGAGTTAAATTTCAAACAGAACACTCAGCGTCAAATCAACTTGTAGGTGTGGACCTGAACACAACTGAGCCAATGGGAGTCCCAGAAGTAGGCATATAGATGACTATAGTGTAAAAAAACAAAACTCAAATTCTCCATTCCTGAACTCTGCCACCAACATAATCCTGATAGATATGACCAGGGGTTTTCTCTAGAAGGCTGAATGGAATTTCATCTGAATCACAAAGACTACAGAATAATCCCAAGAACAGGAAACTTCAAAGGAATTCTCTTTTCCCATACAAAAAGAGAGAACATTGGTTACAGCAGATAGGGTATTTGCCTTGCACACAGCCGATCTGGATTCCATCCCCAGCATCCCATATAGTCCCCCGAGCACAGCCAGGAGTGAATCCTGAGTGCAGAGCCAGGAGTAACTTTTAACCATCGCCAGGTCTGACCCAAAAAGCCAGAGACAGAGACAGAGAGAATGCTAGAGCCTATTCAAACTAAAGTTACATCTCTAATAGTTTTTGAAATTGCACTGAAGTGCAACACTTAAGACAGACCTTTCCCCTTAATGATTAGGATATTTTGTTTTAAGTTCAGTAATATAAAGATATATGCCTGATAATTCTGTTATTGAATATCCCTTGACAAATTAGTGATTTTATAGTTTCTTTCAATAAGTGTGTTTTAATTTATCCAACAGTTCCCTATTGCAAGTATTTCAGCTTAAATTTTTATGTCAACACAAATAACACTCAAGTCAGCTGAGGATTTGAAAGCATCCCTATATCCTTGTCATTAACCTTATAATGAAAACTTCTGAATTAACTCGATTTGTCTTTTGTGAAAGTAGCTTTGTTAAAATGCTTCCCAGAAACGTTGAGTTATGATGGGTAGAAAAATGCATGGGCTAGAAGCAAGGAAGAGCTACAAACAAAAAGTGGCAAAAATAGAAAAATAGATGCAAAGGTAAAAATAAGGTTGAAGTGAATAAGGGTATAGTAAGCAAGTTTCAAGGGGCCCTACTTTCAAGGCTCAGAATTTGCTTATGCTAAAAGGTTCAAACTCCCTAGAGCTTTCATCTTCCCACATCACAGATTTCAACAAATTTGTTGTTATAGACTTGCTATAACCTTGCACATTTTGAGGAGGAAGAGTGTTGCTTAGCTTTGTATTTTGAGAACTTTGCAGGTGCTGAGTGAGCAATAAATATTAAATTGAGGGGGGGAATACCCAAAACACTGATCCATATGTGTCAGGAACCCCAAAGAGGAATAAGAGTCCAGAAAGGTTCAAACTGAAATGTTTTTGCAGCCAAATTAAATAGTGTTGGATTACAATCTAAAGTATGAGGTCCAGAGATGGAGTACAGCAAGTGGGTGTTTTCCTTGCAAATGTTCAACCCAGGTTCAATCCCCTGCACCCCATTTGGTCCCTGAGCCCCTTCCAGAAATGATTCCTGAGCACAGTGCCAGGAGTAAGTTCGCACCATCAGGTGTGAACCAAACTCTCCCTCAATTTTTTTTCAAAAAATTTAATTTTAATGAATCACTGTGATGATAAGAGGACGAAGAACCTCCAGCTCCGAGCACATCTCTTCAATTCCACTGTTCTTCCTACATTAACATACGCCTCAGAGACCTGGGCCCTACGAAAACAGGATGAGAAAGCTATTTGGGTCTCTCAAAGAGGAATCGAAAGAGCTATGCTTGGAATATCACGCTTCACTCAAATGAGAGAAAGAATCTGGAGTTCCGACCTCCATCAACGTTCAAGAATCAGGGATGCTGTCCTTTTTGCCAAGGCATCGAAAATCAGATGGGCTGGACACTTAATGAGATTTGAAGATGACCGCTGGACTAGAGCCATTACCGACTGGATTCCACCAGACGTTAAAAGATTGCATGGCCGCCCACCTACAAGATGGTCAGACTTCTTTGTCAAGACCCTGAACGATCGGTTTGAGGCTCTTCATGTTCCTAAAATGAGCAGATGCCATTGGGCTATGCTAGCACGCAACAGGGATGAATGGAGACGTTACTGGCGTCCGCTTGAGCAAATCGATGAGTAACGGGATATCAAGTGACCAAGTGAATCACTGTGAGATACAGTTACAGACTTACAAACTTTCGTGATTACAAAGTGATTACTCGAACATTTCAATCAAACAATGTTCGAGTACCCATCCCTCCACCAGTGCCCTGTCTCCACCACCAATGTTTCCAGTATCCCTCCCACTACCCCCACTCTTTCCCTCCCCCGTCTCTGTGGCAGACATATTTCCTCTCTCTCTCTCGCTCTCGCTCTCTCTCTCTCCTTTTGATCCCCCAATTTTTAAAATTAAATTTAAATTGTAAACCAAGCCAATACCCAGAAGTCCATACTGATAGAAAGAAATGATTGAGAAAGTGCACACATGATAAAGAAGAGACAGTGTTCTATGCAGAGAAATTCCAAATAATTCAGTTATATTGGAGCACATAAAAAGGAGAACAACCAGTGTTAGCAAGAACATGAGGAAAAGGAATCCTCATTTACTGCTAGGGGGAATATTGATCAATCTAGCTCCTGTGGAAAGCAGTATGGAGACTTCGGGAAGAATTAAGAATTGAACTTCCATATGACCCAGTCATTTCTCTTCTTGGCATCTACCCCAAGGACCCAAAAAACTATTTCAAAAATAGACATCTGTGCTCCTACAGTCATTCAGCACTATTCACAATCAACAAATTCTGGAAACAACCCAAATGTCTAAGAATAGATGAGTGAATTAAGAAATTGTGATATAGCGGCTGGAGCGATAGTACAGCGGGCAGGGCGTTTGCCTTGCATATGGCCAACCTAGGTTCGATTCTCAGTATCTCATATGGTCTCCTGAGCACTTACTTTCAGGAGTAATTCCTGATTGTAGAGGAAGAAGTAACCCCTATGCAATGCCGGGTGTGACCCAAAAAAGAAAAAAAAAGAAAAAAAGAAATTGTGATATGTCTATGAATAATATTTGGCTATAAGAAAAGCTGCAACTTGACACTACATGATAATGGAACTCTAGGGTATAATTCTGAGTGAAATCAGTCAGAAGAAAGACAGATACAGAATGATATCATTTGTGGACATATAAAAAGCATCACTTAATAATCACTTAACTTCCCGTTAGTCGTCGAGTTGCTCGAGCGGGCGCCAGTAACGTCTCCATTTGTCCCTGTCGCGTGCTACTGTAGCCCAATGGCATCTGTTTGCTTCGGGAACATGAAGGGCCTCAAACCGATCATTCGTGATCTTGACGAAGAAGTCTGACCATCTGGTAGGTGGGCGGCCACGCGGTCTTTTGACATCCCGTGGAATCCAGTCGGTAACAGCTCTAGTCCAGCGGTCGTCTTTAAATCTCATTACGTGACCAGCCCATCTGATTTTTGACACCTTGGCAAATGAGACAGCGTCCCTGATTCTTGATCGTCGAGGGATGTCGGAACTCCGGATTTTTTCTCTCATTTGAGTGAAACGTGATATTCCAAGCATAGCTCTTTCTATTCTTCTTTGGGAGACCTGAATAGCGTTCTCATCCTGTTTGCGTAGGGCCCAGGTCTCTGAGGCATATGTTAATGCAGGAAGAACAGTGGAATCAAAGAGATGTGCCCGGAGCCGGAGGTTCTTCGTCCTCTTAGCTATTTCTTCGACGTTCTTGAAGGCGTTCCAAGCCGCTCTCTTCCTCCTGCGCAGCTCGCGTGCCAGGTCATTTGTCATGTTGACTTCTTGACCTAGGTACACATAGCTGTTGCATTCGGAGATGGTCGTTCCGTTGAGAGCGAATGGGGCATCAGGAATGAGGCTGTTTCTCATAAACATTGTCTTCGTAAGATTCAGCTGTAGCATAAAATAAAATAAAGTAAAACCGATTTAGTAATACCAAATAGCCGAAGGCAACAGAAGCTAATTGGCCTACAGAACTGAGTTTACCAAGGGCAAGGCAATGGGAAAAATGAGGGCAGATGGAAAGAATCCTTCGGTCACTGATGGAGAGAAGGTGACACTCTGCTTGTAGGTGTAGCTTCGGAATACTATATGCATGAAACTTATCATTAACAGTATTACAAGTCAGAATGCTTCGCTAAAATCTGGGAGGAAATATTTCTAGTAAGTGAATGAAAAATGGTCAATGATAACAGACTCTGAGAGTCAACCTGGGGACCTGAGCTGCGGAATGAAGGAGAGAGGAGAAGAGGAACAGTGGGGAAGAGACAGTGGGGGAGGGGGGAGGGGGGCAGAGGACCAGGCAATGGGGGAGGGGAGAGGGAAAAGAGACCCGAGACAGTAGGGAGGGTCTGATGCTAGGTTGGTGATCTAGCAACATACATTCCTAAAGTGTTACTATTAACAGTAGTGTACATCACAGTGTCTAAATAAAGTAAATGGTAGACACCCAAATGATAAAATCTTTGAAAACGAAAAAAAAATCTTAGTATTGGTTCATTCTGTATCACTGTATCACTGTCCTCCCATTGTTCATCGATTTGCTTGAGCGGGCCCAGTAACGTCTCCATTGGAGACTTTGTTGTTACTGTGTTTGGCATATCGAATACATCACGGTTAGCTTGCCAGGCTCTGTTTGGTTCATTAATTATAACAAATATAGTTCCCTACCAATAAGTTAGTAGGGAAAACTGAAGATGAGATTTCTGGGATCTCTCTGCTCTTTCATCAACTTTTCTGAAAACTTAAAATAAAATGAACTTAAAATGAAAATGAAATTTAAAATACTTAAAATGAACATTTTAAAATGAAATTCATTCATTAATGAAATTAACTTAAAAATGTAAGTTATCCAAAAAAATATTTTAAGGGAGCAGACTCTTTTTTGTTTGTTTGTTTGTTTTTGTTTTTTGGGGGGTCATACCCGGCGATGCACAGGGGTTACTCCTGGCTCTGCACTTAGGAATTACTCAGGGGACCAAATGGGATGCTGGAAATCGAACCAGGGTCGGACGAATGCAAGGCAAACGCCTTACCCGCTGTGCTATTGCTCCAGCCCCAAAGGAGCAGACTCTTGCTACTCCTCAACCCCACGCCCAAATACAGAACAGATGACTCTGGCAAGCATGAAGTGTAGTGGGCCAGACAGATAGCACAGAGGGTAGGGTACTTGCCTTGTATGCCCACCAGGAGTGATCCCTGAGCACAGAACCAGGGGAAAACCTGAGCATCCCTGGATGTGGCCTCCCCAAAAGGTATAGAGCTTAGAAAAGGGGGTCAAACACAAGTGTACAACTTCTGGTTTCTTCCAGAGAGAGGTTTGTAAACTGGCAATTGGTGATTCATTGAAAAGTGTGTCTTGTGGAGCATGTGAACTGGCTGATGTCATGCAAGTGCCCTCTTGGGTATGATTAACATTAATTTCTTGGTCCAGTTGATGGCTTCATGGGTATGTTCACTTTATGAAAATTAATTGAGCTGACACTCATTATTTGGGTACTTTCTGTACAATTCAATAAAGTCCAGTGACGGGAAGAAAATAAGGATGCATGGAGAATGAATCAGAATGCTTATCCACATGAATAACTATAGAAAACAATGTTAAATTTTAAAAGTGATTGGTCAAATAGTACCTAAAGTATTCCAATTTTAAAAACTTGCCATCTGTAAAACAAATTATATCTTATCTTGTTTTGGTCTCATAAAATTTCATCTAACTCTAAAAATACACAGGAGATTATAGAAATAACAAATTTGAAGTAGCAGAAAATTCTGAAGAGGGAAGATGGGAAATAGAATGAAGAAGGTGTGATTAAAGGTTTTACATCTTTTCTGCAATGTTTTAGATAGGGGATGGGTTAGATCAGACTTTCCAAGTGGGTGGTATTGTCCCCTGGGAATAGCCGGAACAATCTAAGGCATCACAGGGGCCACAAGTGTAATGGGGGACGGGGAGGCACTTTCTGTTTGTTTGCTTAAAGAAAGAAGATTTCCAGGAGCCACTGAGTCACTTCTTTTCTGAAAAGAAGGTGGTAGGCCAAATATATTTGAAAATCACTTGATTTGATCGATAGCACAGCGGGTAGGGCGTTCGCCTTACACGCGGCCAACATGGCCGACCCGAGTTCGATTCCTCCGCCCCTCTCGGAGAGCCCGGCAAGCTACCGAGAGTATTCGATATGCCAGACACAGTAACAACAAAGTCTCCAATGGAGATGCTACTGGGCCCGCTCGAGCAAATCGACGATCAACGGGAGGGCCTTTACCTTACCTTGATTTGATCAATAGATGGGTTGATAGATAGATCTGGAGCATAGACTGTAAAATATAAAGTTGTGATAAAAAGGGACGGGTGTTAGAACACTCAACTGAAACTCAATCATGAACTACCTTGTAACTGCGTATCTCACTGTGATTCAATAAAAAAATAAAAATTTTAAAAAATTAGAGCATATTAACATATAAAAAATAAATGGAATAGTGATAAAGTAGGATTCAGTTTCATGTATAATCATGATATTGTTCTGTTATTTTCTACTCTCATGTGTACATATATACATACACTTCTAGACATGCACACAGAAGTCTATAAAAACATGTTATTAACACTTCATAGATATTGCATATCTATATAGCTAATACATTAGCCTAAAAGGATTAACAAATATTTTGTGATAGTTATTGAATTTATGTTGCTGAGGATGGGTGGGTGGATACACAGGTCCTTTAGGATAGAACAGAGGGTAGGGCACTTTTGAGTACGACCAATGTGAGTTTGATCCCTGACACCCCATATGATCCTTTGAGCTCCACCAGGAGTGATCCCTGAGTGCAGAGCTAGGAGTAAGCCATGAGCATTGCCAAGTGTGGCCCAAAACAAAAATTTTTTAAGAAATTAGTTCAACTCAAGGACTAATAATGACCTCTGCATTTCACCGGCCGCTTGTTAACATCTTATCAGCATGAAATGCTAACTTCGATTTTACTGGAAGGTAACTGACATCTGCTGACAAGCCTCTTTCAAACCACTGGGAGGTCAAGGAGAAACCAACCCAGCTGCTCTTTCATTCATTCCATGGCAGGAACCAAGCACCTGCAGAATCTGAGTTGTGGTGAAGCTTGAACGCCTACTGAATGGAGGAGAGAGAAAGAAACAAGCCAATCTGAGAAATGCTTTGAAGCAAGGCTGTGAGAGGCAGCTGGATGGTTCTGAACAATATGGCAGGGCCCAAGAAGGGTGGAGAAGAACAAAGAATCCCCGGCAGCAGAAAACCATCAGAACCAAATTGCCACCATGCTCACGACTGGACTTCACAGGCTCGAGATGAACCTCATCCAGGAATGAATCTGTTGAAAAACTCAAGTATGTGGGTTTTGTCACCGAAATATCCATGGAGTTGGAGCTGGGCAACCTCCCCCCATCCCTCTATCTCTCTGGGAATTTG
Organism: Sorex fumeus; assembly: GCF_029834395.1. NCBI lineage: Eukaryota > Metazoa > Chordata > Mammalia > Eulipotyphla > Soricidae > Sorex > Sorex fumeus. The sequence continues at coordinate 26,768,944 of NW_026606322.1, read as the reverse complement.
GCAGTTATGCCCAAGAACTGTCTCTAGCACCATAGAAGTTCATTAATTGGCTGTGATCCAAAAACTCACAAATAAATCTCAGAAGAAATCAATAAGCTGCAGGGATACCTCCAGACCCCAAAGTCACCATCCAGCTAAAAATGTAACTCCAGCTGTATCACTTTATTTAAAATTTTAGAATTTCTGGAGCAACATCCCATACTCTACACTACTCATTGACAAAAACAAAGGTTTTTATTTCCAATGGATTGACATTGGGGACACCCCCTAATGTCCAAGCTTAAGTGGGTGGTGGCATTGGAGGCTGCAGCTCAGACAGAAAAAACATGCACTAGAGTGTCATGAGCAAGGGGCCAGAAAGAGCCCCCTACTTCAGCCCCTGCAGAAAAGGCTACCAGTAGTAGCACACCACATTGGATGGTATGCAAAGTAGGAGGCAACCAATCACAATGAAGTAAATATTAACACACATGGCTCAACCTGTAACATGTTTGCATGCTTCCAACCCGAATTTGATCCCTGGCATCCCATATGGTCCCCTGAGCATCACCAGGAGTGATCCTTGAGTGCAGAGCTAGGAGTAAGCCCTGGTGTAATCTCTTGTCCAAAGGCTTAATGGCTCCAGGGTGATACACAATAATCTTCACACACTTTTATTCTAAGGAAACTTTTTTTGATCATTTTTAGCAAAGTATTCATTACAAACAATACAAAATAAATTAGTTAGGGCCTGCAATTGGGGCAGGCTTGGGTGGTGGTTGGGAGAATTGGAAATAATAATGGTGGCGGGAAGGTGGAATGGTGGTGAGATTGGTGTTGGAATATTGAATGCAATAAATTATTGTAAACAACGTTATAAAAATAGAATTTAAAAATAAATAAAAGAACAAAAAAAGAATCAAGAAGGCAGATTGGGATGACCGGAGTGGACTGGTAAACTCAATGACAAAAACAAAGGCTTTTATTTCCAATGGATTGACATTGGGGACACCCCCTAATGTCCAAGCTTAAGTGGGTGGTGGCATTGGAGGCTGCAGCTCAGACAGAAAAAACATGCACTAGAGTGTCATGAGCAAGGGACCAGAAAGAGCCCCCTACTTCAGCCCCTGCAGAAAAGGCGTCTAGAGATGCCAGCTGGGACAAGTCCTGAGCACACTGCAGGGAGGGCAGTTGTGTTGGGAAATAAATGAAGACAAAGCAAAATGAGAGAAGCAAAGACTTTTCAGAGGATGCTGAAAAGCAGATCTCTCATCCTTATCTTTGGCAGAGACTCGAAGGCAGGCAGAGGAGTGGGGAAGCTTCAAGGTGTCTGCAGGGCCATCACTGGAGGCCATGGGCTTGGTAGAGATGGGAACAGACTAAATCCTTGTGGAGTTCTTGTGTGGTTGGATAAGGTAGAAGATTCCATTCTCCCCAGTTGATGCTAATCGGGAGGTGGGGACAAGACCTGAGGAAGTCAACAGCTATTAATCGATTTCTGGCTATTGGAGGTCAACCGGTGCCAAATCGGTTGTTTAGCTTCCTGGGTCTGTGAATAAAGACAACCGCCTGCTTTTTCTCTTGGTTTGGGGGCACATTCCACAGTGCTCAGGGTCTACTCCTTGTGGTGCTCGGGTGGTGCCAGGGATGGAATCCTCTCCCCTGCACCGGCACCCCCGGCACCCCCACCTGCCTCCAGTATGCAAAGCCTGTGTTTAGTATACTGAACTCTTCTCCAGCCCAACAGCCTGACATTTTTTTTTTAATGTGCCTTGAAGCAGACTGACTTCCGGGGAGGTCATTTAGATAAGGGGTTGGTTCCTGGAACAGATTGTCACAGGCTTTGGGTCAGAGTTCTATTTTTGTATAAGATTTGGCCTCCATCCATTTTCTATTCCATGTCACAGGAGCAGAGCAGGAGGAGAAGGAGACTGAGAAAGAGCAGCTGTCTGACGAGAGGAAAACCAAGAGTGTTATTTTGGAAGTCAGGCATATCAAGTGTTTGAGAAGGTGGGTGAACGGGGCTGATGTTGCTGAAATGTCTAGTCAGGTGAGGATGTGAGAGGAAGTCAAGAGTTTCTAATGGACTTGGACAGTCATTCTTGCTGGGTTCTCTAGCCTGAGACCATCTTCCCATGGCAAAGGTATGGGGAGGAGCGGAGTGGGGTGGGAAGAAAACTTGCAGTTCCTGGAGAAGGTGCATAATAGCACAGTTAGGACTGAACACAGCCCCCTATGGGTTAAAAGAAGTGATTTCCAGCCCAGCTTTGGTTTCCAGTCCTTATTGGGTGGATGACAGTGTTTGAGACCCTGAAACCCAAACCCAGGTCACACTCCTCACAGATTGTCAGGAACAAGGGAAGAAAGTGATTCTTAGAACACCACCCTGGGAACTTCAATTCATCCATGAGATTGTGAACTATAAACAGGAATTGTTTCATGATGCTTTTGATGAGCAGGAGTGAGGTTTTTTCTTTTTCCTAAGTAATAGAACCATGCTACAAAAGCATGCAAAGTTGAAAATGGGATTCAAGACATCCAGAATATCTTTCCCCGCTATTATAGCCCTTTGAGAATGATCTTACATTAAATTTGGCTTTTTACACCAAATAAAGAGTGTTGGGAGGATCCTCCCAGGATGGTGAAAGTGGACTATAGACCAAACATAATTGCCATTCAATGTCTCTTTTGCAGACCACAACACCCAAAAGGAGAGAGAGAACAAAAGGGAATGCCCTGCCACAGAGACAGGGTGGGATGGGGTAGATGGGGGGTGGGAGGGATACTGGGACCTGTGGCGGTGGAGGATGGGCACTGGTGAAGGGATGGGTACTTGATCATTGTATAACTGAAACCCAAGCACAAAAATTTGTAAGTCTGTAACTGTACCTCATGGTGTTTCACTAATAATTTTTTTTAATTTGGCTTTTTATTGGGGAGTGCGGGCCGGGGGTGATGGTTGCCACACTCAGCCTGCTCAGAGCTTACTTGGGGTGATGTGCTCAGGGATCACTCCTAGAAGTGCTCAGGTGCCAGGGATTGAGCTGGGGCTCTGTGTGTGCAAGATAATCACCTCAATCTTTATACTGTCTGCCCAGATCCTGAATGTATCTTTGATGTGTAATGTAAGAAGTGCTTTCCCCACTTCTGGAGGGGGAAATTGTATTGTGTCTTGGTGAACAGAATGAACTCCTCCTCTTCTGAAAACAGACCTGAAGACTGCAGAAATCTAAGAGCAGAGAGGTGGAAGGGAGTGGCCTTGAGTGATGGTGAACAAAGCCAAAGTTTTTCTTTAATCTTTCTTTTCCTTAGTCCCCTAGTCCCACCCAAGCCCAGCTTCAGGTGACTGGGTCTCCCAAGACCCTGTCCTGGGTCCCCAGCCTTGCTCCTCTGTCCAGCCTCCACGTGTATTTCCAAAGTTACCTGATGGCTGCCCAAGGATATTTCAAAATCACAAACCTTACCATGCATTTCCCTACAAAGTTTCAAGTGCCTTCTCTTTCTCAAAGGTTCCAGCCAGAACACTCTGGAACACACAAAAGAGCCTTCTCCATGGCCTGCCTTTGGTCAATGCTCTGTAACTTTTCTACACTTTAGAATCCTAAGGAGCTTCAACAATTAACCAGTGGCTTAAGTTTAATCAGTTTGAGCAGAATCCCAGATACAAAAAGTTGATCTGTATGGAGCTATTAAAACTGAACATGGGCCTACCTGCCTGGTGCACCAGAAAGTCAAACACTTTTGCCAACCAAAGCTTTTTCAAAAAGGGCCAGGCTCACAGAGGCAGAATGGGAGGCGGGAGGGAAACAGGGGACATGGTTGGAGGGAAGTGAAAGCTGGTGAAAGAATTGGTGCTCAAACATTGCACACCTATAACTCAATCATTAAATAATTGTAATTCATGGTGATTTAATTAAAAACATTAATGAATATCACTGCGCAGCTCCAGCATGTCGATGATGAAACTGGCAGGCTACCTAAGTAACCTGCCCGCACAGCAGAGTCTGGCAAACTCCCCGAGGCATACCCAATATGCCAAATACCAGTAACAATGATGGGTCTCATTCTCCTAAAGAGCCTTGAATATAGCTCTTTCTTAAAAATCTCAGGGTAGGATGAAGGAGACGTTACTGGGGCCTGCTCGAGGCAATCGACGAATAACAGGATGGTCGTGATTCGTGATTAATGAATAAAACAAAAGCAAGATTAATGGAGTGCAATATTCAGACCTAATTCCTTTATTCCAGAGAATGATGATCTTAATTACTTCTTTTATTTTGTTTTGTTTGGGTTTGGCTTTGGGGACATGCTCAACATTGCTCAAGGATCACTCCTGCCTCTGTACTTCTGATGGGGCTTGAGGCACCATCTGGGTGCTGGGGATTGAATCTGCGTTGGTCAAATGCAAGAAATACACCCTACCCACTGTGCTATTGCTCCAGACCCTGATTTTGGCTATCCTTGAATAAGAGGCAGGTTTTCAGATAAACAAAATGGAACCTTGAGGTAATCTAGTTTCTCGGATGATAATGTCTTTTTATGCATTTCTTGCGTGTAATAGGTCTTTAGCTTTCTTGTGTCTTTATCCTGGTCTTTAATCCTATCATAAGGCTTTAATTTTACCATTAAAGTGAACCAAAAAATCATAGGCAAAATGGCACCCCACCCTAGCCCTGTTAAAGGTTCTCTCTCTCTATCTCTCTCTCTCCCCCCTTTACTCCCTCCCTCTCTCTCTCATTCCCTTCTCCTCCCTCTCCCTCTCTCTTTCTCTCTTTCCCTTTGTAGTCCTGACATGTCCTTCAGGACCTATAAGCAATAAACATTGTATTTCCAAAGTTACCTGATGGTTGTTGATAAGGAGCATTTTGCAATCAAAATAAGAAAACTACATTCCAATCACATTGTTGACTCTGGTGTCAGGAAAATGTCTTTGGGGATCCAGATAAGGGTCCCCACCTGGATTCTTAGCTTAGATCACCACTATCAATAGGCTAAGTCAACACAGAATACAGCCAAATTTTCATGGCAGGGGATTAGTTCTTTACTTAAGTATATGTCACAGCTTAGCAGAACTAGACAAATCAAGATTATCCACCAGAATAAGTTGGAAAATATGGAAAAACTGATTGAAAAGATACCTCCTCCTTCTTAAACACAGAAGAAGACCTGCTACTTCAGAAGGATGAGAACTATCACTTGGGACTATTCGTGAAATACGTCAGAGAGAGAAAGACGAATCATGGGTGATTTTCACCAGATATGCAAGATAAGTAAACAAAATGAACAAATGGATAAAATAAAATGTTCACACATGAGGCACAGACACAAAATGAGCCTAGCTAGACCCTGGAATATTACTTGGCTGTAAAAAAAAAAAGGAATGAAGTACTGATTGATACATGGTACAATGTGGGTAAGATGTTAGGTTCCATGAAAGAAGCCAGGTGAAAATGATCATATTGCCTATAATATCATGAAAATCCCAAATAGAGAAATCTTTAGAAACAGAAAGAAACTGCTTCAGATTAGGTCAGCGGTGAAAGATGGGCCAAAATAGGATATACAAATGCTAGTGGGCTTGGGGTTTCTTTTTTAAAGGAGATAAAGATGCCTTAACATTTACTGTGGGTATGTTGCGTGAATGGGTATATAGGTCATGTGTTGGGGACCAGATTCCAGAATACTGGAGCCCCAAGATGGAGTGCTTCCCCTGGGTGGATCTCCTAGAACAATTTCCCCTGAAGGAAGTACTTTATATATGTTTGTGTTTATGTTCAACCAAACCCACGTTTTTTTTTAAATTTTATTTCAGTTTTACAAAGTAGTTCATGATGATTTATTACGTTCAATATTCCAACACCAACAAAACCACCATTATACCTTCCCACTACCATTATTTCAAATTTTCCCAACCACCACCCAAGCCTGCCCCAGTAGTAGGCCCTACATGATTTATTTTACATTGCTTATTATGAATACCTGCTAAAAAAGATTTTTAAAATATTTCCTTAGAAGAAAGTGTGTGAAGATTATTGTATCTCACCCTGGAGCCACTGATGAGCCCTTGTATAAGGGATTACTAACATGTTGATACAGGTTAAGCCTTGTGTGTCAGTATTTTCTTTACTGAGATTGGTTGCCTTCTACTTTACATCCCACCCAATGTAGTGTGCTACTCCTGATATATCAGTGGTGTAGAGAATGAGATGTTGCACAGCCGCATATGCAGCCAGTGCTCCAGAAATTTTAAATTTTTAATAGGGTGATACAGATGGAATTAAATTCTTTACTGGATGGTGATTTTGGGGTATGGAGTTACCTCTGCAGCTTGCTGACATCTTTCAAGATATATTTTTGAGTCTCTGGATCATGACCTTTTAATAAGCTTCTATGGTGCCAGAGGCAGCTCATGGAAGAACAGGGGGATGGGAGCAGGTCGCCCAACTCCAACTCCATGAAAGCCTGGAGATTTAGTCACAAAACGGAGCTCAGATAGAGAAGGGGGCACCAAATAAAGGGTGTTGGGAGGATCCTCCCAGGTTGGGAGAAGCAAGCTGAAAGTAGACTATAGACCAAACATGATTGCCACTCAATGCCTCTCTTGCAAACCACAGCACCTAAAAGGAGAGAGAGAGAGAGAGAGAGAGAGAGAGAGAGAGAGAGAGAGAACAAAAGGGAATGCCCTGCCACAGAGGCAGGGTGGGATGGGGGGATGGGGGTTGGGAGGGATACTGGGACCCGTGGTGGTGGAGGATGGGCACTGGTGGAGGGATGGGAACTTGATCATTGTATAACTGAAACCCAAGCACAAAAATTTGTAAGTCTGTAACTGTACCTCATGGTGTTTCACTAATAAAAAAAATATGCAAATAAAATAAATAAATAAATATTGGTAGAAGATTTAAAAAAAACAACCTACATACCTGAGTTTTTCAACAGATTCATTCCAGGATGGGCTGGAGCTATAGTACAGCAGGTAGGGCGTTTGCCTTGCACGCAGCCAACATGACCAACCCAGGTTGGATTCCTTCACCCCTCTTGGAGAGCCTGGCAAGCTACCAAGAGTATCTTGCCCGCACGGCAAAGCCTGGCAAGCTCCTCGTGACGTATTCGCTATGCCAAACACAGTAACAACAAGTCTCACAATGGAGATGTTACTGGGCCTGCTCGAGCAAATTGATGAACAACAGGAGGACAGTGGACAGTGGACATTCCAGGATGAGGCTCATCCCGAGCCTGTGGAGTTCAACCATGAGCATCAACCAAACCCATATTAATCCCTGTACCTCTACTTTTATGAATCATGGTTTCTCTTTTCCTATATATGCCTTGTCTGATCCCAATAAAAATGTTGCTGGCCATCAGCCTGTAACCCGTTCCCCTGTCCATCACTGTCCATCAGCCAGGGGAACATCTATTGGTCCCAAATGCACCAGGAAACCTGGTTACCGCAGGTCAATGACAGCCATGCTTGATGACATTTCAATTCGTGAAGGACGCATAAACCATGGTGGTTCCTCTAGGCTGTGCGGTAGAGCCAAGAGTCAGGCTGGGCCTTCTAGATGTCTGTGCCTGCATTTTCACAACATTTACACAGCAACAGCGCTGAGGGAGGAAACCTCAGTTTCCCTTGCCAGTGAGACAGAAAGCCACCATCTCTTCTCTCCCCCATCAATATTGTTGTTCCATCTCTTCCCCCATCAATATTCCACCCTAACACACATTCCACCCCACCCCCACCCGAAGGTTCTATTTCAGCATTCCGAAGGATTTCCCAGGAACATAAAACTCTGCCCTGCAACCTAGACTGACAGAAAAGCTAAAATAATGGACAATCCTGGAGTCTAGGCTGACTGGAAAACTAAGATAATTGGCAATTAGGCCTGTCTGTTTCCCCTGGCCAGTGAAGACGGAAGTCATAGTTTCCCTTGCCACCTTTCCACCATTGACCTTGTGAGAACAGAACTGATGCCATGACAGGCCACAACTAACAATAGGTCCCAAGTAGGCCTCAGTTTCTGTTTCCCTAGAGCAGGACTTGCAGTGTCTGGTAAACTCCCAATTGAGTAATTCACCTAGATAAGAAACTGGGCAGTTGAATCTGGCCAGTCATGAGGGGTTGCTGCACCCTTCTTGGAAAAACCCCAAACTGTCGACTGGTACCTGCTGTTTGATTGCTGACCACTATTGTAATAGGGCAATGCTAAAAATAGACCAGTATATAAATTGCTTCTTAAATCTGAACCCTATACAAGCTGCTTGTGATTTGGAGTCAGGGTCCTTGTCAAGACTCCGCTGCATTGGATGGATGAGACTTGAACCCTAGCTCGAACTAGCAATGGCTTGGGCTAGTAATGAAGTTCCTTTGCTTTTGCATTATCATGTGTGGACTTGGTCTCTCCACAATTTGGGATCTGAAACTCGGGCACAACAATCTGACACATTTTCAGGACAGAAAGTCCTGCCTTGGCAGTCATAGTCCATAAAACTCTGTCCTAAAGCTTAGATTGACAGGGAGACTAAGATAGGGGTAAAAAAATGCCCAGAAAGATTTAGACCAGCTAGACACCATTGTAATTTTCTGACATTTTTTGTAAACACGTGCCGATCAAAAAGGGGATGCCAGGAGTCCTTAAAACAGGACGCAGAAAACTCCCTTACCTTAACTAAGTCCTATATTAAGTTCCTCCCTGCTTGGGGAGCTCCTTTTCTTTACTCTTCTAATTCCCAATAAACTTTTCTACTTTCCAACTCTGAGTGTGAGCATCTTTACTATTCAATATTTTCATTCCTGAAAATATTGAAGAACCTGGGAATCATGAATGAACAGAGACCCACCATCCCTGCTTCTGCCTCACCTGTATCAACTTTGCCTAACATTTCCCAGGATAACCCCGTTCCTTGACGTGACTCATGGCCGTGCCCTAAGTTCATTAAACACACACACACTGAGCAGATAAATTGCAAATACACATATATTTTTCCAACAGTCCCAAGCATCACAAAGAAACAAAACTAAACCAGTTTTCTTTGGGGGGATTTTTTCCCCCCTGTGGCAATGATAGTCATGTTTTGTGGCCACAGGGAGAGGAAAAGGCAGGAAATTGCGGTGCTTGTTCTTCCTAGAGCTACAGCTCAATCTTACTTGCTCTAAAGAGACAGGAGCAGAATTAGTTGACACTAAGATTGCAAATAAATATCCTCCCATCCACCCTGCTAGGAGCGAGGCGTATGCTTGTCCGTGCTTGTCTCTGATCTTCAAATAATGTCACTTCCATATAGGGTTGATGAGAAAAGGATTCCTGATGATGTTGAATGAAACGACTTATCTCAGGACCCGCTGCAGTTCTTTTGTTGTTTTGCTTCTCCAAGAACCCCTCACAGATGTTAAGCGAGAGCTGACGTCCGCCCCATTTCATTTGTGTGTCCGTGTCTCACTTGCAGATTACACCACCTGCCCCCTTACCTAAAACAAAACCCAAACCTTGAAATTTTGGGGCCAAAGAGAGAGAGAGTGTGTGTGAAGAGGTCATGGTGCTTCCAAAAGCTTATGAAATTAAGTGAGTGCAAACACAGCACCAGAGAGGCTGGACTAGATTTCTCAGAAGGATGGGCTTGGCTCATCACCCACATTCAACACCCCCTCCCAGGTGAGGCAGTTTGGGGTTGCTAGGAACCCCCAAGGTTGATTGAGATGTTTGAGTGACACAGGGAGAGAAAATAAATAGTAAATTTTTTTTTTTTTACAGAACTTTGTTCTACAAACATCTACCGTTACTTGAGTTGCATGAGTGCTTGGAAGTCAAATGCCTTTCATCAGGTACTTCCTTTGCTCTCAGGCCTGCTAGGGGCTTCCTTAGGAAGAACTGGCTGTCATCCCCTCAGAATGATGACTGCAGTGTTTCCATACTGCAGGTTAAGGTCAAGGTCAGGCACTGGGCAATGTGCCCTTGGTCCCAGTTCTCTAAGCTGCACTTTGAATTTTAGAAGTCTTTCAGAAGACTGCTGGAAATCGGGGCGAATCCCGTATTTGAAATGTTTTCTTATCCCTCAGCTATTTCTGACTTCAGCTTAATTCCTTAGACCTGACTGAACAGATTACACTCACACACAGCCCCGGAGGCATGGAAATGAGAACCCCCCACCCCCACCCCAAGACACCTGGGAAAGCCAGCTCCAAGTTTCCATGCTGGAACACATTGTCTCCATTGAGAAAACCCATCCCTGTGAAAGCGTTATATGCTCACTCCTTGGCCCCTTTGGTGCTTCCACCCACACAGACACAACCGCTCAGTAGAGCATATGTGCATGTGTGTGTGTGTGGTGGTGTTGGTGTGGGATCTGGAATGTGAATCTACAAAGAGTTCAAGATAAAAGAAATCACATCGGGAGGCAAGCAATTTGTTCAACACATATTTATTGAGTGACTATTTCATTCCAAGCTCTAGCATGGCTAGGTGCTAAGAAGTCAGAGACAAAGAGAAAAGCTGGCCCATTGCCTGTGGGTTGGCAGAGTGCAGCCTGGGTCAGTGGGGATGGAGCTGGGTTCGAGTATCTCTGTAGGAGCCTGGAACAGAGATGTGTAATTCTGTTGAGTGTGACTGGGAGAAGGCAGTGCTGTCGTCCCAGATGCTGGAGAAGTTTCCTTGAGAAAGTCTAGAAGCTGGTAAGTCAGAGAAAGGCACTGCAGGGGAGCTCACAGAGGTGGGGAGATGTGGCATACCTGGAGACGAACACCATGAGAAAGAATTCCCAGCGGGTTTTGTGCATGGAAAAAGAACCCATTTGGACTTGAGTGTGAAGACAAGGAAAGAATACATGTTAGACAATTAACTTTTAATTTTTGTTTATTTTATTTTATTTTTGCCACAACTGGTGGTACTCAAAGCTTTCTCCAGCTTTGTGCTCAGGGGTCACTCTTGGTTGTACTCAGGGGACCATATATGGTACTGGGGTACTTGCCTGACACATGCAAGGCAAGTGTCTTAAACCCTTTACTATCTCTGGCCTTAGACAACTCTGGCAGTAACATGGAATAGAGGTCGGAGTGGCTTTGCTTACAGTAAAGTGAGAAAATGACCAGGCACTGAATAACATAGTTTTGGGGTTGGGGATATGGGTGATTCTTAAAGATGGGAGGTGAGTGACCAGGACTTGAGATGATTGAAATGAGACTTTAGGGGGAAGGAGAGAAAGGGCACTAGGCAACTCTGCTGTCCTTGTTTGGGTCACCACTTGACTGAAACTTGGAAATATGGAGGGGGAGAGTCTATAGTTGCAAGATGTGCAACAGTAGAGTTACAGCAAGAGGGAAGAGCACAAATGTGACAAAACCAGGGTTAGGCCTAGTGCCTAAGTGAAGTTATGTACAATGTCACCACCCCGCAGTACCACCATCTTTCTTCTGAGGAGCACCAAGACCAACCTGTGAGCTGAGGTTCAAGTGAGTGAAGCAGTTGAACTCATGTGGAAGGACATCCTTGAGGTCGCTGTCTCTAGAAAGGCTAGTATTGTTCGGTGTTTTTTTTTTTCCAAACAGAAAATAGGCAAAGTCTGAGGAAGCTGTCCCTGAAGTACTTCATAAAAATATTATTGACATAAATGTTAAGGATGAAAAATGTGAGACAGTAAGAGATCTTTCTTCAACCTCTGTCTGGATAGAGAAACAGAGGCACCCAAGGGTTCTTCTCAGTGAATCTGGACATTTTGTTTATGTCAGTGCTCATCTGAAGTACAAATGCTTTACAAAGGTAAAGGTAAAGGTAAAGGCCCTCCCGTTGATCGTCGATTTGCTCGAGCGGGCCCAGTAACGTCTCCATTGGAGACTTTGTTGTTACTGTGTCTGGCATATCCAATACTCTCGGTAGCTTGCCGGGCTCTCCGAGAGGGGCGGAGGAATCGAACTCGGGTCGGCCATGTTGGCCGCTTGTAAAGCAAACGCCCTACCAATTGATAGCTGAGAGAAGTTTATGCCAAAAATTTTTATTTCCTGTAACAAACCATCCCCAAAACTAGGAACTTAGAGTCACCACCCCTGTTTTTTCCTCACACTGGACTCACAGGCTTTAGCTTCTTCTGCCCCATAATGTTGGCTGAACTATAGGCTCTGAGTCTCTCAAATATTCCAATATGACTTGCCTCTGAGAGCTCCAGAACATCCCAAGATGGTTTCCCCTCTGAGGGCTCCAGAATATCCCAAGATGGTTTCCCCTCTGAGGGCTCCAGAATATCCCAAGATGGCTACCCCCTGAGGGCTCCAGAACATCCCAAGATGTCTTCCCCCTGAGGGTTCCAGAGCATTCCAAGATGGTTTTCTTTCAGGTCCATTGGTAGTCTTTTCTTGACCTTTCTCTCCACAGAGGGGTCCCTTCTTCTGAAGATTCCTCCACAGGAGGAAGCCTCATTTCTTATTGAACAGCAGACAGCTGAAGAAGCTGCCGGCCTTCATCGGCCACAAATGGCACCTCACCCCCTCGCCACGTCCTGTCAGTTACTCCAGCAGCACCATGCAGTCTTGGTGTGGGAACAGACCTCATGATGAGCCCTCAGGGACATGGATGACTCTTGGTGCTCCTTCTGCTTCCAGGCTGCCACAACCCACAGTACTGGAGGGGCTGGGGAGATAGGGTGGTTGAGTCACAGCTCTGGAGTCACAAGCGGGTGGCCATTATGACTTGACCTCTTCTTGTCCAGCAGAGGAGAGGTGACAGCATGGAAGACGTAACGCAAACTTGAGATAACGTGGCCTTGACATCTGGTGGAACCGGATGGCCACCGTGGCCACAACAAGCACAAACTCCTCCACATAATGTTCCCAGCTGGAGAGTCCCCTCATCGGCCACCCCCACAGCAGACATGACAGGCTTCACCTGAAAAGGGGGGATTTCTGTTCCCCCCCAGCCCCGGGAAGTATCCCAACAATCTCATCACAGCCTGCAGTGGGGACCAAGGGCACCTCCCTCTCTTGGGATGACAAAGCTGCCTCCCACAGCCCCACTTGTCTATTCTATTTCCTCGAGGGACCCCTGTGTGACCTCATGAGGTTCACTGTTTCCCTCCCCGGGGCGGAGAGTGTGACTAATACACAGTGGTATCCCTTTCGTCCTCCTTCGTTACTGGGGTGAGGAGTGAGTCAAAGAGAGGCCAGAGCAAGGGGTCTGGATGCTGCAGGAAAAGGTCCCAGGAGGTGGAGGGCTTCTGGAAGCTGCAACTGGCACGATCCCCCACCCCACCCCCATCCCACTGCCCCTGGAACCTTCTAGAAGCAACGCAGACTTTGACTCTAGACTCTGACCTCCAGAACTGTAGGCTGATGTGTGTGTGTGCTGGTTCATGGCCCCAGTCTGTGGTGGCTGGTTGCAGTCACCATAGGAAATATCCTCTGTGTTTGCTTTCTCCACAGTATTCTCACTATTGGAAATTAATTAATTGATTACACATGTTTGCTGTCGATTTCTTTCTGCTTGGCGCCGGGAGGGTGGCTGGCACCCTGGGCATTGCTACTCCTTCCTCCAGCTAGAGATGTTCCATAAATCTTTCTGAGAGAGTATGGAATGGGGATGGAATATTCTCACAGAGCCACAGCCAACGGTCAGCCGGCACCTACTCTTCTCATACACACTGTCCCAGAAGTGTGCCTTGGGAGGGGGGGACACACCCAGCAGAGCTCAGGGCTTATTCCTGGCTCTGTTCTCAAGGGGTCCCACCTGGTGGTGCTGGGGGAAAGATACAATTAACTTAGTTTGCACATTTTACAATCATGTTTTGTTGCTTTTTGTTTTGGGGACCACACCCAGTGGTGCTCAGGGCTTACTCCTGGCTCTGAGCTCAGGGATCACTCATGGTGCTGCTTGAGGGACCATATGGGATGCCGGGGATCAAACCCAGGCTGGCCACGTGCAAAACAAACACCTTACCTGCTGTATTATCCCTTCGACCCCATACAATAATACTTTTTACCAAGAATCTAGGGCTGGAGCGATAGCACAGCGGATAGGGCGTTTGCCTTGCATGCAGCCAACATGGCTGACCCGAGTTTGATTCCTCCGCCCCTCTCTGAGAGCCTGGCAAGCTACCGAGAGTATCTTGCCTGCGTGGCAAAGCCTGGCAAGCTCCCCGTGACGTATTCGATATGCCAAACACAGTAACAACAAGTCTCACGATGGAGACGTTACTGGGCCCACTTGAGCAAATCGATGAACAATGGGAGGACCGTGACCGTGACCAAGAACCTGCCGTTGTTAAAAAAAAGTTTCCTCACATAAAACCACCATTGATGGTGTTGTCAATTAGTGTACTTTGATCCATAAAGTTAAACTTTTTGGTTTTTTTAATGTGCTCTAAATAAATGGGACACATTATCAGAACTGAAGATTTTGTCTATGAGCTTTCATGGATGACAGTGACTGGGAGGGTCCTTGGGACCCTGGTGGAGGGAGGTGGATTCTTTAGTGGTGGGTATGGGGGATGGAGCCAGGGATGAAAAGTCTGAGTAGCAGCATGAGAAATCCTGGTGCCTCAACAAAAGAGGTTAAAAGGGTGGGTGGGGGGAAGTGCCCTGGGTCAGAGAAATAGCTCAATGGTCAGAGAAATGGCTAAGCACAGGCTTTGCACGTGGGAGGTCCAGACTCCATGCCGGCTCCACAAATACTGCAGAAACAAACCCTTGAGCACTGTCAAGTGTCAGCCACCAACCCCACCCCCAAAATAATACTAAGTGCTCAACTCATACCTTTATTATTATTATTATTATTTTTTCACAAAACTGCTTAGGAAAGAGCTTGCTATCAAGACTAAGATCTGGGGCCATAGAGATAGCACAGTGGGCAGGGCACTTGCCTTGCATGCAGCTGATACAGGTTTGATCCTTGGCATACCATATGGTCCTCCAAGCCCAGTAGGAATGACACCTGAGCACAGAACCGGGAGTTTAGCCCTGAGCACCACTGGATGTGACCCGCAAACCACAAAGAAAAACAAAACTTAGGTTGGCGTATGAGCACATTAAAAAGGAAACAAGAGGGGCTGGAGCGATAGCACAGCAGGGAGGGTGTTGGCCTTGCACGCAGTCAACCTGGGTTCAATTCCCAGCATCCTATACAGTCCCCCAGCACTTCCAGGAATAATTCCTGAGTGCAGAGCCAGGAGTAACCCCTGCATCTCTGGGTGTGACCCAAAAAGAAAAAACAAAAAGGAAACAGGAGCCTCGCTCTTTAAGCCCGTGTTCTCCCTCACACACAGATCTCTCTTGCTTTGTCTCTGTTTCTTTGTTTGTTTGTTTTTTCCCACTCTGGAGAAGCCTGTGCTCTCTCTCAAACATGTACTCTCTGCCCCCTCACATCTTTCTAAATATGTTTTAATAAACCTACCCTGCTCCTTAAAAAAAAAAAACCAACCTACTTTTTTTCAAACCTACCTTGAGAAAAAAATAAACCTACTTTTTCCAAAAGAAAAATGAAGACAAGAAACCAGCTCACATCAGCAGCTCTGACGCGTGTGGTGTGGGGGTGTCTGAGGAGAAGGTGACTCTCTTGGGGCTGACAGAGCTGCCTAGGGAGAGGGAGAGAGTGACCATGGGGGAACTGCACCTTGGGCCCCCAGGTCCTCCGCTTTGAGGTCACCCCTCATACCTCCTGTTGCTGTACAACAAACCACACTTGCAAGTTTAAAGCAACACACACCTCCTCACAACTTCAGGGGATCACAGGGGCATATGGGAGGTGGCGGGGACTCTGTTTGGGGGCTCTTACCAGGTGAAGGCACCTGGAGACCCCTGGTCTCACCTGAAGCTCAGGGAGCCTCTTGAAGTTCTAGCAGCTGAGGACAGAATTTGCCTCCTTGCAGAGGTAACACAGAGGGCTCATTTTTCTAGCTGGCAGTCAGCCTAGACTGTTCTCAAAAAAAAATTTTTTTTGGAGGATTGAAACCCAGCAGTGTTCAGAGTCTACTCTCTGCACCTTCCTTGGGGGACCAGGTGGTATTGTGAATGAATCCTGGGTTTCTCAAATGCAAAGCCTGTGCTCGGCCCATTAAGCCACCTCTGTGGTCTTGCTCTCAGGGTCCAGAAGCTCTCCTCAGGTCCGTGGCAGGTGAACTTTCCCTCACCACCTAGCAGCTCACCCTTCCTGGCCAGAAGCAGAACACTGTGACTGTGTCCTGGCTTCTTTGCTGGGGGAGGGCACACCTGATTAGACCAGGCCCAACCAACCAGGTTTCCTTTAGATGAATTCGAAGTCCCCCGGCTAGGGAGATGTCCTTGCAAGTCCATCATGGTGGATGATGGACAACAAATCAGCACTATCTACGTGAATGTAAAAATCACACCCTTGTCTTGAATCCTTGGGGTCACCTGAACCCTTCATCCTACCACTGTTCCTCGCGCCAAACTCCCAACCTCATTCTTCCCAGTGCTCCGTGAGCCCCAATCCCTCTTCTCCCAAGCCCTGAGTGAGGGAGACACAGCCTGGTCCTCCACCCCCCCTCCTCCACCAAAGCCCAGGGAACTCTGGAAACTGGGCACCAAAAGGGTCTCTCTGCAGACCGGGGACACCCCTCACCACCTCCAGGCAGTCCTCTCTGACTCTCCCAGGTTCCATCCCAGATGGAACTTCCCGTCTCCACTGGCTGCCTGGGCACCTATCTGCGGCTGCACAGCTCTGCACAGACAGCAGGTGGCGCTGGTGGGCAGGCGCCGATGGCTCAGCTCAGGCAGCCTCCTGAGGGCCTCCTCTATCACCTGGTTCTCTCCTGGCTACCTGGAAGAGGCAACCCAGGCTTGGTGGAGGCCTGCTGGCCCGGTGCATGGGCAAGGGCCTCCACGGGCATCGCCCTATCAGGAGGTAAGCGTATCCACTCTCTTCCGTCTTGCCGCCTGAGGGTGAGAATGAGGATTGGGGGGATGGGGTGCAAGAGGGGATTAAATCACCCAGCACCTACGCTGCGGGGTGGGGGATGGGGTCCTGAATTCTGCACCAAGGGGAGAAGCAGGGGTCTCCTTTCTCCTCCTTGTCCCTGCTCCGTGCTCAGAGTCGCCCGCACAGAGTTTGGCGACAGGTGCATGGCCAGTGCAGACCAAGAGGGGGTCCCGCGCTTCCCCCTCGGATGGGGACCAGGGACACTGGAGATGGGAGAGGCCCAAAGGGGCTGCAGAAAATGAAGGGAACACAGTTGCGTTGGGGTGTGTGTTTTTTTTTGCGTTGGGGTGTGTGTCTGGCGTCGGAAAAGCACCCGGTGCCAACCCCAAGCCCTGCGGCTCTGGGTGAACCGAAATCGCGGGCAATTGGTTGGACAGCACTTTGGAGGCCCCAGCTTGTCTCATCCTGCCCCACAGCATCTTTTTCTGTCTCACGTTGACCTTAGCTGGGGGAGCAAAAGCTCCGGTGAAGGCGGACACCCAAGGAGGTGACCCAGGGGCCCAGGGGCCCCACAAGAGGCCTCCAGGGCCTCGACTCCCAGAGGGCCCAGGAGCTCACTGGCTCTGCTGTCCCCTTCTCACTATCCCTTTCACACCCCGACTTCCCTGCCATCCCCCAAAACCCGGCCCCCAAACACCGCCTTCCCCCTCCCCCCAACACACACACCCTGCTCTGAGCCTGGTATCTCTTCCAGGATCCTTCTCGGACACTCACCAGGATGACCTTGGAGTTTTCCAGCATATCCTAACCTCCCACATGGAGGACTTTATGCAATTTTGGGGGCTGGAGCAATAGTACAGTGGGGAGGGCGTTTACCTTACACACAGTTGACCTGGTTTTGATTCCCAGTATCCTGTTTGCTTTCCCACCCCTAACCCCGCTAGGAGTGATTTCTGAGTGCAGAGCCATGAGCAGTCCCTGAGCATCACCAGGCATGGCCTCAAAACCAGAAAGTACAAAATAAAATAAAATACGCAACTTGGCTTCTGTGTGCTGGGCCAACAGCATTGAATCATTGAAGATATCTCTCGAGTCAACACCATGAGGAGTTCTACCTATGTCTTCCTCAATATAATCAGCGGGTTCTGGTCTGATAATGAGGTCTTTAATTCTCTCCCACAGACTGGGAAAGATTATTTACCCACCACTCAACTGGTAAAGGGTTGATATCCAAGATTTTACATAAAGCACTGGTAGCATGTTACTAGATCAAAAAGTATTAACCCCATAAAAAATGGAAGGGAAGGGGGCTGGAGCTATAGCACAGCAGGTAGGACATTTGCCTTGCACGCAGCCGACCCGGGGTTTGATTCCCAGCATCCCATAGTGTGCCCTGAGCACCGCCAGGAGTAATTCCTGAGTGCAGAACCAGGAGTAACCCCTGTGCATAGCCGGGTGTGACCCAAAAAGAAAAAAAATGAAAGAGATGAACAGAAATTTCCTTGGGAGAGACATAGAAATGACCAAAAGGTACATGAAAAAATTCTCGGTGTCACACTAATCATCAGGGAAATGCAAATCAAAGCAGTGAGACATCATCTCACACCGGTGGTTCACATCACAAAGAACAAAACCACCAGTGTTTGCATGGATGTGGGGGAAAAGGACCTTCATCCACTGCTGGTGGGAATGTAAACCGGTGCATCTCTTTGGGGGAAAAATGGATGCTTCTCAAACAAAACAAAATTCATAGGTATCTCCCATATGAGTCAGCAACTTCACCATTTGACATCTACCCATGGACCAACTCAGCTGGGAAGATGGAATCCTGCAATTTGCTGCTCTGTGAGAGTATCCCTGAGTTAGGAGAGGGACAGAGTGATCTCTCTCGGGTGCAGGATATAAAGAAACACAGTAGGGGGTGACAAATGCCCAAAGGTATCCAAAACTGAGAACTGGTCTTCAGTGGCTGGAGCGATAGCATAGCGGGTAGGGCATTTGCCTTGCAAGCAGCCATGTTGGTGGCCGACCCGAGTTCGATTCCTCCACCCCTCTTGGAGAGCCCGGTAAGCTACTGAGAGTATCTCGCCCGCATGGTGGAGCCTGGCAAGCCACCCGTGATGTATTCGATATGCCAAACAAAGTCTCCAATGGAGACGTTACTGGGCCCGCTCAAGCAAATCAATGAACAATGGGAGGACAGTGACAGTGACAGTGGTCTTCAATAGCTTAACAGAGTTGGGGAATGCCGGGGGCATTGAATGGGATGGGGTAAGGTGCTGGAATATTTTATGCACAAAGCCCTACCATTAACAGGTTTCTAAAATAAAACTAAAATAAATAAAACATGCAACGATGGGCTAGAGAGCCAGGACCCAAGGTTAGGTGCTTGCCTTGCATGTGGCCAGCCCCAGTTGTATCTCTGGCACTGCTTATTGTCCCCTGAGCTCTGCCAGGGGTCAGTCCTGAGCAGAGAGTCAGGAATCTTGGAGTATATCACTGGGTATGGTTCAAAGCACACCCCAAGATTGATTTTTAAAAATAGACAGATGCTCTTGAGAAATGACAAAATGAAGTTACTCCTGAAAGTCAAAAAAAATTAAAGAGAGAGAGAGAGAGAGAGAGAGAGAGAGAGAGAGAGAGAGAGAGAGAGAGAGATAAAGGAAGGCCTGAGTTCTCACGGGAAAATGTCTCATTCATGTTGATGTCAATCAAAACGAATGTCATTTGCTGGGGAGGGGCTCTGCACTAGCACACTAACCTCTCCTGTGTGAGAGGCCTGAGTTCTACCTCTGGCACCACACACACACACACACACACACACACACTGGAGAAATCTGAAACTAAAGAACCACCTGAAATCCTCAGATATGGTAAACTAGCGATAAATCAATTTTCAAAGTTGAAGAGAGAAAAGAGACTCATTTTTATTGGCTGGTGTTCTCAAGGAAGTCCTGGGTCCTGGGTCCTGGTGTCCCGGGCGCCTGGCACTGGGCTTTCACAGGACACTCAGTGGGCTGCTGCTCAGAGGCCTCCCTGCGTGGCTTCCTCTCCCTCAGCAAAGGAGACACCGGCTTCAGAAGGCGACTGTGTCTGCCGGATGATACAATATATGGTGAGGGAGGCTAACACCAACCCCCTACCCCGCCACCCGGCTCTGCAAACCCTAGCAGCCAATGACTGGAAGTTCAAGTGCATCTGGCGGCTGCTGGGCTGGCAAGGCTCACAGAAATAAAACAGAGTCCTGGAAAGAGGCTTGAGTGGTGGCAAACATGCCTGGGCAGTCTGAGGCCCTGGGTTGGATCCCTGACACTGTGTGCATCTTCCTCCTTCCTCCCCTCCCCTCCCCTCCCCACACCTCCCCCACCCCCCACACACACAGACACTAGTATTGCTGAGCGTGGAGCCCACACTCATGACGCCCCCCAAAAGAGAGAGAAATAAAATGACACTCGGATGACCTTTCCGTAAAGAGCATATCTTACTGATTTATTATAGAATGCAGTTAAAAAAAATAGTTTGAGGCTAGCCTCTCCAGTTTAAAAGCACTTGACTAGGAACACTTGAACAGCTATGCAATGGTCTCTCGACCCACCCCCCCACACACCCCGCCAAGAACTGTAAACAGGGTTTTGAGAACATTCAAGCCGATCTCTCGAGAGGAACGGCCCCCATGGCGTTTTCTTCTCGAGAAAAGCATCTCCCAAGTTCCCAAAGCATGCATAACGCGTTACTCGGCATGGACGGCTATTTCAGAAACGACCAACTCTGCGAGGGCGTGGTCAGGTGGGGCACCTAGTTACCAGACAGACACAGGACAACTTGAAAAAGAATAACACAGTTTGACCTAGTGTAACAGCTCCACCAGGGATTAACGGGGGAAGGCACTGCATCCTTCTTGTCACACCACCACCACACACCCACTTCCACGGGGAGTCAAGTCCTGCAAATGGATGAACAACGATTCCTTTTTTTTTTTTTAAACAACACTACACAACTCACAGCTAGGTTAGTACATCTTATGCTATCCTCCTTCCCCTGCCCGATTTTCCACCCCAAATGTACAAGACATGACTAGGCTATCTTTTTTTTTTTTATTTACAAGTAAGTGTATCTCAATGTTGGTAGCAGGGTATAAAAAAAAAATTCAACTATCTCCACCAAGAACTTTCCCTTCCTCCACCCTTCCCCTCCCCAGGGGAAAAAAATGATAAAGGGATTGGCTATGACTCCTACACCTCCATCACCATGAAGCCTAGGCCTGACCCTAGCATCTCCTCTGGAATTTTGCTCCCACTGTGGGTTGGCAGTGATACAGCCCCATCTCTGGATTTGGTTGACCAGGACCCTTCTGTACAGGAAATTTCAGCTCAAATGTTTTTGTTTTGTTTTTTTGCCCCAGAAAGCACAAGGGACATGTTGCTGAGTGAGGGCAGAGCAGGCAGTGTAGACCAGGCAGAAATCCACCTGCGGGTGTTGCTCCATTTGGAACCTGGACAGGCCATCCTGCTTTTTCACTTTTTTCTTCCAAAGCTTTCCTAACCTCCCAAGAGACAGGAAACGACTGGTGTGACTCTCTAGGCCAACGAGGGTTAGTTCTGGAGAATCAGGACGTGCACAAATGTCAAAACGTGGGGGTGAGGGGTGGAGAACGAGACACGTGACGGCTTCCAGGGGGCAACGCCAGTGGCTTCATGGGGGGTGGGGGGTGGGGCCTTTCCCGGCCAGCAGAGCGCCCTGCCCTGCCCTGCCCCTGCCCCCAGCCGGGAGAGGCTGGTCACCAACACGCTCCTGTCCTCGACCCCACCTGGGACAAACACGAAACCTACCGGAAAAGAACAAATACAAGAAACAACGACCGCGACCGAAGAGGGCTCTCGAGGCGTTCCCAAATGTCTGCGTGCGAACCGCCCCCCGCCTAAATGCATTCAGGGGGCGGGGGTGGGCCCGGGAGGGGGGCTTTGCTCGGGAGCCGGGAGCCCTGGCCGGACCCCCAGCTTCACGAGGACCAGGACACAGAGCCGGGCTGCTCTCCCAGGCCGGTGACCACCCGCGCACGCCTGCGCGCAGTCCCGGAGGCCTCCCCGCCAATGTGACTTTTGGAGCGCGGCTCTGGCCACTTCAGCTCAGGTGGATGGGCGCGTACTCCGGCCGCCGGGTCTGGATGATTTTGGGCTTGGGTCGCTTCATCCGGTCCATCTCATCGTCCTCCTCGTTCTCCTGATCGCTCTCGCACACGTGGACTACCACGCTGGGTGTGGTGTCGGTGGCAGCGTGCAATTCGTACTTCTCCCCTGGGGAAAGGAAAAACAGGAGGCTGTGAGCGTGTGCGCGCGCGCATGTGTGCATGTGTATACATATGTGTGCGTGTGTGTGCACGCGCCTGGGCGAGTGTATGCATGTGCGTGCGTGTGCATGTGTGCATGCATCTGTGTGCGTGCGCGCGCATGTATGCATGTGTATGAATGTGTGTGCGTGTTTGTGTGCATATGTGTGTTTATGTCTGCGTGTGTGCGCACGTGTGTGGGTGGGTGGGAACACAGGTCACATCACCGGGGGCCCAAAGGCTAAAGGCTCAGCACAGGGAGGGTCTGCCCTGTCCGGCTCCGGGGCAGAGCCGTGATTCTGCATCTCTTCAGTAGACACAGGGGAAGCCTGTGGGAAGCTGGCCCTTTAACCGACCAAGGGCCTACGTGCCTGTGCTATGTATGGTTATCTTGGCCTATGTGACCCTGAACAAGCGGGTCCTGACTAGCGCAAATCTGGTACTGCGTCTGCTCTGACCGCAGCCTATGAGCTATGTATGGTTGTCTAAAAGAAAACATTTGTCACAGCTAGCCCAAGAATAAGAAGTAACTGACACTGACTAATCAAGCACATGGAACATGTAGTTTTTGTAACTCTCCTAACAATATATGATATGACCTAGTGATGTAATTGCCTTCTGTAATGTAAGCATAGTTTCCTGCGTCGCAAAGTATATAATACCCCTGCTGCCCTGAATAAAGTCCTGTCCTGTCCTGTCTCTTTATCTCTGTTTCTAAACTGTACTCTGTCTCTTGTGTCTTGTGTCTTCATTCGGTTGGTCCCTCCCTGCACCTATGGATCCTAGGGCCACCTCCATGGGACAGAGAGTGGTCTGGCAGGGCCCCCCGCAGAAGCCGAGAGACACGGTGATCAAGAAATCTTAGGGGATTTGTTGAAGAAAAAACATGAATGCAATTTGATGCTATTTATCACAATTCACCTATTCTTCCTCCTCCTCCTAACTCTTCAGCCTACCTGAATCACAGTGCTCTCTCCTGCTCACTGTCTCCCCCTCCATAATCTACCCACTTGTCCACCCACCTACTTGCTCAGACTATTCATTCCCCTCTGCTGTCTCTTTCCTCGTCACCCCCCAACTAATTCACATGCTCACCTGGCCTCTATCCTTCCTCCTTATTTGTGCAATGAATCTATTGTTCCACACGCCATCGATCCTTCCTTGCTACCTGTTTATGCATTTCATCGATGAACACACCTGTTGTGGCCCCTGCCTGTCTGTGAGGGTCACCCTGCACACCCGGCTCTTCGCAGTCCTGGTGCTCTGGGAACCCGTGTTAGGAGGGAGGAAGACATGGGGTCACGCCACTGTTTCAATTCCAACCGGCCATGCTACCCAGAGGACGCCGGCCAGGAAAAGATGCTAGAGTATGAGGAAGAGCCTCCTGCTGAGGTTCCTGGACACCCCAGGGGGTCATGGGCTCAGCCAGCAGGCAAAGGGGACCTCTGGGTCCAGGCCGCTGGCCCCAGGCTGGGCAGAGTCCAGTCTCTCTGCCCCAGTGGGCTAGGATGCTGGCCTGGCTACTCAAGTGCCCGCGATACCCGCCTCCAACTCCCTGTGCAAGGAAGGGTCAAAGACATGGCGGTCAGGGGCTGACCAATATGTACTGCTCCTGGCTCTGAGACACAAATTCATGCTCTCCTTCCTGCCTGTGGGAATCCATTCACTTCTGCTTATTACCCTGGGCAGGAAGCCCGGGGGAGCTGCTTGCCAAGTTCTGGGTGCACTCCCCATGCAGGGCTACCTGGCTTGAATTGTTTGGGGGAGGGCGTTTCCCCAAAGCTGAAGACCCGCTCACTCAGGCTAGAAAGCAGTGGCCACACAACCCGCCTCTGGGCGCCATCTTGGTGCACTAACAGCCAGGGTCCAGGAACTCCCAACATGGATTAGCTTCTACAGAGATGTCTCTGGAACCCAACCATTTACAATGTTAGAATTCCAGAAGTGTGGCTGCGACCCCTCATGATATCCAAAATAAGCAATAGAAAATAAATGATCTAGTGTCTGCCCCTGGCAGGCAGGTGGTGGGAAAATTCGAGCAAAATATAATGTCCAGGGGCTGGAGTGATAGATAGCACAGCAGGTAGGGCATTTGCCTTGCCCGCAGCCGAAATGACTCAGGCTCGATTCCCAGCATCCCATATGGTCCCCTGAGCACCATCAGGAGTAATTCCTGAGTGCATGAGCCAGGAGTAACCCCTGTGCATTGCCTGGTGTGACCCAAAAAGCAATATATATATATATATATATATATATATATATATATATATCCCAAAAGTAGACAGTATCAGGGAAATTGTCTGTCTGAGGCAGGGGGGGGACTTGGATGGGGAGGGGTGGGGGGTGGATACTGGGTACACTGGTGGTGGAGAATGGGCACAGGTGGAGGGATGGGTGTTTGATCATTGTCTGGCTGAATCTCAAACATGAAAACTTTGTAACTGTATATCTCACAGTGATTCAATAAAAAAAAAAAGAAAGAAAAGAAAGAAAGCAGTGGCCAGGGCAATGACAAATGACACAGCAGGTAGGGAGCTTGCCTTGCACACAGCCCGGCACCCCTTCCCTGGAGTGCCAATAGGAGGGATCCCTGAGTGCAGAGCCAGGAGTCAGCCCTGAGCACCCATGAATGCGGCTCCCAAAACAACAGTAACAACAACAACAACAACAAAAGTGCCTGCATTGGGGCCAGAGTGATAGTACAGCGGGTAGGGAGTTTGCCTTGCACACGGCCAACCCAGGTTCAATCCCTGGCATCCCATAAGGTCCCCCAGCACCGCCAGGAGTAATAATTTCTGAGTGCAATCCAGGAGTAACCCCTGAGCATCACTGGGTGTGACCCAAAAAGCCAAAGGAAAAAAAAATAAAGGGCTGTATCTTCTCGGACATTGCTGAGAGATGGCAGAAATGAATTTGGTTGCCTGCGAATGATTTCTCCAGGAGTGAATTCCAGGGCACAGGCAGGCAGCCAGTGCTGGGTGGAATCCTGGGTATAAATCAGGACCGCCAGCCTTGCACTCCCATCAGAGTTGTGGGGAGGGACCCCAGTTGGCACTGGCGGGCATCCTGGGTGCAAACCTGCAAGGTCTTTTGGGCCAGAACTTGAAGGGCTCCGCCGGCTGGCTGGGACCCGGAGGAGGAGCAGGTGCTTCAGCAGTGCCTTGGACCAGCGTGGCTAAGGGATTGGGGGCTGCCTGCGAGTCCACCCAGGAACTGCAGCGCTTCCCTTCTCTGTGCCTAACCCCCACCCCCACCCCGGTGCCCAGCACTCAACCAGAGGCTGGCCCAAGGGGGCGCAGACTCCGTGCTTCAGCTGCTTCTCTCTGCACTTCATGCCGCCTGATCCCACCTTCTGGCAGTGGGGGAGGGGACGTTTTCCGAAACCCAATCTCCACCACAAACTGCTGATGGTCCCAGGAAACCGAACCCACACTCCCACCCCGGGGAGCTGCAGGTTACTGGTCAAGGAGAAAGGAGTTTCTTCCATTCATTCCACTGGGCTCCAGGGCAGGGCAGGGCAGGGCAAGGAGGGCAGTATCCAGCCTGCTCACCCCAAACCCTGCAGACACAGGAACCAGCGACCCTTTCGCAGCTTCCCCAAAACCAGATGCACTGGGGCGGGGCCATGGGGCCTGTTTCACACTGACCAACAGTCCACTCGCAACTCCGCCAGCTCAACCTTACATGGCGGGGCACACCTACTCCTCCAGGGGCTGGGACCTCTTCTGGGGCGTGGGAACCCCACTACTCCCAATCTTCTTAAAAAGTTTTTTTGTTTGTTTTCTGTTTTGCTGTTGGGGGCCACATCCGGCAGTTCTCAGGGTTTACTCCTGAGCTCTGTGCTCAGGGATCATGCCTGGTGGGGCTCAGGGGACCCTATGGGGTGCCAGAGCTCAAACCCAGCAAGGCAAGTGTCCTCCCTGCTGTTCTCTCTCTCCTTCCTCCTCAACCCCCTATCTTTCCTCACTACCATTCCTGCTTCTTCCTCCTGGAGGGGCATCAGGACCACATGTCCTAGTGTGCAGAAGGTCAATTTCCCTTTCCCTGGTCCCGGATGGTGCCTACTGGCAGGGACAGGCTGGGGTCAAGGTGGGGGGCTGGGCCTGAGGCTGACAAGAGCACAGTGCAGGACTTCCAGCACAAGGCGTCTGGGAGCAGATGAAGGCAAAGGAAACCATTGGCAGTTACCCCCACCCACCTCCCCATTACTCCTCCCCTGCTCCCCCCCCCCCCCCCACAGGAGGGCTGGGAGGGACAATGAGCAGTGCCAGAGCAGGTGCACCCCCTGGCCTCCCCAGAGCCGGTCTGGAGACTGGGGATGCTGGCCACCATCCCTCTGCCCCCGCCCCTGCCCCCGCCCCCGCCCAGCCCACAGCCCACTCTTACCTGGCCCCAGCTTGGAGATAGCGTATAAAAGATCATAATTTATGACGGGAGTCGCATCTTCCACTTGCTTCCAGCCAACCGGCGGCGAGGCCGGCGGGGAGATGAGGAACTGCTTGTCTGGGTTGGGGGGCGCCAGGTGCGCGCTGCCTATGTGCAGAGTCTGGGGAGAGAAGCGGGCACGGACTGAGGTGAGCAAGCGTGGGACCAGCAGAAGCCAAGGGAAGGCACGGGGAGCGGTGGCCAGCACCCCCTCCAGGCTCTGGCCGGCATGGCAGGGGTCCAGGGGAGAAAAATCTCAGCATCTCTCTCTCCTCTCATAGACCTCCAAGGAAAATGCCCCAAGGTGCTGTGTTATCTCCCGGACGGTCTATTTTTTTTTTAATCACCTCCGACCACCCAAGAGAGATCTAGGGCTCCCATCCTCTGTGGGGACCAGTCAAGAGCCAAATGTGATTGTGGGGGCCGGGGCCAGCACAGCGAGGCACACAGCTGACTCAAATTTGGTCCCTGGGGTCCCTCCAGGGCTGACCCCTGAGCACGGAGTCAAAAATAAGCCATGAGCACCACTGGGTATGGCCTGAGCACCACCTCCCTCCACCCCCCTCCCCAAAAAATGAAGAAAAACTGGGTGCACAGAGGAAGGGAAGATGCTGCAATCTCAAGGACTTTTCATTTTTATCTTCTGGGCCACACCTGGCGATGCTCAGGGCTTACTCCTGGCTCTGCACTCAGGGATCACTCCTGGCAAGGCTTGGGGCACCATATGGGGTGCCAGGGATAGAACTCGGGTCAGCAGGTGCAAGGTAAATGTCCTAGCCGCTGTCACTCGGCCCCCTTCAAGGACGCTTGAGGGCGGAGTTGGCCACCAGGGGGCAGTGCAGTCCGATGCCTATGGACGCGGCAGGGCTCCCAGTGCTTGGGCTTCTGCGGGGTATGCTCAGGGGACCACGTGGTGTAGGACTAGACCCCCGGATGGGGCACACAACACGAACCCTGACCACTGCACTACCTCCCGGGCCCCCCTGGTGATTTCTGAGAACAGAAGTCATGTGGAAAGTCTGTGTGAATCCGCCTGCTCTCAAGACAGGCTCCTGGCCGTGCCAGCCAGGCAGGACCTACCCTTGTTCCGCTATTGTTTTTTTTTTTTTTTTTAAAGAAAGAAAGAAAAAATTTTTTAAGGGCGGAAAAATGTACAAGATCTAGTGAGTGAGCTCAACTCTCACCTGAGCAAAATACAATTTCATCTCCTTCCCCAGAAACTCCGTCTTATGCAGCTGGAGCCTGGCATCCGCAGCCGACAGGGGGTTGCTGAAGTTGATGCGGACTCGCTTGAAGCTCTTAAAATACTGAAAGGTGATGTCCTTGTCATAGGTCCGAAAGAGGGATTCGAACTTGGCCTGGAGAAAAAAGAAAAGGGTCAGAGCGAGACCAGGATGGGTAGGGGTAGGGGTGGGGGTGGGTGGGGAAATGACTTGTCATTTGCTTCTGGAATGCCCTGGCCTGGCTTGCTCCCCACCCATCTGGCGCCCAGTCCTGGGCACTGGGTTGCAGGGACACATGACAGGTGGGTAAGGGTGCGGGGACCCAGCAGTTAGGGCCCAGCCCCGCCCCATCACGGATCACACCCCGCCCACTACGGATCATATACCACGCCCACCACGAATCACGCCCCGCCCACCCCTGCTTATATGCCCCACCCACCACTCCACCACTGATCATATGCCACGTCCACCAGGGATCATGCCCGGCCCACTGCAATGTGTGTGTGTGTGTGTGTGTGTGTGTGTGTGTGTGTGTGTGTGTGTGTAGTGGGGGAGCCTCAGGTCTGCAGAGTCGTGGGCTCGACCTGGATCCTCTGAAACCTTCTCTCTAAAGCTGGAGAGCATTTCCCAGTAGCCGTAGGGTACCCCCATCTGCCCTGCGCCCCACAACTGCCGTGTTCTGTGACCTCTACCGGGTTAGGGGAACCCAGATCACCACTCAGATAAGGAGGGGGCCCATGCATGTCCCCCCACTCTTTCATTTTCTTGAGGGGGAAGGTGGTTTGGGGCTACATCCCCAAATGCAGGGTGCGATTTACGGCTCAGAGCTAGTTGGGAGGTGGGAGGGGGTGTCACTCCCAGCAGAGCTCCCAGGTGGTGGGAATGGGACCTCCCTCAGCCGTGCACCAGGCAAGAGCCTTAACCCCTGGTACTATCTCTATGGCCACTCTTTCTTGAGCTTAAGAGCTCCCTGGTAGGACAAAGGGACATTGTAGGACATCTTAATGGCAGTTGAAAGACAAATGAGGTTAATAAAAGCCACCTGTTTCTTAATGTAAAGGAAATGGTTCTTAAAAAAAAAAACCAAAATTGTTTTCTCACTGTTCACTTATATAAAAAAAATTTCTGTATTTGGGGCCCCACCCTGTTGCTGGCTCTGTACTCCAGAGTCACTCCAGGTGTGTGTGGGGGAAGGTGAGTGGGTTCCAGGGACTGAGCCCAGGGCAGCCCTGTCCTATCTGTCCTTAACTCTGTCCTATCTGTCCGGCTGGTCCACTTCTTCACTGTATGTCAATGCTGGCCTGGGGTGGCCTTGGTCCTGGCCCTAGGGGGTGTAGATTCCAGAAAGAATTCTCAAGGTGCGGGGGATGGGGGGTGAGGGGGGGAGAGAAAGCCCAGTTCTGGGCTGAAACCTGGATGCAGGGTGCGTGGGACAGAGAAGGGGTACAGGGTGCTGGTGCTGGTGCAAAGAACTGGGGTGGGGGTGGGTGGGCACTGAAATTCCCTTGGGATTTGGGCACCAAGCTCTGATGGGGCCGTCAGAGCCTGGAGGAATGGGTGCTGTGCTGGGAACTTCAGGGAACAGCCTGTCTGGTCTTTCTCCCTTGAGGGCAGGAGATAGGAACCAGGGAAAAGCGGAAAGGTGGGGTGAGGAGGCAGGGTCTGAGCAGGATGGGCCCTCCAGAGGGGCCTGAGGAGGAGGAGGAGGAGGAGGAGGAAAAGGAGGCAGGTTGCCCAGGAAACATGGTTGCAGAGGGGAGGAGGGGTCCCCCAAGAAAGAGGCAGGCGTGGAGAGCAGGAGTCTGTCCTTAGGACCGAGGGGGGACGGGCTGGACACAGACGGGGCAGGTGGAGAGCAAAGACACATGGACACCCCTCAGGACGCCCCCTACCACTCCACTGCATGGACTGTCCCTTGCAGGGGTGCAAGGGAGCTGCTTCCCCCCAGACCTGGCCATCGGCCCTGCTGCCCTGCCCCGTGTCCAGGGAGGCTGTGTTTCTGGCAGCCAGGGGAGGCCGGCGTGGATCTGGAATTTCACATGACCTTACCCCCAGGCACGGGGGTGAGCAACCATCCTGAGGTATGATTCAGAATTGAGGGGCGATGACTTGAACGCATATTTTTAGAACGCCAAGTCGGGCCCCAGCTGCAGAACACGAGAGAGCACACACTAGCTGCTGGCCCCCAGCCCCTCCCACCACGCCCCTCCCTCACAAATCCCTGCTCCCCACCGCCCCGGTGAGCCATCACTGCCACACACCAAAACTGGCTGGCGGGGCAGCTTGTGGGAGGAGAGGAGAAGTTGCGCATTTTCACACACAGGAGGCGCCTGGGAATCAATCGGGAAGTCTGTGTAGATTGTACCCGCTGGGATCTGGTTCCAAACACCTGCCCGCCTGCCTGAGCCTGCCTGAGCCTTGAGGACTGGGTACAATCAGGACGGAACTGAACTTTTTTTTTTTTTTAAGATTGGCACCATGTGTAACAAACAGGGCTCAGTGTAGAAAAGCAGATACCGCGGAGCCCACCAACCAGAACACCCAGGACCAGCCCCATCCCATAGGGTCCAAGCCCAGACAATCCGCCATCTCCACCGCACACTATAGCATCAGTGACAGCTGCCTCCCGGGGGGCCACCTCTCTCCCTTGCTGTGATTTGCTGTGGCTGCCTCTGTTCTCTGGAGGCCAGCCCCGGCCTCTCACCTTCCCGAACCCTCTCACAAGCATCTATTGCCCCGAGCTCAAGCCCAGCCAACGGTCTCTGGGACATCAGCATGATGAAGGTCCCGTTCCTTCTCAGAAATGCCTCCCTCCAAACCCCAAAAGCCGCCCGCTGCTGAGAATGAAAACCAGACGACAATGATGCCCAGACTTGGGCCAGGGACCTGGAGATGTTCAACACGCCCGGGAGCTTTCAAACTCCCTTGAGCAGGCATCCCTGGGGTGAGGGATGTGCTTTCCAAGGCTCCCCGAGTCAGGGCTTTCACTCCACTCCCACCCCAGTCCCACGCCATAAGCGGCCCCGCTCGGTCCTAAGCCAGCATAGTTCAGACCATCACCACCCCCATGCACCCCCCACCCCCACACACACCCCCCTCCGTACCCCTCATTCCACGCAATGTTTGGAAAACTGCAAAAATAAGAAAACCAAAAAAAAAAAAAAACCCAAAAAAAACCGCCCTTCCCTGAGAAGCCTTACCCTGGTTTCACTCTCGCTGAAGATGTCACTGTTTGCCACCCCGGCAATCAGGGAGCTAAAACTGTAGTTAAAGTTTCTAAAGTGCATCTTGCTTTCCTAACAGGGCAAGCCAGCCAGCGAGAGAGCGCGCGCCCGAGCCCCAGAGCCCCACGGGCTGAGTGAGGGCAAGGAGAGAGTCCCAGAGGCTTGTCCGCCGCGGTCCCTCCCCAGAACGGGGGTTTATAAGGCACCGAGGCCCGGCCCCCTCCGGCAGCGAGGGAGGGGGGGAGGGGGGGCAGGGGAGGTGGTGGGGGGGGGGGATGAAGGCCCGGCTTTCAGGGCATCCTGTTTGGACAGCAAATTCCTGAGTCAAAGCTCCGCATGCTTGCAGACGGGGGGGACAGTGTCAGTTTCTACTGGAAAGAGGTGACGTCAACACCTTAGTCATTTTCCCTATGCTAATTAACCCCCCAGCTCAAGGCGGGATGGAAAAAAACGGCCGAGCGGCTTTTGCTTCGCAGCTGCTTTATCAAAACTCTTGGAGCATAGTTTCCACTGGAAGTAATTCCATTCAGCCACCCAGACACCATGCTCCCCGCCGGGGGGACGGACGGACGGCTCCCCCCACCCCCCACCCCCCACAAGAAGGAAAATGTCTGGAGGAAAAAAAAAAAAAAAAGGACCAAGGTCGGCCTCCAGGGTAAACAGTTATTAGGCTCCAGGCGCCGCGAACTGCAAAAGCTTTGGGAAACCTGGGACCCCAAGCTGGGTGCGGGGCTGGGGTGGGGGTGGGGGTGGGGACCGTCTGACCCGCATGATTTCCTGAAAGCCGAAACCAGAGCTTCTCACTGGGATGTGTGTGAGAATTGGGGGGAGGGGGCAGGGCGGGAAGGGGGGGGGAGGAGGTGGGGAAAGAGAACATGTTGAAATCTCGCTTGGTCAATGAACTCTGTTTTTAAAGGGGAGAAAAATTCACTTTGAAACGTGGCTTCCCCATGCCACCCCGCAGCGAACTTTTATGGGGTGAATGTCCCAATCCACAGAGGGATGGTGGCAGATATCCTGCAGGGGGCCTCTGGTTTTCACTGCAAAAATTAAAAAAAAAAAAAATCTCCTTGTTGTAACTTGAACATCAGGCACTGAAGCCTTTGATGGACAGCTACTGGACTTAGAAAATGATCCCCAGAAACCATCGTTTGAGGAAAGAAGCCAAGAGGTACCAAGGCACAGGCTGAAATACTTCTTCCTCCCCTCCCGCCCCCAACCTTCTTCTTTTCTATTTTTTTTCTTTCTTTTTTTTGGGGGGGGAAGGAAATCACACCTGCCAATGTTCAGGGGTTACTCCTGGCTCTGTGCTCAGGAATTACTCCTGGTGCTGCTCGGGGGACCCTATGGGATGCTGGGAATTGAAGCCGGAAGCTGGGCCAGCCGCGTGCAAGGCAAATGCCCTACCAGCGCTGTGCTATCTCTCCAGAGCCTCAGAACCTCTAATTTCTTTTTATTTATTTATTTATTTTCAGAAACTGGACCGGGAGATGAAATAGAAAAGAAACTTGGAGAAGTTGGTTTAGAGACGGAGATGTTATTAGTATATGGCGAGGAGGGGCCAGTTCCCAGAGAGGTTATGCCTTGGAACTGCAGGGCACTTGGTCATGAGTCCAGGCGGCTGCTGGGGGAGGTCCTGGGTCCTTCCCACTGTCACCATCATCCCCATCATCACCTGAAAACACTTTTAAAGGGGAAGGCTCGGTTTCTCCTGGCCGGCCGCGGCCAAGCAGCTCCCCTGGAACGGGGCTCCATCTCACACAGTAAACATGCCGGCAAATTCCTGGGCTTTTTCTGAGAACGGAAAGTTAACAATTTCCCAGGAGGCTAGATTCGGTCCCACAGCCCAGGCTCCCAGGACGCTTGGAGATTAAGGGGCAACACCCAGGAAAACAGCCTGAAAGGCCCCAGAGTCAGACCGCTCTTTGAGATCCTGGCATTCTCTGCCACCTTCTCAGCACTGGCAAAGTCGCACAGGACAGTTCTATGGAAATCCCCACACAGTGAGCCGCAGCGCACCTGATCCTAAGCTAAGTTCCTCCCCCTCCCCCCACACACATACCAGGGGCCTTTCTTCTCCTTCTGCCTTTCAATAAACCTTTTCTGTGTCCAACTCCCTGTCTGAGCATCAACATTATTTGGTTATTTTCATTCTTGAACATGCTGAAGACCCCAGGAGCCGGGGGCCAATGCAGGGCTGGATACAAAAGCATTCCTGGGTGCGGGGCACACAGTTTATTTTATTTCCTTTTTATGGGGCTGGAGCGATAGCACAACGGGTAGGGCATTTGCCTTGCACGCAGCCAACCCAGGTTCGATTCCCAGCATCTCATCTGGGCTCCCGAGCACTGCTGGGAGTAATTCCTGAGTGCAGAGGCAGGAGTAACCCCTGAGCATCACCAGGTGTGACCCAAAAAAACAAAATTAAAAAAAAAGTGTTTATTTTTTATGTGGGGGGCACTCAGTACTTATTCAATTATATAAATGGATGCGTGAGAGAACCATGATTAGGGCGGTTAAGGTAGTTCTAAAATACTTTCCAGTCTTCAGATAAGCTGGGTGAGTTGGACGACTTTATTCCTTTTTTGAAATATCAGAAAAGTAACAGCTGTCATTTATTTAAAAAAATAGTATTATACCTTAGTGTCTGAAATAGTGCAGTAAACCTGAATTTGGTACTATATATACACATACATAGATATGCCATAGAAGAGAAAAATACTTGTTCTTACTCATAGCCATGTCATTGGTGATGACACCATGGTATTTAACGTTGACGGGGCACAGTTTAAAGAATGTCTTCAACCCCCCAACTTTAAGGAGGGGGGGTCCTACACTTAAAAAAGTTTACTTCAAAGGATGACTCACATTAGACAATCATAAAAAGAACACAGGCGGAACTGGAGCGACAGTGGGGGAGGGGGAAGCGCTTGCCTTGTACGTGACCTACAACCGGTTCCATCCCTGGCATCCATAAGGGCCGCTGAGGAGCACCATCAGGCGTGACTGCTGAGTGCAGAGCCAGGAGTCAGCCCTGGGCATCGCCTAGTGCCCTTCCCCCACACCACAGGATCCCCTAAGCTCAGCTGGGCTGTGGTAGGGGGGTATGGTGGGGGGAGGCGACTGCTGCCAGCACAGAGGTGGCTGAGGTGGCCAATGAGGAGGAGCAGAATGTTGGGGGCCCTCCCCCCTCCATACTTCACTTTCGGTCTTCTAAGAGTGACTGGCTGAGTAGCAGGGTGCCTGGGGCAGGGGGCGGGGTGGGGGTCAGTCCCTCATACCCAGGGGAGTAACACTGTTTCAAATGTCTTTACTCTGCTCAACTTGCAGTTCTGGGGAAGAAGCCCCCCCCCACCCACAAAAGGGGTGTTAGAATGGTTTGTGATGCTCGAGATGGGAGTGGGAGGGTGGGAGGGAGGGAGGGACGCCAGGAAGGGAAAAAAAATGTGTTCCTGAAGTGGGTCCTTTTAAACAGGACCTATTCAAAAAATGCTCCAAGGGGGCGGGGGGGGGGGGGGGGGAGGGGGCTGGAGTGATAGCACAGCGGGAAGGGCGTTGGTCTTGCATGTGGCCAACCCAGGTTCAATTCTCAGCACCCAGCATCTCAAATGGTCCCCCAAGCACCACCAGGAGTAATTCCTGAGTGCAGAGCCTGGAGTAGCCCCTGTGCATCACCAGGTGTGACCCAAAAAGGAAAAAAAAAATTAGTCCGTCAAACAGGAAAGGTGGGTGGTGGAGCTGGACTGGACCGGGGGCAGCCTGGCATGGACAGAGAAAGCGCTTCTGTCAGTTCTGAGGGGTGAGGCGGATCAGGCAGAAGGCGCTGGCCTTGAGCGTGGCCGACCCAGGCTTGACACCAGCATCCCAGCTGGTCCCCCAGCCCTGCCAGGAGTGACCCCCCTGAGCACAGAGCCAGGGATGTCTTTTTTTTTAAATTTATTTAATGTTGATGTTTTGTTACTCTTTATTAGTTTTTCTGTTTTTCTCATTTTTTTCTTTTTTCTTTTTTTTAAAATTTTTATTAGTGAAATGCAATGAGGTACAGTTGTAGACTTGCAAATCTCTGCGCTTGGATTTCAATTATACAATGATCAAATACCCATCCCTCCACCAGTGCCTATCTTCCACCAACACGGGTCCCAGTATTCCTCCCACCTCCCATCTCCCCCATCCCACCCTGCCTCTGTGGCAGGGCATTCCCTTTTGTTCTCTCTCTCCTTTTGGGTGTTGTAGTCTGCAAAAGAGGCATTGAGTGGCAATCATGTTTGGTCTATAGTCTACTTTCAGCATGCTTCTCCCATCCTGGGAGGATCCTCCCAACAGCCAGGGGTAAGTCTTGAGTACTGCGGGGTAGGTTCCCCCCCCAAAGCCCCCAAAACCAAACAATAATAACAGCTAGAGGTGGGAAAGAGGAGCTCAAAGGACACCCCCAGATCCCAGCTAGGCAGCCCGTCTCTTCACTTACCTCACCTATGCCCGGACAGATGGCGGGACGGCAGAGATGGTCACCCATGCACAGACCACCATGGCCGGAGACTAAGGAAAGTCAAGGGGACCAAGAACCAAGGGGGCACCACTGGAGAGAGGGCCTGGGGCCATGTAGAGCAGCAGCCCCAGCAAGGGAACACAGGGGACAGGGGTCCGGCTGCAGATTCCAGCCCAGGAGCATGTACGCTGGACAGAGACGGGCGCAGGGACAAGCTGGACACTGGGGGCAAGGAGATGGCACGGGCACGACCAGGGTGTACCAGGCATCGGGGGCCAGGGCGAGTGACGCCATCTACAGGTGAACAAGGAGAGGTCTGGCCATGGGGAGAAGCGCCCGGACCCGCCTCTGAAACTGGGCAATACCCATCACTCCTGCAGCATCTGGGTTTCCTCTGCCCATCTTCCTGACAGCCCTCGAGGAGGAGGACGCAGGAGCTCAGGAATCAACTCCACCTTGGAGGTAACTAACAAGGCCCAAGGACCAATTCTGTCCTTAAGAGCTCTGTCCCCAAGAGCGGTGTTTCCCCTGAGAAGAGATGAATCAAAGCGAGCGTTTTACAAAACAGCCACCACCAAAGTGGTTTGGGGAAGCAAAGCAGTTCCTGCTTGCAAGTGCCTGGGGGCCTCTGGGACAGCAGCTGGGATGAGGGTTCGGGTCTGCCTGCTGGAGGTGGGGGCTTTAGAGAGGTGGGGGAAGAGAGGGCGGGGGGGGGGGAGGGTTGCTGGTGTGTTGCCCTAGAACCTGTGGAAGCATTGCAACACCCCCACCCCCCAAAGCGTGAAGGGAAGCCTGACGCGCACCAGCCGGCGCTTGGGGAGGGGGGGTTCTCAGCTGTAGGGCCGGCCGCCCCTGGTCCCAGGGCAGCGGTCAGTCTCACAGCCAGCTCCTCAGCTGGGGTTGGCTTCCTTGGGCTCCCAGCCAGGAGACGTGTTTTCATGACGGCGTTTCTATTTTGGGGGAGGAAAAAACTGAGGTTCCAGTGGAATTCCATCAGTCCCATTACAGCATTCCTAAGGCCGAGCTGGGGTGACCTCAGCACACTTTGTCCACGCGGCCGGGGACAAGGACCATCCATCCGCAGTCCGGAGTGGGGCCAGGGAGGAGAACCGAGCTGTGACCCAGCAGGGCGGAGCAGAGAGGTGGCTGGGAAGGCCAGGGCTGTGCCCTGCTGCCACCCAGAGCTGGCGGCCCCGCGGGTCTCAGGGGGGCTAAGGGGATTCAGAGGGTCTCTCAGGGCTGCAGTGAGCAGGTGGAGTCTAGCTTTCTGACTGGGATGCTATTTCCCTCGGATAAGCTACCATGAAAGTGCATGTGTGTGCGTGTGCGTGCGTGTGTGTGTGTTTGTGTGAGAGAGAGAGAGAGAGAGTGCACGTGCACACCTACACACACGCACGCACACACATACACCCTCACTCTTCTTTATCTGACTAATTTCCCAGCCTACGAGGATGTAGTAACCGAGGACTGTTCATATCGAATCATCCAGCTCTGTGGTGCAGATGGGGCGCTCTGACTTAGTGTCTGAGAAACTGTGACAGATGCCTCAGTTGTTTCTGTTTCCTCTGGAACGCCGGTAACACGGCTTGGGAGGGCAGGGTCCACCTTGTCTTTCACACAGATTTCACGCTTGTTCCTTCCTGTTCCAAGGACCTGTGCCTGTAGCTGGCTGGTGGCAGGGATACCAGGCGTTGGCTCTGGTGCCTGTGCCCCTAGTTCCTGTTCCTCTAGCCGGATGTCCAGGAACCTGTGGTCAACCGTCTTTCCTACTGCCTCGAAGGTGACAGGAAAGGTCTACACAAAGCTCCAAGCATGGGGCCCTCCGAAGCTGTAGTACCAAAAGGCCCCATTACGGCCAATGCCTTTTTGTGTCTATACACTATAGAAATCCAATTACACCAGACTGTGTAATGCCCACCACAGGATATCGCCCAATGCTCAGCCTGCAGACACCCTCTCATACCTCTCCAAAGGATGTCAGAGACTTGCATTATTCTTTACATGGAAAACAAAGACTATTTTTTAATGGGGAACAGCTACACCCTGCGGTGCTCAGGGCTTACTCCTGGCTCTGTCTTCAGGGATCACTCCTTATGGCTTAGGGGACCATATGGAGTGTCAGGGTGGAATCCAGTCTGCCATATGCAAGGCAAACTGCTTACTTCCCCCAGTACTATCTCTCTGGCCCCCAAAGGAAGACTTTCACTTAGTATTCCTACATCTATCCCCCATCCATCAACCCATTCATTCATTCATTCATTCATGTGCCATCTACTCAAACAACAAACACTGTCCTCCCATTGTTCATCGATTTGCTTGAGCGGGCCCAGTGACGTCTCCATTTTGAGACTTGTTGTTACTGTGTTTGGCATATCGAATACGTCATGGGTAGCTTGCCAGGTTTTGCCACGTGGGTGAGATACTCTTGGTAGCTTGCCGGGCTTTTCAAGAGGGGCGGAGGAATTGAACCTGGCTCAGCTGGGCTAGCTGCGAGCAAGGCAAACGCCCTACCGCTGTGCTATTGCTCGAGCCATCTACTCATCATCCAATTTATCCATCATGCATCATTTGCCCCTTCACCCTCCATCCATCCATCCATCCATCCATCCACCCGTCCATCCACCCACTCTCCTTCTATCCACCGCATCTACCCTCCATCCTTCCACCCATACACCCTCCATCCGCCTACCCACCAGCCCCCAGCCCCCTCCATCCACCCGGGCTTGCTTGCATCCATCCTTCTTTCATCCCAGCACTTTTCCTAAGTGTTGGAGGTTCGAGGGGGAATAAAACAAGCAACAATCCCTGCCCTCACTGAGTTCCTGCTCAGGATGGGGAGAAAAGAAAAAAAAAAAAAAGAATAGGAGCTCTGTGTGTGTTTCCTGTTCCGCTTGCAGTTTGGTTAGTGGTAAGTGCTGGGAACGAGGCAGAGCGAAGGGGTGGCAGCAGTTGGGGAAGGGAGATGCTGAGAGCCTCGGAGAGGCAGTGAGAGGTGGGGGGGGGCGGGGAGAGCTGTAAGGTGTTGGGAAACAGGAGAGGCAGAGGTAGAGTGAGGCAGGAGAGAGGAAGGCAGGGCAGCGGAACGAGAGGCCGCGAGAGGCCTCCGACTACCGTTCTCATGGCCCTTGAAGATTCAGAACAGAATGAAGGGGCAGGGGGAGGAAGCAAGCTGCCCAGTGAGCCATGGACTGGCCACGGAGCCCCCCTACTTCCCCCGACTCCCCTCTCTGCCACTCTCCTCCACCCCTCAGCCAGCACCCCCCCATCTCCTCCCAGACTACCAAACTCCTATTCATCCATAAAAACCCCACCCTTCCCAACCATATCTGTTCCCCGCTTGGCCAAACCCGCTCTCTCCCCTAATCCCATTTGGGGGTCTCTCCCTGGTCTTCCCCGCAACCTCCCTGGGGCACAAACGCCGTGAGGCTCCCTTGGCAGCGCCCTGGAGAGGCAGGTGGAAGTCGAGGTGTAGGGGTAGTGTCAGGGAAGGGGCGAAGCGGGCACAGAGGCAAAGCTCACTGGGTACCACGGGCCCCCCGACACCGGTGCTCCCAATATGGGGGTCACCCTGGTTGTCAGCCTGAGCAAAACCCCATGTGCCATCGGTCTGGAGCTGGGACAGGGCACACGCACGGGCTGAGAACTCTGTGAAAGGTGCCTGCTGATGCACGGGTGCCAATCACGCGTCCAGGGTTGCTTTCTCTGCCCGCCGCGAGGGCTCCCGGCATCCCCATCAACTCCGTCATCTCCCTGGACCCCCCAGCGAAGCCTTCTGTTTCCACTGACGGGTCAACGACACGTGGTCAGGAAAACTCTGTGAACTGTCAGGGTTTGTCTGGTGTGTGATCTATATGGTTGCCCACGGTGTGGGGTAGAATCTATATCGAGTTTTCAAGTCTGATGCTTTTAATTTATTTATTTTGCTTTTTGGGTCACACCCGGCAATGCACAGGAGTTACTCCTGGCTCTGCACTCAGGAATTACTCCTGGGGGTGCTCGGGCGACCATATGGGATACTGGGAATCAAACTTGGGTTGGCTGCGTGCAAGGTAAACGCCCTACCCGCTGTGCTATTGCTCCAGCCCCCCAAGTCTGATGCTTTTACTCTTAAACTTATTTCCAGAACCTCATGCAACAAGTGAGTTGGGGGGGGGACATAAATGTTTGGGGGGGGGGAGGGATACTGGGATCCGTGGTAGTGGTAAATGGGCACTGGTGGAGGGATGGGTATTTGATCATTGTATAACTGAAACCTAAGCACAAAAATTTGTAAGTCTACAACTGTACCTCATGGTGTCTCACTAATAAAAATTTAAAAAAAATGTTTGGGGACCCTAAGTTGTCAACTTTCCTGCTGCTTCACGATGATCAAGTTTAAGAAAAGAAGAGGACCAGCAATTATCTAAAAGGAATTTTTCCTTCTTGGTTCACTTTTCAGAAATAAGCAGCAAATCGGGCTCAAGGGTAGCCGGCACTGGGTGCTAGAATCTGCTGCACCCAAGAAATGACTCTGCTTATGAAAGGTGACACCTACCAGGCGACGGGGAGAGCCTGGCATAGAGACCAAAAGAGCAGACGAGTTGGCCTGGCACCTCTGATAGGGCATCATACCCAGAGATGCCCAGTGGCCACTCCAGACTTTGTGCTTAGGAGTGACCCCTGGCCGTGGGGCTGGGAATTGAACCAGGGCCAGCCTCATGCAAGGCAAGCGCCTTAAACCCTGGTGCTGTCTCTAAATCAGAGGGAAAAATAGGCAGCTCTGGAGGACAACGGCCGAGTCTGCTCTGAAATGAGGAGCCTGTTGCGATGGAAAAGCGCCTTTGAGGTGAGGAGCATCACTCATCTGAGTCTGCTGGAAAGCAGACCAATAGTTGGAAAGAAGGCGGAATAATGGGAAGAAGAAAGCAGAATAATATAGTCAGCTTCACTGCAGACACGGAAAACCAGGCAAGCCTGGAATACCATTTGACACCTTGCCTATTACTAATACTTTCAATCACTTAAATAAAAAATAGGGGTGGCCTGTTGTTGCCAGTGATAAGAGCCTGGGATGAAATAGTGAGTTGTTAGCAACTGTGTTCTGTGGTGGAATCAAAAGATTAAGAAAACACAAACATTGCCATCATCAAAGAGGTAGGAGGGAAGTAATAAAAAAAGGAACAATAAAGAGGAAATAAAATCAAACGATATGAAATAAAATAGCCAGCTGAACGCACAGGGAGCGGGGTACCTTCCTTGCACACACCTGACCTGGGGTTCTATCCCCAGCACTCCATCTAGTCCTCAGAACCACTTTAGCATTGCTCCCTGAGCACGGCAGGGTAGGGCCCCCAAACCAAAATATAAATTAATGAGAGGGAAGGGCCACCGGCCTGAAGGAAAACAGGGCAGAAGAGCATGTTCAGACTCAGACCCCGGGCGGGCGGGAGGTCACAGTTCACGGGAGATTTCATCTTGTTAAATTCCCTGTGAGCTTGAAATCCCATTAACTCTTGTTTCCTTTATTACCTCAGTCTTTCCTTAGCACATGAAGGTTAACCACCCCTCTGTAACGTCTTGGAAACGCTTTGCTTGCAAGACTCGGGGTGGAGAAAACAGCTCCGGGCAAATCAAAATGCTACCTCAAGGCTTGGAGGGCATGAAGGGAGGCAACACTTACAGGGTGCCGCCCTGGGCCGAGCCTCCCTAATTAAGTATCCCCGCCTGGCTTGCTCTCTGGACCACATTCCTCTCCAGACCCACCTTTGCTATAATTACTGATGTTAACATCGTGGCTGGGATGACCAGAGTCTGCACCAGAACTGCGGTCTGGGATGGGGCCGGCAGCCCTGGGCCTGGACAATTCCCAGCTGGCCAGCCCCTTTGCTTTCCGAATACACACAACACAGCCACTCACAAGCACGCACACACACCTGGGAACATGCACGCGCACGCACACACACGCAAGCACACAACCACTCACAAGCAGGCACACATACACAGACATGCACGAGCGCACACACGCAAAGAGCCACTTGCAAACACGCACACTGCTTGAGCGTGTATA
The DNA here is from genome assembly GCF_029834395.1 of Sorex fumeus. Classification (NCBI taxonomy): domain Eukaryota; kingdom Metazoa; phylum Chordata; class Mammalia; order Eulipotyphla; family Soricidae; genus Sorex; species Sorex fumeus. The sequence continues at coordinate 26,727,382 of NW_026606322.1, read as the reverse complement.
TGCTCATGCATACACAGGCATATACACACACACATGCAAGCACAAGTACACGCATACATGCATATGCACGCACACATGCACACACTTACATGCATGTGCAAGCACACACACACACATGCACGCATAGCCACTCGCAAACACGCACACCCATGCCCACGCACGCATGCGCACACACACATGTACACACAAGCACACATGCCATGCACTCATACACAGGCACACACGTGCACACCCATGTGCGCACATACACACGCACTCGCACACAGGCACATGTGCACACCCATGTACGCGCGCAAATACATGTGCGTGCGCACACTCATGCACGCACACGCTGTGGCTCACGCTCACCCCCCGGCCCCACTCCCGTTCCTCTCAGGAGACCAGATTCCTGTGCAGTCTGGGCCGGAGCAACATGTGGCAGCAGGCTGTCGGCTGCCCCACTTCTGGAAGGTTCTCCCAGGTTCACACAGATCCCCGGGGACACCCAGGCAGCGACTCAAGGGGCAGGTGGAAGGGAAGGAGGGAGAGGGGAGGGGAGAGGGGGAGGAGGGGGGACTCCGAAACGGGAGAGAAGCCCGAGTTCTGCAAGGCGGGGATCTGTGGGCCATGCGGCCACATCACTCCGTAAACCAGGCCATTGGCTCTGGGGTCATTGCTTAGTTGGTTGTTTTGATTTTCTTCTTTTTTTGTTTTTGGCAAGTACGGGAGGAAAGCATGTCTGGGTCTTGCTGAGTCTTTCCAAGCGCCCCAGTGGGGTCCCCCAGGTATGACTGAGAAGTCCCCACCAGCCACGCTCTGCGTGCTTGTGTAGGTGCCCAGAGGTTGCAGGAGAGAATTCCTGTGTGGCCTGGAGTCTGCCTGCCCCCAAGGTAGCCAGGTGACGGGGCATCCTTCCCACAGAGAGAGCCGTGACACTCAGCAGAGACTGGCACCTGCAGTCAGCGCCCAGGCCGCCAGCACATGCACTTGGCTAGGAAAACGGGGCCACAATGTTAAACGCCAAGAACCCCCGCCCCACCCCAGCACGTATCCCTGCACCCATATCCTGACCTTTTTTTCCTTTTTTTTTTGCTTTTTGGGTCACAGTGATGCTCAGGGGTTACTCCTGGCCCTGCACTCAGGAGTTACTCCTGGCGGTGCTCGGGGGGGCCATATAGGATGCCGGGGATTGAATTCGGGTCAGCAGTGTGCAAGGCAAACGTCCTACCTGTTGTTCTATCACTCCAGCCCCATATCCTGGCTCCTTTCCCACCCACAGAGGCCAGCCCCACCTCCAGCATTTCAAACTTAGGGGCTGTTATTTTTCAATCAGGAGGTCTTACCTAGAAGCAGAATATCTGTGTGTGTGTGTGTGTGTGTGTGTGTGTGTGTGTGTGTGTGTGTGTGTGTGTAGAGTGGAGAGGGATGGGGGAATGACAGGGTGGCAACAAAAAGCCCTCTCTGGCCCACAGGCCTCTGGTAAGCCCACGCTTTCCAAATACCTGTAGACTCATCGCTCCGGAAGCCGAAGCCTTCAGAGGTTCTGGCCTTGAGCTAATACACTCAGTCATCAAGAAAGGAAAACAAAACAAAACAACAAAACAAAACAGATTAGTCACCTGCGCTGGGCCAGGCTGTGAGAGGTGGGGTGCGGGCCACTGACCCAGTCAGCCCCAGGGCCCAGGATGCTCTGCACCCCATAATTTACTTCAACAAAGATAGCCAGTTAGACCTCCAACAGCAGGGCTCTCAGACAGTTATTATTTCTTCCAGGCCCGTGCACAAGCCTGACACAGTTCCACAGGGGAGCTTCCCAAGTCTTTGCAGAACGTTCTCTCCCGCTCCTGTAACCAGACTGTCACGCCTGCGAACGTGGTTAGCAGAAAGGTGACCTAGATTTGGCTCTGGCATTTTGCATAATACCGCTGGATTTTTTGGTGTTTGCCTGGGAGATGTGACGACGGGTCCCCATGCATGCCCTGGGAGGTGGACGGTGGCGGGGAACCTGAGCCGCCCCCCCCTCCACCCCCACCCAACACACACACAGCAGATTTAGAGCAAGGAAGTCCACAAGGTTTTGTTGCAAATCAGAAATGCCTCAGAGTCAGGTGTTGTTTTTTTTGGGGGGGGGGGGGGGACTGAGCTCTTTGAAAGTTACTTTTTGGTTTTTTGGGGGCCCATTCCCGGTGATGCTCAGGGGTTACTCTTGACTCTATTCAGGAATTGCCCCTGGTGACACTCGGGGGACTACATGGGATGTCAGACCATATGGGGTGCTGGGGTATTCATGCAAGGCAAACACCCACCCACTGGGTTATTGCTCCAGCCACAAAGCTGCTTTGTAAAAGACGACCTGGATGAGATTTTATATATACATACATATACATATATATGTATTTTTTTTTCCCCAACTGTCCTTGAGAAAATCTTGGATGGGGTCTCATCTCTCTCCTGTTGAATCAACAGAGCCGGACACTCTGCCTGACTTCACCCTTCTAAGACATCCTTCCTGGGCATTTCTGTCTGGATGGCCCCTGCGGGTACTATGTCCCGCAGCAGAGGTGACACTGGGTGTCCACTTAGAGGGATCAGCTATGGAGGCCCCCACAACTCCCACCCTCAAACAAGCCACTACCATAATAGCCACTGGCCACTTCCAGACTCTGAGAAAGGTTCCTGAGCAGGTGTGTGTCAGGGCGAGTCCCGGGACCAGGTCTGGGACAGGGAAGGGGAGTGAGGAGGGGGCAGGGCTGGTGCAGTGGAACTGGGCAGGGAGAGTCAGTGTGGTCACAGTGGGGGCCTCACTGACCCTCTTAGGGGTCAGTGCTGGGATGCAACTTCCCCCGGAAGGTGGCACATGAGAGACAGCAACGCCCAGTCAGTTGGGTGACACCAGCCAGGCAGTCCTCCTCGCCTAAAGGAAGAAGTTAGCTGTGGGGCAGAACCTTCATGCCTGTGGGGAGGCGGGGTACTCTGCTGGGTCCCCTAGCCAACCCACCAATTGCTGAACAAAGCAGGCCCAAGGTAGGTCAGGGACCCAGAAAGACCCAAGACCAAGGGATTGTGAATTAAGTCAGGGGGAACGGAACAGACACAGAAGGACTGTCACTCATTTGTGGGACGGATAAAAAAGACAGAGGATGAGACTAATACTCAATACAAACAAGGGCCATGAGAATTGGTCCAGGTTGGAAGCCAGGGGGAAAAGGCAGTCGAGGTAGAAAAGGGACTTCCAGGGCAATGATAGTTGGAAATGATCTCTCTGGAGAGGAACTGCTTGCTGAGAGGTAAGGGAACAAATATGATAACCTCCCAGTATGTATCACAAACCATAATGCCCAGAGACAGTGACAGAGAGAGAGAGAGACAGAGACAGAGAGACAGACAGACAGAGACAGAGACAGAGAGAGCAGAGAGAGACAGAGACAGATACAGAGTCAGAGACAAAAAGACAGAGAGAGAGAGAGAGAGAAGAAAAGTGCCTGCCATAGAGGCTGGTGGGGGGTAGGGGGTTGGTGGGAGGGAAACTAGGGACATTGGTGGTGGGAAATGTACAGTGCTGGAGGGACAGTGTTGGAACATTGCATGACTGAAACCCAACCAGGAGCAGCTTTGCAACTGTGTATCTCACGGTGATTCAGTAAAATAAATAAATAAAGGACTGGAGAGATGATCCAGGGATTAAGGCACTGGCTTGTGTGTAGCTGACCTTGGTCCATCCCTCACATTGTGTATCGTCCCCCAAGGACTGCCAGAATGGTCCCTGAGCACAGAGCCAGGAATACGCCCTGAGCACCACTAGGTGTGACCCCTAAACAACACCCCCCTTCCAAAGAAAAAAATTAATAATAAACATCCCAAGTCCAAGGACCCAACAAGCTTCTAAGGCTAAGGATTTGCAACCTAAGCTCATCGTCTGGAATGTCTACCAGGACAGACCTTAAACTGGACAGCAGGAAAATCATGCAGATTCCATTCCAGATCATTTAGCTCATCTTTCCAAAGAGTCCCGAAAGGAGTATGGCCAAGCCAGCAGGATGGCTGGGCCATTCAAACTCTTGACATCTGGCTTGTCTGCTAACGCCCCTAAGGCCGACACATCAATCTCATACCTAGGGATCCACTGGAAGAAAATCCCCAATCCTGTTGGGACAAGGGGTGTGATGGGGAGGCAGGACTGAGCTGAGGACCCCTCCCTGAAGTGCTGTGGATGCAAACACGTCCAGCGTCCAGCGGGAGTGTGCTGGGCCCTCACAGTACACAAAACAGTGGCACCCAACAGGTGAGCACTGTTTAAGGACCCCAAAAGATGCGCATAGTGCTGTGAAGAGGCGCGGGGAAGAGAGGGAGTGAGTGCTGGCCCATAACATTGGCTGCTGTGATGCCATTTCAGTGAAAAGAAAAAAATAAGTAAGTGGATGCAGTGGTCTTCAAGAAAACAACAACGCTTAAAAAAAACAAAACTGCATTTGGGGCTGGATAGCACAGAGGGGCAGGGCATTTGCCTGAGGCCGACTCAGGTTCGATTCCCAGCATCCCAAATGGTCCCCCTAGCACCGTCAGGTGTAATTCCTGAGTGCAGAGCTGGGAGTAACCCCTAAGCATCGCCAGGTGTGACCCAAAAAGCAAAACAACAACAACAACAAAAACCCCTGCATTCAGGTGTATATTGTTCAACAATAATCTCTTCCCCAGTGCCCAGCAACCACCACCAACTCCCCCAGTTTCCCTCCCTCCCCCAACCCCCTCTGTGGCAGGCACCTTCCCCTTCCCACACTGTCCTAGGGTCCCCTTCCCTGACTTATCCCCCAGCCCCGCCCCAGGGCCGAGCTTCCTCAGGAAGACCAGTTCTCCTCCTCTTCATTTCCAATGTCTTTGGGCACTTGCTACTCTCTGGTGAGGTTTCTTTGCCTCCCGCACAGGAGGAGTTCAGAGAGCTGCAATGCCTTTTTCTTTTGTGTGGTTGCCGCTTCTCTTCAGATTTGGTCAAAACTCGCATAGCGCACACGTGCTGCTGTGGGCACGGCAGAAAGGCTCTTCCTGTTCTCCCCCTGATCCATGGCGAGGGTCATGCAGTCGTGTGAGGATAGGCTGTGAGTCAGCGGGCACACGGGAAGAAGCCCCCGCCCCCTCCCGCTCATGGCGTGACCAGGGCCGGGGCCCTTCCCTTTCTCTGCCCTGGCCTCGCTCTGCTGTTTTTCACCCACTAACTTCTTGGCGCCTCCCCGGCACTGAGAGAATCCCAGACCTAAAGACCCTGCTATATTGATCTCGGCATCTCTGGCATGGCCTCTCCTGCTGTCAAACATCTTTCTTCCCCACTGGCAGGTGACTCTGATAAGACCAGCCCACAGCGGTGGGTCTGTCCCGCTCTCTTCGCTGGGGAGTGGGGCCAAGTTCTATCTTGGTGGAAGGTGTCCATGGTGCAATCTGGGACCTCCAGAACAGGATCTGGCAGAGAACAGTGTTCTTCTAAATGTCTCCCATCCCGCCATTGTAGGCGATCATCCCCGCCACCACACACACACACACACACACACACACACACACAGACACACACACATACAGACAGACACAGACACACAGACACATAGACATACACAGATACACACAGACACACATACGCACACAGGCACACAGATACACACAGACATACACAGATACACACATACACACATACAGACACACAGATACACACAGACATACACAGATACACACATACAGACACACACAGTATCACACACAGACACACAGACACACACAGAGACACACACAGACATGCATACAAAGACACAGACAGACACAGACAGACACACAAAGACATACACATAGACCACACACACAGGCCACAGAGACACACAGACACACACAGACACACACACAGACACACACACAGACTACATAGACCCACACAGACCCACACAGACACACACAGACACATACACACACAGTAGTGCCGTCTCTGAGCCCTGAGGTCAGACCAGATTCTCCCGTCACTGCCCCGTGCCCCTCTTGGCCTGGGCACATCCCATCTTCTGCAGCCCAAGACCACAAGCCACGGCTTTCCCTTTCCCACTGGGGTGGGGGCTCCTGTCCCGGGTCTCTCCTGTCTCCCAAGGCCACAGAGTCACTGGAGGAACTTCTCTGCCGTGGGCTTGGAGGGGGTGAGAGGCACATGAGTCACAGGAACGTGGGTTTCAACAAGCGAATCCCGGAGTGCCAGGTGTGAGGTGCCAAGGAATGCGTGTTTGGGGTGGGGGATTCCCAGGCTACCAGTGGGCTATGGGGAAACCCCTGGACAAGCTGCTCTTCCCAGGCGGCTACACATCACTTTTTTTCATTTGTGGAGCATCTAGTTTGAGGAAATTGTTGCGACTAAGAACAGATTTAGCGAGGGCAGAGAGATGGGACACAGGCTAAGGAATTTGCATTGCTTACAGCGAACCCTGGTTCAGGCCTCAGCTCTGCATATGCCTCCCTTGCGTACCCCCAGGTATATGCCCCGAACAAGGCAAGGTGTATCCCCCAGGTACACACACAAAAAGAACCAATTAGCAGGGCCAGAGAGATGGGGCAGGGGTGAGAGTGTGTGGCCAACAGCAGCATGTGGTCAGTTCCTGTTGGATGCCCAGCACTGCTCTGTCCCTGGGCAACCTCGGGAGCCACCCCCTAGGTTCTGGGGGTATGACCAACTGCCCTGCTCCCATCAATCAAAAGATGAAAGAACAGTCCTGCAGGAGGAGAGGAAGCCCCCTGACTAAGGCACTGAGCTATGGGCAGTTGGCTCCCTGGCAATCACTGTCACTGTCCTGTCACTGTCCTCCCGTTGTTCATCGATTTGCTCGAGCGGGTTCAGTAACATCTCCATCATGAGACTTGTTGTTACTGTGTTTGGCATATCGAATACGTCACAAGGAGCTTGCCAGGCTTTGCCTTGCGGGCGAGATACTCTTGGTAGCTCACCGGGCTCTCCGAGAGGAGCAGAAGAATCGAACCCGGCTCCGCCGGGCTGGCTGCATGCAAGGCAAACACCCTACTGCTGTGCTATCACTCCAGCCCAAAGACACTGTTACTGTCACTGTCCTCCCGTTATTCATCGATTTGCTCGAGTGGGCCCTGTAACGTCTCCATTGTGACAATTGTTACTGTGTCTGGCATATCGAATACTTCACGGGGAGCTTGCCAGGCTTTGCTGTGCAGGCAAGAAACTCTCGGTAGCTTGCTGGGCTCTCCGAGAGGGGCGGAGGGGCGGAGGAATCGAACTCGGGTTGGCCATGTTGGCCACTTGCAAGACAAACGCCCTACCTGCAGTCCTGCTGTGCTATTGCTCCAGCTCCCCCCCCCCACCCCGCCCAGAATCACTGGAAAAACACTCAGGGGTGGGGTGGGGCTCAGGGAGGGGCAGGGCAGGAGTGACACTGCGTCATTATTGTCCTAATTTAACCTGAAAGGGAAGGAAGGTGGGACCCAGTGAGAAGCAGTGTTGCCTGGGGGCTGAGATAGAGTGGATGGAAAGTGGACAGGGTCAGTGGCAGGCAGGGCTCCTCGCCGCCCACCGAGAGCACGTGGCACCCGTGGGCATATGGGTAAAGACGAGTTTGGCCCCTGGTGTGCCATGTCTCGGCCTTGACCTTGCCCTTGCCCTTGGGATCTTCAGCAAGAAGAGCAGGGGAAGCTCCTCTGTCATGGGACAGGGGATGAGGACGCCCAACTCAGAGGGTTCAGCCCAGGGCAGCTCTTGGGACGGTGGATCAATCAATAAATCAATCAATCAATTCAGATCCCACATCAATATGGATCTGAACCCCTGGATCCTGCGAGCGAAGTCCCCTAGCCCCCCCACCCCCAATTTTGTGCAAAGGGCTTTGCAGAGGCAAAGTGAGTTTAGGACCTTGAGGTAGGGGGTGGTACTGGCTTTATTTGGGGGCGGGGGGCACACCTAGCAGTGCCCAGGGCTTATTCCTGCTTCTTTGCTCAGAAACCACTCCTGGCCATGATTGGGGGAACCACCTGGGAGCTTTCTTTATTCATTCATTCATTTGGGGGTGGTGGGTGAGGCCACATCTGACCATACTCAGGTATTACTCTTGGTTCTGTGCTCAGGGATCATTCCTGGGGTGCTCAGGGGTGCCGGGGATTGAACCTGGGTCAGCCGCATGCAAGCCTTGTGGTGCTGTGGCTCCGGCCACGGGGGGGGGGGGGGGGGGAATTATTTTTGAAGAGATTTGTTCCAGGTGATTGCAGGGCTCCTTTGAGAGGGAGGAGGAGCGTCCCTGCGGGAGATTAGAGAGGATGAGAGAAGCCGGGAGGACACGGGGCTGAGAGGTGGCACTTCACAGCCCCCGGGGACCACGGTCTACCCTGCGGGACTGGCCATGCCCTGCTCACCCCTTAGGGAAGGAGCGATGACCTCCAGAGGGATAAGATAACTGCTGTCTGTGGTTTACAGCTGTTCCTTGTAGGGGGGCTGCTTTGTGGTGGGCAGGGGTGAGGGGTGGATAGGGCATAACAAAGGAATCCAGGCTTTGAGAGAGGCAGCCTCACAGAAGTGGGAGGGCACAGAGGGGAGGGAAGATAGATTGGGGGCTCCTTATTAAAAAAATAAATAAAACTTTATTTAAACACAGTTTGCTCATAACACAGTAGTTATGGGCTTTTGATGTTCCAACACCAATCTACCCCGAGTCCGACCTTCCCTCCAACCGATGTCCCCATTTCCCGAGCCACTTCTTGCTGGGGGCCTAACGACAGAGTCCTGGGTACAGTTTGCACCGATGGGCGCAGCACCCACAGGCCCTGCTAGCTGCAGAATCTGAGCATTTCTGCCAGGCTCAAACCCCTGAGTTCCCTCCTCTGACAATGAGGCTCTCAAACTGGGGTTCCCAGGATGGCAGCAGCACTGTCTTACCCAGAAATCTGCCAGGAATGCACTTTTTTGGTCCCACCTACTGCACCTCATCACCTTCTAGAACCCCGCTCCTTCCACCCAGGACCCCTGGCTGGGACATGCCTCTGGGCTTTGGCAAAAGAAAACATGCAGTGGATGGAAAAGATGAAAAGGCAGCCAGCTGACAAGGGCTCAGCAGCCAAGGGACTCAGAGAACTAGCTCATACAACTTGACAATCAACTATAAAATCGATACGAAAACAAAACAGGCGGACTGGAAGAAAAATGCTCATCAGGGCTGTCACCAGGGAAATGCAAATGTGAGGCTCCACCTCACACCTGTGAGAAGGGCTCAGAGCCAAGGGGATGGCCAGTGTGGGGGAGTGTGTGGGGGGAGAGGAATTCTCGCCTCTCTGGGTGGGAGGGTCAACTGGGACAGTCATTTTGGAAAATGCCTAGGAGCTGCTTCCAGAAGGTAAATAACAGAGCGCCCCCGGCATTCCCAGGTCTGGGGGTACCAATGCAAAGAATACGAAATGATGAATGCCAAAAAGCTATAGGGGAGTATCTTGAAATGTTGCATGCCTAAAACTCAACTACCAATAACTTTGTAAATGATGGTTCCTTAATTTAAAAAATATAATAAAAAAACAATGATGAAGAAGTTATATGGAAGGAAGCCAAGTGCTGGTCAGGAGATGCTTGGATAAAGAAGATGCATGTTTGCAATGCACTCCATTTAAACAATGGCACACTGGTCAGATATTTAAAAAAAAAAAAAGAAGAAGAAGAAAGAAACAGATGAAATGCTGTGGCATCTCATAGTGCAATGTAGGAGAAGGGCTACAAAACCAACCAGCAGATGCTCACAGCAAAACCAAGGCTTCCTGAGGGGAAGTGGGAGGGAGATGGCTGGGGTGTAACCAGAAGGTGGAAAAGAAAGGGATGGGTCTCTTGGGCCTCACAGCTTGCCCTGGCTTCCGGTTTTCGTTCTCTCTTCAGATCCTGTATACCGACCCCCCTGCATGCACAGAGACCACCTGGTGTCCTGACCTCGGAGTCGGGGTTCATGAATGCCCCCCCTCTAACTTCAGATCAAAGCTGCTTTCTCCAGACTGCCTTCCCCCGCCCCCCACAGAGCACCCCAGCCTCTAACAACGGAAATATCCACCACCGCAAGAAGTTGATCCAGACCGCCTGATGCGCTTCCCCCTTCCACACAACTTGCTTGTTCCCTGTTGGCACGAGGGACAAGAGTACCTGGGCAGTCCCAGGTCTTCTGTTGGAAGATGACTGACCTCCTGTGGCTTGGCCTATGTCCATGGCGCACCGGGTCTGGGTCCCCAGGGGTGGAGTGGGGTGGCTCGGTGGGTTGGTCTTATGGTGGCTGAACGACCATGAGTTAATGATCAAACTCTCTGTAAATGCCAGAGTATTGATCTAAAAAGAGGAATGATAGATCAGAAGAAGCCGTGGGGACCCTAAAAAATCTTGTGAGTGGAAGATAAATCTGACTTGGGGATTTTCTGGCCTGGCCCTTCACAGTCATTCAACAAGCAAGTGTTTTCTAAGTTATTTTCTCTGTTAGAACAGCCAGTGTGTGTGTGTGTATGTGTGTGTGTGTGTGTGTGGTGTGGTGTGGTGTGGTGTGTGTGTGTGTGTGTTTGACAGAGACAGGAACAGAGATGAGGTGAGGGAAGGGAGGGAGAGAGAGAGATAGTGTCCAAAGGGTCTGTCCTCAGGCATCCTTTGCATCTTAGCAGAGTGCAGGGAGGGAGGGCTCCTAACAGATTGGACCTTGCGCGCATTTCAACAAGGCTTGAAGACTAGGAGCAGTTAAGCAGGTGGAAAAGGCATTTTATACAACTTTAAAAAGTCTGCCTGGACCCAGCAGCTCTCAGCAACCCTCCCCTGAAACCTAAGCCTGGCATGTAAGTGCAGGCAGAACTGGCCTTGGGCTTGGCAGCCCCCCCCCCCCCCCTTTTCACAGTGGATGCGGATCCTTCAGAGAAACCCAGGTCAGCTCCATCTGCAGGTCACTGTCATCAGGGCCCTAGTCCGTCTCAGCCCCTCCAGTTGTCAGCGTCAACTCCATCCCCTTGTCAGTGTCAGCCCCGCCTCCTGTCAACATAAGCCCTGCCCCACATCACTATAAGCCTTGCCCACATTAGCATTAGCACCGCCCCATGTGTCAGGCTCGCTCTATGTCAATATTAGCCTTGCCCCATGTCAGTGCCAGCTCTGCACTGTCTATAAGACCCGCCCACATCAGCATTAGCCCCGCCCCATGCCAGAGTAAGCCCCGCCCATGTCAATATAAGCCCCACCCACATCAGCATTAGCCCCGCCCAGGGCACCTGACCCATGCTTCCCCCCCTCACACCTCCACCCCCGCCTAGCCAGAGTCCAGCCCCAGTCCCAGCTTGACATTTTCTAGCCAAAGGCGAGGAGCGAAGCAGCCCACAGCCAGCAGGCCTCAGTCCCGGGGAGAGTCACTTGAGAAAAGAGGAACCAGAGCTCAGTTCCTTTCTGATGAGAACTGCGGCAGAGTGGGCAAGGGTGAAGAAAAGGGCTGAAGGAAACACCCCAGCGTGCACCCAGCTGGCTGGAAGGATGAGGAAGTGCCCTTATGTCCTTGGCCCGGTGAGCCCCTACTTCTCTCGCTGCTTCCACAGTCACACTGAAGTCAATGGGGGAGACAGTTCCCCCTCCTGCTGCCCCGTCCTCCGCATTCAAGACCCTGCAGGCTCCTCCTTCCTTCCTCCTCCTTCCTCCCGTCCAAATGTCCACAACTCCCCAATCCCTATCTCTTTGCCCGCCCTGCCCCCTGACCGACCCCCACTATGGCCCCTGCAGATTTTTCAGATGCCCCTAGGGAGAATAATAATAACCCTGAGATCTAAAATTAAGCAGGTCTGTTCCGACAACGTCCTAAGAATAGCCCCAGCATACCAAATGCACGCATTTAATTTCTTGTTCCGAGGGAGAGAGTGGCCTCTATGAAAGAGCTCAGGGGAAATGCGTTCAGAGGAGCTCAGGTGGCCTCGTAAAATCTTGGTTGAAAGACACACTCAGAACATTTGGAAAGTTAAACACACACACACACACACACACACACACACACACACACACACACACACAAAACACGAGAATGGTCCCTCACCGATAGCAAGCCCTCAGACAGACCACATGCTCACTGGTCATCTGCAGCCTGCCAAAAGAAAGTGAGTTACAAAAACAAAGTCAGTGACAGTGAATATTTCGGTGACTCAGAAAGAGGCTAAAAAATCATACCAAGCAAAAGTTCACTTTTTTCCCCATGGGGGCTGTGGGGTGGGGAGTGGGGGGAGTAGAGGGGGACAGGAGAATCACTTAGTAACAACCTCTCACTCAGCACACATGGCTGAAAATTCATTAAAGTTTGGCCATAAGAGGCAATGACAGAAAAAGACGGACTCTGTGTGCTTGCTCACGGTTTCTTCTCCTTAGGTTTGCTTTATGATTGGTTGTTGTTGTTGTCATTATTAAGGTAGTAACTGGGGTCAGAGAGGTGGTACAATGGGTAGGGAGCTCACCTTGCGTGCGGCTGACTCTAGTCCAGTAGTGATCCCGGACACCAGAGCCAGGAACAAGCCCTGAGCACAGCCGGGTATGGCCCCCAAACAAAACAAAAAGGTAGAAACCATTTTCCTTGTTTCAAATTAAACGGGCGCTATCTGAGTAGCATTTTTTGGTAGAAGTGAGCATGAAGTTTATTTGGATTTTTCTTTCTCTCTTGTGTTTTTTGAGGGATCCACACCCAGCAGTGCTCAGGGATCACTCCTGGCAGTACTTAGGGAGACCCTATACTGACCCACCCGGGGGCCAGCTGCGTGCAAGGCCAGCGTCCCTGTACTATCTCTCTGGCTCCCAGCATTAAGTCATGTGAGAAGAAACCCTGATAATGCTGTTCAGCAAAATGTCAACAGGGGCACAACTGTTTTAGGAGCTGATGCAAAGAAATACCACAGACGTGAGTGGGAAGGAAGATCATCTCCCACAACATAACAGGGACACAGTCTTGGCAGGGAGCTGGAAAAGGCTGCTTCCTAGGGTAAAAAGCAGCAAAAAATTGGTCAGGTAGAAACTCAGGCCCAGAACAAAGGCAGAAGGTCAGAGGGCAAGGTGGCAGTCCCGAGGCAGGAAGTGAAGGCTGGAAGGAAAAAGCCTCAGGAGACCCACGAGTTCCTTCCCCCACCCACTGCCTATTTTACAAGAACTCGCTGGTCCCATTTTAGACACGGAAAGACACTGAGTTTTTCCCCCCTGAAAGGGGGAACAGGAAAGGTCTGGGTATCGCCTGACCCGCCACCCCTGTGTCCCACTGGAAATCAGAAGAGGCGGAGAAAATGATTTGTCCTAAGCACAAGACTTACAAGATCCGGGGCGCTCTGGGCAACGAGGGGCACCCAGATTTATGGGCCACACGGAGAGCAGGTGGTGCTCCTGCCCCCAGGGATGCACAGGGTGACACAGAATGTTCCAGAAAGTCTGGACACACAGGGAGCCTGGTGGCAGGGAGGGACCAGCCTGGCCTCCAGGGACTGTCCCTGCAGGAGCCTGCATGCTCTTATCTGTTCCCTTCACACCTGAGAGGGGACAACAGTTCAGCAGGTAGCCAGATTGTCACATAAGTCGACTTGTTCTGAGCCCGCTGGGAGGAACTTGTTTCTTCCCCCATGTACCCTGCAGAGCAGGACGACAGCCCTCGGGAGACAGTTTGGAAAGCAGAGCGAGGGACCCTGCCAAGAGGCCAGGAGAGGGGACGGAGCTCTAGCACAGCGGGTATGGCGTTTGCCTTACACACAGCTGACCCAGGTTCGATTCCCAACATCCCATATTGTCCCCTGAGCACTGGCAGGTATGATTCCTGAGTGCAGAGCCAGGAGTAACCCCTGTGCATCGTCAGGTATGACCCAAAAAAAGAAAAAAAAAAGAGTCCAGGAGATAGAAGTGAGGTTGCTCCTTGCCCGCTAACCCTGCTCCCTGCCCCAAGCCCCATTCACAAGTTGCACCCCATACCTTCAAAGTAAGGGTTTTAGGAAGTGGGGGTCCCTAGCGGGGAGGATCACTGGGAGAGTCATTAGGTGAGGCCAGAGTGGTTGGGAATCCCAGGGTGGGATTCACGTGTCATCCGTCCACCCCAAGAAGAGGCAAGGAGACCCAAGCTCACTCACTCTCCGTCACATGGGGACATTCTAAAAAGCCGGACCCCCCGCCTGGCTGGCCAACTTGACCCCCGGCTCCCGAGTCTCCAGAACTGTGAGGGGGGATAGCCCTTTGCTCAGGCTGCCCAAGTGCCCAACACTCTGCCACAGCCCCAGAAGTGAGTTCGAGGGGCCGGAGAGATAGTACAGCGGGTAGGGTGTTTGCCTTGCACGCAGCCGACCCGGGTTCGATTCCCAGCATCCCATAGGGTTCCCCGAGCATCACCAGGAGTAACTCCTGAGTGCAGAGGCAGGAATAACTCCTGTGTATTGCCGGGTGTGACCCAAAATGCAGAAGCGAATTCGAGGCCTGCATTCTCACATCTCCGGCCAAGAGTCAGAAGCCAGCATGGGGCTGCTGAGGTCGTCTTCCCAGCCTCTGTCTTTCCACTGCCTCTAAACTGAACTGAAACCTTCAGTGGCTTTTAACTATGATGCTTTTGATTTTTTTTTTAACTTTCAAAGCTACACAGGAACCTTCCCCCCTCACCCCCCCCCGCCTCCCCCTTTTGGCGGTGTTATTTATAGTCTGGGTAATTTGGATTTTGAAATGAATGTATCAATAATCAAATCAGTCCGTTCTCTTCATAAGATGACATTTCCCTGATTTCTGCAAATGCTCTTTAATGACCTTTTAAATTGGGAAAGCTGGGTTTGGGGCTTTAAAGTGGGAAAGCGGAATTTTCCAAAGAATAAAAATGATCAAAAGTGTTCAGACAGAATACGCTCAGGATTCAAAGTCTGTGCGATGGCGAAAATTCAGATATATGGCAGTAGTACTTTTAACACAGAGCTTTCTTGAGATATAATTTAAATTCTACTGGAGTCCTTGTAACATTTTTGTCTGTAACTTGTGAGGGAGCGGGGAAGGACTGCTCTTTCGCTTAACATTGTGAGAAATGTTTTGGGTTTGGGGACCACACTTGGCGGTGCTCAGGGCTCACTCCCCACTCTAGGCCCGAAGGTCTCTGTCCGAGGTGCCCAGGGGACCACAGGGTAAGGCCGATTGAGCCCTGGAGTCCTGCCGTATTATACACAGCATGTGCTCCAACCCCCAAGCACTGTTTGAACTGAGAAACATTACTCGCTGTGATTTAAGTCGGTTGCTCTGACCTTTTTTTGGTATCCATCCATACTTTTTGTAGATTAGCCCATGCCGGGTGTTTAAAGTGCTAGGACGAGAAAGGTAAGTTCTGCCAGTGCCGTGGAGACAAAGCTTCCCTCTCCTGTGAACCTGGCTGCTGGGGGTGAGAGGCACAGGAAGCGGTGGAGATCTCTGTTGCCGGAAGCCGGGCTGTGGCCCACCAGCCCGGCTGAGCACCTCTCTGTTTGCCTTCCGTGCTCCTCGCTTTTCCTGCCCCCATCAAATGCCGTGGTGGGCAGCCGTGCGGGTCTGTCTCGTGACCGAGCTCCTGTGCGTGTAAAAGATTCCCGCCTCCAGGAGCCAGAGGAGAGAGGCAGATGGCCAGCAGACACTTGCAAGAATGGTGACCTCCGGGGGCCGGAGCCACAGTACAGTGGGAAGGGCATTTGCCTTGCATGCGGCCAACCCGGGTTCGATTCCCAGCATCCCATATGGTCCCCTGAGCACCACAAGGAGTCACTTCTGAGTGCATGAGCCAGGAGTAACCCCTATGCTTCGCCGGTATGACCTCCGGGTCCAGGTATGGTAAAACATTCCCCCTAAGACACTTAAGGCCCCAGGTTCGATCCCCCCAGAAGAAGAGGGAAGGTAGAGAGTGCCCACAAAGGCAATTCCTGAAGCTCAGCCTCTGATGTGGCCTCATGATTACTTTTGACCTGTCCTTCACAGACGTGAGTGAGTCCGAGATGAGACTAGCCTTCCCCAGGGCACACTTTCAGCAGCCAACATCCACAACGCAGTGGTGTTTCTCTCCCTCAAAACAGTCAGATAACCATGCCGCCAGACCCCACACCAGGCTGTTTCACTTCGGGCGCCCCAGAGGGGGAAGGAGCAGGTGAGGCCCCTCCCCGCCTCAAGGGACCCATACTCAGCAGTCAAAAACCTCTACAACTCAGCCGTGGCCACACTCATGGCCGCTCCCCACATGCTCAGGCCGACCCTCACCCACAAGTGCATCTATTCCTGGAACGCATGGCTGCAAGTGTGGCCATGAAATACTTTAAACCACATACTCTACCCATACTCCAGAATTACTGCACCACATTTGATAGGGTTCAAAGTAGGAGGCAACCAATCTTAGAGGGAAACATACATTTTTTTTTACAGATATATATATAAAAATACACAAGGCTCAACCTTTAACAACATGTTAGTGATCTCTTATAGAAGAGCTTAATGGCCCCTGGGTGAAAAACAACAATCCTTACAACATTTTCCTCTAAGAATACTTTTTTCTAGCATTCTCAACAGATTTTCATGACTGTAGCACTGTCCTCCCATTGTTCATCGATTTGCAGGTACCAGTAACATCTCACAACAAACTGTGAGACTTGTTGTTACTGTGTTTGGCATATCGAATATGTCACGAGTAGCTTGCCAGGCTTTGCCGTGCGGGTGAGATACTCTCGGTAGCTTGCCGGGCTCTCCAAGAGGGGCGAAGGAATCAAACTCGGGTCAGCCATGTCAGCGTGTGCAAGGCAACCGCCTTACCCACTGTGCTATCGCTCCAGCCCATACAAACAATACAAAATATATTTTTTTCAATTCTGCTTTGTGGCAGGGATTGGGGTTCAGGGTGAAAACATCCAAAATATAATGGTGGGAAGACATAATGGTGGTGGGATTGGTGTTTGAATATTAAATGTCATCAAATATTGTGAACTACTTTATAAAATCAAAAATTTTGAAAAAAGACAAACAGCCAAGCAAAATGGTGGGAAGGCCTTCAGGCCCCCCTGCCTCCCACGGCTCAGGGAATAAACCCACAGGGGTGTCAGTGTGCTAGGGAGTTGGGAGGGGGGTGGTAAGAAGCTATTTTTACACCCTCTAGTCCCTACTCTGCTTCTTGTCAAACTGGGTTGGCGGGGCTGTCTGCTCGGTGGAAAAGTCACAGAAGTTTACGGGACAGAAAATAGCTGGAACTGTTTCTTCCTTGGAAGAAAAAAAAAAAGTCCAGTGACAGCCCCTGAATCAGATTTCCTAGAATCTGAAAGGAATGGTGCCAGCGAGTGGCCTCTCAGAGAAGCCAGCTGTGATCGAGGAGCCCTTATGGACCTCGGAGCCCCTGGCCACTGGGGCCTTGGAGGACGCGGGGGGAGGCCACTTCACTCCCCAGGGCCTTCACCTGACTGTACCTTACTCCTGAGCCCAAGTTCTGCAAAGTGGTGGTGGTTCTGAAATGCAAAGTGTCTCAGCTTCACCGTCTTCCCTGGAGCACGTGCCCGTCTCAGGTCTTGCCTCGGAGTCGCCCTCAGGACACGCCGCAGTGTCCCCAGGACACCGGGCTCAAAGCCCGGCAGGTCCCTCTCCTCTCACTGAGCCTGGTTCTCCTCCCGTGCTGGAGGGGACTTGGGTCACCTGAGAAGACTCCAACGGCCAACAGTTCTAGCGTCATCCTTACCCTCACAATGAATTGGGTCCATCAGAGGGGGCATAATGAGATCTTGGCGAGGCGTTGGCATGTGGGAGGACCAAGTGCAGCCACATGTCAACGAGGCTTCTTTGACTGAAGTGCTTCCTCAGTCTGTGTGTGTGTGTGTGTGTGTGCGCGCGCCCACGTGCATGTGCACATGCATGTGTGCATGTGTATGTTTGTGCATGCGTGTGTGTGTGTGTGTATGTGAGCAGAGACATGGGGTCATGGACACAGGCTAAGTATCCCCACAGTGCTGACTGGCTGTGCCCACATGCCAACAACACGCGTTGTATCTTTGGCACTGCCCTGTGGACTCTCAGGGGTGAGCAGAGCCAGGACTCGGACCCGGGGCTGGAACAGGAGAGGCCTGTGCTCTACCACGTGAGCCTCAGCCCCAGTCCGAGTGATGGAGGGTGGGGGGATCCTGCACGTTGCCCCACTGTCATGGGTCACGCTCAAGCTCAGCACAGGCCAGGCCTCCGGTCACCACTGACAGTTTCCTCCACCCAGGGGCAGAGGCTGGAGTTCAGGACACAGGTGCGGGTGAGTGCGGGGTCTTGGGGACCCCATCCTCCACCCTGCCACTTTCTAACCCATTCTTCTCCCTGTGTTCCCAAATGACATGATGGTGGGGGAGGGGGGCAGCGATCACCAAGGCATCTTTGCTAGGGACACAGATCCCATCCCCAAGGGCTTCACCCTCAGACTGACCAATGCCACAGAGATCTGCCCTCCTGACACCATCCATCCTGGGATTAGGTTTCACCAGTGAATTCAGTGACCTGCACCCAAACGTTCAGGGGTCAACACAGGCCATGGGGGAAGGCGAGGGAGGCAGGAGTGATAACCAGCATCTGACTGCAAAAGAATGGCACGGGTCAAATGCTGGCAAGCCTGCACAGAGCTGGGGAACCACAGTGGACCGTCACAAATGGCGGGTAAGGAGGGCAAGGTTTATAGGATTTCACTGGAGGAAATGTTTACCAGGTCCCCAAGGGCACCAGAATTCACTGGAATTCCACTGCTGCTCAAGGCACTGTCACACTAAGGCTACATCTTTTGAGTTATTCCATTAGATAGGCTGGTATTAAAAATTCACTCACCTTTCCACCCATCTAAGCTCCCACCCACCTGACATTTATTCATCCATCCATCCATCCCCCCTCCTCCCTCCATCTCTCTATCCATTCATCCACCCAGCCACCCAGCCACCCAACCACCCATCTACCCATCCACCCAACCACCCATCCATCCATCCACCCATTAACCCAACCACCCATCCACCCCCCCACCCATCCACCCAATCACCCAACCATTCATCTACCCATCCACCCAACCACTCATCCACCCATCCACCCAACCACCCATCACCCAACCGCCCATCACCTAACCACCCATCCACCCAACCACCCATCCACCCATCCACCCATCCACCCAACCACCCAATCACACATGCACCCATCCACCCATCTGTGTATCTATCAGCATCTACAGTCTACCAATCAGTAGTTACTGAACACTTATCAAGAATAATTGCATGCAGGCTGTCATACCGGACAGGGACCTGATGACTAACTTGATCATGTACGCTCGACCTCTCTGGCCAATGAAACAACAAACATATTCGCTTCCCTGTGCAGTTTCACTGGCTGAATTTCCAGCAGGTTCCTCCAGAAAGGGCAGTGTGCAGCCTGACCTCAGGAGACGGGGCCATAAATCCGCTCTGTTCTCACCAGTCCTTTCCTGGCTAGACCAGGACACACTGTCTCCTCCCGAAAGCCTGAGTCTCTTCCACGAGACACAGGGCACAAAGAGAAGCAAGTATCTCAAACACCATCTGTGGCACGGCCCGGCTATGTAAGGAGCCAGGATGCAGGGGATGAGGACAAAGTTTAGGAAACTTGCAAACGAATGTCAGCACATCTCTGATACAAGGGCTTAATGGCTCCTGGCTGAGATACAACAATCTTCACGCATTTTCTTCTAAGGAAACTTTGATCATTTTTAGCTGCTTATTCATAACAAGCAACACAAAATAAATCATTTAGGTCCTGCTATTGGGGTAGGCTTGGGTGGTGGTGGGAAAAATTCGAAATATTGGTGATGGGAAGGTGTAATGGTGGTGGGATTGGTGTTGGAATATTGAATGTAATAAATTGTGAACAACCTTCTAAAAATAAAATTAAAATTAAAAAAAGCCATGGGGGGGGCAGAATGATAGCACAGCGGGGACAGCGTTTGCCTTGCACGCGGCAGACCCGGGTTCAATCCCTGACATCCCATAAGGTTTCCCAAGCACTGCCAGGAGTGATTCCTGAGTGCAGAACCAGGAGTAAGCCCTGAGCATTGCTAGGTGTGATCCAAAAAGTGAGAAGAAAAAAAAAAAGTCATGGATTTGGGGGGAACTGATAGACCTGTAGTAAGAAAGTGACAGATTTACAACTATAATCAGATATCTCATATGTAGTTTTTAAGTGTGCATTATATATAAAAAATGGAAAGCTTGTCTGTAGAGCTAAGTTGAAGGGGAAAACTTTAAAAAAAAAGTAGGAGAAATAAATGTGTATAGGAAGAGAAGGCTGGAGCGATAGTACAGCGGATAGGGCATTTGCCTTGCACCTGGCCGACCCGGGTTCGATTCCCAGTATCCCACAGGGTCCTCTGAGCACCGCCAGGAGCAATTTCTGAGCACAAAGCCAGGAGTAACCCCTGTGCATCACCGGGTGTGACTCAAAGAGCCAAAAAAGACAAAAAAAAAAAGGAAGAGAAGAAAAATTGGAATTGATATATTCACTCTTATGATAATGCTTTCCCAGAGATAAACACATCACAAACTTTATAAAATTGTAGTCTTTAAATATTATAAAATTGTAGTCTTTAAATATATGACATTTAAAATTGTATAGAAAAAAAAAACCCTAGCCAATGAGAGCCAAATGTGGCCCTTTGTAGTGCCCACTCTCCTAAGGCCTCGCGGCCTTTCACCCTCAACCCAGCAGCACCCCCAGGGTCCAGGTGGTCATCGCTACTCCCCTCACCAAACTGGGACTAGGGGTAGCACCCCCCCACCCCGTGAGCCACTGTGATGCTACCACTGAAAGTGGCTGCGCTTTCTGCTTCATAGGGCTTTTCAATTTTATCTAGAAAAAAAAAGTTTTAAAAATAAATAGATAAATAAGCCTGCCACAAGAGCGTGCAGGGGACGAAGGGCAATCAAGGATAGAGACGGGACCAGTACGACAATCATAGTTAGAAATGACCATTTTTGGACAGGAACTGAGCGTTGAAAGTAGGTAAAGGGATGTCCCTGATAACCTTTCAGTTTCCGTATTGCAAAGCATGAGGCCCAAAGCGTACACTGGCCAAGGGTTGGATGTTGGAACATTATGTGGCTGAACAACTTTGTGACTGTGCATCTCACTGTAATTTCATTTAAAAATATTTTAAAAAATAAAGAAAATATGGTGCATAAGAAAGAAAGAATGAAAGAAAAGGAAAGAAGCCAGCCAGCCGCCTGCAGGTGCTGGGAGCATTAACGCCCGTGATTTACAGCTCCTAAGCAGGTGGAAAGGCTCCACTTCCCAATAGCCCCCGGCTCCCCCTGGCCACGAAACTCTGAAACCCTCCTCTTGACTAATTCCTTCCAGGCTGCAGTTTCCACGGTGACTCATGCCTGTATCCTACTTTTCTCATTTCCTGAAATGAGTCTGATGAAGGTTATTCCACATTAAAAAAAAAAAATCAAAAAGGCGGCATGATCTATGGCAAAGCCCCAAATCTAGGGACAATTTGAAAAGTCTCAGCTCCGGGCCCTAAGGGAGAGTGCTGGCCCCAGCAGGGACCTGATCCAACAGGTACTGAATCCAACTCAGAATCAGATGTGCTGGCGAAGAGATCCCAGAGGCATAAGGTATCATCCACCTTTTCAGAGCAAAGAGAGCTCTGGGGTCCAGGGGAAATGTAACGAGCCTGCAGGAGGGGCAGAGTCATACAGGCTCCAGCTCTGTACAGCACAATGACACTGAGCTTTATTTAAAGGGGAAGCCCAGGATCCAATCACCCATTACTTTGACAGTGCTGCCAAAAGGAATGTGATGTGAAGCGCTTGAAACTGCCTGATTGTGGGTCTGAGTCTGTGTGAATGGTTTTTTTTTCCCGAAAAGATGAAAGCTTTACAATTACTTGTAACCCCTAAGAAAAACCCTTTAGAAATAATGTCTTTCTTCCTTTCTTTCTTTCTTTCTTTCTTTCTTTCTTTCTTTCTTTCTTTCTCTCTTCTCTCTCTCTCTCTCTCTCTCTCTCTCTCTCTCTCTCTCTCTCTCTCTCTCTCTCTTTCTCCCCCCCCTCCCCTGGCTCTGCACTCAGAAATTACTCCTGGCAGTACTAGGGGACCATATGGGATGCCAAAGATCCCATAGGGTCAGTCGCGTGCAAGCCAAACGCCCTACCCTCTGTACTATCGCTCTGGCCCCATGTCCGTTTATTTCTAAATCATTGTCAATTGGGGCATCTGGGGAGGCTGTGGCAAAGTTCAACCCTTCATTAACAATCTCTCATCCTTCTCTTCTCCCTCTGAGACTCAGGATTATTTTCGTTCTTCTAGTTAGGTTCCTGAAACCTGTGCACTTCACCACAAAAAGGTGAGATCATTTTGAATCATGCAATCAACTTTCTCCTCAAGATCTTTATTAGCCTCTCTCTGCGGATCCCGATATTCTCTCCTCAAGGGTATTTTGGGGGAAATAAGCCTTTCTTACAAATTGGGATAAGTCTTGGGGGCGGAAAGGCAGGTTTGAGGCACTCGGATGCTCAACTAAAATGATGGACCCAGAGGTTTGGCTCGGCAGTGGCAGCCCACACATCACCCAGGGAATTCTGGAAGTGGGACGGGGTGACCACTGCGTCCCCCCAGGGCTGGATGAACTGGAACCGGAAGGATAGTCAACACTATCCCTCTCAAGGGACAATAGTTCAGAGTTTCCATGGAAACAAACCAGACCATGGAGCCCTACTGATGACCAGCCCTCAGCCCTGCAGCAGGCAGCAGAAAGACGGGATGCCAGGGGGGCTGAAGTGATAGCACAGCAGTGGGCAGGATGTTTGCCTTGCCCGTGCCGACCCAGGATCGATTCCCAGCATCCTATATGGTCCTCTGAGCACTGCCAGGAGTAATGCGTGAGTGCAGAGCCAAAAGTTACCCCCGTGCATCGCCGGGTGTGACCCAAAAAGAAAAAGAAAAAAAGACGGGATGTCATAAATGACTTTCACAGATACGCTGCTGCTTCCAGACTGCAGGGCAGTCCACCAGGCTAGTGTCCTCAGAGGCAGACAGATCTGGCTGGGGAAGCTGGATGGAGAGAGAAGACACCTAGCACCCACGTATGCTGATACAATGGGGGTCTCTCCCGCCCTTGGAGTTTCTTTCAGAGTTGCTCAGTATGGGGGCCAGAGAGAGAGAGCACAGTGGGGAGGGCGCCAACTTGCATGCCACTGACCTGGATTCCATCCCCCTGCATCCCTGGGAGTCCCCTGAGCCCACCAGGAGTGATCCCTGATCATAATCCCAGGAGTAACCCTGAGCATCGCTGGGTGTAGTTCCCAGACAAAATAGAACAAAAAGAGATGATCGGTAGGAAACTGGGTTCCTGAGCTATTCAAGGACACTGGCACCATCCCGCATGCCAAGTGCCACCCAGTGGCTTTGCCTTTGGGATTCGCTGGCACATAACTGATTACGCGATCATGTGATGTCTGGTTCACCACAACCAAGTGTGTGGAGAGCATCCCAAAGTGTGTGCAACTCTGGTCTCAGCAGCGAAGGGAAGGGAAGGGGGAAATCACATTTAAGAAGGTAGGATGCAAAAAAATTAGTAAATGAGATTATATGCATATATAGCGAAGAATCACGGCAGAGCCTGACAAGCTAGCCGTAGCATATTCAATATGCCAAAAACAGTAACAATACCGAGTCTCATTCCCCTGACCATTCCTCTGAGCCTCCAATATGGCAACGTTGGGAAAGACAAGTGAGGAGAGGCTGCTAAAATCTCAGGGCTGGGACGAATCAAGATGTTACTGGCACCCCCTGGAGAAAATAGATGAATGGGATGACAGTGATCCAGTGATAGTGAAAAATGGATAAGAAATCCATCTTATTTTGAGGACATCCCCAGTGGTGCTCAGGGCTTACTCTTGGTTCTGTGCTTAGGGTCACTCCTGGCAGGGTTTGGGGGACCATATAAGACACCGGGATCCAACCTGGGTTGGCTGCATGCAGGGTAAGTGCCCTTCCTGCTGTACTTTGGCTCTGGACCCTAGGCATGGGGTTTAAAGTAAGGTCAGCATGAGCTGTGCTCACTACATAGCCACAACAGTCGATCTTTGCAATAACCCAACTCATTCACTGCCTACTCAATTTTTTTTTTAATAGCCAGTTTTCA
Organism: Sorex fumeus; assembly: GCF_029834395.1. Classification (NCBI taxonomy): domain Eukaryota; kingdom Metazoa; phylum Chordata; class Mammalia; order Eulipotyphla; family Soricidae; genus Sorex; species Sorex fumeus. Next base: position 26,703,270 of record NW_026606322.1, on the reverse strand, counting down.
GGAGAGTGTACCTCTGGTGACAAATGTCAAACCAGAGGGGCGTGGCCAGCCTCGGCATATAGGGCAGCACAGGTGGGCGCCCTGGGACCTAGCAGTAATTTTTAGCGGGGGGGGAGGGGGGAAGGGGAGGTGAGCGCCGAGGGTGGCTAGGAACGCGGAACCTTCCACAAAAGGCTGCAAAAACCAACGTGCCAGGAGCCTCTCCAGCTGCTCCTGGGTGGCGAGCGCAAGTGGGAGAGGCATCTGCGCCCCTTCTCAGGGACAGAGGCAGCCCCCTGCCTTCCGGGGGCAACCTGTCACCTCCCCGGAGAGACCTGAAGGGTCACCAAGAAGGTGTGTGCGTGGGTGCAAGCGTGCGTGTGCATGAATAATGTGCGTGCGTGTGCATATGTGCATGTGTGCGTATATGTGTGCGTGTGTGCATGTGGTATGCATGTTTGCATGCATGCATGCGCATGAATGTGTGCATGCGGCTGCATTATGTGCGTGCGTACGTGTGCACGCATGCGTGTTTGGCGTGTGCGCAAGCGTATTTGCCTGATGCACGTGTGTGTGTGTGTGTGTGTGTGTGTGTGTGTGTGCGCGCGCGCGCGTAAATGCATGTGTGTGCTTTCTGGGGACACGTTCGGGATCAGCAGGGCATGTGACAGCTGTGCCAGGCTTCAGGGTTGCCTCACCCCTCAGACACCGCATGCTGATGGCTCCCAGCCGCCACCCGTTTCGCCAACCCCCCCCCCCCCCAGCAACTCATCTGCACCTCCCCCAACTTTCCCAGGCCGCATGGTGGCCAGCAGTCCCGTGTCTTTATCTCGTCTCTAAAAAGATGGATTTGGGACCCTAGGGTTGCTCAAGGCAGGGGTGACTCAAAGGGAAATCCAGAAATAGACAAACCAAGGGCTCTGAAACCCTGGCACCAACCAGACGGTGTCACAATGCGCTTTTTCCGGGGTGGTGGGGGAGGGGGCTGTCACTCTGAAGGACACTAGCCAGTGTGTACTGGTGGGGAGCTGGCGGTGGGTCGTCACCCTGCTGAGGAGTCTTCTGAAAGATAATTAACAGTAGGGGCTACAAAGAGAGTCCCGCAGACACGCTGCTTTTCTTCCTCTGTGGCAGAACTGGGTTCAAATCCCAGCATCAAACAGGGTCCCCCGAGCCCTGCCAGGGTGACCCCTGAGCACTGCTGTGGGTGGGCCAAAGAGCTAGTAATAAACAGCAAGGTCCAGAGACAGAGAGTACAGCAGGTAAGGGACTTTTTGCATGTGCAGCTGACTTAGGTTCAATCCTGACACCACAAAGGGTCCCCTAGTCCCGTCCAGGAGTGATTCTCTGAGCCAGAGCCAGGAGTAAGTGACCCCTGAGCACTGCCAGGTGTGGCCCCAAAAGTAAAATAATAATAATAACAATGAAGAGGAAGGGCTGGAGAAACATTACAGCAGGCAGGATGCTTTCCTTGTATGCAGGTGACCTGGGAGCGATCCCTGGCACCACATAGAGAGCCCCAAGCCCCGCTGGGAGTGATCCCTAAGCACTGAAACAGGAGTAAGTGATCCTTGAGCACTTCCAGCTGTGGCCCTCGAAACCAAGCAAAGCACTAATAAACAGTCACACCACATGCACGATTCGTGCCCTTCCAGCATGAGAAAATGATAGCGGCAGACTCAGCGGTGGAAGGGAATGGGAGGGCGGGGAGGGCGGGGAGGGCAGTGGTCAGCGATAGGGCTGCAGCCTAATCCTGCAAAGGAGGGGTGGAGCCAGGTGTCTCGAATCCCCCCACCTCGGACGTTTGGACCCGGAATCCGAGTCTGGAGCACAATGACACAGGACTGCCACCGTGCCCTGGTCCAACCCGGATTCTGAAAATAGTGACAAGGGGATCCATCATCCCCAGTGACAAACTCTGTTGACAAGTTCCAGCTGCCAAGGAGGAGCCATGGTCCCACGCATGACGGAGGGGGGAAGGCCTGGCTCCCTGCAACAAGGCTGACCGGGAGGACAGCTGGCTGCAGAGGGAAGCTCTCCCCCCCACCCCCCTTCCACACACACACACACACACACACACACACACACACACACACACACACACACTGGCACTGGCCTTAGTGAGCAAAGCTGCTGTGAGGCCAGAGAGACAGGACAGGGCTTAAGGGATTTGCCCTGCATCGCCACCCACCCTGGTTCAGTCTCCAGCGCCCACAGGGGCCCCTGAGCACTGCCAGGAGCGAGCATTGGGCACAGCCAGTGTGGTCCCCAACTCCCTCCTGCCCCCAATAAAATATATCTGGCATGGGGCTCAGGCCCTGTTTCCACAACACCCTCCTCAGCCCCTCCACACACACATGCAAGACACACACACACACACACACACACACACACACACACACACACACAGCACCGCCTCCAATGCCCACCACCAGCCAAACACCATCACACAGGCTCAGGATGGAAGCTGCGCCTAGAATGCTCTAGAAAAAGGCATTGTTAAGAACCATCCAGAGGGGCCAGAGTGCTAGGACAGCAGGGAGGGTGCTTGCCTTACAGGCGGGCCAGTTGGGTTCCATCCCCGGCGTCCCCTCTGGTCCCCCAAGCTGGCCAGGAGTGATGCCTGAGTGCAGAGCCAGGAGTCAGCCCTGAGCACCACCAGGTGTGATCCCCGTCTCCGAAAAAAATAGAACTGCCAGGAAAGGAAGTGCCCAGGCAAAGGCCAGCTCTGTAGGCAGGTGCAACACATCTGACATGCTGATCTCGGAGGGGCTAACCACTGAACTCTGTTATTATTATTTTTAATACTATTTGAGGCACTGTGGTTAGCCATCCTGTTACTGACAGGGTTTCATGCCACCCAGCTTGCAACCTTCTACCCTGTAGCAGAGGGTCCGCTTTCCTCCATCCAGGGCCCGTGCCGCTCGCCCTCCCCACCCCTCCAGTCCCAGCCCCTACCCTTGGGAAGCTTGTGCCTCTGGCCCTCGGCTCCCCACTCACTACGCTTCTCCGTACCCCGCACAGGAGTGATCACTACGCGTCCGTGCCCCCCTCCTGGCTGGTTCACTCAGCATGACGCTCTCTGCTTCCATCCACAGAGCGACAAATCGTATGATTTCCCCTTTTCATTGTTTGGTTTTCGGGACACACACCTGGCAATGCTCAGGGGTTTCTCCTGGCTCTGCACTCAAGGAACTACTCCTGGCGGTCCCTAGGGTGACCCTAAGGGATGGCGGGGATCGGACCTGGGTCAGGGTCACATGCCAGGCAAACTCCCTCCCCGCTGTGCTATGGCTCCAGCCCTGATTTTGCTTTATATTTCTTTTTTTTTTGGCTTTTTGGGTCATACCCTGCAATGGACAGGAGTTACTCCTGGCTTTGCACTCAAGAATTACTCCTGGCAGTGTTCAGGGGACCATATGACATGCTGGGAATCGAACCTGGGTCGGCCATGTGCAAGGCAAATTCCCTACCTGCTGTACTATCATTCCAGCCCTGCCTTTTTTTTTTTCTTGCAGCCCTTTTCCAATGCGTCTCTAGGCCAGTCGCTTACCCAGTCCCCTGTTTGGGGAAACCCGGCTTGTTTCCTGACTTTGGCCGTTGGGCACAGAATGGCAGCGAATGTGGGGGCATAAGCATCTTTTCGGAATGAGATGCGATGCAATGAGACGCGGTGCTTCCCACCACCTTTCCCCGGCTGCTCTGCAGGGAAATTGCAGGTTCTGAACAGCTGCGGCTGCTCTCCTGGGCCCAGGCAGCGGCTGGCATCTCCACCCCGACACCCTGGTTTCTAGCCCAAGCCTTGGCAGATACCCACGGCACTGTACCGGGCTGGAACGCCTGTCTGCCTGGATCCCCGTGTCCTCTGCTGCAAAATGACCGGACAAAGACCTTCAATTCCACAGCTCCGGCTGCAGGGGACCCAGAGGGATGCATCCTGCAGGACTGGGGGAGATCGGCCAGCAGGGCAGAGAGGCGCTGGCTGGCTCCGCTTATGTAAACGGGACAGAGGAATTAGCATGTGAGAGCCATCTTAATAACTATGCTAATGGAGCGTTCTAAAAAAATGTTTCACCTGAATACTAAAAATAGGCTTCCGGGTAATCATCATTAAAAAAAAAAAAAGAAAGAAAAAAAGAAAAAAATTCATAAATAGCTGGTTGACGTTCCCAGGGGAACTACTGGAAACTGTGTCGTTCCAGGAATCACTGGGAACCCAGAAGCGGGAAAGGTAACTGAGAGCATGGCTGGCGTGGGGCTGGATGCTACCCCAGCCCGATTCACATGCCAGGCTGCCACCCTCTCCTACCCCGAGCCCACTCCTCAAGCCCACTCTGCATAACTGGCTCGTCTGCGGGCCCCTAGTTCAGACAGGGGTATCGGGGCATGGGGACCAGACCCTGAGGCATCAGACTGGAGAAACAGCGTGGCAGCCAGCATGCAGGGCGAGGTAGAGAGCCTGTCACTTGGTGCTCACGCGCCCCGCTGCCAGTGGCCTGGGCAGCCGAGGGCCTTCTGTGACAGGTTCTCCAATGTCCCCTGGTTCCAGTGGATTAAGCCCATCCAAATATCCGGCCCTCACCACACACACAGGCCCGGTATCCTGCTGGGAACGAGGCTCACATTTTCCAGGGCGTGAGTGTTCTCTCTTGCTTGACAGCAGCGCCCAGGGACACTGGGCCCCATGCTCTGTGTGGACAGGAGCCTTTCCCACGACCAGGGCCCTCCGTCCTTCCGTCCTCACCTTCTGCAGGAAGGGCCCCCTGGGGGCTTGCACCTGCCAACATCAACACTCACCCCCACGCCCACTTCCCCGAAGGCGGCACCCAATTGCCTTCCTGGAAGTCCTTCAGGAGAAGGGGGAGGGCAGGGCGGTGGTTCAGATATACAGTGGGTGCCTCAGGCTTCTGTGGGGGTATGTGGGGTGAGGGTGCGGGCGGGGGTTCCCTCTATGAAGGGGATTCTGGCCTGTGATTTAAAATAATAATAATAATAATAATAATAAATAAAATTAACATTATGAATTAAAAAAAAGTAATGTGGAGTTCATGCCCAATTCAATCAGCTTAATCAATGACTGAATAAACAGCAGTACTCCTACATTAAAAAAAAAAAAAGAATTGCAGCCTCTCCACGGACAGACACACAAGGCAACAACACACAGCCAAAGGTCACGCGTCAGAGAAAGGAGCCACACAAATGAGAGGCATTGGTGGTGAGAGGACAGGGGGTCGGGGCCCTCCGGGGAGGGGAATGGGCACACACGGGCTAGAAGTGAGTGTGTGGGAAACGCTTGGTGGCAGTTCGGGAAATCACAGGACGGCAGGTGGCGGATCAGCCGACGAGGTGGATAGGGATGGACAGCCAGCCAGCCAGCCAGCGTGGGGTGGGCGAGCCGGCAAGAGGCCAGGGTTTAGGACTCCTTAGGCCAACTCAGTGCTCCAGCCTTGGGGAGCAACCTGGACTTTCACAGGAATGTAAAAGGGGGCGGAGGCGCGTGCAGATAGTACAGCAGGGGGGGCTTGCCTTGTACACTGCAGACCCTGGTGATGTAGGCAGGTAGATTAGGGATGCCCGCGCCCCCCCCCCCCCAACACACACACACACACACACACCACACACCATGGCAGGTAGATTAGGGATGTCCACCCTCACCCCAACACACACACACACACACACACACACACACACACACACACACACACCATGGCAATGAAATTCCTGGGAAGTCATAAAGTCCTAAGGCTGACCTACCCACCTTGTGGCTACAGACAGCAAGACCTGATAAGGCCTTCTCTGCACTGAAGGAGACTGGAGCCCTCCCTCCAGAAAGGGGCCTGAAGGAAATTCCTCAAGAACCCTGATTCCTTCCTTTAATCTGATGACCTCGGCTAGCCCAGATCCCAGAAGGCTGGACCCTCCCTCCGAGGGGAGATACAGCAGGAACAGAGGTCTAGAGTTTCAAAGAAGACCACTCCCAACTCTACCCACCTTGGAAATCTACCCACCTTGGAAACAGCCTAGACAGAAAGCCCTGTGGCGGGGGGTGGGGGTGGCGGGGGGAAGCAGCTTGGAAAACCCTAGAAAAGCCACCTTGGGCAAAGGGAGGGCGCATATGCTACCTGAGCCCACGTGTCGCCTGTGCCCACGTGGCCAAGCACACGCGGTGCCCGCATTTCCCGCCTTGAGACGTGGGCTTTCCTGTCCGATGCTGGAGTGTGCAGGGCCCTCTCGCCTTTGGAGAAGCCCCTGTTCTCTCTTGAGCGTGTTGTTCTCTTTCACTTTCTCTCCCTCCTTCTTCCCCTTACTAAAACTTCCGATAAAATCTGTTTTACACAATATGGACGATTCTCAAAAAATTAGAAATTGAACTCCCATTTGACCCAGCAATACCACTCCTGGGAATATATCCCAGAGAGGCAAAAAAGTTTAGCTGAAGTGACATCTGCACTTGTTTGTTCATTGCAGCACTCTTTACAATAGCCAGAATCTGGAAAAAACTTGAGTGCCCGAGAACAGATGACTGGTTAAAGAAACTTTGGTACATCTACACAATGTAGTACTATGCAGCTGTTAGAAAAGATTAAGTCATGAAATTTACATACAAGTGGTACAACATGGAAAGTATCATGCTAAGCGAAATGAGTCAGAAAGAGAGGGACAGACATAGAAAGATTGCATTCATCTGGGGAACATAAAGTAACAAAATAGGAGACTAACACCCAAGAATAGCGAAGATAAGTACCAGGAGGTTCATTCCATGGCTCAAAGGCCAGCTGCACATGCTAGGGGAAAAGGCAGCTCAGATAGAGAAGGGAGTACCAAGTAAAGGGTGGTGGGAAGATCCGCCCAGGATGGGAGATGCATGCTGAAAGTAGTCTATAGACAGAACATGATTGCCACCCAATGTCTCTTCTGCAGACCACAGCACCCAAAAGGAGAGATAGAACAAAGGGGAGTGTCCTGCCACAGAGGCAGGGTGGGATGGGGGATGGGGGGTGGGAGGGATACTGGGATTGGTGGAGGTGGAGAATGGGCACTGGTGGTGGGATCACTGTATAACTGAAACCCAAGCACAAAAATTTGTAAGTCTACAATTGTACCTCATGGTGTTTCACTAATAACAATTAAAAAAAAAATCTGTTTTACTTTACCGCTCGTCTACTCCTGAAATTCTTTTCTGAGAGGCGAGACAAGAACCTGGTAACCCTGGGTAAGGCTTAGGACAGACTGACTCTCCTTTCCTGCCAAGAGCAATTCCTCGTCCCAACCTAAGTCCGTGGCTCCCAGAGAAATCGGGTGGCAGGGATCAACTCCCCTGCCAATAAGGACCAAGCGGACTTCAGGTGTGGCCTGGCGACCACATGGTAGTACTCCACCCCCCCACCCCCGCACCCCCGCCTCACACAAACCACCCTTGGGGGCCCACTCACATCACTGGTTCTATCCCTGGCACCCTATAAGGTCCCCGCAGCCCACCAGGAGTGATTCCTGATTGCAGAGCCAGGAGAATAAGCCCTGAGCACAGATAGGTGTGTCCCTCGCCCCCCAGCGAAAAATACATTAAAAAAAAAAAAAAGCGAAGTGAGAAGTGGGAAGCATCCTGGCCATTCCCTGCTTATACACCCAGAACTGACAATAGAGAATAAGAAAAATTGGGGAGACAGCTCAGAGAACTGGACACAGGTTGGGCACACAGAACCCCCGGACTCCATCCTTAGCAAGAAATGGACTCCATCCTCAACACTCCCACCCACACCACCACGAGCTCCAACCCCGAGCACTGCCGGAATCCCCGATCCCCCAACATCCAGAATCCCCAAACAACAAACAGAACCTGAAGGGAGGGGAGGAGTTTATGCCAAAGACGAGCATCCGTTTACTGGAAAAGGTCTTTACGGAAAGGAACACGGCCGTCCAGTCTGGACGGAAGAAAACAGGACTGGAGCACGGAAGCTCTTTTGCAACCACCGAATAATCCCGACAGCTAATGTAATAATTTGAAACGTACCAGAAGAAAATTGGGTTGAGGGGACAACAAAAGGAAACAAATAATATGTTAAAAGTCAGAACTACATGGACAGTGATTTCCCAAAGACTGGGAAGGATGATGCATCTATTTAGGAAGTGCAGAGAGGGCCTGGGGCGGGGGGTGGGGGGCAAATGGAAAAAATGAGTGGTGAAATAAAGAAAGAAAAAAGAGAGGGGGAGAAAGAGAGAGAGGGAGAGAGAGAGACAGAGAAGGAGGGAGGGAGAGAGAGAGGGAGAGAGAAATGTTCAGGAAAGCTGTTCTGATCATCCTCAAAGCTGAGCTGTGTGGAAATCATGACCCATGTAAATAAAAGCTCTGGTCTCCGGGCTCTCGGCCTTTCCTCCAGCACCAGGAAATCCTCCAGGCAAGTGGTTACTTTAAAACTTTTATTTTTAGTACAAAAGCAAATAATCCCCAAAGTGCATCTGTCGGCAGTGCTTGGCCTGAGCCTGGGCTGGTCCGGAGGTTCTGTGACTGCCAGCCTGATGCCCCCTATGTGAACAAAAGCCCTTTTGCAAAACCAGCCTTCTTCCAAACCTTTCAGAAGGAAAAATTAAAAAAAAAAAAAAAAGATAGTGGCAACTTTGCTTTAGCTGCATGGAGTGACCAAAAGCAGGATGGTAAGAGCCGGTGTTTCCTGGGAGCGTGGCCTCTCTCTGTATTTCTTGACTTAAACTGTCGGTGGGCAGAGGAGGGCCAGGGTCTGGCGCACTGGGTCCAGGCAGAGTCCTGAGGGCCATAAGCGCCACCACCTCCTCCCTGCACCCCCCCCAGCCCGGGCCCCTCCAAAGCAAGGTCCGGTAACTGACCTCCGGCTGCCACCAGCGGCCATCCCTTCCCTCCGGAAATGTGCGTTAGGAGAAAAGTCTCAGAGTGGAACAAGGCCCCCACCATCCCCTCCCACAGCTGCAGGACGTAGCTGGGCTGGTGCGAGGGCTGCCCGCACAGAACTCTGTGCCCGCCTCCCTACCTGGGGGGTCCTGGTCTCCTGGCTCCTTAACTCCGGGGTCCTGAACTCTGAGCTCCCTAATTTGGGGGTTGTGGTCTTCCGGCTCCCTAACTCAGGGTCCTCGTCTTCCAGCTTCCTAACTCAAGGGTCCTGGCTTCCCACTTCCCTAATTCGGGGGTCCCAGTCTACCTGCTTCCTAACTCGGGGGTCCTGGTTTCCTGGCTCAGCAAGCATGAGAAGCTGCCGGCAGTGGGGAGACGGTGGGTGCCAGGAAGCACACGTGCCCCCCGAGCTCCCTAACATGGCCCTGGCCGGGACCTGCCCGAGTCCCCTGCAGTGTGTGGTGGGGGGGGACCCCCATGCTGCGTTAAGGGTGAGGGGGCCTGGAGGCCTGCAGGGGAAGCTTCCCACCTGTGCAGTGACAGGCAACCCTTCGGGTCCTTAGCACCTGTGGTCTGACACTCGCCCTGGGAGCTGGCAGGGCAGCGGGCATCTTCTTGCTCATCTTCTCCTTCCCTCCTCCCCCTTTTCTCTTTCCTTCTCTGTCCTCCTCCTCCCTCAGCTCTGGGGCCAAGGGTGGTCTCAGCACCCCCACCCCCCACCCCCGCTCCTGCTCAGGCGTTCCATTTCCTCACCCCCATCTTCCTCTGCACCACTGGAAAGTGAGCTCACTATCTGTCTGTCCATCTGTCTTCTCCTGTCTTGCATCAGAAGGGGAAGTCACGGGGTAACGGGGGTCAGGACCTGGCTGACGCCAGTGACAAGGGACAGAGGCATAGCCATCCACCCAAAGCACAGGACCAGCCATGCTGCACATGGGGGGGGGGGGGGGGGGGCTCTGCTCAGGAGCTGACCCGACTCTGTGCTCCGAGCTGGCTCTGGCCCAGGCTCAGGGAAGGGCACGTGGTGCCAGGGCTGCAATGACGAAGGTGGCCTCGGCCCCTGGACTGTCCCACTCGCCCCCAGGCGCTTGTACTCAGCGTGGTGACTGGGGTACCGGGGTCTACAAGGTTCAGATGCTTCATGCATCCGTCTCTCCAGCACCCACCACCAGCATCCCAAGGGCCACCAGGGTGCCCCTCCTGGCCCCAGCTTCAGTTCTGACGTCTTTGACCAATTGCTGCTCTCTTACTTATGTTTATTTTCTATCTCACATATGGGAGATCTTGAACTCTCTCTCATTCCCTCTTCTTCCTGCCCTCCCTCCCCCCCTCCCAGTCTCTCTGTCTGTCTTTCTGTCTCTCTCTCTCTCTCTCTCTCTCTCCATTGTGGGGATGATGACACCTACGCACATATAGATAAATGGCGCTAATCACAGATGTCCTTTTAATCAAAGTAGTCAAATTTCCCTACCAGACGCAAATCAACTCATTTTATTTGTTTAGTCGTTTATTGCGAGGCTAGAACCTAGGGCCGCGTGCGTGCCAGGGGACATGCCTTGCCCTTGAGTTACCTCCCAGTCCTAAATCAAGTTGTTAAAACTAGACAAGGAATTACATACAAAGATTTTTTTTTCCTCCCAATGACTTTATAATTCACCATTGAAAACAATTTAATTTGGCAAATTACCATGGCCAGCTGTTGTCTGCATGCTTGTCAAAGTTCTCCTCTCGTGACGGCTCACATAGCAGGGGACACAAAAAGGCAGAGAAAGAACCACTTCGCAGGGTGGATGAAGGGCCCTGTGTGTCCCCAGGGAACCACGGCACCGGGCCCGGTGCAAGGGTAGCAGGCAGGAAATGAGCAGAACCGCCCTGTGCCTGGCCTCCCTGAGGGGGTCACCAGTGGTGTGCTGAGGCAGGTTCAGGAGGTCTTCAGGTAAGAGAGGACCCTGGCCCAAAACCCTCTTCAACTAGCTCTCTCCAGACAGGAGGGGGGGCTGGATTTTCCCTCTGGGTCCAGCACTCATGGCATCTGTGTGGCAGACAGAAGGACATGCAGGGCCCAGTGAGAGGGGGCCCGCATGGTTCCCAACCCACCAGCCCAGTCTGGGACTCAGCTCGCCAAGCAGGGATGATCCCAGGGTGTGCTGTGACCCCATCGCCTCAATTTACACTCTGGGCCAGGTGGGGAAAGTCACTTTCTTTCTTTTTTTAAGCTTTTTTTTTGGGGGGGGGTCACACCCAGTGATGCTCAGGGGTTCCTCCCGGCTCTGCACTCAGGAATCACTCCTGGAGGTGCTCAGGGGACCCTATGGGATGCTGGGGAATCGAACCAAGCAGGGACGATTCCTGTACTGTACTATCAGGTCACTGTACTAGCGCTCTGTTCCCAGGGGAGAGTCACTTTTCAAAGAACTAAGGACTGGAGCGATAGCTCGTCGGGGAGGGTGATTGCCCTCGCTGGTTTGATCCCCAGCATCCCCTAGGGTCCCACCTGAGCACTGCTGGGAGTGATTCCTGAGTGCAGAGTCAGGAGGAACCCCTGAGTACTGCCAGGTGTGAAACCCCCTTCAAAAGAGAGAGACAGACAGAAGGGGCTGAGGTGATAGCACAGCAAGTAGGGTGTTTGCCTTGCATGGGGCTGACCCGGGTTCGATTCCCAGCATCCCATAGGGTGCTCTGAGCACCGCCAGGAGTAATTCCTGAGTGCAGAGCCAGGAGTAAACACTGTGCATTGCTGGGTATGACCCTCCCCCCGAAAGAGAGAGAGAAGGAGAGAAAGAGAGAGAGAGAGAAAGAGAGAGAGAGACAGACAGACAGACAGACAGACAGAGACAGAGAGATAACTATACACAGCCACGACCCTCTCAGCGGCCCCCGCCTGATGGCTGTGGTTACAGTAACAGAGTGCAAAGCAGTGGGAGGGCCTGGCTCCTCATTCCGGGCAAAGGGCAGCTGGACATCCTGTGTGCAGGACAGGATGACTGGTGGGGGTCCGAGGCTCCGGTTGGTGGCAGGATCTTGCTCGGCGTCAGCGGAAAGATTCTCTTGGCTGGCCTCTCATTCCGGGACGAGAGGTTCCCCACTTCCTCTTTGCCTGGGCTCTTCCCCACGGCGCTGGCCTGGTCATGGCAGCGGGGGCGGAGGGGTGCAAGAGAACCTCAGTCACAAGCAGGGACCGAGTTGGGGTGCTGGTGAATCTCCCCGCTGACCGCTGCTGACGGACATGTTCCTCCACCAACGTGACTGGCGCCACTTGCCTGGACATTAGATCCGGGTGGCTCTCCCCGCAACAGACCCTGTCTCTGTGGCCTCAGCCAGGTCTTCCTGGACTCAGGTCCAGCCGCCCTCAACCATTTGGCTCCTCCTTGGGTCCCCTTCAAGACCTTGGGTCTTCGGGGTGAGTGGACACACTTCAGCTCCCACTGCGAGACCACGCAGGGACAGGAGCTAGATGGCCGCAGTCTCGCTACAGCTCCGCTGACCTGGCCATGCTCCTTCCGGGCTGTTCTCTCCTGCCGCCTCCAGTCCTTCTCCCAGGGGACAGCTCCTCCCCTCCACCATCTCGGTCCCCTGGTGCTGTTCCTTTCTGCCTATAGGGAGACAGCGGTCACTCTGTGCTGCGTGAAGACACATGACAGGAACTACAAGGAGGCTCGAAGGATCAGCGCGAGAGGCCCGCGAGAGCTGGCACAGGAGTGAGGCTACTCGCCTCGACGTGCCTGACCCCCATTTCCATCCCCAGCACGTCACAGGGTTTCCTGAGCACCATCAGGAGTGATCCCTGAGCGCAGAGGTAGGAGCAATCCCTGGGTGCTGCTGGGTGTCACACCCCCCCCCCCCCGACCCCACAACTAATACAAATAAGGTTGGACAGTTAAGAAAAAAAAGAAGCATATTAATCAATCACTAGGATCCCAAAATAAATCATAAATCAAGGACCGATGTAGGCACGCTGATCAAAAGATATACAAATCTGAAACCTATCTATACATACAGAGGGAGAAAAGAGATTCGGACCCGAGACCCGCAGAAGGATAGAACTCACCCCAGACAGACACTCACGAATCCACACCCCGGGCAGACACATCTATAGAGCTTCCAGGAGGAAGATGTTTGGTGCAGGGGGCCACATCCAGGGGTGCTCGGGGCTTACTCCTGGCTCTGGCCTTGGGGATCACTCCTGGTGGGGCCAGGAAACCAAATGGGGTTCTGGGAATCAAACCCAGGTTGGTTGCATGCAAGGCAAATGCTCTACCTGCTGTCCTATCACTTTAGCCCCTGAATGTTTTAAGAAGGGGGAAAGAATCACCAGCCACCTATAGGGGTGTGAGGCAGACTGCTCTCGGCTCTCACTCAAAGACCCGGAGCTCTCTCTAAAGTGCAGAGGGAAAACCAGTGGACAGAACTTACACACACACACACACACACACACACACACACACTCACACACACATTTGCACACACTACACACTCACACATAGACACACAGGCACACACACAGACTCTCAAAAACACTCATACACATATGCACACACTCACACATAGGCATATATACTCATACGCGCACAAACACATGCTCACGCACACACACACATGCACACACACATATACGCACATATACTACACAAGCGCAAACATACACTCACACTCACGCACACACACACTCATACACACATGCATGCACACGCACTACACACAGACACACACACGCACACACTCACATACAAATACACACACACACGAACATACAAACATACACACTCACACACATGGCGACCAAAACAGCAATGACACATCTGGTGATTCGCCCGTCATCTCAGGTACTTGCGTATGAGCAACCAGACCATTTCCTTCTCATCCTCTTTTGCGGGCCGGGGAAATTTCACTCTGAGCAGAATGAAGGCACAGAGCCCAAGGAGAGAGACATGGGCCTTGGACCCGCGAAAGGGTGACGGGAAGTCCCCAGGGGCAGTAGCCAGCCTCAGGTCGGCCACTACCAAGCTTGGGGCTGAGAGACAAGAACCAAGACGATGCAAAAGCTCTGGCCCGTGGTGATGCAAGGGACCCTCCAGGGCAGACACGGAGGCTCTGGGGGAACTACACGGGACATTCCGGAAGGTCCAGCTCTACACAGGAAGGGAGGCTGGGGAGATGCTCTGAAAAGGGCAGGACAGCACCCCACACACAGCTCTCTGCTGTGTCTGCAGAAATGCCTGCGGGTCTGGATTCCACTGGTCACCAGGAAGGGGCCCTCGGGGAACTGATGTTCCTACAGAGCGATTGTGATGAAGTCAGAGAGAGGCCCTGGTGGTGGTGGTGGTGGGGGGGGGGGACCCAGGAGTCCCCGCCTGGGCAATCACAGCCCTGAGGTGGGGGGAGAGAGGAAGAGGCAGACTTACAGAGCCTTTCATTCGGAACTCAGGACCCCAACACAGGTGGGGAGGGGCTACAGGTTGGCAGGTTGGGGCTGCCTGGGCCAGCTGACCAAGACTGGGATCTGCTCAGAATCCTGACAGAAAAGGTTGGTCCAACAATTACAAAATGCCTGCACCAAGGGAGATCCAGAGATGACGGAGTCCCCAGCCCAAAGGTCTCGCCATCTCAGACCTGCCCTGATCTGCCACCCTGCAGGAGGCCAGGCGGGGAGGAGGCTTCTGTCCCAGTCCCCGGGGTCAGGGCCTGCTGACTCCCACCAACCACCAAGGTATGGAACTTTCCACCCCTTTTTCGGAGGGCGACAAGAAACAGTTCCCAGTACATTTGGAGGCACCTCCACACACACAGCCCGCCCTCGCCCTCGCCCGTGAAGCTTCCCCTCAGAAGACGCAGACCGCGAGGTGGGGGGGAGATAATGCCTGTTATCCAGTCATCCCGTTATCCTGAAGCGCCCAAGCGTCTCCTTGGGGCCTGACTGCATCACATGACTTCAGGTGAGAGTATGATGAGAAAGGACGTCTTTCGGGTGTCCTCAAGAATGGGGTTTCCAGTCCCGTTTCTCTTAGTGTTTCTACCAAATCTGAGAAAAGAGACTTCACCGAAGCTTAAAATAAATAAATAATTAAAAAGTGAAATTGTACTTGGTAGGAAGGCAAGCTCGTGACCACAGTTCTGTCCCGTAAGTCCTCCAAGGAGGCTTCCTGCAAAAGGCGCCCTCCAAGCCTCCCTCCCACCGCCTGCTCCCAGGGTGCTGACTGCAGCGGAAACTTACCTGCCCGGGGAAATCTAATCCTGTTGATACTCACACCCATTAGGGTTTTCACCAGATTGCTGGGCGAGTCTGGGTGGCGTAATTACGGATGGGCAGGGGTGGCGGAGGGCACCAGGGCCAGGGAGGGAAGGGCCAGGCGGGCTCCGATGCGGCTCTGCGCTCTGCAGCGTGGGTTTAGCTGCGCCTCCCAAAATGATGGCTTCCTCCAACCACTGCCGAGGCAGGTCCCTGCACGCCCAGTGACGCAGCCTTTGACAACCCCGAGCATCTATCATCCGAGCCAGACTCTCAAAGAGCATCATGAAGCCAAAAGGCAAAATCAAATGTGGCGTGGGTGGGAATGGGGGGTGGGGGTGGGGGCTGCCCTGGTGTCCCTCCCCAGCACCCAAACACGGGGGAGGTGACAGCAAGTAAGAACCAAGACCACGGGGCCTCTGGGGACATGCTCCCCTCTCCAGGGGACAGGGACCACTGGGTGGGTCCGTGTCAGCAACTTGCGATCCAAGTAATTTTTTTTCCTGCCTTTTGGGTGATTCATAGGGCTTATTCCTGGCTCATGCACTCAGGAATTACTCCTGGAGGTGCTCAGGAGACCATATGGGATGCTGGGGATTGAACCCGGGTCAGCCGCGTGCAAGGCAAATGCCCTACCCGCTGGACTATTGCTCCAGCCCCTCAAGTAATTTTTAAGTATTCCTGGCACTTTCTCTGTTTCTTGGAAAATTAGTAACAGAATATCAAAAAAAAACACACAAACAACCCTAAATACTTTCCGGGGGGGGGTGGTCTTTAGGTCACACCCAGCAATGCTTAGGACTTACTCCTGGCCTGTGCTCAAGAGTAACTCCTGGCAATGCTGAGTGGGGGTGGGTGGGGTGGTGTGATTTGGGGGCACAAGCAGGGATGGGCATCAAACCAAGGTAAATGCCTTAACTCCTGCACTCTCTCTCTGGTCCCCAGAGCTAAGCACTTACTAAAGAGTCTTCAAGGACCTACCTGGGGCTGCAGCAGAGAGTGGGAGAGTCTCAGCACAAAGCCTCAGGTGCACGCACCATCTGTGGCCGGTGGTCTCTACTCCCACCCCCACGGGACTGTGTGGACGCCACAATGCCCCTGGCTCGCACGGCCTCCAGAGGGTGCCTGCTGCCCACCCTACAGGCCCTGCACCTGCCAAACTCCTACCGTGTCCAGGAAATAACGTCCCTGAAGGCAGATCCCTGCATCCTGCCGATCCCATTTGCCTGACGACAGACCTTCACGTGCAACTCAGACGAATTCCTGGGACACAACACTGAGGGTGGGAAGGCAGCCTCCGAAAGTTTCCAACAAGGAAAACCACCGTCTGTCTCCTGCTTTAGATAATGTATATACGGGATAGCCCATATAGGTCGCAGTATCTCTCTAGGTATCAACAAAACATGTAATGTGTATATACTGCAAACATGTGTATTTAAGTGTAAGGATGTGCATAGATGTTTGTGTGTGTGTGTGTGTGTGTGTGTGTGTGTGTGTGTGTGTATGGGTGTAGACAGATAGGTTGATATTATATTTTCTGCTTCTTTGGGGAACCTCATACAGAATCTGGGCAAAGACTGTCTAAGGCTTGACCATTTTCCTTTGTTGGCTACTTCCTGTTCTTCCCGGCTTCCTGTGTGAACACAACCAGCTCCTGACAGCCTCCCCACATGCCTGGCCCATGTCACTTGGTCCTTTGCCTTCCTCAAACATGGGTTTGAATGCCATCCCCTCAGAGAGACCTTGGGTGGGGTGGAAGAGGGGGCATACTTTAGGTGCATCCTGCTTTGCGTGGAACAGCAAACACAACCCCCAGTCAATGCCCTTTAAAACACAGCACCATCTCACCCATTTTTTTTTTCATGGAAAAATAGGTTATTTCCTTGAGGCTATGATGTTGCACTTTTTTTTTTTTTGCTTGAGTTCAGATTTCTTGCCAGAAGGATTCCACGGATATCAGTGGGGTGAATAAATAAATGTCTAAGGAACGGGCCTCACAGAAGCTAACACTGGCACCAGGAGCGAGGCGGGAGTGAGAATTCAGTGAAAGTACAATGGGGGAACCCGGGCTCAGCCCTCAGCACTGCAGGTAGTCTCCCAAGCACTGGCAGGAGCGACCCATGAACACAGAGCCAGGAATAAACCCTGCAAGCACAGCTCCCACAGAGGCACCAGCTGTATGTGGGGTCTGGGGGCTGAGCCAGCCGCCACTCTGCCTGCTGGCTGGGCCTGCAGCATGGGGAGGGTCCGGCCACATGTCAGAGAGCAGCACGGGGAATAAGGGGACAGGGGTCTGGCTGCAGATTCCAGACATGGACGATGGATAGACCAGGGCACAGGGACAAGACCAGGGCACCCCACACTGGAGGCGAGGAGACGGCGCAGACACGACCAAGATGTCATCATCTGGACCAGACATCGAGGGACAGGATGAGTGACATCACACAGAGGTCAAAGGCGCAGCTTGGACACCGGGGAGGGACCTGCCGGCACTTCAACCATATGATAAACCAAGTATGGAGCCTCTGAGTTTGATGCACAGGTCTTTCATACAATACCCAAGAACCCATGAGCTCAGGAATGACTCCACTTTGGGGTAGCAACAGGAGAAAAGGGTTTTCCCTAAAACGAAGGGTACATTACAGGGAGTGAACAGGCCACCTGTCACAGCCCTAATGGAACACAGAATCACATAAATATCACGCAGCAAACGGGAGTCCTCACGACCCACTGACAGTGCTCTTCTCCCTAAAACTCGCAAAGGAATCTCCCAAAATACTACTTAAAACAGTACGAGGCTTTAGTTTGGTTATAAAGATAATGCCCAGAAACAGCTACTTTCTTCATATGAATGTAAAAATAACTACACTGTAAAGAAAAAGAGAGAGACCTCATATTTTCATACATGTCTCCAGCTTACATGAAAATACCTACAGTGGAGAATCAAAAAATACAAAAGCTAAGGAGACAGGATCTGAAGACACAGTCAGCCCTGCCCACAGGACAAGGAGATGCTTCGCTGAGATTACAGGACGATGCCATTCAAGGGCAGAGTCTTGCCACGCAACTCCACGGACCTAAAGCAAGGGCATTCAAAATACGGAACGGCTCCGTGTTGCATTCTCATTTGCTGTAGAAGGCGAAGAGAGTCTGGATGTGACAGATGATTCTAAAGTTCACAGAGAAGAAAAACGCAAATAAAAAAGGTCAAGAAAAAAAAAAAACTCTGAAAAGGAGGATGGGGGGACAGAATCAGCCCCGTTAAGTGCTAATAAAGCCAGAATGTGAGGACACAGAACGCAACTGGTTCAGAAATGAGCCAAAGAGCCTCTGAATCACACAGTTGGCATTTAGGTGGCATTTCCCAACAGAGGAACTGCTTAGTTAGCATTGGAACCCCCAGATAACGAGACGAAAAAGAAAACAGAAAACCAGAAACCAAACTCCTTGTATCAAAGTGCCTAGTGAATGCAAGGTACGCTTCAAAAAAAAATTAAAATGTAAAAATGCTAGAAGAAAGCCTATCCTATATATGCCTCAGAAAGGACAGCCTCGGTTCAGGAGGAGCCCGGAAGTCGGGAAGGAAAATTTTCTATTTCAACTACAAATAAAACCAAAATGTCTGTGGCGTAAAGACATCATAGGGGCAAGCTGGAAGAAATATCTGCATCTAAGTGATGGGGAGAGAAAAATCTCTTAAAAATTCATAAGAGTGAACCAAAAAACCTTGCTACAAAGTGGCAAAAGATAGAAACAATCAATCCACAAGAGAAACAAAATCTGCTAACCAATAAACGTAAAAGATGGCTGATCTTGTTCCTGTGAAGGATCAGCAAATTAAAACAGATGGGTACCAGTTTTCCATCAAGGACACTGGAAAGGATCCCAAATGACACAAAATCCCCAGTATTGGCAAGAAGGTGGGGAGAGAGGCTCTCTGGGGGCGATGCTGGTGGCAATATAAACCAGTAGAAGCCGTTTGGAGAGTGAACTGGCCTTCCCTGTAAAGACAGGAAGCAACCCGACCCTGGGAATCAGGGACTCTGCTTGTAGCAAGTCTCATGTGCATTTATTTCCACTAGTCAACGAAGGGATGTGCATCTGGACGCTGCTCGCCTTGTTGTTCCAACAGCCAAACTCCTACAGACAACTGAAATCCCCACCCGGCGGAGTTACTGGTTAGATTGCATTCGTGTCTTATGACAAAACACGAGGCCATCAAGAGACACCCGAGGACGAGGGGGAAAGATGCCTATAGTATTTCCCAAACCAGGCGGCATGAGTATATGCTGCATGATTGGTACAGCTAAAAACAGCGCCGACGTGACTCTGCTTTTCTCATGGACACTGCAGAGATAAATGAGTCAGGGAGAGATGGCACGTCAACTCGGCAGAGAACGAGTCGAAGAGAGGAGAGGGTGCAGTGTTCTTCAGCAGATGCTTTGTTTTTAGGAGCTGATTTTTAACTTTTATTTTTAGGACCTGGCATATCGAATACTCTCGGTAGCTTGCCGGGCTCTCCGAGAGGGGCGGAGGAATCGAACTCGGGTCGGCCATGTTGGCTGCATGCAAGGCAGACGCCCTACCCGCTGTGCTATCACTCCAGCCCAATGCCAGACACAGTAACAACAAAGTCTCCAATGGAGACGTTACTGGGCCCGCTCGAGCAAATCGATGATCAACGGGAGGGCCTTTACTTTACTTACTTTTATTTTTAGGACCTGAATTTTTTTGTTATTTTATTTTTTAATTTTATGATTATTTTTATGATTAATTATTTTATCATTATTTTATTATTTATTGTCATTTTATTATATTATTTGTTTCATCCTTTTTATTTTTACTTTATTATTTTATCATTATTTTATTAATTATTGTTATTCACTTGTTATTATTTATTTTGTTATTATTGTTATTATTTCTTTTTATTATTATTAATTTTATTTTTATTTTTAGGACCTGATTATTCCTTGTTAAATGAATCACCCTTCAAACCCTGCAAGCAGGAGCCACAGGGAGCTATGCTCTTCAGACAGTGCTCCCCATGCGCGCCTTTGCAAACGGGAACCCTGGGGGTTTGTGCTCTTCAGACAGTGCTCCCGGGAGGCCATCGTCCTCGCAGCTGGCACGGTGCAGACCTCGTTCACGGGACAGCAGGCAACTCCTGGTGAGTGTCAGCTCGGGATGTCCGTGCTCCGTGGAGGGCGGGGTCAGGGGCTGACAGCGCTGGGCACGGCCCCCAGGCCCGGGGCACGGATGAAAGCCCACTGGGCTGGCCGGCGACTTGAGAGCTTCAGGCTCACCTGAGCAGGGGACGGCGGGGCGGGGTGTCCTGCGGCAGGTTAAGGTCAGGTTCCTTTAATTAAAAGCACAGCGGGGCCCTGGGCCCGGTTCCCAGGAAGGCCATCTTCCCTGGCATCTTTCCTGGCGCCCAGGGCAGCTTCCAGAGATAGGAAGATCCCAGGCCAACTGGGTCCTTTTAGGAAGAGACTTGGCAAGACCTTCCCTCGAGGGGCGAGGGGCTGGCGGGCACAGGGGCTGCACATCTAGCAGTGCCACTATCTGTATCGGCGAAGGCCTATTTGCCCCCCCCACCCAAAATGCACCCTAAGAACAACCCGGGGGGCGGGAGGAAGGGAAGGGAAGAGAGAAGAGAAGGGGGCTAGGGGGCAAACATGCCTGTTTCTTTTCTGTTTGTTTTAGAGCTACAAAACTTGGAACTTCTTATCCCTGTAATGATTAGACGCATTAGAGTTGATGGGGTTCTTATAGTCACCACCTAAGAGACAGACATATGAGGGGGAGCCGTAGGACCATACCTGTCTGTGCTCAGGCCTGACTCCTGGCTCAGTGCTCGGGGAGCACTCCTGATGGTGCTTGGAGGACCGTGCTAGGGTCGGCGGCATGCAAGAACCTTAAACTCTGTACTATCTCTTCTGTTATGTTTATATCATTTATATCTTATAAAAAATCTCCACTACCTCCACTACCCAGCCGCCACCACATTCCAGGACGCTTTCCGGACGCGGAACAATGAATAAATGAATAAAAAATGAATACATCTTTCTTTTTTAAAGTGTTTTACAAGGTGTGCCAGGTTCATTAAAATATCCTTTTAGGGACTAACACGCTGTGTGGAAATCACAGCTGTTTTGAAAGCACTTAGCAGTGGTGCCAGGCCATGTGGGTCTTACGGTAAGAGCCGTCTAGGCAGGGTTCCAGGCGTCCAGTCACACCTAGATCAGCTTGTGTCCTGCTGCGCGTGTGACACATCACTCAGCTCACTCCCAAGGCAAAGGCTTGGCCAGCTGCAAGAATACTTCCACTTCCGGAAACCCCTTCATGACTTCTAGAAAAATCCACTGTCCACTGTCCTCCCGTTGTTCATCGATTTGCTCGAGAGGGCACCAGTAAAGTCTCCATTGTGAGACTTGTTACTATGTTTGGCATACTGAATACACACGGGGAGCTTGCCAGGCTTTGCCGTGTCTATAAAAATATGGTTTAAAATGGAATGGACTCAAAGGAGCACACTTATCCTCCCCTCCTCTGCATGCCTGGCTGTGCTCAGGGCTTTCTCCCGGCTCTGCACTCAGGGGTCAAAACCTGCTGGGGACTGGGGAACCTGATGGAGTGCTGAGACGAGCCCAGCATCCCTACCTGTGACACTATCTCTCCAACCCCCAAACTTGCATGTTTTTAATGTGTGATGCCGCTGCCCAAATATCCTTCTGCTATCCTGTTCTGCAAATGAGGAGACCTAAGCACAGAGAAGTGATGCTACTTGCCCAGGATCACAGCAAAGAAAGGATCTGAATTCAGACTGACCCTCCTACACACTACTTTTCACACCAGGTGGAGGAGATGTCAGACCCCAAGAAGGATCCTCATGTACGCATGCACACACAAGCACGCACGCTCTCACGCTCTCTCTCTCTCTCTCTCTCTCTCTCTCTCTCTCTCTCTCCCCCCCCCTTCCCTCCCTTCCTCCCTCCCTCCTTCCCTCCAGACGGGGAGGAGTCGCCCCCTGGTGGCCAAGCGCTGGTGTCCCGGAGACCACAGGTGGCACTCCTTCCTTCCAGTTTGCCAGCCCTCATGCATCTCCCCTGCGTGGGTGGCATCCTTGTCACCTGCATGCTGGCTCGCTGAGGTGACAACATGCCTTTTCACAGAGACAGAACGGGCAGGGGGAGGATGACAAAGACCCGTGGGCGGGGCAGGGCCCCTGAGAAGGGGAGCCTAATCAGGCCCCCTCGGGAGGGGAGAGGCTGGGCCCCGGCACCCCCTGGGATCCTATGGGTGCTGCTGCCCAGTTCATCTCCCAGGGACCCTCCGAGAGACATGGGCCGTGCCAGCCTGAAGAAGGGGAAGGCGCCGGCTTTCCCTGAGACGACTGAGGCGGGGGAGGAGGAGGAAGAGCTAAATGAGAGGCCAACATGGGACATGGCATACACATGGTTAAAGGACCACGATATTGACAATGATAATGAAAGCGAGAGATCCTGTGATGGAGGGAGCCCCTTCCCTCACCCAAACCTCACAGGGAGAGGGATACTGCGAAAGGGTCCCTCGGGAGGAGAGGCCCTTCCTGAGGCAGTCCCTGCTCTCCTGGCAAGTCCTGTGGGCGCGGGCACTTGGACAGTGGGACGTGTTCCTCTCATGGAAGATTCCGGAACCAGAAACATCCCACAGAAGACCCGCTCCTCCGGCTCACCTTACTGAGACTTCTTTTTTTTTAAAAAATCATCTTTAACTGCATCCCTCTAAATTACAGTTACAAAGTTATTCATGATTGAGTTGCAGGCAAACAAAGTTTCACACCCAATCCCTTCACCAGTGCCCACTTCCCTTCACCGGTGTCTCCGGTTTCCCTCTTGCCTCCCACCCTGCGTCTATGGCAGACACTATTTTCTTTTGTTTGTCTGTTTGGTTTTTCATTTTGGTTCTGACCTTTGAGGCACTGTGGTTTGCCCTACCGCTGCTGGCCGGGTGTCATAAATGCCACTTTACCTCCTTTCGGAACCGAGTCCTGGTCCAGAGCGACCACTGTCCTCTGCCACTTGACCCATGAGGCTCTTTGGCTATTTTTACAAAATACATTTAATACAATATGGAAATAAACACAGAATCCCTTTGCCCACCCATGAGCTCCAAAAGGGAGGGGCAGGACCTGCCATTCACAAGGACTGTGACCCTAACCAAGTCTCTGAAGGATAGGAAGGGGACACTATCCTCTTTCTGCAACTGTGGAGGTCAGCTTGGGGCGGCTGGCTGATTCTCTGGGGGCCCTGGGGCTGGTCCTGGAACCAGCACAGTGCTCAGAGCACAGTGGCCCTTAATAAACATTTGCTGGATGAATACATAAATGTGAAGTGCCAGTGGACTGGAGAGACGCTAATCCAGCAGGAAGGGCATTTGCCCTGCCCACAGCCGACCAGAATTCCATCCCCAGCACCACATATGGCCCACCAGGAGGGAGAGAGATAGAGGGACAGAGACAGAGATCTCACACACACACCACACCACACAGCCTCTGGGATATAAACATCCCACACCCCACAGCCTCCAGCATACAAATGCCCCAGCTTTTCAGCCTGACAGCTAATCTCAAGACAGACCACAGCAAAGAACTGTCCCAGTTCTACAGCTCCTGGAGTGTGCAGCCACATACGCAGCCATGTGACACCCCCAAACACCCCAAACACGACAGTTCTGATAGCCCAGCAGGAGCACAGCCAGCTAGATGGGAAAGTAGTACAGACATGCATTAAACCTAATAAGCGAAAACAATAACACAGGAGGCTCAACTAGCAACACGTGGCTCAGTCAGTCCTCAGGCAAGGACTTTGTAATAAACACCATTGTGGTGGGATGGAACAACTCTCACACATTTTCTTTTGCTGTGCTTTGTTTTCTGTTTTTTTTTTTTTTTTTTGTAATCTCATTTACCAAGGGAACAGGTCTGGGGGTGGATGGGAAATCGGGGACAATGGTGGAGGGAAGGTCACACTAGTGGTGGGATTGGTGCTGGAACACTGAATGCCCAGAACAACTATATCACGAACAATCTTGTAAACCAAGGTCCTTTTTTTTTGCTTTTTGGATCACACTCAGCAATGCTCAGGGGTTACTCCTGGCTCTACACTGAGGAATTACTCCTGGCAGTGCTCGTGGGACCATATGGGATGCTGGGAATTGAACTCGGGTTGGCTGCATGCAAGGCAAATGCCCTACATGCTGTGCTATCGCTCCAGCCCCACTGAAATAAATTTTTTAAAATAATAATTTTTTAAAAATAGAAAAAAATACCCAAAAGAGTTTGTAAACGCAAAAGTGAAGTGCGGAGTCTCTGGTGGGGGGGTTGCGCAGCACTGCTGCCGGGAAGCCCCTCGCATAGGCTCACTTCCAGGGCACAGGACTGACTCCCACGGTGGCCCTCGGTCCTGAGACAAGGTGGGGAGCTGAGGGGAAGGTGCTCACGAAATCCATCCATGCCCACCACGTGCCCTCGCTGGCTGGCCCCGCTGGAAGCCAGCTGCCAGGTTCTGTGCATGCGTGAAGAACAGGACCAGGGAGAGCAGAGCGAGGCCTCCAGTTGAGAGAGAGCAGAGAGGAAGTGAGACACTCTCCTTTGGGAGAAGCTGCCCCCCAGCCCACTCTGGAGGGCTCCTCAGAGGAGGCGTTGGTCAGCAGAGCCCAGCTTCACGGCAGACAGCCATGCAGGCCACCAGTGAAGCCGCCCCTGATCCGTTACACACACACACACACACACACACACACACACTTACACATGCACACGTGCACATGCACACACACACACCTACACACACGCATGCACATGCACATACACATCTACAAACATGTGTGTATGCACATATGTACGCACGTGCAAACACACGTGCACATGTGTACACATGCATGTACATGATACACATATACATGCATGCACGCACACAAACGTGTGCACACATGCACGTTTATGCGTGCACACATGTGTGCACATGCACACGCACACATATAAGCACACACATACGCACACACACACACACACTCCATCCCCCTCATCGACATCCCCCATACCCTAACTGCTCATTGGCTGAGACCACCTCATCTGCACCAGCAGATAGCAGGGCAGCAGGAGCTCACACAGAAACTCCTGGGGACCAGCCTTTCATGGACCTGGTATGGTCTGAGGGCCCTGGGAAGCCTCCTCCCCATTTTCCTGGGAGGGGAAAGCCCAATACAGGCACAGGGGAAATCACACACGCAGTTGTGGAAGCACAGGAGCTGGGGAGGAAGGGCCAAGGCATCCTTCTCAGTGACTGACTTCAGCTCCTGCATCCCAGCATGCGGTAAGATCCTGGGATGCTGAGATAGATGGAGGCCGTGTGCACCGGGGACTCTGCCAGGACTGCAACCCACGCTGGACCTCGGCCTCAGCAGCTCCCTCCTGCTGGGCTCCTGAGGGAAGAGCCGCATGAACTCTTGGTCCACGGGAGAGCTCGAGTGACTCCCTGCAGATCCAAAGTCAAGTTCAGGGGAGACAAGTCTGGGAGGAGGGAGGGTGGGCTGGACAGGAAGCAGCTGCCTGGGCCGAGCGTGCCAAGGTCCAGGGGTAGAAACCTCTGTTCTGGGAGACCTCTGACTCTCCCCAACACTCTGGCACTGCCAGGTCAAATCCATGCAGAATGGAGACTCGCAGACAAGGGTTTGACTCTGGGTTTATTCATCTAGTTCTTTTTTGTTAACCATTTTCCATGTTGGCGTGGTTGGGCAGTGTTTGCCCGACTCCTGGTTCTGTGCTCAGGGATCACTCCTGGCGGCCCTCTGGGTAATGTCAGTGGTGCTGGGGACTGAACCCCAACTGACGGCAGGCCAGGCCTAGCTGGCAGTGCTCTCTCTCCGGTTTAGCTCCTGCTTTAGACTCAAGGAGACCCAGGCCCCTGGATGGACAGAAGCCCACCATCAACCACACAACCACCTCTGCAGGTACAGCAACGCTCCTGATTGGGCGAAACCCCCCTCTCTCTCAGACAATGGTTGTCCTAACCCACTCCCTGTTGGGCTCAGGTTTGGGGAAGCCAGGGTTTAGGGGGGCACCCTGAAATTCTAACTGCCCATGTCTTCACCGATCCAGAGAATCTAAGGACTGTGCCACACGGGCCTTTATGCCCATCAGAACATTCTGTGTTCTGAGTACTGACAAGTATGTCATAATAGTAATTATTTTTTAAAAGGTGTCAATTTTTTTTTCTTTTTGGGTCACAGCCGGTGATACTCAGGGGTTCCTCCTGGCTCTGCACTTAGAAATCACTCCTGAAGGTGCTCAGGGGACCATATGGGAAGCTGGGAATCGAACCCAGGTCGGCTGCGTGCAAGTTAGATGCCCTCCCTGCTATACTGTAACTCCAGCCCAAGTGGTGGCAATTATTTTGAGAGGTGAATTTAGGCCCAAAAAAGATCACCTTTTTTTTTCTATGATTAGCATTTTCCAACGGAGCCTTTGGGTAAAGGTCTGAGTCAAACAGACATTTAGGCAATAGGAAAGGAAAAAAAAAAAGAACATAGTAATTCGTTTCCATTACTATATGGAACTATATGTTCTGCCTGGAAACCAACAATATTATTTGAGAGCTCTTAAATTTCTGGTTAGCTTGGGGATGTCTGAATAAACTTTTATTCTCGAGAACCAGCTAGCTATTGCCAACACTTCCAAGCACATGTAATTATTGGCGCCGAGCATTACTCTGCTTTCTCAGTACAAACTAAAAAGGCTCCCACAAATAGAGGGGTCTGCTGAGCGAGTCTTTGGACAACAGAAAATCATCTTTTTCCTTTTTCTTTTTTTTTTAGCTTTTGGGGCCACGCCTGGTGGTACTCAGGACTTAACCTGGCTCTGCACTCAGGGATCACTCCTAGCAGAATTCAGGGGCCCATATGGGGTGCCCGGGATCAAATTCACGTCAGCCGCATACAAGGCAAGCACCCAACCCACTGTACTATTGCTCTGGCACCAAAATCATCTTATTTTTAGCGAATGTTTTCATTCATTTGTGATGGTATGAATCTGTGAATCTCTTTAATCAATGTGACTTTAATGATCACACAACTTAATTCTTTAATTCTTCCCCCCTCCTCCCCAGATAAACATTTAGTCACATATTCCTGAGACTGACCATACTGATGATAATTCGGATCCAGAGAAATTTTACATGTCAGGACCAACAGTCATAGGTAGGAAGCAGCTTTCAACGCAAACACCCCCACCCCCCGCCAGTCCATTCGTAGTTCCGGTCAATTCAATTATTCACAATGAGAGAATAAAAGGAACATAACAATGAACATACAAGGAAGATTCAACATGAACACTAAAAATTTAACCCCTCTCCAGTGTAAGGGCATTAGCGGGGGGGGGGGGGGGGGGGGGGAAGGGCTTCTGGGGGGGGTGAACAGGACATGGGGACTGAGCCTTCAGGAATGGGATTAGTGTCCTTCAAGAAGAGATCTAGCCCCTCAAAAGCCACGTGGGGGCTGGAGAGAGAGAGCACAGTGGGTAGGGCTCTTACGTCACATGCAGCTAACCCGGGTTCCATCCCCAACATCCCATAGAGTCCCCCGAGCCTTGAGTGCAGAGCCAGGAGTGAGTCCTGAGCACCACCAGGTGTGGCCCCTAAAAAGGTAAAGGTAAAGGCCCTCCCGTTGATCGTCGATTTGCTCGAGCGGGCCCAGTAACGTCTCCATTGGAGACTTTGTTGTTACTGTGTCTGGCATATCGAATACTCTCGGTAGCTTGCCGGGCTCTCCGAGAGGGGCGGAGGAATCGAACTCGGGTCGGCCATGTTGGCCGCTTGTAAGGCGAACGCCCTACCCGCTGTGCTATCGCTCCAGCCCCTAAACAAACAAAAATAAATGAACGAATAATTGCTTTAAAATAGTTGCCACATTCCTTCCACTGTGGGAGGACACAGCAAAAGGTGTGCAGCCCATGGGAGCACCCTCCAGTCAGTCACACATAACCCCACCATCTCGGACTTCAGGCTCTGCCTGGTGAAGCGAGACAGCAAGTCTAAGGATTAGAAGATGCCAGACGGCGAGTTCCCTCACAGCAAACAAGCCCACAGGCGGCTTCCTGGAGCTGTCTGTCCCCAGGCTGCAGGGGTCTGACATCTAGAGGACCCATCGGGGGCTGGAGCAATAGCACAGTGGGCAGGGCGTTTGCCTTGCATGTGGCTGACAGGGGTTCGTTTCTCAGCATCCCATATGGTCCCCCAAGCACCGCCAGGAATAATTCCTGAGTGCATGAGCCAGGAATAACCCCTGTGCATCGCTGAGTGTAACGCAAAAAGCAAACCAAAAAAACCCCAAACAAACAGATGCCCCATCGGCCAGACTCCGGACCCCAACCCACCCTGTTCGCCACACCGCCCCATCCCCTCCCCTGAGAACCCCTAAGCCACCCTTTGCGTGCCCTCTCGCCCACCCCTCTTCTTCCCCCAGAGACCTTTCCCCACTCTGTTTCGCAACTAGAATCAATACCAGATCCCTCCCGGGCTCTTCAAAGCCCTCCCTGGAACCAAGCCCCGAGTCGACCCACCTCAACTCCCCACTGTCCCTCCGACCCTCTGCCTCGGAAGCTGTGTCCACCGCTCCCTGGGCCTGGGTGCCCACGGCCCCCAATCCACGGCCTGCTTCTGGCCAGCACGGCTGACTCCCGGCCGCTGACCCCCTCCCTGCACATCTTCCTTCCGCACCCTGTCCCCTGGCCATGATCTGTCCATTCCACCGTCCTCCTGGGTTTTGGTGAGCTGGTTCCAATGCTGGGTGGGCGGAGCTCCTGGCCGCCAGCTGGGCCCCGTCACTGAGAT
Organism: Sorex fumeus; assembly: GCF_029834395.1. Lineage (NCBI taxonomy): Eukaryota > Metazoa > Chordata > Mammalia > Eulipotyphla > Soricidae > Sorex > Sorex fumeus. Next base: position 26,674,337 of record NW_026606322.1, on the reverse strand, counting down.
CAGAGAGAGGGTGACAGGGACACATTTTTTGTGCCCCCTGCACATCTCAGGGTAGTAATTCAGGAACGCAGGTCTCCTCTGCCAGGTTCCACCCACAGCTTCTTTTGCTCCATCCTCCCACCCCTCTTCCCAGCCCTGACTCCCTATTCCTGCCCCACTCGCCAGAGCTTCACCCAAACCTCTGGAACCTCCAGTGTTCTCCGAAGAGAGGTGACTAGTCCAGTACTGGGCCCCAGACCCCATTATCCTGTTCTTTCTGCCTCCATCTCTCTCTCTCTCTCTCTCTCTCTCTCTCTCTCTCTCTCTCTCTCTCTTCCCTCCTCCCCTCCCATCCCGACACTGTCCCCTTCGCTCTGTCCCTGGGGCTCAAAACAGTGCCTGGAACACAGTAAACATGCAAGGGGCCCCACAGAATACAAACTGCAAAGGGCTGACAAAAACCTGGTCCAGAGTTCCAGCTCAGTGTATCTGTAGTGGGACCTGCCCTGTTCCGCTCCTCTAAAAGCAGCATCTCTCTCCCGGCCCTGCCCAGCTCTCTGAAACCTTTGCTCTTCCCTAGCTCACCAAAACCCGGGGGTCCACAGAGAAACGTGCTGCTAGCAAGCTCTGTTGCCTCCTTCACCGCTGAACCCTCAGAGTCTAGAACCCGCCTGGTGGTATCTTGGGAACTCTGGCCAGCTGCTACGGGAACACTGAGCACGGAGCAGGCTAAATGGCACACACAAGCAAGTTCTAGAAGATCTCTTCCCACCCCACCCCACCCCCCCACGCTGGGTGGGAAGAGCATCAAACTAGACATCTGCTAACCTCCCTCCCGCACCCGCCCTAGCAAAGCAACTGGCGATGCTGGTGGAAGCAGAGCCGAGTGGAGTGGGAAGGACCCAGAGGAGACCTGGGTTGCGGCGAGCACACTGGAAGCGCATCCAAGCGCGCAGCAGCCCGGTGGGTCACGCTTTTGGAAAGCAGGAGGTCCTGCCAGCAGAGGGACAGGGACAGGCCAGATTTGCTGGGGCACGGCAGCCCCACCTACCCGTATCAGCTCACCGAGGCAGCCGCGGCACAGCTGGCCGAAAACGCAGCGGCGTGTCTCCCCAAATCGGGGTTCCTAGGGCTGCCTCGCTCTGAGGCGGTGCCAACCACCTCCCTCTGCCTGCTCAGTACTAAGTTCTCCCCCATACCCGCCCGCTCCCGGGACTACCCATCACTCACCCGTGCATCCCCATCTCCACCCTTCCCCGCATCCCAAACCACGTGGACCTAGAGAACCCTTCTTAAAAATCAGACCCCCTTCCCCATGCCACGGAGCACGGGCGACCCGGGTGTCATTCCTCCGGGGGAGCAAGCGCCCCCAAACTCCGCACCCTTCAACGCCCCGCATCATCCCCGCCCCAACCACCACTCCTGCCCGCAACGGGCCAACCGCAGGATGAGAATGAGCAACCGCGAATGCTCACCCCAACCCTGGCTCCCTTCCAGCCGCGCAGATTGGGCCAGCGGAGCGCGAGGACGTCCTATTTAGGTACCGTGAGTCACGCTCCCGGCGCTCCGCATCGGCCGCCTCCTTCCTCCCCGCGGGCGGGGCCGAGGCGACCCCTCCCCGAAAGATGAATGAGTGGGGTGCGCGGCGCGGGTGCACGCCTCCTGCTGCGGGGGACGCTGCGCGCTGGCGGGCGGTCCCCCCGCATCCCCGCTCCAACCTCGGGCGCTCCTGCAGGCACAGATCATCTCCCCACACGCCCCCATGCGCGCGCGCGCGCGAGCACACACACACACACACACACACACACACACACACACACACACGCACACACACGCACACTCACCCGGACCCGGGAACCGCAGGGAGGCGGTTACCAGCCTCGGGGAACCCTCCCAGCCCCCTCACCACGTCCCCACGCACCCCAAACCTGCACCCATGCATCGTAGGCGGGGTGCGCTCACCGCCCGGCAGGTGCCGGGGACCCGGGGACCCTCGAGGCGCGCGCCACCCCTCCTCATCCAGCTGGGAGCCCAGGGGGTCGCGCCAGGGAAGCCAAGGAGGGCTGTCCCTGGCCCATCTCCGAGTCCGCCGGCCGATCCCAGGCTGGACGCGCTGACTCGGACCCCGGGCGCCGCGACCCTCGCGCCGGCAACAAGTGTCCACCCTCCGCTTGGCGCCCTTCCCCCTCCACCACCACCACCACCACCGCCAGCAGCAGGAACGGCCCGCGCGCCCCTCACCCGGCACAGGCCGTCCACGAACACGCGCGGGTCCAGGTGGCAGGCGATGGTGGCGCTGGGCAGGTCCTGCAGGTCCACCTCCTCCATCTCGCAGTCGATGAAGCTCCAGTCGCCGCCGCCCTCGTCGGTCGCCGCCGCCCCCGAGAAGGGCGCGAAGGGCCGCAGCGTCCCCCCGGGCCGCGCTCTCGCCGCCCCGCCGGCCTGGGCCGCCGCCCCGCGTCCGGGCCCGGCCACGCCGTCCTCCATCCCCGCGCCCCTGCGCGCCCCGGCCGCCGCAGCCGGCCCCTCCCGCTTCTCCTTCCCCGTCCGCCGAGCCGGCCGTTAACCCCCTAGCGCTCGCGGCGCAGCCGGCAGCCGTCACCACGGCTCCCGCGGACGCGTCCGCCGCGCCTCCCGCCCCCCAAGGGGCGGAGCTCCCGGAGGGGCGCGCGGCGGGCCCTTTAAGGCCGGCGCCCTCGGGGTTCTAGTGCCCGCCCACTCCGGAGAGATTGGCCCGTGAGGGGACGGGGCTCTGCTCACGTGATCGGCACTTTGCCGCCCACAGTGTGAAGCCTCCGGGCGGCCATGTTGGTTAGGGGCAATGGCCTCCCTTGGCAGTTCTGCTTTTCCCAGAGTTGGTGCCAGCTGAATGGCGCCAGGTTGACAGCTGGGGCGGCGGCGCTCGCGTCTCTGGTTCCCCTAAGGGAACGATTTCAGGCGCGTTGGGTCAACTTTGGGAGATGTAAGCGAAATGCAGTGCTTGCTTGCTGTGGGGCCGTGCTTACTGACAAGTGGTTAGGAGTTTCCAGTGTCTGATGAGAGTCATAAATAATTGAATTAGATGATGACTCCTTACTTTGGGGTTTCAGTTTATTAGTCATTCTATCACTGTCAAGCATTTTAATAATTAGAAGTCATTTTGTGTTTGTTTTGGGGTTTGGTTTGGTTTGGTTTGGGGATCACACCCGGAGATGCTCAGGACTTACTCCTGGCTCCACATTCAGAGATTGGTCCTGGAGATGCGGGGTAGGGGGGGACCATATGGGGTGCTGGGCATTGAACCCAGACCAGACGCGTGCAGAGCAGGCACCTTACCTGCTGTACTCTCTCTCCAGCCCAGAAGTAATTTTGTTTTTTAATTACCAGTATGTACCAGGTAGGACAACAGAAGATTAAAAATTTTGGTCCTGGCTTTGGGATATGTTCTAGAGAAAAGCAAAAGCTCTCCTATATGCTTTGTTCCTGCACAATAAAATTTCTGCACAGTGAAGGGCTTTGTGGTCCAGGAAGCGCTTAGAACCATGCTACACTGCTGGTGGGTATGTAGATTGGTGCTGTCACTTTGAACAAACAGCTCTTCAAAAAGTTAAACATAGAACTAGCACATAGTAATATAGGATGACCCAGCAGTCCTGTCAGTGGGAGGATTCTTTGCATACAATGCTCCAATACCAGGCCCTCTACTCCACTATAGTGCCTGTTTCCCTACATTGTCTCAGTAACCCCCCCCCAAGCCCCCCACACCCGACTCCTCACATGTCACTGCCCTGCTAAGCTCATTGTCCTGCTAAGCTTCATTTTCTAGACCAGTTTTTAGATTCCGTTCTTTTGGCCATCTGTTGTTGTAACAAACATCTGTATGTAGGTGTCTATAAGGACAAAAGGTCACCATTGATGGCATTATAAAATATTTAAATAAATAAAATTTTAAATCACAGTGACTAAATGAAGTTTTTAAAATGTTCATTACATCATAGCACTGTGGCACTGTCCTCCCGTTGGTTATCGATTTGCTCGAACGGGCACCAGTAACATCTCCATTGTGAGACTTGTTGTTACTGTTTTTGGCATATCGAATATGCCACAGGGAGCCTACCAGGCTCTGCTGTGCAGGCTGGATACTCTTGGTAGCTTACCGGGCTCTCTGAGAGGGACGGAGGAATCAAACCCAGGTTGGCTGTGTGCAAGGCAAATGCCCTACCCGCTATAATAATCAAAAAGTGTAAGTTTTACTAAATGCAACTCACTCAATGCATGAATAAACCAGGTATAGAGTCATTTAGTATTCAACTAGAGGGCCAGGGAGATGAGTCAAAGGGTGGGTCGGAATGTACATTTTGCATGTAAGAGGTCCAGGTTCCACCCTTAGTTTCTGGTGGCCCCAAATCACAAATACACACACACATGAACATATATGTGTGCGTGTGTGTGTGTATATATAATATACATACATACTATATATGATAGAAAAGGAATAATGCTCTGATTCCTGTTGGACAGTCCTCAAACATGTCATTCTAAGTTTAAAAAGACAGTCATAGATGGCCATTTATGTTATGATTCCATTTCTATGACATGTTCCGAATAAGTAGCCTGTAGGTAGGAAGTAGATAGACGAGTGGGTGCCAGAGGCCAGAGAGAAGAGGAAGAGGAGGGATGCAACTACATTTCCTTTTCAGATGAAGAAAATGTTCTAAAATTAGATTGTGGTGATATTTATACAGTTCCATGGATATGCTATTTTTTTTTTTAAATCACAGAATTTACCTGAAAGGTTGAGATTTTATAGTAAATGAAGGTCATCTTAACAAAGCTGGTATTTTGAAAGAGGGAGTGAGGATGTTCTCAGGACAGCGAGGGTTCTATAGTAGATGGCACCGAGGAGTCGAAAGAGCACTGGAAAAATCTGCCAACATTCTGGAAAGGGTGACAAAGGGATGAGCCCCAGTTTTGGAAAAACAACACACAGCCAGTCGGTTGCTGGGAGGGTCCAGGTTGTCATCGCCCAAAGGCAGACCACGCCTTCCATCCTGGCTCACCCAAGGCCTTTCACAAGCCTGGCAATGCAGAGGGTCCTGGCTAGCAAGACCCTGGAGGAGAAGCAAGGATACACCAACAAAATAGAACCTGCAAGATGCCCAGAGCCCTGAGCTAGAGAGGAAAGAGCAAGCTGAGTCTTAGGTGGACACGTGATCAGTGTAGAGGAGGCTGTCTCTCTCAAACCCACTTTGGAAGGCAGTTCCCTATCACTCAGACACTGACCAAGCCCCTCCGGACTCTGGGTGACATTAAACTGCCCCCGATCTGCCCCTCTCCTTTCCCAGGGAGCCAAGCAAAACAGGGTAGTGTTTCGTGCTAGGATTCCAGTAACAACAGGAGTTTTATCGGGGGCAACTCGGACCCGATCACAAAATCCTCACCCACAGGTATGGGTCTTCCTGTGTCTTAGCACGGAAACTCAAAGAGTCTATGTGACTTTGAGGGAGGGGGTGCTATAGCAAACGGGCAGCCAAGAGATGCTTTCCCCAAGAAACCAATCTCCAGCACAGCCACGGCCCCAGAAGCACAAGGACTTAATGCAGAACCCAGCAGCTTGGAGCAGAAAAGTGAACGGACTATGCGTTGACCCAGGCCATCAAGTCTGCCGGAGGGGAAAGGATGTTGCCCCATTCGCCCTCTCCTCTCTGGAAAGAAAGATGGTGGCCACATGGGAGCCTTGTGGACAGCAGGTATGAGCCGGGAGTGTGGGGGCGACTAAAACCTCATGGGAAGGTGGGCGTTCCAGTCCGTCCTTCACGCCCTACCGAGGTCACCAGTTGCCCCCCACGAGCGGCTCTCCAGCACAGCCACGGCCCCAGAAGCACAAGGACTTAATGCAGAACCCAGCAGCTTGGAGCAGAAAAGTGAACGGACTATGCATTGATCCAGGCCATCAAGTCTGCCGGAGGGGAAAGGGTGTTGCCCCATTCGCCCTCTCCTCTCTGGAAAGAAAGATGGCGGCCACATGGGAGCCTTGTGGACAGCAGGTATGAGCCGGGGGAGTGGGGGTGACTAAAACCTCATGGGTCGGGGGGCGTTCCGGTCTGTCCTTCACGCCCTACTGAGGTCACAAGTCGCCCCCCGCGAGCGGCTCTCCAGCACGGCCATGGCCCCGGAAGCACAAGGACTTAATGCAGAACCCAGCAGCTTGGAGCAGAAAAGTGAACGGACTATGCGTTGATCCAGCCCATCAAGTCTGCCGGAGGGGAAAGGGTGTTGCCCCATTCGCCCTCTCCTCTCTGGAAAGAAAGATGGCGGCCACATGGGAGCCTTGTGGACAGCAGGTATGAGCCGGGAGTGTGGGGGCGACTAAAACCTCATGGGAAGGGGGGCGTTTCGCTCCGCCCTTCACGCCCTACCGAGGCCACCGGTTGCCCCCCGCGAGCGGCTCTCCAGCACGGCCACGACTCCAGAACACAGAAACCAGTTTCTTAACTATCTGACTTTCAGTAGAAATACTTCCAGGGTCAATAGGTAAAATAGCAGAAATCCAAAACCAACATTTAATTCTTTAACCCAGCTGTAGAAAGCAAATCACTTCACAATGCTTTTTCAGCATGTCTTATTTGGGGGGGGGGGTAAACTCTAAATAATAGTGGTGAATCTTTTATTGGAAACAATGAATCTAATCAAAGCAGATAGAGTGTTAACTAGAATTCATCTGCCTCACAGGGACGGGGAGGGGTGGGGGGTGGGGCTTTATTGGGGTTCTTCATGGTAAAAAATAAGTATTGGTAAAGGGAAATGTGTTTGATATTTGCATTACTGAGACATAAACCTGAAAGCTTTGTAACCTTTCCCACAGTGATTCAATAAATAAATAAATAAATAAATAAAAAGAAACCAATCCAGCTCCTACTGGCGCTGCCTCTAGAGTTGTCCTGGTTACACCAGCAATGCTCAGGGGTTACTCCTGGTTCTCTGCACTCAGGAATTACTCTTGGAAGGACTCCAGGGACTGGATGGGGTGCCAGGGATTCAACCCAGGTTTGCCGCGTGCAAGGCAAGTGCCCTAACTGCTGTGGTCTCTCTCCAGTCCCAGCTGGCACTGCCTCTGACCTAGACTGACAGAAAAACAGGGCATAAGCAGAAAAATGGTGGCAAAAAGTGGAAGAGAGGGAAAATAGAGCAGAGGGAGAGGAGGAGGAGGAAGAGGAGGAGGAGGAGGAGGAGGAGGAGGAGGAGGAGGAGGAGGAGGAGGGAGAGAGGTTGGGAAATTGAAGGCAGAAGGTAGGAGGAGCATTACGACCCTAAGGAATGTTTTCCTACCCCCACCCCCCATGAGGGCATGTTCCCAGACACTCAAGGCATGGGCTTGGTGGAGAGAGAGAGAGAGAGAGAGAGAGAGAGAGAGAGAGAGAGAGAGAGAGAGAGAGAGAGAGAGAGAGAATGGAGGGGCTGAGCCTTCCAAACATCCCCATGGAATAACGGACTTTCTCAGTAATAAGACTAGCATCATGCCTTGGTCTTTGGGGTTCTTGCCCTAATGAGGAAAGGAATTGTGCCATAATGGATAGCTGGATTATGCCTTGCATGTTTAAGAAAAACAGACGCGGGGCTGGATCCATAGAACAGTGGGTAGGGCATTTACCTTACACACGGCCAACCCGGGATCAATTTCCAGCATCCCATATGGTCCCCCTGAGCACCGCCAGGAGTAATTCCTGGGTGCAGAGCCAGGAATAACTCCTGAGCATCGTCAGGTGTGACCCAAAGAGCCAAAAAAGAAAAAAAAAGAAAGAAAAAAAAGAAAAACAAATGTTATGTTTGATGCTTTTGTTGCCACTAGCAATTGATAGGACATTCAGTGACCTCAGCATAGGCAGGGAACCAGAGAAAAGGAACCACTCTCAGCATAGGGGGTGGGTGGGTGGGGGAGTTGTCGTGTCACTGCTGACCTTTGCCCGGCAAAATCAACCCAATATGGGACAAGTTTTTCATTCCTCCTGAAGACATGTACCATTCCTCAGGCATCTTTGGGGGAGTTATTCACTGCCCCTCTTTCCCCACTATAGAACATAGGATTGTACGATTCCTCCCTGCCTCCTGCCCCAGCAACTACCTGGAGCTCCTCCTTCCCATTAAATCTCACAAGGGCAGATTTCATCTGGTTTTCAGAAACCTAGAAGGAAAAAAACCAACACAGGTGAAGAGTTGCTCTGAGTTTTTGGAACAGAGGAAGATATATTATAGATTGCTCCCACCCATTCCACCTTCAAAAGGTCTTTTCTCCCATAAGGCAACAGTTTTGGGGTTCAGGGATTAACATGTGTCAGTCTTGAAGAGGCCCTTATCTGTATCAATCATACTTCAATAAAAAAAAAAAGGACTTAGATGAATTCCCAGGCTTGGGGGACCTGTGTGGCCATAGTGCTGAGCTAGCTGTATCCTGTATCAGGGCAACTTTCAGAGGAGCTGACTGGGGCGGGGACAGCACATCAGACACTGACTTGGGGCTGTAATTTAGGTTCAAAGACTGGTTAGACCTGAAGATGAGGTTGTCAAGAAGAATCTGGAGTTTCTTTTTCAGTTGCATTTTTGTTTTATGTTTTTGGGCAATAGTATTAGGACTTACTCCTGGCTCTGTGCTCAGGGATTACTTCTGGTGGGATCAGATATTCAGCTGGGGATTGAACCAGGGTTGGCCAAATGCAAGGCAAGTCCCCTACCTATGCTGTAGCTCTCTGGCCTGAATCTGGAGTTTTGCGGGGAAAGGATGAAGACTTCCATTTAGGAGATGCAGTTCTGGGTGGAACTGCACGGTGGCCGGACTGCTGGGATTCACTTTGGGGTGACTGAGGAAGAGGAGCAGATCAGTTAGCAGAGGTGCCTGGGGAGCCTCCCGACAGGAGACGAGTCCTGGAAGTGCTCATGGAGGAGGGAAGGTTCCCCTTTTTCTGCTGCTGCCAGAGGACATCACCTTTAAGGCAGTGACCCAGAATGGACTTGGGTGTGTCACTGTTTGGGACTGACCAGAGAAATTTGGGACATTGGCTAGAGAATTTTGGGAAAATGGTGGAAAATAAATTCCACTTGAGAGAAAAAAGAGAAAACAAGTTGGAACAATTCACTCAAGAGACTGGAGAGATGGAGGAGGTAGGAGGTAGCTACGCTGATTGGGGCTTACACTGATTGGGTCCCCACAGTGCACCGGCCAGGGACATTCCTGAGCACAGGAGTTGGGAATAGCCTTGGACCACTCGTGAGTGAGGCCCAATTCCCCAACCCTCACCCACTCAAATAAGCGTCTCACTCAAAAGCCCAGAGGAATCGCACCACAGCTACCACTGGAGTGGCAGGAGGGAAGGGACATGATGGAAGTATAAACTTCAGGCTTATGTGCGGAGGGGATGACTCAAGACACAGAGGAAATTTGGTGATGGGGTGAGGCTGGGGGTGTGGCTCTGTGCAGACAGAAAGGGGGGGGGACATCTGGATTTGTGTGGACCCACGCATCCTGGGTGAAAGGATAGAACCTGCTCACCATCACAGCGGGAAGGAAGCAAGCACAGGTGTGGGTGAGCGGGTTGGCTGTGGGGTGGGACTCGTGAAAGCCCCTGTGGGTGTTTCCCACTCCTGGCTCAGAAGGAAAGTCACCTTGTCTGCTGGTGGGGATGTTGAGGTGCGTAGCATGGAGGGTTCAACGCCAGTGAGCAATAGGGACCTGCTTCTTTTCTTTCTGAGAAAGCAGGAGGGAGACGGGAGGAAGGGGGTGTATGGGAGGGGGGCTGTGTGCACCCAGGAATTCAGACTCTGCGTGTCCATGCTGTACGTAAACACATGCAGCTGATTGCAACAATGCGGACAAACGCGCTGAATGCAGTGTCATAACACATGGCGTAAAATGACCGTAATCAAGAGCACTTCACACAACACAGCATGGAAATATACGTCCCGATGCTGCGTGTGAGTTATAGAAGCTGCAATCAATAGTAAATATGTGTTGGGCCGTTCAGATGATCAGAATACGTTCCTCGTAATGTTCGCTCTCTGCCCATGGTGTCTGACTCACAGCTTCCAAGTTTGGGAATTTCCTAGGTGTTGAGAGTGCAAGAGGAGACTTTTGTCATCGTTATGAAGCGACCTGGGAGCATCTAAGGGTGGGGATCAGTTGGCAGGAGAACTGGGTGATTAGAGAATTAGAATTTCCAGTTCCGCCCCCAGACCCCCCACCCTGAATCCCAGGGGGGCAAAGAAAGGAATAAGAGAGAGGGTGTGGTCCTGAGTCAGTCCCGCCTGGGGAAAGGAGGTGCCACAAAAATCAAAAGAAAGGGGTTCAGGAGAGCTTCCAGGTGGCAGAGTACAGAACATCATTGATTTGTCTTTTCTGCCTTGCCACAGGGAGTTTAGATTTATTGAGTTACTCCCATCACAGTGCTCCTATTGCTCTGTGTTTATTTGTAAACTCTTTCATTGTGCTCTGCTTTCCCAACCAGTCAATCACCTTTATCTCCTAATCCGACTCTGTTAACTTGTAAGTATTGCTTTTCTTTTCTCCTTAAGTCCTTTGCATAGTCATTTCAGAGCAATGTCCTTTTTGTATATTCACAGGAAGACAGTTACTACTCTGCTTTTGTAACTTGGGAGTTAATTGACTCCAAATGATATCCACCCCTGGGCATCTGTTCTCTTGACTTAAGCCTCAGTTGCCCTTACTTCCTAGCATCCCAAAATCAGGGTCCCAACAAGGGACTGGATGGACCCAGGGCAAGCTGTGAGCTACCCTGGCATCAAAATGGGCCAGGCCAAAGCACCATAATACTTATCTATAAGTTAAGAGCATGGTCCTGGACAAATTCTGTCATGATCCAAAAAGTAACAGCTGGATTAGGACCCTGCTAGGGTTAGGAAAGATTAATCTGGCCTGAGAACTGTGGTCTGAGATCTATAGCGAGATGTCCCCAGGAGAGTCACCCTACAAGCTTAATGTATCTCTTACTGTGTCCACACGAAGTAACTAATATTAAGAAGTCATGTCAGGGCTGGAGCGATAGCACAGCGGGTAGGGCGTTTGCCTTGCACGCAGCCAACATGGCCGACACAGGTTGAATTCCCAGCACCCCATATGGTCCCCTGAGCACCGCCAGGAGTGATTCCTGAGTGCATGAGCCAGGAGTAACCCCTGAGCATCGCCGGGTGTGACCCAAAAAGCAAAAAAAAAAAAAAAAGTCATGCCATGTCACGTCATGCTGCTGGTTTCCAGGAATTGCTGGTTGGTGTGGGAGAGTCTACACCAGCCTGGTGGCCCTGAGGTGTGGGAACGCCCAGGGGGTCATGCCATGCATGTGTGGCCTGTTAATAAAGTGTGAATATCATTAGAGCACTTTCCTCTGTGAGTTGACTTTCACACACACATCCCCACTCTACTTGTATGTGACACCTATTACGAAAATATCCATGCAAGACTATACTTAGAAATAGCAACGTTAGAACAAGAAAGGAAGGCCAACGTGAGAGCAGAGTGGGCAGGGCGTTTGTTTACCTTGCACAGGGCCGACCTGGGTTCAATCTCGGCATCCCAGATGGCTCCCCCGAGCACCACCAGGAGTGATCCCTGTGCACAGAGTCAGGAGTAAGGAAGCTCTGAGCATCCCCGGGTGTGACCCCCACACCAAACCAAAACAAAAAGGCAGACAAGAACACACATCTGAAATATTTATTGTGGGGTATTTTGGCTATTATTTATTTATTTATTTATTTATTACAAAGCTGTTCATGATTGAGTTTCAGTCACACAGCGTTCCAACACCCATCCCTCCACTTGTGTAATTTCCCAGCTCCAGTGTCCCCAGGTTCCCTCCCACCTCTCCAGCCTCCCCCCACCCCTGCCTGCCTCTATGGCACCTCTCTTCTCCTCTCTCTCTCTCTCTCTCTCTCTCTCTCTCTCTCTCTCTCTCGCTTGCTCTCGCTCTCGCTCTCTCTCTCATTCTCTCATTTTTGGCATTAGAGTTTGCGATATAGATGCTGAAAAGTTATTGTGTTTTTATCCTTATGTTCTCTAGCTTGGAAGGTCAATGAAGACAAATGTTTTTATTAACCACCAAAGACGTTTTCTTTACTCAAATATCTTTTATTTCCCACTGCTCCCTGACAGTTTAGTGAGATTGATGTGGTAGGACATGCTTTGTCCTTTTGGAAAATCCTAATGGGACCTGTGATGACTCTCGCCGGCTCTGCTTATAAAGTTGGGTTACTCATCATCAATCCCGCTACAACACGCAAAGTTCCCTGATTATTGTTATTGTCATTAACACTCAGTTAATAAATTCCCAGACTCCATGATGCCAATAAGTTGTCCTCACAAATGAATAGTAAATTTTCCTTTCTGTAGATTTTGCAAATGGATTTTTACACCCATAGACTCTCTTGGAAGCTTTTTTATTTTTCTTTTACCAGCTCATAAAGTTATACTTCTGAGACTAAATGTGTAAAATAGGAGAGTTTTATCGATGTCACACATCAGGTGTTTTTGGCAATAAAATCATATAATGACAGAAACCTTTCCAAATATATGTTTATCCCCCTGCAATGTTTTCACTGTGGCATGGGATTCTGGCAGAAAGCAGGTGAGTCTAGTCCTTGTTATTAAACATCGTTTTGATGCTGATGTGGTGAGTTAGTTTGACCAAAATCACCTTCAAGGCTCAGAATTCCCTAAAGCTGGCTGGTGTTTGCTCAGCTCGGATGGAAGCTCTTCCCCTTCCTCCTTGCATCCATGGGACTATCTTTCTGCTTCCCTGTGGTTTAGCAGGCATCTCTGTAAGACCATTTTCCTAAGGTTAAAAAGATTTTGGGTGTTATTGTTAAAAAGTAAGTAGCAATCAACACTCAGCAACTCAGCAACTCAGCACTCAGTTCTTACCCAAAATGATTATTTCCAAGTATTATTGTCATACTGGTCTTTTCTGTATTCTAAAATAAAATTAAATAAAAATAAATATTTAGAGAATTAACTAAATCTATCTGAGGCCAGCCCTGCAAAGAGTTAGGCTGGTCACTGCAAGGGGCTGAGACACTGCCACCTAGTGGTAAAACTGACTTTCGGAAACATGTCTTAATATTCAGGTCCCCCTGTTTCCTGAGTTAGGGGGGTCTGGCTGGGAGCCTGCCACAGAATGGAGGAAGCGGGTGCGGTGGGCAATGTGCAGAAGGAGAGTTCAGCTGCCCAAGTGGCCGGGCGCCTGAATCTTTCAATCATAGATGAGTCTGGGCAGAAGAAAGGATCTGGATAGAGGAGGCAGCTATTCAGTGGGGAATGAGTTAAGAGGAATGTCGGGATAGGTTTGCGTCTCTGCCCACAGTTTCACCCCGCCCAGGGTTTAACGCTGTTTTCTTCTGCATGTGCTAGGCACCCAGGGGCAACACTCATTCAACGAGTGCAGTTCTTTCCTAGTCATCTGCAGGTGTTGGGGCTTTTGTGTGTGTGTGTTCCCTGGTTTCAGGTACTTATTATGATCACTCAGTCTGAAAACACTTTGTGCATTAAGGTATTGAGAGAAAGACAGAGAACACACATTAAAAAAAAAAAAAGCAGAGGGGGCCGGAGCAATAGTACAGCAGGTAGGGCACTTGCCTTGCATGTAACCGACCAGATTCAATCCCCAGCATCCCATATGATCCTCCAAGCCCACCAGGAGTTATCCCTGAGTACAGAGCCAGGAGTAAGACCTGAGGACAGCTGGATGTGGCCCCAATCCCCAAACCAACCAACCAACCCCCACATAAGGGGCAAAGATGCTTTCCTTACACATGACCAACCCCAGTTCAATTCCTAGCACCCTGCAGGGTCCCCTGAGCACCTCCAGGAGTGATCCCTGATCACAGAGCCGGGAGTCAGCCCCGAGCACAGCTGGAAGTGGCCCCCAAACCAAACCAATCAACCAACCAGCCAACCAACCAACCAATCAACCAATGAAACAAACAGAAGCATGGGTTCTAGAATTTTGTTACAGTTGCTCTATTTTATTATTACTTTGCTCATCTTTTACTGTGTTTAGTTCCTAAATCTGACTCTAGCTCAGGTATGCGTGTACAGGGAAAGCATCGCACAGGTGGGACTCAGAAGTCCCTACAGTGCAGTTTCCTATGGTGGTGATGGTCGGTGGGGGTGGGCGGGGGGGGGGGGGGGGCGGGGAGGAGGGATTCAAAGATCTGAGATACAAGTATGGCTCTGTCTTGGGTGAAAGCCCGTTCTGGGACAGGTACCCCCATGGGTGCTCAGGGTAAATATATGGAGGAAATGCCATGTATATTGGGGTGCAGAAGGGCACCCCTTTGCCCAGACAGGGGAGCAGGAACTGGGACTTTGGGCTACCACTGCAGAGGAGGGGTCAGAGGTGTTTAGAGGGAACACCAGCTCCCCAGTAAGGGGACATGGGAGCAGGCAGGGGTGGGGGCAGCGGACGGCAAAGACACCAGACTAGGTTCTCGTGGACTTTTCTTGAGGCTGGCTCTGCAGATGCAGATTCTGCAGCCTCTGGGGAAACCTGTTCTCTGCTCTGCGGTTGGCTGGAGGCAGGGAAACAGCACTTAGCTCAGCAGCAATATTCCCTGTGACAAAGGGACTCCGGGCAGGGCTGGCCTCTGTGCTCTTTCCCAGGCTGAGCTGCGGATCAGGTTCCTGGGCTGCTGAAACACGACTGTGGATGCTGCTTTGGGCAACAGGAAAGTACTTGTTCAGTCGTCCGAGGGCATCCGGGAAAAACCCAGGGCCTGCGGGTGCCTCCTGGGCTCCCAGCGAGGACCATGCCAGCCACCTGCCTCCTCACCTGCATGTTTCCGCAGGGGGTCCCTGTCTCCCAACCTCCTCCTCCTCCCCCTCCTCTCTCCTCCCCCTCCTGCCTCCTCCTCCTCACTCCTCCTTCTCCTCTTCCTCCTGCCTCCTCCTCCCTCTTCCTCCTCCTCCCTCCTCCTCCTCCCTCCTCCTCTCCCTCCCTCCTCCTCCTCCCCCTCCTCCTCCTCCTCCTCCCCCTCCTCCTCCTCCTCCTCCTTCTTCTTCTTCCTCTCCTCCTCCACAAAGAGAGCAAGAGAGCAAGAGAGAGAGAACCTGGGTTGATATTCCAGCCTCAGTTCCTCCTGGTTTGTAGACAGCTAGGCTATGAAAGGGAGTCTTCATTAGGGTATCAAAACTGACCCGTGTGGCTACCTATTAGGCACTTATAAAGGTGCCCTAGTAACTGATTTCCAGTTTATTTCCACTTTTAATTAATTACTGGCTATGTCAGTGTCATTAAAGCTACAACACTTTTAAATGATTTAAATAAAAAAAAAAAAGACAATAAGGCCCTGGCCTCATGGAAGTAGAATTCTGATGTTAGAGTGCCCCCTGCTGGTCCGCATCCTTCAGTCCTGCGGAAAAAGAGCAATTTCTCCTCCTACCTCTGGGTGTGTTCATCCTAGGTGTGTGGATGCAGAGTCGGGGCTTCCTGCATCCTCTCTGTCCTGACATCACTTCCAAAGAGAGCCGATAAGGACCAGCCCCTGGAAGTGCTGGGAGGGTGTGGAGCCCAGTGCACAGGGCATGGTGCGGATGGCCAGCCAGAGATGGGACGGGGCATCAAACATTCCGTGGTTGACCCCTCCCAGCTACGTCGGGGAGTTTGGGTTCCATGATCTGGGGCTTCACATTCCTGAACTCTGATCCCCTTCTGAACGCCCTTCACGGGTGAATGTGTCCCCAACACACACATTTTGATCTGTTCTCCTCAAGAAGGCTGGTGGACAGAGGGGTGGGGCAGTGGAACAGGGGGGGCCCAGTAGAACAAAACAGGAGCTTTGGCCGTGGGGAGCCCGGGATCCCAGGGAGGGATCAGGTGATTGACTCACTCCAAAGCTTTTCTGCAGAATAAATGCACGTCCCAGATAAGCCCCAGAACAAAAGAGCGTTCACAGAAACCAGATCTGGGCTGGCTGCAGGGAAGATTAAAGAGTGGGTTTCAAAAGAAATAAGGTGCCTATCGACTGTGCAGATTCCACAGAGGGAGACATCAGCCGGGGTGGTGTTTTGATTAACAGGCCACCGGTGTATTAAGAGGAAAGATCAGGGGCCAAGATGGAGATAGTACAGCAAGGCACTTAACCCTCATTTGTGGCTGATCCGGCTTGATTCCCAGCACCCTGTGTGCCCCCATTAGAGGCGAGATCAGCAGAAAAATCCTGAGTGTGAAAACCAAGTTCAGAAGGGACCAAAGTTTGGAGATCTGGATGGCAGAGTTCTGGTCAAAAGTTGACTGTATGACCTAGAATGTCCATCTCTGTCCAGGGTTCCAAAGTTAAAGTCATAGTAAAGAGGCTTTGGTCATAATATGAGACTAATACCCAAAGGCAGTAGAGAAAAGAGGCCAGGAGGATCGCTCCACAGTTTGGAAGGCTGTCTCATGTGTTGGGGGAGAAGGCAGCTGGGATAGAGAAGGGATCACTAAGACAATGATGGTTGGAGGGATCACTTGGGACAGGAGATTTGTGCTGAATGCAGACAAAGGCCCAAACACAAAGGCCTCTCAGTATCTGTATTGCAAACCATAATGCTCAAAAGGAGAGAGAGAGAAAGAAGGAAATTGTCTGCCATAGAGGCAGGGGGTGGGGTGGGGTGGGGGTGGTAGGAAGGATACTGGGGACATTGGTGTTGGAAAATGTGCTTTGGTGGAGGGATGGGTGTTTGATCATTGTATAACTAAGACTCAATCAGGAAAGCTTTATAACTATATCTTATGGCAATGCAATAAAAATAAAATAAAGAGGCTTTAGTAAAGAGGAACTTCATTAAATGACTTTATTAAAGCTATATTAAAGAGGAACTATAGAGAGACTTCCTCTTTCTCTCCTCCCTCCCCTAGGGAACCATTGCATTAATTTCTTATTTTCTCTTTTAGCAACTTCTTTGGGGGGGTGGTTCTAGATTAATTGGGTCATGGGTTCAATGCCAGGGTCAGATGATGAGATGTTACTTGGGCCTTGCCGTGCTGGGGATGCTCAGGATATTCTGGTGGTTCTCAGGGGTTTCCAAGGGCTTCATCCAACAGTGCTCAGGAACCACATGGTTCTGGGAATCGAACCTGGGCCAGACGCATGCTGGCCAGGTGCGCTAACCATGATACGGTCTCCAGGCTCCTCTCTGCACTGTCCTTTCTCCCACACGAAGTCGCCAGCCATTCCTGGCTGAACCCCGCAGTCTTGCAGGGAATGTGGGAGAGGGACAGAGAAAGACTTGGTGGAGCCCGTCCAGCTCTGCTCAGGAAAACAATGCCTAGAATGGCAAATTTTTATCTGCTTCCTACTCAACCAAGTGCAGGGCAAGCCTCCTTGCAAGTGGTGGGGGATGCTGGGGAAGAGGGACCACAGGATGAGGCAGGAAATGGACCACCCTTGCAAGTCTGAACCACCATCTGGTTGTTTCTGGCAAAGTCAACAAATGTCAGAGACTGAAAAAGTCCCAAAGGATAAGAGTTGAACTGGAGGAGCCTAGAACTTTTTTTTTTTTTTTTTTTTTTGCTTCTTGGGTCACACCCGGGGATGCTCAGGGGTTACTCCTTTACTCCTGGCTCATGCACTCAGGAATTACTCCTGGAGGTGCTTGGGGGACCATATGGGATGCTGAGAATTGAACCTGGCTTGCCCACATGCAAGGCAAATGCCCTACCCACTCTGCTATCGCTCTAGCCCCTCCTTCTCTTTTTTGACACACACACACACACACACACACACACACACACACACACACACACCACAGGAACCATGCCTGGCAGTGGCACATGTATCCTGAATATTCCTCGGGGACAAGGCCAGAGAGTAAGTACCAGACTCTGGAATCTTGCTTGTCTGGGCCCTTCTAGCTGGGTTGTTCACCAACAGTCTTACCATCTCCACATCTTAAGTGTGGGTGATCTTAAAGGGTCTTAATTCAAGGAATAAAGCAGGGTCAGAATGTATAGATCACACGTGCTATCATGATAGTAAGTAAAGTAAAGTAAAGGCCCTCCCGTTGATCATTGATTTGCTCGAGCGGGCCCAGTAACGTCTCCATTGGAGACTTTGTTGTTACTATGTCTGGCATATCGAATACTCTCGGTAGCTTGCCGGGCTCTCCGAGAGGGGCGGAGGAATCGAACTCGGGTCGGCCATGTTGGCTGCGTGCAAGGCAGACGCCCTACCCGCTGTGCTATCGCTCCATATATCATGATAGTAATCCGGATATATGATGATCACTGTATCACTGTATCACTGTCATCCCATTGTTCATCGATTTCCTCGAGCAGGCACCAGCAACGTCTCCATTCGTCCTAGCCCTGAGATTTTAGCAAGTGCCACATTGGAGGCTCTTTCAGGGTCAGGGGAATGAGACCCATCATTGTTACTGGGTTTTGGCACATCGAATATGCCATGGAGAGCTTGCCAGACTCTGCTGTGCGGGCCGGAAACTCTCAGTAGCCTGCTGGGTTTTCTGAGAGCGAGAACCAGACAATAATATATGATAATATAGGATATTAATAACATAGTATATATCAATAATACATGATACAGAGATGTATGATAAGATTAATATATAAGATATTTTAAGACTCATGAGTGAATAGAGCAAATGGGTTATTATAAGGACTCTGAGTTCATATGTGATAAGTTATTATCAGAAACACCTGAGTTTTTTTTCTTTTTTTTTCTTTTTGGGTGCACAGGGGTTACTCCTGCCTCTGCACTCAGGAATCACCCCTGGTGGTGCTCAGGGGACCATATGGGATGCTGGGAATCGAACCAGAGTTGGCTGCGTGCAAGGCAAACACCCTACCCACTGTGCTATTGCTCCAGCCCCAACATCTGAGTTTTCATAGCTGGCATTTGTATAAGAATCCAAGTGAATATTATGAGTTACTATTATTACTTAGACTCAGAGAAGCTGATCTCTGGGCTCATAGCAGAGTCTGACAGACTGTCCATACTGAGGGAGAGTTTGCTGTTAGGTTTCTGGCGGAATTTACCCACACTAAACGGATCCTTTTGGGTTGGAGGGGGGTACTAGGTGTAGGGGAGAGTGGGAGAGAGAGGATGTGGGCTGGGTACCCTCTGCCAGTGTAAGAGACAGCTTGTGTGCCCCAGAATGCTGTCAGAACT
Organism: Sorex fumeus; assembly: GCF_029834395.1. NCBI lineage: Eukaryota > Metazoa > Chordata > Mammalia > Eulipotyphla > Soricidae > Sorex > Sorex fumeus. The sequence continues at coordinate 26,655,215 of NW_026606322.1, read as the reverse complement.
GTGGATGGGAGTGCAGGGGAGGGGAACAAGATTCTAGAAACTCATTCACTTTATATAAATTTGTGGAAGGCTAAAAGGAGAACACAGCTCTCTTCTTCCCCACCTCCTCTGAGCTTCTTTCCCCAGGACCCACACGACATCACTCTGGGCAATGATAGACATTTATCACTGCATTTCCATGAGGAAAACACATTGCTTCTTGTCCAACAGCTTTTAGTAGTGAAGGGGACAGTCAGTCAGTAAACCAGTTTCTTCTGACCAATCCTTTGGGTGGAAAGGAAAGCCCAGACGGGCTTTGGGACACCTCTTAGCAGGGGGCCAGCAAAAGTCACCTTTTCCTTGTGTTCTTTGCATTCACATGGTTTGAGGCACAGAGGGGCTGGTGGCGTCCAAGAGGAATCTCTAGAGGGAAGTGACTTCTAACCTTGACTTGAGGACTGTGCCAGAATAGGATCATTTTCTTTTCTTTCTTTTTACTTTTCTTTTTTTTCCCTCTTTGGGTCACACCCAGAGATGCACAGGGGTTACTCCTGGCTGGGCACTCAGGAATTACTCCTGGCATTGCTCAGAGGACCATATGGGATGCTGGGAATAGAACCCAGGTCTGCCGCGTGCAAGGCAAATGCCCTTTTTGCTGTGTTATTGCTCCAGCCCCTGGGATCATTTTCTTGACCCTAGTGCATGTGCTTCTCAATTCTCCCTGACATTTGCTGATGATTTGAGCAGCACAGCCCGATTTGGAAGCTGGGTTGCTGATTTTATTGTTTCAACAAGTCAATTGGGCAGGCAGACAGCAAACATTTGCCTCACATCAGTGCTAGGTACCCTGGGACGAGGCAAGGGCACCCAAGGCCCATTGTAGGATTTCCCAGGGTCATCCCGCGGCCCCACAGCCCTGGGTGGGTCCTACGATGCTTGGAATGACCCGTCCTCTCCAGCTCACAGGGCCCTTTGAGTGTGGGAAGGAGCACCTTCAGTTACCTGCCCGGGGCCCGAGGGCGTGGGACGGGGGAATATAATGCATGTATAATGATATAACGCATGTATAATGATATAATGCAAGCAGTTGATCCCTCTGTATTGGTCGCTGACATGACTGGCTCAGTCATGGAGTTCATTAGCCATTTAAACATTCTAGCTGGAATGGCGGGCCAGAACATACAAGCAGAAGGCCCTGGCTGAACCTTTTAGGTTTGGGGATGAGAGAGATTCTAGACTTTGTAGACTGGGTGTCAAACAGAGGGCTAAATTGTGAAACAAATTATTAGGGGTGTGGGGTTTACCGCGGGCAAATTAAGAGGTGGGGGACTCAGGATGAGGAAAGAGGGAAGAGGAAGGGAGCCCCAGTGGAGAATTTCTGGTGTCAGGAATAGCTTCAAGATATCTGGCATTGGGGACTGGAGCAATAGAACAGCAGGTAGGGCATTTGCCTTGCACACGGCCTATCCAGGTTTGAGTCCCAGCATCCGATATGTTCTCCCAAGCACCGCCAGGAGTAATTCAAGAGTGCAAAGCCAGGAGTAACCCCTGTGCATCACCAGGTGTGTTCCAAAATGAAAAAAAAAAAAAAAAGAAAAAAAAGCTATCTAGCATTATAATGTCTAATGTAAAGCCAATTTGGGGACGAGTGTTCCTGTCTTGCTTTCATATAACTAACTCTCTACCCACTGCCTGCTATTGGCCCCAAATTCTTTTTGTTTCCGTTTATTTTAGGCTCATATTCAGTAGTTCTCAGGGCTTGCTCCTCTGTGCTCAGAGCTCACTCCTGGCATTGCTCAGGGTATGTGGTCAGTACCTGGGATCAAACCCAAGTCAGGTCCAGGTGAGGCATAAAGCACCTTCAAAACCCAAGCTCCAATGATTAAGTAAACATTAAGTAATCCCAAAGCCCCAAGTCCTTTTCTAATAAGATTGATACCAGGAGGCCCTGCATAATCGCTTTCCCTTTCAAGAGCATCTGAATTGGGGCTATAAATGAGTCCTAACTCTGCCACCTGCCTCGTGAGAGATTCTGTGGTGGAAAAACACAGGTGAAGAAGTCGGCTCCTCAGAGCTGAGATGTGGAGCAGAGATGTAGGGTGGTGGGGGACAGAGATGGCCCTCTGAGTCAGAAGGAGCCAATGAGGAGTAGTGGGGGATGGTGGGGAGGGGGAGATCAGGGGTGAAAAGGCCCAAAGGCAGGGATTTCCAGCCGTTTAAACCTGTAGGGGCAGCTGGAAAATGGGGGTGATTTAGATAATGTCCTTGACTTTTAGTATCTTCAGGTCAATTTGCTTGTCTTGAAATACTAAGGACCCCTGTCCCCCCACCTCCCCATACCCTCTTGTTGGTAAATCCTGTGTCTATTCTCTGTCTCCAGGAGACCCCTCATCTATTTTCTGTCAGCATAGTTTGGGACCGGAAATAGTGTCAGATAACAGGTATTTAGAGTATGTAATCTTTTGAGTCTGGCTTCTTCTAGTTTTCATAATGCATTTTGAGATTCTTGCCTAAGCTCATACCTTTTTGTTATGGAGGGTATTTCATAGCAAGTATGAATCTCAGCTTATTTTTCCATTTCCTAGTTTGAGGACACGTTGATTTTTTTCCTTAAACTGTAATTTCGACAAATCAATACACTTGTGTAACTCAACCCCCCTTTAAAAAAGCACGTATTGGTTTCACTTAAAGTGTCACCAAGCAAAAAAAATTCTAGATCAAGGACTCAATCATTTCTGAACTGTGGATCTCTTTGTTAATCTGGTGAATTATTCTTCTAGGAATAAAGTTTTAATGGGAAAAATAAGATGCCTAAGAACTCAAAGAAAACCCACTCGATTGAAATAAAGTTATCAAATGTTAAGAAGAAGGGTGTGATGTAGTAATAAATGCACTTTTTTGGGGAACACATTAAATCACATTCGGAGACAGGACTCAGAACTTGAAATTTCAGTTACAACGAGCGGAAGTGGCATTTGGCGATAACTCAGTTCTGAAATGAGATGTGGAAAGATGAGTGTGAGCCATGGAGACAGCTCAAGGCGCTGGTGTGTGTGCTCTGCAAATGGGACACCCAGGTTTGAACTGCACCATCCTCCAAGTACCACAGGGCTCAAGCCCCAACACAGAAGCAGGAGTAGCCGGATTAGCTCCAAGATAAAATAAAACAAATAAAAGATGTGTCATGATTGTAGAAAACTATCAGAGAGAGAACAACTACTGCTGTCATTCATCATGGAAGGCAAGTCTGACTTCAATTCAATGTCTACAAATGTAGATTGAATTTTTCCCAGAACCTTTTGAATTCTATTCAAGGACTCTGGGGGACTTGAATGATGGAAACTTTTTTTTTTAATTACCATGAGATACAGTTACAAAGCTTTCCTGTTTGAGTTTCAGTCATACAATGATCAAACACCCATCCCTCCACCAGTGCGCATTCTCCACCACCAATGTCCCCAGTATCCTCCCCATACTTTCCATCCCTCCCCCTGCCTTCATGGCAGACAATTTCCCCCATACTCACTCTCTCTGCTTTTGGGTATTCTGGTTTTTTAGTACAGACATTGAGAGATTATCATGTTTGGTCCTCAATCTACTTTCAGCTCACATCTCCCATCCTGAACGATTCCTCCAACCATCATCGTCTTAGTGGTCCCTTCTCTATTCCAGCTGCCTTCTCCCCCAGCGGAGTGATGGAATCTTACAATAATGTGACATCCAACTAATTTTGTGGTTATGATCTCACAAGGGGAGGGGCTCAAGCCCCTTTGAACCTATTCCTATAGCCACCCAGAGAGAACTCATATTTTTTTTTCTTGCTGACTCACAGCTGCGGGTTTATGCAGCACCCCACCCCACCCCCTATTTCAAGCAGGTACCTGATCCCTATTAGTTTTGTGACTTCAGAAACTGCTCAGCTTACAGTTGTCTAATAACTATGCCTGCAAATCCCATGAATAAGAACGTGAACAAAACCCCCACAGTCTTGGGGTACCTGAAACATCTAACTCTATCTCTACCTAGGAAAACTGGCCCTTGAATTTAAAGCACTGAACACACACTGAAAGAAAAATAAATGGCAAGAGGAGGTTAGGTAGGAGTAGGAAAAAACACAATCTGTGTTTTGTGAGCTCTGAGTTTCTACTGAAACGCGAGCCAGTTTGATTCTGGGAAAACTCAACTTCCTGGTTTGGAGACAGGTTTATAAAGAGGCTTTCAGGCCTTGTGTATATCAAATGCTCCTGCACTCACCCAACAAGATATTTTTTTTCAGATGTCATGAATATAAGTGCCCCCAGAGACATACAGACTAGCAATACATTGAAAACCACTTAGATTTATAAGAAGAAGAAAATATCTCCAAGAAGAACGAGATCTTCACCAAATAGAACTGCTCCAACTTCTGTCTCTTCACTCTTACTCTCCTTCTCCAAAAACGGTGTAGAAATTTCTCTTCTCCAACTGTGTGTCAACATCACTTTTAGACCTACTATGCTTCCTCTCCACTCCATTATAATAAAGCCCAGAGTGGGAATCTGCCTTAATCATCTACATTTTTTTTTAAAACCAACTGTTCCTTTATAGGTTCACGTCAGGCAACTGTCCATGTTTTTTTTTCTTTTTGGGTCACACCCAGCGATGCACAGGGGTTACTCCTGGCTCTGCACTCAGGAATTACTCCTGGCGTTGCTCAGGGGACCATATGGGATGCTGGGAATCGAACCCAAGTCAGCCACGTGCAAGGCAAACACCGTACCCGCTGTGCTATGGCTCCAGCCCCGACTGTCCATATTTTTATACATGAAAAATGAATTCCTTGCTTGAGCTTGGGTGACTGATAATTTTCATACTTTTTCTTTAAGCTTTTTTTGGTGACTTTTGAGGATCATACCCAAGAGAGATGTCAGGGGCGACTCTTGGTGTTGCTGAGATGAAGCAAGGGATCATGCAGTGCTGAAGGCCAAATCTGGGGATCCTGCATGCAAAGCATGTGCTTCAGCCCTTTAAGTTATCTCCTCAGCCTCTTGCAAGTTTTAATATAGGCAAAGAGTTTTATTTCTTAAGTATTGAAAATGCCAAGTCTTTGGACTGTTGGCTCACTGACACAAGTTCACACAAGGTCTATGAGTTTGAAGCTTAGGGCTTTCTCTCTAAACCCGGCAGAGTCTGATGCCTCCTTCCAGTGAAAGGTTTGAAGAGAGAGACATCAGGACTTCCATTAGCCAACAGGATCAGTCCTTCTGGTGGGAGCATTGGGGATCTCCGGCTCTGACATACTACCCTTCATTTTCCATGCTGATGCTGGGTTTGGGCACCATTGCTGTAAAGCTGGGAAACTCTCTGGTGAGGAATGCCTTGCCTCGGCACACACTCAGCTTCTCATGCTGCTCACACAGACTTTGGTTCAGCTCCATTCCTCTTTCAGAGGCAGATCAGGAATCACTTTCCAATAGGACAGGCTGGGAAACAAGGATAGAGGTGAGAAGAAAGTCAATCACCCAGATGCCACAGACAAGGGAAAGAGAAAGAAGCAAGGAACTGCCTCTGTTCTTGGCTTATCGAGAAGCTTTGCTGAAAGATGAACCCCAGGCACTAATAAGTGTTATTTGTGAAATTCAGGACTTAAACACAAAATACGGGTTTTAAAAAACACGAGGGGCTGGAGTGATAGTACAGTGGGTAGGGTGTTTGCCTTGCATGTGGCTGACCCGGGTTCCATTCCAAGCATCCCATATGGTCCCCTGAGCACTGCCAGGAGTAATTCCTAAATACAAAGCCAGGAGTAACTCCTGAGCATCTCTGTGTGTGACCCAGAAAGCAAAAAAAATAAAAATAAAAATAAAAAAGCCTGGTGAGGGGCTGAAGATTTGGTACAGTGTGCAGGGTACTTGACTTGCATGTGGTTGCCCTGGGTTTGATCTCTGGCACCCCATCTAGCCCCCCAAGTATTCCAGGAGTGATTATTGAGTGAGGAGTCAGGAATAAGTCCTGAGCACAAATTAGTAAGAGGGCTGGAGAGATAGTACAGGGGATACGGCTCTTGCCTTTCATGTAGCTGATCCTGGCACTGCATATGGTTCCCTGAGCACTCCTAGGAATGACCCCCTAAGCATATTGTCAGGAGTAGCTCTTGCATGGACATGCCACCAGGTATGTCCCCCAAACCATCCAAAAATAAAAGAAAAGGATCTTCATTTACAAATGTGGTGAGGAGTTTTCTTACAGAGGGTTACCCTGCTGGGGTGGATAGTTTCTGCTGTGAACTCTGTCCCCTGTGTCTTTGTGGACCTGGGGCTTCGTATTTCTGGAGAGCTGAGATGTCTTTAGCTTGGCTATAAGTGCTGGTTGAAGGTGGAAATTGAAGCAGTTTCTCACCCCTTTGGCATGAGGAAACTTCTGAGTCTCTTGGCAAATGAGTGGAGAAGAAAGCTCAAGAAGGAGATTCCCGACTTCCTTGTAGGAGGAGAAGGACAATGACATGAAAGCTTATCAATCTGGATGGTTCAGGGGGTACACAAGCCAAGTTTGTGTTGAAGTTCTTCACTACTTCCGCCTTGGTACAGTCTGCAAAGCAAGCTTGCTAAATCAATCCTACTGAATGCTGATTGAATGCACTGTAGGATATTGGCTCCCTAAGGAAAAAAGCATGGGCTATGCAAACAAACCTCATACATCCGGTCAACTTGAGCAGTGCTCTAATCAATGCTGTCAACATGTCTCTAGACCAGGGCAAAGGGGTGACTCAGAGGGCTGGAGCACATGCTTTCCTTTGCCACAGCACGGCATTGCTCCTGAGCACCACCGAACCAAAGCAAACCACAAGACCAAACTTCTCTGGCCTTTAGGCAATGTTATTAAGGGTCACCTGTAGGAAAGGCCAGGTTATAGGTGTTGATGAGACAACAGTGATCAGGAAACTAGCTCCCTGTGTCTTGGGAAAACAGACAACCCCCAAGTAGAACAGGGCTAGGTAAAAGGATGGGAGGGGTGTGGAAGGAAATTATTTTCCAAGGAAGGTGACTCTGAGAGGAAGGTGACTATTAAGGAAATCTCAAAAATGTCAGAATGTGAGTAATTGGGATACAGCTCATTGGTAGTGCCTGTGCACGTGCACACACACACACACACACACACACACACACACACACACACAAAGTCAATGCATGATCTAGGGGGCAGAAATCTTCCCTCAGGGGTAGAGTGATGATGGAGTAATAAGGCCTGTGGGGACAGGAGCCAGGATGGAGAGGAAATGAGGAATGCCTCCAGGTTGCAGAGAGCTTCAGATCTCCAGAAGATCTACCCACTTAGTTCTAAGCACAATGCAATGGCATTGAAGAGATCTGAGCAGGATCTGACCTTACTCAGTTTACACTTTTGAAGGTGAGTCTAGCTGTCCCCAGAGAAGAAGCCTCCAGGGAAACAAGGACACAGGGAGGAGTTGCTACTGTTATCAGGGTCTCCAGAAGAGGGATGATGTGGCCCAAACTATCAAGTGCAAAATGTGGCTCTAAATCATTCTTTAGCGAGTGTGAAGACAGTAGCTGTTGCATGATTCCTGGTGGTTCTGCAATGTTGCCACGGATGCTGATTTAGCGAATACTGGCAGCAGTGGTGGGGTGTGTGTTTAGTATTCGAACAAGAGCATTCATGGTGAAGCTGATGGATGGGAACTCAAAGCAAGAAATCTGACCCCCAACCAGAGATAAGCTGTCTCCTCAAGTAGGACTCTGCATAGTTTCACGCTGTGTTGATATGAAAATAACCAGCTCAGAGACACAGAAGAATGGAGACTGGGTGCTAGTGGCTGGGGGCTGGGAGTAGGGGGAGATAGAGATATGTCAAAGGGAGATGTCATCTTTCATTCTAGTAAAAGATGGGCACATTCTGAGGCCCGGGTTTAGTGTGGTGACTCTAGTTAACAATCTTGTCATGTGTTCTCAAAGTTCACAAGACTGTAGCTCTTTTTGGGGGGAGGGTCACACCCACGATGCAAGGGGTTACTCCTGGCTTATACACTCAGGAATTACTCCTGATGGTGCTCGGGAGACCATATGAGATGCTGGGAATTGAACCCAGGTCAGCTGCATGCAAGGCAAATGCCCTACCTGCTGTGCTATCACTCCAGCCCCAAGACTGTAGCTTTTAAGTGATTTTACCACACATACAACATGGTGATTATGTGAAGTGAGTGAGCGAGAGAGCGAGAGAGCGAGCAAGTGAGAGAGTTATTCAATCATATCATTGGGCAAGCATTTTGCAATGTAGATCTGTTTCAAAGCATCATACTGTCTGTGATTTTCAAAAGAAAAAGTGCATGGGCATGCGAGGGATTTGAGTGTTCGGTGCCCGAGAACCATTCCCTTGGCTGGCTCACGGTGATGGATGGATGAAGGACCGGGGGAACAGAGAAACAGGGACTGGACTCTAGGCTGGTCTGTAGACAGTTTATTCCTTTCCTCCCCAGTGTAGTCCAGTGTCTCCCTTACAGCACAATCATAGTTGTAGTTTTGGTCATAGTCCCAGTCATCAGAGTTCAATGACCCTTCTCCCCTTCATAGTCCTTTTCTAGTTCCTCATAGTCCTCGACTTTCTAATTTTTCTCTTTCTAGTCTTCATGGTCATCTAGTCCCCTCTCTTTCCCCTTACAGCATAGTTACATAGAAATCATGAAGGGTGGGGATACACATAGATGGGGTTGAACATTGTCATAACAACAAACAAATATAAAGCCACTCATTCAGAGGAAGTTCTAGATTAATTTAAGGACAAAATCTCATCCTAGGGTTCAGCACTCTAGATTACTAAGAGATCATCTCAAGGGCGGTATTCCATCCAGGATGTATTGCTTTCTTATTTCTTGGCTAGTAATCCATTTAAGCAATCACAGTGAATTTACTTCTTATAATATTTCTAGTCATTTTGTAAGAACACAGTAAGAGATATATTAAGCTTAAAGGTTGACTCTTCCTGGGGACATCTCACTATATATCCCAGACCACAGTCCTCAGGCCAGGTTAGTCTTTCGTAACCCCAGTAGGGTCCTTATTCAGTTACTTCTTTTTGGGTCATGACAGAGTTTGTTCCATGACTGTGCTCTTAACTTATTATACTTATGGTGCTTAGCTTGTCCCCTTTTGATGCCAGAGTAGCTTACAGCTTGTCCAGGGTCCATCCAGTCCTTCCCTTGGGATTCTGCTTTTGGAGTACTAGGAACTAAGGGCAACTGAGAATTAAGTCAGGTAAATATGGATGGATGCCCAAGAATAAATATTATTTGGAGTCAATTAACTCCCATGTTATAAAAGCTTAACATGAACTGTCTTCCTGTGTCTATACAGAAAAGGATATTACCAAACCATGCAAGTGACATAAAGAGAAAAGCAATATAGGATTATTAGTGCTTGATGGAATTGGGTGTACCTCAGGAGCACTGTTGTGGGAGTAGCTCAATAAACCTTAAGCTCCCTGTGGGAAGAGCAAGGACAACCCAATGTTATCCAACAACTGTCCACCTAACTCTCTCTTAAGTTGTGTGTCAATTATATCTGAAAACAAAAAATAAAAAGGTGGACAAAACCCTCTTTCATGCCAAGTATTAGGATGGTCATTATTTTCCACAAGGCCCAAAGGGGATCAAGCTGTAAGCATGGGAAATATTTTAGAAAAATAAAACCCTCTTAGTTTCTCATTGCTCAGTACAATGATGTAACATGCAGTTGAACTTCATACCCATTCCTACCCCAGGACAATGACTGCACCAGGCTTGCTGAGTGTGTGGAATGATTAGAAAATAAGACCAGATGCTAACAAATCCCTGTCAGCGGGTAGATGACAAGCCTTCTGTAGAATGCCAGGCAGAACAGTCTTTAAGACCATTTCATGGCTGGACGTTTGAAAGGAGAGTGAGATTTTCACTGTGGCTTGTCCTGTAGACCAGACTTGCTAGGAAAGTGGCAGGTGGAAATTCAAGTCTTACAAACAGACCAGAGCGATTGAGAAAAATCTGAGCAGCTGTTCCTCTGACTTCACTGTCTCTGTTGTTTAATGCCACTGACAAGGATTCAGTTCCCTGCCATTCCTGACAAGCCATCTTTTAGTGAACAAGAACTCTGATCCTGTTGGTGATTGCTCATCTTCAATAGAGTAATTGGATGTTAAATCTAATTTAGACTGCAGTAAAACAAGTTATACAGAGAAAAATCACACATATCATTTCAAGTGTCACTATCATGATTTTATGGAGAGTGGGCACACACAAACACAACCACACACATATAACTCTAGTTAGCAATCTTATCATGTGTGCTAAAATTTCCCACTATGTGTGTGTTCACAAAATGCATGGTCTCTCGCTGTGTGCATTCAGTGGCCATGAGCTACTTCCCCACCCCTGCTGCCACCACTAATGGGCGCATGAAGGAGGGAACAGGACCACCAAACTGGCTGATGATCAGTCACTGTTTATTCTACTCTCCATCCTACCCTTTATTCCATTCTCCCTGCTCACCTATTGTCATCTTATTGAGTGCCCCATTCCAGTTTGCTCCTGCCTCTCATTCCCATTTCCTACTGTCCCTCAAGCTAGTCTCTCCATGTCTTGTATTCCTGCCTCTCCTTCATCCTGTCCCTCAGCGTAGTTATAGAGAACAATCACCAAGGGTTTGGGAGAGCCAATAAACATTGGTAAGATAGTACAATCAACATAAAGCCCTTTCTTCCAGTGAAGCTCTTCTAGATATTAGACAATATCTATTCATTTTAGAAGGCTCTTTCTCTTATTTTCTTCCTTCCTTCCTTCCTTCCTTCCTTCCTTCCTTCCTTCCTTCCTTCCTTCCATAAAGCTTATTTGGTTTATTTGAAACAAACCATGTGAAATTAAGTAAACCTTATTGGTAACTGAAACTTAAGACTCAATATGCACTCTACATATTTTTTTAAAAAATTATTTTATTTTTATAAAGTTGTTAACAACAATTTATTGCATCCTTTCTGTCCAACTCCATCTTTCCTTGCTCAATCATACTCTATTCAACCAGATTAAGATGCAGACCCCCAGTGTTTGTAAGATGATGTGAAGAAACCATAAATTAACGATCTACTTCTCAGTGTGCTGAATACAAAAGCTTTCAAAAATTTGACTTCAAGTATTTTTGGGGTTTTGAAATATGGATAGAAAAATATATTTTTCTATTTCTATTTCTTTGGAAAAATATATATTTTTTAAAGCATGACATGGCTATATTTGAGCTTAGTAGAGTGCTAGTTAAGGATCTTTAAAATAAACAAACTTATTTTGTTTCAAAATAAATTTGAAGTGTGATCAAAGTTATTGATGAAGAGTGACATGGAATGCTAGTATGAACCTATTAGAAACATGATCACTTAGTAACCATTTTCCATTCTGAGGTAAGGACCTTGTTTTAGTTTTCTAACTCTAGCTCAGTCTGTGTACAAGAAAGTTCCTCAGAAAAAGCTTGTGGTATGGTAGATGAATAGATAAGTGATTATTGAAAAATGACAGAAGGAGGAAAATGGATGGATGAATCCTTATGCTGAAAGAAACAAAATGGCTCATTTAAGTTACACAAAGGGTCTACTGACAATCAAAGTCAGCATTTGAATGTGGGAACAGTCTTACAGATTTTACTCTGAGAGTCCAGCTCTCCTCCAGTGAATTTGGTCCGGTAATGTAAGTGCACAAAAGAAAGAAACAGAGAATCAATAACATAAGTAATAAAATTATCTCTGACAAGGAGTTCTTTCTGGTTTACATCTGTAGGGTTTGATCTTTGGATATTCTAAATTACAGTAATCTAATGCAATCTACTTTTCTGGATGCAAAGCTTTATGGAGACACAAAGTTTGTACAGGGTAGAGTGGAACTGAAGTGAGGAAGTGGTTTGAGAGCCTGCCCACTTCCCCATTGAGGTATTCGTGTTGGTTTGAGAATGTTTGGTTGAACTTGCAAAATGCTGGGTCTAATGCTTCAGAATCTACCCATTACCAGACTTTGCAATCTCTGCCTTCTAATTTGAGCCAATTTTGTAGGATGTCATTCTTTAAAATTTTTAGTAATTTAAGATATACTTTTTTTTCTTTTTTGGGTCACTTCCAGCAATGCTCAGGGGTTACTCCTGCCTTTGCACTCAGGAATTACTCCTGGCAGTACTCGGGGGACCTTAAGGAATGCTGGGAATCGAACCCAGGTCGGCCGCGTGCAAGGCAAATGCCCCACCTGCTGTGCTATCACTCCAGCCTCAGTAATTTAATTTTAAAAATTTTAATTAATTTAGTAAAATGTTGTATTATAGTTTAGGTAATAGGGTTATAGTAGTGTTCAAATTTATGGTATGAATGTACAAAGTTATTGCATCCAACCCCTTTCAGTACCTATAAACCCCTGAGTTTTTTTTTTTTTGTCCACCCAGCTGCTTGTCCACCCAGTTGCTTTGTGATAGCAAAGCTTGCTAATTACTAAAAGTGACTCAATTATCAGCACTTTGGCCCCATGTCTTCCATCCCTGGATCTGTCACCTCCGTTTAACCCTCCTTGGTATTTAAATAGCTAATCTGGTGCTGGCTGAAAGTGCCGACCTCTAAGTGACTTCACAGTGACCTTCACAACTCAATTTATTTGGTGTTTCTTTTTGTGTTCCTTTAGATGAACTAACTTGGCCTTTGCTAATAATTAAAAGTATTCGCTCAAGTATTCGCCAAAGTCAGTAGATAAGAATTGCTGTGAACAGCGTGTCTCGTGACATTAGCATGTTCCCCCAAGTATAAAGCTGAACTGAGGAAAAGGAGTTTGTAAAACTGGTTCAGTTGGCCCATGGAGATTTAAGGGCATGCATGTATTCATTCATTCTGAAAATATTCATCGAGTTCCTGTTATGTCCTGGTCTCGGTCCAGGCAGCAACAAATAAACACCACTGACATCACAGATCCTCCCTCCTAGAGTGGTGGAAGGAGAGAAACTGATAGGAAGTGAAAAGTAACTTGGTTGGGGAGTGCACTGTCGAGGGTGGGCTGAAGCACTGTAGCACTGTCCTCCCGTTGTTCATCAGATTTGCTTGAGCGGGCACCAGTAACGTCTCCATTGTGAGATTTGTTACTGTTTTTGGCATATCGAATACTCCATGGGGAGCTTGCCAGGCTCTGCTGTGCGAGTGGGATACTCTCGGTAGCTTGCCAGGCTCTCCGAGGGGGTTGGAGGAATCAAACCTGGGTTGGCCGTGTGCTATCGCTCCAGCCCTGGCTGAGAATAAGGCAGAAAAAGATGGCAGAGGGTAGGAGCTATATTTTATTTAATTTATTTATTTATTTGTTGCTTTTTGGGTCACACACAGCGATGCACAGGGGTTACTCTTGGCTCTGCACTCAGGAGTTACTCCTGGTGGTGCTCAGGGGACCATATGGGATACTGGGAATTGAACCCGTGTCGGCCACGTGCAAGGCAAACGCCCTACCCACTGTGCTATTTCTCCAGCCCCCAAAGAGCTATATTTTAAACCAGCACCCTCTTCTATGCTGATGACAGCGTTATTTATTCACAGTTACGGAAAAGACCCAGTGTCTGATGATGAATCAATAGATAAGAAAATGTGGCCTAAACATAGAAAGGAATATTATTTAACCATATCATAAAGACTTGTAGAGGCTAGTGTGAGATAGTGCAGTGAGTATGGTGCTTGCCTTGCACACAATCCACCCCGGGGTTGATCCTCAGCATTGTATATGTTCCCCTAGCACTGCCAGAATTGAGTCCTGAGCATAGAGACAGGAACAAGTTTTGAGCATCATCAGGTAGGATCCGCAAACTAAGAAAAACAAAGAAATAACATAGTAGAGAAAAAGAAAAAGCAAATCCTGCTATTATGACAATCACGATCACGATCACAATCCTCCCGTTGTTCATCGATTTGCTCGAGTGGGCCCAGTAACATCTCCATCATGAGACATGTTGTTACTGTGTTTAGCATATCGAGTATGTCACGGGTAGCTTGTCAGGCTCTGCCGTGCGGGCGAGATACTCTCGGTAGCTTGCCGGGCTCTCCGAGAGGGATTATGACAATAAGGTTAAATTATGCTAAGTGAAATAAGCCAGATACAGACAAATACTGCAATATCTGGAATCGAAAATAGACTTGAGAATTAAAGTGTGGGGGGAACAAGGGGTGCGGGAGAGGGAGTCAGGGATTGTGGGGACGATGATGATTGAATTCTGGGGAATATAATATATAATGACATGAAAATAAAGGATATTGTCAAGAAGGTAGATGATTATCAACAAAAATAAAATAAGCAGTAGTTAGCGAAGATAGTTTATGTACAATCTCCACTAGGAAAGGGGACAGGGGTACGCTCAATGGGCAGCAAGGTTAATGAAGAGTAATGAAGAGAGCAGGGCGGACTCTCAATGCATCTGAGAATGCAGACAATCAGATTTACTAGTACGATGGGATGTGGGGGATAAAAGAAAGGGACCAAGTTTTCACTATATGCACATGTGCACGCATACACATTTATGTTTTAAAGTTTAATATTATCCAAGGTAAAGGTAAGGTAAAGGCCCTCCCGTTGATCGTCGATTTGCTCGAGCAGGCCCAGTAACATCTCCATTGGAGACTTTGTTGTTACTGTGTCTGGCATATTGAATTACTTGCTTTTTTCTTTTCTGTCTAGCTCAGAGGTCTGTGATGGGAGGGGGTTCTTAATCTTATCCATTGCTTACATACACCTTCTAGAATATTCTCTCTCTCTCTCTCTCTCTCTCTCTCTCTCTCTCTCTCTCTCCCCCTCTCCCTCTCTTCCCCCTTCCTCCCATGCATTGAGGATATATTTATTTTTCAATAGTACATTTTAAGTTTGATAGGCCACACCCAGCTCTGCTCAGGGCTTATTCCTGCTCTGTACTCAGGGATTATCCCTAGGGGACTCGGAGGACTCTGTGTGGTGCCGGGGACGGAACTCGGGTGGGCAGCAAATCATGCAAGCACCTTACTCTGGACTCGCTCACTGACCAATAGCACATTTTTAACTACAGAAAAGCAACAAACTTTGCAGAATGCACATAAGTGAGCTACAAATTAAAAATTGCTGATAAGATTCTCGTGCAGAGGTGAAAGATTCTACAGCCAGAATAATGTCGATACCGAGGCAAGCTAAAGAATGTAAAGGGTCCATAATCACGTATCTGAAGCCTTTCGATGGCCTGTAAGATAAGTGGGGTCACATGGAGCCCAAATAGACTTGCTTCTGATTTTGCCTTTCAAGGACACCTTTGGGACCAGCTCTCAGCCCAAAGTCAACTCTCCTGCCTCTAACTTCACTAATCACCTTGGCTCTTAGCTCTGTTTGAACCTCCTCCCCTCCTCCCCAAGAGGCACTAGTTTTCTCTAGCTGGAGCATTTAAACATTTTTATTTATTTTACTTCTTCTTCTTCTTCTTCTTTTTCTTTTTTTTTGGGGGGGGGGTCACCTGGTGGGGCTTGGGACTCACTCCTGGCTCTGTGCTCAGGGATCATTCCTGGACGAGGGGGGTTCTGGGAACCATATAGAGTGATTGACTCATACGAGATTGACTGGATACGAGGCAAGCACCATTCCCACTGTATTACCTCTCTGGGTCTTCGGGACATTTTTAAAAAAATCAAAATCGCTATAGTGTATGGCATTCATTAACCGTGCCTATGTTTGCTGTCTACTAGATTAAGCAAGGCATGTTTACTTCTACCTTACTAAGACATTTTTATACATTTTCAATAATGAATTAACATCTTATTTATATTGGTCAAAATCACTTAGCAATCAGTCATCGCAAACTGACTTTTATTGATTTATTCTCTTTGCCATTCCTTTAAGTTTTGTTAGAACAAGTAATATGAAATAAATTTGTTATATGCCTGCCAAGGGACAGGAGGGAACCTGGGGACATTGATGGAGGGAGGGGGACACTGATGGTCAGGTTGGTGTTGGAACATCATTGGTGTTGGAACAACTTATTATGGACAACTTTGTAAAGTATAATTATTATCTTTACCCACTGTAGTATTGAAGCACTGTCCTCCTGTTGTTCATCGATTTGCTTGAGTGGGCCCAGTAACATCTCCATTGTGAGACTTGTTGTTACTGTTTTTGGAATATTGAATACATCACGGGTAGCTTGCCAGGCTTTGCCTTGCGGGTGAGATACTCTCAGTAGCTTGCCGGGCTCTCCCAGACAGGCAAAAGAATTGAACTTGTGTCAGCCCGATCGGCCACATGCAAGACAAACGCCCTACCTGCTGTGCTGTCGCTCCAGCCCCTAATAAAAATTAAAAGAAAAAAAATTGCCCGAGTTAGGACTGATGGAATATCATTATTTATGCAAGTATAATGTGCCTTTCACTTAGTTCTGGTTTTTTATTATTATTTATTATTTCATTCTTTCAGTGAGCCCAGAGTCAGGGGTGCAACCCTGCACTCACCAACGCAAGACAGATACACCCCCATACTGTGATACCATAAGTCACACCCTCAACCCCAGCGGGTTTGTTATTAAAAGCAAACTTAGAGAGCAAACTACTCCCAATGTTTCCGGGGGGGGGGGGGGGGCAGATAAGCCGCAAATAAGGCAACAGCCTTTCAATGAGTCCCAGGCCCCACATCCCTGATCTACATCTCCAAAACCAAAAATGCTGGCCAAAGAACAAATCTTCAAGCAACTCCCATGGGAAGCAAAGACCCACAGGAGCTGCTGTTTCCATTTTGCCGAGTTTTTGGAAGTGGGAGCACCAGAAGTTCATCAAATGGTCCACCGGGTCCACGGCGCCCAGTGAGAATGTTCATGCTATGAGCCCAGCCGCGCACCATATGTAACATCAGCATTCAGGCGTTTTTCTCAGAATTCTGCTTTCTATAGCTCATCTGGCCACACAGGGTTTATGTAAGCCACTAGTCTACTAGTTTTCTCTTTGGGGCTAACCCAGCTAGCGTCATCCTTCTTGCATTTTTTTTTTTGTGTGTGTGGGGGTGGATGGTTACTCCTAGTTTGGTGCTTGGGGCTCAGTCCCCATGGTACTCTGAGGGACGGTGCGGTTGTGCAATGCATGCTTTAACCTCTGTAAAGAAGTGAGGCTAGGGCGGGTGTGGAGCTGGCGAGATGGGGCGGCGGGTAGGGCACTTTCCTTGTGAGAGGCTGACCAGGGGTTCATCCTAGCACCAATGAGGGCCCCAAGCTCTGGCAGGAGTGATCTTTGTGCGCGCCCCTTGACCGACTCCAGGTGAGGACACCAGCTGAGTTTTATGGTAAAATGGCAATGAGGTGTGTTGGGGGCGGAGGGGGTGGTGGTGGGTTAATTATAAAGACTCTGATTCTTGATGCTGTTCCAGAAAACACCCAAGTTACAGGCACAACCAGGCTCTCTTCGCTGAGAGCCTCCAGGCCAGGAGAAAGGCTCTCATTGGCCATGCTCCCAGGCCACCCAAACATGCGGAGAGGAGGGGGGCCACAGACTCCGCCCAAGTTCCAGGGGCATGGAGTTGGCTCCAAGGACTTCTGGTCAACCTGGGACAGCAGGCCGGGAGCTTCAAAGGGCGCAGGATAGAACTGGAACCTCCTCCCACCTAGGTGCTGCCTCCGGACGGCCCGTGCCTCCGGCCAACCAACCGGGATAGGAATTGGACACTCAGGGTCTGGGTGAAAAGGAGCCGGTAAGCGCTAGGGGAGAAGTTGAAGAATCCAGAAAGTATAAACTCAGGGGAAGGGCCGCAGCCGCCGACCCCCGGCGCTTTCCGCCGGCGTCCGTGAGTCCGGGGCCCGAGGGGTTGCCGCCGCGCGCCCCAGGACCCGCGCCTCTCGCTGGGCAGCGAGAAGGGGAAGGCGGTGCGTCCAGCGGCCCGGGTCCGGGGTCATGACCGAGGTCGCGGAGCAGAACGGGGGCGCCCCGGGGGCCCAGGGCCCGCCGGACGTGCGGGAGCCGCAGGTGGGGGGCGCGGAGCCGGAGGCGGAGCGGGAGGAGGCCAGCACGGACGCCCCGGAGGCGCTGGGGGCCGAGGGGGCGGGCGCAGCCGCGACAGCAGCGGGGCAGGAGGAAGGAGGCGCCTCTCCGGACGGAGGGAGCGGGACCGGCCACCCAGGAAGCGGGACACCGGGAGCCGAGGGTTCCCAGGCCGAGGCCGAGGCGGGCGAGGGCGCCCCGGAGGAGGCGCAGGGCGGGGAGCGGGTGCAGGTGCAGGAGGCGAGCCTCGGAGAAGCTCCGGGGGAGCCCGGGGAGCTCGGGGAGCCCGGGGAGCCGGAGAGCGTGTCCGAGGGTCCGGGAGAGCGCGCGCCCGGGGTGGACATGGACTCGGAGGGGTCCGCGGGGTCCGGCGGAGTCGCCGAGGGGCCGTACGAGGAGGGCGAGCCCGGGGACGCGGGAGATCTCCGTCCCCAGCCCCAAAGCCAGGCGACCGAGGAGGAGGAGGAGAAGGAAGAGGAGGAAGTGGTGGCAGAGCGCGCAGCGGGGGACGCGCCCGAGGAGCTTTCGGGGGCTGCGGACGGGGAGGGCACGCCCGAGGCGGGAGGGGAGGCGAGCGCAGACGCGGGACAGGACAGGGACCAGGGGGGGACCCCTGAGGAGATGCCGGAGGCTGAGGTCCCCGAGGGGCCTGGCCAGGAGGAGGAGGAGGAGAAGGAGAAGGAGGAGGAGAAGGAGGAGATGCCTCCCGAGCGCAGCCCCGACGGGGAGGACGCGGCTGCTGAGCCTGAGGCGCAAGTCAGCAACCACTTGGCGGAGGAGCGCCCCGGGGAGTCCGCGCCGGCCAACGGGCCCCGGGCAGAGGACAACGGGGCGCAGGAGGAGGGCGCTCCCGGCCAGGAACACGACATCACCCTCTTCGTGAAGGTAGCGCACCCCCAACCACGTCCCGACTCCCCTCAGCCCGCGCGCATCGCGGTGGTCACCAACCCCGCGCTCCTGTTCGAAGCGCGGGGCCCCGCGGCCCGGAGATGCATTTACTTTACTGGAGGGCGAGTTTGTGGAGGATTTAAGGGGCGGGGAAGCTTAAACTGCAGGTCGTGCAGCACCCTTGGTGAATATTTTTTAAATGAACTCCATGTCTTTAATATTAATAGCAGACAGAAAGTCAGGTTCCGGTTAGTGAAAAAAATCTCTCCAATGCGCTCAACTTAAAAGGCACGCTACGGAATGGGAGGAAATATATGCACACATTTACTTATTACATCAGATTAAGTGCTGAAAAACTTGTGGATTTTTTTGTGGGGGGGGGGGGGGGGGAGACGCGCACTTATCAGGGCTCAGGGCTTACTCCTGGCTCTCTACTGGGCAGTTACTCCTGCCTGGTACCCAGAATGGAACCTGGGTCAGCAAGGCCATCTACTGTTTCTTGTACCTGCAACTGAAATTTCTTTTCTTTTCTTTCTTTTTTTTTGGATGGTGGGCAGGGGGAGAAGGGCACACCTGGCCGTGATTCAAGCCTTACCCCTGGCATTCAGGGGACCATATGGGATGCTGGGAATCAAACCCCGTCTGCCCAGTGCTATCACTCCAGCCCCACCTGTCCTGAAAATCTTAACTGAAAATCTAATCTTAATCTGTTCTGGAGATTAATTCAAGAATTCAGGTTTAAAAAAAAAACAAACAAACCACAGGCCCTAGGGAAGCTCAAAGCCATTTCTACTCTACCCCAAGGAGTTCTTGTGTTTGAAGGGAAAAAGGTGGAAAGGTGGTGTGTGTGTGTGTGTGTGTGTGTGTGTGTGTGTGTGTGTAGGGTGTGTATGTGAGAATGTACCCTTAGATTCAGAACTGGACACAGGTTTTAACTGGGTCAAGGTATTACTTCTTTTTGGTAGGCTCTGGGGGGGTGTGATTTGGCAGGTAACCGAAAGTTTACTTTAAATAGTACATAATATTTAGGGACCATTGCAGCTTTCAGCTGTTTTGAGAGACCAGCGATGGGATTTGGGGGGTATGGGGTGGAGTTTTGAGTGAAAATAGATACTTCTACAAGTTACTGAAATAAGGGGCAGCAGCTCTGTGGGGGAGGGGAGGCATTTTTAAAAATGTCCTTTTGAGGACTTTTTAGTTGGGCAGGGAAGGGGAAGATAATCGGGTTAAGAATGTGCGTCGCCCATTGATTGGTAAGCCTCCCAAACACTTGCAGCTTGGTTTCAGAAACTTGGGCACTGTAAGCCACTCCTACTAAGCCCAAGTAAGAAATGTCCCCACAGCAGAGTATACCTGAATGCCAAGAACCATTTGTGACCAGAGCGTGGGAAAGGACACGCATCTCCTGATCCATGGAAAGGTTCCTGGCAGCTGTTCAAACCCGGGGGCATTCTTAGGGGATGGGACCACCCCTCTGAAGGCAGGAGTCCTAGAACATCCCTTGGAGCGGGCAGTCTTGTGGAAGAGGGGGGAGGAATTCACCCCGTGGTGCGTGGGTGTTTGAGCCCCTAATCTGGTTTCAGACATTCCCCACGGCTCTGATCTCAGGCTACAGGACCCCAGAGCCATTAGTGCAGCCTCTGTTCCAATTTTGAAGTATTGTGACAGCTTCCCAGCTTGTCCCGCCACTGTCTGTCACTTGCACTCTGGTTTATTCACCATAGCCAGCGAAATTGGAAAAGAAGTGGAATCCTTTTGCCCTTTCTGGTTATTAAAAAAAAATTTGGGGAGGGGGGTCTGGAGCGATAGCACAGCAGGTAGGGTAGGGCCTTTGCCTTGCATGCGGCTGACCCGGGTTCGATTCCCAGCATCCCATATGGTCCCCAGAGCACCGGCAGGAGTAATTCCTGAGTGCAGAGCCAGGAGGAACGCCTGTGCATCGCTGGGTATGAACCCCCCCCAAAGAGCAAAAAAATATATTTTTAAGTTTGTTTTTCAAGTTCATGGCAGAATTTCAGCTGATTCCATGCTCCTTTGCCAGGCCAGAGGGTCTTTCTGATGCCATTCATGTAGTCCCTGGCTGTCCTAGCCTCATTCATTAAATATATATATCATTCATTTATATAATATATATATATGATCAAGTGATGATATATATATATATATCATTCATAATATTGTCATGTCAGTTAATTCACTCTTGTCTGCCTTGAAATTCTGTGTGAGGGCAGGAGTGATAGAACAGCTGGGAGGGCATTTGCCTTGCATGCGGCAGAATCAGATTCCATCCCCGGCTTCCCTTAGGGTCCTCTGAGCACTGCCAGGAGTGATTTCTGAGTGCAGAGCCAGGAGTCACTCCTAAGCATCACTGGAAGTGACCCCAAATGCCAAAAAGCCAAAAAGCCCCCCCCCCCAAAAAAAAGAAAAGAAAAGAAAAGAAAAGAAAGAAATTCTGGGTGAGTTGTATTCTCTGCTTGCGCTAAGTTCTACCCTCCACCCCGGACCCCTTCCCTGGTCCCCTGCCTGGTTATCTGTGACCGGTCCAAGACTCAGGGCGGGCATCATGTTCTCTGGGCAGCGTTGAGTGTCCACCCTTCTGTGGAGACTCACTGACACAGGTCCTGCTCTCCTGCTATTGGACTCTTCCCTGCACTGTGTGAAATCTGTCATGCTGTCTTCCCTTGGGAGTCCAGGTCTGGACAGGATAAAGAACCAGTGACTCTCTGCATGCAGTAGTGGTATGGGGATCGAGAACATGGGCTTGAGAGCTCAAAATCTTTCTTGCTGGGCTACATTCTTGCTGTGAGACCTTTGGCAAAGTTACTTAACCTTTCAGTGTTTTTGTTGCTTCTGGGTACAATGGGGACAACAATAGGGCCCTGTGAAGTTATTGCGGGAATTTAAGAATTGATGCTAGAAAACACTTGGAAAAACACCTAGCTTGATAAAAAGCACTGGATAAGTATGAATTTTGTATTTTTTTTCTTAAAGCTTTTGGGGTCACACTGAGTGGTGCTCAGGATTTACTCCTGGCTCTGCTCTGGGGGCGGGGGGGCGGTCATGCCTGATAGTGGTCAGGGAAACGTATGGTGCCAGGGATGAAACCAAAGTTGGCCTCATGCAAGGCAAAGGCCATACTCCGTGTATTATCTCACCGGACCCTAACCAAGAGCTTTTATGGGTACATCTGCTCAGCAACCATAAACATAGACTGATTTTGCACAGAATCAATCCAATTCCCACCCATCACTGCTTTTTCTTTTTTTCTCTGCAAATCCTAAGTAGCTCGATTCTTTGGGGAAGAATGCTAGCAAAACTGAAGCAAGTTGTCTCCAATCCTGCTTGGTAGTAGAATGTATAGGTAGAAGTGATAAGCCTGTGATGAATTCTATCCAGAATGTTCTACCCTGATGACTAATTTGAGGTTGTTATTGCCCTCCCCTTCCTTTTTATTCCTTAGGGGAAAAAAAACCAAAGCAGATTTACAGATGGATTAATTTTCAGTAATGACCGAAACTTTGACACACCTAAGGGTCTCTGAAGACGCATTTCATATGTTTGTTGGCACGTATCACTTTCTTTACATCCACTTCACTTTTCTCTCTCTTTTCTTTCTTATTTTGGGGCCACACCTGGCAGTGCTTGCTGGGTCCTGGGGATCAAAACTGGGTCAGCCGGGTGCCGGGCAAGTGCCTTCCCTGCTGTAATCTCTTCAGCCTCACTATATTCTCTTTAGAAGCAAAAGACTAAAGAGAGAAATCAAGCAAAAGCTATACAATCTAGTCTATCTTTTGAGTTATAATATAATAATAATATATAATATAATATATATTATAATATATAATAATATAATAGATTTATTTGCTAGATTTTTCTTTTCAGCCTCCTTCTTTCAACTCTCCTGTTTTTGGATTTTGTATCCAAGCATGGGCAATTGACTTCCTTGGTTTTGTCAACATCTTGTCGTGGGGTTCCCATGCTGCTACCTGAGTGTAGAATCCACAGAGGTGACCCCTAGGGAGAGTGTTAGAATATCCTTCCACAATCTCCGTTCCCCCCACTCCGCCTCCTTCATATGAGAATGTAGTAAATGCGTTACAATTTTGGCTTTTTATATTCTTTTTTTTCTTTCATTTTGTTTTGGGGCCACACTCAACTGTGCTCAGGAATTACTCCTGGTGGGGCTCTGGGGAGCATATGCTATGCCAGGATCAAATCTGGTCAGCCTCATGCAAGACAAGCATCTAACCATTGCACTATCTCTCTGGCCCCTCCTAGATCCTGTTTGTGAACTTTTCACTTTTACGTATTTTCTCCACTTAAAAAAATAAAGATGATGGTTACAAATCTATCAGAAACTATTTACTTACAAACCAGCAACATATCCTAATAAAGTCTGCTTCTATTTGTAGTTATTTCATATTTACTGTTGCCCAGCTTTATGAGAATTGTCATTTATTGATTTGCCCTTTTGTTTGGTACATAGACAGGAAGTTATTCTGGGATTCAGAAGAGTCAGAAGCCTATAGAACCAGCCAAGAAATGCTTCCTTGAATTATTGTGTAGTATATTCATTGCTGACCCTGATAAATTTGAGATTTGCTTTCCTCAAGAATTGTTAATTATTTATCACCAAAGTATAGGGCAACTCTACAATATATTTAGTTATAAGATTCTTCTGTACCCATAACAAAGGGTAGCAACATGATCACACGATCAGATGACAAACAAAATATTAACTTCCATGGGTGAAGGAAGAACCACAGCCCTGGGAAAGCCCAGTCACCGAGAAAGAAAATTTCTCTGATGGGTTTGGTGCTTTGAACCACCTTGTAAGCTGAGGCTGGGTACAGGGGTATGGCAGTTTAAGAGATGAATTTCCTGGTGAATTTCACAAGACCCCCCAAACCCTTCAAAATGACCAGAGAATCATCCTGGGTTAAACACTTAAGAATTTCTGAAATGGCATTTTGGACACCAAACCTCTTAGTATTTACCGACAACTGTCCCAGAGCTCCATTGGAGCCATAGCACAGTGCATAGGGTGTTTGCCTTGCACATGGCCAACCTGAGTTCGATTCCTCCATCTCTCTTGGAGAGCCTGGCAAGCTACCAAGAGTATCCTGCCCGCATGGCAGATACTGGCAAGCTCCCCGTGGTGTATTTGATATGCCAAAAACAGTAACAACAAGTCTCACAATGGAGACGTTGCTCGTGCCTGCTGGAGCAAATGATGAACAATGGGAGAACAGTGCTACAGTGCCCCAGAGCTGGAAAAATGTGCATTTCCCAAACCATTTGGATTCTCTAAAGTCGTGACACTGATGATGGAGCAAATAAAATCTTGAGAAAGGCAGAGGTTTCGGTGGTCTTGTCATCTAGAATTGTCTCTCCAGATACACACATACACACATATATGCCTGTACATCTGTGTGTACATGCTTGCGCGCGCGCGCGCGCACACACACACACACACACACACACACACACACACACTGAGTTTGATTTTGGGCCATACCTGGTGATGTTCAGGACATACTCCTGACTCTGCCCTGAGACATTACTCCTGGCAGGCTCAGGGGACCATCTGGGATGCCAGGGATCGAACCTCGGTTGGTTGTCTGCTTGCAAGGCAAGTGACCTCCCTGCTGTGCTGTCGCCCCAGCCACATAGCCATCTTAAGCATTGTGACACCACAGGATGGAATGTGAACCTATCCCAGCCATTAGCTCCTGGTAGCCAGCTGGGCTGTGACTCTAAGTCTTGGTGCATATGGAGCTCCTCCCCCACTGAAGCTGACCAAATGGAACAGAGGGAGGGAGGCTGAGTAGGCGGCCACAGGAGTATCTGACCGAGGACTTCCTGCAAATGTGGCCGCTGTAGAGTTCATGTGGCATTTGGTGAGATGCAGAGAACAGGACTCACTGTTAATTCCCAGTTAAAAATTCTTCCAGATTTTTCTAAAATAGGCTTAGCTCTACTCATTCTCTTAGTTCCCACAAAGGAAAACATCTCTCTTGTTGTTGGGGAGATGGAAGTTTAAACCTTCTAAATCCCCACCCCTCCCCCTGCCCCCTTTCTCATCACTGAATCCCCCTATACCCCAACCCTTCCTCTCATTTGCTAGCAGAGAGTCGATGCAGAGACAGGCTCTGTTTGACACTGTTGGGGGATGTAGTCTCTCCACAATGTAGACATGTTCTCTGGTACTCCATTCTGCCTCCCGTGGGAAGTAAATGTACAGTTCTTCAGGAAGTGTTTCCTGGGGATGCTTGATGGAAAAGTTTTCCATATCCTTGCTTAAACCTGCTTCCAGGAGCTGGGAGATGGTGGAGGAGTTAGGGCACTTGCTTTGCATGCAGCCGCCTCTAGTTCCATTCCTGGCACTGCAGTTGGTTCCCTGAGCATTGCTGGATGCAGCCGAAGGTGTTATATGTGACCCCGGATGCTATAGGGTCATTGCAGCAGTGAATCCTGGGACCCTCACATTGAACTACACGCCTGTTGGTGGAGAATTGCCAGGAGGGGCTTCTGGATCTTCTGAGCACACTTGGGCACCCTCTCCCCCCACCAAATAGACCTACTTTCATTCATTCATTCATTCATTCATTCATACTCTGGGGCTAGAGGCATTGATCTTGGCTCAAGTGTTATTTAGCAAAGGGATGTTGAATAAAGAGTCAGCTGTTAAATAAAGAATCAGCCATGTCTGTCATAGTTAGATGACTAAATTATGTGTACAATCCAGAACTCTGATCCTTGTTACTGGGTACAAATTGATCTTACATATTGGTGGTTAGAAGAGTTCTTAATTTAAGTATAGTTGAACTAAAAGAGATTAAACATATTTATACACAGTTTGGTAATTCACATATTTTATCGGATTTTGTGAAATACACTGCTTATTTTTAAAAAATTATGATAACAGGGCCCAGAGCCATAATACTATGGGTAGGGTGTTTGCCTTGCACGTGGATAACCTGTGTTTGATCCCTGATACCCCAAAGGGTCCCCCGAGTTTGCCAAGAGTGATCTGTGAGCATTGAGCCAGGATTAAGCCCAGAGCACAGATGAGTGTGACCCAAAAACAAACAAAAAATAGGATAATAAACTGTTTTCTAAGTATAAAAAGATATAATACAGTGCAGAGTAAACATTCTCCCCTTGACCACCCCAGGTCCTCATTCTTCTTCCTGGAGAGAATCCTAAATCAGTATCTCCCCAGAGCTATCCTATATATATGTACATATTTTCACTGTATCAGTAATCTGTCTCTGTGCAGCAAGCGACCCTAGCATCTTAAAGCAGCAGGCCACACAGATTGCCCAGATTGTAGAGCCAGTAGGTATTACAGCTGGGCATTCCACATTCAGAAATGACATATGTGTTTGCTCCTGATCATTTCTGGATGTTTTGACTTTACACATAAACAGGAGCATGCTGTTTTTCATATAAGATACTTGAGAGGGTTTTTATTTTGTCTTGAAGGTTATAGGGACTATTATTTTTAACAGTAAGTGAAGCCTAAGACTTTGTCAATCTTTTGGTGTTTTTAGTTGTAATTATGACAGATTTTCTGCCGGTAAAAAAAGTCTACACAAGACTGTATCATTGATGTTATTTATTTTTGGTTTGGGGGCCACACCCAGTGATACTCAGGGTTCTTTCTGGCTCTGCACTTAGAAATGACTCCTGGCCATGCTCTGGGGACCACATAGGATGATGGGGATCAAACCCAGGTTGGCCAGGTGCAAGGCAAATGCCCCACCCGCTGTGCTATCACTCCAGCCATCATTCATGTTATTGAAATCATGTCCTGTACTGCTGTTTACATGGATGTTTATGG
Source organism: Sorex fumeus (assembly GCF_029834395.1). NCBI lineage: Eukaryota > Metazoa > Chordata > Mammalia > Eulipotyphla > Soricidae > Sorex > Sorex fumeus. The sequence continues at coordinate 26,628,517 of NW_026606322.1, read as the reverse complement.
GAATACTTGGAAGTGTCTTGCCTCATGGATTAGGATCAATTGATTTATTTCAAGGGTTGTATAAAACATGCAAATTGGTATTGTTTTGGTATATAACTCTTATAAACTTACAATAGACTCTTTTCTTTGGGGGCCACACCTAGTGATGTTCAGGGTTCACTCTTGTTTTTTTTTTTCTTTTTGGGTCACACCCGGCTATGCACAGGGGCTACTCCTGACTCTGCACTCAGGAATTACACCTGGCAGGGCTCAGGGGACCATATGGGATGCTGGGGAATCGAACCCGGGTCAGTGGTGTGCAAATGCCCTGCCCTCTGTGCTATCGCTCCAGCCTTCACTCTTGGTTTTGTGCTTAAGGTTATTCCTGGTGGGGCTTGCAGGATTATATGCTTGCTGAGGATTAAACCTGGGTCGGTTCTCTACAAGGCGAGCGCTCTACCTACTGTACTATCTCTTCTCAACCTTACCTTTTTTGAGTGGATAAAATAGCCTTTACATTAAGGCCAGATACTCACTAGAGTGTGGGTTTTGGGGGTTTTTCAAGCATACAATAATGAGGTGTCTCCTAAATACAAGGAATGAGGAGTAAATGCTGATAGATAGAGCCTGCATGTGACAGCATCTGACTTTTTAAAAAATTTTATTTTTTAAATTGAGTCACTTTAAGATACATAATTACAAAACTGTTCATGATCAGTTTTCAGTCATACAATGATCCAGCACCCGTCTCTTCACCGGTGTCCATTCTATTTCCTATTTCCTATCAGTAATATTCCCAGTTTCCTCCTGCCACTTCCCCTGCCCCAGCCTGCCTCTATGGCTCTATGGCAGGCACTTTCTCTCTCTCTCTCTCTCTCTCTCTCTCTCTCTCTCTCTCTCTCTCTCTCTCTTTCTCCCCCCCACTCCCATCCTGGGCACTATGGTCTGCCACACAGATACTGAGAGGTTATCGTGTTGGTTCCCATACCTACTTTCATCACACAGTTTCCATCCAGAGTGATCATTTCCAACTCTCTTTGTCATGATGGTCCCTTCTCTATCCCGACTGCCTTCTCCCCCTGCCCTTGAGGCAGGCTTCCAATTGTAGCCTAATCCTCCTTGCCCTTGTTCCTATTGTCCTTGGATATCATTCTCATATTATTAGTTTTTTTTTATATTTCACAAATGAGTGCAGTCATTCTTTTTTTTTTTTCCCCTTTATTTTATTTTATTTTTTTTAAAGTTGTAGATTTACAATTTTTTGTGCTTTGGTTTCAATTATACAATGATCAGATACCCATCCCTCCACCAGTGCCCATTTTCCACCACCATGGATAATATCCCTCCCACCCCCATCCCCCCATCCCCCCTGTCTCTGTGGCAGGGCAATCCCCTGTGTTCTCTCTCTCCTTTTGGGTGTTGTGGTCGAGTGCAGTCATTCTATGCCTGTCCTTCTCCTGACTCATTTCACTCAGCATGATACTCTCCACATCCATCCGTAGTATGAGACTTTTGAATTAAATAATACAAAAAAAAATTCAATGAAAACCCTCAGCAAGCCATGGATACAATTCGCCTGGGTAGGGAGCTGCCTGACTCAGGAGTGATGGTCTGAGAGGTTGACTAGGCTGTGGTCTTTCCTGAAGGCTGGGTGGGGTCAGGCAACTCACTTCCGGGGGGAGCACCCTTGTGTCCTTTGCAAGAGGCCCCATTCCTCACTGTCCCCAGAGGGCTGCTTGTACCTCATCTAAGGAGGATGTGCTACTTGTGTTTCTCCGGGGCAGAGATCCCAGAGAGAAGACCCTCAGAGACCTTTGATAACCGAGTTTCAGAGGCCGCATGCGGTCACCCTATTCACTCAGTTCAGTCCCCTCCCCTCCCCTCCCCTCCTCTTCCCTCCCCTCCCCTCCCCTCCCCTCTCCTCTCCTTCTCTTCTCTCTCTCTCTCTCTCTTTCTCTCTCTCCTTTCTCCCCCACCCCTCCTTTTGGGCATTATGGTTTGCAGTACAGATGCTGAAAGGTTATCATGTATATCCCTTTACCTGCTTTCAACACTCAGTTCTTGTCCAGAGTGATCATTTCTAACTATTATTGTCATATTAGTCCCTAATATTGTATTAGTCTCTAATTAGTCTCTAATATTGTCATATTAGTCCCTTCGCTTCTCTTCTATTATTGTCATATTGGTCCTTTCTCTGTCCTCACTGCCTTCTGTCCACTCCCTCCCCCCTACTTGTGGCAAACTGGTGTGGACCCTTGCAGAGCCTAAATGGCATGGAGCTAGTGCACAGGCTGAGCGACAGTCTGCAGCAGGAACCCCAACACTGTTGGGGGGGCAGGGGGCTCTAATTCCCTGAGTGCTGCTGTTGCAGCCAGTGCTGCAAGAACTCGAGCAGGCTGGGGCCACGGCAGCCCCCAGGGCATGGCCCCTCCATATCTGATGGGTTTCTTCTGCATTTTCTTAAGCATCAAATTCTCTGTCTCCAGAGTTAAAGGCCACAAAGATCCCATTCAGTACAACCCAACACTTCACCCAGTCTGACCACTTATGGGGCACGAGTTGAAGGCTCCCTTTCCAGCGGTTGAACAATAGGATCAAAGCGAGGAGAGAGATTCGGTCTTTCAAGGTCTTTTGAAGTCACGTCTCTAAGGCCCAGATTCTAAAACCAGGCCAAAAAGGATGGAATTTCTCTTCATTTGGGGAGAAAGTCTGGTGCCACATGGATTCCCAAATTAATGACACCTTGACTCTGGGAGACAGTTGCCCTATGCTGTATTGGGCAGGTGGAGAGGGGGGCTCGCTCCTTGTGTGGCCCCCATCCAAGCCCTTGCTGCTCTCCTCCTCCATACTGATGTCGCCGAGAGGGGCACTCTGGGAAGACAACGGAAGTGCATGATTACGTTGTTTTTGCACCACAGTGGTGTCTAAGGTTGGAAAAACACAGGTTCTGAGTCAGCAGCAGAGGGACCAGGCTTTCCCCGCCCTTCTCCTGGGCCGAGTCCTGCTGGCCAGAATCCCACAGGCTCATGAAAGGGGACCCAATTCTCTCCCTTCTCCAGGACAGCTCTCCTGGGCACATTGGAGCTAGATCCTTCAAATCTGGTGCCATAGTCCCTTCCCCTTCTTAGGCTTCGATGGCTGTTTCTGAGTCAGTAAGGGAGGGACTGCTTAGAGGGAGGGATGGGTGGATGCAGGTCACAGCTCAAGGACCTCTTTGCTTGGTCACATTAATCATGTTAATTATGCGCTGTTGAGTTCGGCTATAGTAAGGATGGTAGGTTGTCGCTCACACCATGCTTGAACACACACACACACATCAAAACCCAATAACTCCATTGCATTTTTTTTTTTTGCTAAAATCACCCTGAACCAGTTCACGTGAATAAAGAACCAAGTCTTTTTTTTTTTCTTTTTGGTTCACACCTGGTGATGCACAGGGGTTACTTCTGGTTCTGCACTCAGGAATCACCCCTGGCAGTGCTCAGGGGACCATACAGGATGCTGGAAATCGAACCAGGGTCAGTGGTGTGTGAAGCAAATGCCCTACCTGCTATGCTATTGCTTCAGTTCCAAGAACCAAGTCTTATCAACACGTTTTTTTCCCCAAAACTTTCACCCACCTTATCTCACACCATTGAAGACGGCCTCTCTTTAGGAATGGGCTCTAGATCCCTCCCTCTGAATTTGGACTGGCCTTTGTGTCCACTGAACTCCAAGTGAGCTGGCAGAGTGGTCCATGTGGTTTTTGCCCCATAGGCTATCCATGTCTGCCCTGAACACTAATCCTCTTGAGGTCACCCTGCTGGAGGTAAGCCCATTTGACCATGGCCGGGGGTCCCAGCTTCCTGCTTATCTTGCCAAGATACTAAACAAGGTGTGATGCAGTCTTGGACCCTGTCAATATATCCACGCACCAGTTGAATACCCCTGGGTGTCCTCTGCCAAAACTGCATGAAGCAGATCTCTCAGTTCATGCCTTGTCCAGATTTCAGCCTCATACAATCAGGAGCTTGGGCAAAAATAGATACATTCAGCTTCTAACCTGTGGGGAAATTGGTTGCTTGACAACAGGAAAGTGGGATGTCTGGGTTCCTCTTCTGAGCTGGCAAATCTGTGTGAGTGAGAAGGTAGAATGGTTTGAATAAGTTCTGAGGAATGGGGCGGGCTGGGGGCCTCCTTCTAGCTTTTTTTTTCTGCTTGGTTTCTACTCTTTTTCCTTTTCTAGTCTCTAATGGGGCTGGGACACTCAGACACTCAAGAATGCAAACGACCAGGGTATATAAAAACAGGCTGCATTCTTAAGGAGGCTTTCTGGAACAAGATGTTCCTTTGTTGTATAATTCCTTGTGAGCATTTTACAAGGAAATAAGCTTTTCATCTCCACGTAAAAGCTTCTGTTGGTATCAGGCCATATTATTAAATAAGGATTAAAAATAACCCTGGAGTTTTTCAGCCCTAATTCATATAGGAGGGTAAGCCGCAAGTTTATTCTCAGGACTGGATTCTCCCTGCAGTGACAATGACCGCCAAAGGCATCACTAAGCTTTTGGCCAGCCGGGGACGCTGGGAGCAATTTGGTTCAGTGATTAAACAATGTGGGTCAAGGGTGGCCTTCAAGGGTGGCCCTGCCACCTGACCTGTCTCATAATAGATGGATTGTTAAGGTTGTTGAAAAGAATAGACGTACCCAGGAATAGATTTGGGATGAATAGGCTTTGTTTAAGACAAACAAACAAACAAACTTCAGATCTATGTTTCTAAATTGCAAGACGCTTCTCAGGATTGAGGGTTCCCAGTAAGTGTGACCACTCTTACGTTTGTCTAGAGAGAGAGGTTCGTGCCTCAGCACCTGTGGTGAGAAATGTCACAAACATATTGGACAAACAGCGCAGAGAACTCTGCACCCCACCCCACCTGGCACGGATTGGTGTGACTGGTTGGGTGTGTGAGCTGCATCCATCTAGAAAGGGATTCATCCATCCTTTATCTATTGAATAAGCTTAGTTTTATTTTCTGAAATAGACACGCTGTACTGCACTTAGGACATCGGTTTCCTTTCTATGTTATGGGAGGGGGAATATACCCTATTTTAAAATTTTTTTTTTTTTTTTTACTGAATCACCATGAGATGCAGTTATAAGCTTTTCTGTTTGAGTTAAAATCATACAATGATCAAATACTTATCCCTCCACCGCTGCACATTCTCCACCATCAATCTCCCCAGTATATTCCCCTTTTCCCACCCTCCCCCTGCTTCCATGGCAGGCAATTTCCCCCATACTCTCTACTTTTGGGCATTATGCTTTGCAATACAGATACTGAGAGGCCGTCATGTTTGGTCCTTTATCTACTTTCAGCACACATCTCCCATCCCGAACGATCCCTCCAACCATCATTGGCTTAGTGATTCCTTCTCCATTCCAGCTCCCTTCTCCCCCTGCTCATGAGGCAGGCTTCCAGCTATGGAGCAATTATCCTGGCTCTTATGTCTACTGTCTTTGGGTTTCAGACTCGTGTTATGTTATTTTATACTCCACAAATGAATGCAGTCATTCTATGTCTGTCCCTCTCTTTCTGCCTCATTTCACTTAGCATGATACTCTCCATGTCTATCCACTTATAAGCAAATTTCATGACTTCATCTCTCATAACAGCTGCATAGTATTCCATTGTGTAGATCGGTTGTACCCTATTTGTGCCCTCCTTGTGCCTTATTTGCCTCAGAACCATCGAGGCCACCAGCTGGGATGAGAATGAGGGCCGTCACCGTCTCTTCCTTCCTTCTCCCTAAGTGCCTTGAAAAGCGCCTCTGGTTGGAGTTGCGCCCGCAGGGAGCTTTCTGTCCGCCCCTGGGTTTTGCTGGGTCAGACTCTTTTATTTTTTTCTTTTTGGGTCACACCCGGCGATGTTCAGGGGTTACTCCTGGCTCTGCACTCAGGAATTACTCCTGGCGGTACTCGGGGGGCCATGTGGGATGCTGGGAATCGAATCCGGCTCGGCTGCGTGCAAGGCAATCGCCCTACCCTCTATGCTGTCGCTCCAGCCCCTGGGTCAGACTCTTGCTGGCTCTTCTGTCCTTCCCACTAGAGGGCATAAGAGGGCCGATTAGAAATTGGAAGACCAACAGCCAATGTCATGCTTTCCTGCCGCCTTAGTGTTCCTTCTGTCTTGCAGAGAAAAGGGGGGAGAGACCAGGAAAGCTTCCAGATAGTCTATACCACGTAACTGGAATCACTGGCCTTCTATCTGCAAGCAGCCATCTGCCATCCTTCCTATTGACGTTGGTTGACCCTGGCAGCTACCAAGCACTAAATCAGCTATAGCAACAGAACATAACTGGCCTTCCACACCCACTGCTACTCCACCCCAGCCCACCTGGTTTCGTCCTGCTCCAAACCAGGACGTGGTCACCAGAGGATGCCGACAAGGTTGGCACATGGTGTAGGAGAGAAGGTGATGCGGGAGCTGAGAAAAAAGCCAGGGGCAGCAGGTGGGGGGAGGCAGCCGGAAGAAAGATTACAGGACCTAACCCAGCGGCCCTTCTCAGGATTCTGAGGCGGTAAGACTGGTCTCCTTGTCTCCACGGGAGACGCAGGGAGGAATTCCAGAATTTGAGCAGGGGTATCAAATTCTGATGGCCTCCGTGTCAGAATCTCCTCAAAGAAAGAAGCTTTTCTGCATTCTTTGCCCCTTAAAGGGATGGTAAAATTAGCTAACAACCTAGTCCTTGGGGACTGTGACTCTGTCACCTTCCATTAGTCTTTTCCTCTGACATCTCTGAGAGATGACAGACGAGAATTATATACCCTTCAGAACGCTTCCACTGGGCGTTTGTGGAAGAGCTGTCCCTTTAGTATTTAGCAGCCTGGGAAAACCAGTTAAGATCAATTCAACTTTATCTCTCCCCACCGCCCCAGGGATGCAGGCTCCTCCTCCTCTTCCTCCTCCTCCTCCTCCTCCTCCTCCTCCTCCTCCTCCTCCTCCTCCTCCTCCTCTTCCTTTTGTTTTTGATTTTTTTTTTTGTCTTTGGGCCACACTCTATGATGCTCAAGGTTTACTCCTGGCTTACTCCTGGCAGGCCCCGGGGGACCATACTAAGTGCTGGGTATCAAACCCAGGTGGGCTGCTTACATGACAAGCATTTTATCCACCGTACTATCTCTCCAGACCCCCACTCCCCCCACCCCCCGTTTCTCGTTGTGTTTTTCAGCAGCAGGTAAACTAGAGCTCCCAGTCCCCACAAAGGCATGAGAAGAAGTCATTGGCTTTTATCCTTAAAAGGATCTTTCTTTCCAATAAGTTGGGATCATTTTTATGAAGTCGCCGTCATTATGATGTGGGGCAGGAATGGGCACAGATGGATCCCCCACCAGGTCCCAGAAGTGCTCTCAGCTCACTCATTCTTCCCCTGCCAGGGAGGCTTTGCCTGTCTCTGAAGCCCTTGTCCACCTTCTTTCTCTGGTGGGTTTTGGTTCCTGCTTGGGGGCCGGGGGGCCAGGGAGCTGGAGGGCCAGGGGGCCAGGAGGCCGGGAAGTCAGAAGAAGGGTCTGGGTCTCTGCACTAAATGGATGTTTCTGGGTCTGGAACAAAAGACGAGATCACCCCCAGCAGGCACTGGGCATCCGGTAATTTTGTTATTGATTTTTGAGGGGAATTTGAGCGTCACACCTGATGATGCTCAGGGCTTATGCCTGGCTGAGCTCCTCTCCCTTCCCCTCTGCTTCTCTCCCTTCCCTCCCTTCCTCTCCTCTCCCTCCTCCCCTCCTCTCCCTCCTTCCCCTGCTCCCCTCCCCTCTTCCTTTCTCCCCTCTCCTTGTTTATGTTCTTCCCTCCCCTGCCCTCTCCCCTCCTCTTTCTCCCTTTTCATCCTCAGCCATCTCCTCTCCCCTCCTCTTCCCTCCCCTTCCCTCCTGTCTGCTTTCCCTCAGAGGCGCTTTCCCATGGCCTCACACCCTGGCCTCACACCCTGGGTCTCCCTGAGGCAGGAGTGGGATCAGGCTGGCACTTCTGTCGGGAACCCAAGTCCCTTCCTCTTTGGCTTCCCCTTTGCCCTGAGCATTTTCCTTCATAAGTTTCCAGAAGTTACCTCTACTCTCTTAGAGTGCTCTTGGCAAGAGTCCTGTCCTTTCTCTCTTTGTTAATAACAGTGCTGACCCCTTGCTGGGGGTAGGGTTGTGCTAGACTGCTCTGGTTCTGCCAGAAGAGCATGTGTTGGACCTTCCCTTTGAACATTTCTGTCCCCTTTAAGCCTACACATCACCTTTCTCATAGATCTGCATGGATGTGGCCAAAATACCAGTTCTTTCCCTTTGTGTGGGTCATTTTGGCAATTTTCTGGAAGATGACTCTTCTGGCCCAAAGTTGATTCCCTTGCCTTCCCCTTTCCCTTTCCCCTTCCCCTTCCCCTTCCCCTTCCCCTTCCCCTTCCCCTTCCCCTTCCTCTTCCCTTCCCTTCCCTTCCCTTCCCTTCCCTTCCCTTCCCTTCCCTTCCCTTCCCTTCCCTTCCCTTCCCTCCCCTCCCCTCCCCTCCCCTCCCCGGCCCCCTCCCCTCCCCTCCCCTCCCCTCCCCTCCCCTCCCCTCCCCTCCCCCTTCCCCCTCCCCTCCCCTCCCCCCTCCCCTCCCCTCCCTTCCCCTTCCCCTTCCCTTTCCTCTCTCTCTGCCTTCCCTTCTCTTTTTCCTTCTCTTTCCCTCCCCCTCCCCCTCCCTTCCCCTCCCCTCCCCTCCCCATCCTTTTCCTTTCCCTCGTGGTGGTGCTCAGGGCCTACTTCTGGCTCTGTGCTCAGGGATCACTCCTCATGGGGGCTCGGTAGACTGTATAGGATGCCAAGATGCCAGGGTTTGAACCCTGATCAACTGCATGCAAGGCAAGTGCCTTTCCCACGGTAATATTTCTCTGGTCATTACTTCCAGATTTCCAAGCCTTGTTTTGTCTTGGCTGCTGATGCTGAAATCTGGCAACTGTTTCAGGAGTGGGGCTTGCTCAGATTGGACTCGGGATAACCCAAGAGCTGTGCCAGGCCCTGCTGTGTCCGCCTGCTCATTTCCTTGAGATAGACATAGGGATTCTCTGCTGGCCTTGGGAGCAGTGGTCCCTGAGTGAGGGGGAGCCACTCAGAGTGTGGAGGGTGCTTGGGCACTGGGCCCTTGGGGGTGGTCTGTCCCAGGACAGGGCTGAGAGAGGACATTCTCGTGTGACTGATCTCAGGCTCCCTGTTTCTAGGGTCTTGAGATAGAAGAGCGCCCCCTCCCCACTGACTCCTCTTCTTTCTCCAGAGGAGGAGAGGGTGGAAGGGACTTCACAATATTTGCCAAAGGAAGTGTGTGGCCCGGGACAGACTTCCTACTTCCTTCCCACAAAGCAGGGGGTTGGCCACGTCCATGGCTGCGGGCGTGACTCAAACATGACCGTGTCTGAAGAGTGTCTGATCCTCCTTGACCTGGAGCCTGTTGCACTGAACAACCCATGAAAGTCAGTGGTCATGGTAACACTTCCAGGTCATTCTGGCAGACACATGACATTCTCCTGAAACCAGACTTCAATAGGTGCAGTGGCTGGTCTCTGCTCACCAACCTTTTTCCAGTTCAGCAAATTACCTTCCCAAGACGTAGAACCTGGGGCCTGAGTGAAGTACAGTGGGTAGGGCGTTTGCCTGGCATGTGGCCAACCCGGGTTCCTAGCATCCTATATGGTCCCCTGAGCACCGTCAGGAGTAATTTCTGAGTGAAGAGCCAGGAGTAACCCCTGAGCATTGCCGGTTGTGACCCAAAAAGCCAAAGAAAAACCCAAAAAATCCCAAAAACCCAAGAAGTAGAAAATCCTGCATTTGTCAGGATTTAGAGACAGCAAAGAAAGGCCTCCGGAAACCTGACTGCCCAGGTGGCAGAAGTTATCCTCGGCAGCACATGCCGAGTCAAATTTTGTGGCTTTTCTAAACATCACACTTAAAAATAATGTCTGATTTTGTCTAATTTTTCCTGCTTTGAAGCTTGAGCCAACTTTTCTGACTTGGTGCATCTGATAGTTTTATGTTCCAAACTGCTCCTATTGTCTCTTTTTTACCAGTGCAAAATGACAGGCTGGTTTGAGGAGAAAACAAGGTAAACTCCATGTTTTAGTTTAAACCAGAAATTAATTTTTTACACTATTTTTTTTCAACTGATCTCAGCTCCAATTCTCGTGATTAAGAGAAAGGGGGAACATCAGGACAATTAGGAAGTTGAGTTTACTTAAGTTTCTTTTTTTCTCTTTCTTTCTTTCTTTCTTTCTTCCTTCCTCTTTCTTTCTTTCTTTCTTTCTTTTCTTCCTTCCTTCCTTCCTTCCTTCCTTCCTTCCTTCCTTCCTTCCCTCCCCCTCCCTCCCACCCTCCCTCCCTCCTTCCCTCTTTCTTCTTTCTTTCTTTCTTTCTTTCTTTCTTTCTTTCTTTCTTTCTTTTCTTCCTTTCTCCTTCCTTCCTTCCTTTCTTCCTTCCTTCCTTCCTTCCTTCCTTCCTTCCCTCCCCCTCCCTCCCTCCCACCCTCCCTCCCTCCTTCCCCCTTTCTTTCTTTCTTTCTTTCTTTCTTTCTTTCTTTCTTTCTTTCTTTCTTTCCTTCCTTCCTTCCTTCCTTCCTTCTTTCTTTCTTTCTTTCTTTCTTTCTTTCTTTCTTTCTTTCTTTCTTTCTTTCTTTCTAGAGGACTTTGGTGCTAATCCTGGTTCTGTGCTCAGGGATCCTCCTGGCAGTACTTGGGGAACCACATGCAGTGCTAGGAATAGAACCAGTGTTGGCCATGTGCAAGGCAAGTCCCTTCCCTGCTGTACTATCTCTCTGGCCCCAGATTTCTTAAGCGTGACACTAAGGGGAAAGTTGGCACATTTTGCATTGAAAAAATGCAATAGCTATAAAACCCTCCCTTCTATAGTTATTCAGACTTGTGACTCAAGCCCGTGTCCCTCTCTTTAAAAGGATTCTTTGCGTTGGGAGCTGTTCATTTGTCTGCTGCTCTTGTTAAAGTTGCAAAAGCCATTCAGGTATAATTCCATTATGCCATTAAGCAATTCAACTGCAGGAGAAATGGATCGCCTAGCTGAGTAGACCTGGCTCTGTTCTCTCTGTGCTTTAAAAACCAAACCTACATTCTCAGCAAACATGTTATCTCTGGGACCTCTAACCAAGCTCAGTTTGGAAAAGCAAATCTACCTAGTACCCTCGGTTGCTGCATTTCAGGACAGCAGGTGATTTAATTTTAGCCTTTGAATACCTTCCCGATGATAGTGTCTGGCTGTAGTAATTAATATGGCTTCTCAAAAGTGCCTCCAACCTTCTGGAACGACATCTGACAAGCATACCTTCACAGAAGGAAATTTAATAAGACAAGAGGACCCGAGTTTCAATCTGGCTCAGTCCTTTCCCCAAACACTTGTAGGAAGGTGTCTGAAAATGTCACTTCACCTAACCCTTCTGTGTCACATGGCAGGGAATGGACAAGGGGGACCAGATGACCTGAAGAACAGAGGTCACTGCTGCCACCATCCCCTTCAGATTGCTGTTCTGGTTAGCCCTAGGGAACGTGAGTGACCACCATCGCTATACAGTAGGCTGTGGCTTTTCCTTCTAGACAGTTCTCTGAGAGTCGTAGGGGGCATTTTAGACATGCTTACACTTTGGTCCAGCTCTCATTAGCGACCCCTGCCTGGCCTCCAGCTGATACTGACCACAAAACCTCTGATTTCTACCATTTTTCTTTTAGTTTTGGATATTCACTTTTGTTTGTTTGAACTAGTTTCTTTCCTTTACTTTGTTTTTTTGAGCCACCTGGTATGGCTCAGGGTTTACTCCTGGCTCTGTGCTCAGGGATCACTCCTGGTGGTGCTCAGGGATTACTCCTGGCTCTGTGCTTAGGAATCACTCCTGGTGGTACTTAGGGTTTACTCCTGGTTCTGCTCTCAGGGATCATTCCTGGTGATGCTCAGGGTTTACTCCTGGCTCTGTGCTCAGGGATAATTTCTGGTGGGGCTGGAGAACCATGTGGGGCCCTAGGGATCAAGTCTGCTTCAGCTGCCTGGAACCCAAACACCTTGACCTTTGTTTTATCTCTCCAGCCCCAAACATTGAAAAAAAAAACTATCTTTAAAAACAATAACTGGGGCTGGAGCTCAATACAGCGGGTAGGGTGTTTGCCTTGCATGCCGAGTTGGGTTTCATACCCAGCATCCCATATGGATTCCCGCCAGGAATAATTCCTGAATGAAGAGTCAGAAGTAACCCCTGTGCTCTGCTGGGTGTGACCCAAAAGATAAAAAAAACCCAAAAAACCCAAAAAACCAACTAATTACAAAGCTTAAGCAATAGTACAGCTGGTAGCTTGCCTTGCACATGGCCAACTTGAGTTCAATCCCGTGCATCCCATCAAGTCCCCTGAGAACCATCAGGAATGATCCCAAATGAACACCGAGTCAGGAGTAAATTCTAAGCACAGCCAGGTGTGACTCCTCAAAAAAAAAAATCCAACCACACAAAAATCTAATTTTTTGAGCAATATATATTATATATATGTATACTGCCATTTTAAACTCATTTTTTATACCAACATAAAATACAGAAGTTCTAAGCTTAAAAGTCACAAAAACAACACTAAGAAAACTACATCTATTTTGCTTTTGAACTTGTTATAGAGATGTCAAACCCATCTCCATATAAATGAAGGCAAAGTGAGTCTTACCATAAGAACATGAAGTCTCTGTCCACATAATTCCTCACTGATAGAACAATTATATGTTCACGTCGTCATATGCACAAAGAATCTTAAAAAAAATCACTATCAACATAGAATGCAAACTTAGCAATTTAACTGCCATCCTTCAATATTAAACACATTCCCAAACCCACATGGGTCCCAAACCCTATCTCCTAAAAATTTTCTCAAAAACCATAAAGTTCATCCTGATTGAAAATCCTCAGCCCCTGCTCCCCACCTTGACCCAGATGCTGTTTAGGTGTTTATGTTACACCCTGAGCCAAATTCTGTTTATGCTGTTTATGTGATCCCTGAATAGCAGCTGAGTCTTTGGGGCAGCACACCTTCTGTTTGTGAATCCAGAGGTTAAGCCTTCGGCATGCAAAGGGTGTCCAGGTCTTAACTTTTAAAAGTGCTGGAGTGATAGCACTGCGGGTAGGGTGTTTGCCTTGCATGCGGCCAACCTGGGTTCAATTCTTCCGTCCCTCTCGGAGTGCCTGGCAAGCTACCGAGAGTATCGCTCCTGCATGGCAGAGCCTGGCAAGCTCCCTGTGGCATATTCGATATGCCAAAAACAGTAACAAGTCTCACAATAGAGACGTTACAGGTGCCCACTCAAGCAAATTGATGAACAACGGGAGGACGGTACTATAGTGCTACAACATTTAGAAACATTACAAAGAAAAATGAAGACTAAGTAGGTATCATCTGTTTGTGCAATCAGGAAGTTTGAACAGATTTGGTAAAAAGAATTCTGAGCAAATTGAACGTGTTGAATCTGAGCTGCTCTCAAGAATGTTGGAATTTTGTTTCCAGAGTGTTCCCTTGTGTGTGGAATAGTCCCACTCCCATTCCTGTCACGCTGCTTCCCTCTCTCCCTGGGCTCGTGTGGGAAGTTGGGAGATAATGTGCACATCTTCAGCTGATATTTCCTTATTCCTGACGAGCATGTCTATTTCAGCAGATGATCTTGGAAGGAAGGAAGGAAGGAAGGAAGGAAGGAAGGAAGAAGGGGAGGAAGGAAGGAAGAGAGGGAGAAAGGGAGGCTAAGAAGGGAGGGAGGAAGGAAGGAAGGAAGGAAGGAAGAAAATAAGAACACAGTTTTCTCCAGAGAGGAAAACAGCAAGAACACATTTCAGATTAAGATGGGGGCGACTATCCAAGACAGAGAATGCCCATAATCTAAAAGATAGATGTTAGACACCTCAGGATCTCATGTTGAGATACTGGCAAATCTCCAAGAGGGCTTGGGAAGAGAGAGACAGGCAGACCCACTGTGCCGAGCATACACATCTCAGGTCCTGATGCAGGAGAAATTTCGAGATAGTGAATACGTGTTAAGATGAATTTTCAAAGGCATGATTTTAAGGTCCCACTGTGCTTGACAATTAGTTATTTAGTTAGGCTGGGACAGGAAGAATATCCTTCAAGCATATTTGTGAGGGGGTCATGAAACAGTCAGAGGCATGGAGACCAACTTCTGTTTCTCCAGAATTGTTATGGCTTTCAATCAGAAACGTACCAAGTAGCAGAAAAACCCCTTGTCTGTGGCAAGCCAGGTTCTATGTGGGCTTTAAACTAACGTGGGATTTTCAGTGAACCTAGTTGGGGATCACGAGGTCAAGGGATGGTGAAAATGCAGTTTGTTGCCACCAGGGGGCGTCAGCAGCCCCTTGAAGTTGACAAGGTGTGTTTTGAGAAAGGGCAGTTTCTAAGAACCACGAGATTCCAGAAAATAAAATGTCCCTCATCCTCTTGAGCTGGGGATCTGTGACTGTACCCCGTCAGAGTGTTGGCCAAATCGTTACTACTAAATAAAAAAATGGGGAAATATAGGTAGAGCTGGCTGAGTCCAGGTCGAAAGCTGCATTCTGGACCTATTCTCGCCACCAGTCTTTCTCAACTTTTTTTATACTGTGGATCCTCCCAGCCTCGTTTCTTTCCTGTGGACCTGCTGTCCTATCTTTCTGCTCCTGGCCTTGTGCCAGGGCCCATTTCACGGTGTGATTTTTCTCTTCTGCTCCCATGGAAATATCCTGGGGGTTCCTAGGGGAGCCACTTAGTCCCTGGCTGAGTCTGTCATCATCCCAAAGGTGATGAGGAAGAGCTCGAAGCCTCCCGTCTTCCATTGGGCTCAGGGCAGTGGACATGGGAGGTCTCATTCATGCATGGGTTTACACTGGACAGTCATCTCACCTCCCCGATGCCCATGGCTAGCCAAGCAAATCCCTAGCAGATGAGTTTCTAGAAATAGGTCAAGTGCTGCTACTCTCAAGGGGTGTCTCTAGCAGGTATAGTGATCAGCTCACCTCCTGAACTGCTTTGGGAAGAGGTTTAGGAATTCCCCCAGGGGGCCGTGAGCTGGACAGTGGTGCATCGCTTCACCGTGGGGCTGAATTCCACAGAGATGCCACCAGGTAATGTTTAGTTCATCTTATTTTGTTGTTGTTTTGGATCAGACCTGGTGGTGCTCAGGGCTGACTCCTGGCTCTGCACTCAGTGGTCACTCCTGGCGGTGCTCAGGGGAGCATATAGGTTGCTGGGAATCGAACCCGGATCTGCTGTGTGCAAGCCAAGTGACCTAACCTTTTGTACTCTTGCTCAGGCTCCGGCCAGCAGGCAATGCTGTCATTGTCTAACTGTCCACTGAGTGTGGGGACGGAGTCAGGAGAGTACAGCCTGCCCCAGAAAATGAATGACAGGCAAGCAACATTTAGAGACAGTTACATCCTCACAACACCACCCACGTGATGGGGTCCCTTCGGACCTCCCAGACATTCTCTCTGACCAGTCTCTCAAATAACTGTGAGCTGGGTGGCTTAAAACTATTTAGATTTATTTCTAATTTTTGTTTTGCTTTGTTTGGGGGCCATACCCAGTGATGCTAAGGGCTTCCTCTTTTCTTTCTTTCTTTCTTTCTTTCTTTCTTTCTTTCTTTCTTCCTTCTGGGTCATATCCAGCTATGCTCAGGAGTTACTCCTGGCTCTGTGCTCAGGAATTACTCCTGGAGGTGCTTGGGGGACCATATGGGATGCTGGGGATTGAACCTGGGTCGGCCATGTGCAAGACAAATGCCCTACCTCCTGTACTACCACTCTGGCCCCTCAGGGCTTACTCTTGACCCTGAACTCAGGGATCAGTCCTGGCGGCTCAGGGGACCATATAAGATGTCAGGGATGGAACCTGGGTTGATGGCGTGCCAGGCAAACACCTTCCCCCACTGTTCTGTTGCTCTGACCCCCCACCAGATTTATTATTGACAACATTTCCGTAGGGGCCATGGGGTTTGGGTCTTGTGCCTGCAGTGTGCTGGCTCCACTGCCTCAAATGTGTATTGATCTTTTGCCTCTAGAGCTCAGCTGAGCTCAAGGCCCCTGGTCCTGGTTACCTTCATCTCCTCTTGCTTCCCTCTCCATTTCTCTCCTCCCCCAAGGGGCCTTCTGATCTGGTGAATGACCCGAGAGATTGTTCTTCCCCATCATCACGGTCACCCCAGGTCATGGCCAAAGCAAGCTGCGTGCAAGTATGTGTGCGCCCATGCCTTCTCACCCATCCTCTGGCCCTGCACCCATTCCTCATCACCTCCTCTGGCCCCACACTCTTCCTTTCTCACCCCCTCTGGCCCTGCACCCTTGTCTTCTCTCCTTCTTTGACTCTGCACTCATCACCTCCTCTGGCCCTGTACTGATGCCTTTGCAGACATGGAAATAAGAAAAGCCAGTCCCCCTTGGAAGTTCCCCTTCTCCATCAAGACATAGTTTTGCTTCATGCTTAACCGTCTACAGGTGCTTTTATTAAAATGGATTTAATGATAAGACAACACATTTTTACTAGCTTAAAAAAAGAAAAAAAGGACAAAGTAAAATGATAGTGGGTAAGGCTCTTGGTTTGCATGTGGCCGGCCTGGGTTAATTTCTGGCTTCACATATGGTCCCCTGAGCCTCACCAGAAGTGATTCCTGAGCAAAGCGCCAGGACTAAGCCCTGAACATCACTGGGTGTGGCCCTAAAACAAAACAAATAAAAACAAAAGCATCCAAAAACCAATATGGGAGGAGTATTTGTGACCCACGTAGAGAATATCTGGAACTTGAATCAATATCAAGGATTCAGAATCAAACTGGCTGTCCAGTGACAGGTGAATAGATAAGGAAGATATAAATTGCAGACACAGTGGAATACTATGCAGCTGCAAAGAATGATGAAACCATGTATGTTCGTGGCAACTTGGATGGAAATGGAGGAGATGGCGTTAAGTGAAGTCAGAAGAACAATAGCTGGATGAACTTGCTTATTTGTAATATAGAGAGTAACCAGACAAGGGAATGCGAGACATCAAAGTGGGGGACACCAAGGTCACCCTGAACCCTAGATGACAAATGAGAAAGACAGGGAAGGAAAACCATCAAGCGGGGGAGAGAGAAGAGGTGGACAGGAGGTAACAGGGACTGGGCTAAGGACTCCCATCGCACCGGTGTATGGAGGTTTCTGTGCATGCTGTAAATGACAGAGGCCAGCAACACGGCCAGCAGGAAGCCCACACGACAATAAACAAACTTAACCATGCATTTGCATTCCATTGTGTAGATATACCAAAGTTTCTTTAACCAGTTAGGAAAGATGAAGTTGTGAAATTTGCTTGTAAGTGGAGAGTCATGAGTCATAAGTCATAAGTCAAATTTGCTTTTAAGTCATGGAGAGTATCATGCTAAGTGAAATGAGTCAGAAAGAGAGGGACAGACATAGAATGACTGCACTCATTTGTGGAGTATAGAATAACTTAATATGAAACTGACACCGAAGGACAGCAGAGACAAGGGCCAGGAAGATTGCTTTCTAGTTGGAAGCCTGCCTCATGAGCTGGAAGAGAAGGCAGCTGGGATGGAGAAGGGATCACTAAGCCAATGGTGGTTGGAGGGATCGCTCGGGATGGGAGATGTGTGCTGAAAGTAGATAAAGGACCAACCATGATGACCTCTCAGTATCTGGATTGCAAACCATAATGCCCAAAAGTAGAGAGAGAGTATGGGGGAAATTGTCTGCCATGGAAGCAGGGGGTGGGGTGGGGTGGGGATGGAGTGGGGGGGATACTGAGGACATTGGTGGTGGAGAATGTGCACTGATGGAGGAATGGGTGTTCGATCATTGTATGACTGAAAGTCAATCATGAAAGCTTGTAACTGTATCTCACGATGATTCAATTTAAAAAAAATCACAGAAAAAATGCACTTGCCGAGGAGGAAGGTTGAAGGGTGGGAGGGAGCCTTAGAGCCCTGATGGAGGGCAGGTTGGTCAGGCTGGTGGTGAGGTTGGTGATGGAATACGCCTAAAGGTATCATAAACAATGTTATAAATCACTGTGCCCTCATGAAAAGGAAATCCTTTTCAGTGCCAAATGCTGGGGCCAGAGGATGTGTCTCGGGGCTGGCGTGCCTGCCCCAAGGCCTCGAGTTTGGGCACCAGCTCACAGGTTAAGTGCCATCTCGGGGAGAGCGTCTGGGGGCTTCCTGCTCCACAGCGAATCGGGCGACAGCTGATGTGCCATTGCCAAGTGTGTGTGAGCTCTGCTGAGTGTGAGAGCACCACAGCCAAGCAAGTGATCCCCCAGTCATGGCAGCAGCAGCAGCAGAAGGGGAAGAGATGAACTTTTGGCTCCACACGGAGCCCACCCCGGGTGAGCTGAGAAACACCGGGGCTGAACTCACACTCCTGTTGTGTTAGAGGTGGAGCCATCCTCTGCCTTCCTGCTGTCTGCCACGGTGCACGGTGTTGCAAGCCCACTCCCTCTGTTTGCTACAGGTGGGTGCTCGCCCTACATATGGGATGCTGGGGAGTCTGGAGTCTGGCATTGGATAGTCTGGGTGTCTAAAGCTAGGGGTGGGGAGGAAATGAAATGCAGTGTCAAATCCATTGCTGTTAATCCACTGTATGTCAGCCCATTGTATTGTAGCTCTGTTGTGGAAGTTTCCTAGGGAGGGAACAGAATATAGAGAAAATGGCTGGAAGCCCCCGTACCCCCACCTCAGGCCCATCTTTTAGAGATGCTTGACTACTAAAGTCAACCCCTGTCCTAGAGACTGGCCCCTGACCGTCCACTGTTCTCTCATTATTTATTTATTTATTTATTTGTTGTCTTTTTTGGTCACACCTGGCGATGCACCGGGGTTATTCCTGGCTCTGCACTCAGAAATTACTCCCAGCAGTGCTTGGGGGACTATCGGGGATGCTGGGGGTTGAACCCGGGATGGCAAATGCCCTACCTGCTGTACTATTGCTCCAGTCCCATTTTCTCTCATTATTACGAGAAGAGTTGAGATGACCCAAAGAGAGGCAGCCCAGCCCAGGCCTCGACTCAGTGGAGGGGCCCGGCTGGAGCAAGTACTGCCCACGTTTGGGCAAAGGTCAGGGAGAGAAGGAAGGGGAGGCTGTGGCTGTATCTGAGCTCAGGCCTGCTGTGTGAGCGTGGGCCAGCATCTCTGTCTCTGCGTCTTTGGTCTCTCCCCTGTAAACGGAGACAGAAATAGCCCCTCTCCTGCAGAGCGTGGCTGGTAAGATTAATTGAGTTAATCTAAGTATTTAGAGCAGTAAATACTATGTGTTAATTGCTATCATCACCATCCTCCTCCTCATTATCATTTCACAATCCCTCCGTTCCATTCCTAATGACATTTGTAAAAGAGAGGCTGGAATCTCTGATTTTCCTACGGCCTGGGGTGAACAATTTTGAGAAGATGAGTCTAATTGGGCCTCTTTGGCACCAGAGAGACTTCCAAGGGACACTCACTACCCCCTTCGTGTCTTTCGATCCTGACTCCTAGGAGGGCCCAAGCACCTAGTCCTTGGCTACTCACCACCCCGGGACTTTGGGGGTGGGCGTTGGGGGTTCCTGTGCACATGCAGGCAGCATTTTGTTTGTTTGTTTGTTTGTTTTGCTTTTCTTTTCAAGCCCAGGTTAGGATGAGAGGAACAGCGGCCTTTGGAGTGTGGTGTAGGGATGATGAAGGCGGCAGCTGAACCCGGCCCTTGATTTTCACCAAGAACTTGAAACTTGTATTCCTTGGCTCTCTAGAAATGAAATGTATGCCTCCGCTGTCCATAGCGCCTTTTCCCTTCTCTCTCCTGGTGCCCCTGATGGTCATGGGCCTTCTGCTGTCTGGCTGTGTGAGCCAACATCAGGGGTGTCACGTCACAGAGTTCAGTGAACATGGGCTTGCCTGTCTCCACAGCAGCGTTTTGGAACTACGGCTCACTGATGCTGGATGAGAATGGCCGGCACGTGACAGAGGAGGACAGACAGATGCCCCAGGTCGAGCAAAAACTCCAGAGAGTTCTTGCTTAGGGCCGCTGCTCTAGCAGGAAGTGACATTTTTCTGGGGTTCATTCTTCCAGGCCCAGCTCAGGTTTCTGGACAGTTAGTGAAACAGGAATTTGAAGCTTATTAATATTTCAAAGGGCACAGGTGAAACACGTCCCTTCCTGTTTTCCAGGGGTACTATAGGGGCATATCCTGAGGTCTTGTCAATTTGCGGTTCATCTCTTACCTAGAGCTTCAGGGTCGAGTGATTTTTTTTTTGGGGGGGGGAGGGAGCACTGTGGGGAGATTTTGGGCCACACCTGGCAGTCCATCAGGACTTAATCCTGGCTCTGTGCTCAGGGATCATTCCTGGCAGATCTTGTGGGGGACCTTGTACAGTGTTGAAGATTGGACCAGGGCCAGCCACACACCCTTACTTCTCTGTTATCTCTCCAGCCTGAGCTGTAGGGGGTCTAACCCTGCAAGTGTGGAAGATCCTCTGGGGCTGCGTGATGAATGTTTCAGGCTTCACCTCCCCTCTCCCACACGTGTGTCTGTGCTGGGGCAGGGGGTGGGGGGGAGGTCAAGTTTTTTATTAGGTTTATGGAGGCCTCAGTGACACAAATATCACCTGACAGCTACAGTGATGGCTTGCTATCTCTGTCACTTTTGTTGTTGTATGTTTGGGGACCACGCCCAGAGGTGCTCAGGGTTTACTCTGTGCTCAAGGATCATGCCTGGGCGGTTTGGGGGACCATAGGCGGTGCCCTGGATCAAACCGGGGTCAGCTACATGCAAGGCAAATGCCCTACTCATGGCACTTTGTCTCAGGCTTCAGTCCTTCCATATCTCTATTGTGATGTTTTATGTTCTTCCTTCCACTAGCTCTGCAGACATGGGCTCACGTAGATAGAACATTTTGTTATTGTTGTTTCGGTGATAAGAACTTTAAAAGTCTACTTTGTTGGGACCAGAGGACCGTTATAGCATGTAAGGCACTTAACTTGAAAATCTCCTGCATCCCATATGGCCCCGTGCTTGAGCACCACTAGGAGTAATCCTTGAGCACAGAGCCGCTGTTTAAGTTGATGGAGTCAAGCGCACCTCATTCAATGAGGAGCAGACACTGGGGCGTTTCACACAGCTAAACAGCAGCACTTTAGACTCTTATAGTACAAAGGCGGAATAATTTCCTCTTCTGCTCTTGCCCAAGTGTCCTCTACATCTGAAAGACCGTCTGCTGTTTTATACTCTTCTTTCCTGCGCACATTTTTGCTGGTCCTGTTCTCTGTTCTTTCCTGGGTGTGTTTTTGCTTGCCAGTATATCCTAAGAAAACGAAACTGTTCCCCCCCACCCCCAGGGGACCATGCCATCCTTAGAGTTTTTGTTATGAGGATGATTTCATTGCATGTGGTGGGTACTTGTCCTGGACAGTGGGTATTGTGCTGCAGGTAGCAGGGAGGTGCAACTTTCTTTCTTTCTTTCTTTCTTTCTTTCTTTCTTTCTTTCTTTCTTTCTTTCATTAATGTAGGAGTACTGCTATTTATTCAGCCATTGAGTAAGCTGATTGAATTGGACATGAATTACACATTACTTTTTTTAAAATTCAGAACATCAATTTAATTTTATTATTTTTTAATCACCATGAGATGCAGTTACAAAGCTTTCCTGTTTGAGTTTCAGTCATACAATGATCGATCACCCAACCCTCCACCAGTGCACGTCTTCCACCACCAAGGTCCCCAGTACCCCCCATCCCACCCCTCCTCCTGCCTCTGTGGCAGAAAATCTCCATGCTCTCTTTTGTATTGCTTGTTATGAATAGCATAAGATGTCGTGCGGCCACAAGAGTGGCCACATGCTCCTGGAACTCCAAAATTCCAGATAATTAGGGTCTGGAGAAATCTCTGCAGTGAGCTGCTCAATTTGGAGATTCTTTTGTGTGTCTCTGGATCATGGCCACCAAAGAGCTTAAGTAGCAGCCGGAGACAGTTTGTGACCTCCAGGGTCCCGTGGAGATGGGGGGGATGAGAAGAACCCTGGAGTTTGTCATCACTGAACCTGCATACCTGCACTTCTCATTGGGTTCTGGAAGTTGGCAGCCATTGGGGTCTTTAGGGGGGCAGGTGGAAGTATGATGACTGAGGTGCAGCTTTCTGAGTTCCTACCTTTGTGTTCATCCCTCCCACAGACAATTGACCCTGGCTACCTGCGTCCCTCACACTTGGCCACCAATTCCAAGCTGCTGTGACCTGAATGATGCAAGACAGTGGGGAAGGGAGGCCATGCTGGGTGGGTCACAGACTCTCAGTAACTGGCAGGGGCAGGGCTGGTGGTTGAGCCCAGGAGTTTTGGCGTGTCGACCTCCTGTGTCCAGCCCACCCCCTTCATCAGCTCTCTGTCCCCTGATGGTTCCCTACATTTCCTTTGACATCAAATCTCAGTTGCCTGATGGGCGTGGTCCATGGCGCGAGTCTTGTGCCAATGGTTCTGTTGAGGCAGGAATCAAGCAAGCCCTGCTTCAGGTCAGACACCAGAAGGGTGTCAGCCATCCTGTCCCTCAGACACACACACTCCTCTGGGCACAGAAGGGCGAGCAGCAGTCTAGGAGATCTGAGACTCAGCAGAGTGGGAATTAATGTCTAAAGACGAGACCCAGGCAAGGACATCACCCAGTGATGGGCATTTGTGTGGTGGGTAGGTGGAGTAGGAGGGGACAGTAGGGAAAGGACCCCATGGCAGAGAAGCTGGAGAGATTTCTAGATGCAGAACCGAAAGATGCATGGTCCCCTGTTCCCATGGGGTTTCTTAGAATTTTTATTTTCTTTTTGGGTCACACCCAGTGATGCACAGGGGTTATTTCCTGGCTTTGCACTCAGGAATTATTCCTGGCGGTGCTCAGGGGACCATATGGGATGCTGGGAATTGAACCTGGGTCTGCTGCGTGCAAGACAAACATCCTGCCTGCTGTGCTGTCGCTCCAGCCTCTCTTAGAGTTTTTAAGGATACCGGTCATTCCCCATTCCCTCCACACAGCGTGTGGTAAGGGTTTTTTTTTTTTTTTTTTTTTTTTTTTGCCGTGTCAGGTCTTTCTCCTGGCTCTGTGCCCAGGAATCATTCTGGTGGTGCTCAGGGACCAGTGTAATGCCAAGGACGAGTCCTGGGTTAGATGTAGGCCCTCAAGTGCCTTCTCTGCTGTTCTGTCTTTCCAGCCCACAGTATTTTTATGGAGAGACTTCCACAGACCTCGTGCTCCTGACTCTGGTGTTTTTGTGGGAGGGGCACATCACAGGTTTTTCCAGGGAGCAGATGTCCTGTCCTCTGCAGAGTGGGGTACGATCCACTGGCAGGAACAGAAGCCACAGGGAAGCATTAGTCAGTGCTTTGGAGCTGAGCCAGGCAGGGCCGACTCTCCCAGGAGCCGCGTTCAGAAAAGGAAAAGTGTGAAGGGGAACGGGGTACTCAGGAGAGCAACGCACAGTGCTAGGATAAGTCCACCAGGAGGGGTTCAGGATGCAGCACGGGCTCCTTTAAGGACAAAGAACTTGGATGGGAGGGGCAGCATTGCAAAGAGAGAAACTAGCTAGAAGGGCATCTAGGGAAAGAAAGAAGGGAAGGGAGAAGGGGGACCAGAAGAGGAAGCAGGGGAGAGGGGAGGAGGGAGGACAGGAGAGGAGGCAGGGGAGAGGGGAGGAGGGAGGGGAGGAGAGGAAGCAGGGGAGAGGGAGGAGGGAAGGGAGGTCAGGAAGCATCGGAGAGGGAAGGGAGGAAGCTGGGGAGAGGAGAGGAGAGAGGGGAGGAGAGGAAATGGGAGGGGGAGGAGGGAGGGGAGGACAGGATGCGGGGAGAGGGAGGAGGGAGGACAGGAGAGGAAGCAGGGGAGAGGGGAGGAGAGGAAGCAGGGGAGGGGGAGGAGAGAGGAGAGTGAGCAGGTTATTGAGTCCCAGCAGGAGCTGTGGGTGACCCTGGCTCTGGGGCCAGGAGAGTCCAGGCCAGGAAGGTGCTTTCATTGTTTGTGGTGATTTTGCCGATGGCTGCAGGGTGGCTTCTGAGCAGCTTCCAGCTTCCAGAGGGAGCGGCCAGCAGGCCGTGTGAACGGCCCAGCACGCAGCAGCCAGTGGCCTCGGGCAGCCCCTTGGTCCATCCCCAGCCTCTGATTTCTAGATAGGGACCCGGATACCCAAGTCTCTGGGGAAGGGGAGGCAGAAAGTGCCCGTCTGCTGAGCACCCAATAAAGGCAGCGATTACTGTCATTATCATCATCAACTTCATCATCATTATGGGCCCAGCCTGAGTGCCCGAACAGACAATTATGGAATTTAGGGGCCTTTTCAACAAGCCTCAATTAGTGTGATTCTCATGCCAAAGCCTATCGGCCTGCAGGAACCACTGATTTTTTTTTTCTCTCTCTCTCTTGAAAAGTAACGCCTTCTCTATCTATTCCAAGTGAAAATTAACCACCGAAGTTATTTTCTTAATTGCAAAGCAAACAGACCTTCAGCCCGGAGGCGCGAAGGAGGCCCTGCCTGGTGTCCAGAAGAGATGTAGGGGTGGGGGGAAGGGGACTCCAATGCAGCGGGTACCTGGGCCAGGGCACAGCCAGCCAAGCAGACAGGGAACCACTTTTTTTCTTTTTGCTTTTTGGGTCACACCAGGCGATGCTCAGGGGTTACTCCTGGCTCTGCACTCCGGAATCACTCCTGGCAGTGCTCGGGGGACCAAATGGGATGCCAGAGATCGAACCCTGGTCGGCTGCGTGCAAGGCAAATGCCCTCCCTGCTGTACTACATCTGGAAACCACTTGCTTTTCAAGGTGCTGCCCTTGGCCCCCGGGGGCCTGAGAATAGACTTTTCTCCCAGGCCCCTGGGGGACAGCTGTCCTTGTATTTGGAGGAAGTGTCCCTGATGAGGAGGAATTGAACTTCAACTTGCTACGATTGCAGATTCACATCAAGACGGGGGACCCTGTCCGCTGAGGTCCTCTCTGCAGGAAATGTCCCTCCCAGTCCCAGCCTTGGGGCTGCCGTCTCAGACACATGCTAGGTAGCGCTCAGTGAACGAACACGGAGGGCCGGGGGCCGCTTCATGAGTATAGAGCCCCATGGGAAGGCTGCTTTACACAGCTGGGGACTGAGGCTCAGAGAGGTGGAGCAGTGGGCCCAGAGACACACAGCACTGTGCTCCTCAATGGGTTGTTGGTTGCAGCTTCTTTCTGGGATCTCGAGATGGAAAAAGTTTGTCTCCCGACATTTAGCTGAGCACCAAGTGTGCTTCCTTCCATCTCATCTCTCCCTCTTCCTCCCATCCCTCCCCTTCCCCTCCTCCCATCCCTCCCCTCCCCCCCTCCCATGTCTCCCCTCCACCTTCCATCTTTCCCCTCCCCCCTTCTTTCTATCTCTCCTTTTTCTCCTTTCCTCTCCCTTCCTCTCTTCCCCTCCCTCTCTCCCCCTCTCCTCCCTCTGTTACTCTCTCTCCTGTACCGGGGGTCTCAGCACTGAGTTTGCATGCTGGAGGAAAGGTTCAGGCTCCGATCCTGGGAAAGGGACCCTTGTCAGGGGCAGTGAGGACTTCCTGCTGCGAGCCGGGATCGGGCACCTCAGAGCCGGAGGACTCCTGCCTCGGGTGTTCCCAGGGTGCTGGACCCGCTGGGGCTCCGAGGACTGCCCCCCAACAAAGTCAGGAGGTCAGAAGTTCCTTCTCCAGCAGCTCCCACTGAGGGCCACCGGACCCCCTCCCCACCACGGCCCCCAAGGGAGGGGAAACCCCCCCCCGGTCCTGCTCCCAGGACAGATGACATGTAGACTGAGGGCTCGGGCGGGCAGCGTCCCTTGGTCTTACAGACCCCACCTGTTCTGGGGCTTTGGCCTCCGTGGTGGGCAGTGCCGTGGGGCGGGCTGGCGGTTAGCCGGCCATGGGGGTGTGGGGGCGCTGGGAGGGGGGCAAAGGCCCGGGGAAGGTTGTGGGGGAACTTGTAGGTGGGCAGCTGCGGGGGCTGCGGCTGGCCCGGCTGGCCCTTGGCTCCTCACCTTGTCCCTCTCGTAGAACAAAGTCTCCAGGCTGCCCGTGGCCTCAGTGGCATGTTCTGCCTTTGCTTTCCGTCTCCTCTGCCAGCCCCAGCCTTGATTCTGTCCAGGATTCTTCCAGAACCTCAGAGACACAGCAGGACTTTCCTGTTCACTTTCTCCACCATGTGCCAGAAGGGCCAAGCTAGCAGCTTGCCACCTCCCAGGCCCTCAGAGCCTCCCAGCAATGCTCAGGGTCACTCCTGGCTCTGCACTCTGGACTCACTCCTGGCGGTGCTCGGGGGACCTTATGGGATGCCGGGGATCAGAACTCAGGTCGGCTGAGTGCAAGGCAAATGCCCTCCCTGCTGTCCTATCGCTCTGGCCCCAAAGCCTCCTGATTTCTTCAGAGTCTGAAACCACATCCCCTGCACAAACTGTGTAACCCCCCTCTCCCTGCCTTTGGTTGGGAGACAGACATTGGAAATGGACGATTACACCGTTACCAATTCATCATCTCCTTTTGCTTGTTTGCTGCATTTTGGGGCCACATCTGGTGATGCTCAGGGCTGCCACCTGGCTCTGCACTCAGGGATCACCCCTGGAAGTGCTTAGGGGGCCACATGGGGTGCCAGGTATCAAACCCAGGTCAGTTGCATGCAAGACAAATGCCGTCCCCATTGTACTATCACTCCCGCCCCTCATCATCTCTTTTTTAGCTTCCCTGTACACCCCTCACTTCCTACCCTTCACTCCATTGCCCAATTGTTTCTTATTTCTTTTGCATGAACTAAGAAAAAAAATGCTTACTTAAAAAAAGTCAGGGACTGGAGTGATAGTACAGTGGTTAGGGCATTTGCCTTGCATGTGGCTGACCTGGGGTTCAATTCCCAGCATCCCATATGGTCCCCTGAGCACCACCAGGGGTAATTCCTGAGTGCAGAGCCAGGAGTAACCTCTGTGCATCACTGGGTGTGACCCAAAAAGAAAAAAAAATCAAAACTATTTAGTCCCACTTGGAATGTTCTAGAACAGTGCTTAAAATGGGCACTATTGTCCCCCTGGGGGACATGGGATGATCCAGGAGGGGGTGGTGGTTAACTTGGTTGCTATTGGGGGGGTCCTATTTGTTTACTAAAAGAAAGTCATACTTTCTGAGCTGCTGAGTGATTATAATTTTTTTTTTCTGAAAAAGGGACAGCAGAAAAATTAAATTTAGGAACTGTTCTAGAAGGTAGAGGCCAGAAGGAGTCAGTCACTGTCCTGTTCTGCAGGATGAATGGGGACCCGCCAAGACTGCCTCTGGCCAGTCGGGTAGGAACAGAGGCCTCAGGGCCCATTGGGCCCTTGCAGGTCAGAGTCATGTTAGTGGACATGGAAACATCCTTCTGGGATGTTCTCGCCCTGTACTTGACTCAAGTCAATGATGAAGGGATTGCTCGGGATGGGGGACATGTGCTGAAAGTAGATAAAGAACCAAACGTGATAACCACTCAGTATCTGTACTGCAAACCATAATGCCCAGAAGTAGAGAGAAAGTATGGGGGAAATTGTCTGTCATGGAGGCAGGGGGAGGATGGAAAAGGGGGGATACTGGGGACATTGGTGGTGGGAAATGTGCACTGGTGGAGGAATGAGTGTTCGATCATTGTATGACTGAAACTCAAACATGAAAGCTTTATAACTGTAACTCACACGGTGATTCAAAAATAAAAAAAAAAGAAATAAAAACATTTACAGGAAAAAGCTGCCCTCTCCTCCCTCCAATTCTGAATGGAGTGAGGTGTATAAAGAGGAGGTGGGAGAGAGTCTGATGTGAAGACGGGGGTCTCAGTTGCAAACAGAACTTCTCGGAACATTCTGGAGGCATTGTTATTTCTCTTTCAAGAATGGCCATGATGACAGATATAGAAAGGCTGCATTCATTTGTGGTCTACTAAAAATATATATATAGTAGAAAGGTAATATCCAAGACCAGGGAAGGCAAGAGTTAGGAGGACTGGTCAGTGGTTGGAATCTACCACAAGTGTGTGTAGGGCGGAGGGTAGATAAGATAGAAAAGGGACCCAGATGACAGTAATAGCTGGGAATGACCCTGCTGGGCAAGAACTGAGTGTTGAAAGTAGGTAAAGGAGTATACTTGACAACCTTTTAGTATCTGTACTGCAAAGCACAGTGCCCCAAAGGAGAGAGAGAGAGGGAGAGAGAGAGTGAGTGAGAGAGAGAGAGAAGGAGAGAAATGACTGCCATAGAGGCAGGCTGGGGAGGGATGGGGGATGATGGGAGAGAACCCAGGGACATTGGTGCTGGGAAATGTACGCTGGTGGAGGGATGAATTTTGGAACACTGTATGACTGAAACCTAATCATGAACAGCTTTGTCAGGGTCTATCTCAAAGTGATTAAATAAAACAATCTAACAATCTTGGGGGAGAAAAATAAATGACCGTGCTGGGTAGTCAGAAAAGGCGGGTGAAAACGGAGGTCTACGGTGCTGGGTTATCCAGGTGCCTGGGCCATCCCTGAAAATAAAAAAGATGCTCTGATCTCTCCAACCGCTTCATTTGATGTTATCAGAAACACACGCACACAAAATCTCCCCCTGCGGGCTGAGAACCCTGCTGAGAAATTTTAGCCCAGAGTGTAATTAGCCTGAGAGTATGATCAGCATTGGAAAATAAAACACTGCATGATAACACATCCCAATTATGGCAACGGTACCAGCCGTTCACCTTTAATATCTGCATATTTATCCCATCATCTTGTCTGTTAATGAACGCAGCCAAGACGATACTCTGCCTCATTGCCCAATGCTGGGCTGGAGATGGCCTATCTTCACCTTGATTTTTGCTGGCAGCTCGTAGCCCTGAAGCACATTAAAGTAATAAAACCAAGGGGCACAGAGTCCTCGTCCCACTGTGTTCCCGTAACCCCCTCATTTGCAAGAGATCGAGACAGAGAAAATAATTTTTAGGGCAATTTAAGATGAGGCAAGAGTGGATATGGTAATCCTGCTGTATTGGCCATCCTGGCAGCTGGCTGATTCTTCCTGAACGCCCAGCAGCACAGCTGTAGGACACTGGGCTCCGGAACAGTTTGGTTTTCAGGCTGCATGGGCAAAGGGCAGATGTATTGTTTTCATCACCATTCTTTTTATTATTTTTCCCTAGAACAAGCACATTCCACATTTATTTATTTTTATTTTTATTTTTTGATTAGTGAAACACCATGAGGTACAGTTGTAGACTTACATATTTTTGTGTTTGGGTTTTAGTTATACAATGATCAAGTACCCATTCCTCCACCAGTGCCCATTCTCCACCACCAATGAACACAGTAGCCCTCCCACCCCCCCATTCCCCCCACCCCTCCCCACCTCTATGGCAGGGCCTTTTGCTCTCTCTTTCCTTTAGGGACTTTCATCACCATTCTTGAAGATATGGATGCAGTGACCATGTCATCCACTGTTGTCCTGCATCTCTGTCTGATGATGTGTTTGATCCATGTAGCAGTTCCAGGAGAGATCCTGTTCAGAAGTCAAATTTTTTTATTTTTTAAATAGAGACAACAAAGGCATTTTTTTTTGCTTTTTGGTTCACACCTGGAGATGCACAGGGGTTACTCCTGGCTCTGCACTCAGGAATTACTCCTGGAGGTGCTCAGGGAACCATATGAGATGCTGGGAATCGAACCTGGGTGGCCACGTGTGGGGCAAACGCCCTACCCACTGTGCTATTGCTCCAGCCCACAAAGGCAGTTTTTATATTATTTACATTTTAATTAATGTATGTGGTGTTTGGGCCACACCATGGGTTGGCAGCACTTAATTCTGCCTCTGTGCTCATGAGCGACCCCAGGCATTGCTCTAGGGACCATGTACAAGGTGAAGATTGAACTTGGGTCTGCCTTGTGCATGGCAAATGCTTTAACCCCAATTGTCTGTCCCCATATTTATTTTACATTTTGGAGGGATATCCTAAGGGGAGCTCCTGAGGAGATTGGGAGAAGCGGTGGTGATTCTTAATCAACCGGGAGGGTAGGGAAAGGGTGGACCACATTCGTGAGGCGTGGCCAGTTGGGAGCTCAGGCTGAAATGGATCCGATGTGAGAATTTCTGTGAGGGTGGGGATGAGGCAATTCAGATGTATGAAGGGGCACAGGGCTAGCGCCCAAGGAAGCAAGGCATGTGTGTGTGTGTGTGTGAGAGAGAGAGAGAGAGAGAGAGAGAGAGAGAGAGAGAGAGAGAGAGAGAGAGAGAGAGAGACAGGGACCTGCAGCTCAGAAGCAGCTGAACTGAGTTTGTCTTCAGAAAAGAAGATCGAAGGCTGGAGCAATAGCACAGTGGGGAAGGCGTTTGCCTTGCAAGCATATGACCTGGGTTCAATCCCTATCATCCCATATGGTCCTTCCAGCACTGCCAGGAGTGATTCCTGAGTGCAGAGCCAGGAGGAACCCCTGAGCCTTACTGGGTGTGACGCAAAAAGCAAAAAAATAAATAAAAGAAAAATGAAAGAAAAGAAAAGAAAAATAAATAAGACGGGGGCTATTGGTAAGCTACTGGCATCAATGGTAAAGGGGAACTTAAGACTCTGAACCACGTTCTCAACACCCGCTTAGCAGATAGAGGGGACTCAGGTCCAACTGCTGGGAAGGAAGGGGCGTGACTCAGACTTTCCACCCTATTGTTCTCTTATCTTTTGGTTTGGGGCCACAGCCAGTGGGGCTCAGAGCTTACTCCTGGGTTTGCACATAAAGGGTCATCTCTGACAGTGCTCGGGAACCATAGGAGGTGCTGGGGATCAAACTAGGGTCTGCAGCATTCAAGGCAAGCACCTTGGCCTCCGGATAAACCACCCTCCTATGTCTGTTTTTGTTTATTATCATTATTTTTGTTATTTTAGTTTTTGGAAGTTTGGTTCACAGCAGGCGGGACTTGGGGTAACTCTGCTGGGGTTTGCTCCCTGCAGTGCTCAGGGAACAGAGGATGGCAGATTTTCTCCGAATCTCTTCTTCCTTAGAAAAAAGAAAACACAGACCAAACCTCCCACACCCTTCCCTAACCCCCCTCTTACGCCCCTACCGCCCTGTGCCCCCACCCCCCCACCCCTGTTTCCCCAGCAGCTGACAGGATTCAGGAAATGGCAGAATGAACAATTTCACCCGGGTTGCCACCCAAGAACAGCCTCCCTGGCTCCTGATCAAGCTGCTTAACAGCCATGATCCCAAAGGCTCAGGAACAAATCTCAGAACCCAGCAGGTCTTGACAGAAATCCCTCCAGATTTTATTGTTAAAATTTCGGAATCCCCAAATTGCGTGGCCACTACTGTGGCCACATGACACCATATGTTATTCATAACCAGCAGTAGAAAACACATTGTCTATGGTTGCATTTTCAGCAGATCTGAGTGTTGGGGTAAAATCTCAAATAATAATGGTGGGTCTGGTGTTGAAATATTGAATGTAATCAAAGTAGAGAGAGAGTAATGTGGAAATCATCTGCCCCACAGGTTGGGGGAGGGTGTGGGATGGAGGGTATACCGGGGTTTTTGGTGGTAGAAAATGGGCTCTGGTGAAGGGACGGGTGTTTCATCATTGTATGACCGAGACTTAAACCCAAAAGCTTTGTAGTTACTCTCACAGTGATTCAATAAATAAAATTATAAAAAATAAAAAAAAATGTAAGGTGGAGTTCATGCCCAATTTAACCAGCCTAATCAGTGGCTGAATAATTAGCAACACTCCTACATTAAAAAAAAAAAGGAAAAAAGATGAACAATTTCAATGGGAAACACTTGACTTGGACCCCTGAAAAAGGCAGCGCAAGGTTGAAGGCGTGGTGCAGTGTAATTGCTCTCCGGAGCCCAGGCAATGAGTCGCCGCTGCAGAAGGACCCCAGCCTGGACACACGGCTCTTTGTGGGGTTGAGAGGTCCAGCTCCTGGCCAGCCGGCCATGAACTCTGGAGCTCAGGGGCATTTGGCTGCGTTCAGCATGAGTTGTTCACCGCATCCCCAGGTTAGTCAGACAAGGAAGAAAGAGCGAGGGAACAGTTACTCGACTCTGCAGAACTATCTTAGACTTTCCCGGGCTTAGTGTAACCACTAGGAAAGTAAGAGGTTTAGAGGCTGGCGAGCAAGTCAGGACTGGCCGAAATATGTGGCTTCGTGTCGCTCGCCTTTCTTTTATCTCTCCTGTCTCCCTGTTCTGGCTAGACTCTGCCCAAACCTGCAGTCCTCAGCAGAGGTGCCCTGATTTAAGGGGGATTTTCGCAAACCTCGGGGACTGTATAGGGTCTGCTCGGGTGCAGGGTGAGGAGGTCACCTGAGAAGTGACCAGGGAGTGATGGGAGGTGGGAGAGGCAGCTGGGCTGATGCCCTGGACCTGCCTCCGGAGGCCATCATGTCCTGCCCTCTGGGACCATGCATGTGTTTCTGAATAGGGGCAGATGGGCCGGACCTGTGAGGTGGGAGGGTCTGTTTGGTCATCCAGGTGTGGGGATGGGCTGAGAGGGGGCAAGACAAACAGTCAGGAGGCTTGTTGGGGAAACCAAGGCTGGGCGGTGGCATCACAGCGCAAAGGAGGCAGAGAATTGCTGCCCAGACTGTCCCGTCCGTTGCAGGTCACTGGAAACAAGAGTGGCGTTAGGTTGCCCAGGAGGGGCTCTTCCAGGATCCTAACTCTCCTTCCCCAACATCCAGGCTCCCAACAAATTCACAGAACTCACCAATGGGGAAGCTTCAGATCCTCCCCGCTAATAGGTACATAGTGGAGGGGGCCAGGGAGGGGTGGAGGGGAGCAAAGGAAGAGCCAGAGCTCAAGAGATGATGGGTTCAACCATCCGAGTCTCTGGGTGCCTCCATATGTGGATGATTGACCTTTCCACATGTCTCCTCAACTTCACACCTATGTGGACTGTGCTAAACCAGAATGCCTGGTCAGTGTCATCAGCCCATTAGCATTTGGAGACTTGAACTGCTCGGCTCCATCCTCTGACATTAGCATGCATGTCCTGGCCTTCTCTCCTGGTCATGGCGGGGTTAGGATCATGCTTCTGGGCAACGCCCCCATTCACCCCCCTGTTCTCTGCATCTCTCTAGCTTGGTGGCAATAGTGGTGTGGTGGGGGGTGCGTGGAAACACTTGTTAAAAACTCAGTTTCCTGGGGGCCCTTTGCAAGCCCTCACAGAATCTAACTCTTAAGAAAAAATTTCAGAAGCAAGCAAGAGTGACTTTGCTGAGTTTGGGGTATTGGGATTTCTGAGTCTTGGGTCTTGAAGTCAAGCATAGAGGAAAATGCCTTGAGACACTACCAGTTGAATATGTTCATGCTGGCATCACAACACAGATAATTTGACATTTCTGCCATTCCAGAAGCTCCCTGCCATGGAGCCAGAGAGATGGTGCAGTAGGTAAGGTGTGACCTGTTCAAGGCTTCCATCCCTGGCACCACTATGTTCCCCCCAGTAATCACCAGGCGTGGTCCCTGAGCACAGCCAGATGTGGTTCCCCCGATAAAAAACAAATCACTTAATCACTTAATCCCCGTTATTCATCGATTTACTTGAGCGGGTGCCAGTAACGTTTCCATTCATCCCGGTTGCGTGCTAGCATAGCCCAATGGTATCTGTTCGTTCTAGGAACATGCAGAGCCTCAAACCGATCATTCAGGGTCTTGACGAAGAAGTCTGACCATCTTGTAGGTGGGCGTCCACGTGATCTTTTGATGTCCCGTGGAATCCAATCAGTAATGGCTCTAGTCCAGCGGTTGTCTGTAAACCTCATTACGTGTCCAGCCCATCTGATTTTTGATGTCTTGGCAAATGAGACAGCGTCCCTGATTCTTGAGCGTTGACGAAGATCAGAACTCCGGATTCTATCTCTCATTTGAGTGAATTGTGATATTCCAAGCATAGCTCTTTCAATTCCTCTTTGAGAGACCCGAATAGCGTTCTCATCCTGTTTTCGTAGGGCCCAGGTCTCTGAGGCATATGTTAATGCAGGAAGAACAGTGGAATCAAAGAGATGTGCTCGTAGTTGGAGGTTCTTTGTCCTTTTAGTTATTTCTTCAACGTTCTTGAAGGCATTCCAAGCCGCTCTCTTCCTCCTGCGCAGCTCAGGTGCCAGGTCATTCATCATGTTGATTTCTCGACCTAGGTATATATAACTGTTGCATTCGGAGATGGTGGTTCCGTTGAGAGCGAATGGAGCGTCAGGAACAAGGCTGTTTCTCATAAACATTGTCTTCGTAAGATTCAGCTGTAGTCCGACCTTTTCACATTCATGGTTAAAGTCGTTCAGCATTTGTGCCCCTTGGCTGATGTTTGGTGTTATTAGAACGATGTCATCAGCAAAGCAGAGGTGGTGTAGTTGCCGACCATCTATCTTCACTCCCATTCCTTCCCATTCCAGTCGTCGCATGATGTTCTCGAGGGTGGCACTGAAGAGTTTTGGTGAAATGGTATCACCCTGCCGAACCCCTCTCTTGATATGGATGATTACTTCTTTGAAGAATGGTGAGATCTTGGTAGTGAATCCACAATAGAGCTCACGAAGGATCCTGATGTATTGAGTTCGTATGCCCTGATTGGCTAGGGCTTCCATGACCGCTTCCGTCTCAACAGAGTCAAAGGCCTTCTTTAAATCAATGAACAAATAACCAATAACAAATAATACAAATAAACATAAATAAAAAATAAACAACAAAAAAACCCAGTAACAAAAAAGAACAAATAACCCCAACAAAAAAATGACTCCCTCAAAACAATAACCCAAACCTCCATAAAGCTCCCTTTCTCCCCCCCAGATATCACCCAGTTTCCAGCATAACTTACTCTGAGTTCCATCATGGAAACAAATTTTCCTATGTGGAAACTTTATCTAGTTTAACTTGTTTAAGACACTTGAATTTGGTTTCTGTCTCTTAGTGTTGTGTATGTGAGATTCATCCAAATTGTTGCTTGTAGTAAATTCTTTCCCATGGGGGTTAATGTCCATCTCATTACACACACGTCCTACAACTTTATTATACTGTTGATGGTATTTGGGCTGTTATTAGGGTTAGTTGATCAATGGAAACTGCTAAGAACATTTCTATGAACGATGGTGTGTGTGTGTGTGTGTGTGTGTGTGTGTGTGTGTGTGTGTGTGTGTAAGCACACACAACCATAAGCTCTCATTTATATTGTAAGTGGGATTTCTAAGTCTTGGGTATATGTTGAGCTCTGGTACTTAACTGCGAAACAGTTTCTAAGTAATTAAACCAATTGGCATTCTACTCAACAATGAAAGAAAATTCAGTTAGTTGCTCTGCATCCACATATGCATTTGGTATTGTCAGAACCAGAAGTCAGAATGCAGGCATCTCTGTGTGTTTTCAAACCTTGCATTGCCCTCTTGAGCAAATGAATGCAGACACTTTTCATTGTGCTGGTTGGTAATTTGGATTTTCTCTTTTATAAACAGGGGGATCAAGTCGTTTTAAAACTGGGTTCTGGGTTCTCTTCTCCTCTTAACTTGCAGGGGCACTTTGTTCTTAACAACCCCTCCAGGCCATTTAAGAAAAGGGATTTGGGGGCTGGAGGGATATTCCAGTAGGCAGCGTACTAGTCTTTCAAATGGCTGACCTGTGTTTGGTCCCTTGCACCCCATATGGTCTCCTGAGATGCACCAGGAATGATGCCTGAGCATAGAGCCCTGAAGAATAATCCCTAAATATCACTGGATATGGCCCCAACACAGAACAAAAGAAAACCAAATGAAATGGAATGTCAGAGACCACCCCTCAGAAGTTTCCCTTACCTTGAGATCTCTCTTTCTCTCTTCAGTTTCCAAACTCACTCTCTGCCTGCATCCTTTAGACAATGGATCCCATGCTTTCTCCTCCATCCTCCTTAAACCATGTAATGGCAGACATGAACTTTGTGGACGAACTACAGCAGCCGTGGTTCTTTCTGCCCCTAAAATTGACTGATTGGGTGTTCTTGGTCTGGGGAGGTAAAGAGCTCATCCTAGGTCTCTTTGCCTCTGCAGAAACATTTTTATTAGCTCTGTCTCCTTCTCAGCCCTGTGTGGCACAAAGAAAGGCGGGAAGAGAAAGGCGAGTTGGAATTTCCTTGTTACCTGTGAGTCTCTCTGTCTTGCAGGACTGTCTGTGAAAGCCCATACTTCCCGCTCTCTCCCACATGCCTGCCTTTGTCCTCTGCCAGGCAGGATGGACACAGGATCTTTGGAGAGTGTAGGGTGGTGACCTGCTGTGGGCCAATAAGGAAGAAGTATTTTATGTACTTCTATTCTTTGTTTTTTTTTTTGTTTGTTTTTTTGTTTTGTTTTGTTTTTTGCTTTTTTGGGTCACACTCAGCGATGCTCAAGGGTTACTCCTGGCTCTGCACTCAGGAATTACTCTTGGCAGTGCTTGTGGGACCATATGGGATGATGGGAATTGAACTTGGGTCGGCTACGGGCAAGGCAGATGCCCTACCTGCTGTGCTATCACTCCAGCCCCTGTCCTTCCATTCTTTTGTTTGTTTTTTGGGGCCACACCTAGCAGTACTCAGGGTTTATTCCTGGATCTGTGCCCAGGGATCACTCCTGGCAGTGTTCAAGAAGCCATATTTGGTGCTGGGGATGGAACCCAGGCAGCCCCATGTAAGAGAAGTGCCTTAGCCACTGTCCTAGCTCTTTGGTGTCTGTCATTCCTTTCTTGATACCAACTATGTGATCATCTACATTCTTAGACCTCATGTCTCTGTCACCCTAGGAGTCGGACAGAAGGATATTAAATTCCAGAGTCTCGGGGAATCTCAGAACTCCTAAGAGCCAAGGTCACATTCTGTAGACAAACATGGAAGCCTCTACCGAGAGGGTGTCATGGAAGGAGGGAGTGATGGTCTGTTTTTAAGAAAGTCCATCCCGGAGAGTGGTGTGTTGCTTCTGGAATGGGTCTAGCTAGAGAGAGACTAGAAGGTGTCCAAGGGATGAGCAAACGAGATGACAACAAAGATGATCACTTGTTGCTTCCCTCGGCTGTTCAGAACCCAGCGTAGCAGGGAATGATGAGGTGGTAGGAGAGAAGAATGCTATGGGCAGTGAGTGTGTGTGTATGTATATCTGTCACATGCCCACTCCATCACTCTGCCATCTACCCACCACCTGCCACCTACCTGGCTTAGAGGTTTGGTCAAATGACCTTGGAAGAACATTTACAATTATAATTACAATTAACAAAAAGCCATAGTGATATTGTGTGTCTGTGTGCCTGTGTGTGTGTGTGTGTGTGTGTGTGTGTAGTGTGATGACATTTATAGTTAAGAGAATGACTTCCAATAAAAATTCTTTACCTCCACTTATAGGCTGGCTATGATGGTGAGAGTATTGGAAATTGCCCGTTTTCTCAGCGTCTCTTCATGATCCTTTGGCTAAAAGGTGTTATATTTAATGTGACAACAGTGGACCTAAAAAGGTAAGGCAAGGTTTCAGCATCACGGGAATACTGTATCTGTACACACAGGCACACACATGTGTATCCACACACACAAAGCATGTGCATGTACAGGGACACACGTATATAGAATCACACATTCACCTCCACACACATGTACACAGACACATCCAGAGAACATACATAGACATGGACATATCAACACATACCCTGGAGCACTGTAGCACTGTCCTCCCGTTGTTCATCGATTTGCTCGAGCAGGCACCAGTAACGTCTCCATTGTGAGACTTGTTGTTACTGTTTTTGGCATATCAATACATCACGAGGAACTTGCTAGGCACTGCTGTGCAGGCAGGATACTCTCTGTACCTTGCCGATCTCTCCGAGAGGGATGGACGAACTGAACCCGGGTCAGTTCGAACTGAACCCTACCTGCTGTGCTATCGCTCCAGCCCAACTCATCCCATATACACATATTCCCATGTATACAGACACATCCACAAATATACATAGACACACAGACACATCTATACATTTCCACACATACCCATATGTATATACTCACACATACACATACACAGATGCATACAGACATGTACCACATGCAGTAACATAAACTCATATCCATGTTTGTCCACATATATACACTCACACATGGACACTGAGAGACACAGAGCCACGTACCTACATATCCATGCATTCCCAATGCCTACACTTACACAAACACACATGGTGTATTCACAAACATAAACACACATACGTGTATTAACACACACACGTGCACACACACAGTCTGAGGGTCTTGAACCTGCACATCTCTAGTCAGGTTCCTGAGTTGGAGCTTGAGTGTGGATACAGCATTCCTTAGGGAGTGTCAGACAGAATCAGGAAGGAGGAGGGGTTGGGAGTACCTAGGTACCTGCTCCCCCCGCCCCAGTTTCTGGCCAGTGAAGAGCCTCGAAAAGCCCGTCTGAGTCCCACTCCTGGTGAGAGGCAAGGATGCCTCCACCTCCGCCATTTCATGGTCAGTGTCACCTCTCATGGTCAGTGACACATGCTCAGTGTCATGGTCAGCGGGATGGCCTGGAGAGCAGCGTTCTCTCAGGCAGGGCAGGGAGACCTAGTGCACCCACTGCACATGGGCTTTAACGTTCCCTTCCAGGAAGCCCGCTGACCTTCAGAACCTGGCTCCGGGAACCAACCCCCCCTTCATGACTTTTGATGGTGAAGTGAAGACAGACGTGAACAAGATCGAGGAGTTCTTAGAGGAGAAGCTGACTCCCCCGAGGTAGGACTCGTGACATGCCCTCCTCGATGGGGCCCGTTGTCCTGTGGACACCGGCCACACTCTCTGCTCTTGTCGCTTTGCATGTTTGGTTTCCCACATCATGGAGCTGGCTCTACTGTTCCTCAGGCTCTGAAGAAAGCAGGGCCAGCTTAGAGTGCTCAAGGGAAGCAGGCCGGGGTTTCTTTGCAGAGACACTGGGGAGGGCAGCGTGGATAACCATTCCTTGGGCGACCTTCTAACAGATAAGGGAGCGTGTACTCCCATGCGACAGATGTGGGTACTGGACCCCAAGGGCACCCTGTGGTCTGTCACCTTCTTTTCAGTAAAGGTAAAGGTAAAGGTAAAGGCCCTCCCGTTGATCATCGATTTGCTCGAGCGGGCCCAGTAACGTCTCCATTGGAGACTTTGTTGTTACTGTGTCTGGCATATCCAATACTCTCGGTAGCTTGCCGGGCTCTCCGAGAGGGGCGGAGGAATCGAACTCGGGTCGGCCATGTTGGCCGCTTGTAAGGCGAACGCCCTACCCGCTGTGCTATCGCTCCAGCCCTAAAGAGGGTGCTAAAACCAGCAAAGTCATGTGGGGTCCTGTGTCCCAGGATGAGAGCAATTGGACTAGAACTTTCCCCCGATGCTGTGTTGATTCCTCAGTCAACAGACAAAAAGATTCAGGTCAGAGTTATCCAGGGTAGGATGCTTGCCTTGCACATGGCCAACCTGGGTTTTTTTGTTTTGTTTTATTTTGCTTTTTGGGTTACACCCCAGTGATGCACAGAGGTTACTCCTGGCTCATGCACTCAAGAATTACTCCTCGAGGTGCTCAGGGGACCATATGGGATGCTGGGAATTGAACCCGGGTTGACTGTGTGCAAGGCAAATGCCCTACCTTTTGCTCCAGCCCCCAACCCAGCTTTAATCCCTGGCATCTCATTTAGTCTTCTGAGCCCTGCCAGGAGTGATCCCTGACCACAGAGCCAGAAGGAAGTCCCGAGCACCAATGGGTGTGGCACTCCCCCCTCCCCCCAAATAAAACAAAGCAAAAGATTGGGGGAAACACCTAGGGGAAGCTTTATTTTTATATCACCTCCCCGCTCTCCCACCACCATAGTGTTAACCTACCTCACACATTGCTTATCTGTAATACTCCAATGTTTAATTTTTAAAGATATCCTAAGCTGGGCACCCAACACCCAGAATCGAACTCAGCAGGAAATGATGTGTTTGCCAAATTTTCAGCATTTATTAAAAATACCAAGAAGGATGCAAATGAGAGTAAGTAACTTTTTCCCTCTTCCTGGTGTGTGCGTGTGTGTGCGCGTGTGCATGTGCATGCATGTGTGCCTGTGCATGCATGTGTGTGTGTGTGTGTGTGTGTAGGATGTCCACTCACCTGTGGGCGTGGCTCCTTGTAAGCCTCTGGGAATTCTGATCCATTTTCCAGAGGAGTAATATCTAGAGAGGCGGAGAGAGCCAACCTGCTTGGAACTTGCATGTTGAGAGTCAAGAGACAGTAGTGTTTTCTAGAGGTTGGGACTCTAGAAAACGATGCTTTCAGGGCAAATCACCGCCACCCAGGTGCTCCCAGCTGCACTGTGGGAATTCATTCAAGTGTTTCCTCTGCCAGTATCTCTTTCATCACGGGACATGTATTTTCACAATATGCATGTGTGTGTATAGAAAACTAATAAATTCTAGAAGGAGCAATGATGTGTAGATGGAAAATTCTCCTCTAGGGAGGAGTGTGTCCTTTGTCCAGACCCCGGCAATCTGCCTGCTCTCCTCCAAGCCCTGCCCCTGGGGTCAGGACGGAGAGGCCCACCCTCGGCCCTCTGACCAGGCTGCAGGGACAGCAGCGGGCACATCTCTCCTCTCTGTTTTGTCTTTTTTTATTTATTTATTGAATCACCACTGTGGGAAAAGTTACAAAGCTTTCAGGTTTAAGTCTCGGTCATGCAATAATCAAACACCTTTCCCTTCACCAGTACTTATTTTTTACCACCAAGAACCCCAATATACCCCCTCCCACCCCTCCCAATGCCTGTGAGGCAGATGAATTCTACTTAACACCCTGTCTACTTTGATTACATTCATTATTTCGACAAAAGATGTACCATTATTGTTTAGACTTTACACCCAACAATCAGAACTGCTGAAAAGGCATTGTGAAATCATTTGTTTTCTACAGCTGGTTATGAGAACCATATGATGTCGCACGGCTGCTAAATTTTGGATTTCTGATATTTTACTTATTAAGCCTGGAGGTATTTCTGCCAAGAGCCAGATAATTACAAGATTGGTTTCTGTGGCTCTGGAGCCATGGCCGTGCTGGAGAGCCGCTCGTGGGGGGCAACTCGTGACCTTGGTAGGGCATGAAGGACGAGACGGGAATGACCCCCTTCCCATGAGGTTTCAGTTGCCTGTCACCACCGGCTCATACCTCGCTTTCCAAAAAGCTCCAAGGCAGCTGCCATCTTGCTGCCCAGGGGGAAAAAGGCGGAAGGGAGTGACACCCCTTCCCTCCTGGGGAGGCATGGTACTGTGGATTAACGCATAGTCCATTCACTTTTCTGCCGCAAGCTGCCGGGCTCTGCATTAAGTCCTTGTGCTTCTGGAGCCATGGCCTTGCCGGAGAGTGGCTTGTGGGGGGCAACTCGTGACCTTGGTAGGGCGTGAAGGACCTTTTGTCTTTCTTTCTGTTTCAGTTTATGAGAAGAACCTGCTAAGGGCCCTGAAGAAGCTGGATAATTACTTAAACAGTCCTCTGCCTGATGAAATAGATGCCTACAGCCCCGAGGATGCGACTGTTTCTGGGCGGAAGTTTCTGGATGGGAATGAGCTCACGCTAGCCGACTGTAACCTCCTCCCCAAACTCCATATCATTAAGGTGTGTCTCTGCCCTGACCCCAGCATTGTGCACGGGGATGGGTCTTTGACTCGTTTCATGCTGGTACAGACACAATTGCAAATGTGGTCTCTAGTTGATGGCTTTGCCACGCCTGGCAGTGCTGGGGGTTCCTCCCTTTCCATCCTCATTGGGGTTGTGGCCCAGCAGTCTTGGGGAGCCAGGCAGTGCCAGAGGTCCTATACACAAAACATGCACTGTCATTCTTTTTGAGCCCCTGAGAAAATCTGGACTCCCAAATTAACAAAACTTACTAAGGGGCTGGGCTGGAGTGATAGCGCAGTGGGTAGGGCATTTGCCTTGCACATGGCCAATCCAGGTTCGATTCCTCCATCCCTCTCGGAGAGCCCGGCAAGCTACCTTGAGTATTCCGCCTACACGGCAGAGCCTGGCAAGCTTCCCGTGGCATATTCGATATGCCAAAAACAGTAACAACAAGTCTCACAATGGAGATGTTACTGGTGCCTGCTCGAGCAAATCCATGAACAACGGGAGACAGTGTTACAGAGCTACTCAGGGGCTGGAGAGACAATGTGGTAAGTAAGGCGCTTGTCTTGCACACGGTTGACCTGGATTTGATCCCTGGCACACACATGGTCCCCTGAGCCCCATCAGGAGTGATCCCAGAGTACAGAGCCAGGAGCGAGCCCCGAGCACCGCTGGGTGTGGGCCAACCCCCATTCTCCCTAACACAAGAAACCAAGCAGGCATGCTAACTTATGTCTGTTGGAGACAGCCAAACCTCAAGTTTTATAAAGATAGATTGTCTCTGGGCCACTTGAGGTATTCCCCAGGCAGG
The DNA here is from genome assembly GCF_029834395.1 of Sorex fumeus. Taxonomy (NCBI): domain Eukaryota; kingdom Metazoa; phylum Chordata; class Mammalia; order Eulipotyphla; family Soricidae; genus Sorex; species Sorex fumeus. Next base: position 26,586,108 of record NW_026606322.1, on the reverse strand, counting down.
CCTGGGAACTTGGCACCCCGTCCTCACCACTTCTCACCGCCACCCCCTAACTGAAAGCCGCTGGAGAGAGGGCCTTGATTTCATGTGGTGCCCAGTGCCTGAGGCTGGGAGATGGTGCTTGAAATCTGTGTGCACGGAAAGGCGAGCTGAGTGGAATAGAGAAGGGGTCATTAAGACAATGATAGTCGGAAGAATTGTGCGGGATGGGAGATGTGTGCTGAAAGTAGATAAAGGATCAAACATGATGCCTCTCAGTATCTGTATTGCAAACCATAATGCCCCAAAGTAGAGAGAGAGTATGGGGGAAATTGTCTGCCATGGAGGCAGGGGGAGGGCTGGAAAGTGTGTGTGTGTGGGGGTAATACTGGGGACATTGGTAGTGGGGAATGTGCACTGGTGGAGGGTTGGGTGTTCATTCATTGTATGACTGAAACTCAATCAATAAGCTTTGTAACTGTATCTCACAGTGATTCAATAAAAAAAAAGAAATTAAAAAAAAGAAAAAAAGAAAAGAAAGAAAGGTAAACTGAATTCCTAGTGAGCATCAGGCAAGCCAGTCATCCCGGACTAAGTGCAGCGTGTCTGAGCCCCTCTGAGTGTGCATCAGCCACAGTGGGGAGCGGCCGGCAGCTCCTTGGCCCAGTCTCTTGCAGATCTGGCACCCTGTACTCCCTATGTCAGCACAAAGTGAGAGCCAAAGTCCACTGACAGTTAGTGTCTGAAGATTCCTGGACCAACGAGTCTTCAATAGGAGAAGCCGAGGAATTGCGTAGGCACAGGGGAGATAGGACAAACAGCTGAGGCAATCTTTGCAGACAGAAAAAAAAAAAACGAGCTTGGAGCTGGAGTGATAGCACAGCGGGTAGGGCATTTGCCTTGCACACGGCCAACCCAGGTTCAATTCCCAGCACCCCATATGGTCCCCTGAGCACCACCAGGCGTAATTCCTGAGTTCAGAGCCAGGAGTAACCCCTGTGCATTGCCGGGTGTGACCCAAAAAGAAAAAAGAAAAACCCAAGCTTGATCCCTGAGCACCACAGTGGGCACCAAACCAGGAGAAGCCCCTGAGCACTTCAAGGTGTGGCCCCCCCAACCAAAAAAGAAGCACAGAACAAGAAATGCTTGAGAAGCGTGAATCCCTTGAGCTATTGAGTGGAAACGTCTGGGACTTGGACCCCTTGTTAAGGTAGCCTTGGTTGTGGCTCCAACTTCTCTGTTGCTTGCAGGTATGGTTTTATTGTCATCATCACTAGGGCTGTGTCCTTCACTCTCAGTACCTGCAGGTGCCCTGGGGGAAGCACAGGCCTTGTTCTAGGGCATCATTTTTTTTTTTCAATTGAGTCACCATGAAATGCAGTTACAAAGCTTTCATGTTTGAGTTTCAGTCATACAATGATCCAACACTTATCTCTCCACCAGGGCACATTTTCCACCACCCAGTGTCTCCAATATACACCCCCTTCTCAGCCCTTCCCCTGCCTGTATGGCAGACAGTTTCCCCCATACTCTCTCTCTACTTGTGGGCATTATGGTTTTCAATACAGATACTGAGAAGCCACCATATTTTGTCCTTTATCTATTTACAGCACACATCTCCCATCCCTAACGATTCCTCCAACCATCATTGACTTAGTGATCCCTACTCTATCCCAGCTGCCTTCTCTCCCAGCTCATGAGGCAGACTTCCAACTTATGGGGCCTTGTCTCTTCTGTCCTTGGGTGTCAGTCTCATATTATGTTATTTTTATATTCCACAAATGAGAGGACTAGAGCAATAGTATAGCTGGTAAGAAGTTTGCCTTACACATGGCCGACTCAGGTTCAATTCCTCCGCCCCTCTTGGAGAGCCCAGCAAGCTACTGAGGGTATCCCGCCCACACAGCAGAGCCTGGAAAGCTCCCTGTGGTGTATTCAATATGCCAGAAACAGTAACAATAAGTCTCACAATGGAGATATTACTGGTGCCTGCTTGAGAAAATTGATGAACAACGGGAGGACAGTACTACAGTGCTTACAAATGAGTGCAGTCATTCTATGTCTGTTCCCCTCTTTCTGACTTGTTTCACTTAGCATGATACTCTCCATGACCATATGTTCTGGGGCATCTTGATTAAAATCCCACCAAGTCTAGAGTTGAACCCTTGGTAGAGCAGGAGATGAAAGAGAAGACGGGAAACACAGAACTAGGACTCCACGCTTTAATGACTCATGAATTAGGCATTTGGAGACTTCCTTTATGCCCTTGGCGGCACTGATGGGCCTTTGGGCTGCCAGCCACCTCCAGCCATTCCATGTTATTTCCGTGCTTTTCTTTTCCGGAACATCTTTCCCCCTCTCCCAATCCAAGCTTATTTTTCTCTGCCTTTCCTCTCCCCTGTTGTGCTCAAAGATTACCCATTGTGAAGTTCAAATTTGAGAAAGGTATCTGATCTCACAAGGGGATGCTTCCATCCTTTGCTAGAGCCTTGGCATTAAACAAAAAATCTTAAAGCATCTCAACACCCCCCAGACCGATGCTGCACGGGAGATTGTCCAAATTGGATGTTTGGGAACTGTTTTCTCAACTGGGTATTGGTGTCATTGCATCAGTGAATGTGGCTCAGCCATTTCTCTAACCAGAGCAACATCAACGAAGCACCTGGAGGTTGTGGCAGAGCAAGAGAAATGCCCCTTTCTACTGCATTACCTGCTACTTGTTTAGTCTGAAACTCTCAAAGAAACCCACTTTTTTTGCCCTTTGGGTGACACCCAGCAATGCACAGAAATTACTCCTGGCTCATACACTCAGCTATTACTCCTGGCAGTGCTCGGGGGACCATATGGGATGCTGGGAATTGAACCCGGGTTGGCCACGTGCAAATGCTCTACCCACTGTGCTATCACTCCAACTCCAAGAAACCCACTTTAAAATTTCAGTAGAAAGGGTAAAATTCCGAGGAAAATAAATCAGTCCATGGCTCTAGTGTAAGATTTAACTGCAAAATATTCAAAACCATTTAGCACTCAAAAATACCAAAGAGCTTAATAACCCTCCAGGATGGAACACTTCTGAAAGGAAATGAGAATCAGTCTGAAAGAATTTATGGTAAAAGATGAGAGGATAAAAGAATTTATAATTTATTCCTTTTCCTGAAACCCAGAAAAAAATAAGAAAAATAGGACATTAACTTTTAAAGTTTCATACAGTCAGAAAAGTACAAATTACGAACTCAAAATTCAGCAGATCGCTTTCGTATGGGTTGCTGCAAAGGCAGGGGATGATATCTCTGTCTCTGCTTATGTCTCATTTCTAGGTCTTTATCTCACTCTGTCTCTCTGTATCTGTCTTCATCTCTGTCATTGTCTCTGATTCTGCATTATTTTTCTGTAAAACTACACAGTAAAATCCTAAAATGCCCAGATCTGTCTTTTGTCTGTGGACAAGGCAAGGGGTGTGTCTCTAGAATTATCATCACAGATTTCTGGGGAGGAGTTGGAGGAGGCAAACAGAGACGCCATCATTATCTTTGATTTCTCCTTCCCTGCTCTGAAGGTGAGATGCTGTGCTGGTCCTACTGACTGCTGATTAGAGAAAAGAATTATGGCTTAAACTAGCCAAGGAAGACATGCGAAAGATGCCTACTTTCATTTCAGCTCTGGTGACCTCTTTCCTCATCTATGAGTCTCAGAAAGGGGAAAGCCATAACTCTAAACCTAAACTTCACCCTCACCTTAATCCTAGTCACAGTCCTAACTCGGCTTCTCTTAAGTCCTTGGGGCAGAATTGAGATCAGTGTTTGGTGAGTGACTGTTGAGGGGTGGAAAGCCTAATTGATCTACAGCTGCCCGATTCTTTTTTTTATTCTTTTTGGGTCACACCAAATTATGCTCAGGGGTTACTCCTGGCTCTGCACTCAGGAATTACTCCTGGTGGTGCTTGGGGAACCATATGGGATGCCAGGGATTGAACCTGGATCTGCCGCGTGCAAGGCAAACGCCCTCCCTGCTGTACTATCACTCTGCCCCCAACAGCTGCCCCATTCTTATCCCATTTGCCCTACATACTGTTTTTATTATTTATTTATTTATTTATTTTGCATTTTGGGTCACACCTGATGATGCACAAGGGTTAGTCCTGGCTCTGCACTGTAGCACTGTACTCCCATTGTTCATCAATTTGCTTGAGCGGGCACCAGTAACGTCTCTTTTGTGAGACTTGTTGTTACTGTTTTTGGCATATTGAATATGCCACAGGGAGCTTGCCAGGTTCTGCCATGTGGGCGGGATACTCTCGGTAGCTTGCCGGGCTCTCCTGAAGGGATGGAGGAATTGAACTCAGGTCGGCCATGTGCAAGGCAAACACCCTACCCGTTGTGCTATTGCTCCAGCCCCATCTACATACTATTTTTAAGCAAATGGTTGGTCTAATAAATCTCAAATGTTGAAGTTATTAGTAATCAGAAGGAATCCGATAGGACCTTCAAGTGGTAGATATAATCCAGAAGGAGTGGGGCAAAGGCTAGGCAGAGGAAGAGAAGAGAAAAGGAAGCTGAGAAACAGTGCTTGATGGTGCTACCCCTTTACAGAGCTGAGCAGAGACTTCTGAATGGGCTCAAAATGATGCGTAAGAAGAAAGAACCCTCAATTATTTTACAGATATGCCTTGGTGAATGTATTTGTTTTTCTTTATTTTGATGTTCTTTTATTTTTTTCCTTGAAAACTGCTATCACGTAAGGTAAAATGTGAATTACTACTGGCTATAGTAACGATGCTTTTCATAAAAGTGACCCATGATTTGAAGAGGACAAAAAGCGCTCAGTGAGGACTAGAGAGAGGGTGAAAGGATTAAGGAACTTGCTTTGCATGTGCTGACCCTAGTTTAATCCTCAGCACAACATGTAGTTCTCTGAACACCACCAGGAGTGACCCCCAAACACAGTCAGGAGTAAACTCTGTCCACTGTCCTCCCATTGTTCATCGATTTGCTCGAGCAGACCCAGTAAAGTGTCCATTTTGAGACTTGTTACTGTGTTTGGCATATCGAATATGTCATGGGTAGCTTGCCAGGCTTTGCCATGTGGGCGAGATACTCTCAGTAGCTTGCTGGGATCTCCGAGAGGGGCAGAGGAATCAAACCTGGCTCAGCCGGGCTGGCTGCACACAAGGCAAATGTCTTACAGCTGTGCTATAAATGGCAGTCATGACTGCACAATGAAATAAAGCTCAATGACAAAACTGAAGCTATCAAGAATGAATGACCATCACAATGAGGATAACAGTCAGCTAGGAAGGGCTAAGAACAAAAGTAGAGTCAAAGAAAAGAGTTCAGAAATGCTAAGAATCAGTTGTAAGTAGAAAAAGACATTGCAGGAATTAGCTGGAAGTTTGGAGAATGGGGCTGATAAAATTATACAAAATCAAATCTTATGACCTTGACATAAAGGTCATAAGAGACCCAATCGAAACCATGGGAATAGGCAAGGGACAGAATGGAATGAGAAGCACAACTTGGGATGCTTTTAACCACTGGAAGTAGGATTAGGGAGAAGAAATGCCTTGGAAGTTGAGGAAGGGAATAAAATTTCCTCATTTTTCATAATCAGGAGGAAGTAGACATTATCCTAATAGGAAAATCAGAAAGTAGGGGGTTTATATCATGTATTATATTCATCCCTATGTGAATAATCATATATTTTCCATTATTATGCAATGCATGGTTTGATAGCTAAGTTGAATTTCTATCATTATGGGACCTGGAGCTATAGCACAGTGAGTAGGTGTTTGCCTTGCACGCAGCTGACTCAGCTGACCTGGGTTCGATTCGTCTGCCCCTCTTGGAAAGCCTGGCAAGCTATCAAGAGTATCTTGCCTGCATGGCAGAGCCTGGAAAGCTACCAATGATGTATTTGATATGCCAAACACAATAACAACAAGTCTCACAATGGAGATGTTACTGGTGCCCGCTCAAGCAGATAGATGAACAACGGGAGGACAGTGCTACAGTGCAGTGCTACCATTATATGAAAATCTGCCTGAAGCATGAAAACAGACATTAAACCTCCTAAGTTACCGGTGAAGGGAACCCAAACATGAATTTGTACGGAAGGAAGGGAAACCAAGTTCGTATTCAGAAAATGCCTCAGACCCAGTGTCCATCCCTCTGTGGGGATGAACGGAGACAGAGTTGAACAGGTTTACTCTGAAATGCCCCAAGCACAGAACGAGTAAGGTTAACCAGCAAATGTGAGTGAAACCCAGAAGGAAAGTAGAACTTGGAATGTTGATGTCCTAAAGGTTGAGGGAAGGAAGAGACATTTAGTAATTCTGGAGGCTTCCCAAAGGCGTCTGGTCCCATTATGTTCACACACTGCATGTGGACATCTGAGAAATAGCCGGCTAAAATATTTCTCTCTTGTAATCAAGCTCACGCTTAGGTGATACAGACACCTCCAAAGCATATCGGATGGCAGATACCAGAGTAGCCCAGTGTCTCTGAGTCGGGATCAATTGTGTTCTTTTTATCTCTGAATTCACCTGTTGAAGCCCAGTTCCTTGGAGCACACCCTTATTTAAAATCAGGACTTCACAGATGGGACTGGTTGTAGGGTAACATTGGTTTATCCTTTCTGCCTTGCCACAAGGAACTTAGGTTCATTGGGTTACTCCCATCACAGTGCTCCCATTCCTCTGTGTTTATTTGTAAGCTCTTTCTTTGTGCTCTGCTTCCCAACCTTTATCTCCTAATCAAACTCTATTAACTTGTAAATATTGCTTTTCTCTTCTCCTTAAGTTCTTTGCATAGTTAATTCAGAGCAATGTCCTTTCTGTATAGACACAGGAAGACAGTTAGTGCTATGTTTTTGTAACTTGGGAGTTAATTGACTCTGAATGATATTCACTCCTGGGCTTCTGTTTTCTCAACTTAAGCCTCAGTTGCCCTTCCTAGCACCCCAAAAGCAGGGTCCAGACGAGGAACTGGATGGACACAGGGCAAGCTGTGAACTACCCTAGCATTGAAATGGGCCAGGCCAAAGCACCATAATACTTAACTATAAGTTAAGAGCATGGTCATGGACAAACTCTGTCATGATCCAAAAAGTAACAATCTATATTAGGACCCTGCTAGGATTAGGAAAGATGAACCTGTCCTGAGCACTGTAGTCCGAGATCTATAGCAAGATGTCCCCAGAGAGCCACCCTACAAGCTTAATGTATCTCTTACTGTGTCCATACAAAATAACTAATATTAAGAAGTAGAATTAATTAGATATTAATTAAGTTATTGGACTAAGGAGAGGAGAAAAACAATATGTACAAGTTAACAGAGTCTGCTTAGGAGATAAAGGCAATTGGTTGGGGAAGCAGAGCACAAAGAAAGAGTTTACAGATAAACACAGAGGAATGGGAGCACTGTGACAGGAGTAACCCAATAAACCCAAGATCCCTGTGGCAAGGCAGAGAGGACAAACCAATGTTATCCTACAACTGGTTATGAGGAGGTCACTGGGAGAGCAGGAGACCCCCAAATCCATTGTGACTGGAGTCCTTATAACAGGGGAACTGTGGATGTAGAAACACAAACTGAGGGGCTAGACCCTGTGAAGGTTGGCGTTGGGTTCCCGCAGGACAAGGAATGAATAGGAATGAAGAGAAAGATCTAGAGCAGAGCTATCAATAGACCCTCAGAGGAAGCTTACACTGATTTTTCTGGCTTCTGGCCTTCAGGGCTGGGAGAGAAGGATTTGTTTCTGTTCTGAAGCACCTGGTTTGTGGTATTTGAACAAGGAAGCCACAGGAATGGACATAATCCCCACAAAAAAATCTCCCTCCTTGTGGCCAAATCCCTACCAGTGCGTCTCCATCCGAAGGAAGTGGCTCCCACTTGGGGGTTTCTGGGACCTGCGCTCTTGGTGGTGGGCTCATCCACTGTTTTCCCAAGGATGGAGCTTTGTGTTTCTCTGTCCATGGATGGGCCCTCTGCCTAGGACTGACCCTAGTATGATGATGTTTGCTGGAAGAACCTTGGAAATCTGCAGTAATTGTGACTTACTCTGACACTGGGTATTTCAGAAAATTGCAAAAGTGAGCGCCCTTCACAGGGATCCTAGCCTGGTCTAAATGCAAGACCCACCTTGAGTCTGTAGGTACCAAATCACACAGCAGTGAAATGCACGGGGAGCTGTGGTTGGTCAGAACCACGAGCACAAATCTGCCAGAGTTTAGAGCAAATGCGTGCCAGTGGGTCCCAGGGACTGTCAGGGATGTATGTGTGTGTGTGTGTATGTGTGTGTGTGTGTGTGTGTGTGTGTGTGGTCCACTGTTTTAAGTACAGTATCTTTATGACCTCTCTTCTATTCAATATATCCTGTGTAAAGTCAAGAGCAAGTTGTGGGGTAGATGAAAGGGAGAAGTGTTTCACAATTTGATAACAACGTAGTACACAACTCCAGAGAGTAAACTGCAAGATTCCATGCCCTCCTCCCCAAATCCCCCGCCCCCATATTTGTGGGTTTTCCTTTGCTGATGTTTTCCTCTTCATTTCCAGATCGTGGCAAAGCGATACCGAGATTTTGAATTTCCCACGGAAATGACGGGCATCTGGAGATACTTGAACAATGCGTATGCTAGGGATGAGTTCACAAACACGTGTCCAGCCGACCAGGAGATCGAACATGCCTATTCAGATGTTGCAAAAAGAATGAAGTAAAGCCAGGGGATGTTTTCTGTCCTTTTTCTCAGTTGTATGAGCTAGGCTCTAAAAGAAGTATTTTCTTTATGCTGTTTCCCCCCCAAAATATCCATTGCAAAAGAATGCCCATATTTTAACAATTAGTCATTCTTAGTGGGCTACACTAAAGAAACAATGATACAGGCCTTATAATTTGTTAACTCATGTGTGTGTTGGAATAATTCCAATAGCTATTGTTATATGCACCAATAGGCTGATGGTAATGTATGCCTTTGGCAATCATGGGTGGAGATCCACACTATTTAGGACATGAGCGTGGTCATTTAAGTTTCAGAGCTAATTAGGTTTGGGTTCAAATTTCTCCTTTAATTAAAAAAAAAGCAACTATCTCTGATAGTTTTCATAATCATGCCTAGTCTGTTTGTCTCCTCTAAAAAGGTAGTTTAGTTATTTTGAGAATGAAAAACTACTTAATGATAAAATGATGCATTTTGATATTTTAAATATTTTAAAACCAGTGTCAGAGTGTAACTAAAAGGAGGGAAGAAAAAACCATCACCCACAGATTCGCTAATTAGATAACTCCTAGAAACTCATTGGTAAATGTCTTTTAAATCTGTCTCTCACACCAATTTTGTTGTGATATTGTATCACTTTGGAAAGGCTGGTGAGGGAACCAGCTTACTGTGCCTTCATAATCATCTGTAGAGGACTTAGAGCGCTCCCATTCAGCCGGACTTAAGGCGAAACTTGTGAGTTGGATTCACAGGGAACAGATTTGTAGGGTCCACAGATGTTCGAGACCCTAGGAACTGACAGGAACTGGAAGCTGGAGGCAGACAGCCCACTCTCTGCCTTGTTCTCTCTACCTCCACCGTGCCACAGGGGCGGTAACGGAGGAGAGTGTCTTCCTGTGTCCCTTACACTGACTCCTTTTCCAGCGTCCCCTCTTGCTTCCTCTCCTCTCTTGGACATCATGCTTGCCTTCAAGAGGACACTTACTCCCAGTTGCAGGTCAGAGAAGCTTGTGTCGGAGTAGGAATTGAGCAGCCTCACTTGAGAGGATGTGATCCAGGAGGGTGATTCCATTGTGGTGGTGCAGTGTGGAGCTATCCCTATTGTGGGGAGCCCCTGTGCCCTCTCTCCACTTATCTCAAGGACAGACAGGAAGTGATCCAGAGAGGCAACACTCAAGGTGATGGCTTGTGGACAGTTCTGGTAAATGGCCAAGTTGGGGAGGAAGTGGAAAACCATCAACAAACTCTGTTTTCTGGTTTATATGTGACTTCCCCTTCACCATGGCTATGGCTTGCCTCTCTCATTAATGTGTGTCTTTGTGTTTGTGTGTGTGTGAGAGAGAGAGTGAAAGAGAGAGAGAGAGAAAGAGAGAAGGAGAGAGAGAGAATCTCTTACTCAAGGCATAGGTTACAAAACAGGACTAATTTGATGCTTCTCAAGACCTCACAGGATCTGAACTTCGCCCACAAGGACGTCCACACACACTAATGGAAACTCCCTCGTTGAGTTGGTTGTTATATGTGGTGAAGGCTAAAATGCTCATTTTTTAATCTGCCCTTGTGTTCAAGGATGATTCATTTGAAAGAGAGGAAAATGTAGCAATAGAAACGGTTCTGGAATTTCTTGCAAAACATCTAGCGAGAGACACAGAGTCCCTAGTACTATTCCCAGTTTTATTTCTGGCTCCTGGTACATTAGGTTTTCCCCCGAGCAGGGTGAATCTGGTGACTGGTTCTCTGTTTGCCACAGCATGTGGGCGGTTGTGTCTGGTGTGTGTGCCCTTGCTTACATTTCATGGCTATTTAGGGGTCTGATGTTTAAGTCTAGTTTTATTAATGTTATCTCTAGGCTCAGAAAATAAATCATTTACCAGATGTTACAAATGCTATCTTTGTGTTTCTAGATGTTAAAATGACCTACACAAACTCTGTATGCCTTCAAAATTAAACAAATCATAAACATGTTTTAAATGGAGCCACTATCTTTATTTTTAATGCTGCATTTGCCCCTTAGATTGAGAGAAAATGAGCAGAGATGGGTTCCCTTTAAAAGTGTGGGAGCAAATTTCAACGAGAGAGAATCTGTATTTGAATTCGGGATCACTGGTGTTTGGATTTGGGGACTACTGTATTGTTAGGAGCCTTAAGGATAGGAGAGCATTGACTTCATCTAGATAGCTCCAGAGAGTCGTGACCTAATGGCAAAACACAGTTACAGGAGCAATTCCTCATGGTCTTCTGTAGGAACTCTCCCCACCTCACTCTTTTATAGACCCCAAGTTCTCCTATGTGGGAAGGGAGGAACGGTCCAGGGCTGTTTGAGTGGCTTAAGGGCTTCATTATGGTGTTGGGTTTTGAATTAAACAACTTCTGTTCTAGCAGAACCTGGAGAAGAAAAATATGGACTGATGCAGGGAGGCCTTCCTGGGATACTGTGGAACGTTCCACAGAGAAGGAATTCCCTCCTCTGTGTGTTGCTCCTCCCCCAAACCCTGTTACACCTTTGAATGAAGTAGAACAGCACAACCATCACCCAAAATGAATGTCTTCTTGCTCTTCCCCTTTAAAAAAAAAATGGGGGGCCACACCCAGTGGTGCTCAGGGATGACTCCAGGCTCTGTGTTCAGGGATCACTTATGGTGAGAATGGGAGACCAATGGGATGCTGGAGATCAAACCTGAGTTGGAAAAATGTGAGGCAAATGCCTGACCTGCTGTACTGTCCAGTCCTTCTTGCTGGCTCAGTGGGTCATTAACGAAAGGTCCATTGAGTACTTTTGCTTTTTTTTTTTTTTTTTTTTTTGCTTTTTGGGTCACACCCAGTGATACTCAGGGGTTACTCCTGGCTCTGCGCTCAGGAATCACTCCTGGCAGTGCTTGGGGGGCCATATGGGATGCCGGGGATCGAAACCGGGTCAACCACATACAAGGCAAATGCCTTACCCGCTGTACTATCGCTCCAGCCCCCCCATTGAGTACTTTTAAAAGGGCAACTCCTCCTCTGAGAGGCCTGACATCTAGGAAAGGAAAGAGAAAGAACTTGACCTCTGCATCCTCATCTGGAGACTGGCGAGGAACACAAAAGGCCACAAAGCTCTGCTTCCTGGACCCATGGAGATGTAGGGCCTGGGATGACGGGATGAGGGAACTGAGCCCCGGTCAGGCACTTTAGAGATCAGAGGGCTTGTGGAAAATGTTTGCTCTGTAGCTCCGTCCTTGGGAATGGGAGGCAAGGCACTCCCGTCCACATACACACGGAATCCATCTGCATGCATTCACCCTTACAGCACGGTTACACACAACACACAAACACATGCATACAACTGTTCACTAACATACATGAAAACAAATGAATATCACATGATCAATACCACATGCTCACATGTCTATGGATGTTTACTCACAAATACATTCACCTCACTTGTGATGTGCGCATGCACACACACGCACACACACACATGCGCGTGCACACACACACATGCTGTGGGAGTTAAGGCTTGTGTTCCTCCCCCCACCAGTGAGCACACACCCAGAGAGAAACATTTCCCGCCTGACCTCCCCATCATCTCCACTTCTCTGCTTCCTAATCTGACTCGGAAAGAACTGAAATAGAAAGGTCTTTGTTAAAACAACAACAACAACAACAACATAAAAACAAAACAAACAAACAAAAAAATCACTTCCAAATCCAAGGGAAACCAACCTCTATTTTACACTTAAGAGGTTATTTTTGGAAATCGGGTGTTGAGCCTCATATGGCAGTGCTAAGGGCATACTCCTGGCTCTGTGCTCAGGCATCAGTCCTGGTTGGCTCAGACAACCATAGTTGGCAGACCATAATGAGTGCTGGGGATTGAACCCAGTCAGCCAAGTGCCAGGCAAGTGCCCTACCCACATTTAAGGGATAGAGGGAGAATTTCCTCCAAGAACGTAGAGCCTCCGGGAAACCATGGATGCACTATGACAGGTCAGGGGAGTCTGTCCTCTACAGATTGCTTCTCTTCCAGAGCGCCGTTGGTCCTGGGCTCCTCTTGGGCTGAACTTTCACAGATTCTGGGATGTTGGCTTGCTTTGCTGCCGCACGCTTCAGGACGGTCGCCTCAGGAGAAGTTTAGCAGGTTCTTGTGACTCTCCGGCTCTCTGGTGGGTCTGGAGCAGTTGGGGGAGAGGGCCAGAACATGGCCGTTTGTGACCAGTCTGGGGTTACCTGAGTCCCTCTTAGCAGCGTGCTCTGTCCCCTGCAGCACTGTTTGTCCAGGCAGCCAGTGCTTATGATCATATTTGGAGACTGGCCTTTGAGGACCACACTGCCACAAGCTGCCAGGAACCCGGGGATCTCTGTATTGTGTGGACACCCACCGCCGGTGCTTCCAGAAAATCCCCAGGAGAACGCTCCTTGCTGGAAACGTTCCATTCCTAGATTTTTGTTTGTTTGATTTTAGTTTTTTTGGGGGGAGGAGGGCGTCACACCTGGAAATGCTCAGGGATTACACCTGGCTCTCTGGTCAGGATTTACTCAAGGTGGCTTGGGGGACCATATGGAGTACTGGGGATTGAACTCAGGTTGGCTGCATGTAAAGCAAACACCCTACCTGCTGTACCATTTCTCCGGCCCCAAAACATGCGTAGCTTTGCGAAAGGGCAGGTGGTGGTCCACAGCACCGAGGCTTGGGTTTACTTGTTTGCTTTTCTCTTCCTGGCATTAAATGCCTACAAGTTAAACACACCACTCACCTCACCTCTCTAAGGTATGTGGGGGCAATGGCAAGGTTAAAAATAATAACAGCAGGAGGGGCAGAGCCATAGGACATGGGGAGGGCATTTGTCTTGCATGCGGCCAATCCGGATTCGATCCCTGGCATCCAATCCCGTGCATCGCATATGGTCCCCCAGTCACCTCCAGGAGTAATTCCTGAGTGCAGAGTCAGGAGTAACCCAGAGCACTGCAGGGTGTGACCTAAAACAAACAAACATAAAAGCATGCCACAGGGCTATAAATTTACCTACACTTTGGAACCATCTGAATGAATCCAATATTGGAGCATCACCCTGCTTTTCTGGAAAATGGGGACAGTGGCCAACACGGGGAAGGAAAGAGATTTGCTCAAGAGGGCACTGTGAAATGGAATTTATTCTTCCACGGGCTCCATCATTGGGTACAGGGTGATAAATGACAGGACCTTGCATCTTTCCCACAGAGCGGGAAGAAGTTCTGTCCTGGCCACCCCCAGGGCTGGTAGAGAATCCACTCACTGTCCCCTTCAGTCAGCCTCTGGCCTCTGCATGATTGTCATCTGTCAGACACGCCTCCACACTGGACCATTGGCTCTACCGAGACCTTCCCATTTGTCTGGCAGTCACTGTTGTTGGTGGCATGGCATTTATTCTGGGCCCTGAGAAGGCAGAAAAGCAGAACAATCTATAGGGATGATGGAGCCAGGGCACAGGCCACCTGCCCTGACCTCTCTCCTCACCACTAGGTGGCGCTGCCTCCCATTACCCGAACCCCTGGGGGCCCCCATCCCTCCTGCAGGAATAGGGTTTCAGCTAGGTACCAGGTAGGTTGAACCTGGGTCCGGATAGGCCTCAGGACGTCATGCAAACCGGCCCCAGTGATTCCTAGTCAGTCAGATGTGACTTCTTTTCAGGGTCAGGGAAGTAAAGTGTGGACCAGGGCTGCTGATCTCTCTCCAGCCTCCAGGAAACCCACATCTCAGTGGTTAGGTGGAGTCTCCGAGACACTGAAGGTGTCTTGGGATCTTCCCCCTGTCCTGTGACACCGGACATGCCCACAGGACAAAAGGTTGCCTTGACTACCCCTAGGAGTCCCTCTTCTACTTCCTGTTTGTGAAAACGGCGCAGGGAGAGAGGGGAGGAGGGTGTGTGTGAAAAGAGGGACGGGTGTCACCTTGGACAGTTCAAGAACTGAGAGTTTCAGACCTGTTTACCCACTCTTATCCTGATGATTCCTAGGCTCTCTACTAGGGGCCCAGTGCCTTGGTGAGATGCTTGAGAATTTTCTGGAAGGGGCATGTTCTGGGTCCCAAGATACCCACAGTGGTACTTGACTTATCCTGCTCTTTTTTCTTTCACTCCTGGGGCCACCTGATGACCTGCATTGACTCGTTCTCACCATCTCTGGAAGAGGCTGGGTATAGTCTGTCTCCACCCAGTGGGCATGTCCCTTTAAATCTCTCCCTGCACTTGGACCCTCTCCAGAGGGGGCTGCATGTTGTGGGTGTGGGGGTGGGCTCTAGGAAGAGATCATGAAGTATCTGAAGTTGGTGGAATGCCCCTAGGGTCACCTATTCAACAACTCCAGATCTGGGTTGGAGTCCTGACCTGGTATTTGTGTCTGAAACTCAACTGCAAAAGCAAGTCCAGCATTCCCCCTCCCCCCATTTAATTTCACTGCAGAATGGTAGCAGGATTGCAGGAGGGCAGCCAGAACCCTTGACCATTCCTCCAGTCCTTGTGCTACCTTCTAGTCCAATGCGTGACGGTGTAGCTTCTTGTGAAGAAAGACAAGAAGATGCCTGCCTGGGCCATCTTGAAGTCTGTAGTGTCGTTACACTGTGTTACCCTGTGTTACCAACAAGGCCTTCCTCTTCTCTGACTCTTCACTGCATCTGAGAGCTGACTTCTCAGATGTGTGAAGGGTCCCAGCACGTGTCGGTTTGACCTTAGACTTTAAGGAAGTATGACGCCTTAACATCTCTTATTATATTTTAAAAAATAATTTTTAATTTTGGTTTCTTTGTTTCTTTTCTTTCTTTCTTTCTTTCTTTCTTTCTTTCTTTCTTTCTTTTCTTTAAATCAAATCACCGTGAGAAACAGTTACAAGCTTTCATGTTTGAGTTTCAGTCAATGATCAAACACCCATCCCTACACCAGTACACATCCTTCACCACCAATGTCCTCAGTATTCCCTCCCCTTTTCTATCCTTCCCTTGCCTCAGTGGCAGACAATTTCTCCCATACTCTCTCTCTACTTTTTGGCTTTATGGTTTGCAACACTGAGACTGAGAGGTTATCATGTTTGGTCCTTTATCTACTTTCAGCACACATCTTCCATCCTGAGTGATCCCTCCAACCATCATTTTCTTAGTTATCACGTCTATATTCCATCTGTCTTCTCCCCCTGCTCATGAGGCAGGCTTTCACTTATGGGGCAAACTTCCTGGACCCTGAGGCAGGCTTCCACTTATGGGGCAAACTTCCTGGACCCTGTGTCTACCGTCCTTGGGCGTCCGTATCATGTTATGTTATTTTATACTCCACAAATGAGTGCAGTCCTTGAACATGTTTGCCACTCAATGCCTCTTTTGCAGACCACAACACCCAAAAGGAGAGAGAGAACACAGGGGATTGCCCTGCCACAGAGACAGGGGGGGATGGGGGCATGGGGGTGGGGGGATATTATCCATGGTGGTGGAAAATGAGCACTGGTGGAGGGATGGGTATCTGATCATTGTATAATCGAAACCCAAGCACAAAAAATTGTAAATCTACAACTGTAAAAAAAAAAAAAAGAAACAAACAAACAAAAAAAAAGAATGTGAACTCCATAGGGGGAAAAAAAATGAGTGCAGTCCTTCTATGTCTGTGCCTCTCTTTCTGACTCATTTCACTTAGCATGATACTCTCCATGTCTATCCACTTATAAGCAAAGTTCATGACTTCATCTTTCCCAACAGCTGCATAGTATTTCATTGTGTAGATGTACCATAGTTTCTTTAACCAGTAGTCTGTTCTTGGGCACTCAGGTTGTTTCCAGATTTTGTTTATTGTGAATAGAAAACACCATGATTTCCCAAGTTGTTCATAATATGGTTGTTTCTGTCCTTTAGTGTCATTTCAGCACCACCAGACTGACCTTCCCTGCACCAGTGTCCCCAGACATTTCTTATTTGATTACAGTCACTACTAATGGTTTTGCTTTTGGATGACATGCGGAAGTGCTCAGAATTTACTTCTGGCTCTGTGTTCAGGAACCACTCCCGGTGGACTCAGGGTGGTAGGGATTAAACCTGGGTCAGCCACATGCAAGGCGAACACCCTCCCTACTATACCATGTCTCCAGTCCACAATCATTATTAATGAAGCCCACATATAATCCTAAATGACTCCGTGGTCTCAAGGCTAGCGTAGGGTCATTTGGTGCTTCTTCAAATGTTGGGAAGGCATCTTGGGGGTGTTCTTTGGCACATTTTGTTAGTTTGCTGTTCTAGGTAAAGAAATAAAGAATTTGCTGTATTGATTATAACCCAAGAATACAGAAAGGTGAAAAATAAGTAAAAAAAAAACCAAAGTACCTTGCTCTAGAAATCTTGCAATGAGAGAATAATGTCAAGAAAGATGTCTAAGAATAGGCAGAATGGAAACAAGTCAACGAGCTCAAAGTGTAGAGACTGAAGAATTTTTGCCTTGTTGTAAAACTGGGATAACATCCCATCACCGCCACCGTATGAGCTCATCTACCACCAGTCTTGATCCAGAGACTCATAAATAAATCTCCAAAGAGTTCAACTGTAGCACTGTAGCACTGACCTCCCCTTGTTCATCGATTTACTAGAGCAGGTACCAGTAATGTCTCCATTGTGAGACTTGTTACTGTTTTTGGCACATAGAATACACCACGGGGAACTTGCCAGGTTCTGCCATGTGGGCAGGATACTCTTGGTAGCTTGCTGGCTCTCCGAGATGAATGGAGGAATCGAACCCGGGTCGGCTGTGTGCAAGGCAAACGTCTTACCTGCTGTGCTATCGCTCCAGTCCAAAGAGTTCAATTAGCTGCAAAAATTTCTTGGACACCCATTCCCAGCTGAGACCTCCTGGGCCATCTCAGAGGAAGGCAGGCCAGCTCCTGCCCAGTCAAAGCCAAAGCAGGTGCTCCAACACCTTAAAACTGATGTTATGTCTCCAGCATGACTGCTCAGTTAAATATTCTGGATGTTCTGGAGCGACATCTCCAAACTCTACAACACCGATATCCCAGTAGTAGCACACCAGATTGGATGGGATGTAACGCAGAAGCCAACCAATCTTTCTTTTTTTTCTGAACAGCAGAATAGTGAATTTTATTTTATTAATAAATTTTACCTAATTCAGGATAGGTTAATATTACACAGTGAATTGTTATTCTCTCTCTGACATAATAGATACTTTTATGAACCCTTTCTTTTTTTAAAAATTTTTATTAGTGAAACACCATGAGGTACAGTTATAGACTTACAAATTTTTGTACTTGGGTTTCAGTTATACAATGATCGAGTACCCATCCCTCCACCAGTGCCCATCCTCCACCACCACGGATCCCAGTATCCCTCCCATCCCCCATCCCTCCCATCCCACCCTGCCTCTGTGGCAGGGCATTCGCTTTTTCTATCTCTCTCCTTTTGGGTGCTGAGGTTTACAAAAGAGGCATTGAGTGGCAGTGATGTTCTTTCTATAGTCTACTTTCATCACGCATCTCCCATCCTGGGAGGATCCTCCCAACACCCTTTATTTGGTGCTCCCTTCTCTATCTGAGCTGCCTTCTCCCCTAGCATGTGCGGCTGGCCTCCAAGCCATGGAGTAAACCTTCTGGTACTTATCTGGGCTTTTCTTGGGTGTTAGTCTCCTATTTTGTTACTTTATGTTCCCCAGATGAATGCAATCTTCCTATGTCTGTCCCTCTCTTTCTGACGAACAAATCTTGACAAACAAAAACAACGCAGAATGCCTGACTGGCAACAATGGCTTCATACCCTGAGACAAGGAACTATTATCCCCATGGGGTTATACAACAATTTTCACAAATTTTCTTCTACAGAAATACTTTTGATCATTTTGTTAGACATTTAGTGGTAACAAACAATATAAAATAAATAAATGTGAACCTGCTCCAAGGGAAGGCTTGAGGGGTGGTTGGGAAAATGGAGACAATGGTGCAGGAAAAGTGACAGTGGTGGTGGGATTGGGGTTGGAATATTTGAATGCTCGAAACAAATCATCATGAATAACTTCATAAACCTCTGTGTTTAAATAAAGCAGGAGAAATAAAATAAAGAGACTTTGGTGGGAGGCTAGAGTGATAGCACAGCGAGTAGGGCGTTTGCCTTTCATGTCATGCCTGACCTGGATTTAATGTTCAATTCCTAGCATCCCATATGGTCCCCCTAGCACCGCCAGGAGTTATTCTTAAGTGCAGAGCCAGAAGTAACTCCTGTGCATCGCCGGGTGTGACTCCCCTCCCCCCCCAAAAAAAGACTTTGGGGGAATGTGACCACAATGAAGTGATAAAATGAGAATGTATGAGAATGTGCATATAACAGATTTAGGAAGCTACATGGCTTATGTGGTCCCACAGGTCGGGGGTTTACTGTCATTGGCAAGGTCCATGAGACAGAACTTCTGTCCTGGGTCCTAGAGAAGATTTGCTTGTTCTCTCTCAGGTTGGTGTGGGGAAATGCCTGGCTGCCACATGGACACTGTGTTGTTAATTTGGGGCCATCTACAAAGATCAGGCTATCCTAGTCAGAGAAATGGCAGTGTGCAGACCCAGAGACGGTCATCGAGGGTTAGGGAGAGGGAGTGTGTATGTCGGGGAGTCTACAGGTTTCTTTGTCCTTGAAAGGACACCTAGAAATTGAGATGTTGGGCAGGTCTTTACAGCATATTAGAACCCTCTGGGTAGCTCTAGAAATGGCCGTCACCCAAATCAGAATGAGCATTCCAGATCAGAATTGAACAGCTGAATCAGAATCTACAGGCTCATGCTTGGACATGGGGGTGGTTAACATCTTCCCCCTGAGATTTTGTGCAGCCAGCACTAATAACCATTGGCCTGATGCTCTGGAAAGTCATTTCCATCATGGGAAGTGAGAGCAAATGGGGTGGGAAACAGGTGGGGAAGAGCAGGGCTCGGGGCAGATTGCACAGAAAGAAGATCTGTACTCTTCTACTTTGGAATGACTCTTGGGGATATGTGTAAAACCAGTCTACCTAGTTCAGTAGTGACCCTGGCCCCTCATGTACATACCCACTTGGAACCTCAGAACATGAGCTTGTTTGGAAAGAGAGATATTTTTTTTGCAGACGTGACTCATTGTTAAAGCAAAGACACTTTATTGAAGACGGGTGAGCGTCATCCAGCACAATTGGCTTCCTCATCAGAAGAGAAGATACAGAGGTAGCCAGAAGCCAAGGAATGTCAAGGGTTGCGGGTGATCATGAGATGTTTGAAGAGGCAGGCAGGACCCTCTCCTGATGTCTTCAGAGGGAACCGGCTCTGCGGACAGGCTGAGTTCAGAGCAATGAGGGATTGAATTTCTGTGTCTCCAAGTCATCCACTGTGTGATTGTTACTCCCGCAGCCCCAGGAAGCTGCTCTACCCTATGGGGTTGGGCCCTAAGAATAGCTGAGTCACCCCAGAAGGGCCAAGGGGAGAGGAAATCTGGCTCATCCGGAGAGTCATTGTCCAGCTTCCAGTGGAGCTGGGGCAGGGAGAAACCGCCTGACTCAGTCTCAGGATGGAAAAGAGCTGGCAACTTCTCCCATGGGAAGCAAGTGGGTCACTCTCAAATGGAGGAGAGATGGCTAGGTGAGAAGTCCCTAGAGACTGGCCTCACAAGCTGGTCTTTATTGCTTCTGATTGAGTGCCTGAGGAATGACAACTGACCCTCCCAAGCCTCAGTTTTTTCTGTTTCCAACACAGGTACTGGGTTATAGTATCTTTGATGTAGCTTCCAAACTATTGAGTGGAAAGCTATGATTCCAGAGAGAGCAGAACTTGGTGAGAGAACCCAGGTACAGAGAAGCCTCAACCTCCCTCTAGCTCTTAACCCCAAACTTTTTTGGAGATGGGGTGGGGGAACAACACCTAGTGGTTCTCAGGGCTTACTCCTGACTTTATGCTCAGGGATCACTCCTGGCAGGGCTTCAGAGGTGGGGTGGGGCGGGGTGGGGGTGGGGCAGAACCTTATGGGTTGCCAGGGATTGAACTCAGGTTGGCCACACATGCAAGATAAGCACCTTCCCGCTGTACTATTGCTCTAGCCCCTCATCCTAGGTTTTGGTGCCAAGTTTATCCCCTTGCCTTAGGAATTTTTTTTTTTTTAGCAAGTGGCTTGCTTTCTGGTGGAGCCACCTGCCAAGTCCAGGGTATCTGCACAGCCTGGGATGAAATTAGGCTTATCTATTCTCTCCCACAGGTCCTATGAAGGAAGGATTAGTCAATACCCCATGGCCCTAAGGAGTGATCTATCCTCTTAACGCATTTAACAATTGTTAAATCAATCAATCAATTAGACCTGCGGTCACCCAATCAGCCTGATATGGGGTCAGGACTATTCCTCAGGCTTCATGTCCCCACCTCACCCTCTGTGCACACAGCAGTCAGCTTTGAACTCTAACCAGACAGGGAAAAGTGGAGAAAACCAATGTGGAGAAAATGTTTCTCTTCTTTCAGGGGTAGGGTGAAATTCCTCTTCTCTATTGCTTAACAGGTTGCCATAGACACAGAGGCCCTGTGTGACAACATCTATATCTCTACTTAGTCTCAGGAGTCAGGAGTCAGGTCCAGCATGGATGAAATATTCACTCAGGGTCTCATGGGAGACATCCAGGTATCAGGCAGGGCTGCGACCCATCTGGAAACCAGGTGCATGTCCAGGCTCAGTCCACTGAGTTCCATCTCAGTGGGTATTGGCAGAATTGTAGGGCCAAAGGCTTCTAGTTCCAACAGCTCATCCCTCTATTCCAAGCCATATGGACCCTTCTTTCTCTGACAGTTATCTGCTTCTTCGCAGCTGGAAAGAGAAGGTCTCTGTTGCTGCAGATCTTCGACATGTTCCATCTCTGAGCTCTTTTAGGTCAGGCCCACTCAGCATCCAAGAGTGTCCTTGGTATCAACCAATAAATCAGGCCCATGGAGGATCAAGGACATGAAGGAAATTATCAAAAATCCCTTTGATTTTTCCATCCAACGTAACTCATCTTGGAGGGGCATTTCCTCCTGCCCTTAGAACAGATCTGTGTGTATGTGTGTGGCATTATATCAGGCTACGTCTATGCTAGGGTCTGGAAACATGAGGCGGGGGGCTACCTCTTAAAAGTCTGTCCCAGATGAGTTTGCAATTTGTACTTCCAAAGGAAGGCTCCCTCACCTTGCATAACCCAGGGGTTGAGGTCAGTGAGGCAGCATTGCCAAAACTCTCACGGGGCCCCAAGCCACATCACAGCATTCAGGAGGTGTCCACTGCATATGTTCTTGGCCGGCTTCCCCGAGACACTTTAACTCCTAATCCTTGAGCTTAACCACCCATGGAGTGAGAAGGGACGACCATTTCCGTGAAGTCCGTCGACTTGATTCCCAGGTTCCTCTGACAAAGCAGGGGTTTGTTGACTTCCAGTCCTGGCACCAAAGCTGCATATTTACCCAAGCTTCTGCCAAAAGGTGGGGACAGAAGGTGGAGCCAAAAGATTCTTTCACCATTGGTCAATGAAGGGCTTTGTTATGGTTTCCCTCTGGTTGTGCAGGTGGCCTGTGGCCTAGGTGCAGGGGAGACAGATCTCTCCCCTTTGGCCTTTCTCAAGACCAACCCAAAAGCTAGTTGTAAAGATTAGATGTAAGAAAAGAAGGAAAACAAAAACCAAGAAGAAAATCAAAAACCGAGACCAAGTTTTCTCCGGTGGTAGCAAAGGCATCTTTAGAAGGAAATGGAGTCTGAGAAAAGTAACACGAGGGGTGGAGAAAGTAAGCACAAGACGCCTGTGCTTACTCGTCCTCTCTGGTCTTCCTTCTGCATTGGCTGCCCGGCTTGTAGGCTGGTTCCACGTCTGGAGACAGGTTTCCTGGGAAGGCTCTTGCTCAGGGGTCCCTGGGTTCCACTAGGCAAATCAGGCACAGACTTGGAAGAAGAGAGAGTTAGGAGGAAACTTGCTTTCAGATGCTCCAGAATCAGAGTCCCACAGAGAGTAAGCATGGGAGAGATTTTTCTGTCCTACAGGAGTGCAGGGGTGAGGCAGGGAGGGAGACAGGTCACTCTGGGGTGGTATGAAACTAGGGTGGCTCCTCACTCAGTGAAAGGCCACAAGATACTACCTGGCCCAGACCCTGGTCCTCCAGCCTCCAATCCTGACTGAAGAGAGAGAACTTTGGCCCCTGTCATCTCCAACGTTCTTTTCCTAGGAAATCCTCTGAGTCTGCTAGATTGCATGTCATTGTTTATTTCTCCTGCATAGTTTCCATGACATGAGCAGTCAGGAAGGGCTGGAAGGTGAAATTTGGCTTGGTGGTCGAGTTTTTTCTTTAGTGATATGAAAGAATAAAATGTTTCTACTTCAAAAACAAAAACAACACATGAAAAGATCGAGGTGGTGTTTATCAATCAACCAGAGGTTCATATGCTCTTCTGTGGGCCTACGGGGACACTGGTGAAAATTTGATAAATGAGGGCCACAGAAAGAGACAGGGACCAACTGGCAGGAGCAAAACAAAAACAGAAGCAGGCCATGGTCAGAAAAATGTTGAAAAATAGTGCATTAACTGTTTAATCAGCCACTGATTAAGTTTACTGAACTGGGCATGAACTCCACATTACTTTCTTCTTTTATTTTTTTAAATGTAGGAGTACTGCTATTTATTCAGCCACTGATTAGCTGATTGAATTGGGCATGAACTCCACCTTACTCTTTTTTTTCCAGAATTATATTTATTTATTTATTTTTCTTCTTATATTTATTTATTGAATCACTGTGGGAAAAGTTACTAAGCTTTCAGGTTTAAGTCTCAGTCATACAAAGATCAAACACCTCTCCCTTCACCAGTACTCATTTTCCATCACCAAGAACCCCAATATAACCCCCCTCCCACCCCTCCCAATGCCTGTGAGGTAGATGATTTCTACTTAACTCTTCTCTACATTGATTACATTCATAATTTCGACAAAAGATGCACCATTATTGTTTAGAATTTCCCCCCAACAATCAGAATTGCTGAAAAGGCATTGTGAAATATTTTGTTCTATATCTGGTTATGAGAATAATATAATCTCGCGTGACCGCAATAGCGGCCTCATGATTTTGGATTTCTGCAAAGAGCCAGATAATTACGAGATTGGTTTCTGTGTGTCTGGTGTTATGATTGTGCCAGAGAGCCGCTCATGGGGGGTCAACTCGTGACCTCAATAGGGTGTGAAAGACAAGTGGTTACCTCCCCTTTCCCATGAGACTGCAGTTTCCCTGTCACCACTGGCTCATACCTGGCTTTCCAATAAGCTCTGAGGTGGCAACCACCTTGCTGCTGGGTGGGAAAAAGGCGGAAGGGAGCGACATCCTTTCCCTCCTGGGGAGGCATGGTGCCGTAGTTTAATGCATGGTCCATTCACTTTTCTGCCGCATGCTGCTGGACTCTGAACTAAGTCTTTTTGCCTCTGGAGCCATCTGGTGAGGCCCCACATGTCTCATCACTGCAGACCCAAACCTGACTGTCCAGTGTCCTCTGGAGAGTGGTGGTCAAGGAGAACAGGCCAAGGCATGAAACCTATTCCCACCTGGAGTGGCCCAGCGCCAGTAACCTACTGCAGGAACAGGAACATTTCTGCCAAAAGCCTTTGGGTTCCAAGATTTGTTTCTGAGTCTCTGGGATCATGGCCATTAAGCAGTTTGATCAGGAACCAGAGAGTCCATGCCTCCAATTATATAGCTGAGCCGGAGGTGGTTTGTGGGTGTGTCTCCCACATACCTAACTTTTGGCTATTTACTTTCTCGGTAAACTTTGCCCCAAGTTTTTGGGGTCTGGCCAAAGGCACAGCAGCAATTTGGGGGTATCTGAAAGTCTGACGGTGCCATCAGGCTGCTGATGCACTTGCCTCACAGGTACAGATTTACCTGCTGGAAGCACCACCCACATTACTTTAAAAAAATTTAGGCATTTGCCTTGCATGCAGCCAGCATGGCCGACCCGAGTTCGATTCCTCCGCCCCTCTCGTAGAGCCCGGCAAGCTACCGAGAGTATCTCGCCCACACAGCAGAGCCTGGCAAGCTACCCGTGACGTATTCCATATGCCAAACACAGTAACAACAAGTCTCACGATGGACGTTACTGGGCCTGCTCGAGGAAATCGATGAACAACGGGAGGACCGTGACCGAGACTAAAAAATTTTTATTAGTGAAACACCATGAGGTACAGTTGTAAGTTGTAGACTTACAAATTTTTGTGCTTGGGTTTCAGTTATACAATGATCAAGTACCCATCCCTCCCTCCACCAGTGCCCATTCTCCACCACCACTGATCCCAGTATCTCTCCCACCTCCCTTTCCCCCCATCTCACCCTGCCTCTGTGGCAGGGCATTCCCTTTTGTTCTCTCTTCTTTTGGGCGCTGTGGTTTGCAAAAGAGGCATTGAGTGGCAATCATGTTCGGTCTGTAGTCTACTCTCAGCACGCATCTCCCATCCTGGGAGGATCCTCCCAACACCCTTTATTTGGTGTTCCCTTCTCCATCTGAGCTGCTTTTTCCCCTAGCATGTGCAACTGGCCTCCAAGCCATGGAGTACACCTCGTGATACTTATCTCGGCTATTCTTGGATGTTATTCTCCTATTTTGTTTCTTGAAAAATCGTGAGATAGACTATTATAAAGCTGTTCATAATTGGGTTTCAATCATACAATGATCCAACACCCATCTCTCCACTAGTGTATAATTTCTACCACCCCAATTCCCCTCCCCCACCCCCAGCCTTCCTCTATTGGAGGCACTTTCCATCTTGCTCTCTCTCTCTCCTTTTCCATTCATGCATTACGGTTTGCAATAGAGGTACTAAGAGGTCATCATGTTTGTTCAGGGAATTCAGTATTTTTCTCAGGATGGTAAGGCTGGAGTAGCTTTTTAAGTGGGTGGCAGCTTTGGGGTGTGGATGTGACTACTGAGGTTTCTGGAAGTACAGAGAGGTGGGGGGAGGGAGCCCATTCCTACTCTGAGAAAGTCCGGAGATTTCAGTCACAAAACCCGCATACCCGAATTTTCAGCAGATTATATCTCAGTGAGGTCCATTCTGAGATGGTGGGGTCAGGCTGGGGGTATTGTGGCGATTTTGGATTGTGGAAGCAAGCGGCTGCCGGGAGCTCTGCTTGTGTGAACTCCAGGCCAACTGGCCCCCTCCAATTTATCCCAGTCTGATCAGCCATGTGCAGGTCCAAGATTACTGTGGGTATTTTTTTTATCTCTTTCAAGATTTATTTATAGGTCTCTGAAATAAGGCCGATAAATGAGCTTGTGTAGCTTAGCTGGAGGTGGCTGGTGGGTGTGGCTCCCAAATAGCTAACTTTTGGCAGTTTAATTTCTTGGTAAACTTGGTCCCAAGAATGATCACTCTGGACAAGATCTGAGGGTTAAAACTAGGTAACTAGGTAAGAGATATTCTTGATAACCTTTCAGTATCAATATTGCAAACCACAATATCAGAAAGAGTGGGGGAGGTGGGGGGAAGAGAAGGGGGAGGGAAGGAGGGAGAGAGGGAGGGAGGGAGAGAGATAGAGATAGAGAGAGAGGAAAAGCTCCTGCCAAAGAGGCAGGCAAGGGGTGGGGTTGGGGGGGTGATGGGAGGACCCCATCACAGATCCTGGGGTACTGGTTCTGAGAAATGTACACTGGTGGACGAATGGGTGTTGGGGTACTGTATGACTGAAATTCAATCATGGATGGCTTTGTAATGCTCTAAAAAATAAACCTTGGTCCCAAGTTGTTGGGGTATGACCAAAGGCACAGCCTCAATTTGGGGGTATCAGAAGGTCTGGAGGCACCATCAGGCTGCTGATGCACTCACCCCACAGGTACATGTTGACCTGGTGGCAGCACCATAATTCCATGTATATATTTTTTATAGGTCATCCAGCATGCTAAGAGCTCCACCTCTTTCTGTGTTCAGAGATTATTCCTGGTAGGGTTCAGGGAACAATGCGGGGTGCTAAGTTTCAAACTGGGATCATCCACATGCAAGGAAAGTACTCCTGTACTATCTCTCTGGCCCTAATTTTACTATTTCTTATCTACTTGTGATTTTATGTTCTAGGTCAATGATTGTTAATTTTTTCCCTCCAGAACAATAAATGCAATCAAGGTCAATGTTGTTCTCGGTGGTTGTCTTGCTCAAATATATGAAACTAGTTAATCATTTTTTCCTCGTAAGAAATGTATGCAACAGTTTCAGCCTCAGTGGGTCTTCACAGATGAGGGGATTTCTATCTTGATTCTCCTGAGGGTACTAGACTTCCTGAGAGCTTTTCCAGGGTGGAGCCTCACCTCCCTGGCCCTGCACCTTGTCCTCAGGACAGGACACAGGCACTATTTCTTGTGAGCAAGGGAGAGATGTGATGTGATTCTAGAACCATCCCAGGAAAGGCAGTGGCTGCAAGGACAGAGGGGCATCCCCCCGGATTTTAACAAAGGAAGTATCTTATTCCTTAGGGACATTTTAGGGGGTCCTACCTGTGTGCTGGAGATAGGTTTAG
This sequence comes from Sorex fumeus, assembly GCF_029834395.1. Taxonomy (NCBI): domain Eukaryota; kingdom Metazoa; phylum Chordata; class Mammalia; order Eulipotyphla; family Soricidae; genus Sorex; species Sorex fumeus. The sequence continues at coordinate 26,558,928 of NW_026606322.1, read as the reverse complement.
ATATCTACAAGCGTCCCAAATTCACTGGTATGGTCTTCCTAGAGAAATGATTCTACTTGTTAGTTCCACAGGTAGAATCATTTCCCTAGAAGTTTTTCTATGGAAAAACCTGAGAATCCCACTTCCAGTTGTAAAGAGAAGATGTTCAAAGATCATGGTGCCTCCAGGTGAAGCTGGAAGAACTTCATTATGGATATTATCCCCTTGGGTACCCCAAAAGATGACCTTGAGCACCTGCAAAACTGTCACAGTGGGGGATGGAGCAATAGTACAGCGGGTAGGGCATTTGCCTTGCACGCGGCTGACCCGGGTTCGATTCCCAGAAGTAATTCCTGCCAGGAGTAATTTCTGAGAGCAGAGCCAGAAGTAACCCTTGTGCATTGCCAGGTGTGACCCAAAAAGCTAAACAAACTGTATCGCTGTCATCCCATTGTTCATTGATTTATTCGAGCAGGCACCAGTAACGTCTCCATTCATCCCAACCCTGAGATTTTAGCAGCTCTCCTTACTTGTCTTTCTCAGTGGTGCCATATTGGAGGCTCTCTTAGGGTCAGGGGAATGAGACATGTTATTGTTACTGTTTTTGTCATATAGAATACGCCATGGGGAGCTTGCCAGGCTCTGCTGTGTGGGCAGGATACTCTTGGTAGTTTGCTGGGATCTCTAAGAGGGACGGAGAATGTATACAAGCAAATATGTTAAAACCGAACACACGTGTACTGTTTTAGGTACATCGAGTAGTAGGAGATGAAAAACAATTCCCCACTGCCCTCCTGCACTTGGCCTATTCCCCTCTCCACCTGGAGCCTTCTGGGTGGCTACCCACTTGCAGAGGTGTGTGCATGGTCAGGTCATGCAGAGGTGGTCTCCAGATGCCCGTGTTCTCCAGGGCAGGGAAGGGGACATTGAAGTGGAAAAAAAAGGGGGAGGGTTTCGAATGGGTGGGAGAAGCGAGCTTGCTCAATGCTGAGATTCTTAACTAGAATCTAGTAAAGAACAGTATATCCTTTGTTGGGCAGAAAATAAAAATGCAAATCAGAAGCCAGTCGGGATTTAATAAACAGCAAGTTCAATAGGGCGCTTTCAGGAAAATGTTGTCACAATGACGGGTTTCACCCTGCAGAGATGAACTGTGGACTGTGGTCAGTGCCAGCCTCCCTCAGCAGTGTCAGAAGCTGTCCCCCAAGTCATTGCTGGAAACTCTGGGGTCTTTCAGATAAATCATCATCACATTTAAAGTTTCGTAGGAATGTTTAAGATAGTAGGAGATATTATTCAGGAACAAGATGTTTCTCCCCATTTCAAAAATAATACTTTCAGAAATGATTTCTTTTGCTTGGGGAAGGAGCTTCCATATGAGCTGGCCGGATGTGAAACATCACATATTGTAGATGTTTCTTTAAGGCTCACTGCTCACCTGGGTTGATTTCTCCCAGCATATCCTTGATCTGCAGGTTCTCTAAGGGTCCCTCTATTGTCTTTCACGGGAGCTTAAGACACTTGTGTGTCCAGCTAAGAAGAGGTATTTCTGATCCAGCTGGGAACTGGAAACTAAGAAAAGGCTTCTTGGAACTGAATGGTTGGCAACTGTCATGAGAAAGAACAGGAACCAATATCCGAACCTTTTGATAGTCAAAGGCCATGAACCCAAGGCAGCGCTTCTGAGACCAGGTATAGCTGCAGCACCTTAGAAATGCACATTTCGGGTTCTTCCCTAAATCTACTGAGTCTGAAGCTCTGGAAGTCTGTATTTCAACAAATAGCCTTGAGAAATCTGGGGCTTGCTAAAGCTTGAAATACTGTTCTTTGCCTTGCAAAATGGGATCAATTTAAGATTTTTCATCATCTGCAAAGGAATTGAGTGATGTTATTTTTCACCATACTTACCTTTATTTATCAATGCATTCATTTATCTTTTTTGTTTTGTTTTTGAGCTACACTCGGGAGTTCTCAGGATTTACTCCTGACTTGGAACTCAGGGATTATACTTGGTATGGCTAAGGGAACACATGTGGTGCTGAAGACCAAACCCAGGTTGGCCACGTGCAGGGCAAGTGCTCCTACCTGCTGTACAATTGCTCAGTCTAGAGCATTCCTCCTTTTGGGGTTTTGTTTGTTTGTTTTGGGGTTATACATAACAACACTTAGGGGTTGCTCCTGGTTCTGCGCTTAGGAATTATTCCTGGCATTGCTCATTGAATGTGATGCCGGGGATCAAACCCAGGTCAGCCGAGTGCAAAGCAAATGCCTTACCTGCTGTACTATCTCTCTGTGCCCCAGCACTTTTATTCTTACGTGCCTGTTTCCATAATCTTATATTATGTGTATCAGAAAGACCAACTGGGTTTAAATCCTTCCTTCAAGGAACCGATATAAATCCATAGCCTAGACAGAGCAGAATAGTTTTGCTGTGATGAAAGGTGACTAACAAAGACCTCAGCAACAAAATGAGACTGGGAACAGTGGGAAATTCCAAGGAAAGGTGAGGACTGCCAACGAGAAAACAGGACGATGTCAGATAGTGAAAATGGGCCTGGTGAGTACTGGAATCAGTAACAGCAACCCGATCAGGTGAGGGGAGAGAGTTTTCAGATGGCAACTTATGAAACTAAATGAAGTTCTTCATTCAGTGGAGAACCCCAGGAGTTGTTGGGTCTCAGTAATGGAGTGGAAGGGACGTTGAACCTTCGGTCTATTGCCCAGTGATTTGATTCTAGAACCTTCCACCCAGAAGGCAGGGCAATCAAAAATGTTTTCAGACTTCTCTACAGTACAAGCCTGGAGCTATTTGGCATGACTCGGGGGGTTGAGAAACTGCTTCTCCCAGGACAGCCTGACATGTCTCTCTACCAGCCTCCTCAGGCCAAGCTGTTCTTTCAAAAAAAGGGCTGTGGGCTGATCCTGAATTTGGACGAGAATCTAGCGAACATCAAGTGGTCAGAGAAGGTAAGTTGTGATGCATGCTTCATTGAGGCCAGTCTTCCTTCCAAACATGAAGTTTACTGCTGAACAGGCATATTTATTCATCTGCATTTCCAAAATGTAGTAGCGGATTCTTTGTGATCCTATCACCTGTGTGATGAAGTTCCCCTGGAGAGCTGTGGAAATTAAATTCACAACGAAAGGTGACTCGATCCCTAAATATCTTTGGGATTGTCCATGAAAAATGTCTGAGTGTTCAGCTGCAGCATATTTTATTATGTCTTAGATTTTAGAAGAAGATCATTGATCTGAGGGATATACAATAAATTTAGTTATTACAATATTTATTAATCAGAAAATATTGTTTTCAAGCATCCATGCTTATTATATTCCACATAATAGAGAAATTATTGCAGTCATAGCTGCTGTTAATTTATTTTTCACTTTAGAGAATGACATTGTTGGCAATTAAAAAACTTGTCAGTTGAAGTGGTATTACATGGAAAATATCATGCTAAGCGAAATGAGTCAGAAAGAGAGGGATAAACATAGAAAGATTGCATTCATATGGGAAACATAAAGTAACAAAATGGGAGACTAACACCCAAGAGTGGCCGAGATTAGTACCAGGAATTTTGTTCCATGGCTTGGAGGCCAGCCACACATGCTAGGGGAAAAGGGAGCTCAGATAGAGAAGGGAGCACCAAATAAAGGGTATTGGGAGGATTCTCCCATGATGGGAGAAGCATGATGAAATTAGATTATAGACCAACATGATTGCCACTCAATGCTTATTTTGCAAACCACAACACCCAAAAGGAGAGAGATAGAAAAAGGGAATGCCCTGCCACAGAGGCAGGGTGGGATGGGAGGGATGGGGGATGGGAGGGATATTGGGACCTGTGGTGGTGGAGGATGGGCACTGGTGGAGGGATGGGTACTTAATCATTGTATAACTGAAACCCAAGCACAAAAATTTGTAAGTCTACAACTGTACCTCATGATGTTTCACTAATAACAATTAAAAAACAAACAAACACACAAACAAAAAGAACAAAAAACACACAAAAAAACTTGTCAGTTGAGAAGCAAGTCTGGCCAGCATAACTACTGTTACTTTTAAAAATAGCACTACCTAACCTTAACTTCAGGCTTGACTTCATAGCATAGGCCCAGGTATTATGTGGCTTCTTTAAATCAATCATTTTGGCTCAGATTCATAACTAACCTATGAAGTAAGTGTTATAGTTGTCTCCATCTTACAAGTGGGCACAGACAGGCTAAGTAATATTTTCAAAGTCAGGCATTAAGTGTGAACTTGCACCACACATACAACACACACACATCACTTAGAATCCGGGTGAAAGATGGTATCTCATCTTAGAAAGATGTGAAGATCTCAAACTATGATCTGCTGATAGAGTTCAGACAGGCTGAGAAACTGTTTCTCTTCTGGGAGAGCTCAGGGAAGTGATTTAAATACTCCAGTTGGTTGCCTATTCAATGGCATCGAAAGAATATTTTGCCTGTCGGTTGTAAGGAAAGCATGAGATAATATGTTTAAAAGTTCTGCTCCATTAACTTCCTCCCTCACTGGGCCCCACCGATATCCAGGAATTAGGTTTCTGGATGAGTTATAGGTGTGGATCCAGCCTCCGGCACCCTTCATTCAACTCCTTTCTCCCAATTCCAATGGACTGATTCTGCTTCTAAGTCATCTTCAGTCTGTCTAGCTCCTCATATTCATCTGTCTGGCCAGCTGACCGAGTAAGCAGTCAATTAGACAACAGTTTCCCATTGGAGAAATGGCTTTTACTTTGGGAGAGGCAGGCACACTGACTTGGACCGGCTCTGCGCTCTGACAGATGGATGCAGCATCCCTAAAAATAAAGATGCCGTGTGTTTGGGTCTGTGTGTTTGGTTGTCTAGGCACTATTCTGCTCTGGGCGAGTGGTGAATTCCTTTGCTTCCCTTGGCATCTCCTGTTTAGCACTCTGGGAGGCATTCAAGTTTTCAAAAATCCTACTTTCTCTCTCTCTCTCTCTCTCTCTCTCTCTCTCTCTCTCTGTTTTTGTGTGTAAATTTTAGAGTGGCCTCCCAAGTAATGCTCAGGGAACCCAGGGGCTACTCAACAGGGCAGTGCAGTTCAATGGCAGCACCTGGCTCTGTGATGTTTATCAAGCCCATGGGCTGGGAGTCTCCAAGGCCACCTGAGCTGTGCTGGGGGCAGGGCATGTGTACCAGGACTGACCCTCACCCCTGACCTCTGAACTCTTCCCACCACCACCCAGCACCTGCTTTCTCCAGCACCCAGTGTCTCGGGATCTCCTAGACTAAACCCCTACATCCGGTCCCAATCCTGGCTATACTTTACTTTCAAGATTTTACTTTTGATAAATTAGTGAAACTAAAATTGGAGTAACTAGAGATTGTCTTTCAAGGGTTTATGAAAACAGTTTATGCCCTGGAACAGAAACAAATGTTCACACTTGCATTTTCTCGAATAAGTGAGGTGGTTAGAACATATTTTGTAAATTGAAAATGATCCTTTGGGTGGGAGAGATAGCTCAGGGCTTTGCATGCAGGAGGCCTGGCTTCCATCTGTCACCACGTGAGTGACAGAGTGAGCTCTGAGCATGGAGATCTTGGGAATAGTTGGGGATGGCCTGACTGCCCTATGCCTACAAGTGATCCTTAAATGAAGACTGTGACATGGAAAAGGTAGCTGTCATGATATATGGTGTTCTTCTTCTCCCCTTTTATTGTGGAACAAAATAGACACAACATTCACCAACTTGTAAAATTTACTACCAGTGACATTTAAAACATTCATATTCTTGTACAGCCATCACAACCTAGTTCCAGAACATTGACTTTACCCCAAAAAGCAACCCAGTCCCCTCAATGGTCATAATCTATTTTTCTTCCTCCCTTTTAACTCTAGGAAACAACTAACTTGCTATATATGTATATGGGCTTGCCCTGTTTGAGATAATTTCATATAGGATTGGCAAGTTTTTTAATTAAAAAATTTCAATGTGCAATGCACTTACATTTTGTAAAAATAGAAAAAGTCTAAAAGTATTCCTGTCTTTTCTTTCTTCCTTCCAGCCTGATCATCTCAAAAAAAAAAAAAGAAAAAAGAAAAAAGAAAAAAACCAGGAGACTCACACCCACACCCCACCCATCTTCTCTACCTTTGTCTGAGTCTTAACATTTTCTAGAATTGGTGCATCCCAATAGAAGTCAGTGGGTGATGTATTCTTATTTCCACCCCCTTATTATAAAATGAGGCATTCCTACACAATATTTGTACCTTGTTTTTTTAAATCACTTATCAAAATGTCCCAGAACTTTCTCCTTCCCAGCACCTGGAGCTAGTGCTTCCTCATTCCTTCTTACAGCTGACCATCAATGTATTGTTTGGCTGTCCCTTGCTTTATTGAACTAATCCTTCCTTGATAGATATATGGGTTTATTTGCAATGGTTATCAATAGTGAAGCTGTGTGCAGTAAGCCATGTGGAAAGGTATCATTCCCAAGTGCTCTGAGCTCCCACATCCCAGACGATGGGTGAGTGGGTGGAAGGACATGTGGATTGAGAATGGGAAAACTCTTCTCTCATGGTCCTCATTGACACTCTCCTTGGCAAAAAGTGACCCAGAGTTCCCCCTTGCTTACTCTGTGTCAAGAAACACCCTCTATGTATGTCTTCAGTCTCTGTCACTTCGTACGAATATACATTCATAACTTAAGAAATGCAACTAATGGAAGCTGTCTCAAGTGCTGGGGGAGAAGGCAGTTGGGATAGAGAAGGGACCACTATGACAATGATAGTTAGAAACCGTCACTCTGTATAAGAACTGTGTGCTGAAAACAGGTAAAGGAACAAACATGATAACCTCTCAGTATCTGTATTGCAAACCATAATCCAGAGAGATAGAGTGTGAGAGAGCGAGTGAGCAAGCGAGCTAGAGAGAGAGAGAGAGAGAGAGAGAGAGAGAGAGAGAGAGAGAAGAGAGAAGAAAAGTGCCTGCTGGAGCAGGGGATGGGAGGGAAACTGGTGGGGGAAATGTACATGGTGGAGGAATGGATGTTGGAATACTGTATGACTAAAACCCTAACATGAACAGCTTTTTCATCTCATGGTGATTCAATTATTTTTCAAAAAAAAGCTGCTAAGCTAAAAGAGAGGAAGAAAGAGAGAAAAAAGAAAGAAAGAAAGAAAGGAAAGAAGGAAGAAAGAAAGGAAGGAGAGAAAGAGAAAGGAAAGAAAGAAAGGAAGAAGGAAGAGAGAAAGGAAGAAGGAAAGAAAGAAGAAAATGCAACCAAATTTAGAAAAATGCCATCAAGAAGGCAGGTTGAAGGTGAGAGGCAAGCCTAGAAACAATGGTGGAATAAAGTTGACCCTGATGGTGGGATTGGTGTTGGAACACTCTATGCCTGAAATTCAACTATGAATAGCATTGTAAATAATGATGCCTTTGCCCAAAAGTAGAGAGAGAGTATGGGGGATTATGTTTGCCATGGAGGTAGAGGCAGGGTGGGAAAGCGGGATTATACTGGGGATATTGGTGGTGAGGAATGTGCACTGGTGGAGGGGTGGGTGTTTGATCATTGTGTGATTGTAGCCCAAACATGAAAGCTTATAACTATCTCATGGTGATTCAATAAAATAAAAAAATCATAATGCCTTAATGAAAAAGACAAAGATTAAAAAAAAAGAAATGCAATTTATGGAACCTTTATTGTGATGTTGCTTTAGTTCTTATGTCCCCCATATAAAACCATCCAGCAACTATCTTTAGCTTCCATATTATTTTACTTGGTGTGATAACCTAAAGCCTCCTTTAACACCAGAGTTCCTCTGAGCATACAGGCCACAGCTTCCTTATCTCATCATCTGTCAATTGGCATATAGGGGGTTTCATGTTTTGGCTACTCTGAATAATGCTTCTATGAATATGGGGGTGCATGCAAATATACTACTGAATTAGTGTTTCACATTTTTCAGACACATTCCTAGGCATGGTATTGTTGGATCATAACGGGATTCAATTTGGTGTTTTCTGAACTCTCCTTAGAGGCTGTTCCAATTTACTGCTCTATCCACAGAATATCAGAGGTTGAGTTTCTTCATCTCCTCACCAACACTTGTTTCCGATACTTTTGATCAAAGCCATTCTTAATATATATTTTTTTAATTTTTATTAGTGAGACACCATGAGGTACAGTTGTAGACTTACAAATTTTGTGCTTGGGTTTCAATTATACAATGATCATTGTATAATTAATATTTTTTTAAAATTTATGTTTTATTTTATTTTATTATGATTGTTATTATTATTATTTTCTTTTTGGGTCACACCCGGCGATGCTCAGGGGTTACTCCTGGCTCTGCACTCAGGAATTACTCCTGGAGGTGCTCAGGGGACCATATGGTATGCTGGGGATCGAATCCGGGTCGGCCGTGTGCAAAGCAAATGCCCTAACCTGCTGTGCTATCGCTTCAGCCCCTTAAATTTATGGGGATTTTTTATTGGCTTTTTGGGTCACACCCAGCGATGCTCAGGGGTTACTCCTGGCTCATGCACTCAGGAATTGCTCCTGGCGGTACTCAGGGGACCATATGGGGTGCTGGGAATCGAACCTGTGTCGCTCATGTTGGTTGCGTGCAAAGCAAACACCCTACCCGCTGTGCTATCACTCCAGTCCCTAAATTTATGTTTTAAATGTTTCTCTATAAGATACAATTACAAAGCTTTCATGATCAGGTTTCAGTCGTAAGATGTTCCAATACCTATACCTCCACCAGCGTACATTTCCCACAACCAATATCTTGGTATCCCTCCTGCCACCCCTTCCTACCCATGACAGGCACTTTTCTTATCTGCCTCTGTCTCTGTTTCTGTCTCTGTCTCTGTCTGTCTGTCTCTGTTTCTATCTCTGTCTCTGTCTGTCTGTCTCTGTTTCTATCTCTGTCTCTGTCTCTCTCTCTCTCCTTTTGGGCATTATGTATTGCAATACAGATACTGAGAGGCCATCATCTTTGGTCCTTTGCCCAATTTTAGCACACATCTCCCATCCAGAGCGATTCCTTCCAACCACCATTGTCATATAATGGTTTCTTCTCTATCCCAACTTCCCTCTCCCTCAGCCCTTGAGGCAGGCTTCCCACCGTGGACCACTCCTCCTGGCCCTTGTTTCTACTGTACTTAGGTATTATTCTCATGCTATGTATTTATATATATATCATGTATTTATATATATATTTATATATATTTATATTATATATAAATATAAATATATATTTATATATAAATATTATATATATCCTACAAATGAGTGCACTCATTCTATGTCCATCCCTCTCCTTCTGACTTATTTCATTCAGCATGATACTCTCCATGTCCTTCCATATATAAGAGAATTTCATGACTTCATTTTTTTCTAACAGCTGTATAGCATTTCTTTGTGTGGATGTACCAGTTTCTTTACCCAGTTGTCTGTTCTCAGAGTCTCAGGTTATTTCCAGATTCTGGCTATTGTTAACAGTGTTGCAATGAACATGCAGGTGCACATGTCATATCTGCTATGTGCTTTTGCACCCCAGGGGGTGTATTTCCAGAATTGGTATTGCCGGGTCATATGGAAGCTCAATTTCTAGTTTTTTTTTTAGTGTGCCCATATTGTTTTCCCAAAAACCTGAACCAACAATGAATGAAAGTCCCTAACTTCCCTCATCGGTGCCAGCACTGTTTTAATTTATTTATTTATTGATGTGTGTCAGTCTCTGTGGTATGAGATGATATCTCATTTTTGTTTTGATTTGTATCTCCCTGATGATTAGCAATGTAGAACATTTTTTTTCTTGTGCCTCTTTTTGTATTTCTTCTCTGAGGAAGTTTCTGTTCATTTCTTCTCCTCATTATTTAATCAGGTTGGAGGATTTTTATATTGCCTTATATATCGTGGATATTAACCCTTTATCTATGGGTATTGGGTAAATATTTTTCCCACTCCGTGGGCTCTCTCTGTATCTTGGTAACGGTTTCTTTTGAGGTGCAGAAACTTCTTAGTTTAATGTAGTCCCATTTGTTTATCTTTGTTTTCACTTGCTTGGTCAATGGTGCTTCATCTGTTTTTATAAAAAAATATTTATTGAATTAATATGCGAACAGTTACAAAGCTTTTGTGCTTGAATCTCGGTCATACAATAATCAAACACCCATCCCTTCACCAGTGCACATTTTCCACCACCCCAAACCCCATTATACACCCCATCCCAACCCTACCCCTACCTGTGTGGCAGATAATTTCCACATTACTCTCTCTCTACTTTGATTACATTCAATATTTCAACACCAGTCCGACTATTATTATTTGGGATTTTACCCCAACACTCAGACCTGCCAAAAATGTACTGAGCAAAAACTACTTTCAAATTGCTTGGGTCGCTTAATTTCTAAGAAAGGAGAAAGAGTCTCTGTTTTTTCCACTCTGGAGATGCCTGTATTCTCTCTTGAACACAGCTCTCTCTCTGTCTGCACCTCTGAATTTCTTTCAATAAAAACTATTTTGCTTCAAAAAGGAAAGAAAGATAGAGAAAGAAAGCACTGTAGCACTGTCCTCCCGTTGTTCATCGATTTGCTCAAGCAGGCACCAGTAATGTCTCACAACAAATTGTGAGACTTGTTGTTACTGTTTTTGGCATATTGAATACGTCACTGTAGCTTGCCAGACTTTGCCATGCGGGTGAGATACTCTCGGTAGCTTGCTGGGCTCTCTGAGAAGGGTGGAGGAATCGAATCTGGGTCGGCCACATGCAAGGCAAACACCCTACCTGTTGTGCTATATACAATAAATTACTAATATTATCAGTTTTAGATCACACCTGGTGGTCCTCAGAGCCTACTCTCATCTTGGTGCTGGGTTTGCTCCTAGTGGTATCCAAGGGGACATCCAAATATTGGGGATCAAACCCAGGGCAAAGCATGCAAGGCATGTACCTGAGTCCATGAACTATGCATCCAGTGACCTATTATCTAAAAGCGACTACTGGGGGGAATCTCTTTAGGAGAGAAAGAAAGAAAGAGAGAAAGAAAGAAAGAAAGAAAGAAAGAAAGAAAGAATATGAAGTAAAGGCAATGGTAAAATTTCTATGAGCAAGCTGTCTCTGTCATCCTTGCTTGTATAGAAAGGGCTCAGATGCATTATATGGTAGGTCAGGATGGAGGAATAATGGCAGAAACTTTAAAATGACCAAGTTTGTATTATTTGCCTCTTAGCCAGGGATCCAAGATGGTTATTAAATGGAATAATTTTTTAAAAACTCTTTTTGATTGAGGTTTTGTGATTTACAATAGTGTTAATGATGGTTTCCTATGCATGTAATTCTGACACCACATCCATCATCAATGAATCCACCTCCTCCCCACCCAAAGGTTTCTAGTGCTCCTTCCTTTCAATTCTCCCACCACCAACTCAGTTGTGTGGATTATTTCTTTCATTGTGCTGCGTTTGGGCTGTTGTTGCTGCTTAGCAGTGTACTTTAAGTTCCACATACGAGAAAGATCATTATGTATATGTCCCTTTCTTTCTGACTGACTTCACTCAGCATGGTATCCTCCAGTTCCACCCATGTCATAGCAAATTGCAAGATTTTGTTCTTATTTAGAGCAGCATAGTATTCCATTGAGCATATTTACCACAGCTTCACAATTCGTTCATCTGTAGTTTGGCATTTGGGTTGTGTGCACACCTTGACCATTATACTAAATGAAGGATTGAACACAGGTGTGTGTATATATCTTTTCAAATTAACGTTTTTATGATTTGGGCATAGAAACCAAGAAGTGGTACCACTGGGTCGTCGGAAGTTCTATTCCCTTTTTATTTCTGAGAGATCATCATATTTCTTTCCACAGAGGCTAAATCAGATGACAGTGAATGAAAGTTTGGCTGTTTCCAGACCTTTTGATGTTTACCATTCTCATTGGTATGAAGTGTTATCTCAATTCAACAGAAACAATTTTTCAACAGGTATTTGATGTCAGAATCTGGAGAGAGGGAGAGAGGAAAGGAGAGAGGGAAGGAAGGGAGAACGAGAAGAGAGGGAAGAGAGAGATGTGCATATATCTATACATCTCAAATTAATGTTTCTTTCCCTGCAAGAAACCGGTGCTGGGGGCTGGAGCTATATAGCACAGCGGGTAGGGCATTTTCCTTGCATGCAGCTGACCCGGGTTCGATTTCCAGCATCCCATATGATCTCCCAAGCACCACCAGGAGTAATTCCTGAGTGCAGAGCCAGGAGTAACCCCTTTGCATTACAGGTGTAACCCAAAGAGCAAAAAAAAAAAAAAGGGAAAACCAGTGCTGCTGCTGAGTCATAGGAATGGGCAAAGGCTGGAACATATGTCCAATGACCTCTCAAGGCCTTTCACCAGTTCAAGGCAGGGGGATGTTTCAAACCTCCTTCACCTTCTCATGGGTCTCATTGTCACCTAGATGTGATGCTCAGGCTCCGCGTCACTGGTTGCCAGGCAACTGGTTGAAGCACCTTGGACAGGTCACAAAATTTCCAGCTATCAGGACTCCCGCTAGCAAAATAGAGATTAGGAAAATCATCTGTGCCACCCCAGAGGAGAGCTTGGCATTCCCTAGCAAAGCTATCACCTAGTGTCCCAAGTAATTAAGGCAGTGAGCCCAGCCTAGAATGTCCTTAGCCTGTCACCTCAGCATATGCACATCCTCAGGTACAGGAGCTTAGTAAATATTCTTTTGGGGGAAAGAGAACATAAGTTCTTAATCTTTGAAATGCTCTTATCAAACACACACAGACACAGACTCACACAGTCACACAGACACATACACACACATACACACACCTGTAGATCCCCCCTTCCACAAAAAAAAAAAAGAGTCACCCAGGACCCAAGTTCAGAAGCTCTCCCCTGCAGGGAAGGAAGGAAGCTGCCACAAACACTTTCTGAAAACTTCTATGTGCAGACTTGGTCCCTGAGTTGAGCTGGGTGCTGAAGGATCCTGCCTGCTTTATGTTGGACCTTTAAAGATTTGGAGTCCACTTCCAACGTCCAACCTGCAGAAGTCTCAGTCTGTGGCTGAAAGGAAACTGGGTAAATGAGGGAGGACTCATCCTGCTGGGTGACAGCAGAGCGGGTGGGTGCTTACAGTTGTATGGAGAGAGGAGGCAGCCTTTAGCTGCCTTTGCTCCTTTGTTTACGTCCCTGCTTCTGACCACTCAGCTCCAGCTATGTGGCAAAGCCAAGAGAAAGCATTGCCTCTTGGCCAGAGTATGCCACCTCTCTCCTGTCTTCTTTTTCCACTCAAGTGTACGCACAGCTTTCCCAGCTTGGGCTTGAAGACATCCAGTTATTTCTCTGGAATGCATGAATTAGAATGATTACAGCTGGAGTAGATAGCTAATGACGGAAAGAATTGGAACTCTGAGGGATGGGTGGGGGGACTGTTGACCAAGACACCTCCCTTGCTGTCCTCTGTCACTTTCCTTTGCTGTTCAGATGGAGGTGGGATGTCTCGGGGAGGAGAGGATGTTTGTCTGGCTGACAGTGGAGCGGTCTGAGCTCCCCCTTCCTGGTTCTCACCTTGACCTATTGCCTGACCTATTGTCTGTGGTTTCTATTGTCTGGGACTGAGATTTCTCTTCATGTAGGCAGGAGGAGATCTGCTGATGAGCAGATAATATTTATTGTTGACTTGAAGAGCCCAGCAAGCTACTGAGAGTATCTCACCCGCATGGCAAAGCCTGGCAAGTTCCCAGTGACATATTCGATATGTCAAACACAGTAGCAACAAGTCTCATAATGGAGATGTTACTGGGCCCGCTCGAGCAAATCGATAAAAGAGGGAGGACAGTGACAGTGACAGTTGACTTAGAGGACAAGTAGGTACTGAGCCTAGAGGTCGCCTCCAGAGCTGCCCAGCAAGACCACCAGCAAGACCACCAGGACAGACAGAAGCCAAAACCATCTGGCCTATTCATAGTCTCCCCACCAAATAAAGCGAGTCCTGATCCACTGGGACATTGGCAGGGATGTGAGCCAAGAAAGGTCTTGGCTCTTGCCAACACTCTTGTTGCATGGCCTCTTGCCTGTTGCGGGCGTATCTTAACATGCACCCTCCACCTGAGGAGATTCTGGAGTCTCTGCTAGGGTGAGGGTTGGGACAAGCCAGTTTTTCTGGCTGCAGTCTCTAGAGCCCCAACCTTGACTTGCATGAGCTCAGAGACATAACTCCCCCAGAATCCATTTGCCCAAGGACCCTGTTCCTTCACGTTCCACAAAGATGGCCACCCTTGACATTATCTCTGGAGATATCTTGGCAAGTATCTTTATCTCCAGGAGTCTTCTTTTCTCCTTTGCAATATGGAGGTCATAGCCATTTAGACTTCCCAGGCTACCCAAAGCCAAATTTTGGGAAAATTGAGTCTTTCACCAGCTCCTCTGCAGACATGATTTGTATGGCTTTGAACAATAAGTAGGGCACCTCTTGATTGAAGGAACAGAGATAAGGCTGTTTATCCAGACTCCGCACTGAGGGAAAAAGCAACCTAGTGATTGTCGTAGCCTCACAGCCAGAAGTCATGCCCAGCCCACATTGCCACATGGACTTAGGGAGACTCTTGGAATGTGAGCATTCCCAGGGTGAACTGTGGTTTTCAAAGTTGTTCATGCTTGTATTTCAGTATATAATGTTCCAACAAATAATCCTTTCACTGGTGTCCATGGCCCTCCACCCATGCCCCCAGTTTCCCTCCCTCCTCACCCCAACCACTTCTGTGGTAGACAACTATTTTCTTTTTTGCTCGAGCTCGAGCGGGCCCAGTAACGTCTCCATTGGAGACTTTGTTGTTACTGTGTCTGGCATATCGAATACTCTCGGTAGCTTGCCGGGCTCTCCGAGAGGGGCGGAGGAATCGAACTTGGGTTGGCCATGTTGGCCGCGTGTAAGGCGAACGCCCTACCACTGTGCTATCGCTCCAGCCACAGTATGATTTACAATACTGCCTCTGATATGATTTCATGCATGACACTTTACCACTCTCCATGTTTTAATTCAATCACATGTCCTGTCCCATCTAGACTTACCCACACACATGGAGTAATATTCATGAATCCTAATGAAGAAACTAAGGGACTTGTTCCATTGATACCACCAGTAGTTGGTACAGCCAGGATTCACACACAACTCAGGGGAAACTATTAAAAGAAGGAAGGCCCTTGCATAAAAATCATGTTAGCATGTCCACTCCCTAGAGAGAGCACTGGGTTCTGGGTTTATTTTATTGAGATGCATGTTTATGTCTCACACACTTCACTTGATTGCCACACTGCCAGACACCACATCCCAAAAGGGGAAAAAGGGTTCTTGCTCATTTCCTGCATGTATCCCATTTTCTAAATTTCCCCAAAGGCCCTCATCTTAACCAATTATATTTGCTCTAATCCTTCTTCTAAATAAGCAGAATCTGAGGTGCTGGGATTTGAGAAATCAACATGTCATTGTTTTGGGTAGTGTGGGGAGATAAAACTGAACTCATAACATTAACTTGGCATTAAAATGGTCAGTTATATTTATGAAAGTGTGCACTTCGTCGCTTGTGATGGGGAAATGCAAATTAAAACAACAATGAGGTATCTGTGAGACTGGTACACTTCAAAAAGCATAGAAATACTGTGAGAAGCCCTGCCGGCACATCTCAGACTATCTGCTTACTCATCCAACCATTGGGCCTTTTAGGATTGGAAGAGGGTTCCCCTCCCTTCCAGGTGGGTCCTGGAGACCTCCACACACCCATCCTCCACCGTCTCAGAAGGCCCACATCTTCTTAATCATCTAACCATCCAGCGGAGTAGAGCAAATAGAATGGGGGGAAGACATGTAGACACCCACCAAGCTTAACAAGTAGGAAAAATAACACAGAAGATTCTACCAGCACCAATCAGCCCTGAAACTCTCAGAGAAGGACTTTAGTGACACCACGCAAAGAAATGGTGGTCCAGGTGGTTAGCAAAGGACAAGAAAGTATGTGAGCTGAAACGAGAGAACTATAGTCAGAAATGATAGAACAGGAAAATATGGTAGGTGATATTAAATATCAAAGGTCAGAGCATCAGAATAACAGCAGCTGAGGAAAGATCAAGGAGCTACAAGATGGGAAATCTCTAGAAAACGATAAAAAAATAGAGAAATGAACAGCACACTTGAGACCTATGGAATGAATTCAAGAGGATCATAAAAATAACAGGAGTCTGAAGAATAAGAAGGCAAACTCAATTAAGAAGCACTAGCTAAAGAATTTTCCAGACCTGTGGAACGCAGTTACTGAGATCCAAGAGGCCTGAAAGGTCCCAGAGAAAATAGGCCAGAAGGGAAAAACTCCAAGACACATTATAATCAGAATGACAAAAGAAAGTTAATGAAAGTGGCAGGATCAAAAAAGGAATTTATATACAAAGAAAACCCATAAAATTCACAGCAGATCTATTAATGAGACTCTGTAGGCCAAAAGAGAATGATGTAATACAACGAGAAAAAAAAAAACCAAAACAACCTCAATTAAATAAAAATACCATACAAAAATACTATATTCAACTGGATTACCATTCTTATTTGAAGGAATGACACAGAGCTTCATGGATAGGCAATGACTTAGGAATTGAGTCTTTAAATGTTTCTCAATGAGCATTCAGGGGCTGCTTTAGAAAACAAGACAAGCTTCTTCGCACTTGACCATTGGGGATGGCATTCGCATTTGGAGCTTCTGGTAGTGTCTGCTAGATTAAGGTCTGCTTCCTCCTGGCTTGCTAAGAGAGTTTATAATTAATGTTGGAGGTCTATTCACTTAAACAACCAGTTTAGTGTTTCCCATTTTTCAGATGGGGAAAAAAAACCCCACAGAGATATTAGGTTACCTCTCCAAGGTCACATGGCTAGTTGTTTACAGAGTCAGTGTTCTGATCCAGATACAAGTAAGAGTAGGCAATCAGCTATTGATGGTATGACTGAAACCTAATCATGAACAGCTTTGTGAGGGTCTATGTCACAATAATTTGATAAAAAAAATATTTAAAAAGAAAGAATAGGCAATCAAAATCATACACAGCAGGTGGAGAGAGGACAGGAAACAGACCACATGGAAGTGGATAAATGATGTAATATTGATAAAATATAGGTGACTATATGGCAGTTAGATGGTATGGATTCGGTTGATGATATCAGTCATTGATAGAGAAGTGGCAGGTGGTTGGCAGATCATTACATGATAAATAGAAAGAAGCAAAGATACATGGATATTTGAGAGAGGAGTTAGTTGAGATGATTGTAGATTGCAATAAAAAGATGTGAATGATACTTGATAGATAATAGGTGATATGGATTGATGACCGATAGTTGATATATACAGGTTGTTAGGAGAAGTAAATGAGAAGAGGACAGACAGACATTCAGTAGCTAGATGATGAAAGAGGCTTGGGGGGATGGCTGGGTGGGTGGATGGTTGGATTTGGTAGATGACAGAGAGAAGGGGCCATCGTTATGTTCACCAGAAGAGCCAGGTAGTCTCACTGGTGATAGGTATTATTTGTTGTTCTTTTAGGTTTATCTAAGTCAGTGTTGGACCATTCTGCCCAGTATAGGCTGCTAGCCACAGGAGTCCCATTCTCCCGAGCAGAAAATCAGCATCAGAAAAGTCGATTTTCTTGTGTAGGTGCCAAAGTCTCCACATACTCACCTGGCTTGAGAAATGGGCATAATGGCTCCGGGTCATCAGAGACCAGCGTACTTGGTGGGGTGAGTGTGTGTCCTGAGAAGGGGACACATGGCACAAAGATAAGAGAAGCCCCTATGATGCCACCTCGAGTATTGGGGACAGTTGCTGTTGGAAGTGAGGCTTCACCAGGGCTGAAGTGATAGCACAGTGGGTAGGGCATTTGCCTTGCGCACGGCCAACCCGGGTTCAATTCCCATCATCTCATATGGCCCCTTGAGCACCGAGTGCAGAACCAGGAGTAACCCCTGTGCATCACTGGGTATGACCCAAAAAGGAAAAAAAGTGAGGTTTCTCTGAAGGGAGGCTGCAGGTAACACTCCTATGCACGATCAGTTTCTAGGGGTAGTGGCTTCCTCCACCTCATTCACCTACCTTGGGGTCTGCCCTGGAGAGGAGGTCTGAGTGGCCGAGGCGCTGGAGCAGGGACCCAGCTGCCCCATCACCCAAGGAGTTTCCCTTGGAGTAGAACCTGCCAAAGGGCCAGAGAGTTTGTTTAGTGGTTAGCACACTTGGCTTCCATGCGGCCAATCTGGGTTTGACCCCTGGCACCCAATATAGTTCCTGAGCCCTGCCTGGAGTTATTGCCGAGCACAGAGCCAGGAGTAAGCCCTGAGTATTACCGAATGTGGTTCAAACACCAAACCCAAACCCTCTGTGCTAGGCTAAGAACAATAGACTGGAGCACTCCACCCTCACCCTGACTGGCACCACCCATTGCTGAGTGCCTCAATGTCCCTGTCACAGTTTCTCCTGTCCCCTTTCTCCCTAATACAGGATCAATAATTCCATGCATGGTTAGGTGGCAGACACATTGCTCTCTGCCGGGCCTGGACTTGAGTGGATTGTGTGCATGTGTATGCAGTGTCCCTCCGGCTGAGTAGTGGACACTGATGACCTCCCAGCCCACCCCCACCCCAAGGCCCTCGCTGCTATCTCTGCCACTCTGTTGGCCTGGGTTTGCCTCTCAGCGTGTGGCCTTCCCTCTTTCAATGGAAAATCCTGTGTGAAAAAACAGCCATCTGTCGACTTGAGCTGGTCCCCTGGCCCTGGCCAGCACCTGTGAGAACGGCAGTGCTGTGGGATCAGCACTGTTTAGCTATGGGTCTCGCTGCTGTGAGAACTATTATTAATTTTATTAATTTATTTGGGAGGGTTGGAGCAATAGCACAGAGGGTAGGACATTTGCCTTGCACAGAGGCCGACCCGGGTTCGATTCCTCCGCTCCTCTTGGAGAGCCCAGCAAGCTACCGAGAGTATCCCGCCTGCATGGCAAATCCTGGCAAGCTCCCCGTGGCGTATTCTATACACCCAAAACAGTACCAACAAGTCTCACAATGGAGATGTTACTGGTGCCCGCTTGAGCAAATCGATTAACAACAGAAGGACAGTGCTTAAAACAAAAAAATTATTTGGGGAGTTTGGGGCCACACCCAAACCCAATCCTCAGGGCTTCACTCCTGGCTCTGTATTCGGGGGTCACTCTGGGCAGTGCTCAGGGGACACACAGTGTTGGGGATCAAACCTGTGTCTGCTGCAGGCAAGGGCAGCCCCTTCCCGTCTACTCTGGCAGCCTGAGAATCTGCAGGGAGGAAGATTCCTATGGGAAGAAAAGAACCCTCTCACAGCTTGATGGAGGTGGCTGGGTTCCAGTGGACGTTGGGGGCTGAGGGGAACTCCAACCGGCCTTCTCCCGGTGGTGGGCTGAGACCCCTCTCTGCTGAGTGCTTCAGGCCTGTTGGACCACGGGAGTCAGACCCGCCTGGGGCCTCTGCCTGTTTGTTGCCCATTCATCCACCCAGGCACCAGGCCTAGCGTTACAATCAGATGTTGCTGCCTTCAAAGGCTTTTGCCGAGGATTTTCCACATTGAAAATAAATACTGAAAGTGATTGCCTTCCCTGGGTCCTCCACCGCATGGTGGGGAGTTTTGACCCACGAGTTCAAGAACCGGTGTCAGGCCTGTGCAGGAGAGAGAGAAAGAGAGAGAGCAAGAGAGAGAGAGAGAGAGAGAGAGAGAGAGAGAGAGAGAGAGAGAGAGAGAAGAAAGGGAGAGAAAGAGAGAAGGAGGGAGAGAGGAAGGGAGAGAGAGATAGAGACAGACAGACAGGGAGACAGAGAGAGAAGGAGAGAGACAGAGGGAGAGACAGAGGGAGAAAGAGAGGGATGGATGAGTGGAGAGAGAGGAGGGAGGGAGAGAAAGAGAGAGACAGAGACAAAGAGAGACAGAGAAAGACAGAGACAGAGGGAGACAGAGAGAGAGAGAGAGAGAGAGAGAGAGAGAGAGAGAGAGAGAGAGAGAGAGAGAGAGGAAAGTGCTTACACCAAGGGGGATGGGTGTACGGGAGGAAGACTAGGGACGTTGGTGCTGGGAAATATACACTGATGAAGACACGGGTGTTGGAACAGATATGACTGAAATCCAATGGTGAACAACTTTGTAACTGTGTATCTCACTATGATTCAATTTAAAAAATATCCATAAATATCCCTTATAGGCCTTGATTAGAGAGTGAAAGGAGTTCTTGCGCTCTGGGTTAATACTTTCCTCTCTTTAAGAAGCCTTGGGCAAGGCAGATACAAAGAAAAACAAAATTATTAAGGACAGTAGGGGCGGGGGCGGGGTGGGGGTGGGGGTGGGGCTGTTTTCGTCGGGTCGCCGGTGGGTGCAGTGTTCAGGGTAGCCTCCGGGGGGCAGCAGACCACAGCGTCCAGCCAGGCTCCCCCGGAAGCCCCTGCAGAGGACCAGGGGGAACTGGCCTGCAAACGGGGGTGATTATTGGATGACTAGCTGCCTTCTCCAGGTTGTCTCTGGGTCTGACACGAAGGCACTTCTCCTGGAGGGAAAACCAGTCTCCGTTTTTCAGAGAGCGGGCGAACAGGACCAGACCTATTAATGACTTTAATTGGGGAGCCGGGCTTTGAAGATGAAAAGTGCTGTGTAAGGGAGCGCCCCGCGGTTTCCAGCTGCGGAGCACTGGACCAGGGGCGCTCCCGTGTGCCTCTTGCAAGGTCACGTGGGTGCCCTTCTCGGGTTGCACCCCCAGGTGCAGCCATTTGCAGACAAAGCAGAGAAGGCCACAGGGTCCCTGCCAAGAGCTCCCTCCACCCCCGCCCCCCCCCTCCCCCCCCGCCAGTTGTCCCTGTGCCTGGGGAGGATGCACAGGGGACCCTGGCTCATCAAGGACTCCCCAAGGCTGTGACCCTGATGGACAGGCGACCAGGGTCACTAAGGGAGCACCTACAAGCCTAGGCCAGCTCTGGGGACGCAGAGGCGCCTGCAGCCACCTTTTCCTATGGGCAGGAGCACTCAGGAAGCCGCAATGCTCTCGCTCTAGGGTTTGCTTCCATTACCTCTCTTTATCTTCCTCCATGAACAATTCCCTCTCCCCCCAAAGGATCCTTATGAAGCTTTTTAAAATTTTATTATTATTATTATTATTATTATTGGTTGAGCAATAGCACAGTGGGTAGGGCGTTTGCCTGCACACGGACGACCCGGGTTCGATTCCCCTGCCCCTCTCGGAGCGCCTGGCAAGCTACGGAGAGTATGAGCAGAGCCTGGCAAGCTTCCCGTGATGTATTTGATATGCCAAACACAGTAACAACAAGTCTCACAATTTGTTGAGATGTTACTGGTGCCTGCTCCAGCAAATGGATGAACAATAGGACAGTGCTACATGCTACATTATTATTATTACTTATCCCCGTGAGGTGCAGTTACAAAGCTTTCCGGTTTGAGTTACAGTCATACAATGATCAATCACCCAACCCTCCACCAGTGTACATTTCCCACCATCAAGGTTCCCAGTATCCCCCCCATCCCATCCCTCCCCCTTCCTCTATGGCAGACAATCTCCCCCATACTCTCTTTTGTAGTGCTTGTCATGAATAGCATAAGATGTTGTGGACATGTTTTCCTGGAATTCTAAATTTTAGATAATTAGGGTCTGGAGAAATCTCTGCAGCGAGCTGCTCAATTTGGAGATTCTGTTGTGTGTCTCTCAATCATGGTGAGGCTTCTTTTTATTTCAACAAGAAGACAACTCAAGTGCAACCCTTTAAAACAAAGCAGGCTTCTTCTATCTTTGAGTAGCAAATGTTCTTAAAAACAACATTTTTGGGGGGTAGAATTAGTTTTTCCATTCAACCTTTCTTGTCTAAGCAGTGAAATGGTAGCAAGGATATTTATGAAACTGCATTATGACATTTCTCCGGATCTTAGAGACCCTTAAATATTCAAGCGTTCAATATGTTATTGTCATTGTTGTACTTTTCTTTCTATTTTTATTTGAATCTCAATGCTTATAGTATTTTTGGCTCTGTGGTGTGTGTTTTCTTGAAGGGTTATCAGGTTTGCTGCTGAAAGAAATCTTAGAAGAAGTGAAAAAGTGCCAAGAACAAAATGATCATCTTCCATAGTCTTTCAGAGAAATAACTCTCATTTGGTTAATCTCTTATCCATCTATGTATCTCTCTATCCATCATCTATATTTATATAACTACATTTAAAAGTTTATGTGTTGGGGCTGGAGCGATAGCACAGTGGGTAGGGCGTTTGCTAGACCAGGGTTTGATTCCCAGCATCCCATGTGGTCCCCCGAGACCTTCCAGGAGTAATTCCTGAGTTCAAGAGCCAGGAGCAACCCTTGAACATCGCCAGGTGTGACCCAAAAAGAAAAAAAAAGTTTATGCGTCATAATGAATACATTATAATGAGTATATTGTTTTGTGATTTTCTCGTTTGCTGAATTTTCCATTCCAGGAACGATTCTATTACTTTATTTTGTTGTTTGGGGCACATCTGGTGGTGCTCAGGGCTTACTCCTGGCTCTGTGCCCATGGATCATTCCTGGCAGGGCTTCAGGGGCTGTCTATGATGCAGGGGAATTAATCTGGGTCAAAAGCATGCAAGGCAAGTGCCTTATATGTTGTACTACCTATCAGGCCCCAGCAATTCAGTTTTTGTGTAAAATTAACCCAAGGTCTTAGAGTGGGGACAGGCGGCCTTCCCACACTCTGTACATATGTCCCTGTATGCAGAAGCACCACATGCCACAACCACATCTCACAGTTGCCACCCATACAAACAAAAAACAAAAACAAAAAACAAAAACAAAAAAACAAAAACAAAAAACAACAACAAAAAACAACAACAAAAAACCCCCTCGTCTTTACTATGAATCTCTGCAGAGATGCCAAGCTAAGTCCCAGGTCCACAGATCCCGGAGATCCTAGAGATCTGGAGCCCACCTCCGAATCCCACACAATACTGATAGCCCAGTAGGAGCACGGCAAATCAGATGAGAAAGCAGCATAGACGCCAATGAAACTCAATGAGCAAAAACAATAACGCGGAAGGCACAGCTAGCCAAAGACAGCTCAGTACCTCCTCAGGCAAAGACTTGAATCAGATCACTGTGAAATAGAGCAGTTTTCACACATTTTCTTTTCTTGAACCATGTTTTAAAATTCCATTTACTATTTTGTTGGAAAAGCAATGTAAGATAAATTATTTTGTGCTTGTGAAGGGGGCAGGCTTGTGAGGAAGGGGAAGGGGGGGAAATCCGGGACAATGGTGGAGGGAAGGTCCCAGTGATGGTGGGGTTGGACTTAGAACATTGAATGCCCAAAACAACTGTATTACAAACAACTGTGTAAATAAAGCGTTTGAATAAAGCAAAAACAACAACAAGTGGTGTCTCTCTGGGAAGTAGACTGATGCGTGGGAGGCAGATGAAAGTCGCTGAGGCAATGGTGGAGGATAGTGGACACTGGGTGTAGGAATTCGTGTTAGATCATTGTATGTCTGGAATCTAATGATGAATAACTTTGCGATTGCAAGGTGACTAAAAAAACAAAAACATAAACACTCACATATCTTCTGAATTAACCTAGGCCCTGGGTTCTAAAAATGTGGGCTGTGAATGTGACCCACATAAGGTTGTGTAACTAAATGTGAAGGTTGGTCATGAAAAAAATTTTAATAATTGTTTCAAATGAGTTTCCTTGTGATTTTGTTATCAGTAAATGTTTGATGAGCACAACTATTTTAAATACCTCGATACCAGGGCTTGTATAAAAATTTTCTCAGGCGAAAGGGAGTCGTGAGTGGTAAAGTATCCAAAGCCCTGAGCTAAAGAATATTTCCACTACATATAGGGTCTCTGTCCCTTCCCCACCAGCCCCGCCACTGGAAGGGAACAGCTCCAATGACCGACTTTCTCCTGGTAATAGTCTGCCTGCTCTTGACCCTCATGACAACTCCAACTTTTTTTTTTTAAATTATTTTTATTAGTGAAACACCATGACGTACAGTTGTAGACTTACAAATTTTTGTGCTTGGGTTTCAGTTATACAATGATCAAGTACCCATCCCTCCACCAGTGCCCATTTTCCACCATCATGGGTCCCAGTATCCCTCCCACCTCCCATCCCCCCCATCCCACCCTGCCTCTGTGGCAGGGCATTCCCTTTTGTTCTTTCTCTCCTTTTGGGTGTTGTGGTTTGCAGAAGAGGTCCAACTCTTTTTTTAAAAATTAATTTTATTTTATAAGGTTATTCACAATAATTTATTACAATTAATATTCCTACACCATTCCCACCATTATAACTTCCCATCACCATTATTTCAAAATTTCCCAACCACCACCCAAGCCTGCCCCAATATAAGACCCAAATAATTTATCTTGTATTGCTTATTTATGAAGAATTCTCTAAAAATGATCAAAAAAGTTTTCCTTAGAAGAAATTGTGTGAAGATTGTTGTATTTCACCCTGGAGCCATTGAGCCCTTGGATAAGAGATTACTAACATGTTGTTATACAGGTTGAGCCTTGTGTGCTAATGTTGTTTTCACTGAGATAGGTTGCCTTTTATCTGACATCCTAACCAATGTGTGCTACTCCTAGTACACCAGTGGCCGTAGAATATGAGATAACACATGGCCACAAATGAGGTCATGTGCTCAGGAATCCTAAAACTTTAAATACGATGACACAGAGTTAATTTTTTAACTGGATGGTGATTTTGAAGTCTGAGGCATCTCTGCAGCTTGTTGATCTCTTCTGAGATTTTTCTGTAGCTCTAACTTTTGTGTGTCTGGTTTCTTTCTCACCAGGCTACGTTAGTGAGACTCACTGTTGGTTGCATGTGTCTCAGTATTTACTCAGGTACATTGCTGAGTTCATTCTATTTTACTAATAAAACAAAATTGGTTCATCACCTCCTCTCTGAAAAAGGTGCATTGTTTATTTTCAGTTTTGAAATATTAGTAAAACTGTTGTGAGCATTATTTTTTTTTTTTGCTGTGAGCATTCTTATGTTTTCTCTGGCATGTTTGTTGGGCGATACCTGATGATGTGCTGAGGACTGAACCAGAACTAGCCAAGTGCAAGGCAGGCACATAACCCCCTGGGCTGCCTCTCTGGTCCCTCTATAATGTCTTCTATTGGACAGAAGCTCTCACAGGCAGGAAGTTTTCCACTGGGAATAACAGTTGGAGCCTATAGTGTGCCAAGTCTTCCCTGCGCTATTTCTAAGGGGCTGTTGCCCATTCTTCCTCCACTAGATAAGAGTTCCAGTTACTCTTAGTTTAATACTATTTATTTTACCTCTTATTTAAGACATTCTATTTGACTTTTTTGGCATGGTACCAGAGTGAATGCAGAGTCACACATACACAAGAAATTTGCTCTACACCAAAGTCACATCCCTGAACTTAATGTGTATTTTTTATTATTCTAGGTTTGATTGGTCATTCTCAGTGCATGTGTATGAGCTATTTGGATGTCATCTTTGAATTGTTTCAAGATTTCTATCCTTTTGTGTTAGAGGGATTGCATTTCTTGTTGGTTTTAAAAACTCAGTTTCCATTATTCCACTGTGTGTGTTTGTCTTCACTGAAGTTGCATACCAATAGTGTGTGACCACCTGAAAAGCATATCTTGCCCCACCTGGGGATCCTCTAGAGTCCCAAATGTCTCTAAGTTACTATCTCACAGGCTTTGAGAAGAAGGAAGTTCTGCTTCCCACACCAACTTCTATTCCATGAATTGCCTTGGCCCAAAGCTGCTGCTGGATTCACATTGTGTGTGTATAATTGTGCATATGAGTTGGCACATTAACTTATTAGTAAGTTGAGATAAGCTACTGACTCCCCTGCTGGAGGGTCCTGAAAGAACAAACAGGTCTTTGCTTTGACATCATATAGCAAGATAAGGTGAGTATAAGAATATAATTGTTAAGATGAATTTCAAGCAATGAAACATGAGAACTAGATATCTAGGCAGTTGTGAATAAGTTTCCACATGTTTGAGAGAATTTGCATGTGTTCTTTTTGCCTCCCCTGAATGAATAAACTAGTGACAGATGTGGTAAAGGTTGTCCAATCGTAATTTGGGCTGGGGTCATTCTTTTCTGTTCTCCAGAGTCAGAATATCAGAATATAGAGGGCTTCTTGGGTTAAATGATCCTCATCAAGAAGACCATTTACCTGGTCTTTTTGATATAAAGTAAAATATTAATCCTTAAGATGCTGTCTCACCCACAAATCCCTAAAAAACCTGGATAAAAAGGACTTTACTGGCAAGGAGATGACTTGTCAATGGAAGATTAGTCTTTTTTTTTTTTTTGTAGAAGTACTGTTATTTATTCAGCCACTGATTAGATGATTGAATTGGGCATAAACTCCACCTTACCTTTTTTTCAATTTTTATTATTTTATTTATTGAATCACGATGAGGGCAGATACAAAGCTTTAGGGTTTAAGTCTCGGTCATACAATGAAACACCCGTACCTTCACCAGTGCCCATTCTCCGCCCCCAAATACCTCAGTATACTCCCATCCCACACCCTCCCCCTATCTGTGGGGCAGATGATTTCCACATTACTCTCTCTCTCTCTCTCTACTTTGATTAAATTCAATATTTCAACACCAGACCCACCATTATTATTTGGAATTTTGCGCCAACACTCAGATCTGCTGAAAAGGCAACCGTTGACAATTTGTTTTCTGTTCCTGGTTATGAATAACATATAATGTCATGTGGCTGCAGTAGTGGCCACGCGATTTTGAAATTCCGAAATTTTAATACTTAAATCTGGAGGGATTTCTGCCAAAACCTGCTGAGTTCTGGGATTTGTTCCTGAGTCTCTTGGATCATGGCCATTAAGCAGCTTGATCAGGAGCCAGAAATGCTGTTTGTGGGCAGTGACTCAGGGTCTCATTGGGACGGGGAGGAAAGGGTCAGCTTCACTCTCATCCCATGAGGCCCTGCATATCTCATTACTGAGGGCCCAAATCTGACTGTCCAATGGCCTCTGGAGGATGGAATGAAAGATTAGTTTTGGCTGACTTATTGTAGAGCTTCAGAAAGAGGCAGCAGTGACTGGTTTCATGTGATATAAACTTAATAGTCTATACACACTTGGGAGTTTTTCATGAAAAATCATGCATAATATGAAGAGAAAATTGGGCATGTGCAGCCAGGATCACACAATGGGTATACATGTCACATATTCTTAGAAGATGAGAGATAAATATCATGGGGATACTTTTTAGTATGGCAATGATAAACCAAGCGACTGTTGGCTAAGGAGGTCTCCACAGTGCAACCTCCACCAGTCAGCTATGTCCAGACAGATCAGTGCAAAAGTCTGGAGAAGGTCTCCCTGGTAAGGGCCATCCCTCTGCCCCAGCTACAAGCCTCAAGCCAGTGTGGAACATCTCAGATTTGACAAGAAGGAAAGTGAGCACACAGCTTATTTGACTTTATTTGATGTTAGAAGTACTTAAATTTTAAGCTTTTTTGGGGGGGGGACTGGAGTGATAGTACAGGGGTGCTTGCCTTGCATGCAACTAACCCAGGTTTGAATTCCAGTACCTCATGGGGTCCCCAGAGACCACCAAGAGTGATCCCTGAATGCAGAGACAGGAGTTAGCTTTAAGAGCTGCTGAGTATGGCCTCCAAACCAAAATTGATTAATTAACTCAGTCAGTCATGGTCAGTCACGGTTCTCCCGTTGTTCATCGATTTGCTCGAGCGGGCCCAGTAACGTCTCCCTCATGAGACTCGTTGTTACTGTGTTTGGCATATTGAATATATCATGGGTAGCTTTCCAGGCTCTGCCATTCGGGCGAGATACTCTCGGTAGCTTGCCGGGCTCTCTGAGAGGGGCTGAGGAATCGAACTCGGGTCGACCAAGTTGGCTGCTTGTAAGGCAAACGGCCTACCACTGTGCTATCGATTAATTAACTAATAAATTAAAATAAAAAGCATTTGTAAAAGTAAGAGTTAGAAAATCCAAAAAGATAGTAGAATAGAAATCAGAACAGTGAAAGTTGGGAAACCATGTTTTTTTGTTTTTGTTTGTTTTTGTTTTTCCAACACACACACACACAAACACACACACACACACACACATCCTTGTAGTTGAAACTGCAGCAGTCTAAGGATGATGTCTAGAGTAGGAGCTGGCCATCCCCAGCACACTCTGGTGTTAAGTTCCCTCTGAGTTGTGGAATCTTTCATCCAGTGTCACAGCTGCTTTTCTCCCTTCCCTGCTGATGATCCAGAGTCTGAGGCTCCTTTACTGACCTGCTCACTTGGCTTCTCCCAGCCAGACTCTCACCCTAGAAACCAGTGCTCCACCTCAGTCCAGCTATTTTTTTTCTTTGGCTTTTTGGGTCACACCTGGCGATGCTTAGGGCTTACTCTTGGCTCTGCACTCAGGAATCACTCCTGGTGGTGCTCAGGGGACCATACTGGATGCCAGAGACAGAACCTGGTTTCTCCTCATGCAAGACAAACACCTTGCCCCTTTACTATTGCTCCAGCCCCTCAGTCCAGCTCATTGGATACTATTCTTACCATTGCCTACCTCCTAATCCACATTCTACAGTGAAGATGTGACTTTAGGATGTGACCTATGATTATATCTCCGTGTGTCTACATAAATGCGTATAGACATACACACACAAATGTACACAAGCTTAAGTACTTTCAAGGAAGGGTCATGATCAAACGTTGATTTTTCTTCTCTGTTATCCTCCGTGATATTTTCTACCCTCTCTCATCCCACTGGATTTGATTCCACATCATTAAAACTTTATGTGGCTGGTGTGGCAATCCCTTTACTTAGATGCTCTCCGCTTGAACCCACACATGGACTCAGAGGAAGCATTCAAAATCCTTAGCCTTCTTCTTGCCAACCTCAAGTTTCTTGAGGTCCTTGCCAAAGCTGTCACCCACCCCCACACCCACCATCTCTTTTCAGGACTCTCTGTAGGAACTCGGAACTTTACCTTCCCAGAAACTATCCCTACCCCGTGGTGCTGGCGGCCTGGTGGCCTCTTGTGCCCGCTCTAGGTTGTGTGTCTTGACCCTGCTTGTCCTTGTGGATCGCTTGGTCACGCCTTTTTCCCAAAGTGGAACCACAGGCTCAGGTACAGGGTGAGGGAACCACGACCCCCCTATTTTACTTTCTGTTTCCCTAGCATCTGGACCAGGAAGGAAAGGGGCTGCCATCCTCACAGTTAATTCATGAAAACCCACCACCTCTAGACTGCCCCCCTTCCCCTCTTCAAACCTTCAGAGAATTGCTTGACCAGGAGGAGGTGGCACAGGCCCCTCCTTCCCCAGTGCCCCCACCCTCAGGGTGCCCTGGTGGTGTGAAGAAATTGGAATGTTTGGGTAGCAAGTTGGAACCAGAAACCAATTTTCCTGCTGGAGTAAACAATACTGTACGGGTTAGGAGCACCTAAGAAGGCGTTTGGAGAGCCGTGCTTAAGTACATTATGGTTATGTTGGCTTTTACGAGCTAGCCAACACCCTCAGAATATTGTTTTTATAGGAAAATGCATTACACCGCATACAAGTTCTAAACCACAGACCTACAAACAACTTCTGGACCGCTGCCCGCCCTGGGGTTGAGCACTCCTCTGCCCTGTCTCCCACCCGTGTGTGTGTGGGCGTGTCTTTTCTACCCAAGGCAGGCAAGCCTGGGAACACATGCGAGGGTCCCCAGTGACAGTGCTCAGCCTCCTGTACTCATGCCAGACCCTTGCGCCCTTTCTCCATGTGTCCGAGAGACCATCCTTCCTCCTACCTCCTCTGGGACTCCCAGTGGCCCCGAACCTGTGTCTTGATATGAATCCGTGGGTTCTTGTTTGTAATTCGCAAAAAAATTCTGAAGAGCGGTTTATCAGGAAAGAAAGGGAAAAAGCAGGGGGTCAGATAAAAGCAACAAAAAGGGAGACTAACACCCAGGAATGGCTGGGTACCAGGAATTTTGCTCCATGACTTGAAGGCCAACCACATGTGCTAGGTGAAAAGGAAGCTCAGATAGAGAAGAGAGCACCAAATAAAGGGTGTGAGGACCCTCCCAGGGTGGGAGAAGCATGCTAAGAGTAGGCTATAGACCAAACATGATTGCCACTCAATGCCTCTCTTGCAAAACACAGTACCCAAAAGGAGAGAGAGAGAACAAGGGGGAATGCCCTGCCACAGAGGCAGGGTGGGACGGGGGAGATGGGGGGTGGGAGGGATGCTGGGACACGTGGTGGGGGAGGATGGGCACTGGTGGAGGGATGGGAACTTGATCATTGTATAACTGAAACCCAAGCACAAAAATTTAGAAGTCTATAACTGTACCTCATGGTGTTTCACTAATAAAAAAATGTTTAAAAAAAAAGGAATTCGGAGAGGAGCTAGAATGAGGGCTGGGAGAGAGGACAGGGAAAAGGAAAATAGAGAAGAGTCAATGAATACAGTTGGAGAGTGGGAGGAAAGATGATCAAGGCAGGGAGGAGGAGGAGGAGGAAATCAATGAACAGTGATGAGGGGGACGGAAAAAGATGAAGACGAGAAAAACAAGCAGGGAAATGGAACGGTAGGAGGAAAAGAGGAAAAATAATCCTAATCCAAGCAGAAATTGCTTCCTGGCAACAGAGAGCAGAGGAGAGTGGGCGGGGGTGGAGGGGGGAGGACTGACATTCTGGATCCCAGCCCGGGGCAGGGGAGAGCAGGGGCAGTTTAAGAGTTACAGGATGGAAGAGTTCTGGAGACACAGGGTGGGGTGGTTCCACAACATTGTGTATATTCTCAACATCCCCGAACTCTCCTCTTGAAGACGGTTAAGATGGTAAATTTGATGTGATGTGTACTTCATTCTCACAACAATAGAGGAAAGCTGGGGAGAAAGTTCAAAACACCTAAGCCAGAAATTTGTTTGAGCCATTTCCCACTCAAGCTCACACAACCCCTAGGCGTTTCTTATTGTGTTTATGTTTAATTTCTTAAAACAAAGTCTATGCTTCGTGCCAGATAGTCCAAGATTTGCTGATAGGAAAGGAAAGGCCTGAGGTAGCAGGAGGGGGCCTGGCTGAGGAGGTGTGGTGAGGTTCTGGTGTGGTGGGGAGGCTCTGAGTCTTGGTAGAGGTTTAGGGGACCAGGATCCTTCAGATTCACAAATGTATAGCCAGGCTTGAAAATTGCTTTGCAAGTAAATTTTTTATCAAAAGAATTAATATTTAAGCAAAAAGAAAAGAGATAGAAAGAAGAGAGGAGGAGGGGAGAGGGTGTGTGTGTCTCTCTCTCTCTGTGTGTGTGTGTGTGTGTGTTGAGTGGGGGATTCCAGTGGATGTTGGGTGTTTCTACTTTGTTTTTTGGTCTTTGGTTTTCAATGAGCCCTGAGCACCCCAGCAGTGCTCTGTGCTCAGGGACTATTTCTGGTGATATTCTGGTATCAGGTATGGAACCTGGGTTGACTGTGTGCAAATCAAGTGCTTTACCTGCTTTACTACTGGGGGCCACTGGGTGAAATTCAGACAACTGGGCAGCTTGGTCAATGCTCAGACCCCTGTGGAACTCGGGCCCTCCAGGGTCACAAGTGGTGGTGTTTGGGCAGTGGGCGTTTTTGAACAACAATGGCCTCATAGAACCAACATCAGAAACCTGAGTGGAGCTGGAAAGGAATAGAGAGGAATACTTCATTTGTACTGCAATGGTTTGAGGTTGTAGGTGACCCCGAGGGCTTGAGTCTCAATAGAATCTCTTCACTGTGTGATGCACCTCACCCCTAATAGGGCGTCCTCACCTCTAATCCCCAACATTGGTGGACATATTGGCTTTGGAGGAGAGGACAGTAGAGAACTGAGTTATGGAATGTTCTAGATGCTCTCAAATCCTTGTATGCTATTAGCAAGTAGCCCAGAGCATCTACTGGAGGAATCCATGTAGGCCTGTTTTGTGGTATAGTGGACTATAGAAAGAAAAAAGACATTAAAAAGACAATCTCAGACGTAGGGGCCCATTGGGAAGCTTATCTGTGCCTCTGCCACACTCCAGAATGGCTATTTGTGTCAGATAGGCTCGTGGTGGTCTTGTTCTGAATATTTTCTATTTATACACCACGTGCAGCTCCATTGGAAGATTTCTAAGCTGCAAGGGAAAAAAGACCCTTCTCATCAGAGAGCAACTTCTAATGAGTTTTTATTTTAAGAGGGTGAGGAAAAAATCTACTTTTTTCTGACGAACAGTGTGCAACAGAACATGCCATCTAATAAAATCAAAAGGAACGAAATATATCCTTTGTTACACTTTTGAGGTTTGTTAAGAGAAAGAGACAGGGTCGAGAGAGAATAAAAGGATGCAGGAAAGATGGAGAGGACAGACAGATGCAAAGAAAGAAGTAGAAACAAAATGAAGGAGAAAGGGAAGTAGGGAGGGAAGAGAGGAGAGGAAGAAGAGAGGAAGGGTTGGGGAGACAGGGAGAGTCAGAAGGGATAGACAGGAAAGGAAGGGAGAGAAGGAAGAAGGGGAGGAAGGAGGAGGGAGTGAGAGAGAAGGGAAGGAAGGGAGAGGGATAGGAGAAGGAACTCTACCTTTCAAACCTCTGACTATCAGATATGTAAGCAACTAAGCAAATTGTTCTAAGCCAGAATTGTTCCAGGAGAATTTGCTAGCAAGCCATGGGAACAAATAATGCTTAAAAATCTCTTTGAAAGACTTAAACTTCTCAGCACATGCATCATGAAGACCTCCCTTTCAGGCAGCCTCTGTGTTACATGTATGTATGTATGTATGGAACATACATGTATGTTTGGAAAAAGGAGACTTCATTTTTTATGACCATTCTGATTTTTAACCTAGCTTCTCATCAAAATCAGTTGAGAGGTTTCGATAATTCTGCCATTAGTTGGATTTGAGTTCATGTGCATGCATCACTTCAAAGTCCACAAGATGGGTAAGCTCTTTAATCTGGCCCCTGCCTTAGAGTTATGTTCTTCAGAATTACATTCTTTTGGTATAAAAAAAAGGCTTGGAGGCAGGTTTCTGATCCTGGTTGCATGTTAGCATCATCCAGGAACTTTTAGAAGCCCCCGTAGCCAGCCGACAGGTCACAGAATCTCTGGGAGTACCAGTCTCCCAGGTTATTCTGGTTTTCAGCTAACGTTGAGGCCTAATGCGTTGGTGGGGCTATAAGAACAGATCTCAAGGACCTGGAGGCTGGTTTGTGCCATGGTCTGGAATATGGGTAGAGGTGGGTAAGTGACAGTATGGATAATTCATAGCATCCATGACAAAGGACTATCTGGTCTTATATGACAGTTTGTCTTACATGATGCATTAAGAATTAATGAAGATAACATAGTAAGTGCTTGTTACAGGTCCTTAGAAACTGCAACTTTAATCAATCAATCTATAATGAATATTTAATATATAATGAAATCAATTTTATCCTCAGCTAATTGATATCAACAGCTAAGTTCCTACAGAATACATTGATTAAGTTTACATATTTAAGTAAAATTTCCTAGAGTTAATCTTCTATAGCATATTCCTGTGGGCAAAAGCATTCAACTTCTACATAAAATTTCAATACACTTTCGATAGGTAACAATTCATTCATTCATTCATTTATTCATTTGCTTATTCCTTCACTTCCAAGCTGTTTATTCTAGTTTAGGGTCTCAGGTGGCAGTAGCACTCCTGGAAGGCAGCTCAAGTCAAGGTGGGACCCACTTGGACAGGAAGCCCTTCCATCACACACATGTACCATACACACACATACCAACCGGTACAGTTGAGTGACGATGAGTCTTATGTACTCATGGACACATCTTTGGGGTGTGGGAGAACACTAGAGGACCTGAGTAAACCTGCAGGAAATCCCATGGGGAGAAGGTGGTGTGTACATGGACAGTGGTGCTGGCTGGGCATGGAATGTTACTTCTCCTCAGCACCACAAGAACAGCACTCAGACAAGAAGACAGAATTTGAGGAGCCACAGTGGGATATTGATTGGTGAGTAACACTTCCCTTCTGCGGGTCAAGTCACAGTTCTTGGGACTCCAGGAACGGGAAGGGTCAGAGCTGAGCCAGGGTCAAACTCATATTCCGGGTGGTACCACGGGAGTCCCACTCATGTCCTGGCATTTTTGCTTCGGTAGGAGATGCGATAGGAGGCAATGCCAGCAGCTCTCTGACATCTGGGGAATGAGCTAGCCGATGGTGGATGGCCTTGGTGCCTTGTTCGCCGGCTGGCCTGTCCTCTCCACCCAGGTGAGAGGAGAAATAGCTCAGGGGGTCTGTGCTTCCTTCCAACAGAGCTCAGAGGGGAGAAGGTGGTTAGACCCACTCAGTGTGGATAAAGGAGCAGGAATGTCACAAGCCTAAACCAGTGGCTGAGATTCAACAAGTCTCAGCATCTGGTGTAGAACATGGGTAGGGGGGTTGAAAAATCTGAAAGTTCTCATGTGGAAGTCACTGAGGTGACTAGAAAGATGTGAATTGGGGTTTCTGCTCATGTGAAAGTTGCAGAATAGACTTGCCAAATTAATTCTTCTTGGAAAAAAATGCTTAAGGCAATTCTATCTCTGATGGAGAAAACCCCCAGCCCCATGTGTGAAAGTGATGGTGGTGTGTGCATGGGGGTCAATCCCAGCTAACTGTGATTTATTTTTGTTAATTGAATCACCATGAGAGAGACCCTTACAAAGCTGTTCATGATTGGGTTTCAGTCATACAGTGTTTCAACACCCATCCCTCCACCAGTGCACATTTCCCAGCACCAGTATCTCCAATTTCCCTCCCATCACCCATCAACCCCCATCCCACCCCCAGCCTGCCTTTATGGCAGGTACTTTTCCCTCTCTCTCTCTCTCTCTTTTGGGCACTGTGGTTTGAAATACAGATACCGAAAGGTTGTCACATATATCCCTTTACCTACTTTACTTTTAACACTTGATTTTTGTACAGCATGATAATTTCTAACTATTATTGTCAGACTGGTCCCTTCTCTATCTTACCCACCCTCCTCCCCACACCACTTGCGGTAGCTCCAACCATTAACCACTTGTAATTTTTTTTAAGTGTAGCTGTTGACAGGTGGCTTCCTCCCATGCCAGACACATATGCCTTCTTTGTGTGGCTTCGGCCTCTGAGTTTAGCAATTGTTCATAAATATATAAATATTAAATTTTGCATTCAATTGTTTATACATACATAAAAATTAGATTCCTCATTAGATTTGTAGGTGCCTCCTTTCTTTATCCTATTGGCAGCTCTGTTCTGGGGACCAGCATATTTAAATGGATTTAATCATCAAAATCAAAGAAAGACACACAACACACGTGCATATATGCATATGAATATGTATGCAAGTGTGAATGTGCATGTAGACATTTACAGTGCAGAGGGAGAAATGTGAATCTATCCAGCACATGTATTTTTCATGTTGTATATATAAGGCCAACATACACATATATGTATATAAACCCAGACATATATGGACATGCATGTAAATGCACACACAAACACATCTATACTATACAGGAATATATTTTATGTAGTGTAGAATGTCTGTATGCATATTATTTTGAACTCAGAGGTTTATGCATTTCCACACACATGCACACATCAATATTTAGCATCTTTTTCTACCCCCCAGCTTTAATTAAACACCATGTTTTGCAAAGCTGTTCATGATGGTTTGTTACAGGCATTCAATATTCCAACTCCAATCCCACCACCACTGTCACCTTCCCTCCACCACTGTCTCTATTTTCCCAACCATCTCTCAAGCCTTCCCCCATTGCACAATAACTTATTTTTATATTATTTATTACCGCTAGATGACTAATGGAATGATTAGAAAGTATTTAAGTAGTATAAAACTTGTGAAAGTTATATCTCACCATGGGGACATGAAGTCCTTGTCTAAAGGTACTAAGCTGTTGTTGCAAGTGAATGCTCCTGTGTTCATGTTTTGTTAGTTGAGATTATGTGTATCTAGGTTGAGAAGTCAACATGATGAATGACCTGGCACCTGAGTTGTGCAGTAGGAAGAGAGTGGCTTGGAACACCTTCAAGAGCATTGAAGAAATAACTAAGAGGATGAAGAACCTCGGCTCTGGGCACATCTCTTCAATTCCACTGTTCTTCCTGCATTAACATACACCTCAGAGACCTGGGCCCTACGCAAACAGGATGAGAATGCGATTCAGGTCTCCCAAAGAGGAATTGAAAGAGCTATGCTTGGAGTATCACACTTCACTCAAATGAGAGAAAGAATTCGGAGTTCCAACATCCGTCAACTGTCAAGAATTAGGGATGCTGACTCGTTTGCCAAGGCATCGAAAATCAGATAGGCTGGACACTTAATGAAATTTGGAGGTGACCACTGGACTAGCGCCTTTACAGACTGGATTCCATGAGACATCAAAAGATCGTGTGGCCACCCAACTATGAGATGGTCAGACTTCTGCGTTAAGATCCTGAACGATTGGTTTGAGGCTCTTCGTGTTCCTAGAATGAGCAGATACCATTGGGTTACACTAGCACACAACAGGAATGAATGGAGAATGAATGAATAGAGACATTACTGGAGCCCGCTCGAGCAAATTGATGAATAACGGGATATCAAGTGATCATGTGAAGTGATCAAGTGAGATTGATAGGCTCCTATATTGCATTCCCATCCAGTCTGGTGTTCTATTACGGGAATGTCAGTATTGTAGAGTTTGGAGATTTGAAGGCATGCACTCCAAAAAATCCAAAAGATTTAGTCTTACTCTTTTTTTTTCTCTTGATTCAGTAAACCCCTGGTGGGACCAAGAAAATTTCATTTTTCTAAAGTTCTACGTGGATTCTGAAGATCAGAAGCCTCGATTACCCCCGTCCCCCTTCCCTTTTCTTCATAAGGAAACAGAAGCTCAGTGTGTTGGTGACTTTGCTGAGGTCCCCCTGCTGCTTGGAGGCTGAGGACTGAGACCCACTCTCCTGCGCTGACTCAGTACAGCCCAGTACCCTCCACGGTTGCTCCCCTCCAGCCAGTTTGGTCCTGAGCTCTGCCTTCAGGATATCTTGAGACTCTGCGTTTCTCCATAGCACCCCTTTTGTATCTCAACAGCCTGCAGACCCCAAGGAGTTGAGAGGAGGTGGTTGACGGACCCCTGGCAAATAGAATCTCACACACTCCCACAGGCCTATGGAAGGTTCCAGCAGGGAAACAAAACCAAGGATACTCTCCATGAAAGTCTGTCTGGTGCCAGTGGAGGGTGGAATGTCTGGGAACAGGATGAATGCAAAACTGTGAGGGCGGCAGATTTCAAAGGTCGAGGGTCAGGGTTATCCAAAGGACCCAGGGCCTAGGACCAAAAGTGTCCCCATCACCTTCTTTGAGGTGGTTTATGAATTCAAATGGTCAACACTCGCAGATGACTTCAGAGAACAAGAACTCAACCTCACCCAAGAGAAATTCTATTCCCCTTTAAAGAATTCCGTTCTTTTGATTAATTGACGTGTATTTAAACCAAAAATCCACCTGCTTAATGATGAATATTAATCATTCTAAACCAGCGTTCTTTGACCACTGATCCACAGGTGTCAAAAGACGGAAAATCACTTGTTAATCCCTTATAACTACCAGACTGCAGATGGGTTTCCAGATCCACAATTGCTTCTGCTTGAAGAATGCTGTCCTAACTTCACCAACAGCGTCTGTGGCACTTTCAGCATATGAGGTTTATATATATATATATATATATATATATATATATATA
The DNA here is from genome assembly GCF_029834395.1 of Sorex fumeus. Lineage (NCBI taxonomy): Eukaryota > Metazoa > Chordata > Mammalia > Eulipotyphla > Soricidae > Sorex > Sorex fumeus. The sequence continues at coordinate 26,521,129 of NW_026606322.1, read as the reverse complement.
TATGTAATGTTTATATGAGGATCTGCATAATATTCTTGATTTTTTCTTTTGTAGCACAGCATCTGAAATATTTACCATCTGGCTCTTTCCAAGACTGGATTGTGGATGCCTGGTCAAGGAGTTGTCATGAGTTGGAGACAATCAGCGGGACTGGCCACACTTTGGAAGCCAATGCAACTTGAAGTTGTCAGGCTGCCCTTTCTAAGATTGAGGGGGCAAAAGAATCAACAACATAAGCGACTGCCACAGCTCCAAATCAGCCCTCCCTGGACCTTTCTTGGCTTCTGCCTTCCCTGGAGCTCTCCTGTGTGCAAACCATGTTGTTGACCAGGATGCATCATGCTGGTGTTCATCCTGGGGCCTCTGTGGATCAGCTGGTTAAGCATCAGAACACTTACAGGTCAATTATTCCTGTCATCACGTTTCTATCCAACTCCTCACCTTCCGTATGACCAGCAGGCTGGCTCCTGGTTGGCACCCAGCATGAGCGGCTTAAAAACTTAATCAGGTTCGGGTAACAGGTAGGGACTGGTTCCTTAGCAAGGGGAAAAACACAGCAAATAGTTTGGACTCAACTCTGTGTGCCGTATCTTGCTGGAGCTTGCAGGCCTTTGGAGGCTCTCAGACGGCTCTTAATTAATTGCTGGAGCCAAGTGGAGCAATCTTGTGAAGGCTGTTGCTTTTGCTAATCTGATCCAGCCATGCTGTGGGGGCTGGGGGGCGGGGGGTGGTACCTGGCCTTGGATTTGGCAGATGGATGAGGGGGGTGGGCTGGGTGTAGGAGGAGCTCACCCTGGAGGGTCGGAACAGAGCTAGTAACAGTCAGTGGTTGGTCAAGCCAATGGGTAACCCCGCCTTTCTCAGTAGAAACTTCCCCTTACTTCCCCCATCTTGGAAAGCAGGGGGATGGAACCGAATTTTTTCTCTCCACTAACAATTTCCTGATACCTTGACTTGAGCGTTGGTGTCTCATCTGATACAGGGAGTATGGCAATCATGTAAAACCAGGTCAATGCCATGAAACACACCCCGAGTTATTCCTAGCCAGGAGTGGGGGGCTAACACTGTGTCTGCTGACAACTCAGAGCAGAGTTGTTCCTGGTAGGGAGACGGGGAGGATTTGAGGAGACACATTTCCCAGGGGCACTAAGGAGTAGACTACTTACAAGGGGTGGGGGAGGGGAGCATAGTTCTTGCAGCATCTGGCCCCTCTGAAGCAATGAGGCATCTCCCACAGAGTTTGGCAGAACTTGGTCCAAAGGGAAAAGGGTTCCTACTGATCCGGAGCCCCCAATGGGTACAAGAAGAACTTTCCCTTGGACTTGGTGTTCTGAAGAGTCTCATATTGCTCTCATTGCCCCCCAGCTCAGCTTATATCCTATAGCCAAGGTTGGAGATTCTTTCCACGGTGGGCACAGTTAGAACAGACTCTGAGAAGGCTGGACCCCTGAAAGGACCCATGCAGCTGGGTCTGCAACCCCTTCTTGCCCCAGGCTGGCATTGAGTGCTGAGTGCTATTTGGGGCTTCCCTACACACCCTAGTTATGTCTTTGCTCTGCCTAAGACAACTCCCCCTACTCCCCTTTCTTTCCAATCATCCTGAATGAGCATGGCTCTTTCTGGGTGCCAGCACTCCTGGAGACAGCCCACCTTCCTGACGGTCCCTGTCACACTCTGCTGTCCTTGTCCTCTACATGACTGTGTCCTCCCACCCATCCTTGAGAGAGAAGGTGCTGCTGGTTCCTAGGCATCTTTGAATTTCGAGGACAGGAGTCACCTCCTGATAAATATTTATGGAACCAACCTAATCCTTTCTTTCTATGGAGAAGGGGACTTATGAGAGGGAGAACCACTTGCATTAAGTCATGTGTTCACTGGCCAACTCAACCTCTGTAAGGCAAGGGTCAAGTTGGCACCTAGATTGGCACCATGTGCTTGTTGGACAGAGGGATAACCTATTCCTGACTCACTTGGTTCTGAATCAGTTCATCAGCAAACACTCCTTGAACATCTCAGCATGAGATACAGATTGAGCAGGTAGAGAATCTATTTTACAGTTCTTAAACTCAGGGGTGCAGAAATGCAACCTCATTGGAATATTTTCCCAATAGAACTATAATCACTTCACATGGAAACAAAACACTCTACAAAAGCTGTAACTAAAGATGCCTGCACCCATTTTATGGGTTTCTTGTGAAATCTTTCCAAATGGGATCAAATGTGAGTATATATATATATTCATTCCTCCCTTTCTACATAAAATGTTGCATAGCATTCTCCTTGTTTTACAATTGGCTTCATTTCCTTTTCATATGCTTAGGTAGAGTGTGTCTTCACTATTTTATAGAGATAGGACAGTCCATTATTCATTTAACCCATCTCTTCCAGATGTCCTCTTGGCTGCTTCCAACCTTTATTACAAACAAAACTTCAGTGGGTAATTGTGTGCCTACATCTATACAGGTAACATTAGATCAATAGGAAAAATTCTCAGAAGTGCAATCACTAGGATGGAGGAAGCACATGTTTGTAAGTTTTGTAGATTCTTCTCAAAGTTCCTCTGCAAGATGCAGTCATTGAGATATCCACAAGTCTCAGCAGAGAGTGCTTGTTGGTTAGACCTTGCCTGTAAATCCTTTTCTCCTAGTTCCCAGATCTTAGTTCAGCATTGAGGGAGGCCACCACACCTCTGTAGGTCCCTACAGCTTGTTCTCCTATTTTCTTCTCATCGTTTGGGCAGGCCTTCAGAGAAATAGAATTCTAGCTCTTCTCTAGGGTCTTTCCAACCCATTTTTTAAATGTTTGGAATCTCAGACTTCTCTCTTACAGTCAAAAACTGACCTCTCAGAGGTTTTTATGAGGCTCCAAGGTTAAGATGGACCTCAAAAATCATGATCTGAACTCTGTTTTAGGTATTCGGTATAAATCTCATTAGTGAGTGTGTGTTTCTGTAAGAATGGGGGACAAACACATGAAAAGAACAAGACACAATGTATTGGCTGCTTCTATCATTAAAGGGTTTTGATATGTTTGCCGCCTTTGTTGCCTTTCTGATTGGCATATTTATATGCAATAAGGACTCACAAAGGTCCAAAGATATAGTACTTGTTAGGCACTTTCTTTGCATGCAGCCAACTCTGGTTCTATCCCTTGTCCCACACATGGTCCTCCAACAACCACCAATGGTCACCCCTGAGTTCAGAACCAAGAAAAGCTCTGGACCAACATTAGGTGTGGCCTAACTTTTCCAAAGCACTGATGGCATTAATACATATCTAAGAATTTTATCTTGCTTCTCAAAGAAACAAAATACATAGTTTTTTCTCCATGAATCTTAGAGTTGACATAAAATTTAGAATAAATAGTGATTCCTAGACAGTGCCAACATATGGTTCAGACAATGAGTTTTGCAGCTTTTCTAAAGGGAAATTTTCAGGGGTTTTGGTACTTAAAGTACTCTGTGAAGAACATGGGATTTGTGATCTGGAAGGATTCTCTTTCTGGGGGAAACCCAACAACTCATTGAAAGCACAGAACCCAATGTTGAAAGCTATCAGTACTCTTCTTGCTGGGCCAAGAGATATAGTACCATGGAAGCAAGCAGGCTTAGATGGGTGCACTCTGAGTACTTTGGTTCCCCCAAGAAACTGATGGCCCAAATTTGAGAGCAGTCACTTTGAGTTGATGAATGAGTCAGGAAACTGAACCTACAGGTGTCTGAGCAAGATCTGTCTTCTTCAAGAGCAATTTTCCAGCATTAGAAAGATACTCACATTCTCAGTTGATGAGACATGAACCCAAACTATAATTTTCCCTGTTGCTCATCTGAGCAGGGAGTGGAAACATCGAGAGAGGCAGTATGCAGAGCTTCTTGTGCTACCCCTAACGAACATCCTAACTGCACACAGTCAGAACACAAACCACAGCTTTCCTGCTCACAGACCATCAGCCTTATCTTAGGGTTTGATGGCAACATCTCCCCGGAAGTGCAAGTTATAAAAAAAAAGGAAGAGAACCCCTGGCTGGATGCATGGTGTGTGGTGAGTACTGAATCCACAATACCCTCTGCTCATGCAATCATGTACTCATTCCGTTACTCTATCATCCATTCATTTGACAACAAAGCCCCTACACTACAGGAGGGGACACAGTGTATGGACCAAGATGGAGTCTCATTTCCTTCCCTCTGTGTTGCTCTTCCAACCTTAGGCTGCTCCACTTCATGGCCAGATTGATGAAAACAGCTGCTTTTTTTGTCTCTGGAGGTACTACCAAACTTATCTCCAATAACAGAATATCAAAAGATGGTGGCAGATTCACTCTGGAGGCATCTACATCTTGCTGTAGGGGAGAGCTGTAGGCATGCATGAAGAGACTACTGAGGTACTAATTAAGCCCTGTTGGAGTCCAGAGACAGCCAGTTATTCAACTTCAGGCTCTGTGGCAGAGGCAGGGTTGATGGTGCCAACACAGAATACCCCTTCTGGAGCCAACACAAAGCAGCAATCATTGTGTCACATCCTCCAGGCTGACTCACCTGTGACACTCGAGATGGATGGGCCACCCAAGGGTTTTGAGGAACACAACCAAGTGAGGTGCTTTCTAACCCATCACCTATTAACACCCAAAGTGCGAGACCCTAAGGCCTCTGGAGCAGGAGCAGGTGGCATTGTGTGAAGTTAGGTGTCAGAGTTGATATTTAAGAAACTTTAAGAAACAAATAAGGAATGAAGTTCAAGGGTTTGAAGATCAAGTAAGCATCCTTGGAATTTATTTTGATGCAAAATAAGTGAAGGCAGTTTCATGACTATGGAGGAGATGCTTGTCATCAAACCCATGTCTTTCTCACCTGTTTTCTCATACCCAGGCATGAAGCCTCTTGCGAATAATCCCAGTGATACTTGAAATTCGTATCCTGTTGTATAGAAATAACTTGTGATTCCAAATCACACTAGTATGTCAACCACTAGTCCTAGAATTGTGTCTGAAAGTAGCCAGGAAGAAGGGACATAGGGAGATGTAAAGAACATTGACCAAATCTCAGTGAGGTGAGAGAGGCAGTGAGGAGACTGGAGCAGACAGAAGGAAGAGGACGTTTGAAGAGAAACCTTGATTCCTTTGCCTGCACATTTTCTCCCATTTAATTTCTTGTCTCTCTCCCTTCCTCTCCTTTTCTTTCTTCTACACTAATTTTTGGAGGTTCACTAGATATTTGGGCCCTGGGAATTTAAAGATAAGCAATACACAGACCATGTCTTATCTGTATTTTCTGGACAATACTAAAGGTAACCTAATAGATTATCACAAGGAAATATCACTATGAGCCAGAAAAAAATTATGTTAAAGATGCAAGAGGCATAGAAGAAATGGTTACTTCTGCCTGGGGGCCACATCTCTATTTCCACAGACTGGTTTTGAAGAATTTAGATAGAAAGAGATGTTCCACTTTTACTCTCCTCTGAGATGAAGAACAAGTCCCCCCACCCACACACACACACCTCAGAAGACAAGAAAGATATTGTGGGGCTGGGGAAAGGGTTCAGAGAGGCTGGTACATTCTTTGCATTTGAAAGTTAAACAGTGCTGAGTGTGACTCGTTCCAAACCAAGAAGAAAGTTTTGAAGGCGCGGGACAGATTTTACAAAGTTTTGGGAAGTAGAAGTTGGATTTGTGGGGGAGACTGCCTGTTGATTTTTGGCCAGTCCTGGTGGTAGGTCAGAGCTAGGGCTGGAGGATGCAGGGCATCTTGGTCTCTGCAGTGCCAGGCATCTCCTGGGAAACCTGATGGTTCTCAAGGGCCTCCGGAGTTTTGTCTGGTAGCGCTTGGTAGACCAGGTAGTGTCAATGAATGATGGCATGGTAAATTATTTTGTCTTAAACCCAATACTATCTCTCCAGTCCCTAGAAGCTGCATTAAAAATTCTTTGGAGTTTCTTTTACTTTTTATTTATTTAAAAATTGTTGGCAGGAGTGAAAACACAGTGGCACGGCAGGTAGGGCATTTGCCTTGCACGTGGCTGACCCGGGTTCGATTCCCAGCATCCCATATGGTCCCCTGAGAACCGCCAGGAGTAATTCCTAAGTGCAGAGCCAGGAGTAACCCCTGTGCATCGCTGGATGTGACCCAAAAGGCAAATAAATAAATTAATAAAAATAAAATAATAAAAAATAAAAATTGTATTAGAAGTAAGTAAAGTAAAGGCCCTCCCGTTGATCGTCGATTTGCTTGAGCGGGCCCAGTAACGTCTCCATTGGAGACTTTGTTGTTACTGTGTCTGGCATATCGAATACTCTCTGTAGCTTGCCGGGCTCTCCGAGAGGGGTGGAGGAATCGAACTCGGGTCGGCCATGTTGGCCGCTTGTAAGGCGAACGCCCTACCACTGTGCTATCACTCCAGCCCAAAAGGTAAAGGCCCTCCCGCTGATCGTCGATTTGCTCGAGCGGGCCCAGTAACGTCTCCATTGGAGTCTTTGTTGTTACTGTGTCTGGCATATCGAATACTCTCGGTAGCTTGCCGGGCTCTCCAAGAGGGGCGGAGGAATCGAACTCGGGTCGGCCATGTTGGCCGCTTGTAAGGCGAACGCCCTACAGCTGTGCTATCGCTCCAGCCTGAAAAAAATTGTATTATTCACCATAAATTTGCAAAGTGATTCATGATTGGGTTTCAGCACACATTGTTTCAATCCCTTCACCAGGACTCACTTCCCTCGACCAATTTCCCAACTCCCCTGCTTTGCCTCCCACCCACCAGTCTGCCTCTGTGAGGGGCACTTTTTATAAACATAAAAGTTTTTGCACTGTGGTTTACTGTACTGCTGCCAATAGGGTTTCATACACAATGCTTTACCACCTTTCAGCACCATCTCCTCCTCAACCTCTCCTCTTTCTCCTCCTCCTCTCTTCCTCCCCCTCCACCTCCTGCTCTTCCTTTTCCTCCTCGTCCCCCTCCTCCATGATAGTCACTGCCCCTTCCCTGTCCTATTTCCAAGACCCCTTAGGTGGTATGTTTCTTACTGACCCCCTGGCAGATTTAGACCTAGGCTTTAAGTCTAACTGTGTCTCACTAACTAATGATTTTGAATTAATCAGTTAACTTGCAAAGGTTCTGTGAGGATAACACAGGTGATCTGTAAGTCTTATTTCATAATTATCTGGTCAGTTTTGGGGAATTGATCTCCAACGGGAAAAAATACTCACCTATTTTTGAAGTTACGCCTAGGACAGAGAAGTAGAACTACTACAACTAAGATCCAGCTGCTTTCAAGTATTATTTGCTTTTGGTGTAGTATTAGGCAATTTCCTACAGCACCTAGCTTGCTTTTCACAACAACCCTATTGAGAGGCTGTTATTATTCATCCCAATTTGTAGATGTGGAAGTGATGCTTAGAGCAATGCAGCATCACATTCAAATTTACACATCAACTTTATGGCAAGGTATGATCCAATCCTCACATCCCCAATTTGATCTTACATCAAAGTGAGTGCTCTATCCAACATATTTTTGTGGGATAATTAGCTTTGGAAGGGAATGGGGAAAATAGAATTTTCATAGTCATGTTCATGTACTTCATTGAAATGGTTTGAATGAGTATTGTTAATTTGGATCCCAAAAGAAAAATAATTTCAACCGTTCAACAAAACTGGGTCCTTCTGTCATTATTAGATGACTAGCTATATTATCTTAGTCTCTAAATATGACAATATTTTAATTTCCTCATCTATGTACTGTGATAATAATAATAATAACCATTGGTGAACTTTACCTCTGCTGTTGGGAGTAAGGAACAAGTAAGGGAATATAAGTCTTTTTAAATTATAAAACAATGTGCAATTTTTATTTACTTGGTTTATTAGTTCTCAGGTGTCTAAATATAAGGTTCTAGCCCGCTCGAGTTATGTTAAAGTTCATTTCTATATTTTTGCTTTGAAATGCATATATATAGGGAGAGAGAAAGAGAAAAAGAGAGAGAAAAATGGTTTAACAATCTGAATCACCAATACTTGTGATCTGGATTGTTAAATCATTAAAAATGAATCACTCTTATGTAAGTACTACTTATGTCAAACGTTGAATATTATCAGAGTGCCAGAAGACCCTGTTAGGCCCCTTTCCAGGAGTTATACCTACCATCCAAGATTTAATCACCACCTTAACCTCTATCTATAGCTTAGTTTTTCCTATTTTCTATCCAAAGTACAATTTAATGTTATTCTGTATTATAGTCCCATTATCAACAAATTTTCAGGTTCTGTCTATTCAAAGTTTTTATTTATTTTTTTCACCAATTATTTTATTTCAGTAACTGGAAACTGCCACTCTACTTGCATAATTTTCTGGTCTCAATTTTCTTTTTTAATGTCGTCTACCAGTCTTCTGGCTATATATTCACAGGTGATATATCTCTTGTCCTCCCCATGCAAACCCCCCTGACTCTTTTAAGATAAATTTTCTTTATTGTCTTCAACAACTGTTAAGATGTTGAGGTATAAATATAGTTTTAAGATATCTACCTAGTATGGTCTTAAAAGTATTTATCCTTGTTGTTTTTTAAATACATTAAAAATATTTTCTTGATACCATTGTAAACATTTCTTGTTTATTATATTACCTATTTTTTTCTAGACTTTTGATGATGTTAGGCTTTTGAACAGGTGCCTCATGTCTCTTATGCCATTTTATATGTGCTGCTTTTAAAAAAAACCAGATAAACCTCTATGACATCTGCTAGGTCCAATACTATCATAAGCAGGGGACCCAAACTACAACAGTCAAACTTAAAAATGCAACTGTGAAGGCCCGAAAGATAACGCAGTGGGTAGGGCGCTTGCCTTGCACTAGTTATGTTTCTTTTTCTTTGTTTGCCTCTGGGCTGGAGCAATAGCACAGCAGGTAGGGCATTTGCCTTGCACGCAGCCGACCCATGTTCGATTCCTCCATTCCTCTTGAGAGCCTAGTAAGCTACCAAGTGCAAGCCTGGCAAGCTCCCCGTGGTGAATTCGATATGTCAAAAACAATAAGAAGTCTCACAATGGAGACGTTACTGGTGCCCTCTCGAGCAAATCGATGAACGACAGGAGGACAGTGCTACAGTGCTTGTTTGCCGCCATCTTAGTTTATGTAAGAAATATTTAAACTTCCCTACAGTTCAGATTGAAACTCAACAACCAACGAAAAGTGGTTGCAAGAAAATTCCAGGTATACAAGGTAAACATGTGGAGATCATGACTTTTAAGGAGAGTGAACTAGTCCTTTGACTGTAATTTGGGGGGTCGTTTTTTTTTAAGTTTTGACATCATCTAGTGCTGTGCTGTGTCTTTGAATTTTTCTCTGCCTCCATGATGTTCTCTTCATCTCAATGAGAGAAGAGAATGACCAAACAATTTTGAATTAGTTATAGCAACTTCTGTATGTGATATGCTGATGTCCTACCCCTTTAAAATTCATTTCTATTAAAGGCGGTCACTGAACCTTTTAACATGTTGGAAATAGAGCACAATCCTCCATTAAAGGCAGTTCTTTACATAGTCTGCAGAACTCAGTGTTAAGACAAGAAGGGCCTAATGGGCCATTCTGTAGGAACTACCCGTTAAATGGTAAAGTACAGTATGCTTTATAGTGACAGGCCCAAGAGCTGAAAATGACTCTTTGATCTTTAAAAGGCTCATAAATAGGGGCAGTGTGCTTGCAGACCTATATTTACGTATTCAAATATTGGGAGAAAATCCAAGAGGACTCTTAGGACACAGGGAGTTTGCAGTTTAGACAAAAACAGGCTGGGGAGGAGAGCAATTACATCAAACTTTTTATAGCATGAAGCAAGCTTGCTTTCCTTCTTGCTAACCAATGATTTGGAATCTTGCTATGGGTTTGTTATTTTAAGTGGGGATTGAACCAATCATCAAACAGATGTGAGGTATTTATGAAGGAAGAAAGAGATAATTGAAACCAAAAGAAAGACGATTTTGTTTCGGAATTAAATTTGAGGTTATAGCCACCTTCTTTTACTTTGATGAAGGATGTCTGACTATCTCCTGTCCCCCAGTGCCCATGTACATTTCCGCCTTCTTTGGCATTAAAATCATTAACTACATCTGGACAGTGAATCTATAGACAAGATGCCTATTTCCTCTGTTTCATGGGGCAAATAGAGAAGGCTCATAAATATCTGTGCTGACATTGTCAGGGCTTTGAGGATCGTTGTTAAGACAGAGAAACTGTGACCTAGACCCGTGAATACTGTTAGTCTCAGTAACACTGGTATTGCTCTTCCTCTGGCCCAAAGGATCCAAACCTTGAGAAGATACAAATTCTCTCTTGCGTATCAATCAAAGCCACAGGCCCTAGAATTGGGATCTGCTGTATGGTTCTACACTAGCTTTTTACCCTGGTATTTTGTTCCCTTGGTGATCACTGACCTGTGACACCAAGTGACATATAACCTCAGTGAATTCCAAGGAGACTTTGGACCAGAGAAAGCTCAAGTTATCCAAAATTAAGTTTTGATCTCATTAGAAGTTTACTTTAACCAATTCTATAAAAAATGATTAAATAGATATTAACCAACTACGCTAAGAAATGCAGCGTAACTGTTGCCTTATTCCTGTGTCCCTCCTCTCCTCACCAGATTTCATCTGGGTTTTGTATTGGTAATATCCAATTTTCCTATCTTAAAAAATATTTTCAAGTTTTTTTTTGTGTGTGTGTGTGAAGGACCTTCCTGGTAGTAGTGGGAGAGCAGCTGTATTGCCAGGGATTGAATTCTGGATTTTGTAGATTAGCATGTATTCTACCACACAAGTCCCACATGTGGTGCATCCTTATTTTTATTTTCATGTATGGACCCTCTGCCCTTAACCACTTTATCCTCATTAGGGTCAGCAAGGCTGATGAGAGAGGAAGCAAGGGAAAAGCAGACACCACAACCCATCTTTTGGACGGTTTTTCAAAGGTTGCCACACCCCACCTCCATTTATGTAATATTGGCTGGAATTTTGTTATGTGGGACAACAGACTGCAAGGGCTGCCGAGAGGTGTGATCTGTCTTCCTCTGCCCAAGGGAATCCATCACACCTAGCAAGTTTGGGCTTCCTAAAATTCTGTAAAAGGAAAGAACAGGTATTTCAGGTGCAGTTGTTCCCCCCCCCCTTTGTTCACAGTTTCACTTTGCATGATTTAACTAGCGACTGAAAGTATTACATGCAATAAGGTAACTCTGTAGAAGAAGAGAGAGAAATTTGCATAACTTTCATTACCTAATATCGCTGCGATTTTTTTATTAGCTGCTGCTCATTTCTCACTGTTCTTAAGTTATAAGTTAAACTTTAACAAAGGTATGTATGTACAGGACAAAAAAAACAGTAGTTGTAGGGTTTGGTACTATTTCTCAGGGCTTTTAGAACATACATCCCACAGATTGAGGGGACTCGGGACTCATACAAATGAATTCTATTGGTTTTTTTGCTGGACTGACACAAAGATCATTTTGTTTGACAATCAAACTTAAGGCACTGGCTTCTTGAAACCTTCCCTCCATCCCTGGATTAAGTGTGGGGAGAAGCTGAAGTAAACATTTAAATCTTGCTATGTGTCTCCCAGGGATGTACAAAAGGGGGAAATTCCTCCCCTAACCAGGGAGACAAAAAGGGAAACATGGGAAGGCGAGTTTAAGAGCCCAGCTAGTTTTGCAAAGGCTCAGCTCTAGATCACAGAGTGGTTATTGGACAATGGAATACTGTTTTCTCATGGACCCAAGTATGTGCTGTTAAGCAGCATTTCTAACAAGCAAGACAGGCAGCTTCTATCTCCCTCTGGAAATGAATGGAACGATGGTTGGAAAAGCCCCTGAAGATCAAAAGATAGACACTCTTCCAACCCTGGCCACCATGCCACGGGGTCTCTAGGCAGACTCATCCTTCCTCAGAGTTTTAACTCAAAACATGGCCATTCGATTCTTCATAAGTCTCAGGCCCAGACCCTTAGAGGCATCCTCCATTACTTTTTCACAAGTTCCGTGTGAAGAAACATTTTTTCTTTTAATAAGAGGGTTGTCTGAGCACAGAGATAGAAAGCGAAGACACTGTAAGGAAGGAGAGATGGAAGCTCCTTACAAAGCTAGGACCCTCTGGAGGGCAATTGGGGGTGGGGGAAGGGAACACAGAAATGGAGGAGAAGCAAATTCTATCTTGGATCCTCCAGGTGGAAACAAGACACCCTGATCTTACATTTTTGGCTTCCAGAACTGTGGCGCAATGTATCCTTGTTATTTTAAGCCACCCGGTTTGGGAAACTTTGGGACTTCAAAACCATAAATCAAACACACCATTGCACATACAATATATTACTTTTTAATTTAGTAGGAGACTGCCTTCCTTGTTGTTAGGGAAAGAACTGGGTAGCTCACTGTTGTCAAACCCCCTCTTGCAAGGAAGCCACTTTGTAAGAGAGATGCTGTAGCCTTTCATTGCTGGCAGAAGCCCTGACATAACCACGGGGCAAGAGGAGAAAGTGACTGTATACTATTATTTGTAATAACAAATGATCATGCTTTTTATGCATGTAAGACTTTTCATCTTCAATACCCTTTCCAAACATTAATTATTCCTTACAACAGCATCAATGAAATAGGAACTGGGTTGGGGGGGGGGGGAATCTGAGCTATGCAAAGTTTAATTACCAATGTTAAAATTTGGCACCCAGCTAACACTCCTCCTACTGGGGCAGTAAACACATTCCTAGTTCTCTCCTCTAACTTGAAGAAAAAAAGAGAAAAACCATCAGGAAACTTAGGTCTGTGATTTACCAGAAATGAGACATAGTTTTCAGTGGGTCTTTTCAGGGGCTGAGGGTAGGTATCTAGGCATCAGAGAGGGATGAGATCACTCCCTTTGTGTTGCCCTCGGACCCATGTAGTGCCTAGGATCAAACCTGGGGCTTCTGCATGTGATCTAGCCCTTTGAGTCATCTTCCAAGCCATTTGTATCCAAGATCTTGAATGTTGAAAGGATGAACACTGTTTCTGAAGTCCAATAATTTACCGCCTTACCCCAGAAATGCCCACAATTTCTTGTCCCTTCTGCTTCTCAGACTAGCTAGGAGTTGGCGTTCTTTGAAGATATGGCCCACCACAGACTACTGAGATAACTCAGTAAATGTTGCTTAGAGCCTTGGCATAAATCGTGGTTGGGCCAGATTGCCAGGTTCACTGGTGTCTTATCCCCAACTGTGGAATGGTGGACAATTTGCTACAAAAATGGTACTTTTGTTCCCTTGTGTGCAAGATGGGGAGAATGACAGTATCTCTCCCCCCGAGTCATTATTAGAATTAAATATGTTAGCCTGAGCAAGGTACTTAAAACCAGAGATTGGTGTGAAGTAAGTTCTTAATCCATTGTTTTATTTTTCAATTCATACATATAGTCCTCTTTTGGAACACCTGGCATATGTTAAAAGGCACAAAATCTCTCTGATATGAACTGTCACAGACAGTGGCAATCCACCTGGCAGATTGGTATTTTCTTATTTACAACATGTGGTGACTCCACTTATAAAAAAATAATTCAAACACATCTTGGGAAAATGTAATCTGGAGGTATGTGTTAAAATGTTCAATCATATTGGACCGCAAATTCCCTTTAAATATACAAAACGTATAGAACAAGTAAATGATATATAGAAGATTGGGATAGCCACACAGTACAGATAACCTCGATGCCCATCTACAGGACAAGGGGGAAAGTGATTAGTATGTAGAATTGGATGCAGTTCAGCCAGAGAAACGACGAAAGAAGATCTGAGGGTGAAATTGTCCTATATATGCACACAGTATCTGGCACGAAAAGCTGTACAGGGATCTATCCGTATGGCATAATGATGTATATGGATAGTGAGTGTTTATTATGAGTATGGAAAAATCTTGGAGCAGAGAACACAAGCCATTTGACAGTAAGCAAAGTGTGGATTGGGAACTGTGGAAGGCATTTCTAATTTTGTATTTGATGGTTGCATTTTTGAAACTTAGGAGTATCATCTCTATGCACATGTGCACATCTGTGTGTGTGTGTGTTTACTTCACATAGCATGGATTATGACCCAAGAGCTTTGTTTTTTCATTTGTTTTTTGGGCCACACCCAGTGTCACTCCTGGAGGTTACTGCTCAGGGGTTATTCCTGGCTTTACTTGGGAATTACTCCTGGAAGTGCTCAGAGAAACAAATGGGATACCAGGGAAAAAAATCCAGGTCAACTGCGTGTGAGGCAAGCACCCTTACCTGCTGTACTCCCTCTGATCCCAAACCAAGCACCTCTAAATACTGTTCAATATATTAACGGAATTTAATAAGTTAAAGCAAGATCCCCATGGTTGGCAAAAAGGCAGACCATTAGCTTAATTTGTTCCTTCCTCTGAATTAACTGGAAACTAAGGTTCAGGCAGCAGGCCTCCAGAGCATTTGTTTTTAGTGCCCATCATGGTGAAAACTGTTGCAGAGGTACTTGTAGAAATCTACCATCAGGCTGTCGATAGGGACCTCTGGGGCATAGGCAGTACATCATTATGATATAGCCTGATTCTTGACCCATTTCCAATTATTGCTCCTTAGTCATTACATCCTCTTTTGGATCCATCTTTCCCATTCTTTTTCTTGGGTTCTTAACATTCTTGGTAGCTACCCTAGACGCCTTGAGAAGACAGTGACAAGGATCAGGAAGAAGCCTTAGTGGTTCGTGATTCATGAGTGACTTGGTTCAAAGCCCTGAATGAAAGACTGATACTACTTTGCACAGGGTAGTAGCCCCTTTGGCCAATCTCCCTACCATGACTCAAGACTATCTCCTATCATTTACAGAAATGGGGGCAGATGTAGGTGATTGCCCTTAAGTGCAGGTGATATATCCTTTTATTTTTTTTGAGTTTGGAAAGAGAAAAAAAGCCCACAAGCATTAAAACATGCTTGAGTGGTCTTTTGTACCCAAAAGAGCAGGCTTGGGAGCTGGGACCTAACATAGGCCAAACACCCAACATACCCTCTGCATCCTAGGCTTGCTGGCAGCACTGGAAGGGGAGCATATGGGCATAGGACAAATCTGTGCAGTTCTGTTTGTTGGGGGGATTGTCCTAGGTGTTGTGGTGCATTTAGTTTCCCAGCACTTCAACTCAGAGAAAGACAGAACCATTTGGATATCGTGAACGGACTTGGCCAAGCTGTTTATTTGTCATCCACTAGTTGTAATATCAGAGTAACAGAAAAAAATAGTACAAAGCAAGGAAAGCTGTGATGGTCCAGAGAATAGCAGTGCAGCCAATGCCGGCTCCTGGCAGAGGGGAGGGGCCAAGCTGATGGAGTACCTGCTCTTCCCAGCTATCTACAAATACCTTAGAGAGGGGATTACAGGGAGTGCTCTCTCCTAAGGCATCTGGTTAAAAACTGCAGAGTGCTGTAGAGCTCTTTCAGGAAGTGTTTCATATGTTGGTATCAGGGAGAAAGAAACCACAGACCAATTCCCACCGATCTGCTTTCTGAACAGATCCAATTGCTGTTGTACAAATAGATACTAGAATACAGGGGGATCTGTGTGCTACCACCTATTTGTCACTTGTTATGTGTTTCTCTTTCTTACTTGCTCAATAGATGTCTTATAATGTCATTTCAACTTTGAAGTTTATTTTTTCCATTGATTTTTATACATCCAGAATAGCACAAATAACCAACAGTTCTTCTTTTCCTTTTTTTTTTTTGCATATTCATTTCCCCTAGAACAAAAAGTGAACTTTAAAAAAAAAAAAGAAACAACCATTGGAAACATGCTATTAGCTCTTTACAAAAGTGAATAAAAAGTAGCTCATTTTTATGTCTAAAATAAAGTAGAAAGAAGCATTTTTTTTGTCTACAGTATTTAGCAAACATAAGAACAAGTCCTTAGAAATGCACACAAAAATTGAAAAAAGTTATTACAGGTATTAACAATATTTTATAATGAAGCTTAAATCTATATACATACATAAATACAATGAACTTTTTCATTGATGCAACTCTTCTGGAAGGAAGAAAAAAATGCAAATGATCAGCCTTATCAATACTGATCTGGCTAAAGGGAGTACACTCCAAACAAATAAAAACAAACAAAACCCCCAAACAGTATACTGTAGGTAAACGAATAAAGGCATTTTGTTCAGATGTAAAAAAATGTTTTCTGAGATTATTGTTCAACCAAATTTCATATATAAAAGACCCCAAACATGTCACCCCCACAGAAAACGAAAGCCACCCAAATAAAAAATCAACAGGACGGGACGTCCCAAGGAAACAGGTATTCAAGACAGAAATCTGCAATCTTAAATTGCAGGACGTTTGAGTAAAACCATTCATTTCCTTTCTAATCAGAGCATTTATGTTTATCCACAGAGAAACTCTAGGCAGCAGAAAGGCGGTCTATGAACTCGCTGATTGTAATTTGCCCAGGAAGGTTTGTTTCTGCACTTGGACAGCAAACAGATCTAAAATGGTTGGCAATGTCTGTTCTGCTGGAAGAAGGCCATAAGCAGGAGAAAGGCTGACTCATCACGTTACTTTAAGGAAAGGGAAGAAAACTGCAGTTAGGTGTGGGTGTGTGCTATCTTCTTACACAAAGTAGAATGAAAGAGGGAGGAAGTGGGGTCTGCAGAGGACTCTACTGGAAAAAGACAGAGAATATAAAAAAAAAATTTAGAGAGTGAGAAAAACTGAACTGTGTGTCCATGTTGAAATGATAAATATGAGCAAGAATCAGCAGTAGGATTGGTTTATTTAACCTTCCTGCCCTTGGATAAGTCCTTCCAGATATACGTAGCTATTATAAGCTTAAGGGGCTTCCTCATAGAAGAAACATCTTATCTAAAGACAACAAATGAATTCCTCAGGTGGTAAATACAGTTTAAGACCTATGGCCAAACAAGATTTGATTTTTTTTGAATGGTTAAAAACTATGTATTTTGCTGCCTGCAGCCAAAGATCTTTCTGAGTCTTTACATTTATAACTATGTATTCTGGTAAAGGGCTGGTCAATCCAATAGT
This sequence comes from Sorex fumeus, assembly GCF_029834395.1. Taxonomy (NCBI): domain Eukaryota; kingdom Metazoa; phylum Chordata; class Mammalia; order Eulipotyphla; family Soricidae; genus Sorex; species Sorex fumeus. Next base: position 26,504,078 of record NW_026606322.1, on the reverse strand, counting down.
GAGTGATAAGTTCTCCTATTGCTTCAAGAGTGAAGATTCAATAAGCTATCTGATTCCTATTTGCATGACTGGAATTTACAATGGCTTCAAGTACTAGAATTGAACTGAAAAATAGAAACTTCCCCTGCCCATAACCCTCTCCCAAATTTTTCATTTCAGATAGTCAGATATGGGGACACAGTGAAAGAACATTTAAGTTCAATTTGGGGTAAACAATCTCAGGATTTGTTTCTGAGATAAAAATAGAGATTTGTCAACACTCAAGGGTAAACTCAATACCAAAAAAGGTACTATTTTATAAAACATGAAACTGAATTACAGAGGGGAAATTAAGTCTAAGGGAAACTATTCAGAGTTTCTCCAAGATCTGCTTTAGCTCTTTTTAAGATAAGAACGACCTGACAACACAAACTGCTTTAAGTCTTACCAAAGTGCTGCTGCATCTGTGTAAAACAAATAATCAAAATATATATATATAAGAAAATGCAAACACATTTTAAATAATTCCAGCCGTTTTGCTGCCTGCAGCCAAAGATCTTTCTAATCTGAATCCTTAAATTTATATAATAAAAATCAAACACTGTTCTAAGTTCTGCTAAATACTCTTCAGAGTTGACCTGAAATCATTTCAACTATTTTAAGAGGTACACTAAATAACCACCAGATCATTTGTGAGCACACCTATGTAAAAATCAGCAGTTAGCATTGATGAGTTATACAGCAACTGCATTCTTACCGAATCGTCCAATAAAAAATAGTGCCTTAAAATTGACAGTGACTTTGGATATAACCAAATTGTAGCTGTGGGCAGGGATGCTGAATCTTTCCTGTTATGCTGATTCTGAGTCAAAGTGCACACATCCCACAGGGAGGGTCTCAGTCCCACAAAAGCAACAGAGATGGGTGGGGAGTGAGCATCAAGGAGTGGGGTTCTGCCCAAATAAGACCATGCTCTCCCAAGTGACTCTACTAAGGCAGACAGAGGGATGCTGGTTCCTTCAGACCTACTGCTGGGGCCACTCAACAGCCACTCTGCTGGACATCTTCAGAGCCGTCAGAGGCAGCCCAGCTAGTCTCGTCCACTCCCAGTATTAGGAACTGTCACTAATTTTGTTCTGCATCCATGCTTAGGTACTGAAACACAGAACAATATTTTCTTGGAGCTAAGGTAGAGCTGACCTCTGGATTCAGATGATTCCTTTCCTACCCAAGGAAAACGTAGTTAAGAAAATCCTAAATCCATTCATCCCGTTCCCCCATGACTACCTTCCTCCACAGACTTTATCTTGGATTAATGGCTACAAAGCTGTGTGAAATTGTCAAAGGCCATAGAGTGAGCAAACCTCTGTCAGAAAAGAAGTGCTCTTAGAGGTGCCATCATTGTCAACTACCTGAATCCTCTGGAATCAGACTTGACTTGCTCTGAAGGGAGGGAAACAGAGAGGAGACCCTTTATCAAGCTTGGCAAAAAATTTCCATATTTCAGATCTTTGAAGCAACCCTCAGCCTGTGAAAAACATTGCTGCATCAGCTACCAATTCATTGGATTAACATAAAAGGGAGTTTAATGTAAACAATATTTAGATAACCAAGTGATCACATTACCCATCCTTTTTTCCCCAGCCTTCTTCAATGTGATACAATTGACTTCAGCTATTCTCAAAAACAAAATGTAGTACTTGATATTCTCTTCTTAATATAAGTACATTTAAATAATTAAAAAAGTATCAACACATAAGTAAGTGTCTAAACATCAAGATACATAAATATCAAGGGATTCCTTGTGGGAATACAGTAGTTGAAAATGACCCAAAGCTGTAGCTGTTTCTCAACAAAATAAAAATCCCCAAAAACCAACAAAAACCAAAACAACAACAACAACAGCAACAACAACAACAACAACAAAAACAAAAAATAGAAACAAAACACCCTGGAAAACAACTACATCAAAGTCCGAAAACGAAGTTAAATAAAACTTACAGAAAAAAATAAAGTAACATTTCTTTCAATTGCCAAAGCCAGAAAGAAGCAAGCTCATATTCATATATGTAAAACAAACAAAAGACCCCAAATAAAACCACCCCAAATGCAAATTCGCAGTTTGCAATTTATAAGGTGCTGAGAAAGAAAATTAAAAAGAAATAGGAATCAGAGGCCAAACCGGATGAGTTGCATCCCACCCCTACCCCGCACCCCCCACTAAAAACCAGAAACAACCCCCCCCAACCCCAAATTCCCAGTCCCACACTCTTTGGAATAAACAACTTGGTTAAAAAGTGAAGTCAAGGGTATAAAATCTTTCTTTTATTCACAGCATTGCTAAATCAGAAGCATTCACAGTTTCCCTCCGGGATCTTCCTCTTGGCCTGGCGCATGTGCCTGCGCAGGCGGACCCGAGAGGGAGCAGGCGGCCAGAGGGCAGGACTGGGGTGAGGGGGGCAGACCCCTACCACCCGACAAAGCCACCTACAGCCGCCTGCCCCCACCCCAGCGGGTCCCTCCACTCTCCACGGCGGTGATCTCGTCCCGGGGATGACTTCCGGTGGGTGATGACTTCCGGTGGAGGACGACTTCCGGCGCTCCACGACCTCCGGGTGGACGGTCAATATGGCCGCCACACGGCCTCCTCGAGGCGCGCGGCGGGCGCCATGTTGGTGGGCGAGTTGCTGTGGCTGCCCTCGGCCTCCACCACGTCGCTCTGGTTCGGGAGGCTGGGGTTGAGCAGCGCCGAGCCCGTGGAGGCGTTGGTGCAGGGCGGCAGGATGCGCGGCGGGGAGCGCTCGCCGCCCACCATGGAGAACTGGTAGGAGCCGGCCGAGGCGCCGTAGTAGAGGTGGTAGGAAGGCGAGCTGGCCTGGAACGGGCCGCCCTGCGCCTGCGACGAGCCGGGGTAAGGCGGCGGCAGGTAGGTGTGGTAACGCGTGGCCGAGCTCATGGCCGACATGCCGATGCCGATGCCGGAAGTGACAGGCGTCGGGGAGTAGGTGAAAGCGCCGGGGTAGTGCATGCGGGGGTCGGAGATGGTGGGCAGCGTGGAGAACTGCCGCGGGTCGCCGAAGGCGGCTGAGAGTTCGGGTGCAGCTGTGAGAGGATTCAAAATCAAATCAAAAAAAAAAAGAAAAGAAAAGAAAACCAAAAAAAGGTGAGTTCTACAGGCCATGCCCTTTCTCCCCAAGGCCCCGCCCAGTGGCAGATTACCCAGCATGCCTTTGCACCGGGCTACCCAGAATGCAACGGGTTAAGGAGGTGATGATTACCCAGAAGGCTTCAGTTTAGGGAGGGGAGATTACCCAGAATGCTAGTTGACTAGGGAGCTAGGAATTACCCAGCATGCTTGGGAGTTGAGGACTAGCCACTGTGCTAGTGGCAGAGGAGGGGGACGTTACCCAGAATGCTACTAGTTAGGGAGCCCAGGGCTACCTAGCATGCTTCTGCTCACAGAAATGGTATATATGACATGTCATGTAATTTTATATATATATATACCTCTGCATGGTATGAATATAATATGAATATAATATAAATATAACAAATGGATAGACATAACATTGCATATGTACAATGTACATATAATAATGATAGGCTCTCTGGGATGGTAAACTATATATAAACCACCAGCCCAAATCCAGCTGCTTCCAATATTTCTATGGTCCATTGCCTAAGAATGAGTTGATTTTTTCTTTTTTTAAAATAGTAGAGGAAAAAACTCCAAAGAAGACGATTATTTCCTGATGTGAAAACTTATATGAAATTCAAATCCCAGTGTCCACATCCAAAGTTTTATTGGAATGAGCCTCATTTATTCTTTCATGTATTGCCTATGGCTTTTTTTTTTTTTTGAGCTACTGACTGAGACTTGAGTGATCGCCATAGACACTGTAGAGTTCGGAAAACAAAATATTTAGTATCTGGCTCTTTACAGAAAACAGTTTGCCAGTCTTGTGTATAATCAGGATGTTAACAAGCCACTATTAATGTAAATGTAATATCTGATACTATTAAAATTGCAATGATAGAGGACAAACAGTATAGCACTATATAATTATTAATGCAATGGGTGCACTAATGGATTAATACTAATAGGCTTTATCACATAATGTGATGTTATAACAATATGCATATATAATTAATAAACTATTATAATACTTTACACATAATAATTAGTTTGAATCAGGATAAATTTCCATTTTGGCAGGATTAACAATTGAAAATTGATAAGCTCATATGATCCAACCTAATGATACCATCATAGTGAGTGCATGTCTACTTACAGGTCCCTTCTATGTTTTCAGAAAAAAGTACAACCTTGATTTCACCTGGTATCCTCTAATATGCACTATTTTGTCACTAGTTTGTTAACATGAGTGGGTGCAGGACCTTGGTTTGTTTGTTTGTTTGTTTATTTATTTTGCATTTTTCACACATGTTGAATTGTATCAGAAATGCTAAAACTTAATCTGGAAAACTCACTTTGCTCTGATTATGCATTGATAACATCATTAGCTATCTTTGAGCAGCCTGACCTTCATTGTGTCCCTCTGCATTTTTCTAACTGCAGGATGTCCATGGGAACTGGTAGGGGGTTTGGATGCCAGGAAGGATCTCCTATATCCTGTCAATGTGAGCTTCTTAACAGTGGCACTATTGACATTTGGGTCCAGAGAGTTATTTGTTGGGGCATTGGAATGGGAAGTTGGTGGGGAGTTCTTGTGCACTATAGGATGTTTGGTAGCATCTTCAATCTGTCCACAAGAAGCCTGTATTGTCCCCCATTCTCCCTACAAGGACAAACAACAATGTCTCTAGGTATGGCCAGATATTCTGGGAGTAGCAGTGAGGCAGCGCATCCCTATTGAGAATCACCACTGTCAACATAATCTGGTAACCTGGGTGGTTTTCTATTCATCAGAATTACTCGATAAGTGACCAGATTCAGGTCGTAGTCTTTACGTCAGGAGGTCCAAAAGATGGCAACCAAACAGCAGAAGCAAGAACCAGATGTGTTAAAATTAGAAAGTTCTTTCTCTCGGGGCTGGAGAGATAATACAGTAGGGAAGGTGATTGCCTTGCACATGGTTGACCCGGGTTCAATCCTCAGCATGCTATCTGGTCCCCAGAGTCAGCCAGGAGTGATCCCTGAGCTCAGAACAAGGAGTAAACCCTGAACACTACTGGGTGTGGCCACAAAACAAAACAACCCCCCCCCCCCCAAATTAATAAGTCCTCAAATAACTACTACAAAAACAGCTCCAGACTCAGGATGGCCTGTGACTGTGTCCTTTTTTAAGCAGGCTGATAGAGAAACCCTTTAATGGGGCCAAAAACTTGCTCTGAAAGGAAAGCTACCAGGCAGATTAATCTGCTTTTGGAAGGCATTGCCATTACAACTTCCTCATATTTCCAGTCTATTATTCCAGCAGGGAAAGCCAGTGTTTCTTTCTTCTCTCTTCTCTTTCTTCTCTCTCTCTCTCTCTCTCTCTCTCTCTCTCTCTCTCTCTCTCTCTCTCTCTCTCCCCCTGCACTGGTCTTTCTCACTCCCCTTCACTCCCTCCTACCCTCTAGTGGTTTTTTATTATTCAAACACATTTTGAAAAATGAACTCCTCTGTAAATTTGGGGTGAAGGTGATGAGGGGATCTACTCCTCATCAGAGAGGTAATTAAAGTTTATAGAAGCAACCCCAGTCTGCAGCAAATCTCTCTGCTAATGAGGAAACCAGCAGTCTGACTTTCAAACAAACACTCCTGTTAATCGTTTCAAAGAGCGAGTCAGACGTGTGGGCTGGCAGAGTGCTGCAAGCTGACGGTGGGTCCCGGGCTGCCCTTCCATGACACTCTCTGGCTCTTCCTGAGGCTAGAGCACACCTCATTCCACAGGATTGTCCCTGCTCACTCTCTGGAGCCCTCTGTGAGCAGGTAAACCCCGGGTCACTTGTCTTTGCTTACATGGAGAGCCATGCCACGTTTGAGTTAACAGAAAGCCGTGCTCCATCCTCACCCACCCCCACCCTCACCTGCCTCTCCCCCAGTTAGATTTCTATAGTCCAGGGAGACGGCTAGGGAGGAGGAAAAGCATTTGGCAAATACAATCAATTTGTTGTCATCTGATGCAATATACCGGACACAAATAAATGGCTCCACCCCTATTCTTCTTGCTTCATTTGCCCTGAGACAAAAAGGTGAATCCACTGGCAAATGAATGAAAGGTCACCCTGTTCCACAGAGATGTCTGAACATGCTCTGCCCAGCCGTTCCAGCTTCTACGTGGTAACCTGGTGATGTGATGGTACCAAGTTACTGGAATACTGGGCGAGTCTGTGGTTTGTCACGGGCTAAGTCATGGTATGATGTTACACTCTCAGCTGTCCGGGGGAAACGGTTTTTTTGTTGTTGTTGTTTGTTTTGTTTTGTTTATTTGATTGTGGGTATGCTTTGTTCAGATTTTACTCCTTGTTCTGAGCTCAGGGATCATTCCTGGCCAACTCTGGGGACCAGATAGAGTGCTGAGGATTGAACCCGGGTCAGTCTACTTGTGGGTAGATCATGTGGAAAGATCTTAAATTTGCCCATGATTCTTTTTTTTTTTCTATATGCACAACCCCAATGTCAAACAGCTGAGGGCCCGTTCAGTTGGCCAAATGATCTTGGTCTTCAGATATTTTGATAGTGGAGCAACTTGGGCGTACTAGACATGCTGTGGTTCAGGTAATTATTCAAATCCATGTTTTTATGTTTATGGCCAGTCTGACATCTCCAACAGGTTCATGTTAAGTTCCCGCACCCAGTCACACCTCCTTTGTCCCCCCAGCTGGCCTGGTGCTCCCTTTTTCAATGGGAGTGTGGGTGGAGGTGGAGATGGAGACCTCTGATATTCACAGGGAGCTTTTAAAGAGTAGGAAATCTGGGGATTAGGAGCTTCAGGTATGTGAGTTGGAAATGTTTCTCCACCATGGGGCTAAATATTTGCCACGACGGCTCAAGTCTTCCTTCTGCTGCCTGACACGGATGAAAGCAGACCCACTGCGACTCCTCCCACTGCCCCCAAAGGATTAAACAGCCCGAGAAGATAATGGCTGCCTTAAAAGGATCTTTTGCATGACTCAGATTAATGCATGCTGTCTGTCGCCCAGGTTGGCAGCTAAACATTCATTTGAAAAAAAAAAATAAGAGAGAGAGAAAGAAAGAAAGAGAAAGGAAAATGAGGGGAGGCAGGACAAAATAAAACCATCCAGATGACAACTCTTTTCAGACAAGGTGTGGTGGAATCTGTCTGCAAAGAGAGAGACAGACGGGGCGCAGCACCCCCCCTTCCCCCCTCAGAGCAGAGAGAAGCCCAGGTGGAAGTGGGGGAAGGGAGAGGGCAGAGCACAGGGCTGTAGGATGGGATCAGAAGGAAAAGGAGACACCGTCAGTGTGTCAGTGTGGGGTTCTTAGAGCTGGCTAGGAGGGCCCATCCAGCCACGCTGCTCCCTGTTCGGGTAATCCAAAGCCCTTACTGCCCCCGGGCCTATGAGAACATTTCTCAGGCCAGTGCCCCCACTGGGTTGTTCAGAGGGAGTCCTGTCAGGTTGGAGAGTTAGTCCATCCCTGGTGAAAACTCACCTGGCACCAACTCTCTGGTCACCATCCCCAGATAGCTGAGAGGCATTCCCGAGAGGGCAGGGGGCTGTAACCAGACTTTCTCCACCCCCCACCCCCCAAAAATCTACTACCAACTTCTAGTGCTATCAAGTGTCCTTCCTTACACCTGGCTCATTGGAGTCTAGATCATTCCAAGGGGTAACTGTGCCAAGATGTCAGAGCGTATCCTAGGGTGGTGTGATAGATAACATTGTACTTCAGAAATATGGAAACACTGACGCTCTGGTTCACCGAGACTGCAACAATAAAAACAAACAAGCAAATAAATAAATGACGGGGGGAGGGTGTGAGAGTTCACCCTTACATTTGCCCTCTGGGACAGATGTTCCTTTGGGTTTTTGGACCATCAGGACCCAGTCTTGGGCGGTGACTGAGGCCAAAGACTTATGTAATAGATTTCCTGAGAATCTATCTCGCATGGGAGAGCCACTTCCAAGGAAAACAGCCGTGCTTTCAGAGGTAGCCCATGCCCAGTGCTCAGTGGCATTGAGCAATCAATTAAAGTTGACAGGTGCTTTTGGAATCACACCAGTCCCGGGGGAGGCGGGGAACAGAACTGCCGAAGTGTCAGCCGAGCCAGCCTTGTTAATTCCCACGCTTCTTCCCCAGCACCAGGGCCCAGGAGGTGCCAGTATCTGGGCTTTACTGTCTGAAAATAATGTGAAAACTGGACACCTCAACTGAGCTTTCCTATTTTGCGACTGAGCATTTGAAAACATTTGAAAGCAGTGACTTTCCACTGGCGGGTGGGAGGATGGCAGTGCTACTGGTATCCAGAGGGGAAATGAGCTGTTAAATAGCTAATAATGGGCAGGACAGCCACCCCTTCCACCCCAGCAAAGCTCCACCTGGCTCTCAGTGTCAACAGCTCTGCTATGAGAGGCTCTGAGCAGAGGCCAAAACGGTTGGTGAAATGGCAAATAATCAGAACCCGCTTCCCCACACGACTCCACCCGCCATCAGAAATGGCAGATGTGAGGCCTTTGCCCTGTGCCTGCCTCCTAATCTACTGTCATCTGACCCCAGACACTGAAAGGCAGCACCCCCTCTCTTGTCCCCCCTACACACACACACACACACACACACACACACACACACACACACACCCAGAAGCCTGTCTGCCTGCTTCCTCCTGTTGAGGTTCTCTGACAGATTTTCACAGCTTGGTTCAGCTCCAATTTCAAAGCCCCAAACTGGGACTTTCTTCTCTGTTTTCAACAAAGGAATTTTTTTTTCCCTTTAATGCTGATTTCCCTGCCCACGAGCAAAGGTGAGTGCCAAGCCCAAAGGTCTCATAGGTTAAATGACTAATATTTAATGAGCTCATATTAACAACAATTACGCTAACCATGGCCCCTGAGCGTTCCACGTTCTCCTTTAGTCCCGGTAGGCAGGGGCAGGTCTCTCTGGGAAACGTCTCAGTTGGTGTATTACTTGCTTCTCATTTCACAGCAAGCTCTGCGTGCTGTTGACCTGACCAGTGAGAGCTCTCTGCTGGATGGACCTGTGCCATCCAAGTTCTGGCATTTGACTTCGCTAGCCTTTTGTTTTATTTGTGGAAAGGGGTAATTTGGGCCATAACCGGCTATGCTCAGGGTTTACACCTGGCTCTGTGCTCAGGGATCACTCCTGGTGATGCTCAGTGGACCACATGTGGTGCTGAGGATTAAACCCGGGTATCTGTATGCAAGGCAAGTGCCTTCCCCCCTGCACTCTCTCTACTCCTTACTTTGGCATTTTGTATTATTAACTCCTCAGCTGCCACCCTTGCCCGTCCAATGAGAGGAGCCCCCAGATGCCCACAAGGGCCCACCTCTCTGAGCCTCTCAACTGCATTCCTAATCTCAAGAAAAATCGATGCAAGGGTGTGGTTAGGTTTAGCGAGAGAGACAACCGTGTCCATAGTCTGTGTTTTAGCCAATTAAAGATGACTGCCAAGTACTTCCTGCATCTCTTCCAGTCTCTCCAGTTTTCCACCCTGAAGAAAAGAGTGTTTTCAAGCTGCTTACTTGAGAGTCGACTGGAAAGCTCTGCAGAGAGGGTTGTCATGCCACTGGCCCTTCCAGGCGAGATGGGCGTTGCTGGGTGGACCGAAGGGGAAGCGATGGATCCCAGGTACTGGTAAGACTGATCGTAGGACCACGGTGGGGACGGCTGGATCTGCCTTGTATCTGCGGAGAACCAGGGAGGTCAGTTTTGTGGAGAGCTGAGAGGCAGACTATAAAGTCATTTAATTTGTTGAAATGCATCACACACATCTGTGGTATGTTTGCTAGTATGGAATAAATACTGTTTAAGTGTTGGCTTTTTGCTTGATGATTTACAGCTTGCCCCCAAATATAATGAAATGCATTTTATGTGGGATTCTGGGAGACTTTCCTCTTGCAGAGGTTTTTAATAGTTTCTTCCAGAGGATTTAATCATACTAAGAATGACAGGAAGTTGACTATGCTTCTTTGATCGAAGTATTCATGTTTAAACTGTTGAGCTACAGCACATCTTTACTGACAGGCATGTTGGCTTCATCCATTATTACAACAACCAACGTCTTACATATTTTCCAGATTCAAGGGGCTGGAGCACAGTGTACAGTGGGTAGAGCACTTGCTTGGCATGAGGCTGATCTGTTGTGGGTTTAATCCCTGGCATCCCGTAAGGTCCCCTAGCCCTTCCAAGAGTGATCCCTGAGTGTAGAACCAGGAGTAAGTGCTGAGCACTGCTGGGATTTGCCCCCCCCCCCCAAAAAAAAACAAAATAAATAATTTACAAATTTGGAATATTGTCTTTCTGTCCTTGTTCTGTGGGCACGAGTCAATACAGAGTGCTGCCTTGAGAACCCAGACTAACAGTGGTGGGGTGGGCTGTCTTTTTTCAGGACCTTCAGTGTGCCACGCTTTGAAAGAAGTATATTATGATAAGTTATGGGTTTCCAATAAAAGTGGCCTGGGCTGGAGCAAACATGGACATGTGACTGCAGGAGACTGAGGCAAGAGGGTTTCTGCCAGTGTGTCCCCAGCTTTCATTCCTGGAAGTCTTAGATCTCAGAAGCATCCTACCACAGATGCAGAGGAGAAGGAAACAAAGGCCCCTCCAGTCAAAGGCAAACACTGAGGAAAATTCCCAACTGGACTATCACCTACCAGAAAGAGCTTAATTTCTTTACACACAGATTTACCCTCAGGATTTCACCTTTGTGGACAAAGGCAAAAGCAACCTACTTAATCCTTCAGGAGCATTTCCAACAGAGTTTACAGATGGTGCCGGAGTCAGGCTCAAAGGAGCAGAGTTCCCTGGGAAAGTGTTGGGTGTGAAGTGGTGTGCAGACTGATGCCCAGAAATGTTTCTTTCCCCAGCCATCACACAGTAACTTAGATCTACTTCCTCCAGGGGCGTTTCATTTCCAGCCCTCCAAACTGTCTTTCTGTCCACCTCCTTGACACTGTCAGAGTGGATGTCAGAGTCAGGCTAAGTCTCGCTCCTGTGTTTTCCTAACAGTCTCTTCCCATTCCCTTAGATGAGCCAGCTGCCATTTTCTTGATCCTTTTAAGTGAAGTCAGGGTTTAAATGGGAAAAGCTCAGGCAAACATTTTAATTTAGAATCTTTGAAGAGAGACTATAAACTGGATGCCCAGTGGGTATAGGACCACATCCCCTCTCCTCGCAACCAAAATGAAAGATCTGAATTTCAGAGGACTTGGGGAGCTTAGTAAGGAAAAAGAGCTGGGAAATGCGATTGTTTATAGTCTAATAGCCCATGTATTGTTACAGATAACTGTTTCCAATCATTGAAGGCAAACAATGACAGCTGATTATTCAGTTTTACAATTTTACAGATTATACAGCACCCTAACCCCAAGTCTAAATTCCCATATTATTACAAATAATTTGCTCCCAATGTGTGTGTCGGGGGTGGGGGTGGGGGAGGGAGACTCATAGGGTTGTGGGGGATTCATATACTTTTTCTATATGCCAAACATTTTTCCTACATACATTTGCTAAGTGAATACATTCCTACTCAAATATTTTAATCACTTAAAAAGCAAACAAAAGTAGTTTTATAATTGTCATAAAGCCCTCTGGGGTGTGAATTGTGGCATAGTAATTCGTGCCTCGTTGTGTAGACAGCCCAGCACCCTAACCCCAAGTCTAAAACCACAGTAAGCATAACGTATTATGCCATGATTCATGCTCTGTCATGTTTTACTGTAGTGAAAAAGTTGTGCTGGGCTTTTCTAAACTCATAATTAAACCATGCAAACGTTGCATAATGTTTCACAGCCTTTTAAAAATATGCTTTGGTCAAAATGATCTTTATGATTAAAGTCTCAATTCTGTGACTTTGTTTTTTAACACGGGGTTTCAGATCCAGCAGCTTCTTCCTTGACACCATAACTCAGCTTTCCAGTGAGATGGGGCAGGAGCGCCGTGTTTGTGTGTGTGTGGGGTGGGGGGGACGCGTGGCGGCAGTATCACTGCACACAAAGCCCCAAGACCCCTTGGGCCATGGCTGTTCATTCCAGAGACTGCAGAGAAGCAAGTGGGCTGTGTTCACTGCCAGTAGTGGGCCAGAAGGTGGTGATGGTGAGCTTTTCCTTTTGACTGTTGGAGCATTTTCTTCTTTACCCTGTATTACTAAGAAGTAGCAAAAACCCACATCTAAAACGGAGGGTCAGCAGCATGGTGTTGGCCCAGCAAGTACCTGCCCTTGCTCTGATGGGGCCCATGTGTAGAAATGGCAGTTGGGGGATGGGCTTACACTTCCTCATTCTCCTTTCTGAAGGAAGACGCTGTAAGCACCTCCCTGTGGTACTGGGAGATCAACTTTGTGGGGATGATGCAGAATATTGATGGATATATACGGAATACAGCGTTTTTCAGCTTAACTTGCATTGGGTGGGGAGTTGGGGCCACCCGCAGCAGTATTTAGGGTCTATCCCTGACTATACTCAGGAGGAACTCCCAGCAGTGCTTGGGGTGACCATAGAAGCTGCTGGGGATTGAACCAGGGTCACCAGTATGCAAGGAAAACCTCCTCCCCCCCCCCCCGGAGGCGGGGGGGGGCTCTCTCTCCATTGCTTGTATTTTAAACGGGGTCTGGGAAGAATCTGGTGTAGAGAGTGGAATGATGATAATAAATACGTATGTGCTGAGAAGGGGAAGCAGGCGGGAGAAAAGGGCGTTAATTGGAAAGAAACCCACGGGCTGAGGAAAAGTGTTCAGTCATTCTCTCTTGAATTACCTGAACTGAGTTACCTGTTCTTGATGAGATTACTACATTAAAAATGTACTGTAGACTGACTTGTGGTAATTTAGCTGGTAATAGTGATAAGAGGAATATCTTCCCTGCCTCCTTGGCACTAACAGTATATTAGTGAAGGTCCCAGGACTCTGTAATGCTTGGAAAGGATTTTCCTTTCGCCTGGATCACCCTGATGCAGAGAATTGCTTCACTCATTTATTCTTTTGTAGACCCAGGGAGTTATTCGCTTCTTCAGGTATTCATGTTATCAACTTTTTTTTTTTTTTTTTTTGCTTTACTAGGGTCTCTTCTGTTAGGGTGTCAGTTGTGGATGGAGGAGTCTTTGCCTTCAGGGAATGGCGCACACACCAGCTGTATCCAGGAGAACAACAGCCTAATCTGGACTTGCAAATATCTGTTCCCACACCACTGATAGCCAAGTGGTATTTATTGCATATTCTGTTCTGTCTCTGAAAGGAGCAGAACAGGGAAAGTACCTAATTTAAATACTAGATTCCAGTTTCAATCCTATCTTTACCACAGGCTAGCTATATTGCCTGGGGCAAGTGATGTGCTTCCTCTGATCCATAGTTTTCCTACTTCAAAGGGTTAATAGGACTTAACAAGAGATAAGCTAGATGTAAAGTAGCCCTGTGTTAGGTCATATTAAATGCTTATATACGTAGGACTTATTTTTATGATCATATTCCTAGGAAGAAATGTGAATCCATGCCAAGAGACGAGTCTGATATTTATTGGTAAGGACACACACACACACACTCAAACACACACCCCTGCTCCCACGTGTGCTGATCACTGATATAGGGCTTGCTAACCAAGGTTGCAGCCCTGCAGAGAAGCTCAGCTCAGGAGCTCAACATGATAAAGGGAAAAGAAAGTGAGATTTAAGGTGATAATGGAAAAGGTGAAGGTCCAATCTCCAACAATTTGTGTTTCATTCTAAAATAAAAACTAAGTACAGAAAAGTTAAATGTGAGCCTTTTTGCATCCAGCTTTTCCCAGGGTATATGTTTGAGGCAACCAAAGTGAATGCCTTCTTTTAAGGTTTTTGATGATCGAATATTCAAACAAGATGATCTCTTGTAAGACCATCAAACAAGAGATCTCCCTCCCCTTTACATTCCTGAGCCCTGCTTCCATCTGAAGGTCGGGTTAAAGAGGGTTGGGGAAGTAGGAAGGAGACAGCTAGTGGTGAGCGCAGATGTCATCCCTGGTATATACAACGTTAAGTTGGTGTGCTTGGACGTTGGCACACAGCAATACCAAAGCAGTTTCTGGTAGGAAAAGTGATCTCTTTTAAACAATTCAAATATCATGTTGCTTCCAAGTTTAGCTCTGAAATGTGAAGATGTTGGAACTCATTGCTCCCGTATTTACCACATAAAGGGCTAACAAACTGACTGTGTACCCCGTATCTCCTCTCTGCGAGGGAACTGAAGCTCCAGGGCATAAGCTGGCCCCGGAATCTTACACAGAGGGTGAAGCCAGAAACTCACACTGAGGCTGGCTTACAGGGAGCACAAACCGCAAGAACCATAAACTGGTAGGAACGTTAAATAATAATTTAACAAATTGTGGGAGACTGAATATAAACGAGTGTGAGTAAGAAACTTTCGGTGCCACACAGCCTTGATAGTGTCTGATGAGAACTGGGAGACATCCACATGGGCTTTTCATGCAGGATCGCCGCAAAATTCCCGTGGATTTAGGGCTGAAAGAGCTCTCAGACTAGTTAAGAAGTTCCTAGGGAAACCTAAAGTCAAAGGAAGACAAAAAAATTTACAAGGACACTGGAGGAATTTGAACCCTCTGTCTACAGCTGTACAAATGCTAAACGCAGCTCAAGTCCTGGTTATAGGAACAAAAAACCTTGCACTTAAAAATCTATTTATCCCAGTTTCTATTATTTGACATATATCTAGCTATCAAAAGTAAAAATAAGGTACCTAAAAGGTAAGAAAAAAATCACATTTTTTTTTTTGGAGATAAAACAGGGACCCAGAGATTTTGCCCTATGGTATAGCATATGCTTCACATGAGTGAGGGCTTAGGTTGAGGGGAGAGAAAGAGAGAGAAAGAGGAAAAGAAGGAGAGGGAAAAGCAGGAGTGGGAGATGGAGGAGGAGGCGAGGGAGGGAAAACAGATATCAGAACCAGAGTCAGATCTGACACAGATTATGAAGTTACCAGACAGGGAACTAATGATTAATATCTTAATGACTGTAATACAAAAAGAAGGCTATTGTAGTTTTATACCAAATACTGTACAGGTTTTGTATTGAAAGATCAGTGACAGACTGTATTTTTTTTCTTTTTAGGTCACACCAAGCAATGCACAGGGGTTACTCTGTCTCATGCACTCAAGAATTACTCCTGTGGTGCTGGGGGGGGGGGCGGGGGGGCGGACCATATGGGATGCTGGGATTTGAACCCAGGTCAGCCGTGTGCAAGGCAAACACCCTACCTGCTGTACTATCACTCCAGCCCTACAAACTCTCTTTTTTATTTTTTAAAGTTGTTCATGATGGCAAAGGCCCTCCCGTTGATCGTCGATTTGCTCGAGCGGGCCCAGTAACGTCTCCATTGGAGACTTTGTTGTTACTGTGTCTGGCATATCGAATACTCTCGGTAGCTTGCCGGGCTCTCCGAGAGGGGTGGAGGAATCGAACTCGGGTCGGCCATGTTGGCCGCGTGTAAGGCGAACGCCCTACCCGCTGTGCTATCGTGCATTCAGTATTCCAACACCAATCGCACCACCGTTACAACTTCCTGCTACCATTGTTTCCAATTTTCCCAACCACCACCTAAGCCTGCCCCAAGAGCAGGCCCTAAATAATGTATTTTGTATTGCTTGTTATGAATAATTCGTTTAAAATGATCGAAAAATATTTCCTTTAAAAAGTGTGTGAATATTGTTGTATCTCACCCTGGAGCCATTAAGCCCTTGGATAAGAGATTACTAACATGTTGTTACAGGTTAAGCCTTGTGTATTAATATTTTCTTAATCGAGATTGGTTGCCTTCTCCTTTACATCCCATCCAGTGTGGTGTGCTACTCCTGGTATATCTGTCAGTCATAAAGAGTATGCGATGTCCAGGAATTCTAAAATTTTGAATGAGGTGATACAGCTGGAGTTAAATTTTTAACTGGATGGCTACTCTGGAGTCCAGAAGCATCTCTGCAGAGACAAACTGTCTTATAAATTAAGATTTTTTTTAAGACATATATGAAAACATTTAAAAACTATTCTGTCAAAGTAATGTTTTAATATCGGCATGGCAATGAAAATTACTGTAGCACTGTAGCACTGTCCTCCCGTTGTTCATTGATTTGCTCGAGCGTGACGTATTTGATATACCAAAAACAGTAACAAGTCTCACAGTGGAGATGTTACGGGGCCCACTCGAGCAAAAGTTACTAATTCTCAAAAACCAAAGAAGATAACATGCAAGCACAGATGAATAATATAACTAGGGATATGGACTCTAAGAAAGATGAAAAGGAAATTCTAGAGATGAAGAAAACACTAACAGAAGAGCGAAAGCCTTTGATGAGAATACCGGACACGACTGAGGAAAGAATCCATAAACTTGAAAATATGTCCAAAGAAACTCCCTAAACTAAAAGGTGAAAACAAAAAAGAAAGGGAAAAAAAACCAAAACAAAAATGTGAACCAACCTCAAAATTTGTAGCATAGGCAAAATGGCAAAGTCATAAATAGAAGGAAGATTAAAAAGATCAGAAGCATGTTTGAGTATTGATAGCTGAGAACTTTCCAAAATAAACAACAAACCATAGATCCATGAAGCTCAGAACACCGAGCTAGAAAAAGGCCAATGAATGGGAAATAAATTTGAAAAGAATAAAAGAAAGACCAAATAATCTACCACTTGGTGTATCTTATTCAAACTACAGGAAAGCAAAGACAGTATCTTGAAAGAAGACAGTGGGGTAGGCTTATCCAGAAAGAAAGAAGGCAAATGTTATATTGAATTTCTTTTCTGAAATTACACAAGCTAAAAGAGAGTAAAGAAAATACTTAAAGTATTGGGGAAAAAATATAGTCATCAGACTAGCATTCTGTAGTCAAACCTCCTTCAAAAGGCGAAAAATACTCTCTCACAGAGATTGAAATAATTTAGCACCAGCTGACTTGCAAGGAATGTTAAAATAATGCTCTTCCAGGAAAAGAGAAATAACATAGGTCAGAAAGCTCTACATAAAGAAAGGAACAAAAATCAGAGGAGGAATAAGGATAAAATAAGGTATTTTTAATTGCCCTATATTAAGATTTGTTTGTAATAACCGTGATAATTTATTGGGTGCTTCAAAGCTATGGATGAGTGAAACGATGATAATGACAGAAGTGGAGAGAAAAGTGACAAAGTGTTACTCGCAGTGACCCAGGCTTGTTATGCATGCGTGCACAAACTAGACAACTAAAACCATTTATTATTAAGGAGTGTAATTGAGGGGAACCCAGGGATGGCTCGGTGGCAAAAGTGTCTGTCTTGCAAGTATGAGGCTAGAAGTTTGATCCCTGGTGCCAGCTGCATGTGCTTAGTACAGCACTAGCAACTCTGCTGTCTGGGGTCCCCAGCCCTTCAAGAGTGGGGGGTTATGTGCCATCTCTGGCACACAGACAGGCAGATGCACACATCACAGTTAATATCTTCTACCCGCAGGAAGTTCTGCAACCAAAAATGTGCAGGTACCAGTGGCCAGGAGTATGACACCTAGCCAGCACATGTGTGAACACTGAGCACATGAGCTCAGTGGTTGACTTCCCTAGAACACACTCTCAGTCACAGGAATACCACAGCAGATGATTGTGCTATCCAACAATAAAGGGAAGGGTAGGAATAAAAGTATGATTTAAAAGGAGGCAAATACTGGAGCTGGAGAGATAGTACAGTGGGTAGGGCTCTTGCCTTGCACACAGCTGACTGGAATTCCATCCATCCCCAGCATCCCATAAGGTCCCTTGAGCATAACCACAAGTAATTCCAGAGGGCAGAGCCAGGAGTAACTCCTGAGCATCTCTGGGTGTGCCCCAACCCAAACAAACAATAGCAAAAAGGAGGTAAATCATTTGGCTTCATCTTTTTTAAACTGGATGCCCTTCATCTCTCTTTCTTGCCTAAATGCTATGTCAAGGACTTCCAGTACTCTGCTGAATATTGGTGAGAGAGAAGAGCTTTGTCCTGTGCTCAGATTGACAGTATTGTAAATCATGGTGCCAAAAAGAAAAAAAAAAGAGAAAGTTAAAAGATAAAATAATAAGAAGTAGATATGGAATCTTATACAATTTTCAGTTAAAAGCAGAGAGGCAAAAAAAAAAGACGAGTAAAGAAAGAACAGTGCTACAAACGAAAATCAGTCAAGACTATAATAGATATTATTACTTCAGCCTTATCATTTAACATACAAATGGTGTAAAGAGGACAGGTTATCAGATTGGATTTAAAAACAGAACTCTACTATAGGTGATTCTGTGTATAAGGAACATATTCTAAATATAGACTCAGGTTAAAAATGAAGGAACATGGCCAGGAGTACATAAAAGTAATACTAAACAAAGAAAACCAGTTGGATTAATTTATATAAAACTGACAGAGAAAATACTTTTAGGGGGAGGAGGAAAATAGATGATAATAAAGGAATCAGTTTTCTGAGAAATTTTAACACCCCTGGGTGTATATGTATGTAAAGCACATGGGGGGGGGGGGGCGTCGTGAGGCAAAACAGCTGGAGGAGACAGAAAAATGCACTATTAGAGTTGGAGACATCACCCCTATTTACTAATCTTATTTTAAAATTATTTAGGAGGCCTCCCAACGTGTGTTCAGGTGGTCAAGGGACCCTTTATGCATGGGGCCTGTGGTTCAGTGCAAGGCTAAGAGATGTGGTACTACTTGGGCCCTACAGAGCCCACATCACCGGTGGTATTTGGGATCTTCAGGGCAGTGACTGACAATGGTTGGAGCCATCTGGTGTTGGGGACTGAACTTGGGTCTGTACCATGTGAGGCATGTGCTCTAACAACTCTATTATCTCTCTGGCCCCAACACCTCTTTTTAAATATTTCATCTGTCTAGCTGACACATTGCCTACCAACTTGATCCATTTAACTTTTATAGGATTCTCTGTGCAGTACCAGCAGAATACTTGTTCTCCTCGAGCTCACAAGACCATTCATTCACTGAGACCACCACTTGGTCCACAAAACACACCTTACATGAAAGAATAAAAGTCCTATAAAATATTTTTCTCAAAGTTAAATGGATGTAAAATTTTTGTTTTTAAAAGAAAGCTGGAAAATCTCAATAAACATTCAGAATTTACATGGTACACTTCTGAATAACACACAAGTCAAATGAGAAGCACCGCAATAAAAACTTGGCAGAAGCAACCGAAACACACAACTTATCCCAATTCATGGGATGCAGAAAAAGCAGTACCTGGTGGGAAAGAAGCAGCATGAAATGCATCTAATGGAAAAGAAGCAGCATAATCAACCATCTAAGCTTCCTTCTGAGGGAACTAGAATCCGAAGGGGGACATGGGGCTGTACAAGCCTAAAGCAAGCAAAAGAAACAAACAAACAAATGCAAACTAGAGTAGAAAGCCAGGCAGCCAAATACTGGAAAGTAGCAGAAAACCAGTGAGAAAGGCACATTATTTGAAAATTTCTAAATGTTTCACTTTGTCCTCATGCTCCCGCAGGCCATAGGAGATGTTGTCCAGACACGATTCCTCTGACCATGTGCCCCTATCTTGCATTTGGTCGCACCACCCTCTATATGCCAGCATTTGTTCTCAGCCCTGACCAGGAGAAGACGCCTTGACTCCTGCCTGGTTGAGTTAGAAAGTCTTCTTGGCTACTTGGCCCATATCTATAAAGGAGCGAGTCTTTGCATTACTGTTCAGAGTAACTGAAGCCAAGAGCAGACAGTTATGTACACCACGGGGCCCTGACCCTTAGTGTTTAAAGAGCCAAACCTGCTTGGTGAACAGATAGATCCCTGGGAACAACCCTGGTTTTGCCCCTGGATCAAACCACCACAACAAAAATTTCCCTCTTTCGGCTTGGAAGACAGTAGGGCCGTTCCCAGGATGCCCTCCAGATTCACCCCAGTCACGGGGAGCTGGTATAATGCCCTCTTGGAGGCCTCGGAACACACAACAGGATGTGACTCAGGACTCAGAGATGTGAGTCAGTTTCCAGGGTGATGTGTTGGGGCGAGCCCTGGCGGGGGCTTTCATCTTCCCCCTCCAGGACTCCAGGAAAGAAAAACTGGGGGGCTTCCTTGTAGGCCTTAAGGGGTGCCCCACCACATGCAACACCCCTGAACCCCATGCCAGATACTTCTCAGGGCCTGCAGAGATGTGTAATGGCAGCTGCGAGGGCCTCAGGGCTGGGGATGTTCCTAGCCCTGAAAGAGGCCTTCCGTGATCTTAGCCGACACTTAGCTGCCTGGGGGAGCAAAGCGACAGCCCCCGCACCCCAAACGGGGAGGAGTGCCACCAAGCCAGCACGCTAGGCTGTTGCTGTTGCAGACGCTGGATTAGCATCTCACCGCTATCAGTGAAATCCCGTGATTGATAACATGAGTCAGTTCCCACCAGGTCCAGACCCTGGACAAAGAGGCAGACTGGGAAAGATCCCCGGTGTCTGCCAACCGCTGGCCTCGGGCTGGCTGCAGACACCTTGGTTAGTGGGTCCGGCTGAGGAACAGTCATTGTTCCTGCAATTACCGTGACGGGAAGCACCAGCCTCGAGCCAGGACACAGACTTGCCGGGGATGTTGCCTTTTCAAGGCCTCCGGGGGTTTTGAGGGATCCGATGGCAGGCTGCCCAGTGGGGGGGGTGGGGGGGCGGAAAGGGAGCTGCCTCTGGGGGACCCCGACTCCCCACCTGTCTCCGGAGAGGCTGGGCGCCATTGCTCTCTCTGGGGGTCCTCAGCGGCGCCCGGAAGGTTGGGGTTCCTGACACCAGAAAGGCTTCCCCACCCCCCCTCCTCCCGACCTTGGTGGCTCAGTGCAGGCCCCTTTCCCCCCTGCAACCTCCTTTTGCTCATCTTTGAAACTGGGGGTCGCCCTGCTCACCTGCCTCACAGGTGTGAGAGTTAATTAGTGTTTGCGGCAGCACTGCGCCCAGATGAAAGGCCCTCTATAAACGCCAAGTGCTCCTCCTCATTAGCTCCGCCAGACAGTTCCCAGGGGAAACAGTTCAACCTTCGCCACGAGGCCTCTCCCCTCCGCCAGCTCCGTCTCAGTCTCAGACGCGTCTGGAAGGAGGCTGTGGGCTTGGGCACAGTTGCCTCTGAGGAAGGGCTCCCGGAGAAGCCTACAGCTCGGATGAGAGATGGGAACTCGGCTAATGCCTCTCCTGGGGGGGGGGGGGGCGCAGGAGAGGGCCCTTTGTGCCCCTGGAAGTTGTCCAGGGATGGATGCAAGGAGCCTGCGGGTGGCTGGACTGGGGTGGCTGGACCAGCCCCTCTCCTAAATGGTCTGCTAATGGTCCTCAAACAGTCCTTGCAGTCACCTGTCCCTAACAGCTCTTTTCCTCTCCTTCCTTTCCTTCCCTTTCTACCCCCCCACTTCCTTTTTCCTCCCGCCCTTCCTCTCTTCCTCCCTCCCTCCATCCCTCCCTCCCACCCTTCTCCCCTCACTTCCCCTTCCCCTCTTTTTCTTTCCTTATGCCAAGAGAACCCAAAACCTTGCACACTCAGGGCAAGTGCCCTGCTGCTGAGCTAGGTCCCCGGCCCCACTAAAGCATCTCTGGCTCTCACTTGTCCGCAGCCATCCGTGCACACTTTCCGGACCTGATCTACTGCCACAGCCGGGCCGGCTGATCATTCTGTGGCCGTGTCCAGCCGTGCCCGCGTCACTCCCAGTCTCCCCTCCAAGCAGGAAGCCCCCTTTGGGGGAGGCGTGCACGGTCTGAAACAACCCAGGGCATGACACGAACATACAAACAGCCACAGAGAGGACCTGGCAGGCGGACAGTCTTGGTTCCACAGTCCGGGGAGTGGGTAGAGGGACTGTTGGAACCCAGACAGTGGCTGGACAGGGTCACAAAAGGCCAGGCTGATGAGAGGCACCCCTCGGATTCCCCTCCCCCCTCACACACGGGGCACTAGGGGTCTTCTCCACCCACAGTCAGAAGTGGCCAAGGCCTCAGTGGGGTCCTTGTAGTGGAGAGGGAGTGCTGGAGGTTGGGACGGCGTGGGCCCTGGATGACACACTTCCGCCCTGAGGGGTCCAGCTCGGACCCAGACCTGCAGAACGTCAGGACTTAGGTCACTCTGGCCACCTCCTACCCCAAGGCTACCCTGGGTCACTCTGGCCAGTGCTGTGCCTGGGCCTCCACGGCAGCTGCTGCCCTCCAGCCACCCCCCAGCCCAAGACAGCTGCCCTCTGGGGGATGAGCACAGGCCAGGGGGCCTGGGTCCAGCCCTGCCAACCAGAACCAAGGTACCCTCATTCCATCTCTTCCTTTCACCTTTTGCTTTGAGGTTTATTTTTTGGGGGTCACAACTGGTGATGCTCAGGGTTGGTTACTCCTGGTTCTGAACTCAGGAATTACTCCTGGCGGTGCTCGGGGGACCCTATGGAATGCCAGGGATCGAACCCAGGTTGGCTGGCAGTGTGCAAGGCTTTCTCCTCACTCTGCATCCAGGGGTCAGTCCTGGCAGGCTGGCTCACAGTGGGGTTGGGCGAAGGGGATCGAAACGCCATCAGCTGCCTGCCAGCGCCCCACCCCCTCTATTAACCACCTGACCCTCCTCCTCTTCCTCCTCCTCCTTCTCCTCCTCTCACTGTCATCATTTCGCAAACTGTCAGACTTCCGAGCCCTGAACCTGAAGTGGGGTCTTCAGCCTATCCGTGGTGGAGTTCCTTGTATGTCCTTACTGGCTCTTACCTCAGAGCCCCCCTCCTGCCTACGCCTATCATGAGCTGCAGCATTTTCCCCGCACAGAGCAAGTGGCTTGAACCAGGAAAGAAAACATTCAGTACCCTCTAGCGGAGACCCCGAAGACTGGAGAGACGCCCCCTTCTCCTTGGGCTGGGGTTGGCCCTGACATGCTTAGGATTTGGGAGCTCTGCCCTGGAGCTGGCCCTGGGGCTTCAACCAGGGTTCCACAAACACATGGCTTGGGTGGTCTGAGCCAGAAGTCACACAGGCAAATGGCTCAGTCTCCACCCCCCCTTGCAGAGAGGTGTCCCCAGAAGAATCAGGGACAGTGACTCCCCATTAGGGGCCACCAAGAAGCACATTGTCCTGGGTCAGCCTGAGCTCCTAATCTAAAAGCCCCCTCCCCACCACCCCACGCTCCCCATCACTCCCCCCACCCCCAGAACAGGGTGGTTCAGTCCTTCCTTGGGTCAAAGCCTGGGCTCCTTCAACGAGGGCCAAGTCATAGGAGAGTGGCTTCACCACCCCCAGCCCCACACACTGAGCCCCAGGCCTGCGAGAGGAGGCCGGGTCTGTTATTCCTCAGCCCCTGAGGTGTGACTCACAGACAGCAAACATCTGTCTTTACGAGCTTCCCCATGCCTCACCGGAAGTGCTCCATGGCTCATCACGTGGGGTTGAGCAAGGACCTGCCTTCCTCCTCGCTCTCCCACCCTTCTTCCCTCCCACCCCCACCCCGGGGGCCCCTCACCGCAACACTGAACCTTCATAAAACCCCTGGGCCCGAGCCTATACTACAGCCAGTTGGGCCCTTGCCTTACATACAGCTGACCCAGGTCCAATCCCTGGCACCACATCTGATCATCAGAATCAATGTCAGAACTGCGCACAGAGCCAGAAGCAAATCCTGAGCACTGCTGGGTGTGACCCCCAAACGAAAATTTGAGGAGCTGGAGTGATAGCACAGCAGGTGGGATATTTGCCTTGCACCCAGCCGACCTGGGCTCAATTCCCATCATCCCATACAGTCCCCTGAGCACTGCAAGGGGTAATTCCTGAGTGCATGAGCCAGGAGTAACCCCTGAACATCACCGGGTGTGACCCAAAAAGCAATAAATGAACAAATAAAATTAAAAAGTGAAAAGGAAAACTCGAGTTTAGGGCCAGACTAGTCTATGTTCATGACAATGAGTTTCTGCACCCTTCTCTGGCCTTTCCTCCCTCTCATGGTGGGTCTGGGGGTCCCCTCTCCAGGCTGGCAGCAGATCAGGCCACAGTGATCTGGCAGGCCCCCCTGCAGACATGCCCGCTCTGCCTGCTTTTCACACAGACTTCTTCTCAGAACTGTATTTATCATTACTTCTTAGACGCGAGGTTGCTCCGCGTAGAAGCAGCTCCCTGCAGAACGGTGAACCCCCAACCCCCAGACTCGCAGGTCTGAGCCTGCAATTTCCATTCCAGGCTCCGCCCACGGGCTCTGCCTGTGGCCAGGTGGGGGACCCCCAGGGCAAGTGTGGGTACCCCAACCAAGGTGTGAACCCCCAGGAGAGGTGTGTGAGCCCTGCCACAGAGCCTGTGCAAGTCGCATCCATCATAGCAATGACAGCAAAGCAGAGGGAAGGAAGAAGAACAAGACATAAAAGCAACGACCGGGGGCCAGAGCGATAGTCCAGTGGGGAGGGCGTTTGCCTTGCACACGATTGACCTGGGTTTGATCCCGGCATCCCATATAGTCCCCTAAGCACCGCCAGGAGTGATTCCTGAGTGCAAAGCTAGGAGTAACCCCTGTGCATTGCTGGGTGAGACCCAAAAAAGAAAAAAAAAAAGAACAAAAACAAAAGCCACCACTCCCTGTGTGCTTGTCCTGGTCCGCTCAATGCCCGCACTATCCACGTGACCCAACATGGTCATGTGGTCAGGTAAGAGGAAGCCAAACTCTTTGCTTGCTCAGCGCCAGGCAGTTGCGCTGATTTTGAGGCCTTTTAGAATAACTGGGCTTCTTGGAACCTCTGAGCTCAGAGGAATTACGAGCAATTTCTGCAGCGGCTTCAGACAGCACGCCCCTCTGCCCCGCCCCGCTTTTCCGAGGTCTAACTCCCACCGCAGACTTCTCTCCACATCCGCGGGACATGGGTGCAAGAGGAATTTGTTCACTCACGTCCTCATCCTTTCACCTCCCCCTCAAAGCGCCGACCTCCCCGTGACCTGATGGGGATTGCAATAGATTAATAACACAGGTTGCCAAGGTGGAGTTTTTGCTGCATAAAGGAGCCCTTTGAAGATAAGAGCCATGCGCGCTTTCATAAGCTCATCCCTGGTCCTGGGAACAAAGGACACCGTCCAATAAAGCCAGATTCATCTGGGGGCCATCTCCATGGCCGCGGAGGAGCAGCGCCCCCAATTCTGATTCAGAAAGGCAAGTGGAAATCTGCTGGAATCCTTTTCAACTCCAAACACAGAGCTTGAGATGAAAAGATGCAGGAGCTGGAGAGATAGTAGGGAGACTAGGGCATTTGCCTGCTTGCCTTGCACACGGCTGACCCAAGTTTTGCACCCCAGAGAGTCCCCTGCGCCCACCAGGAGTGATCCCTGAGAGCAAAGCCAGGAGTAAGCCCTGAGCCCGGATAGCCCTCTAATGGTCGAAAGCAACACAACTGCATTCAAGAACTCAGAGAAAGTTGGGATTTGAAACAAAACACACACACACACACACACACACACACGCGCGCGCGCGCAACTATGCATGCACGCACACACGTTCCAGGTAACAAACAGCTCTCTAATGGTCTGAAGCATCACAACATTCAAGAAGTCAGAGAAAGTTGGAATCTGAAACAAAACACACCCCTCAAGCATGCACGAATGCACGCACACACTCCAGGGAACCAAGGGCCCTCTAATTGTCTAAAGCGTCACAACTTCATTCAAGAATGCAGAGAAAGTTGACCATATTGCAAATGCAACCTTTCTACTTCCACAGATGAAGTTGCCCAGTGGAGGACGAAGCCTCCCTCCAGAGAACCGCCTTGATTTCCTTGGGGAGGGAAGGCTCAATCCACACAGTGAGAGGTGTTGAGCGACTTAGACTCAGAAAAAAATAAAAC
Organism: Sorex fumeus; assembly: GCF_029834395.1. Taxonomy (NCBI): domain Eukaryota; kingdom Metazoa; phylum Chordata; class Mammalia; order Eulipotyphla; family Soricidae; genus Sorex; species Sorex fumeus. The sequence continues at coordinate 26,478,152 of NW_026606322.1, read as the reverse complement.
AACAGAATGTTTAGTCACAATGGACCTCATAGACCCCCTGAAAATGCTGGCAGGGGGTGGGGGAAATCCCCCTGCCCTGCCTCAGGAAACGGTAGAGTCACACTCGTGTACCCACGCCCGTTGGCTGCTTCCTTCCCATCGCGGCCTGCAGCCCCATCTATACGGGACACTGGGGATAACCGGAGATATCTGTGGGTTCTCACAATGCGAGTGAGCGTGGTGGCTGCCGAGTGGCATCTGGGGTGCTGCCAAACACCCTAGGGTGTAACACATAGTTCCGGTGGTGGAGGAGCCCAGCCCCATGAGCTAATGGTCCTGGAGGAAACGGGAACCCAGGGAGGGAAGTGTTAGCCACCAACTCCCAGGCGATGTGGCTTTGTCAGGAGGCACATTTGATGGTGCCCTTGTGGGAGGCAGCAGTGGTCCAAGGCCACATGGAGCAGAGCACTCTGTCCCCAGCTTTCCCCCAAGTGTCCAGGCATGGCATCCCGCGGGGAGTCACAGGTGTACACGACCAGCTCCCTGGTTGGGGCACTGACCATGGCTTTGCCACCTGGGGGGACAGGCTGGAGCTTGCCCAGCATGAGTCACACGTAACCAGATAATGATGCAAATCTCTGTCAGCGTTCCGAGAGTTTCATTCCAATCTCGCCAGGAGCCACAGAGCAGCCGTGCGATGGTGCGGGCCCTCACTGAGGAACAATGGTTGGAGATTCCTCCACCCCCCCCCCCCACAAAGCCCCTGGCCAGCGGGGTCCTGCAGGGCAGGGACAAAACGGTGATGGGCAGCGTATCCCTGCGGCTGGGTTACTAGCTTTGTCAAAGTGAAGAGAATGAAGGAGGGGCTGCGCGGTGGGACATAGATCTGCAGGCCCGTGTGTTCGGGTCCCAATCCCTGGCACTCCACAGCCCCCCAAGCACAGCAGGGTGTGCCCCCCCCAAACAAAAATAAAGTAAGAAAAAAACTGATTGGAGGTCAGAGACACAGGACAAAGTTAAGGCTCTGGCCTACCACCCAGCGGGCTCCCCAGTTCAATCTCCTGACACCACATAGGGCCCTCCAAGCCCTGCCAGGGGTTATTCTTGAGCACAGAGCCAGGGACAGCCCCTGAGTCCTGCTGGATGACGTGGCCCTAATAATTTAAAACAAACAAATAAATAAAATACAGGTTGACACTTCCCCCAACCCAAAGGCAGATTAAAACCTACCTACTGGCCCAGCTAGCCAGGTCACAGGGAGAGGTGGCATTGGGGACTGTGGGCGTCATGGATGATCGGGGACCCTGCACCCCACAGCTAAGCCCTGCAACAGCTCCAGCCTAAGCTGCCTCCTTCCTCCCTTCAAAATCAGGAGGGAGAGTGCCATCTCCCCCCATGTTCCCTGCAGTGGTCCCCCAGGTTTTAGGGTTGGTTGAGGGGAGTAGGCAGGCTTCCAGGAACAAGGAGGAGAGATGGTACAGAGGGTAGGACCCTGGCCTTGAAGGCTGCAAAACCGAGTTTGATCCTGGCACCCTATAGGGTCCGCAGAGCCTTGCCAGGCCAGGAGTGATCTCTGAGCACCCAGCAAAAACAAAAACAAAAACAAAACAAAACAAAACAGGGGCTGGAGTGATAGTACAAGGATAGGGCATTTGCCTTGCTGCGGCCGACCTGGGTTCGATGCCTGGCATCCCATATGGTCTCCCAAGCACCACCAGGAGTAATACCTGAGTGCAAAGCCAGGAGTAACCCCTGAGCATCGCTGGGTGTGAACCAAAAAGAAAAAAAAGAAACCAAAAAAAAAAAAAACCAAAACGAGCAACAAAGTGGCTTGGGGGTGGGGTGGGGGTGTGTGTGTGTGTGTCACCCTGGGTCTTTCGAGTGCCACTGGGCCTCCTACTCAGCTTACACTGCTCTGAAACCATGCTGTGCCCTGGTCCAGGCCCGGCCCAGGTCCCGAGGAGGCTCAGACACAGGAGCGCACAGCGCCCTGGCGGCCCGGCTGTCTTTCAAGTGGATTAAGTGCGCGGGGCCTCGCTCCTGCAGACGCACAAGCTTCGGCCTGACTGTCTGCAGCTCCAGATGAGACTGAGGCGCACCAGCCAGACAGCCACGAAAACGCAATTACCTGGGCGAACTTGGGAAGGATCTGCGCCCTGGGGCACAGGCTGTTTACGAAAGACTCAAAGCACCGTTTGTGCTGAGCCGGACCAGTTGCCCGCGCCCGCCTTCCCTTCGCGAGGGCTGGATCCCGCCTGCCACCGGACTCCAGGCAGGATTTCGAGGGGCCGATAACATCAGACATTTGTCCGCACCTCGGCACCTCAGGGTCTTTGCTCTGTTTTTCAACAAGAAAATGCAAGTACCAACAAAAGCCTATTATAACAACTCCCTTTGTGTTCCCAACCAGCTCGCCCATTGGGCCTCTCTTCTTATTTTTTTGGTATTGTGTACCACCCCAGGAAAGCAAAAAAAAAAAAAAAAAAAAAAAAAAAAAAAAAAAAAAAAGAAAGAAAGAAAGAAAAAAAGAAAGAAAGAAAGAAAGAAAGAAAGGCTGAGTGGAACCATCCTATAGCTGCTTGGCTCCTTCTTTGGAAACCAACAACCTCTCTAATAAACAGGAACTTCCTGTCTTCTTTGAAAAAAAAAAGAAATTTTTTTCTAAAGGCAAACCAGTCTCAACAAACAAGTCCCAGAGGGAACAAAAGAGGCTCCAAAGATGAAGGCGTAGGAGGGGGGGAGGGAAGGGGCTGGAGGAGACCCATGGGTGGGTCAGTGTCACATTGACACCTGTAGGACCCACGTGGGGTGGGTCTGTGCCTCTGGTTGTCCTTCCACCAGCTAGAAACAGGATGTGAGGACAGGTCCGGGAGGGGTGTAGGGGCCAGTGGGGAAGGGCTGGTCCATGGTCAGTGTGTGCGACAGGCTGTGATTAGGGGTGCAGGGGAGGGGGTTCTACTCAAGTCAAGAGTGATCTTGGAAAGAAAATGGGATGAAGGCAGAGGAAAACCCCCCAGCATCTGCTGGGAGAACCCTCCCAAGTCTGGGAGTTGGGTGGAAGGGGGAACTTGGTGAGGAGGAGGGTGGGGTGACCGAGAGGTAGGAGGGAACCACACGTTCTTGTTTTGGGGTCCAAATCCCTAATAAGAGGAAGCCTCAGGACAGCCACAGAGCAGCCGGGAGGTTGGGGAGGCAAGTTGGTGACCCCCTTCCCCCCAGGCAGCTTGCAACTGGGTGCTGGTTCCCAACACAGCCAGGTGCGCTGGCACAAGGGCAGAGGCACCATGAAGGCGCCCGGGTCTGGGAAGGGGAAACCAGAAAGGGTTCAGGCCTGTGGGCTCCTGGGGTGGGACCAGCCAGCACCCTGCTGGGCGCCAGCAGGCAGAAAGTATCGGCCCAGGGTGCTCCCCTGAGGGCGGCCATTCCATGGCTTGGGAGGAAAGAAATGAACCCATTGGGGTAGCTGGAAGTTGGGGTGTGCATGTGCGAGGGGCTATGCTGAGCCCGCTGGGCTGAGAGCTAGGAAGAAGGTTCCTTGACACCCACTGAGCCGTGCATTGGGAGAGTAGGGTGCAGGGTCGGGTCTGGCGAGAGAGAGAACCCGGATGCGTGCATGCATGTGTGCGTGAGTGCTTGCGTGCGTGTACGTGCGTGGGTGTGTGCATGCATGAGTGCATGCATGCGTGGGTGCATGCGTACATACGTGCATGCATGAGGACCCAGAGGGCAGCTGGGGACGGGCTGCAGGGAAGGTGCGGGTGGATGGGGGCTCTAGGTGGGTCATGGGCTAGCCGGAAGTCACCTTCGTTTCAACGATCTCTTGGCCTGGAGGGAAACCTCCTGTCCTTGCACCCCAGAAACTCATGAAGTATGTGCCCGCCCCACCTGATAACAATGGGGGGTAGTCCAGGAGAAGGTGGATGAGTGTAGGGCCCCTGTGAGGGGTTGAGGGGAAGAGCAGAGTCCTGGGGTGTTTGAGAAGGGCAGGTGAGGCACCCCGAATACAGGCCTGGCTGGGGGGGGGGGCAGGGGGGATCTCTGGGTGGGCTGAGGCATGGAGCTGCCCTTGGAGGTGAGAGCAGAGAGGAGGGAGACCCCGAGGTTGGGCTTCCCAGGCTTCCAGAGTCTCTGCTCGACTGTGTCCTTTCAGAGCGTGGTGGGCTTAGAGGGAGGGCATGTCCTAGGAAATGGGGGCCCCTGCTTGCCTTGGATGCAGCCGGGACCCCGGTTTCATTCCCGGCACCCTATATGGACCTGGAGCACTGCTGGGTGGAGCTCCCAAACCAAAACAAGAAAGAGAGACCCTGACAGGTGGATACTTGATTTCTCTGGCGATGTGTGTGGGGTGTGGGGGGGGGGGCGGGGAAGAGGACACACTTCAATAGCAAGTGGCCTGAAAAGGTGCCATTTGCTCCTCAGCCGCTTTCCTGGGCGGCCACAATCCTCCTATGGACTGGGATTCTACAGGAGGCGCTGGGGGAAACAAAGTGGAGAAGGTGCGGGTCCAGGGCTGTGCCCACCGCCGCCCCAGCACCCAGGGCCCACACAGACTGTGACAATCAACCAGGGGATCAAGTCCAGGCCTGAGGGGAGCCCCCCCACCCGCAACTTTCTCTCTCCCTTTGCTGCGCAGAGCTGTGTTTCGGTCCTGTAGGGCCTGTCGGCTGGCACACATGTGAGGGTGTCACGGGGACAGGCCAGTACACACAGGCATGTGCTCCTGGGAAGCCCCTGAGAAACGACTTCAGGCATCTTCCCTCAAGTGACACAGCAGCCACCGGGCTTTTGTGCTCAAATCGGGGCTTAGAGAGGACAAGGTGGGCAGAACAAGGGAGCTGAGGGCTTCCTTGGAGCCCCTCGGATGCCCAGGACAGGACGGCTGGTGGGAGCAAGCTTCCTGGCCCTGACCTTTATCCTCTGGGGAAAGCCTGAGCCCAGGGCTCGATCCAAGGAGGGCAAAGACATAGGGGGCGACGGTGAAGCGGTTTGCGATAAAAGAAAGGCATCTTGGGATGTCCCCAGCTAAGTCATGAGCATGCAGAGCTATGAACCTGGGTACTGGCTTGAACCTCCAAGAGGTGCTGTCCACCCACTCTCGGAGACTCTGGAACACTGGGGCATGCGCAGACCGCGGCTCTGCTCCGTTTGCTGCTGACCAGGGACCAGCAGCTGCGCCAAGAATATCTGTGCTTTCATCTGAGAATAATACGGAGCTGGGCTTGGGGGCGGGCGAGAGGGAAGGTCAAAAGACCCCCGCCCCTGCTGTTTGTCCCCTCCCTGGGGTAGAGGGAGAACTTCTCATGCTCAGACTCCACGGGGGCGGTGGTTGAAAAAGTCCAAGTTTCAGTGGCTGGAGGACAGGGGGTTGCACCCCTCTTCCCCTTGTGCATCCCATTTCTCCAAAGCTCACCCTCCCTGCCTCTGCCTCAGCAGGTCAGAGGATTGGAGCCCGTAGCACTGTGTGATGGGCAGAGTCAGTCTGTTTGTTCCTTTCCAAAGGTGGGGCAGATATTTGTCAACGGAGGGGAGCAGAGAGGACAGGGAAGGGGAGGCAGCTCCCCCCAAGCCCTGCCTGGCCTTGGTCTCCCTGTGCCCCAGGACCCCGCTCCCACCCCACTGCGAATGTGAAGAATCAGCAGGTCGAGCTGGGGGGGTGGGGCCGGGGGGGGGGGGGTGACTGGCAGAGATGCGTGGAACAAGGCCCTCATTGTGTCAGACAGGTGTGAGATTGGACTTGGGGCCGCGCCAACGCCTCCCGTCCCGGAGCCAGCTCCGGGAGTTGAAAACATGCAGCAACTCTCCAGTAATACCACCGCAGCCAGCCAGAGTCTCAGCAATTTAAGGCTTAACACACACAGCATAAATCAGAGGGGATGGCCCAGCCGGCCGGCAGCTTCTTGGGCGGATGCCTGCAGACTGTCTGCAGATCAGACCGTGCCTGTTTGGGTTATTTGAGACTTGCCCCCTCCCCCGCACCCCCCTCGCCCCGCAGCCCCCACTCCCATCCCACCCCCACCCCCGGAGTAGGAAGATGAGAAGCTGGGTGGAGCCGCTAAGGCACACACCGCACACTGGGGTTTGCCCCATCTTGTTCCAACGGCCCCTCTCACAGACGGGCAGGCTGGAAGGGGCCGCTTGTCCCTAGACGGGAGGAGGCAGGGGTTCCTGGGTGGGGAAGGAGGGCTGGGGTGGGGAGGCCGGGCCCTTGGATGTGGGCGCTCCTGTGTGACCTCAGGCAAGTTTCCTGGCCTCTCTGGGCTTCTGTCTGCTTGCTTTGGGGCCACATCCAGGGATGCTCAGGGGTGCCTCCTGGCTCTGAACTCTGGAATCACCATGGGGCTTCCCCAGGGGACCATATAGGGTGCTGCAGGTAGGACCCAGTTTGGCTATGTCTGAGGCAAGGATCTTGCCTGCTGTCCTCTCTCTCCAGCCCCCTTTCAGGGCTCCTGGTTCCTCACCTCCTGTTCCTGAAGAGGGGCCTGCCCATCTCCCTGGGGTTGAGTTTCCTATAATCCACTCATCTCCAGAGGTTGGGATGCCCGCATCCCTGCAAGGGCTGAAGGGGGCCGGGGGTGTGGGGGGAGGTGCAGGACAGCTGCTATGGGAGTGGATTTATTTTCTTTGAGCAAGAAAAGTCTTCGGCCTCCTATTTTGTGTGCATTGTTCCCTTGGGGTCCTCACCACCCCCACCCAAGTGCCCTGTCTGAGAGTTGGCCAGGATGTCCCCAGAGCCCTGAGAGACAGCGGGTCTGTTTGGCTCAGCGAGTGAGTTCAGGCCGGGGTACCTCAGTCTAGTTCATTCAGTCTCTATTAAGCTGCATTTGGGGGCAGTGATCAGGAGCCATGGGGGCCTCATGACCAGGAGGATGGTCAGAAGCCACAGTCTACCCAGAGCTCCAAGGGACGGTCTCTCTCCGCGGACACTTAGGGCAATCCTGGGAGAGCTCCAGTCCTGCTGTTATGACTCCGAAGTCATGGACAAGGGCCTGAGCCCTACGTGGACTCCTGCCTGGGGCTCTGGGCTGCCACATGGCCATGGGCCACGCATGGTTCAGGGAGCGAATACCCTCAGGTTGGCAGCGGTGGCCCAAACTAGGACCAGGGGTCTGTGATGCAGCTCCTTGCCCCACTCCTGTCGCCACAGCTCAGAGACCTTTGCTCCCTGCTGGTCACCCCCCACTCATCTGCCTCCAGACCCCAGTGTTACCCACCCAGCCCCAGCCCCAGACAGCCACAAGGCTTGTGGGTGGCACTGGCATTGAGGAGGTGTTTACTTAAAAGTACCCCAGAAGCTGAAACTCGGACAGAGAAATGCTTTTGCAGAAGACTCAGTGAAAATGCCGAAGAAGGTGCCATTCGGGGTCTCTGAATGTGTCCAATTCATGCATGGACCAGACTGGGCAGGTTCAGGGGTCATAGCCCACGGGGGCAGTAGGCACTAGCTCCCGAGGGTCCTGCTGGCCCCCTCATAGCAGCTGTATTCCACACCCTCTGGGTCAGGTCTTAGGGGCATGGAGATGAATAATTATATATCTTTGTCTTAAAAATATAGAAAAGATGAGTATATCCTAGCATTTAAAAGGAAGAAAAAAACCAATAAAAGCAGCTCCCTCCAGGTGGGCGAGAGATACTACAGGGGGTTGTTGGTGTTTTGTTTTTGTTTTGTTTGCATGCAGCCAACATGAGATTGATCCCGTGCCCTGTATATGGCCCCTAGGTACTGCCAGGAGTGATTCCTGAGCAAATAGTGGGTGACCCCCACCCCCATCAAAGCAATCATCTCCCAAAGAAGGAGATTCAACAGTAGGAAATGGAGACACGACAGAGTCGGAATTGGCGCGGGCAGGAAGCTGTGAGTCTGGTCCAGCCTCTGCCCTTACAGGTATGTATTACAGCCTCTCTGCATGTAGATATCAGCACCATAGCCCTGTATGTAGCTCTGCCACCATGCCCAAGCACGCAACAACCAAGTTTGGGTGCAAGCACTGAGACCAAGTCTTGGGCCCTCGAACCACCACAGACAATCACTTGAGACCCTCATCTGCTGCAACCACAACTACAAAAAGGGAGAGGAAAGGGTGGGGGTGGGAAGTGAAAACTCCAGGATGCAAATGAGGCAGACAGAAAGAGAACCACCTCAGGAGGGGCGTGGATGGGTCTAGAACCAGCTCACCACAGAAGGTGGAGCAGGGGTAGACGGCACCAACAGCTGAGGAGGGTCACACTCTCCAAGGTGGAGGGCGGAGGGGGCCCACCAAGACTCAAACACTGGGGCTGGAGTCACATTTCCCGGGGTTGAGATCTATACCTCCACCAGCCAATCTGGAGGCTTCAAGCATCTCCTGAGGAGGAGAAGCTGGAGGCTTAGAGCAGAGGAAGTTTAGGCCCTTTTCAACCTGAGCAGGTGTGGGTTTTCTCTTCATCTGTGGGGACAAGTTCACCGGTGAGAGTAAAGCTTGCTGCGACATCCCTACAACCACCTCTACAGAGCCCTGCCCAGGGCTATCTTCCAGCTGGGCCACAGGAAGCACTGTGCAGAGCAGCTGCATGGCACTCCAAGAGGTGGCCGTGGAGGACCTCAGGGACACACAATGTCACCCATTGAGAGCAGCACTGGTGAGATAAACACCACTGGTCTTTCATCGAGTGTTTAAAAGAGCATCAGTGGCACACACTTGGGCAGAGCATTTCCCACAAGTTAATCTATTACTGGACCACGTGGCTGCATTTGTGGCTGCATGATACTTCAAACCACACACCCTACCCATACTCCAAGATTACCGTACCACATTTAATAGGTTTCAAATTAGGAGGCAACCAAATTTTAGAGAGGGAAATATACATTTTTTAACATATATATATAAAGCACACAAGGCTCAACCTTTAACAACATGTTAGTGATCTCTTATAGAAGGGCTTAATGGCCCCTGGATGAAATACAACAATCTTCACCCTCTTTCCTCTAAGAATACTCTTTTGTAGCATTTTCAGCAGTTTTTCATAACAAACAATACAAAATATATTATTTTGGTTCTGCTTTGGGACAGGGATTGGGGTTTGGGATGGAAACATCCAAAACATGATGGTGGGAAGGTGTAATAGTGGCGGGATTGGTGTTTGAATATTAAATGTAATCAAATATTGTGAACTACTTTGTAAAATTAAAAAAAAATAAATTAAAAAAAAGCATCAGTGGCAAAGCACAGGCTTCACACAGAGGCAGCCTTGTGTGCTGTCCTCGGCACTGAAAAAAAGCACAAAGGAAAGGAGACTTCGTGCTCAGGACCTGGCGAGTCTGTGTCTTGGTCCTGCAGAAACAGGAGTCCATTCACACGATGCTTCCCATGGGGCCAGGCAACCCAGCCTTCATGCAAGTTAGTTTTTCCAGACCCTTGAATTCGGTGCTGTTGGCATCATGCCCATTTTACAGATAGGGATCAATGGTGTAAAAGATGTCAATCATTTTACCAGCTCACACATGCATGCACACACACCTCTGGAAGTGGCAGACCTGGGGTCTGAATCTCAATGTCTACATCCACGACCTCCCTAGAGAGTTCTGGGTTCAGTGGGGATCTAGAGCCTAATGTACTTACAAAGTACATTTTGGGGATGCCCCTGTTTTTCCCATGTTCTCTCTGATGATTGGATGGGAGGAACTGCCCCAGGTGGACAGAAGTATTAGCGTGGATGTGTCCAGGCTGCCATGTCCCCCTCCAAGAGTCCCCTCCCTCCCACCCTGACTGGAAGTTTGAAAGAGCCTAGAAATTCCTTACAAAGCCCATAATGCCTGGCCCCTGCCACCCCCAAGTCCCCCCCAAGGCGTGAAAAAATCAAATGAGAAAAACGGGAAGAGATCCTGGAATAAGAATAACAAGATTTCCTTTCTCTTCCACCTGAATTGGCTATCCGTAATTTCACACAAATTCAATTTTGAAGTCATGCTTTGTAATTTGTGGAAAATCATATTAAATTAAACAGATCCAGGTCTGGGCAATGACTTCTCTCATTTAGCAACATATGGTGGCTCAGAAAAGGCCAATCACACAGCAAAACTATTAACACCCCCCCCCCCCCCCACGCCATGTTTAAAAGTAGCCTTTTAATCGGGGCCAGTGGCGGAGGAACTTGGCACATCCATACTGGCTTCCCAGTGAATGTTACTGTGATTGATGAAATTCCCGCAAGCCTGTGGTCTCCAGAATGACAGAATCTTAGTGTAAGAATGCCTTATTAATCGCAGATGATGACATAGATAAGGACCTAGAAGTTGGGGTCCAGCAGAGAGTGACAGGTCCTTGGGCTGCTCTGTGCAAGCCCCCAGGGGGTCATCTGATGAGCTTAAACCAGCCAACTGCGGCAGTCAATTCTATCAACGTCAGCCATTCCTATTTCTATTCTTGTTTTTGGTAAACTTGAGAGACAGCCCTTGTCCCTGTCCCTTGCTAGGCGCCTGTGTCCCTGACAACCCTGGGGGGAGACATGAGCATGCTGCAGTTACCAAACTGGGGGTGGTGGCAAGGGAGTGGAGGAATCATCCAGCTCGAAAGCTCCTGCACTTATTCCTAGACACTGTCCTATGGCTGCCTACGGCTTCAATCTCAGGCAGTGAATGCAGTTCCACTGAGAGGGGAACTGATAACCCAGTACAGAGGGGCCACAGAGCTCTGATGAGGCTATGTGACAGGCAGAATCAACGCTATGACCAGCCCTGGCTCTGACACCTACAGATGCACCCATCACTCGATCCTTGTATCGTGTGTGTGGTGGCCCTGAGATGCCTCTCACATCTCCAAACCCCATCCCGGGGCTGACCTGCAACTACAAGAAACATGACCCTTAGTCTGACAATTGCTTCCGAATTTGTTTTAATGCTCCAGCCCCCAAGTCAGGAGCCCTGCCAAAGACACACAGAGCCAGCAGCAGACACTCCCCGTGCCTCTGCTCAGCCCCTGGAAGGACTTAAGTTGGAGGCATAAAACCATAAGGCTGAGACAATGTTTCTGCCCCAGGAAGCGAGCACTTTACACATGTGCCGGGCAAGTCGCAGAAAAGCTAAGGCAGTACAAGCTCGAAGCCTGCACTCCTGGGGGGCTCCCTTGGGAATTCTCTGTGCTTGGGACACCAGTGTAGCATGTAAGAGCCAGCAACTGGTAGTGAGATAATTGTGCAGCACTGGAGCACTGTCTTCCTGTTGTTCATTGATTTGCTTGAGCAGGCATCAGTAATGTTTTTATTGTGAGACTTGTTGTTACTGTTTTTGGCATATCGAATATGCCACGGGGAGCTTGCCAGGCTCTGCCGTGCAGGCGGGATACTCTCGGTAGCTTGCCGGGCTCTCCGAGAGGGACAGAGGATCCAACCCAGGTTGGCCGCGTGCAAGGCAAACGTCCTACCCACTGTGCTATTGCTCCAGCCCAGCCTCCAGTGTAGTCCCATCCAAATCCCAGAATGGAAGGACCACTTCCTCAGAAGCACAGGACTAGGTCTGAGCTGGAACCCTGACCCTGCTTCCTGCATATGGGGCCAGTGGAAGGTCCAAGAGGGCCGGGGACCGCACACTTTAGTTTCTGGCATGCATTTTAGAATTTGGGGAGCATGGTCATATGACAGCTGTAGGTGTCCTGAGATGTGGGGATCAGAGTCCCCCCTCTCCCCCAGCCACCCGCCCCCCCCCCCCGACCACTCTCTCCCTTCTTTCTACCACTTTCTAGTGAAAAGCCAGAGCCCCACTGAGAGAGGGAAATCGCCCTTACAAATGGGTTCTATCACTCCTGTACTGAACCCAACAGAAAGATGCTTTTGCCAAGCCTGACACTCCATTTGGAATGTTCTAGACCCTAGGTAGGACTAGGGGAGTGTGAAATATTGAAGGTGTCCAGGATAGGGGCCCATGCGCTTGGGAGAAATATCCATCCCTTTCGCTCTATTTCTCCTTTCCATGGCTTTGCAGGAACATGATGCCTGGGTTTTGTCTTTTTTTTTTTCTTCTTGAAAATGCATATTACCTTTTTTTTTAAATCGGTAGATTTTGTTTGTTTGTTTGTTTGTTTGTGGGCCACATCCAGCTGTGCTCAAGGCTTATTCCTGGCTCTGCAGGGAAACCCTTTTGAGTGCCAATGTTGAGATCAAACCTGGGTTAGCCGCAAGCAAGGTAGGCGGCTTCCCCACTCTCCTATCTCTCTGGCCCACATACCAGGTTTAAACAGTCTGTGTCCTAGCTGCACTGTTTCAGAGAGAGGCTGTACTCCCTGCAAAGACTTCCAATAGCTCAGTAATCAAAATAACCCAAAGTCAGGTGAATAAGAAGTAGACACGGCTTTTTTTTTTTTAAACCAGCCTTCCAACGTGCTCAATGAAACAGAAAATAGATATGATTGGCTAATGTTTGTTTTTAGGGTGAGTTCTCTCTTTCTCTCTCACAACCTCTCTTTCTCTCTCTTTTAAATTAGCATTTTGTTGTCTTTACTGTAAGTGGTAATTGAATCTCTAGTAACAAAACATGAATGTTCTGCCAGCAAGAGATTATGGAAGAAAAGTCCATGGAAAGAAACTGGGTTTGTCACTGGAGGCTCCAGAGTCACCCGTGTTTTGCAATCCCCGTCCTTAATCTCCATAACAATTGCGCCCGGTCTACTGCTTTGAAGACAATTGTTTGATAATGAGAAAACCAGAAAGCTCCTGGGGGCTCTGGTTTTGAGAAGAAGGTATGAAAAATATCCTACAAATGTATCTTGACATCACGTGCTCCTGACATTAGCCACTGAGGACCCCCCCTGCCCTGGGTGCAGCCCTAAAAGTGGGGTTCTGTTCTGACGACCAGACGGAAATAAGACAGAAGTAATTGTAGTTCCTCGACATTATTTAAATCAGACATGCTGTATTTTAAAGAGCCCTAAAATAACTAAATTATCGCGGGCCTGTATTTCTGTTCCACAATATGAGGAAAAAATCATGCAAATGAATGAAACCAATGACTCAGTTTAGGGGACGACAAGGAACCGGAGAGCAGCTTTCTAATGAGAGTTTTGTTTTACACTGGCTCTGCTTTTCTATCAGCAGATAGAGTTTGTTCTCTGGGCACAAACTTCTAGTCCACTTGACGACTGCCTGGCTACAGTCAAAGCTCCTTCTTTAAATATCCAAATCCAAAAGGCTATCTTTGGGGGATTTGTAAATTGGGGATCATGAGATATGCAAAGCGAATCACCAGCCTTTCAGAACCAGACGGGGGCCACGGTGGAAGGCCACGAAGCCACAGAAGACGCTAAGGAGACTGCTGCAAAACAACAGCAATCTGCCCAGTCCCTGGAGACTGTGGGCTTGAGCCCGTCCCAGCTGGCTGTGGTGGCGTCCGTGAGCCTTCTGTTCTAACACTGCCATCTCTCATGAGGTTTTTTTTGGGGGGGGGTCACACCCAGCGATGCTCAGGGGTTGCTCCTGGCTCTGCACTCGGGAATTTTCCTGGCAGGTCTCGGGGTATCATATGGGATGCTGGGAATCGAACTCTGGTCGACTGTGTGCAAGGCAAACACCCTACCCGCTGTGCTATTGCTCCAGCCCCCAACTCTCATGAGGTTTGGAGGGCTAATGGCATTAAGGCCTTGTGTTTCCTGGTCAACACTGTTTCATGACACTGGACAGAGACTCCTTTATACTGTTGAGTTCTCTGGATCTTTGTGGATAGGTCCCCGAGAAAATAGGAAGAACCTCACTACTCTATGATCCAGCAAGCCTATGTCTGGCTATTTAGGCAAAGGAAATCACTTATTCAAAAAGATATGTGTACCCCCAAGTTCACTGCACAATATTTCTGGAAACAAACTATATGCCCAAGGACGGATGAGTGGATAAAGCAGAGGTGGCCACTTTGCAACATGCGACACAGCTCTGGTGTAAGAAAAAATGATGCCCTCTTATTTATCATTTGCCAGAATATGCATGGAGCTGGGCTGGAGTGATAGCACAGCGGTAGGGCGTTTGCCTTGCATGCAGCCAACATGGCTGATCCGAGTTCGATTCCTCCGCCCCTCTCGGAGAGCCCAGCAAGCTACTGAGAGTATCTTGCCTACACGGCAGAGCCTGGCAAGCTACCTGGGACGTATTTGATATGCCAAACACAGTAACAACAAAGTCTCCAATGGAGACGTTACTGGGCCCGCTCGAGCAAATCGATGAACAACGGGAGGACAGTGACAGTGACAGGATGCATGGAGCTGGAGGGTGTTATGTGCAGCAGAGTAAATCAGAGGGAGAAAGAGAAATACCGTTAGGATTTCACTACTATGTTGAGTATGAAGGGGAAAAATGCAATCAAATCAACAGAAGAACCAGCCTGCAGATTCTCACAATAGAGTGGAGGTTACTGGGGGGTAAATGGGCAAGTGGACAGGGGAAGGGACAGATGGGAGGGTGGTAGGTGGAAACTAGGGCTTCGGCAGTGGGTGTGTTGTGGTCACTACGCTTGTGGAGAGGTGAAGTTACACAAAGTTGTAACCAAATTACCTCAATAGAAGGAAATGTATATCCTCTATCTGCTGGGATGGACAAGGAACACTCCCCCCACCCCACCCCACCCCCGCCCCGCCCAAACAACAAAAGTTCAAGAATGGTAGGAGGACATGGTGACCCCTAGAAAGCTTTAGGGAGACACTGAGGCATGCTCCATGAAGCTCCCTTTTTTGGGGGAGGGGGTATGCCCACCCTGGCAGTGTTCAGGGCTTACTCCTGGCTCTGCGCTCAGGAATTACTCCAGATTCCCGATGGCGCTCAGGGGACCATATGGGATGCTTAGGATCCAACCTGAGTTGGCCACATGCAAGGCAAGCGTCCTCCCCACAGTGCTATCACCCCAACCCTGAGCTCCCACTTTCTGCCCACCATCTTGGATATGGGAAATACCACAGGACGGGTTATCTAACTTTGCCCGATGCCCCCTCATCCTTTCAGCCTAAGAGGACTGAAGAGAAAGGTACCAGTGCCTGTCCATTTCCTGACCCCAGGAACTGGGAAGTGACCTCATTTGGAAACCAGGGTGGTTGCAGATATGACTGAGTGAAGAGTCTTGAGAGGAGATGACCATAGGCTTCCTTCGTGGGGCTGAAATTCAATGACAGGCAGAGGAGGAGATGCCCCAGAAAAGAGGAGGACCTGGAGAAGGGGAGGAGGTAGGGGAGAGAGGGACGGCAAAGCGGTGGGGGGGTGGGGGGAAGGAGAGGGAGGGCGATGCCAGCATAGGCTCAAGTCAAGGGACTCTGGGAGCCGCCAGAGGCATGAAGAGGCAAGAAGGGCTCTCAGCAGGGCCTTGTGGAGGGAGCAAATCTCTGCGGGCAGTTCAGAACTCCAGCTTCCAGAACCAGGAGAACAAGAATTTCTGTGGTTTCAAGCCTCCAAATGTGTGATGGCCAGTTCCAGCAGCCTCAGGAAATGAACGCATGGGGCCTGGTCGAAGCTGACAGTAGCAACTCAGCATAAGTGGAAGCCGGAGATGGCATTCATACCCCCTGATCTGGAGGCCACTGGGTTAGATTCTTAAAGCAGGGTCAGCTCTCCCGCTTCACAGAGAAGGAAACCAGGCCTTTGGAGGTGAAGCAAGGGTCGGACAGTATAGAGCGCTGGTCAGGCAGTTGCCTTGCAAGTGACCAGTCCAGGTTCAATTCCTAACACCCATGCTGGACGCCCTCCCCACTGCTACCCCTCCCCCAGGAACAATCCCTGAGTGCAGGGACACGAATAAACCCTGAGCACAGCTGGGTGTAACTCAAAACAAAATTGACAAAGAGATGAAGCTGAGAGGCCACCATATTTGGTCCTTTGCCCACTTGCAGGACATGTCCCATCCAGAGCGATCCCTTCAACCATCACTGGTCCCATCATAATGGTCCCTTCTCTATCCCAACTGCCCTCTCCTCTAGCTCTTGAAGCAGGCTTCCAACCACGGACCAATCCCCAATCTTCCTGGCCCTTGTTTCTACTGTCCTTAGGGGTATGTGTGTGTGTGTGTGTGAGAGAGAGAGAGAGAGAAAGAGAGAGAGAGAGAGAGAGAGAGAGAGAGAAGAAAAGCGCCTGCCATAGAGGCAGGCTGGTGGGGGGGGGAGGCGTGTAGGGGGGGGAAGAAGGACATTGGTGTTGTGACATGTCCACTGGTGGAGGGAAGGGTGTTGGGACATTGTATGACTGAAACCAGATCATGAAAGCTTTGTAACTCTATCTCATGGTGATTCAATTTTAAAAAAGGAAAAAGGTAGAATAAAAAATTTTTTTAAAAAAAAGCTAGATGAAGCAATTTGCCAGAAGTCTCTACAGGTGTCTGCATCGAGGACTAATGTCTACATGTGGACTAAGGCAGCCTTCTGGGAGTCTCTGATCTCAGCCCAGTTCTCATTGCTTTTAACTGCAGGATCAAATGGTGCTGCTGCTGCTGCAGTGAACTGTATTCTGTGGAAGCAAACCTTGCACCATGAGTGCACATGGGTCTGTGCACATGAGCACACTTTGCTGGAATAAGGCAGGAATTCAGAATGCATCAGTTCCACAGAAGGAATAGTCCATCTTTAAGATCAGCCCCGCAGCAAAGTCTCTTTTCTTCTAATTACAAAAGGTGTCTGCAGGGTTTTATCAACACATTCCTGAAAATATGGATCTAAAAAGTGCTTCAAAATTTTTTTTTGATGTTCCTGGTCCCCTGTGTGCTGAGAACCCCCTCAGATGCAGCAGTTCCTCTGGAGAGCTGGGGTCTGGCGTGCAGAGCTGGGCACTGTTCTGTCAGTCGGCAGATGGTCATTGAGCAGGGAGTGGCCCCCAGCCCCGCTCGGGGTGGTGATCCCAAACAGAAGACCCCAAAATGAAGAAAAGACAAAGCCAGGGCTTTGGCTTTTGACTGATGGAGAAATCTGCGGCTTGGTTTGTTCCCCCCTGCATCCTTCTTTCCCTTTGGGGGGATGTCTCCACTATAATGCTTGGGTAGGAGCCTATCAGACTTCCTCAGAGTGGGGACTGTAAGGAGCGTTGGCAGAGGTTCCAAAGCACACAGAGTGAGTTCTCACTCTCTCCTGGAAAGCTCATTGACTCCTGGGGCCCCATAAAGGGAATGGGGAAAGGGGTGCAGGGTAAGCTCTTGGGGTGGGGTATCCAGGGATGATGCTACACTTGCCTCCTTCCCCTTCTAGGGTGCATGCTTGCTTTGCTTGTAAGGTTTGGATGCCTTGAGAATGATCTTGAACCCGAGGACACAGAGTTTTGAGTCCTTTTTCATTGGTACTATTTGTGGCCTGGCTTAGAAGCTGACTTCCAGCACTCTGGAAACTGGCTGGTGGAGCATTATAGATTTATAGAGAGAATTTCTGGTATTTGTAGCCTTTGGTCTCAAGATTACCAAAGAGCACTTTGTTTGGGGGCATCTAGAATTGATGGGAGTGAAGGAAGTGGGAGAGAGAGTGTGTGAGAAAGAGAGAGAGACTGGAAAAGAGAGAGAGAGAGGAGACATAATGATAGAGTGAGAAAGGAAAGGGAACAGATGACAAGCAATATGATATTTTATGCCTAAAGGCTGGCAAGGGGATTTATCTCTTTTCCTACAAGAAAGTGGAAAAGAGAAAACTTGTTTTCCTTTTGTCAGCCCAGCTGATAAAGTTGGACAGCTGATAAGAACACCCAAACCACTGAGAAACAAAATAGAAACTATCACAAGGAGAGGTACATGCTAGCACACCAGAATGTGATCACTTTCCCTCAGGGTGGTGGAGGGGAGTAACAAGAATGGTAATATTAAAAACCAGGAGATAATGAGAGGTCGGGGCCACTCTTGACCAAACTAAATTCTAAATGCCAGCAAGGTTTCTGGCACAAAGCAGATTCCATGTTGTTGGGGTTTGTCACCAAGAAGACTTGGTCCCTAGGGTCCTACTAGAGAGGATTTTGCACTAGAAAAGTCAGCAGTGTCCTACTTCAGGAAGCAAAGAGTGGGTCCAGCATGAGGCTTAACTCCTCAAATGATTCACTGCCACATTATGCCAGAATATATTCAATACGGAAGAGCTCCGTGGTTGGCCAGGTTGGTGCTTGTCCCATCTTCCCTTGGGAGACTGTGATTCTCCTTGACAATGGCCAACCCCGTGTCTACTTGAATCTGAATCTAAGAGTAGGAGGCCAGGAGAAGGGGTGCTGAATTCAAGTCAAGATCCACCCACTACTTTCAGTCTTGGAATGATGGGGCAATGATTAACCTCTGAGGTTCAACTTTGTCTAGAAACTACATGAGTGTGGAAGGAAGAGAAGAATGTATATGAAAGGTCTGGCTGGTGCCAGTATCTTTCCTACACAACTGATTCAGGGAAAGACTTAAACCTCCTGCCTCTGTGCTCACAGCAGCACAAGAAGCACCAAGATGACCTCCGCAATTCACTCATCTGACAGTTCTCACCAACAACCACACTTATTTTTTTCTTCCCTGGAAGGAGGAAATTCAGAAGGCTCCTATGTGGTGCACTCATTTGGATCCAGAAGGAGGGAAAACATGGAACTCACTCGCTCGGTTTGTGGGTTGTCTGCTGACATCTCTAAGAGGCAGGTGTGATTGTCCGAGCACCTTGCCTTTCTAGAAACTTCCCTGGGCCTATGTCCCTTGTCCTCCCCACAACTGAGAGAGTGTTTTCTAGCATGAAGGTGGGGCTTGGGGCTGCCTGGACTTGCAGAGACGCGTAGCCATGACAAAGTGACTTTGGAGACCATTGTCAGAGCTGGAAAAGTAGGAAATGGAAATGAGCCCTGGCCCTTTTGTTGGTCAAACCTCAACAAACAAACAGCGGTTGGGTGGCATGGCAATGCATGCAGAGCTCCAGAGACACCTATTCTGAGGCATTCTCAAGCGCACCTGAGTCTAGATAAATACAGGCATTATTTCCTCCCTGAGATCTCCTACTTCCTGGCAAGGCCCAAGCAACAAGGATTTGCTCGACTCACCGGAACCCACCATCTACCCCCAGCTGATGCTTCCACACATTCACACATCCCTCTCACATTTTCATTCCAGAACTGCTTCCTTTGGCGATGCTTCTTCTAACAATCTCTGCTGCTGTTTCCAAGAGAGCCATAAATACATATTGAATTGTTACAGAAAGCATTTTCTTAAATATAATAGCGACATTATGGTTAACCCTGCCAAATCACTGTTTTCCCACCTGTCAAGGACAAAATGAGGGTTCTAACTCAAAGAGGTCAGACTATTATCCCTGATAACATTTTAATTTCAGGGGCAAAGATAAAAATACCCAAAGGGTCTACACCTAGCAGGACTAGGCAAAAATAGTCTCTCTCTCTCTCTCTCTCTCTCTCTCTCTCTCTCTCTTTCTCTCGTAGGAAGAAAAAAAAAGAAAGTAGCTTTATATGAAAATACCCCAGACACTTATTTTTAAAAAGTTGTTCCTACCATTTTACAAGTGAAAACTTGAAGTCACATTTTGGAAAGAAAGTGAGTAACATAGTTAACACATTTTTTCAGAGCAGCCCCCAAGCCCCTAGGGTGCTCTGAAAGTCAGCATTACTTGGTTGTGGCAGAAATCAAGAGGTTTAACAAGAGACAAGGGTGATGCTCTGTGTTAACCTAACACCATGCTAAGCAGACGGTCTTCCAAAGAGCTGAAGAATGCCTCAGTGTGTGGCAAGAATTCAGCACGACTGCAACCGCACCCAACTCCCTTTTCTTTTTGGTAAAGCGAGTATGTCACTGTTGGGGCACCCCCCCTCACCCAAAGTGTGAACCAGTGTCCACTTCAGGGGACCATTTTAACTTGCCCCCATGAAGCAGAATGTCCTTCTGGTAGGAGATCCATCAACAGGGTGAATCCCATAATGGGCCAAATTGTCCACGGCTAGTGATGCCAGGGAGTACAGACACAGGAAGTCTCATCTCAGAGGTGACAAACAGAACCTTGAAGAGGTCACCTATGAACTCAAATGGCCCCAAAACACACTATCAAAGACTCTCCTCCAGAATTTTCTTTCATTCAGAGGAAAAACATCATTTCATCCTGACTCCAACTCTCCCACTTAAGGTGCCATCTGGTCTAACTTACTCCTCGTGTTTGCATTTTGAAATTTTTTTAAAAAAAATTGTATATTTCAAAATACTGGTTAAACTCCACAAGAAGAAAACATCCAACCCCATCCAAAAATGGGGCAATGAAATGAACAGAAACTTTCTCAAAGAAGAAATCCGAATGGCAAAAAAGCACATGAGAAAATGCTCTACATCATTAATCATCAGGGAGATGCAGATCAAAACCACAATGAGATACCATCTCACACCTCAGAGACTGGCCCACATTCAAAAGAACAAAAGCAACCGATGCTGGCATGGATGTGGCGAGAAAGGGACACTCCTTCACTGTTGGTGGGAATGTCCACTGGTTCAGCCCTTCTGGAAAACAGTATGGACGATTCTCAAAAAATTAGAAATTGAGCTCCCATTTGACCCAGCAATACCACTCCTGGGAATATATCCCAGAGAGGCAAAAATGTATAGTCGAAGTGACATCTGCACTTGTTTGTTCATTGCAGCACTCTTTACAATAGCCAGAAACTGGAAGAAACCTGAATGCCCAAGAACAGATGACTGGTTAAAGAAACTTTGGTACATCTACACAATGGAGTACTATGTAGCTGTTAGAAAAGATGAAGTCATGAAATTTACATACAAGTGGTACAATATGGAAAGTATCATGCTAAGCGAAATGAGTCAGAAAGAGAGGGATAGACACAGAAAGATTGCATTCATCTGGGGGATATAAAGTAACAAAGTATGAGATTAATACCCAAGAATAGCTGAGATCAGCACCAGGAGGATTACCCCATAACTTAGAGGCCAGCCGGGTATCCTAGAGGAAAGGGCAGTTCAGATAGAGAAGGGAGCACCAAATAAAGGATGTTTGGAGGATCCTCCCAGGAGGGGAGATGCATGTCGAAAGTAGACTATGGACTGAACATGTTTGCCACTCAATGCCTCTTTTGCAGACCACAACACCCAAAAGGAGAGAGAGAACACAGGGGATTGCCCTGCCACAGTGACAGGGGGGATGGGGGGATGGGGGTGGGAGGGATATTATCCATGGTGGTGGAAGATGGGCACTGGTGGAGGGATGGGTATCTGATCATTGTATGATTGAAACCAAAGAAAAAAAAATTGTAAATCTACAACTTTAAAAAAAATAAAATAAAATAAAGGGAAAAAAATTGTATATTTGAAAGAGGAATGCATGATTATTAAGAACCTAGAGAAAGCAAGGATTGCATGGACTCTTTTCCTAAGACACGGTGAATGAGGTTCTGAAGAAGAGAATCTGCCTGACGCCCCCAAACCAGCTTTAGGCTTCTGCAGGTCTGCTAAAGGCCAGTGCTAAGACAGGCCACGGAACAGCTGCATCCATCGGGGCTTATGGGAGGATGCTCTGGGAATTTTCCACTAGAATAAGAGAAAATGAGCCCAAGAGAGGGAAAGGCCGTGTTGCCCTAACTGCGGGTGGTGCGTGTGTCCTTGAGGACACTCCCATGAGCTTTGCATCCTCAATATAGAGCAATGGGCTAATGATCCCAAAGGATGTGGGCTGCCTGCACAGCCTGTCCAGCTCAGCCTGAGAAGCCTGCTCCCCCAAATTAGGCCACACACCCCCTCTCCCCAAGACAGGCAGCAAGTCCAAGCCACTTCTGGCCCTTCCTCCTGCATCGAGGAAAGAATCTCTCCCAGATCCTGGCCTGTGCCACTGTGTCCTGCATGGCCCAAGAAAAGGATGGAAATTAAAAATGGTATCGCAGAACAAATAATCATGGATGACTCTGCTTCCTCCAGGGTAAATGAATTTGGCCTGTGATTTGCCCAGTGTTTGATGCTGTTCTTGTATTTTACAGTTTTGTTTAGTTGTTTGTTTTTTTTTCCCCTGCTGCCATGTCATCTTGCTCCATTGCGGGCCATTCTTAGCCAAATGAGTCAATGCCATTCATAGATGACACATCAAACCCTTCATGTCATGGTCTCCCCAGAGTCCTGTGATTTCTTAAAAAAAAAAAAAACCTATGTTACCTAGGAACTGCCGAAAGCATCTGAGGTCGAGGAGGCTCGGGTGTGTGTGCACACACGTGTGCATGCATGGTGCATGTGTGTTCTACCATAATAGGCACAGCCCAACCCAATGCTTCCCCTAAGTCCAGGCCTTTTCTCTCCACAGCTCTCCAGATTTCCTCTAGACCTAGGCCTCTGCATGGAGTGGGGGCATCTGTGCCATGCTGAGCAGACACCATTGGTCTGGGGCAGGCCCAAGAGCATCGTTGTGAAACTCCCCGGCCTGGCTGGCCCATTACCCCCACCCCTACCCGCTCCCAGGACCCCTAGCAGCAGGAGCAGGGAGGTGAATGAAGCCAGAGCTTATGGCGGTGGGGAGGGGGGGGAGGAACTGCACCCTGGTGAGGTGTGAAGGCAGCGGGCTCTGGTACTTACCCTGCATCTGACTCTGAGGCTGAGGGTTAAAGGCAGTGGAGTGGTTCAAGGAGGCCCGAGGGTTGGGTGTGGGGGCTGGGTGGTGTGGGCTGCCCCTCATGGCTGAGCGCCGCAGCTGTTCCAGTTCACTGAGCCGCTCGGAAAAGGACAAGCTCCCGGGCTTGGTCTGATCATCTAGTTTCTGCCGATGTCCTAGTGGTGGTGGGGGGGTGGGGGGGGAGAGGCAGGGGAGGAGGAGGAGGAGGAACAGATCAGAACATGTATTGTGGATTGGCCAAAAAGTAGGGGTGCTCCTCTCTTTCCCCTCACGCACCCCTCGTGCCCAGCATGCTTCTGCAGGAGCTGGGCCCATGTTTCCAGCTGCTGCTGCTGCTGTTATGGGGGGAGGGGAGAAGTGGGGGTCCCCACTGCAAACTGGGATGCCAACCCTAGGGTGCCCCCCCAGCCTGAGCCTTGCCCCCCAACCCCCACCCCTACCTGGCCCTCTGCACCGTCTTCACTGGGCAGAGTGCAGTGGGCATGCCGGGAGGTGGGGGAGGGGGAGAAAGCACATTAACGGCTGGCATCTGGCCACTGGCTGCGGGTTCGTGGATGGCAGCAGGGAAGGGTCCCCTCCCCCGCCATGGCACCCTTGCTGCCAACCGGCCACCCCAGCCTCAGCAAAGTGGGCTGGGGCACAGAGGAGCAGTCTTCTTCCAACAGGAAGCGGGGCGTGGCTGCAAACCCACAGCCCCCCAGGGACGGCCTGGCTCCTGCTTTAGAAAGGCAGGGCCCCTGCAGCCCAGCACCACCCCCGAGCCTGGCCAGCGTTTTCAGGAGCCCTCTTGCTCCTGCCACTCCCGGGGGCACCCCCTCAAAGAGGAATTGACCGGAAGGAGCAGTAGGCCTGGTCCGGAACAACGTTCCCAGCAGGCCCAGCCCACGGGAGCATCTCGGAGGGATGCCCAGGCTGGAAACACTTTCCCAGAGATGCTGAGATCCAAGGTGGGGTGGGAGGCCACCCCCGCATCAGGGTAAGGTATCGGGGGTTTTGATTACACAAAGTCAGTGTCACACAAAAGACCAGGAAGAAGGTACAGGGGGTCACGCTGGGGCCTTGCACTCAGTTGGCCCAGGGTTCAATCCCTGGCACTATAGGGTCCCCTGAGTACTACTAGGGGCAGCCTTGGAGGCCACTGGACACTGCTGGGTGTGGTCCAGAAGGCCCCGTGGTGGCCAAGTGATCTGGGTGCCCCCCAACCCCGCCCTAAGGCATTTTCAGGTCAGAGCTCAAATTATCCATTGCCCTGAGTGGTCCCCAAATCTCCAGTCATGGCCCCTGGGTTCCTTAAGCATAGCTTGGGAGTCCCCCCCAAAAGGCTATCAATTGGAGACAGGCCTGTCAAATAGGGTTGATAGACCCATGGACCCCCTCACGTTGACCATCTCCCCCCACACCACCACCTCACCCAGAAACACACACACACACACACACACACACACACACACACACACACACACACACACCCTTTATGGCTCAGGTTTAAATGGAGGATTCCACAGGCACCCTGCTACCCCCCCCCCCCCCCATGCTCACAGGGTCTCAAAATTGGAAAATAAATCTCCTTAGCCATGCCCCAGGTCCATTTCAAATGCTGGAGCCCCCCCACCCAACGATCCTGTAAAGAGAGGACCCCCCCCCCACCCCGCAGCTCTGCACGGGGCAGCCGAGAAGGACGCATCGGGCCCCGCTCCCAATCGCTACAATTATGAAATTAAATTTTATAACGTGTAGGATGGCTCCAAATCTCTGTGGCCGGCCGGTTCTGCCTGCTGCCCGGCCCCTTGGCACCGCTGCCACAGTCTCAGATTGCAGAGCGAGAAAAAGGACCCACTATACTGCAGTGATTTTTATCACGAACAAGACCTGCTTGGCTCCAGGAGGAGGAAAAATACTTAAGCATAATATTTGTGTAGTTCAAATGCAACGCTCCCTCTTTTCATGTGTCACCAAAGGCAAATCTGGACTCTGATTCAGCCCTGTAGCCCACAACATTCGGCCTGAACACAAACAGCCTGAGTCACACAGGCCAGCTCCCATGTGAGAGGCCTCTTACCGGCTGAGTATTTTAAGCACCCGGCCTTGTGGGCGAAAGGCCATCGGGCCAGGTCCCGGAACAACCCCTGTCATCCTTTCCCTCTGAAGTACGAAAACGTCTTTTTCTAGAGCATTCTATTTCTGTCCTTGAGGGGAGTAAACTCAATGTCTCTGGGCAGAGCTTTCCTGGACTCCTCCCTCTTCAGCGTTTAGGGACCCAGGCTCCATTTCCTCATGATCTGACTGAAAGAGCTGGAGTTCTCTCTCAGAAAAGCCCCACAATTGCCTCTCCCAGGCCTCGAACACCGGTTCTTGGGTTTAAGGAGGGAAGAAGGCAAGGATTCCGGAGAGTTCTACGGCCTTAGGAGGAAGGTGACAAAACCATGAGGCAGAAGTTTCTAGCAAGCTTTGCACCCATTTCAAAACTTCACATTTTCTGACGCACACAAGGCAGTTGTGAAGAACACTAGGTCTTCTTAGAGTGTGGGCCATGAGAGGAAGGAGGTTTCTGGGATCATTCTGGGCACAAGGCAGCCCCTTATTTGAGGGAGTCAAAGGCCAGCCCTGGGAGAAATTTCTTCACTGGACCACTGGACCAGAGAGAGAGCACAGCGTAAGTTAAGGTACTTTGTCTTTTTTTTTTTTTTTTCTTTTTGGGTCACACCCGGTGATGCTCAGGGGTGACTCCTGGCTCTGCACTCAGGAATTACTCCTGGCAGAGGCCACCACATGGGATGCCGGGAATCGAACCCGGGTTAGCCTCGTGCAAAGCAAACGCCCTCCCCCCTGTACTATCGCTCCAGCCCCCTAAGGCACTTTGTCTTGTATGTGGCCAATTCTGGTTCAATCCCTAGCACCACAACTGAACCCCTGAGCACTGCAAGAGAGATTCCTGAGTACATAGCCAGGAGAAGGCCCTGAGCACCATGATGTGGGACCCCCCCTAAAATTAAAAATAAAAAAAAAGGAAAGCTTCTCCATAGTACCTGTTCTCAGCTACCACGAGTGGGACCTTACGCCCTCGAGAAACCAAACAGAAACAAATCATTTGAGCTAAGGCTCCACTGTGGCCAGATATGAAGAGACATGGCTTAAAGAAATTTTTTTTATGAGTCCCTTCTCATTGTCCCATCCTTAAAAACAAAGTTTTAACATGTGAGTGATCTCTGGACCAGCTGACACCTGCCAAAATCGTAGTCATTTACAGAGATTAGCTGATGACTGTCTACTCTCGCAGGAATGTTCAGGCATAACTCTCTGAGAAAACAATTCTCCACTCTAAGCTATTTCCTAAGCCCGAGGAGTTGCGGAGCTAAGTGCCGGAGGTGTGGGGGTGCTGGCGGGGGGGGGGGGGGGGCTGGCATTCATTCCCTCCCTACATTCAGTTCCTGGGAGTCATAACCTTATTGCCTTGGCAGGAAATTGTGAACCCCTTTCTCTGTGCTCCAGAGATGTGACCCCAAGGCCACAGGGAAATCAAAAGCTTTATCATTTGAAAGGTGTGGCTCGGATGCATTTAGAAACTCAATCAGAACACCCAATTCTTTTTTTTTTCTGAAACCATCAGAT
Source organism: Sorex fumeus (assembly GCF_029834395.1). Lineage (NCBI taxonomy): Eukaryota > Metazoa > Chordata > Mammalia > Eulipotyphla > Soricidae > Sorex > Sorex fumeus. The sequence continues at coordinate 26,452,041 of NW_026606322.1, read as the reverse complement.
TTTATGTGCCAAAGAGCAGGATTTGGTGTGAAATATAGAAGCTTCTGATAGAAACCTTCCAGGCCAGGGCGGGAGAAGGCTTTCTGTCTCGTTTCCTGTATCTGTGTGCAATTAGAATGTCAATTTGCCCTTGGAATTGTAAATACTGGAGTATGGGAAATGTCCACAATCAAACTCGCTTTTCTTCTTTCTTTCTGAGGACTGAACCTCAGAGGGCAACAGGGACTTCAACCCTGGCACCCACTTTCTGGCGGTCTCAACTGAGATCCCCCTGTAGCCTGGCATGGGCTTGGGAAGCCAGAGTGACATTTGACAGGGAAGTGCTTAAAATAGTGGCCACGGCCAGATTTCTTGTCAGACATCTCGATGGATCTTAAACAGAGATGAAAAGGATCTGAAATTATGTTTCTTTATGACCATGTTCATGATTTTATTTTTTATTTTTTCAAAAAGGACTCCAGTAGAACTTCATCAGTATGTGCAGTCACCAAAAGTTCAAGGAGAAAATAGAATCAAAATAAATCTGGTTGCGCCACACAAGTTAATTTCATTCTAAGGACATGCAGTCTGAGGTTTGCTGGATGGCTGTGAGTAGGGGGCCCTTGAAGGATGATGTGTTCTGTGCGTTCTATTAGGAAACTGGACCGAAGAGGTAGGCCCAGTCATTCACATCTGAACTGCCTTTTCCAGGACACCAGTGTGGGTCTGAGGCTGTAACTCACTGAAATATACCAAGCACCTTCTATCAACCCACCTCACACCCTCCTCACAAAGAAACCAGATTTTTTTTTGTGGAAATGTCCAGCTAGAGAAAATGGTTTTCCAGATTTAAGCATGTTGGTGTATGTTCCTGATATGGCATTACCGGTTTCCTCAGCAAGAAAATAAAGAAGTTATGTCAAAGCACTACTGTTATGAACTGAGAAAAATCGATACAAAATATTAATGCCTAAAAGACATCTAGGTGTTGTGTGTGTGTGTGTGTGTGTGTGTGTGTGTGTGTGTGTGTGTACTCAACAACATTGCGATTCTTTTAAAAAATATTTGCCAATCAATCTGGTATGTAGGACACAGATTTGGATATCAAGATATGGATTTTTTCCCTTCATTTGCTTTATGACTAAGCAAAAGCAATTGATGTCTGAAGAAAATAGCTTATTTTTCCCGGATGAATAGTCAAACTTCCAGGGTCAGGCTCATAAAAGTCAGTAAGATTTTAAAGTAATAATATGGGATGGGAATGGCATCCTGAACATACCTGGCAAGTACTGAAATAAATCTTGCCAACCAAGAACCTATCCCACCTGCTGGTGAAAGTCAGGCAACACTTCCATTATTATACATGATACATAGCTATGATCGCCTCTATTATTATATGTATGATATTATTTTAGGTATAAACACTATATAAAATATGCAATAATGCATAATATTCTTATGTTAAATGTTAGACTACATATACACACATGCTCACATGTTATCAATGCTATAAAAACATGGGGAGCCTAACTTTCTCCTAACCCTGTACCCCAGTCTCTTCCACATCTCCAATTTAGGGACAGAGGATAAGTGTGGAAGATTGCTGACCCGGAGAAGAAGCGGAGAAATCAGTCTTGGTTGGAAATTCCATGGGTAGGAAGAAAAGTTCAGAGAGATTCTATCATTGACACAATCTCACACAGCAACCAGAGAAGAAGGGCAGGGAGAGTCCCCTTGTATGTATCCCTTCACTTTCCTGCATACCTACATCATAGTCTGTGCCAAAAAAACAAGAAACACCAACTCTTGGGACCCCTCCCTTCACCCCCAGGTGAATAGTGAGGTAGTTCTCAGCGACATCTAAGCGCTGGAATGAGCTGACACCTGCCTTTCCAGTCCCAGGCACCTGCACACCAGACAAGACGTGGCTAAAGACGAATCTGGAATTGTGTGGTCACAGGCACCACTCAGACATTCTGGCTGGGGAGGGTTGGAGGGGGTGAAGCTAGGAAATTTGGGTTTCTAAGAAGGATTAGATGAGGATAAAATTGCTGTTTCAGGGAACAAACCAGGAGTGTGGATATTTGGGGCCACAGGGGTGACGGGGGGAGGGGGGTAGCCCCTTGCTTTGGCATACATTTTCAATGTGCTTCAAATGTGCTGGAATTTAAACATAAGCAGAACTGGATTTCAGAGTCCACAGGGGCACTAGGTAATGGGTTGCAGTTCTTTGTGTGTGTGTGTGTGTGTGTGTGTGTGTGTGTGTGTGATAACTATTTGGTGTTTTTTTTTTTTAAATCACTATTTAAAAAATTCTTCAATGTATACAGCTGGAAGTCCCTCCCACTCCCACCCTCCCCTGACCCAGCTCTGCCACAAGTAAGGGGTGTGTGACTTTCACACTTTCATCACTGAACTGAGCCATGGTCCCCCAAAACAAACCGAGGCCTCAGGTGAACCCAGAATTCTCACCCGGAGGCATATCCTCTCAGGAAGGACTCTGGGGCTGTGCAGAAAAGACTTACCTGGGCTGGGCCCTGTGGTTCCATTCAGAAATGCAAGAGTTAAGAGTCCTGTGCAGCCCTAGGATTGGGAATTCATGTCATTGCCCTAATCCTCCTCCCTCTCAGAAGCTACACGGCACCAGACAAGTGTGAGTGTCCATTTGAATGTTTAAGAACGCCCCGTCCTAAACCTGCTTTTCTACCCAACTTTCCTGTGGACAAGAGCAAGTCTCTTCATCGCTTGGTCTCCTTATCTGGAAGGCTGGAATTAAAGGACTAAGATGGATTACTCCAAGGGGGCTCTAAAAGCTTTCACAGCAATTACATCTGCAAGCGATTAGCGACTCAACTGGTTCTTGTTGGACGGCTCTCAGCATGAGCTTTCTTGAACAACCTGATATGACGTTGGGGCTTTCAAACATTTTCTATCTGTCCCCCCCCCCCCCCACACACACACACACCCCTTTCAGGCAGATACCTGGCCTTTGGGAACCAGTCCCAAGTTCAACTGTCAAGCTTGTCTCCAGAACTCTATCTTGATCCCCATCAGCTCTTCCAATCTGGGGCGCTACCCAGAGGGTCCAGGTACTGATCATCTTATTGGCCACTGGACAAGATGCTTGCCCATCCATCACTGGCCTTTTGGGTGATGAATTATCAGTAACTTGCATGCTCTGTTCAAATCTTCCTGCTCTCCAACCCACTGGGACCAAGGACCAAGGATCAAGGATTGATCCTTCAAGGCCTCATCAGGGGAGTAGCTCACTAAACTTGGGGGGCTGGGAAGAAAGTCCAGCCTTGATACAGAATCTTGTGGCCCTCATGATCTTATGGCAACAGTGATACTTTACTGGTTCATGGCTCAACTCTCCTATCAGGAGCAGAAGAAAGCGAAGACCAATGCCACATCCATCGCCTGACCTGTATTAACATCGACACCCCTTCATCCCAGTGCCTGCCTTGGGCACTCCGTACTCATGCCCACACTCCTGACAGGTGGATAAATCAGCAGATGTCAGTGGGGGGAATCCACTCCACATGCTCATCAGAGAAGCTGAGAGACAAAATCCAGAATCACCAAGGACGTCGGTACCTGTGCTTGGCAAAGCTTTTGTTCTCTTGCAGATAGTAACAGTAGAGCTAGTGGTACTGAGTCGTGTGGGGAAGGGAGCTTGTCCCTGGCCTGGATTTTCCCAACCTATGGTCCTCTCCGGCCAGCCCTCCAAGGGTAGAGAGAGGGGTGGGGAGAGGGGGTGGTCTAGAATTAGCACCTTATCAGAAGTGGTCCGTGAGTTGAAACCAGAAGGGAGGAACATTTGTTCTCCTACTTGGCTGTCTCTGGACTTCTGCAGTTCCTGTTTTCCTGCAGTTCAATATTTTCTTTCCCCAGATGCCCCTGGACAGCCTTCTCATCCCTCAAGTTTCTGGGGACACATTATCTTCTCTGGAGGAATTCCTGAGCACCCTCTTTCAACTTGACACGCCATCTCGAGTCAGCCCTCTGGTATTGGTTTCTCCCATAATGCCGACCACCACGTGTACCACATATACCCCAGTGCATAGAGACAAACCACACGCATGCCACAGATACAAACCACACACATAAACACACACACACACACACACACACACCACTTACACCATACCCAAACCATACACCACAAACTCAGCATACAGCATACACAGACCGTGTACACACACTTCACAGTACACATACCATATACACCTGGCGTATCCCACATGCCCTGCATACAACCACACACACCACACACATCACGCATATACCACACACCCTGAGCACACCACACACCACACCTACATAGCATCCGAACCATGCCTGCCCACACACCATACACACCACCCACATCCCACATCCCACACGACCTCCAGAGCTGGGCTAAGCCCTCTCTGCTCGAGATGAGCCTGAAAGGAAGGTTGTAGAAAGCAAAGCCATGTCAAGAGGCAGCATCAGCTGGATGGGCAACACCATCAACAAACAGTCTTCAGGCCAAGGACCACACCCGACCTGCTAGCTCCTGCACCCCCCCATTCCAAACCGTACCCCCAATTTCACAAGGCCAAAATCACACACAAAGCAGAGGTCCATAGTCCAAGCTCACGGTGGCAGGTGGGCTGTAGCTCACTCCCCAGGCTCCTGGGGACCAGCCCCGCCCCCACTCCCTCAATAGCCATTCTCAAGCTCTGTACCATCCCATTGGTTTCTCCAGCTTCCGTCTGGCATGCAAGGGGGGTGACTGTGGTGAGGGGAGGACATTGCTTGGTTTCTGGTGCCCCTGACCAGTGGGAGCCCTTGCAGGGGCAGGGCAAGGCACAGGTCCCAAGGAGGAGGCAGAAGGCTCCCAAGTTCAAGATGTTTCCCTGGGGAAGTCACGTGATGTAGGGTGAACCCTCTAGGAAGTTCAAAGCTGCCCCAAGCACAGAAACTGCTCTCACCCTCTTATCGAGTAGCCCCTGCCTCTGGGGATAATTCTGGAGTAGAGCAACTTGGGTGAGGTCGGGGGGGGGGGGGGGGGGGGGGGGGGGGGTGTCAGTGCAGCTGTGGGACAGAGGAAAGTTGGGCTTTTGGTGGCAGGAATTATCATATGCCATATGCAGGTGTCAGTTTACCAAGCAGACACCTGAGACCTAAGCATCCTCACAGACCACTGCCACTGCATGAAAGCTTCGAAGAACAGAGGAGAAGGAAGGAGACTTGGGGCAGGGTGGCTGCGGATAAGCAATGGGTGAGGGTTGGGCGCGGGGGCAGTGTCCAGCAGGGATAGGGCTCAGGAGACGCTGCCTGATGCCTACTGGAGCTGGCCTGGGGTTCGGGACTTGGGCAGATCTGAGCGGAGCTAGGCCCAGGCTGGAACGCAGGAAGGATCATTCCCAGAGTCCAGTCTACCTTCTTCATAGCCTTGTCTGGGCCCTCGTGTGCCCCACCCAGGTCCTCCCATGGCTTTACAGGGTCCCCATCCCTACCCCTTCTTGTGTTGGTGAATAAAATGTGTCCATGGGACATGGGGTTGGGAGGGGGCACTGAGTGTGCTTTCAAGGTTGGGTGATATCCTGATAAGTACTGAGTGGATGAAAGAAGGAAGGAAAGAAGGAAGGAAGGAAGGAAGGAAGGAAGGAAGGAAGGAGTGAAGGAGTGAAGGAGGGAAGGAGGGAAGGAGGGAGGGAACCACCTAGGCCTGGTGCTTCAATGCCCAGGCCCAGTGGGCCTTTACCCCAGTGCTGCACGGACCACCTGAGGCCTGGGATCAAATCCTGGGGTATACAACTATGAAGCCCAGCCCTGGAGCCATCTCTACAGAGATCAGATCTTATCCAAATGCTGCAGGGCAGGGAGGCCTCCCCTCACCCTCAACCCCAGGCTCTGTGCTGGGGCAGAGAACACTGGACTCCCACTGGTGAAACATTATTGTTGGGGCTGGGGGAGGCTTGATCTATTTTTTCCCAAACAGAAGCGACCCCCTTCTCCTGCCTTCCCCCTTCTCCCCCAAGCCCTTCCAGGCCAAACCCTGTGCACATCCCCCGCTCCCCCGTGTGCATCCTCTCCCCCAGGCCAAGGGAGCCAGGCTCGCACCTTCCCTGCCTGTGCCCGATGCAGGCCGGGCAGGCTCCGGGCACTGTGGCCAGCTCCACCCCGCTAGGAATGCGCTGGAACACCGCCTTTTCACGGGCTGTTTTGAACTTCTCTCCCAGTGACTCCACACACAGGCCCTCTTCTGTACAGACCGCATGTGTGAGAGCATTATCTCAGCTCAGCCTGAGCCTCACACGCTGATCGCTGATCGTCCAGCCCTTGCCCAGCCCTGCAGGTGGGGGTGGAGGCGGCAGGAGACATCGCACTGCTTCCCGGTTTGCATCTTGCCCCCTCATCTCTCTCTCTCTGTGTCTCTGTCTCTCTCTCCCACTCTCTCCCTTTCTCTCTCTCCGTCTTTCTTTCCCTCTCTCTCCCCCTCTCTCTGTCTCTCTCCCTCTCTCTCCCTCTCCCTGTCTCTCCATCTCTCTCCCTCTCTCCCTGTCTTTCTCCCTCTCTGCCTCTCCCTTTTTCCCTCTCTCCCTCTCTCTCCCTCCCTCCTCTCTCCCTCTCCCTCTCTCCCACCCCCTGTTTCTCTCTCCCTCCCTCTGTCTCTCTCTCTCCCCTCCCTCTCTCCACTCTCCTTCCTCCCACCGTCATTGTCTCCTGCAGCTCCAGCAGGGAGCTATAGTAACTACTGTAGAGCCTTTGCAAAGCCGAGCCCCTGAGCGCTCTTCCAGCGCCAATACAAGCCGGTTATTCTCTGCCTTGTTTTCTTTGGCTGCAGGTTGGTAACAAGGAATGAGTCAGTCTTAACTTTCAATAGGGAAGTGGTGTGGTCAACCAGAGCTGTTTGCGGCTAGATGGTGCAGATAGGCGGGCAGGTAGTGAGGGACGGCCTGGAACGCTGCGGGGAGGGCTGCCCCGAGCAAGTCTCAAGTCTTGGGGTGAAGAGAGAGGGGCCTGGGCCTGGACGACCAGCATCTTCTCGCAGCTTTGTGGGGCCTGAGAGCCAGCGGCCCCACAGGGAAGTTCGCCCCTGGAGGCCACGACTCTGGTCTGCACAATCGAGTGCTTTGTGGATAGAAGGATTTTTTTTTTTTTCAGTGTTGCCCAAGTCATGGGAAATCGGGCAAGGATGATTTCCCCTATTTAGGGTCCATCACTCAGGGGCTGAGCCTTGATTGTTCCCGGCTCACTATCTCCTGCTCCCTCTCTTCCTCTACCTGTCCCTCTCCAGCTCCTCCAGGGGACCTCAGGGGGCTCCCCAGGTCAGAACTGGGGAAGGGGATTTCGTGCCTGGGATGGTTTAGGGGGGCTGGAAGGGAGGGGTTTTCTTCTCCTGGTCAAAAGATGGTTGCTTGGAAAGGACCACGGCTCTTCCACACACACAGAATCTGCCCTTCCAGAGCTAGAGCAATAGGACAGCGGGGAGGGCAATTGGCTTGCACAAGGCCTGGCCAACCTGGGTTCGATTCCTAGCATCACCCCATATGGTCCCCTGAGTACCGCCAGGAGTAATTCCTGAGTGCAGAGGCCAGGAGTGACCCCTGTGCATCGCCAGGTGTGACCCAAAAAGCCAAAACAAAACAAAATCAAACAAGAGTCTGGCCTTCTGCAGCTGCTCAGGATGTGGAAATGTTCCCACACTCTCTCCCTCTGCCTCTGCTGCCCCAGAGCTGAGAGTTGGACCCGGACAGCCTGACAGCTGAGCTGCAGTGCCCAGAACCAGGCCCGCCTGCCTCGCCCAGGGCCCGGGATTCTTTTCTGCAAACATCCCCAGAGCAGCTCCCAAGAGCAGCCCAGCCCAGAGACTCAAATTTCAGTGTTTTCCAGCGTTCTCCCTGCACTGCACTCGGCTCCCTATTTATTTTGAGACCGGCTGAATCACGCAAGCACTCGAGCACATTTCTCGGAACCAGCTCCCTTGGTGTGTGTCCACAAATGGACCGGACAAACCAGGAGCCCGGGTGCCTGCCTGGAAAGATGGTCCCCCCCCACTCCAGGCCCCCACAGCAGCAGCTGCAATTTGACCCCTCCTGGGAACCTGGCACAAGGCTCCCGGGTGTAACATGTCACCTCCTTGAAATTAAATCCAGAATTCTCCAGCGAGCAGCATATATAAAAAGCCATGGGTGGAAAAAAAAAAAAGGCCCTCAGCAGGTTGCATGAGGATTCAGAAGCTGAGCGGCCCTTCCCTTCCCGCTGTGTGAGTGTCATCCCGACAGAACATAGGACAAGAGATCCTTTGGAATAGAGATTTGTATTAAACTATGTCTCATCAATAATAATTGGAAAAGATCATGGTGGATAAGAACTGAGTGTTAAAAGTAGGTCAAGGGATATACATGATAACCCTTCAGTATCTGTATTGAAAAATACAATGCCCAAAAGGAGAAAGAGAGAGAGAGAGAGAGAGAGAGAGAGAGAGAGAGAGAGAGAGAGAGAGAGAGAGAGAGAAGCACCTGTCATAGAGGCAGACTGGGGGTGTGCGTCAGGGGGTCATGGAAAGGAAATTGGGAACACTGGTGCAGGGAATTATGCACTGGTGGAGGGATGGGTGTTGGAACACTGCATTACCTAATCATGAAGAGCTTTGTAAGTGTCTATCTCACAGTGATTCATTCAATAAAAAAAGGAAAAGATTAAAGAATACAGTTAAAAGTTAAAAAAAATAAAATAAAATTTATCTCAGGCTCTCTGTACAGTCTTATAAGCACACAATAGCAGACAGCAGAAAATATATTAATATATTCTTTAGGGGGGCACACCTGGTGGTGCTCAGGGCTTACTCCTGGCTGTGTGCTCAGGGATCACTGCTGGTGGGCTCTGGGGACCACATGTGGTGCCCCCCGGGCGAACCAGGGTTGGCTGCGTGCAAGGTCAATGTCCTCTATGTTTTACAAGCACTCCAGCCCCTAATATATTTTAATGTCAAATGGTAAAATTTCTAAAGTATGGGTCTCAGTGGAGCTGCTGATTTGAACATCTCTACTGTTTTTCAACAAATTTCTTCTCCTCAATCCAAAAAGACACAACAATAGTCTCCCCTCAATCATTGTTTTAAGATCCCTGAGAATTTTGAGTTATATAAAACAATCAGAATTCTCTTGTGGTGATGCTAGAAATGGAACCCGCAGTCTCATATGTACAAGGAAAGTGCTCTACCTCTGAGCCACATTCCTGGCAACTAAACATTTTTGGACGATTATTTTTCTATGATCTGATTCCATATTAATTCTTTGTCTATTATGCAATGGATAGACTATTTACCAGACATTGCACAATAGAGCATCTCAATCAGTTTCAAACAATCTTGTGCAGAGGTAGAGCCCATATTATTATTCCCATTTTATAGATGAACCTGCAGAAGTTTCTAGATGCTGAGCACACTGGCAGGTCACACAGCAACTGGGTGCTGACATTCACTTAAGAAATAACTATAACTATATGGGCCGGAGCAATAGTAGAGCGGGTAGGGAATTTGCCTTGCATGCTGCCGACCCAGGTTCGATCCCCAGCACCCATATGGTCCCCCGAGCACCACCAGGAGTAATTCCTGAGTGTAGAGCTAGGAGTAATCCCAGAGCATCACTGGGTGTGACCCAAAAACAAAACAAAAAAAAAAAACAAAACAAAACACAAAAAAAGAAATAACTACATTTAGGCACGGAGAGATAGGACAACAGGTTAGATTCTCATGGCCAACCCAGATTTGATCCTCGGCACCCCTTATGGTCCCCCAGGCCCTGTCTAGAATGATCCCTGAGCACAAAGTCATAACTTAGCACTGAACACTAGTAGCTAGAGTGCCCGGACATCATTTTCTTCTTTCTTTCTTTCTTTCTTTCTTTCTTTCTTTCTTTCTTTCTTTCTAAAAGGAAATAACTACATTTGATAAAAATTTTTTGTTTGATAAAAGAACTTCTCAAGCCAAGGAAGGAAAGAAAAAAAAATCAGTATTTAGAATTCTAAATATATGGGAAGTTTGAAATGCAAAGGCCTTTGTAGATGTGTTCAGATGTGTCCCCTAGCTGTCCTTGGGGGACCATACATGGTGCCAGGGATGTGAACCAGAGTTGGCTGCATGAAAGGTAGTCACCTCACCCCATTCTCTCTCTCTCTCTCTGTCTCTCTCTCTGTCTCTCTGTTGGATCAGATTGTATTCTGAGGGCTGGCTCTGAAAGTCTTTATTTCTGAATAACTGGGCAATGGTGAATGTCTGGTTCCAGCCAGGCACCCCATTCTCTTGCATGCCCTGGGGAAGGGCTGTGGGCCCAAGAAATGGTGGAAGCTGCCTTTGACCAGAGCATATACTTTCGTAGTAATGTCTCAGACTGAAAGTGCATGGCCTCATTGTCATCTCTGTGCTACTTTACTCTGAGGTATCTCTGAGCCCAAGCTACAGATGGGAAAGCAGAGATACAACCCATCAGAACAGGCGAGGTTGGTTGGACTCTACATTCCACTCTCACTCCCTGAGGTTCAGAGCAGCGCCCAGTTTGTTTCTGAAATTCATAGAAGGTGCTTGTACACTTGCCGGGGACAGACTACCGGATGTGACAAAGGCTATTTCTCCTCGGTGTTTTCATACAGATGCATGGGAAATGAAAAACCACTTCAAAGTTTAAGTCATAATAAGGTGCGACTGGGAAGGAATCCACCAAGGGCCATAAATGCATACAGTACTTAAGAATTTACCTAATCCAAATGTTTACTTTTTAATCTCAAATGACCAAAAGACTAACATCCAAAAGCCACAGTGAAAAAAAAAAAGAAAAAGAAAAAAGAAAAACAAAACCAACAAAATGCCACTGCAAAGGTTCAGTGTTTGGGTCTATGAAAGTACATTCCAAGATTTCGATAACAGTCTGAGTTTTAGTCAATACGGGCTTTAATGGAACCTGAGTATATGTAAATTATGGGCATACCAAACTAATGTATTGCCATTAACTTACTTTATAGGGGTCTAGGGAGTTGGTGGATTAATTCGATTGGGTTCCTTTAAAAAAGGCCAACAGGAAGGAACTTTGCTTTGGGTATACTTAAATGGTTTTTTACCTTGGCTTTCCTCTGTAAATGTACTTCCAGAGTCTTTTGTCTATCCATTGTGCAAATTTTGCAGTGACACCGCATAAGTGGCTTAGACAAAGAAGCTGAAATGTCTATACAAAACCAGCACTGGACATCCAACCAAATGTCAGCATCTTGCAAAGTCTCAGTATGGAACTGCAATGCCTAATAAGGACAGGGGCCGTCTTCACCCCACCTATTCAAAGCAAACTAGAAAACTGTAAAGGACCAGAGTGTGAGGATAATGGAAGAACACAGGAATGGGGAGTTATCTTCAAAGAAACACAACACCAGATGGAGGGTGTTGCTTTTGCTTTATTATTGAAAGCAATAACAATGGGTGTTGAGGGTCTGGGACTTTCTTTTCTGTTGTTTGACTTTATTGTTATGGTTTTCTCTGTTATGGTCGTGATGACAGAGTTCTCTGAGACCCAATGAATCCATTTCACCCTACAGTCTTGTTCCATTCCAAGGCTGTCAGGGCCATATTTTGGGGGGAAAACTCAGTTAAAGCTTCCCTAACCCAAATAAAACTTGGAAAGTAACCAGGGTAGGAAAAATGGTCAAAATGCACACAGAGCCCAACAGTCAAGTACTCAATAAAGCACTGTGACTTATAAACTGAGGGTCCCCCGGGGGAAGCATGAACCTTCAGCAGGCCCTTCCCAAGCATATCCGGGACGGGAGGCTTCATGCTAGGCTCTGAGCATGCGCAGGAGGGTCTGTTGTGATGTGTGGGAATGTGTCTCTAAATATCCTTTGCTAGGAAATAATAGCAGATACCCTAAAATTCTTCCCCCTTCCGAACAAAGCAAACCATACCAAAGCAATACAAAAACTTTGGAGTGAGCAAAGGGGAGAAGGCAGCTGGAATAGAGAAGGGATCGCTAAGAAAAAAAAGATGGCTGGAGGAATGGCTCAGGATGGGAGATGTGTGCAGAAAGTGGATAAAGGACCAAACATGATAACCTCTCGGTGTCTGTATTGCAAACCTTAATGCCCAAAAGTAGAGAGAGATTATGGGGAATCATGTCTGCCATGGAGGCAGGGGGAGGTGGGAAAGGGGGGCTATACCAGGGGGTATTGGTGGTGGGGAACGTGCACTGGTGGAGGGATGGGTGTTTGATCATTGTGTGGTTGTAACCCAAACATGAAAACTATCTCATGGTAATTCAATAAAATTTAAAAACAAAACAAAACCTCTGGAGTAAGTCTAGAAAGACACGTTGGTTTAGGAAACATGAGGTACTGACCCATATTTTCTATGCTAGCAAAGCCTGGCTTGTGGCTTGTGGGTACAGAGACTCCCAGGTTGCGGGCACAATTGGTGTTGCTCAGGATTTGGGATCCTAAGAGACTGTGGCACATTTCATACTGCCTTTCTAGCACTGTGTTTTTTTTAGAGGCTCTTATAGCATTGGACCTCAAAAACCACAGTTGAATACCCATGTATAGGAGCCAGAGTGATAGTAGAGCAGGTAGGGCCCCAGACCTATTTCTTGCATGCCACAGACCCAGGTTTGATCCCTACCATCCCATATGGTCCCTTGAGCATTGCCAGGAGTGATTCTTGGGTGCAGAGCCAGGAGTAAGCCCTGAGCATCACTGGGTGTGAACCCTCAAAACAAAACAACACAAAACAAAAAAAATGTGTGATGGTCAAAGCTGAACATGTGTGTAACACCCAGTTACGACAACATCTTCGACATCAATGAAGGAAGGGGGGGACTGAAAAAATTATTAGGGTCAATGTCTACTGGTGTTGATCCTCTTAAGATACTTTTCAAAAGGAAAAGAAAACTCACGTATACTTTCTGAATTCCCCTTCCACTAACATAAGGACTAAAGGTCTATTGGTGAACAGAAGGCTCAACCCTAACAGACACAGATGATTAAGACATATTTTGCATCTGATAGGTGTAACATACCATACACTGTATTGCTGCAATAAAATCCACTAGGAAAATACATTATGAAAAAAAATCACAAGGATGGGAAATGTTTTGACAGTACTGGACTCTAACAATACGGTGAGTTTAAATCCTCTGCTTACAAGAAAATCCATGTAGACGCACATAATTGAAATGTGAGCCCACCCACACGGGCACTGGGCAGGAGACAGTGGCACAGGAAAGCCCCCATCCCAGGTGTTACATGTCAAGCTGGGCTTGCCATGGGGGTAGGAATTGTCCTCCTGAGTTTCTCTGGAAGTGTGACATTTGGGGGACAAGGGCTGAGCAACAGCAGTTAGAAGGTCTCAAGGATTCATAAGAAACCAAAACAAATTTTAGTGGGCCTAGATACAACATTGAAAAAAATCAAAATGTATAAATGTTTAATTCAATGTCTAAAAAAATGCAACATGATAGCAACCCCATAAATTTTTAAACTTTGAATCAGTCATCTTTTTTGTTTCAAGTGTTTGCCTTTTCCAAAGAATTCTGAGACCCAAGGCAAGACTTAATCCCCTTCAGCCTCAACCCCAGGGACCAGCTCAACTTCTGTCCCTGCTTCCCCGAGGCTCGTCCAGGCCTGCTGTCCCCCAGGAATGGTCACCTGCACAATCATTCTGGGATGAAAATGGGGAAATCACTATGGAAAGACAATTCGGACTATGGGAAATTAAATGAGAGGCTTGCAGCTAGATCATTTCGAAAGCCACTGATCAAAGCCCTTTCAAAAATATATATACAGCAAAGAAGTTAGTGAGTAAATAAAGAACAGCAGTATCTCCCATCTGACCCTGGTGTGTGTGTGTGTGTGTGTGTGTGTGTGTGTGTGTGTGGTGTGTGTGTAAGAGGCCTGGGATGCAGAGGGCAGGTCCAGGAAAGAACATGTGGAGTATTTGGCCTTTCAGGGACCATTCGTGGGGAGTTTGGGCTTCTGTTTTTTTCTGGTGATATTTTGTTACCCCTTCTGAGCGGGGACTAATTTAGAGATTATCTCGTCCTATTGCCTGGTTGAACAGAAGAGGAAAGAGAGTTCTAAGGCTCTTAAGATAATTGCCTCATTTCATACCCTCTAGTTCACTGGCGCCACCCTGAAACCCGGGTCCCCAAGTTCAGGATCCAGGAACCTTTTGACATGTTTTAAGATTAAGAAACGAAAGCCTGAATGCAGACAGGATTTTTTTTTTCATCGCGTACTGCACAGATGAAATTCTAACACAGACTGTGACATAGTCGCTTAGATCTCAACCTCACTGCTCTAGCCTTCAAAACTGAGATGCGTGTTAGCATAATTCAGACAGAAGGGAAATTCCAGGTGTCAGCCCATGCTTGGTGTCTAACCCCCAACACCCCCCCATACACCCAAAGCAAGACTGAGAAAGTACCTAGATCATTTCTTTGGTTCTCATCGTTACCTGGAAGAACTACCCTTCCCCCAACTTTCTGCAGTGATACTATCTAAGATCCAAAATATATCAAAATACTATCTAAAATATATAAGGACTGGAGCGATAACACAGCAGGTAGGGCGTTTGCCTTGAATGTGGCCGACCTAGGTTCGATTCCTCTGTCCCTCTTGGAGAGCCCGGCAAGCTACCGAGAGTATCCTGCCTGCATGGCAGAGCCTGGCAAGCTACCTGTGACATATTCAATATGCCAAAAAACAGTAACAACAAGTCTCACAATGGAGATGTTACTGGTGCCCACTCGAGCAAATTGATGAAAAACGGGACAACAGTGCTACTGTGCTCTAGTGCTATTGAGTAAGTAAGTAAGTAAGTAAAGGCCCTCCCGTTGATCATCGATTTGCTCGAGTGGGCCCAGTAACGTCTCCATTGGAGACTTTGTTGTTACTGTGTCTGGCATATCGAATACTCTCGGTAGCTTGCCGGGCTCTGGGCCCGCAAATCGACGATCAACGGGAGGGCCTTTACCTAGTGCTATTATCTAAAAATTATCCTGACTTCTACTAAAAAAAAAAAAATTGGGCAAGTTACTAAAAGCGAAAAGGCCTCCTGAGTCTCTGCAAGCTGATAAAGTGGTTTACACTCACTTCTTGGGGACAAATCCACCCTCCCTCTGTGCCCCTCTTTCCCTTTTATGCCAGGGATCTTGTCAGACCCTGGCCTGAAGCAAGTCCACTGAAAACTTAAGGTCAGGGACATCTTCATGTATATGGCATTCTTTTATTATTGGTCCAGTTGGATCCTACCAAAAAGAATAAGGTCCTTAAGTTTACTGGAAATATTTAGGTAGGTGTATTGTGAATGCTATAGAAAATGCTGGTGCCAATTTGGGGGGAACTGGGGAACTTAACCCAGTGACAACGGTAATGCTTTTGGAAGTCACCCCCCAACACCATCTCAGCACAGAAACGCCCTTGTAGATGGAGAGGAAGACCAAGTTGGGATTCTTTTCTGTTTCCGGAGTCTCCTTTCTATTTGGGTGGGAGTGTAGAAAGCCTTACTTCTGTTCTCTTTTGTGAAGCAGGATTTTTATCTAGAAAGGACAAAGTCCTAAGCCAATGTGCCAGCTAAGGGGACAAAAGTACCTCCCCATGCATTACCAGGCTGGTCACAGCTCCCAGCAAACCAGGTGATTACGGAGAGATAGCGACAATCCTGAGGTGACAGCTCCATAAACCTGTCTAGCATTTTTCTAACCAGTCCTGAACAAAGCATGCCACAGGCTCCATCCTCATGAGCACAGCTCCAGGGCACTCTCTGCCCAGAGGGAGCACGACTTGGACGCTTCTCCTGGAGCTCATTTGTGTTATACTGCTCATCTTTCCTGCCGGGCAACAGTGGACGCAGAGACTGAAGTCCTGGCCACCCGCCCAAGCTCCCAGGCAGAAGCGGATGAAGGACAGAGAACCCAGGGTGGGCGCAGAGCCAGTAGGGCTGCGTCGGAACACCCCCCTGCTTGGGGGCCCAATGTGACAAGAAGCATCATTGCAGCCCTGCTCCCGGGAAAGCACCCATATCCCCAGGGATGCTCGGAGGTGCTGGTTTATGGAAGGATGACAGTTTGGACCTGAATCAGGTTGATAAACTTTCCTAATGAAAAAAATGTTGGCGACAAGTATCAATACAATGAAGCTCAGGGAGCAGTTGGTGCTGTTCTTAAAAATAGACCTTGGTAGCTGTGACTTGTGGGGCTGTTACTTCTCGTCTCAACGAGGGCTCATTTGCTGTGTGACCTTGGGTGAGGGGGAGGCAGGGAATTCCTCTGTTTCCATTTCTCTACCCGTTCTTGTGAGGGGTTCTCAAGAACACTGGGTAAACAATAGCACTGCAGTTAGCCCATATGATAATTAGGTATTTATTACTAAGAGAAAATAGAGTCTTCTAAAAGCACCGCCCATTAGTTTATCCCAAGAGCAGGACTCTGCATCTCTGCTTGTCCCACATTTTTCAGAGGAACCCCAATTTCAAATATTTTCAGGTCATCAACTCTCTCACTTTGCTTGCAACTTTTCTGCATTTCTCTTTTTCACCAAAATATAGGCACCCTGTATACATCCTGTCTCCCTTTTCTCTCTCTTGTATTGGTTTACTATTTGTAGTCAGAATCATAGAAGAAAATCATATTCATGTGATGTAAGCCCTACAAAGTACTTAACAAAGCAATTGAGTGATGGGGGATTAAGTCCTTCAATCTTTCTATTTTCACTCTAAGTCCCTATAAACAATGGCTAGCTGGCAAGAAATAGTGCCCCAGAAAATAGAAAATTCTGAAGGGTTTAAGTAACGCCTCCACTTAGCTCATCTCTAAGCCAACACAGTTTCCATAAAGAACTTCTTTAACCAAGGGCAGACATATCCCCCAAATGACTACTATGTATTTTATTAACCTTTTCCATTTTCAATTAAGTTACTCAATGATCTGGATGAAAAGAGGACTGGCCACACAGGGAATGGCTGAAGACATCAGAGGGATTGATAAGCCATGCACTAGGATACCCTGGAGGATGCTCCCAACCTCTGTGGTCAGTGAGGATTCCAACTGCTCACTGTCTTTAACCTCTCCTTAGCAAAATCCTCTCCTTCAAGGCTCTGGGCTCATTCATGCAGTCACGTGATTTCATGAACTATCTGCAGAGAATGAGCCTTAGTGTCTCATTATTACTGTAAGACAGATTAACTGAATGGGGGGGGGGGGTAGTTTTTCATGAGCCTCCACCTAATACAAACATTTAAAGTAAAATCTGACTTAAAAATTTTTTTTTTCATTCTCAAAAATGTCTTTTTGGAAACTCCCTTTCACTTGATATTCTCTGTTGAAAGAAAAGATCTTTCAACATATTCACAAGCCACTCAGACCTCTACCTGGCAGCAGGAAATGGGTCTCCATGGAGCCTGGCAAAGGCTCATTTCCACAGAAGACACCTTCGCGGGGTGTTCTTTTCTCATCAAAGTTCATTTTCAACCATCGTTTCTTTATTGTTCAGAGATGTCAAAGAAATATCCCATGGAATGCGAGAAAAGCATTCCCCAGTCCTCAGCCTAGTCCTTATGGTGAACTGTCTAAAATGAAGAGTGTTTTTAGTTCTCTGTGGAACATGATCTTCACTGCCATGTTATGACTGAAAACCATTAAAGGGAGGCAGCCAACAGGTTGGCTTGTTTCTTAATCCTGCATCCTTTTTTTCATCATCAAGTGGCAGGTAAGTGGGAGAAGTTTTCCTTCCAGTTACCTGTTGAAAGCTTCATTTGCCTTTTCTAGATAGTCTCGGAGTTGGGACATACAGAAATCTCATTATCCACCAACTTATTTCTCCAAGGCCACGGGAGTACTTAGAACAGACAATATACAGGCAGGATGGTATGGGAGAAAAGGGCATGCACGAAAAAGTGTAAGATGAAGCACTAGGAACTCCTTATTCTATTTCTGACTCCACCACTGTCAGTTTTAAGACATTGAATGTCTTTTAATTTAATGTCCCACCTGCACGGCAGAGCCTGGCAAGCTACCTGTGAAGTACTCGATATGCCAAAAACAATAACAATAACGGACCTCATTCCCCTGACCCTGAAAGAGCCTCCAATATGGCAGCATTGGGGAGGATGAGTAAGGAGAGGCTGCTAAAATCTCAAGGCTGGGACAAATGGAGACGTTACTGGCGTCCTCTCCAGCAAATCGATGAACAATGGGATGACAGTGATACAGTGATACAGTGATACCACCAACAGATACTTTTTAGCTTAGATAAATCTCCAGGGCTGCTTTCCCTGATCTATGAGGCTATTTGCCTTTGTTAGGATCCTTCTAGCTTATGGTTTTTGATTTCATAAAATGAGACATCTTTTCATTATTATTCCACCTGGCAATGCCATGGTCATTTTGCCAAAAATCACTGAGTATTCAAGCAACATAACGATAGGGACTTGGGAGGTCTTATCAATCTATTGATTTGACACACTGCCTGATTTATATGCAATGACTCTCAACATTACATTAGAACATGGATGTGAATTATTTATAATAACCTAGACATGGGAAAAAGATGAATTGTAAAGAAGATGTGGTGTAAACGGTCTCACACACGTACATATACATGCAATATCATCTCAATACAAAAAAAAGAGTAAAATTTTGCCATTTGTAACAACATGGACAATTTTTTTCAGGGTACTGGGCTAAGGGAAACAATTCAGAGATAGTCAACTTAAAGTATGACCTCACTTATACTTGGACTCTAAGAAAACTAAATTGTAGAAACTGGGAGTAGCTTGGCACTTACCCATGGGGGTCAAGGGGGTCAGGAAAATGGATGAAGATGGTCAAACTTCCCTTTACAAGATGAATAAATTGTGTATGTGAATCTAATGTATAATATGGTGACTATAGTGAAAAGCATGGTGAAATATACAACACAGAATACGGAATTGGACATTTCAAACATCCTAAGCAAGTTGATATTGAAAGTTCTTAACACACCAAGTGCAACTACATGAGGTGATGAATGAGTTAGCTGGCTTTACTCAAAAATCATTTCATAATATATTCATTTATCAAGTGCTCCTGTTGCACACCATCCACATACACATGGTCACAGGTCAAATGTCTCAAGAGCGTTGGGAGGGGATCCCATAAATTATCTTTGAAAGATCTTAAAGAAAAAGGAAAATGACTTCAGATGTAACTCCATCAAAATGAGAAGTCCCCACCCTGAGTCAAAGCTTTCCATTATGGGGAATGGAGTGATAGCACAGTGGGTAGGGCATTTGCCTTGCATGCGGCCGACCCGGGGTTCAATTCCCAGCATCCCATATGGTCCCCTGAGAACTGCCAGGAGTAATTTCTGAGTTCAGAGCCAGGAGTAATCCCTATGCATCGCCTGGCGTGACCCAAAAGTCAAAAAAAAAAGAAAAAAAAAGCTTTCCATCATGAAGGAATTAGCCATGGGGATCCCTCCTTGTTTTGCGGGTGATGGGACGGATGTGAATAAAAGACTATGGTATCCTAGTCAGCCTGGAAATCTGCATGCATTTGGCTCTTCTCTCTTGTGGAATGTATGGTTCTAACACCTCCTCGGACAGACTTATCACCTTTCATTGGATGCTTCCCAATGCCCACATTCCATTTAGAGGGAAAGATTCCCTCACGACAGTTCTTTGGGGCTAATCCTCTCAGCTTGTTCCAAGGGCCCTTCTGAATGACAAGGTTTTCTAAGTTAGAAAAACACAGGTGCAGCTCTAGGAAAACCATTCTGAGACCCATTTCTCCCTCTGACCATGAGTCATAGGTCAGAGTGGCTATCAGTTTTGTTTTTGTGAAGCTCCATGCCCTTGTTGGTCCTTTGCAGGCTGCAGTAAATCATAGAGAGATCCCCAATTTCCCCGTTGATGCATGAGAATAACCAAAGAAAGGATATTTAGGAATGTCCTAGTTTTAGCTTCTTCCTGAGGGTAGCTTTGCACTGGGGCTGTCCAAGAGATGGGCTGTGTGACTCCAAGGTGCTTACTCAGTAAACCTATTTTGTCTGAGCCAGAGGGACTATTATTAATAGTTGACTTTGGAACATCCGTGTTGGGTTTGATGGTATATGTGTGATCCTATGGCTGGATTTTCATACATAACCTGATATCGAAGAATACTACTGAGTTCCCAGAGTTCCCTGAGTCTGGGCAGGCCCAGAAAGGTTCCCTGGGCTTAAGGAGCAGAAGTTGAGCAGGAGAAAATAAGGTCAGAAGTGGAGAGAGGTGGGCCACATGGCACTTGGACCTGGTGCAAGGAGCGCTGCTGTCCTCTCCTGCTGCCATGGGGGTTCTCAGGGGGACGCTGCCTGCTATGGGGCCCCGAGTAAAGCTGAAGCAGTACCAGGCATGGTCCAGAGTGCTGGATGGCCCATTCCGGGTCCTATAGCAGTGCAAGAAGAGAGCCACGGGGCCTTGGGAACACAGGATGGATCTACAGATGGGCTCCGCCTGGGGGGCGGCCTTGGGGCCCCCATAGAGGCCTGTGCCATGAGAAGGTATACCCATACCCCTCACCCCTGAGTGGACAGCTGCTAGAGACGCAGGCAGTCTGTTCCCCTGGGGTCCTAATGCCTCCTCCTAAGGCAACTCTCTGTGCTGGGCTCCCAGTCATCCTTCTACTGCAGTTCATCATTATCTCCAATTTACAGGCAAGGGAAGTGAGGTTCAGAGAGATTCCAGGAGTGCCCCAGGCTTAGGTGAGAAAGCCAGAAGCAGCTGCTGCCCCCCCCCCAACCCCCTCTTCCTGGAGAACTCATTCTTGGCTCTTCTATTCTTACACTTCCCCATCTTCCTGCGCCTGGGAGGGTCAAACAGGATTCCCACATTCCCACTCTGAATGTCCCTGCTCCTGGGAAGAGGGAATTCTGATTTTCCACCTGGGCCCTACTAAGGCTCCTGTCAGCTCCTCAGCCTGGGAGGCGGCCCCCTGCCAGGGCCAGGGTGTGGCTCTGGAAAAAAAGCATTCGCCCATGTTTACTCAAAGGTAGTCATTAAGTCACCGTGAAGACGGCTCTTGTGCAGACTAAACAACTCCACTCCCTTTTCAAAAAGTCTTCCTCCCAGGAGCTATTTTTTTCGGGGTACCATCATTCTATATTTACCGATTGTCTCCCCACCACCCTCACCCCAGTCACTCCTCTCTGTGCCCTCCTAGCCCCTATTTTTAAATCATCTGGCAACAGGATTTTCTTCTGAGGCCCACAGAAAGCAAACTATTTCCAAAGCTTCTGCTTCTGATCTCAACAACTTGACAAGGGTCCCATCCGGAAGGTAAATGGGTGCCTTGTGTTCCTCCTGATCCCCTGGCCCCTGCTGGCCACCTGTAGGCCAGGCCACTCCTCAATTATCTGCTTGTTTCTGACCCCAGTGAGCTTTATCTTGTCCTGGAGAGACCAGTCTTTCATCAAAGGCATCCCTGAAATGGTCCTGAGTCCTTCAAGAACCCAGAGCTGTTCCTAAACCCAGTGCTAATGTGCCCCGCCACCAACAAACACACATGGCACACCAATCTCTTAGCCTTATTTGAGCCATGTTTGTCCAACGTAAGAATTCCAAAACATGGTCCCCGGTGCCCAAGAGTACCAGCCTCGGCAAGGCCTCACTTACTTCGAGGTTCTCGGGGTCCATCCACGGTGATTTTGATGGCCCGGTGGTAGGTGGCCACTTGTGGTGGGTTGGTGAAGACGGTGATGGTGAGAGTGAAGCTCTTCCCTGTGGGAACACGGAAGAGAACGTGTGAGGATAAGGGATGCCCATGGGGTGGCCAGCCACTGGCTTCCGTGTCCAACCTGGCAACTGGGCAGGTATTTCCTGCACCCCTGGAGGGTGTGTGGTCTGCATTTCAGAACCTACACCTACATTGTCCCAGGTAACAATGCACCCCACCCTCCCCCTCCTTGCCCCTTTAATCTTTAGTAAACAACACAAAATTTTGACAGATTTCTTGTTTTTTAATTTTTAATTTTTTATATTTTTCTTTCAAGGCAAAACCCTTAGGATAAGATCACTCTACTGTATTTTCTCCCATTTCCCCTGTATATAAACACAGGGCAAAAAAGCAGTGCAAATCCCAATTTTGTCTTCCCTCTCTGATGTTTTTTTGCACCTATGAGGATTAAGTGAGAAAGAATTCTTAAAGCGGAAGACAGACTAAATTCAGATTACTTGCCCTATATGCTTAAAATAGGGATTTTAATTGATTGAAAATATTATTTTGGAGGGCATTAGAGACAGTCATGGGCTTAGCCAGACTCCAATGTATAGTTAATAAATAGGCTATATAACTGATAGGCTCAAGCCTCTCTATCAGGATAAACAGACACTTGCATTTACATAGAAACATTTCACAAACAATTATGAAATGTGGCATATCTTCACTGCATATGTGCTTAATGGCATCACATTTAATAACTTAAAATTCATTAAATGTTTATGTTTTAATATATACACCAACATAAATGTGTCATTAATGGAATAAAATATCTTACTAATTAATATTGGGGCTGGAGCAATAGCACAGTGGTAGGGCGTTTGCCTTACAAGCGGCCAACATGGCCAACCCGAGTTTGATTCCTCTGCCCCTCTCAGAGAGCCCGGCAAGCTACTGAGAGTATCTCGCCCACACGGCAGAGCCTGGCAAGCTACCTGTGATGTATTTGATATGCCAAACACGTAACAACAAGTCTCATGATGGAGACGTTACTGGGCCCACTCGAGCAAATCGATGAACAATGGGAGGACCGTGACGGTGACTAATTAATATTATAACATACTAATATATAAACATCCTAATCAAGACAAATCTTATATTAGTAACAGAAATGCATTAACAATTAAGATTAATCAAATAAATACTAATGTAAAATGTCATTAGTTTTAAATATTTCTTATTAACCGAGTATTTCAGGGGATGGATTCCAACTGAGTTCTGACTAGCAAACCTTTGGCAAAGGTCCAGGGTGTCCGGGAAGGTGATTTTTAAATTTTGGATTTTGGACCACACTCAACCGTGCTCAGGGGTTACTGCTGGTTCTGCACTCAGGAACCACTCCCGGTGGATGCAGGAGAACATGTGGGTTGCCTGGGATAGAACCCGGTTGGCCGTGTGCAAGGCAAGTAAGTACCCTCCCTACCCATTGTACTATCTCTCCAGTGCCCCTGGAAGATGACTTAATAGACCTTTCTGCACCTTACAGAATCATGTGTGTTGCATATGTGGTATGTATTACATGTGTTGTGCGTTTGTGTTGTCTGAGGTATGTATTGTCTGTGTTGTATATGATGTGTGTGTGTGTTCTATGTATCTGTGCTGTATGTGGTTGTGTATGTTGGGGGTATGTATTGTTTATGGTGTATTGTCTTTTTTGTGTGTCTGTGTTACACATGGTATGTGTTGTCCACGGTATGTGTGTTGTACTTGTGTCTGTGGGATGTGTTATCTGTGTGGCCATGTGCTGTCTGTAGCATGTGTAATCTGTGAGTACTGTTTTTGTGTTGTCTGTGGTGTGTTCAGGGTGCTTGTGTCATCTGTGTATGCTTCCTTCGTGCTTGTGTGGTCTGCATGTACTGTATCTTTGTGTTGTCTGCATGTGCTGTGTTTGTGTTGTCTGCATGTGCTATGTATGTGTGTCTGTCTGCATGTGCTGTAGTACTCTCTTTTACGATACTTCTGTTTGAGGGTGAGAGAGCCCTCATCGTGCTTAGCTCAGTTCTCAGTATGAACTCAGTTCCTTCTTTTAATCTGGTCACATGAAATGAAACCTAAAGACACGAAAGGGAAAGAAGCCCGGACACCCATCCTCTGAGCCATTGCGAGACCACATTCAGAAGAGACTGTGTTCAAAACCAGAGGGCCCACCAGACTGTCAACTCGCCTGTCTGCTGGGCACACAAGCGAGAGAGAGAGAGAGACAGAGAGAGAGAGAGAGACAGACATACAGACAGAGACAGAGAGACAGAGAGAGACAGAGAGACAGAGACAGAAAGAGAAAGCGATAGAGACAGAAACAGAGAGAGAGAGAGGACAGAGAGACAGAGAAAGTGACACAGAGAGAGAAAGAGACAGACAGAGACAGAGAGACAGAGACAGAGAGACAGAAACAGAGAGAGAGAGAGAGAGAGAGAGAGAGAGAGAGAGAAAGATCCCTGGGAGCAGGCCAATCTGCCCTGCATGGGGCCAGGAGGTGGGAGCCTTGATCTAATCTCTCCAAATCTCTTTCCGGGCCTGCAAACTTGGGCCTTGCAAGAAACAGCCCAAGTCATGTTCTAACCCCTGCTGTGATCTTAGGGCAGTGGCATCCTCCAGGGCCCCAGCCCTGGGTGCTTCCTCATGGCAACCCTGAGATTGTGAAAATGCATGGAACCTTTCCTGTCAGGACTGCCCACTGGCCGGCTGGACACACCAAGAATCACATCTCTGGGTGCGGAGGGTCAAGATCAAGACCTGGGCCTGGAAGTTTCCCAAGAAGGCTTCCAGGACCCCGTGACTCCTTCCAAGCCTGCCCACTCCTGTGCTGGCATCACCACTCTCTGCGTGGGAGTGGGGGCGGTGGGGGCTCTGTCTCCCAGTCTCCCTCTGCTCACAGGACACTGGTCAGTGAGCCCCAGACCACCTCACTCAACAGGACCTTCCTTAACTTGGTGACAACACTAGCTGCCAAATAAGGTCACGTTTATGTAGGCCTGCGGTTCCCAGAAGACGTGTACCTTTTTAATTTTTTGGGGGGTGGGGCGGGGTGGAAGTTCTCCCAAGCTGTGCTCAGGAGTCCTGGAAATGCCCTACCTCCCCCAATAGATCTCAGTCAATTGGTTTAATGCCAAGGATTTGGTGCTATTTGGGTCCTGTAGAGTCAGGGGGATACTGGGATTATCAGGATTTTATTGTGTTATTATTTATAATTTTATTATTATAGGATTATCCCGGCCAGTTCCCTGGTACTTGAGGGCTCCCTAGGACTGAAGCAGGCAATGCTGGCTGGGGGGGGGGGGTGGCGGGGTGCTGGGGGGTCTTCCTGGAATCAGCCACATTCCAGCCTCGGTGCTTATACTTCCAGGATCACTGTTCAGCCCAGCACAAACACAAAATGTCACTGGGGGCTAGATGAGCTAGAGACATGTGAAACCGTCCGTGGGGGGGCGGGGGTGCCCTGCTTTCTCTGTCCTGTTCATGGTCTCCTAGGCCATAAGCAAGACGTGGTGCCTTTGTACATGACATTCTTTGTACACGGACATTCTGGAGTTGGGACCACATTGTGGGTGCCCCTGGTTTACTCCTGGCTCTGTGCTCACTCCTGGAGGGGCTCAGGGGACCAAGATAGTGCTCTCCTCTGCTTGTCTGCTGCGTGCAAGGAATAATCCTTAACTCTTGTCCCATCTCTCCGGCATCTTTAGATCTACCCACAGCATCCCACACTTCAAATGCCTTCCCATAGACAATTTCCAACGGATTTTGCCACATTCCCATGAAAGAAACAAAAGGCAGATGCCCTGGCCCTCGACCCATAGGGAGAAAAGAGCCAAGATTCAGAGAGGGTAGGCTGCTGGCCCCAAATCACAGAGCCAGACCCCGGACTTCTCACCGGCTTCACTCTTACTGCCACCAGATCCTAAATTGCTGCCTCCGAATGCCCTGCCCTCGCTGTAGCCTGAGTCCTCATCCACATCCAAGCCTCTGCCGCTCTCCAGGACCTAACTGTGTCCCCACAGCCAGAGTGAGCCTTCCCATGCCCTTCCCTGGGACCGAAGTCCGGGCACCGAGAGTTCATGGATGCCAGGAAACCCATTCAACCACAAGTTGGCTGCTTCATGAGGGAAATAAACCCCACGGGGCAGGACGGGTGGACTCCGTGCCCATCACCCTCACCCTCAGTCTATGTGCCCTGTCTTGAGAGATGCCACTTTACCTGACTCTCCCACCAAGGGGCTGGGCATGCGATGGGGAGACTGGAGGCCTTTGGGCACAGTAATATGAGTCACTCAGGGGACTTCATTATTTATTTATCCCTCTCCCACCCTTCCCACCCACTCTGGCACCATCCTTGATGACTAGGGCTCCCGCAGTGGTGACACCTGTGCCAATCCCCCCTAAACATAAACACCTGCCATGCCCACCACCCCCGGCCCCCCTTGGCGAGCACTGACAGGACTGGTGGCTGCCCCCCCCACCCCCTGGAGCCTGATTCCCTCATTCAAATGACCTCTAGGCCTGGCATTCGCTGGGTGAGGGGGCGGGTGAGCCTCCTAGTGTTGTTCTCAACCACTTTGCAGCTAAAGAAGAAGTCGAAGGAGGAGCCATTGTCTGACTCACACCCACCCCCAGACTGGTGGGGCCGGGAAACACCACGGATGCCCTTGACCTTGAGAGCTGGGCAACTTCTTGACCGGAGAGGGTCTGACCAGCACACTGAGAGGCCAGCCAGGGCCACCACTAAACAAACTGAGGTGCCCACAGAGCAGAGGGAGGGATAACCAGGGCACGGGAGAAAGCAAAGTAGGGACCTAAACGCTCTTCTAGCCCTGGAAACCAAAGCCAACAGCAGCCTGAGTGCCAGGGATGGGATGGAGGTAGCTGGGTTCCAGCAACAACTCAGTTAGTCATTGTCACAGACGCTGGCACCTGGCAAGAACCTGGGAAGTAGCAACCAGGGAGAGAGAACTCCGCCTTAACTCACGCACGGAAGCAGCCCAAGACACGCGACATCAGAGATACGCTTATGCTATGCAGAGGTGGGCAGGAAGACAGTGCCCGCTGCGCCCACAGGCCTGTGTGGAGGCTGTCTGGAGGCGCAGACTTGTTGCCCTCCATCTCTAGATCTCATTGCAGTAACTGAGACAGGGACAGACCCTCTGTTTCACTGGTGCAAGTCAGGCAAACAAACACGTCCTAGATCCCGGCTCCTAGCTCCCTAAAGACACAGGAAACTCAGCTCCAGAAAAACCAACTGGAGAGGAGATGCTGGGGAGAGTGAGGTGGATGGAAGGGGAATGGGGGAGGGGGCAGCTGATGGACAGTGACTGGTTCCTTCCCCGCTTCCCCGGGGAATTCTAGCAAAGTAGGGAACTGCCAAAAAACATCAGCTGAGATGTGGGATTATGAACATGGCAGCATGGAGTTCGAGATCAAGTTCACCACTGCCCCACCAGCTAGTGACCTCTGCAAAAGACAACAGTGCTGGCTAATCTGCTTTATCAACAAGTCAGGCCCAAATAATGTCCAGGTGGGCACAGGTTGCCCCTTCCCCCCATGCCAGCCCATGCCTCAAATGCCAGGGCAAACGTGTAAAGACTTTATTGAGTCTGGAAAGAGATCACGGGAGAGCGTCTGTCCCTGGCCACTTGCAGCCAAGCTGCCGTGACAAACACAGCCCACCCTTCACTAGCCTAAAAGCCTTGGCAGGCTGATGCCCTTGACTGTGGTCTAGTCCAGTCCCAGCTGGACACCTCCGTTCTGCCCAGACATGACCTTTCCACATCTGGGAAGTGGCTAGCCTTCAGGTTTGTCATGAACGGCATGGAGTCCCCCAAAACCACGGGGTTTGGGGCGGGACTTGAAACTGTTCCTGGCACAGGAAACAGAGGAACTGATGGGGAACTCAGGGACCACGAACATCAGCCTGCGTCCTCCCAGGTCCCAGGGGGACTCACCCTCTCTTCCTGCCCTGTTGTGACCCCACTCCCAGCTTAGGTTTCTTCATCCGTTTCTAGGGCTCTGGGTCCTTGCTGGAGGTTTGGGTCTGTGAATCAGCTTCTCCTTAGGGGAGTGGTTTCTGTGGGATGTGAAACCCACTCCTTGTCATGCAAAGCAGGCAGGGCCCCAGGGGGTGGAAGTTGGGGAGGGTGGGGTGTCCCATGGCTCAGTGGAGACCACCATCACCTCATTCCCTTACCCATCTTCCTTTTTAAACTTTCCTTCCTTCCTTCCTTCCTTCCTTCCTTCCTTCCTTCCTTCCTCCCTCCCTCCCTCCCTCCCTCCCTTCCTTCTTTCCCTCCTCCCTCCCTCCCTCCCTCCCTCCTTCCCTCCCTCCCTCCCTTCCTCCCTCCCTCCCTTCCTTCCTTCTCCCTCCCTTCCTCCCTTCCTCCCTCCCTCCCTCCCTCCCTCCCTTCCTTCCTTCCTTCCTTCCCTCCTTCTCCCTCCCTCCCTCCCTCCCTCCCTCCCTCCCTCCCTCCCTCCCTCCCTCTTTCCCTTCCTTCCTTTCTTTCTCTCTCTTCCTTTCTTCCTTCTTTTATTTTTTGGTTTGGGGACCCACACCTGGCGACGCTCAGGGCTTAGTCCTGGTTCTGCACTTAGGACTCACTCCTGGCAGTGCTCTCAGGAACATATGCAGTGCTGGGGATGGAACCCGGGTGCACCATGTGCAAGGCCACTACCCTATCCACTGTGCTATCTCTCTGGCCCCATCCCTTGCCCATTTTCTGTGGAATCTCTGCAGGGAGGTCCAACTAGTATGCTCCTAAATTTCAAACACCCAGGCAGAATGAAAAGGAAACAGTAACGAAATAAAATTGAAAAAAATTACAGCTTTGGGAAACCAAGAAAGCCAATGAAACCTCCAGTTTTGTTTTGTTTTTCTTGGCCAATCCTGGAAATCCCCCAAAGATTCAGAAATATTGCAGGAAGGATTCTTCTCTGACCATACAGACGGTGTAGGGTCTGGTTTTGATCATGGGTAACTAAGTACTCAAAGAAATGCACCCTCAGATGCGGGGAGAGGTGGGTGGAGCGCTTCTCACAAGGCATCCGAATGTGTGTGCCTCGCTTTTCCACTGGAAAACCTCAGTCAAAATGAATACTTTCTCTCGCCATCCATTTCCTTATCCAAATACTCAGCACTATTTTGGATCGTGAAGCTGGATAATTATTTATTCGGGGATTTCTGAATAGGTACAGATCCTTCAGCTTGGGTGGAATTCCCTGGTTTCTCCAGGTCGAAGTGAAATTAGATGCTGTTGTGGAAACACTTTGCTCTGTGGGCGAAGGCACGATGGTGTCTTTATCCCACTGTATTTGCATTCAGATGAGCAAAATGTGGTTGGGGGCAGGGGGGTGGGATCCTTCTATGTGTTGGCACAGAACAAAAGTCAGGTGCTTCAAATACAGAACTCTGTTTTCCGTAGAAACAGCATTTGTTTGTTTGGCCCTGCAGATCACTTGAAAAAAAAAAGAGTTACGAGGAAACCAAACACACGCAAAGCCTTTTCACTGGCCATGTCCCATAAAAATGAATGGTTTGAGGACAGGGAGACTGTTTCATTCATCTTTATGAAGATCAACAATGTGCTTTGGGGCTGCAAATACGGTGCATTAGGCGTTAAGGCATTTGCCTTCTATACTGCTGACCTGGGTTCAATCCCTGACACTGCATGGGGTTCCCAAAGTACCACTAGGATGGAGTGACTCCTGAGCACAGAGGTGGGAGTAAGCCCTGAGAACTGCATGGTGTGGCCCACCCACCTCCCCCACCCAAATAAAAATGAAAGCAAAATTGTGCTTTCATTTCTATTTTTGCAGGAGGTGAGGGCTTCCAAACAATGTTCTAATGTTCCCGGGACCCCCAGGCCACTCTTGGTGATACTCAGTCGACTGGACAGGAGTCAGTGTTTGGTCACTGAGGTGGTGCAGTGGCTGGGGGCTCTCGGAGCCACACCTGGTAGCACTGATTGGGCAGAGTGGGGCAGGGGGCTTGAGTGTGTTTGAGTGCATGCCTTCATCCGGCACGCAAGCGCTGAGCCTCTGAGTGGCCAGTCATGCTTGGGAACCAGATCTGTGGACAATTTGGCTGGCTGTCCAGGGCAGCTGCTCCTCGAGCAGGTCTGATTTCACTTCTAATCACAGCTCATCCTTTCAGGTCACATGGGCATGAGGCTCAGCCCCATCAAGGGTATTTATCCACCCGAGGTCTGCCCCTGATGCTCAAGCCTTTAGCATTTCCACCCTCACCTTCAGAAGTCCTGGTCCTGAGTAGCTCTTTCCTTAACGATCCTGACTATTTTGGTTCCTGAATATCTTGGTGGTGTATCTACATTTTGTTTTGTTTTGGTTTGGTTTTGGTTTTTGATTTTTGGGTCAGACCCGGTGATGCTCAGGGGTTACTCCTGGCTTTGCGCTCTGGAATTACTCCTGGCAGTGCTCAGGAGACCAGACAGGATGCCGGGAATCGAACCCAAGTCAGCCACGCGCAAGGCAAACACCCTACCCTACTATGGCTCCAGTTGCTGGATCCACATTTTTAATCCTTTTCGCCCCAACTCTCCACAAGACCCAGAACTCAGCCCTCTAAGGTTGGCTGCTCTGAATATGTCCACCCAAGAGAGTCCTTTGAGATCCCAGATTCCCCAGGCTCCACCCACTGGGCCCCAGGTGACCAGGGTCTGGCCCAGTTCCTCCTGGCACCCTGCTCGTGCCCACAGCCCAGAACCACAGAGAGATGCGGCAAAGCCTTAGGTTGGCAGTTGGAAGCGGGCACCGCAGTTCCTACCACCAAGGTTTTCTTCCTGGAGTGGCTGCCACCGAGGGGTGTGTGGCCAAGCAGGAAGAGGGAAGTTGGGGTGAGGCTGGGGAATGTGCTGGGCGCAGCCTGGGGCAACTGGTTTCTGGGCTCAAAGACACTGACCAAATTGGGGGTGGGGGGAGCCTGGGTCCACCGGGACACAGACAGATGCCAGGCTGCCTGGCAGTGAAGTCAAGGGGCACACTAGGTGTCTGGCTCCCTCGCGCCCGTGCCCAGAACACTCTTCGCACTCTCCAATCAGTCTGGCATGCCCTGGCAGAATGTCACATGGTTCAGCGTCATTTATCTGTCAGTAACAAGGAGGAAATGGTTGCAGCTGGCACTGAACCAAGGGGCGCTGCATGTGACCCTTGACCTCCAGGTCTACTGGAGGTTCCAAGGTCCTCTGCAGGAGCCCACAAGTGCAGAGACCCCACCCTCTTCCTACAATTTGTCTGTGGTGATGTCATCTCCCTGATGAGGCCCCCTGGTGGCTCTCCAGCCCACCAGGACCCAGTGACTTCCCAGGGTGGGTTTAGGCCTGAGCCAGCTCTCGTGGGCTCAGCCCTCTGCACGGCTGACCCCAGCTGTCTGTCTGTCCTTCCCAGGGCAGGTGCCCTTCCCTGACTCTGGTTTTCCTGCTCGGACTCTTCTTGATGCCCTCAAGTGGACACTCTTCATCACCCTGAAATCCCGCAACCAAAATAGCCAAGGCCAGGACTGGAGCGATAGCACAGCCGATTGGGCATTTGCCTTGCATGTTGCTGACCTGGGCTTAATGCCCAGAGACCCATATGGTCCCCAGAGCACCACCAGGAGTAATTCCTGAGTGCAGAGCCAGGAAGCATCACTGGGTGTGCCCCAGAAAGAAAGAAAGAAAGAAAGAAAGAAAGAAAGAAAGAAAGAAAGAAAGAAAGAAAGACAGCCATAGTCCAGGCAGACCCCTAGCTGGGGAAGATGCCCATCACTCATTTGTGCTCTGTGCTCCCCTCTTTACAGAGGCATGGACCTCACAGTCTGCTTAACCATCAGTCCCTCAGTGACCACCCCCTACCCCAGAAGTGCTCCTTCTTTTGGTCTGGTCTTTGAGCCTGGAACATGGAGGTACAGCACGCATATCTGATGGGAGAATGAATGAATAACTCCATCTGTGCTGGAATCACAGGCCTTGGGGGATTCTTCAGTGGGGGAATAACCAGGCAGTGTGCAGGAGACCACGAGCCCTTCTGACCATTTTCCGCCTACTAGACCAGTGGTTTAACACATGGGCCTGCAAAGATGGGGTGCTAACCACCTGAGGGTTGTGGGGGACCTTCAGAGCCACGCCTGGAGGTTCTTGGGGTACTAGGGATTAAGCCAGGGTTGATGCATAAAAGCCCTTGCCTTAACCCCTTTTCCTATCTTTCTGGTTGAACTTTGGGGCTCCTTATAAGACAGTCAGGGGCACTGAACTTCCCTGATGGGGACGAGCCCTAAACCTAGGAGAAATTCTCTAGTTCACCCTGAACACAGACCCGTCTTGCGAGCAGACCCGGCACATGTCTAGAACCGTTCTGTGACCGGTCTCATTATTATTCAGGCCTTTATGTATAAGTATTTATGAGGTTCTTGCTGTGTCCCGGGCACTCTCATTTTACGAGGTTCTTATAGGATTAAGGAATATAAATTCCTTGCTACTGAGGAACGGATAGTGGAAACCAGTGCTGAGCAGAGGAGGCCCGAAGGCATGCTAACTCCGCTGCTGCCTTCCTCCTCCCTCCGCTGCGATCTTCCTCCTCCCTCAGCTTATCTCCCTCCTCCCTCCAGTGCCTCACTCCTCCCTCTGCAGTCTTCCTCCTCCCACTATGCCTCACTCCTCCCTCTGCAGTCTCCCTCCTCCCTCTGTGAGTCTCCTTCCTCCCTCTGTGGGTCTCCCTCCTCCCTCTGAGTCTCCCTCCTCCTTCTGAGGGTCTTCCTCTTCCCTCTGCTCATTTCTCTCCTCCCTCTGTGAGTCTCCCTCCTCCCTCTGCGAGTCTCGCTCTAGGACTTGACACCCCGAGAGTCACAGCCCCGTTGCTGCTAAGTCTTGCAACATGTACATTCCCCAGCTCCCATTTTTTCATAATCCTCAGGAACCTCCTAAGGCCTCTAGGAAAAGCTACTGCTATTGTGTCAGAGGGCAAAACTGAGGCTGAGCCAGTCCCCTGCTCAGGCTCTGCAGATACTGCCCTCCAAAGACCCCCAGCACCTGGGCCGGGTGTTCCCAGGTGATCCCAGGAATCAGTGCAGTAGCCCCTGGGACCCGGTCACTGGATGCAAGACAACCATAGAACAAGATACATCTCCAAGTCTCAGCGAGAGGAACCCTTTCTCCCGTACAGGCAGCCAAACCAGAAAACCATGCGCGGACCTTCCCTGGCAGTTTTTGGAAACTGCTGAAATAGATGGCTCGCGGGGCAAGGATTGCATGCCAGGCAAGCTGCAGCATCTGCGCTCGAGCTGGGGGTGTCTGTAAGGGCCTGCAGGGAGAGCGACGGGGAGGCTGCCCGTGGCACCTCAGCCACAGGACAAAAGGATTCTCCTCCCTTGTTGTCAAAAAGCAACATGCATTGTTCACCTCTGCTTGGGAATTGAGGGGGGAGGGTGGGGGGGATGAGTCATAAATATTTGCATGCTACTAATGTTTGGACAAAAGACAGGACTGCCAAGTAGGGGAGAACTTCTTTTCCCATGAAAAACAGTGCTTCAAGTTACAGTCCCTGTTTAATCTCATCTCCTCCATTGTAATCTGCCATCTAGGTACTCAGGAGCAGAAATAACCCTATTGTGACTGTCGGACCCAGTGGGGAAGGAGCAGAGGACCCGGTCCCCTCCGGGACACGGTGCCCGAGCCCACACACAGGAGTACAGGTGCTGATGGTTTGTGCTGGTGAGAGGCTTAACGTGTTTGTCATCCGCATGGCCAACATGTTCCTGCAACAAATCTCACCAGGTAATGCCGGAGCGCCTGGGAGATGTCTTATCTCCAGCCGTGGGTGAGGCTTAGTGGCAGAGCCTGGGGCTTGCATGTGCGTGGGGTGCTGGGTTCAATCCCTGGCACCCCAAAGATATGTCTTAGATCGGGTCATATGGCGGGCCTCGTCCCTCTGCCTCGACAAAGACACAGTGGGTCAGGCTCAGAGAGTTTAAGGAACTTGCCTGGAGACACACAGTTCTAAGCTGGGGGTGGGGTGGGGCACAGCTCTCTCCCGCTCTACCCCCCTCTCCAGTGGGCACCCTCTGCTTGTCGTTAGCAAGATCGGGGTTGTTGGTTCCCACAAGCTATAGGGTGCTGCCCACAACAAGCAAGAATCAGCCCTCAAGTTCCTTGGCAGTGCCCGAGCAAGACTCCTTCTCTCAGTGCAGAGGCCTTGCCTGGTGGCGCTGACCATTAGACAACACTGTCCTGTGTGCTGAGACTCCTCCACTCGGGGATGTAGGTACAGGATGAGTTTCCGACCATATCTCGCTGAGCTTTCCAGGATCTCGGTTGGGTCTCTTGGGCTGTGAGATGTTTGGGCAATGTGGGAGGAGAGTTGGTCCATGTGTTGGGAGGGGGCCCTCTGTGTTGCTGGAGTTGGCACAACTGCTCTGGGGCCTGAGTGCCCGAGTCGGCAGTCCTGGGGGTCTATACAGTGTTCGTCACAAACACGGCCCCCACATGCTCATTAGGAGAGCTCACTCTTTGGAGCTTCCATTCACTGACCTACATCTGGACGCCTAATCCGGGGTCCCAGGGGCTCAGTCGGGGGTAGAGAGCAGGTGTGGATTTGGGACCAGCGGGTCTGGGCAGAGGGGTAGGAAAGTAAAGCCAGAAAAGCAGGGGCGGCCATTGGCCAGGATGCTATCAGCCCATAGCTACCTCATACAGGGCTGCTGACTCAGGCTTCTTGGTCAATCCTCCTTTGCCTGAAATCTCAGAACAGAAAAAGGCCGAAGGAAGCCCTGGAAGAGCCCAGCCCCTGGAGCCAGTCTCAGCCCTTTGTGCAAACCTGCGTGACTTGACTCCCTGTTCAATTCCACGGGGCCTTCGCTGAGTTTGCATGGGGGTATCAGTGATTCAGGAGGGATCTTTCTCACGGCATGCCTAAGAACACCGTTCACTCTCAACCTCTGTCTTCCCAAATCAGGGGCTGGTACACCCTGGACTGAGCCCCAGGGGCATGGGGGTGCATGGATGTCCAAGACGGATGCCCCAGACGCCAGACAGCAGGGCTGGAGCGATAGTTATAGCAGGGAGGGCATTTGCCTTGCATGCGGCTGACCCAGGTTCCATCCCCGGCATCCCATATGGTGCCCCAAGCACTGCCAGGAGTAATTCTTTTTTCTTTTTGGGTCACACCTGGCGATGCACAGGGGTTACTCCTGGCTCTGCACTCAGGAGTTACTCCTGGCAGCACTCAGGGGACCATATGGGATGCTGGGAATCAAACCCGGGTCGGCTGCGTGCAAGGCAAACGCCCTACCCGCTGTGCTATTTCTCCAGCCCCAGGAGTAATTCTTGATGGCAAAGCCAGGAGGAACCCTGGAACCCATACAAATCATGGTGAGTGACTCTTCCCCCAAAAAGAAGGCCAGCTAGCTGGGCCCATTCCCTATTTCTAAGAGTCCCTGTGACCTGCACCTCCGGGCCACCGCAGGCAGAGTGGCTGCTGAGGGCAGGACAGTGCCCCGCTAGCTGTTCAGCACTCAGGAAGGCTGGTCAGCACTCAGGAGGCCTGGCATAGCTGAAAGAAGGCTTTCAGATCCAGTAAGACACTCACATTTGATTTGGGGTATGTGTGTGGGGTCTCTCAAATGATTCTCAGGAAGCGCAGGAGGCCCCTCTGGTGGTTCTTGGCCAGCCAGGCTCCTGGTTCAGTGCCAACACCTGGTGATGGTGCTGCCGGGCTCAGCAGGGCCACAGCCGGCAGAGCCTGGAGAACCACATGGTCGGGATCCAACACAGGCAGACAGCGCCTTCGCCTCTGGCCTACCTCTCTGGCCAAGAGTTTTCAGTTTTGTGAGAACCTGGTGGGCTGGAGCGATAGCACAGGGGGTAGGGCATTTGCTTTGCATGAGGCGGACCTGGGTTCGATTCCTCCATCCCTCTTGGAGAGCCCGGCAAGCTACTGAGAGTATCCCACCCACACGGCAGAGCTTGGCAAGCTCCCTGTGGTGTATTTGATATGCCAAACACAGTAACAACAAGTCTCACAATGGAGATGTTATTGGTGCCCACTCGAGCAAATCAATGAACAATGGGAGGACAGTGCTACAGTGAGAACCTGGTCGCCTAAAGCCTTGCATCGAGATGAGGCAGCAGGCCTGCACCAGGAGGGCCAGGTGGTCTTTGACGTGGCAGTGACCAGAGCCATGGGGGATGGGAAGAACTTCCCTGGTCTGGGCCACCCAACTCCGAGGCCCACAGGGCACCCACCACTCACTGAGCGTCACCCACATATTTGTTGCTGCGGCTGCCAGGTCAGCGGTGAACCTCAGAGTGAGACCATCCATGCCACTCATGGGTGGCAGGCAGATGAGATGCTGCCATAGAACTGCTTTGCGGTTCCCAGCAGTACTGAGGAAGGCATGCATCTGGGAAGACACGCATGGTAGGTTCTGGAAACCCACCCTTTTGAGCGGTCAAGACTCAGGATGAGGAGGGCCAGGTGAGACCATACAGAGGGGAAGACACTTGCCTTGCACACAGCTGACTTGGGTTCTGTTCCTGACACCCCTTAGCCACCACCCCCCCGACCCGCCCTGAGCCCTGCCAGGTGTAATCTCTAAGCACAGAGCCAGGAGTAAGCCTGCAGGGTGTGACCCCAAAGCAAAACAAGAAGACATAGGATGAGGTTAGATGAGGTACTCCTGCATTATAAACAGAAAGATCAAGAGAGAGAGAGAGAGAGAGAGAGAGAGAGAGAGAGGCCCAGAGAGGAAATGGACTGTGTCCACTCTACAGCACTGGACGGAAGGAAGGGAAGACATCTGTGGAGAAACAAAAGTAAAAAAACTGGCACTGAGAAAAACAGAGGGTGGGCCCTGCCAGCCTTTCCTGGCAGCTGGCATTGAGGACTGAGAGGTGCGGTGAGCCTGCATGGTTCTGGGAAGGGCCCTGAACCCCCATATTGCCTGCTGGAACCCAGGCAGGCATCTGTGTGCCCTGGTCACTCACCCAAGACCATTGCTGTAGAAGGAGGCTGGCTAGCACCCCCAACCCTGTCCTGGCCCCCCATGGTTTCTTGGGAGCAGGTTGGGGGCAGTGGTACTTCTGTGCTCTGACCCTGCTTCCTGTAGGACCCTTCTGACTTCTCCAGGCTGGGAAATAAATGGAAAATTCCCAACATCTTTGAGAAAGCCCTGGATAGGTGTTTTCTGAAATCAGTGGGGATACACAGTGGTTTGGTTGCAAGTCTCTCGTAAGAGGATGTTGGGGGGCTGGAGCGATAGCACAGCAGGCAGGACATTTGCCTCACATGCGACTGACCCGAGTTCGGTTCCCAGCATCCCATATGGTCCCCCGAGTACTGCCAGGAGTATAATTCCTGAGTGCAGAGCCAGAAGTAACCTCTGAGCATCGCCAGGTGTGACCCAAAAAAAGCAAAAAAAAAAAAAAAAAAAGGATATTGGGATCACCTTCTGATTTAGGGATTCACAGTGACCTGAGTCCTCCCTAAAGAAATTCAGTGGCATCAGTGAGATTCTTAGCATGGTGCATGGCCCAGTATAGGATGAGAGAGTGGGGGGTGAGCCAAGACCCCTTCTCAAGGATGTGTGAGGGCACCGCACACTCAGAAGCTGAGGAACACTGTGAATATGGGGCTCCTCTCAGGTTCAAGGTGGGAGGGCTCATGAGCCTCATCCTGAGAGTAGCAAGGGGTCCGCAGGGCCCTGAGTGAGCAGATTCACGAGGGGCCACAGGCAGCTCTCAGATCCCTCATTCTGGGCCCAGAGATGCTATTAGTGTGAATTCATCCCTGAGTAACTGTGCCTGAGATGAGTCTTCCCAGAGGAATGAGAGACATCCATTCATCTACACTCCCTCCCTCCAACATTCACCCACACAAACCTACACACACCCACACAAACCTATGCACACCCACACCGTCTTGTTTATATACACTCACACACTCATCACACATACGTAAATACTCACACACCTTCATCTACACACACTCCTCCACTCACACTCATCCACATACACCCCCAGACTCATCCACACACACTCTCACTGACACATACCCACACACACACAAACTGAAATATACCGCATACATTTACAAAAATACCACCACACCCACATACCCACACATTCATATATTTATCCCGGTATGTATCCCATAGACTCAATACACTCACAACCCCAAACTCATCTGCATGAACAATATTCCCCCAAACTCACACACACATACAGACACTCATTCCGGACATACATCCCCATGCACACATACAACCATATCCTCCCCTGCTCACCTTCACTCACCTACTCACTCCACCACACACTCCCTCTACCCACAGACTCATATCCACAGACACTCATCACCACACTCACCCATAAGGACACATTCACCTCATACACTCCTGAAATGCTCACACATGGACACTCACAGACACACACACACACAAAAGCACGTGTGTACGCGCGTGCACACACACACACATCCCTATTATCCCTCCATTCTCTCATCCCCACACTTACCCACAAAGATACTCAACCATGCATACTCATCCCCATGCACACAAATTCCTCCCCACCCACTCACAACACATACAATCACACACACACACACACACACACAAATGCACCCCACTAGCTCCATATCCAACATAGCCTTCAAAACATACAAATTCTCCCTGTGGACTACCCTTGGCTATTCATTCACATCCCCTCACTGATCTGAACTTATTTTATAATCATCAACAGCAAGCAAATCATCAGATCACACACCATCACTCCCTTCCACAAGCCATTTTTCTTTAGCAGAATATGCCCTTCCATACCCAGTCTTCTCCACTCTCTCTTGTCCCCTCCTCACCCATCACGAAAAAGAAAATATGTGGCCGATTTATTAGAACCAGAGCAGTGCTACTGCCTGCCACTGTGGGCCAGATCCCTGTTTATGTCTATAACGCCTGCTGCTGAAACAGGAAGCTCTAAAAACCACTCAACCATTATTTCTTTCAGAGGCCCTTTCTGATGGATGGTCCTCTGTTCCCGCCCCAAATCCTCCTCAACCAAACTGCCTGACAAGGAAGGCCCAAAAGGTGGGTAGGGAGAAACTCAGCTTCTTCTCATCAGCTCTAGGATCCTGTTCAGACAAATGTGTTTGATCTTAAAAATCTGTCTGACAGCATCAGCCATGCCTGATACTTTATAAAATCAGCAAGAAAACCAAGAAGGGATGAATTATTAGATGGGCGGGTAGGTGCCGTTTTGAAGAAAGTTCTTTGTGGTCCTTGCCACAACACTCAAATAGGGCAGGATTAGAAGGAGAAATGGGGGGCGGGGCAACTTGCTTTAAGAAAGGCTCGTGAGAGTGGCCTGAGAGACAGTCCAGCAGGTAAGGTGCTTGCCTTGCTACAGCCGACCTCCTGACCACAGAGCTGGGAATAAGCCCTGAGCACCGCTGGGTATGGTCCCCAAACAAAACAAAACCAGAAAGTGAATATAAAGTGTTGTGACCCTTTCTCTCTTTGGTGAAACAATGAGAAATCTGATCTGGAAGAAAGTTCATATTCAACCATGGACACTGACTTTTGGCCTGAACCTCAAAAGGAATTACTTGCGTGGTGTGTTCGAAAACTGGATCTTTTTTTCATCCTGCTTTACCCAGACTAAAGTCTGAAGGCCGATTTCAGTAGAGGCATTATTTCAAGTGAATAAGTACCAAGGGGGCAGAAACAAGAGTGTGGGTTTGCCTACAACCTCGGTGCCTCTCCTTCACTCTCTCCTGGAGTTCAGAGACTGCCAACATGTCTTCGGGAATCTTCTCTGCAGACCCACTCTGGGGTTGTCAGATGAATCACTCCTCCCCCCCACTAGCAGTCTCTGATGGATGGATAGAGAATGACTTGGATCCTGAGATAAAGCTCTGAGTCATGCGGACCGTGTCTCAGCAGTCACCCTGCCATAGAGACAAGTCTCTTTCCGTTTAGGAGACCAGCACAGTTGTTTCTTTTCCAAACTCACCTTCTCTCCATCCCAACCACGGACTCTTTCTCCTCGGAGAAGCAGCCTCTTCAACCCGCTCCCCAAACAATGCAAAGTAACTGAAGCACGAAAGTGCTATCCCTTGCAAACATGCAACCCAAATGCAATTGCCCTGGTGGTGATGGGAGAGTGTCTGTCTGGTGGGATAACCACAGAGCAACCTCAGGAGTGAATGGTCACTGCAGAGAAGCCCTTGGAAAGGCTGAGTTTTTAAAACAGGCAAGACAAGAGTTGTTGGGGAAGTGAACATCAATGCCAATTCCTCCCAGAAATATTTTGTGGGGTGGGGGAGAGCCTCCCCCACAGTGAACAAGGAACCCAGGGCTACGGGAAGTACTCTAGCTGATGCTCAGTTGAGTCAGAACATTGAATGTCAGGGCCCAAGGATACAGTATTTCTCAGGTAGAGCAGTTCTGGGGGCCATGAGGGCCGCACCTGATGGTGTTTGGGGTCCTTCAGGGCTCTGTCTGGTAATGTTGGGGTGCTGGGAATGCATGTGATGCCAGGGATTGAACCCAGATCAGATGTCTGTGAGGCAAGCACCCTAAGCCTTGAGCTATCTCCCTGGCTCCACAACCAGAAATTAAACCGTTTGAAAGACCTATAAAACATCTGGTGTTGAGGGGCATCAGAATGTGGAAATTCCTAGAGCAGCTGTGCAGGCCAGGGCCTGGACCCCCTTTGAAAAGAGGCCTCTGCTGGGCCCCTTCCCTTCTGCAAGAGACCCCCCATTCTACATGCCTGGTGGCTTTGTAAAGTCTTCACCTGCCTCAATTTTGCTTTCTGAGTTATACACACTGGGCTTGGCTGTAACATAGGTGTAACCCAAATGGTCTCGGAGTATGTGGTGGTGATGGCAGGCAGGGAGCAAGGATAAGTCACCTCCTTGGTTTCTTTCACCCTTTCCAGCTATCTAAGGCTTGAGACTCAGTTGTTAGTTTGGTCCTCAATAGTACCACGGGGAGCTTGCCAGGCTCTGCCGTGCGGGCGGGATACTCTCAGTAGCTTGCCAGGCTCTCCGAGAGGGACGGAGGAATCAAACCCAGGTTGGCCGTGTGTAAGGCAAACACCCTACCCACTGTACTATCACTCCAGACCCATAGTCTCCCATAGTCAAGAAAAATTTCCCAATTCACAACTTCTTGACTTGGGGCAATGGGGATGGGGAGCTCAATCCACGAGTCTCAGCAGCTGGCATTAAAGGCAATACTGTATGTTGGCACACACATGGTCAACTCTCCCCTCCTTGGTAGAAGGGTCTATCCCAATATTCCCGAGAGACTGAAGATGATCTCTGTCAGAGGAAAAGAGAAGGACTTAGGCAGTGTGGTCCCGTCCGCTCTCCACGACGTGGTGGTTGGCACCATCTGCTTAAATTCCTCCTCAGTTTTAAATGAATTAACTCCAGCCGTGTCCCTGACTGACCGATTCCTCTCCAGCTGACTAAGCCAACGGGGGCAGAAGCACTCCTAGATTTCATTACTAAAATTTCTTAAACATCGCTCTGTGGCAGCCAAAAGACACTTGGTTGAGA
Organism: Sorex fumeus; assembly: GCF_029834395.1. Lineage (NCBI taxonomy): Eukaryota > Metazoa > Chordata > Mammalia > Eulipotyphla > Soricidae > Sorex > Sorex fumeus. The sequence goes on along the minus strand of NW_026606322.1, from coordinate 26,410,795 downwards.
CGGAAAAATATCAGTAGCATCTGCCTCGGGGACTGACGTTTCACGGGCTGGTAATGAAGCTCATGGGAGAGAGTTTTCCTTTAGATCCAGAACGTGAGTTTTTGGGCAGGTGACGGGTGGCCCCAGAATGTGGAGTTAAGCATGGTGCCAAGAAAACCATCAGTTCCCTGGTGCACCGTGTGCCAAGCAAGGCAGGCTCTTCCTGCAGTGAAAAGACCTGCATCTCTGGGTGGAAAACGCAAGCGTGTTCTCCCTGGAATAAGACATCAACCGAACAGGAGAAAAAGGAGAGAAGTGGGAAAAAGAAGAAGGCGCAGACTGCTCACGCCTTCCCCACTCTGTGTCCGGGCCAGGATTGTCAGCAGAGCCCCAGAAAGCCGGACGGGCAGGTTTGCCTAGTCACAGGCTGAACCCAGGGTTCGGGGCTGTGGTCCTGGATGCCCGCCAACACCCAGACAGATCAGTTTTGTTGAACAGAGAAAAACCCTTCCTTGCTCAGCCTCTGACAATTTCTACAAGGTTTTACGATCCCCACAGAGCAGCAGCTGCAAAAAGGAAGAGGGAGTTTCTTGTTCTCCCCTGCGAGAGCACGGAGAGACAATCTGTCTGACCAGAGGCTTTTGACTGAACGTGAAATTGGCCTGGCACTGTCCAGGCGAGCCAAGAGCTAGGACCTCCTGGGCCACTGGGGGGTTGCGTCCACACGCCAGGGAGAGGTTTTCGGGCATATTTTCTGAGCAGAAAATGAAAGCTTCAAGAGACTCTTCAGCTCACTTAATGAAATGCAATGGAACTTTGAAAGGACCAGATTCAGGGAGGAAGACTGAGACTAATTGTCAAAATTAGTGAGAATCATCTGCTCTCTTCGTAATGGGAAGCAAATTGCCAAAAAAATAGAAAGAAAGAAAGAAAGGGGAGAAAAAAAAAGGTCTGGCAGACTTTGATGTTGACACTTGAAAGTGGAAAATCAAGTTGCTTTTTATGACTAGGGAGAGAAATTATGAGACGAGTCAATCGGGGCCTTTATAGACCCCCGCGCCCCACGTATCACCCAAGACCAGCTCCACACGGTGACTCTAACTAGGTCAAACGTGCCATTAATGTCTCCTGTGTCCTGGATTGCTTTTTATACCTCATGGGAAGCAGTTACCGTTCAAACACAGTGTCCAGTTGCAAACTACAGTTCATTCCCCCTTCCAGAGAATCAGAAAATGACTTTGTTGCAGCTACTTTCCTGGGGGGTTTTATACCAACTCAAGGGCATACTAGTACCAAGGAGGCAGCTGAATGCAAACAATCCACACCTTGGGGAAACAGTTCACTGTTACCCAAGTAAACAAAAGCACCTATTAGTCACCCACTCAAAACAGAGATGGCCAATGCGCGATGAGAGACCAGCCCTCCATACCAGAAAAGGAAGCAAGCAGCTTTCAAAATCTCATTCTTTATTATTGCCGGCTTACTGCCTAGTGCCAGAAAGCCAATCACCGAACTTTGCATGTCACTGGTGTGGGTCGTTAAAAAGTTCCCCCACTTTTAGAAGCCAAACCTGACACAGAGACCCACAGAACTGCCTGTTCTGAAAAGAATCATTTCTTCAGAGAAGCAATCCAATAAGCTTCAGATACAGTTTCTCAATGGCAGATTCTTCCACCAGATGGGAATTCAGATTGTGAGTAGCTGGTAGGCACAGAGCGGGCAGTAAGACCTTTGTTTTTTATTGCTTCTCACCCACTCTGCCAGCTACTCATGCAGAGCCTTCAAAATGTTTTCTAAACACACATCTCTGAATCATAATGTGAATTCCATTTACTGAAAGGCGGGGACTTTTAATATAACAAGTGAACCCATTTAATGACTTCTGCTTTTATACCATATAGCATCATCACTCCTGCTTTCAATAAATGGATATAATTTTCTTAGCATTACCCTATCATTAACATAGTTAGTACGATAAACATATATTTTCAATCACGTTACAAGTTTCTTATTTTCTCCACCTATAATTCTCATTTAAAAATGCTTCAGACATCTAAAATAGGACAGTGACGCCCCCCCCAACAACACAACTTCACCTCTTCCTCTATTCAACTAATAAATGTATCTCAATCACAGAGATTTTCTATTTTTTTCTAATGCTTCTATGAGTAATGATCACACATATGTTTAAATGTTCTTTGATGTTCCTTAATTTTTTCAACATAATACTTATCTATGGTTATTAGGTCTTTTTATTATACTTGAAATAACTTTTATTCATAAGCATATCAATACACTATTATAAAGTGAATTTTTCAAAACAAACTATCCTACCTTCCTCAATTAAACTTTTGCTTGTTATTACTTTTATAAAGTATTACTTAAGTGCTTACAATATGAAGAAAACATAATACTTGAAAAATGATTGGAAACCAGAGAACAGAGTGACAACAAGCCAAAATTCCTCTTTCTGCTCTAATACTTTGATAATGGACGGAAGGCAAACAATATAAAACTACACAGAGAATCACACTAATGCAATCATTCCTCTAGATAATCCAGCCTTTAATATCATTAGCAACTAAAATGGTAACTGGGTCCAGCCACTCCCCCAAATCATAACAAGGATCTAAATTATAGGTAAGAGGAGAGTCACCTCGTATCAAATGTACTGAACTAGAATGGTACCAATAGTATTTCTTCATATTTGACCATTAAAAAAAAAAAGGAAGTTCGATTGAAACTATGTTTCAATAACACATACTGGAGGGCCCTTAAAATCACTAGACCTGATCATTTGGATGCTCTGTGAAAGTTGGTAGAATATTAAGTTAAATTATCATGACAGTTTTATAGTTTTACATTTTAAGAAAGATCCATAGGGCTCTTTGTAATTCACAATTCCCATTTACATGTTCTAAATAAATCCTGAACCAACTCAAAAATAGAAAGCAATCATGTAAAGCTAGATTCTGTGGAAAAAATAATCGATTTTAAATAAATATTTTTAGAGAAAGCTTGACAGAAGCCACCATCATAAAAAGAAAGCATATTTCAAGGAACCCCTTCATAAAAACATAGATGTTTTGAACTTGGGGTTTGTGACCACATTTCACATTCAGTTTTCACAGGTACCTACCTCTTCCGCTTCGACCGACAAACCTGAGGTCATTGAATCTGGCAACTTGGTTTTTCATGGCTGCAGTAGCATTCCTTAATTCGGCCGAATAGTTTTCATCATTGCCTGCCATGACCGTGACCAAAGTACCATCGGGAACATCCCCCAGAGCCACCACCTAAACACCAGTCAAGAGAGAAAAGAAGACATTAGAAATGACCTTACCTTTAGATTCTTTTTGCAGGAAGCCATGTCCATTTAAATCTAAGGAGGGAGCACTTTTGAGTTTGCAAACAAATAAGGATCCGACTGCAAGCAATATGATGGGAAATTTGACTTTGAGTTCCACGGTGCATAAATGAATACAAATGCTCAACTCCTAAAACATTCACCCAACTTCACCTAAATAGAACCTCCTACGGTCCCACAGTACAGGTGGAAGGAGACTAAAATAGCCAGGGCATGGAAAACTGTAAGGCTTTTTCGTGAATACAATGAACTTTTCTTAATCCTCTGCACTTGAGAAACAGAAGGTCTTGTTTCTGCAGTTTATAACCTAAGTTGAATTTCACTTGCCCAGACGGCCACCAACAGGCCTCCTGGGCCCCATTTTACTTTTAGGTGTTTAAATGGATTCCTGCTAAAATTAAACTCAACCTCTGTTAGCGACCTGCTGGGTGATGTTTGAAAGACTTAAATGGACTCTTTGCAGTTTATTGCAGTTTATCCTTTCTACCCCCATACTTGTTTTTATCATCTTAGTTTTCACACAAAGGCAAGGACAAAACAAATCAGAAACATCCTCGCTAATACAAAGGACAGACCTTGGAGAGGACATCTGTTCTGGGGTCTCTCTCAAGGCAGGAATGGAAACTACGTTGTCTTTTTGTACTTGTGTGTCCCCCAGGTAACTACCTCCTGACAGATGTCAGAGACTTTCTCCAAATCCAGCTGACTTGGAAGAGGAATCCTTTTCATGTAACTGATGAGAAATAGACTTCTTATCTGCCTATTGGAGGGAACGGGTAGCACCTAGTATGCTATGCATGTAACATAAAAACAGTACAGTCATTTCAAGATCAAATGCTCTGAAAAGCATGGCAAGAAACTCTTTCTGCCAAGTCTCCACTTACTGGTCATCTTGTGAACCTTCTAGAAACTATTTTGATTTATTTCTAGCCACCTCCCCCCCCCCCACCTCGCCTTTTTTTTAAAGGAGCCAGCAAATTCCGAACCAAACACCCCAAGTTATACTTGTTATTGTCATTTCTGATCTTTTGAAGGCTATTTTCTCAGTGGCGAAATTTGTGTTGTGTGGACTGATGATATATGTATCTATTTGCAGGGGTGGTTGAGTGGCAAGAGGAAATCTTTCTCCAGTGATTACATCTCTCTCTGTTTTCTACCTCCCAAGATTACCACGGCTTGCTTCATAACTTAAGAGTCAATATCAATATTTTCAGTCTTCTTTTCCTGTCTGTACTGAAGGTTTGCAAAGGCGATAGCAAAATTGTGTTTCTTAAAAAAAAAAAATTCCCTTCTTGAATGGCTTGCTTAGTCATTGCTCTTCCCCATGTTATCCGGAAGGCCATCTACTCTTTGCATTCAGTACCACGCTTCTGCAGCTGGATACTTAGGAGCATGACACGGACAATGAGCCAAATCATTAGGAGAGGCAGATGTACATCCGATCTCAAGACAACCTCAGGTGAGTGGACCTCCTGGCTATACCTGGGCACTAGCTTCATCAATTTTAATCCAACTTCCATGTCAAATCAGATCTCAGTCTTTTATCTCTCCTTTTAATACCTTCCATCCCACTGCTGGACTTGATTTCTTTAAAGGAGATTTAGAAACATAGCTATTTATCCCCTAAGCACCCTCTAATTAGGTATTTAGTTCCCATTATAAGTATGTTTGTTGTCCTTTAATTAAATGCAATACTATGACACGTCCCTTTTGTTTCAAAAACATCATGGAAATACATCTCGGATCAGTTATTTAGTGATGATCACCATTTATTTTCTAGGTCCTCAAAAATGTGTTCAATTCTTTACAGCCTTGTACAATTTTTTTCCACTTTTGTTTTTCCGCTGTTTTCACTTCTCTCTGTAAAATTAGCTCACAGTGTTGAAATGCCTTCCCTGGACATACTTTTTTTTACTTCCTCAACCCACCTCCCCTAACAGCCAGCTTCTCTATTTTCATTCAACATTCAGTAAGAATACAGGCTTGATCAGCTACTTGGTTTTCGGACTGAACGATTTGCCGTTGTAGTTACATCTGTGATAAGGTTCAACTAAATTAATTTTGTTTTATCACTACCCAAGTGTGTTCTACATCACCTTCCTGGAGCCGGTGGTCCATGTCTCATTTTTCCAAAAGGTTCCTCATCAGTAATTACCTAATTCATGAGACTTCCGCCAAGAGGAAACACATAGACAGTAGCATGGCGGTTTAAAAGTATTTTGGAACTTAATTTTTTTTAAATTAAATGTTTAACTCCTATGATTCACTTAAAAAAAATCAAAGCTATTTGGAGACTCAAAGATCATTTACTCAGTCTTTCATGAATCTCGGGGGTTGGAGGAGTGGGGGGATGAAAGGAGGGATATTTAATCTGGGAAAATTACAATCAAAACGTATATTATCTAATTAGTAGCAATATATTTAGACTGGGTAAAAGAACTCATTTCTAAAACTAGCATGCTGTTCATTCAATACAGACTCATCATTGATAAGCAATATGAAGAAAAAAAGGATTTTTAAAATCTCACTTCAAACAGCAAAAAGAAAAAAAAAGTAACTGGAATGAAATACTATAAACAATGAATAAGGAAACACAAACATTTACATTTTAACACAGACCAAACAGTCACGAAGAGACTTGCTAGAGGAGATCTCATTTTTGTTTTGCTTCTCTGTTTTTAGAGTATCAGGAAGTTGAGCCAAATATCAACCCTTTGGTAAACTCGGCCTTCCCAATCTACTTTGGCTCCCCAGCTCACAGTTCACCTGGCATTTTAAAGAATCTCTAATTAAGTTGAAATTACAGTTACCATTCATTTATTTCCAATCCCTTAATTTTCCAGTGTTTCAGTGAGAGCTGTGGAGTGGAACTTAGCATTCTACCATGACACTGAATGCAGAGCTAAGAGGCCGAGATCTTGCGGGGAAGAAACCATTTATTGCCTTTTTATGAAAGGGAGACTTCTAACAGCATTCAAAACCTCAGAACTGACGTAAGGCATGTTTATGCCTTGAGACACAAGAGGATCAGGCCTATACAAACTTGTAATAGTACAAGGCATTGCCCAAGTCATCCAGACAACTTTGCAGACAGCTTCTGTAAATAATGGTAAAGCAGCAAATTTAAGATTTCTCAGTCATCAAATATGTCTCCCTCCTAGGCTGAAAAAGTGAAAAACTAAACTTGCTTGGGAGAAGCTGGGGCTTGATTGGGGGTGGGGGTGGGGTGGGGAGGGATCCTTTCAGGATCCAGAATAAGCAATTAGGATGGTTCTAAACTCTTTTAAGGAAAGTGCATAAAGTCTCCCTTTCATTGCAAAGATTTAAGCAGAAGACAGACAGATACCCAGAATTTCCCAAGTCTCAAGAATGGTTCCTGCGCTCATTTCTTAGCCTCAGACGCTCTCATTCTTGCTCACTTTCTCCTCTTTGTTGCAATCTTGCTTTTCTGCTTGGCCGCTTACAGAGATAGTCAGAGGTTTATATAAGTAAAACGCAGAATTGCAAGTCTTTATGTCTAAAGACATGGTGGTGGTGGGGGGGGGGGTCAGGGGAGAAGGCAGGTTTGCAAAAGGCCAAGAGGGCAGCCTGCAAGAAGGCCCAGCGCATGCAGACTTTTGCAAGCCCGACCCTCTCCCTACCCACCGGACCCTCTCTCAGACTCCTCAGTCCCCTCACAGGAGCCTCCCTTTCTGGGGACTTGGAAGAATGACAGAGAGAAGTGAAAAGGCCTTCTCTCCCCTCCTTTTCCCTACTATTCTCAAGCTCCCTACCTCACTGAAACTTCAGTTTTCAAGGGCCCTATACCTTGGTCTCTCAGTAGCCTACCAACCATCACTCCACAAAACAAACTCAGTTCTTCTTTTTTATTTTATTTTTTGAAAGAGAACACCAGCCTTGTTACCCAGAGAGGTCTGCAACAATGAATTGCCTGGTGGTTTAGAAAAGCACCTTCTATGAGTTGTCATTGTTTTAAAAAGAGAAAATTGTCCTGTGGTGCTTGAGGAAAAAACACTGCTTCCCTCCTGGAGCTGGATGAAGCACTCCTTAGTGTTCTAGGGGCCCTTGCTTTCCCACCAGAGGAAGAGAGAGCCTAAGGAGTTCCAAATTTCCCCCTCAGGGAAGCCACAGACTGGGGGAACTCCTCCGATTGCCAGGGGCACCCAGGTTTAAAAGGCCCTTTGGCTGCTGACCAAGTTTCCTCCTGTGTTTATCTGCAAGTGACCAGGGAGCCCAACCCTGCCTAGAGGTGCCTGCCGATCTCTTTATGTAATGGGATTAGGGCGATTTAAAGTGGAAAGGGGCCTTGAACCCGGTTCTCTGCAAGGAAGCAGGGAAGGGAATCCCGGCTGCTCTCCTTCACCCCCATCCAACACTCCAGCTTCCAGAAAACAGGAGAACCTATAGCCTGGTGGTTCCTCTTGTTTCAGACATCATGCTCTAAATCTGGAACTGGACAAACCTTTAAGAGAAAGAACTCCGGGCGGTACTTTTCCTCCAAGAGAAGATTATTCATTGTCAGTCGGTTCAGAGGCAGCTGAAGCCAGCAACCATGAACAAGCTGATATGAAATGAAATCTCCTTTAAAGAGAATCATTTGATCACTTATTTAATCAGATATGAGAGAGAGAGAGAGAGAGAGAGAGAGAGAGGTTTGCTCATCCCCTCCACCCCTTCAGCCCTTTGAATGAGCAGAAAATATCCCTCTACCTACCTCCTTCTTCCCTCCCTAAAAGACAACCCCTTTTTGAATGCACCCAAGCCAGAAGAACAGAATCCTACTTCAGTAGTTTGGGTCCAGGGATGGTGGGTGGCAGTTTTAAACTGCCTTAGGGTTGTTTATCTATCTCTTCGTTGAAGGCCGGGTTTTCTAGAGGCAGCCAGGGAAAGATCTGGGATGAGGGGATGAAATGAGAGGCTAGAGCTGGGCCGCCTTCCCTGTCCCCCGCCCCGCCCCCCTGGGTCCAGAAGACCCTAGGGTCTGTCGTGGTCGCTGAAGACCCTGGTTCTCTTCTGATGAGTCTTATCGCCTAGTCCTGCCCCCAACCCCCTCAGGAACCCGTTGTGTGTGGGGGGCTCCATCCAAGGGGAACCAGCGACAGGACCCGGAAGGTTCCAAGAAAAGAAACGGGCTTGCCCCTGGCAGCTTTTGGCAGCAGCTAGGCTAGACGCTTGCAAAATTAAAGTGTGCAGAAAACTTTCGCAAACTTCTTCGCTAGACGCCCCGCCACGGACTTTGGACATGTTCGTCCCCTAAAAGGCAGTGAGGAGCTCTGATAGTTTTCCGTGTTGGTTGATTTTCATTTACCCGTAGGTAGGAAAGTATCTCGATTTGATTTCCTGCTGCTTCCGTCCATCCGAGGGAGGGACAGGGACCTCACTCCCAGGGAGCAACCCGCGAGGTGGTCGTGCAAACTTCCCCTACTTCGCAACCAAGCTTAGGGCCCCCAGCAAGTACCCGCCGGTGTTTAGCGGACTCTAATTAGGTGGGGTGGGGGACTGTCATGATTGTTTTTATCCTTCCAAAGGAGGCACCCCCCCTCCCCCAAGCGCGCTCCTCGGGCTCTCTCCCCAGCCTGAGACCCAACTTAGGGTCTCCAGGGTAACGCAGCATCCTTCCCTCCTCCCAGCCCCCAGTATCCCGGTTGTGCGGATTGGACCGCGGGCCTAAACGTGGCCCGAGCTCGAACCCGGCCCGGCCGGCCCGGCCGCCCGAGGGAACCCCGGGGACCGTCCCCGGGCTTGGCCTAGGCCAGCCCCGCCTGCCCGCCCGTGCTCCCGCCGCCCGCTCCGGGGGGCCCGCCGGTACCTTGAAAGCGATGGGCAGGGTCTTGTTGCAGCGCCAGTGCGTGGGGAGCACGGAGCAGAGGAAGTTGGGGCTGTCGGTGCGCACCAGCTCCCCGGGGTGGTCGGCCAGCACCTCCACCATGCTGCGGTCGCCGCTCCTCAGCTTGCCGGCCAGGGCGGCGCCGGCGTCCGGAGCGCCCAGCGGCAGCGCCTCGCTCATCTTGCCCGGGCTCAGCGCGGTGGACGGCGGCGTGAAGCGGCGGCTCGTGCTGGCATCTACGGGGATACGCATCACAACAAGCCGGTTGAGTAAAGACCCTGCAAACGGCGAGCTCCGGGCGGCGAGCGGCGGCGCGCGGATCTCCAGCCAGCAGCTCTGGGGAGACCCACATACAAGTTCAAGGAGCCTGGGTTGCGGCGGCGGGGAGAGGACCCGGGCAGAGTCCGGGGCGACGGAGATAGGGGACACTTAAGTTTCTAACAATCCAGACGTGGGGTGGGGGTGGGGGGCAAAGTTCTAGGTCCGGCCGAGCGGCCTCAGACCCCCGCAGGGTCCCGAGCAAGCGGCCCGCTTGGTGCTGAGTTAAAAGAGCGGGCGCGCAGAATCCAGAGTCAAGTGCCAAGGGACAAGCTCTTCTAAGTCTTGCTTTGAGAGTTCTGGGTCAATCTTGGGCTGTTACAAAAGTTCCCGGAGGCCAAATTCCCGGCAGCGTCCTAAAATTTTAATGCGAGGGCAAAAACGACCAGCAAAGACATAATTTGAAAGTTCCAGTAGTTTGTCCCCTGTCAGATTTTGGTTTATGGTTTTGGTTGTTTTTTTTTTTTCCCCCTCCCCCAGGTGAGTTTTGTCTAGAGTCCCAGCACGATATGAAATACACGCGCCTCTTCCATCGACAGCGGCACGTTGGTCATGCAAACCTGGCTTCAATCCTCCAAAGCTACAGCTGCGACTTCCAAGGTCTGGCTACTAATGTATGTGCACACACACACACACACACATATAGATATATGCATATGCTCTACTTCATAAAATATTTACAGTACAATCTGTAGAGAATTTAAACACAACAGGAATCCATTAATGTTGCTGCAGATTTTTTTTTTAAGTGGCCTTGAAAATCATCTTCAGTAGTTGGAGAAGGGCCGGGCTGGAAGTACTTGTCATGTTCTCTCAATAAATTCTGGCAAAACGCTCAGTTCAGAAACATGCAGCTTTTCAAAGATCTCTTGCTAATTGGAAAAAAAAAAAAAAGAGTCCAAGTTGAAGTCTCAGGGTACAGCTCTCCACATCTGAGAACTCGGGTTTGGGGATGTTGGTTAAGTTGACCGATCCTGCGGTTTGGTGGGAGACGCCGAGCAGCGGAGCCACACGCACGCCAGACAAGAACTCTTCCGAAGCCAGACACTGTCTACACAGACTGGGTGAGTCACCCCGACTTGGGCAGTAACGAGACGATCTTCCTCCACCCGCCGCCGCCGCTGCCGCCGCCGGAGCGCCGGCCGGTGAAACGGACGGACGGGACCCCGCCAAGACCCTCAAGATCCCCGCGCAAACGCGGCAGGTGGAGCGGGGCCAGGCGAGGACGCTCCGCAGCGCCGATGGAAACAGATGAGGTGGGGAGGGAGGTCGAGTTACAACCCGCACGCACACACTCCCACGCACCCTGCCACGCACACGTAACTTTGACGGCTCGCCTGCAAGCACCGCGCACTTTCTTCCAGCGCTTGTCACAGGAAGAAAAAAAAAAAAAGAACGGGGAAAAAGTTCACAGCCAGGAAAGAAGTTGAACCATCCAGCCAAGAAACCAGTTCATTCAAAAGTCAGAAAGAAAGGGGGAAAGAAAACAACCACAAAGAACAATCGAAGCTCCAATGCGGAATCAAGGAGAAGCAGCAAAGCTTGACTTTTTTCTTCTGGTCTCCCCAGGATCCCCGGCAAAGCAGTGCCTGGCGGCGCAGGGCCGGGCAGCGTGGTGGGTGCCCTGGCTGGGTCCGGCCGCGGGGCGCCCGTCCCGCCTTCGCCCGCTGGCTCTATGAATGAGAGTGCCTGGAAATGAACGTGCTTTTACTGTAAGCCCGGCCCGAGGAATTCCATTCCCTCAGCTCGTTTGCATAGGGGCGGCTGCCGGCCAATCACGAGCCTTTCCGGTATCAGCGGGCGCGGCTCGCGGCCGCGGGCTCCTGGAATTGGCCCGCGCGCCCCCGCCGCTGCCGCCGCCGCCGCCGCCGCCGCGCGCTACTGTACGCACAGGCCGGGCGGAGAGCGGGCGGCCGCCGCGGCCACCGCTCTCCCCGCGCTCGCGCCTGCCGCCCGCCCCCGGCTCCGCCCCGCTGCGGGCTCTGGCCCTGCGGCTTGGCACGCGCGCGCGCGCGGTGGGCCCCCCGGCCCCGGGGCAGCCGGGAGCGGCGGCGCCACGGGCGGCCGCGGGTCCGGGATGGAAGAGGTGGAGAAAGGGGAGGCCGGCCTGGGGGAAGGCTCGGCCCGCGAGCCTCTGCGTCCCAGAGCGGCCTGCGCCGGGAGGAGACTGGGCCGTGCGTCCGGGGGATGCAGTCGCTGCCCCGAGACTCCGGGCGAAGGAGACCGGGCGGGGGACCCCGGGGACCGAGTCGACCCCCCGGCGGAGCCTCTGCTTCCCCGGCGGGAGCGGGATTCGGTCTCCGGGGCGCCGGGCTCAGCGCGCCTCCACGGCCCGCCCGGTTAGCCGCTGCAGCGTAGTGGCGCTGATTCATTGAACGACGCCAGAGGGTTCTCAGTCTCCACCACACGGCTGTGCGATTCTTTTTTATTTTTTACTTTGCTCTCTCCCGGCGCGTTTTATTTAACTGCTTGATGTCGCGCCACGCTCCGGCAGAGCCTAGGAGTTTCCTAGTAAAAGACCCCCAAAGAGCGAGAGGTTGGAAAGAGAGTTGAGAAGTAGTCGCTGGGCGCGGCCCGGGCTACTGGAGATTCTGCTCCACCTCCCGGGCAGCGGGAAAGCCCCGCGGCTGCTGGACCCAGATTACCCGAGCCCCGCACCCACCCTCAGGGTCCCCGGAAACGGCCCCGACTTTTTTTTTTTTAACTCCCGCGCGCGCGCGAGCGGTCTCGGCTGCAGGACCCACCCCGGCTGGGCGCGCGGGCGGGAACTTCCCCTAACAGAGTCGGTCTCTGCGGCGCCGGGGGCATTTTCCTGGAGCTTAGAGGGTCCGGCCCCGCCCCAGGCGTGCAAAGCCCGTTTCTTCAGCCTCAGGGCTCCCTCCTCTCCGGGGAAATCCAGCCCCGCCACCTTTCCGGGGCCCGATCTCTGGGAGAAGATCGCTCGCCCGTCGCACCGTGCCCCTTCTCATCACGGTTCCCCCTCTCTCCCCACAGCCCTAACTTTCAGATCTCCAGCCCCGGGGTCCCTCTTCCCTCCCGGAGCGGTCGTGCAGATGGGTGGCGGGGAGCTGCGGGGGGGGGGGGGCACATCCGCGCGGAACTCTTCTAGGGGTTGCGCCCCTGCAACCGGACCGGCGCTTCCCGGGCGCAGCAGGCGGGCGGGGAGGCGTCGCGGGTGCCCGGGGCTGGGAGCTGGCGGCGGGCGCCCGCCCGGAGAGGCACGACGGGACCCGGGCCGACGGCAGGGGGCAGCAGCCGCCCTCGCTCGCCACGCGCGCCGCGCGCCGGGACACGCCCCCGACGGCGCGGGACTCCTCGGCCCCCCTCGTCGCCGGGGCTTTCTGGTTGTTCTAGTCTGAACAGAACTTTGGGTAGAAGCGACAGGAAGCGTCCGTAGGAGCCAGCCAGGGCTGACACGTCTTTCTTCGGCGGCGGACAGACACCTTTCGGACGGGGGTCTCCGCGGTGCGCACTAGCCCGCTTTGGCGCACGGCGAGGGGACCGTCCTTCCCCAGCCCCTTTTCGCTGTGCTCCGCTGTCCGACTTTCCAGGGAGCCCCACGGTGGGGGGGGGGGGGGGAACGAAGCCCCTATTCCCACGAGTTCTCTCCGCTTCCCTTGGGGGACAGGCCGAGGGAGCCCTTCTTCTTTTCCCCTTAAAACAACCCGGGGTTCCTAGCATCCCCGTTGGCACTTGATTTGTGGGAATGGGTCTGGGGCCTCTGGCCTCGGATAAGGAAACTCGGGTGTTTTGTTTTCTAAAGGGTTTGGAAGAAGCCCCATTTGTGCTAGGAAGACCCCAGGCCGTCCGCTCTCCAACGCTGCGCCGTGTCCAGTAGCCCCAAACGTTGCACCCTCGCCGCCGCACCTCGGAGGTGCCGCGGGGCCATCGGCTCGCTTCTGGCCGGCCAGAACGGCTCTCAAGGCCGATTTGGTTTGGAGCCAGCACCTCTTTTCCGTCCCCCCCCCCCCCCCTGCAATTTAGATGCTTTCCCAGCTAAAGTCGACCCAGCGCTCCCGGAAGCCAAGGTCAAGTGCATCCTCAGGATTCCCCCCCCCCTCCGCCCCCCTCCATCCCCGGCTGTGTGCGCGGCGGGTGAAAGTGGACTTGGGGGCGGCGGGTTTCAGGGGAAGGGGAATAGCGGACCTGAGTAAGGCGTCCCCAGCAAAGGTCAGAGAAGGCTCCTAGTGATCTCGGGGCCCTTTGCCTGCAACCCTAAACCCGGCGAGGGGCTGCGGTCTCGGTCGGGAATCAAGTTGCCTGGACCAGGGAAAGCCGCACCAAGTTTAACCTTTCAAGGACAGCGTGCCACTCGCCGCTCGGCTGAGAGTTTCAACCGATAAATCCCGCGCGCGGATCCCGACAAGGTCAACGGCAGCGAGGAAAGCTTTTGCAGATTTATTCAAAGGCCGCGCGGCTGGCAGGCTGGCCTTGTGCTTTCGGGACCCGGGCGGGATGGGCTGCAGGTGCGGTGCGGTGTGGTGCGGTGTGGTGCTGTGCGGTGCGGATGCGCTGCGCAGCGCACGGCTGAAAAGCAGAAACTAAAAACACTTTTCTCCTGGAGGAGCTGAGATAAATGGAAAGCGGGCAGCATTAGACTTTACTCGGGGGTCGCTGGAATCCCTTAGTCCGACGGTGTTTATTTTATATGTATATATCTATTCTTTTCGGTGCTTATAAAGTTTAGTGATATCCTGTCCGAAATGAAGAATTTTCTTTCCACCTAGAGAGAAAACGCGTTTCAGCGGCAATATAGAATTTCGCCCCCCCCTTCTCTGCTATTCCAAGGCAGAAAAGAAACATCCCCACATTCATCTGGAATAAGACTATAACGTACCCTAAAGTAAAATCTTGATCGCAAGGAAGGGAGGTTGAGCGGTCGCTCTATGCCAGATTCTTCCGAATTTGCAGCGTGGGGGCAAATTTCAAAAGACTCACGAACAGAAATGAAATGTAAGCTTTCCCCGCAATTTTTTAAAAAATTGCACTTGGTTAGTTGAAAGAGAAATATCAAATTCACCGGAAAACAACAACTCATGGAGGGGTTTCTTCTCTAACTTTAAGTAAATATATAGCTATCTACGGTCTCAGAAAATACCACCATATTTTACATTTTTATAATTTCAACACCTCAAAAACAGAATCGGCATGAAGATGGGATTAGTATGAATCAACTCCTCTTCTGTGCAATAATATATTTCTAAATTTGCGTTTCATAAGAGGTACAATTTCTAAGAGAATAATTTCTCTTTTCAGGGGTGATTGAAATGAAAAGAACACCTAGAGAATGTATTAGGCTTGTGATTCTGGTTCGATTGCTGCAGTTGGTCCCAGGGAGAACTCAGCAGAGGCGTGGGTGCATTTTCTTCATTTTGATCAAGACTAACACGTCCTTGTGTCACCTGCTAGACACTGAGACCATTTTCAGCATTGGAAATTAATCAAAAACATTCCCCCTCCCCCTGGAGTGAGTTGGAGACTTCACTTTGAAATGTAATTACTTTGGAAAGAGATTCTTTAGCTCCTTCCCTTCTTGCTTTGCCCACAGGAACCCTACCCAGGGATGGTGGAGATGATGTGTGAAGATTTTGCGTAAATGCTCTAAATCAATGGTGTAACATAGAGGTAGCAAACTGAAAGAAATATTTAAATTCTCTACAATTTAGGGATGCTTAATAAACATTAATCTCATAATTTTATTTATTTATTTTTTTGCATGAGCTCTGCTATGACAAAGATATCAGCTAGGTTATAACAAATAAAAGCCAAACTTCACTTTTTTTAAAGCCACGAGTGTCAGTTAATAACTGCAAAAGACACACGTAGTAAGCACTGCAGAACTAAGGATTATCATTTAAATTTTATTGGAATGTTTTATATAGCTTGCCATTTACAATATGGGGAACAGCTTTTAAATTCTTTTTGAATAAGCAAAAAAAAAAGGTTCTAATTATTTGGCTAATACATATCATAACTTACTTCTAGAAAACGCCAGTAAAAATGTGTGCATACAAATGTGCATATTTTCAAAAAATATTTAATTTGGAGCCTAATATGCCATGAAGATTTCTAGATGGGTTTATTCCATCCATGTGAACCTTCTGAAAGAATAGAAAGAGAGAAAACAAAAATAGTCTTATAATATACTGACTACTGACACGAAATTTGCTAATAGTTTATTTTATTGTAATTGTAATAGATACAAGTATAAACTCTGCATTCCTTCTTTTTCTTCTTTTTCAAACTAGATTATTGCATTTTACACCAGATAGCCCTGGTGTAGGTTTTTATAGCTTGTTGCTCAGCTTTGGCATAAAAATAGCTTAAAACAGTAAATCACCAAATAAAAAAGTGAGTTCTTTCATATGCACATGATTTTATGTGGCTTCAACTAGTGTTTCATTGCTAGCAATTACTGGATCTTTATCTTTCATATAATCACCTCTTTTAAACTCTTATTTGTGATGCAAATATGATTTACTTAATTAACATTTAAAATAGATTTGAAGGGTATAGCAATGAATCACAATGCAAATTGAAATTAAAACCAAACCCTAACAGAAGGCAACATTTCAAGATCAGCCATATAGTATAAGCTAAATATAAGAAGTAAAATGTGACTATTTTAAGGCAATGTAAAAAAATTAGCAGTGCATCCTCTAAGAGATAAACATGGCTATTTACTTCCAGAGATAGCATATTCTAGAAGACCTCCATCCCCCTTTTTTCCCCCCCCCGACTTTTTCTAGGAGCACAAAGTGAAACTTCTCACTTTTGAAATTACAGATATCAATTATTGAAAATAATTTTTCTGTGATCATTTTTAAATTTGAATCACCAAGTACATATTGCTACCTGCATAGTTCTAGCTAAACCCATATAAACCTGTTTCTCTTTGCTTTGAATATTGACATACATGTTTCGAATTTAAGATTTGTCTATTAGCCCGGTTTGTTAAGTCTGCAGTGAATGAGTAACAAGGAAGGAAGGCCATCTTTCAAAGCTTAAGAATTGGAGTATTTCTAGTGCTGCAGACACATAGCTTTCAACCCCACAATATTGGTACAACATAGCTTTAAAAAAAATTAAAACTAGGAAAGAGGTAATTATTTCAGATTTCCAGACGCTATTTAAACAGGCAGGAGAACAAGATTTGCAGCTCCTCAGTCTTATACTTTTGCCAAAGCAAAAAAGAACAACTACAGTAATAAGGGGTTCTGAAAGACTCCCCTATGATGAAAGAGTAAAGGAATTAAGTATGTATAGTCTCAAAGGAACTCTAAAATAACACCAAGATTGTGGCTTCTATGTTCGTAAAATGAATCATAAATATTTTTTGAAAAATAGGGCAGGGGAAGAATTGCTCGCAGTAATTATGAATGATAAGGTAAGAAATAACAAATATACCCTGAAGTTAGGAGGATGAGATTGAATAGCATGGTGGGGCCTTGGAGGGCATGGGGTGGGGGTTGGGGGGCTTCCACAGTTAGATTGACCAGACAGCTGAATTCATCCTAAAGAGACCCAGCAGAATCCACTACTATGGGATTTCTCTCCTGAGACCCTCAGAAGCCTTTTTATGTCTGAGGCTGAGAAACAAGAGAAGCTGAGGGGGAAAACAAGCGTCTTATTTACACACCCAATATTTCAGCGATTTGGAGAGAAAGGTCAAGATTCTTTTAAACCTAAAAACAAAGGCTCAAGTGAGTGGATTTGCAAAGGTGTGCCTGTCCTCTGTTGAAAGCTTTCTCAGAATATAGCAAACACATGAGCTTGAGGGGATGTGGGGGGGGGGGGGGAAGGAACAGGAAGAGGGGGGTGAGGGCAGGTGAGGTAGCAGATGTGAAGTCATTTGCCCCTGAGATGAGCAGTCTTGGATGCTCCTGCGTGAGACTGATCTGGCTAGCTTATCCTGCAGCTTCCGTCCTCTCTCCCTCCTTTCCTTTCTCTCTCTTCCTCTCTCTAATTGATGGCCACTCAGTGAATGCCAGGCAAGGACCAAATATATGCACACACCTTGTCTGATTTAATCCTTGCCACACCACCCTTAGTACCCCGTTCTATAGATGTCAAAAACCTCACATGGAATGAGTTTTTTGAAATTTGTGCAAGATGAGTTTCTCTACATACACAGATGCATGTGTGTGTTTGCGTATATGAGTATATACATGATGAGCTATATTTCTTTGGGGCCACAGTTAGGTAAGTGTATGAGGATCCTTTGTAGAGCTCAGTGAGGTTAAGTTGATTCCATCTTTTGCTTTTATTCTCCCCTGGTTCATAATCTCCATCAAACATCCCTGATATTTTTTGCCCCCCTGCAAATCTCAACTGTTGAGAAACCACCTCCTTAAGTTACTTCTGGCTACCCACATTATCCACAGTTTGAGGAACAGACTCATTAGACTGAGAAGCTTTCCGGTTCATAGTAGGCATAAACTGGCTTTATCATTGTATCCTGCATTCACGTGTTCAAAATGGCATCCTGAAGACATTCCCAGATTGGAAGTATTTGCTTTTTCTTCTTCAGCCTTCCTCTTCCTTCTTTCTTTGCCTCAGGCAGGGTGCTAGTCTCCTTCCTCAGTAGCAAAAGATAAAGAAAGAGGGAGGCAGTTTCCGGGCTGCTGACAGATACAGAGAGATCCTCTTGCAAAAGGTGTAGATTTGCAAAACTCATCATGTGACCATTCTAATAAAATTGAAGGCTTGGGATGATGTTGGGGAATGGCCAGCTCTCAAATGACAAAATGCTGCTCAATGTGGACCCAGGTCATAGAAGCAACTCATATAGCCCAAAGAATTTGGGCTTGAGGCCACTGGGCTTGTATTAAAACTTTGAAACCTGGTATACAACTACTTAATTTAGGTGGCTACATTTGTCAAGGGGCTGGAGCGATAACACAATGGGTAGGGCATTTGCCTTGCATGTGGCTGACCCGGGTTCGATTCCTCTGTCCCTCTCTGAGAGCCCAGCAAGCTACTGAGAGTATCCTGCCCGAATGGCAGAGCCTGGCAAGTTCCCCGTGGCATATTCAATATGCCAAAAACAGTAACAAGAAGTCTCACAACGGAGACGTTACTGGTGCCCGCTCGAGGAAATAGATGAACAATGGGAGGACAGTGCTACGGTGCTACATTTGTCAGGGATAGATAGGGGAATTGCTTTTATTTTTTTCTTTTTGGGTCACACCCAGTGATGCTCAGGGGTGGCTCTGCACTCAGGAATTACTCCTGGCGGTGCTTGGGGGAACCATATGGGATGCCAGGGATAGAACCCAGGTCCGCAGCATGCAAGGCTCAGGCTCTACCCACTGTGCTATTGTTCCAGCCCCGGATGGGAGAATTGATGGGTGGGGGTGGGGGCAGAGATGAAAACCAGGAGAACGACTGTAGCTGAGATGGAAGAGAGGGAGTAAGATCAGGGAGAGTGTGCCCCCAGGTCTGGCCCAGGATAAATGATAATGAAAGCCAGATTAGAAATGGAGGGAAAACTAAGAAAACAGATCTAAGAGGAGAAAGGAAAGAATAGGGTCTTAAAGCCACAGAGCTTTGAGAGGAAAGGCAAGTGTCCCAAAAGCTCTGAGAGGCATGAAGACTGAAAAAAGTTACTCTTGATCTAGCAACAGTGTTGGAAACCTGTTCCAGGGGAGATTGAAAGGAACGGAGCTGGAAAAGTGAATGTAAGGTAGAAAAGGGGAAGTGAGCACTTGTTGGAGGGGGGAGGGAATGGGTGTGGAGGCAGGAGGAAAATGCAAAGTTGGACTGTATGTTTGAGAAGGAAGATCTATGAAAAAATTAGCATTGACCTTGTGCATTTGCTGAAGACCAAACCCATCAACTTCCCCAGCAAACCAGCTGCTCATCTGCCTTCCCCATTGCACCAACATCTCCTAGTTTTCAGACTTAGATCCATGAATTTATCTTTGACCTCACCTTATCTGTTGCCAAGACTTCATTTTTGTTGCAGTTCATTCCTTTCCCACCCCTATTCACATCATTCTGGTTCTCCTATTCCTTTTCTAAATCTCTTGCAAAAGTGTCCGAAAAAAGATTTTTTTTACTGATTTTCATCTAGCTCTTTCAGAATCATCTCCTATAACACAGTTCTTTATATTCTGATCCATGCCCATCACCATACTTTAAACACTAGGTTTTGTTTTTAGCACAGTCCAAACCAAATCAAAATTTAAGACCACTCTCCCAATTTCTCTCTTGGAGGCAGATTAGATTTCTCTCTTAGGTAAATGTTCCTCTCAAGAACTTGCATAGGATTTTCATGTTCTTTGCGTGATTCTGAGCTATATGTTTGAGCTATTTGAATGTGTTGGGGACTCTCACATCTTGGTGGGACTGTCCCTAGTTTCTATGTGGAGTGACATTCCTTGGTAAAACTCTTAAACTCTTTCCCCATTCTCTTTCATCCTCTGCTGCAGAAGACAGAGTTGCTTGGTGAATGTATTTTGATTCAGAAACCGGGTAGGGCACTCAGAATCCTTAAACAGCCCTTCCACCCGTCTCTAAGATCTAATCTCTAAGACTTTAAATACGATGAGGTACAGACTTGGGTCATATTACAGGAAAAAAGGGATTAAAAAAATCAGTTGGACTGAATCATCAGCCAAAAGAAAGATCACTCTGAAGAAAGCCAATGACACATACCTTTAAAAGCAGAGTTTTCTCAGATTGGACAGAAGTGAGGTCAGAGATAACACACCTATTAGAGTTGGCCACAGACTGGAGGGAGCTGGGTAAGAATGAGAGAATAGCTACTAGTGTTACTAGTGGGCCCTCTGGTTGAAACACCAGCAAGGAAAGAGGCCCCTTGTCAAGTAACATGGACCTGCTTTCTGCTAAGAGCCTGCAAGCCCTGGAAGTAGATTATAGACTTCCCTAAAACTTCCAGACTAGAGTTCAGCCTGGCCAGCATCCTGATGTTGGCTTTGTGAGGCCACAAACTGGGAAAGCCAGTTTGAGTCCAACTGGACATGTGACCTACAGATGTGTGGGATAATGCTGGGTGTGGTTTAAGTTAGACCATGTGTGGTAATTTGCTGGGGAAGCCATGTAAAAGACTTTTCTCTCCCCTTATCATTTTGGGGAGATGCAGACGGGGAGATTTTAAACTTCTCAAGGTTTGGGATCCAGTGGCAGGCAGCAAGACACCTAAGCTATTTTCTCTCAAAGTCTTGTGATCAAATTTGATAGCTCATCCTATTTGTTTGACCCATTTGTCTAATCTCACGCTCGTATCTGGATCATGGGGGTGCCATGGTATCTTACCCTCACCCCATTTACTTCTGATTCACTCCCCTCCCATGCAAACACAGAGATTTGGAACACCTACTTAATAGGGTTGTCTTATTTCTTGGAATTCCTAGATAGCATTGCATGAACTGAAGGTATATCCAAAGCCTCCAGGGCTCCTGTGAAGTACAGATTCTGATCAGCAGATTGGAGCTGGGTCTGACATCCTGCATTTACGACCAACTGCTGCATCAGCTTGGAGGACCACACACACATATGCATGGAGTCCTGGGGCTGGCAAGGCCATCTGCTCCAGAGCCAGTGAAGATTGAAGATTGTTCCCAGCACATGCTAGGCCCCGGGGCCTAAAAGACAATCACAGACCACGTTGCCAAGTAGAGTTTGCTCTTTCTGAATAAACTTTAAAAGATGGGAGATGCATGCTGAAAGTAGACTATAGACCGAACATGATTGCCACTCAATTCCTCTTTTGCAAACCACAGCACCCAAAAGGAGAGAGAGAGAACAAAAGGGAGTGCCCTGCCACAGAGGCAGGGTGGGATGGGGGATGGGCAGTAGGAGGGATACTGGGATTAGTGGTGGTGAGGAATGGGCACTGGTGGAGGGATGGGTACTCGATCACTGTATAACTGAAACCCAAGCACAAAAATTTTAAGTCTACAACTGTACCTCATGGTGTTTCACTAAAAAAAAAAAAAAAAAAAGATGGTGCTAGAAACTCCCCATTTCCCTATGAAGAAGTTTTAACTGAGATAGTGGCAGGAGGTGAAAAGGTCATTAGACTCTCAAGCGGTTCTCAAGGGGTTGGGGGTTCTCCTGATGGGATTAGTGCTCTTTTGAAAGAGACCAGAGCTCTCTTGTTTTCCCAGTCACAGTGAGCAGGTGACCCCTTGCAAGTCAGGACTGGGTTTTTCACCAGCACCCAATTATGCCAGAATAAGTGTCTGTTGTATACTGCCCCCATGCTCTTTTGTTACAGCAGCCTGAGCAGACCAAACAACTTCCATCATCAAAATCGGCTTTTATCAGGGTTCTGTCATCAGACCTCACACCGAGAGCTTCATGGCTACAAATGGCCCATAATTATTCCCTTTGCTCTACCTAGGGAGAGACAGATTTAGTGACAGGCCTAATCTGAACCCACATAGTCTGCCTCTGGACTGCCCGGCTGTAACCAGTGGGTTACACGCCCTTGAAAGAAGGCGCCTATCCTTTTTTGCTCTTATCAGATCACATCGCTTTACTAGCTCTTGGTGCACTCCCTTTTTATTATGTTGGCATTTTTCTTATTCTAGAGCTGTAAGGTCCCATAAAAATACAATGTGAGCTGTCCCTGTAATTTAAAAATGGTTCTAGCAGCCACATTAAGGGGGGGGGGGGGGGAGAACACAGAGGAAATAGGTAAACTTCACTTTAGAAATGTATTTTTTGGGTCACACCCAGCAATGCACAGGGGTTACTCCTGGCTCATGCACTCAGGAATTACTCCTGGCGGTGCTCAGGGGACCATATGGGATGCTAGGAATCAAACCCGGGTCAGCTGTGTGCAAGGCAAACACCCTACCCACTGTGCTATCACTCCAGCCCCAAAATATATTGTATTAAATTCTATACAAAACCCATTTAAATATTCAGATGTAATCCATGTAAAAATAATTGAGATATGTTACTCTCTCATCGGCCTACCTAGAAATGAAGTACTTGAACTGCTGTGTGTATATTTCATTTATGATGCCCCTCATTATGGCCACCTCGGTCCTCCATCCTCATCTATGTTTGTGGCTGCCATCTTGGAATATGAAATACTAGCATTATCCGTATCATTCACCCTGATTAGACATTGGTCAATCTGGCCATTGCTCAAGTAGCTCCTGTTTTTAACTTGTTATTCATTCAAACTATTAAGTAATATATCTTGCCCTTCCTCTGAGTTGTCCTGACACAAAGGTCAGGGTTTTTAATCCCTTTACTGGGCCCCAGGCAGTCAGACACTGGACACATACAGGGACACCAATTGACAAGCAAAGACCTTTCAACCTCTATCATCACCACAAATGCATTTTTATGACCTCAGAGGAGCCACACGTCCACCTCTGCATCATTCATTTCCCTTTCACAGCTGCCGCTCACCGAGGGCTGAGTCCATTCAATAATGTTTGGGTTTCCTTGAGGTCTGAATGAATC
This sequence comes from Sorex fumeus, assembly GCF_029834395.1. NCBI lineage: Eukaryota > Metazoa > Chordata > Mammalia > Eulipotyphla > Soricidae > Sorex > Sorex fumeus. Next base: position 26,387,855 of record NW_026606322.1, on the reverse strand, counting down.
CGACCAACGCTTCTCAGCCCTTTCCAGCCAAGCTAGGTTATGACAAAATTCATAGAAACAGTGAAGATAACCTCTTATAATAGCATAAGCGGTTCTATTTATAATAGCCCCTGATTTTAAAATAGAATGGCAAAGTTGGTTAAACGATACTCATTGTCAAATAGCAATCACAGTTGAGGTTTATTTTGAAATATAATATATAGATTTTTTTGGAAAGTGTTCAATATATCCACTGAATAAAAATCTTTTAGAAGTGGCCACACCCCTAACAGACACCACTGTCCCTGTCCCCGCTTCATTGATGGGAACCCTGAAGATTCAAGCATCTCTTAGATGGACATGGTTCCCACCTGTTAAACTTGGGGCTGAGTACAGGGGTCCAAGACTCACAGATGCGACCCATGACAGGTGAGGACCTTCTCCACCTTCTCTGCTTCTTTTGCCACAGACGGAAGTTTGAAATGATGGGCTGGAAAACCACTGTGTGTGAAGCCAGGATCTCTGAGTGATATTATTCCTCTTAGGACCCTGGGAGAGTACCCTCTGTGACAAGGGTCATCTCAAAATCAGTCACTCTGGAAGACAGGGAGGTGACGTGGTCCCTTTTCTGGCCCTCCTTGTTAGTCAAATTTTTCTGCCGTAAAGAATTCCAGGGCATGATGGAAAATTTTAAAAGCCATCCACCATAATGAAGTAGAAACAAAACTTATTTTTTTCCTGAGCAATAAAATAAATAAATAAAAGAGGGGATGAGTTGTGGGGGCACTCTGCTGGAAGGTGTGATGTTGAAAGGTGGTGGCATGAAATCCTATTATTAACAGTATGATAAGTCATGGTACTTAAAATAAAAAAGAAAAAGATAAAGATATGAATGTATGATAGTCCTATTTCTCATCACCAGCATATTACTTCATAGAGAACTCTCCTCTTCAAAGCAAGTAATTCATAGTTGAGTCATTTTAATGATATTCGATCAATGGGAGACCCCGTAGAGGGCAGTGATCCCACACCACCTAGGTGTGTGGTAGATTTTACTGTCTGCCTTTGGTCACAATACTGATTGAAGTTCCCAAGGTGATGCAATTGCCTAGTGATGCATTACTCAGAATTTGTCCTGGTCGTTAAAAAGAAGTTTGACTGTATTTTGATTCCATAAATTTATCATTTATTTCCCCTCATCCACTGGTGGGGGTGGGGATTCAGAAATGAAAAGGTCCAACTCCCGTACCCCCTACCCATACCCTGTTTGTGCTTAAAAATAACTAGGGAATGCCAGGAATGTGACTCAGAGATAGAAGACATGCCTTACACGGTGAGGCCCTGAGTTTTATCCCCTTCATCTAAAACTCACACTGAACAGTAAGTCTGGCCATCAGATACAAAAGGTTCTGGAGCTTCACGGCATCTAGTGGAGGATGAGGATTAAGTTCTTGTAAGTAAACAGGATCAACTGAGCCCAGCTACCCTTTGTGAGCTGGTGGTATAGTAAGCTGAAATGTTGACTATAGGGAAATGAGGCTAAAGCCCAGGAAAGAAGAGTGAAGACAGTCAGAAGGAAATAGATAAATGCAGAAGTATCTCTCTCAATTGAGGACCTAAAGATATAGAGAAAGGTAGCAGTGAAGGTCCAAAGGCAACATAATGGGAGACCTGATCCTCACAATTGAGTTGGTAGGGAGGTTTGAGGGGGAGGGGTGGCGGGGTCCTTGGGGGAACAATGTGGGTATACTGGTGATGGGTGTGGTGTTGGAATTATATGCATGAGAAGCCATTAATAACAGTATCAAAAACCAGAGAATCTCAAAAAAAAAAAAAAAAAGCCCAGGAAAGGAAACCCCCATAGCTGGCTGAAATACAAACTTACATCATATAGTAAACCATTCTTGGATGTTTGGAATATGTCGGGTTCGACTCCTCCACCCCTCTGAGAAAGCCCAGCAAGCTACCGACAGTATTTCGCCCACACGGCAGAGCCTGGCAAGCTACCCGTGACATATTCGATATGCCAAACACAGTAACAACAAGTCTCACAATGGAGACGTTAGTGGGCCTGCTCAAGCAAATCAATGAGCAATGGGAGGACAGTGATAGTGATTATATATAATATGTATGTACATATTATAATGATTATATGTACATATATACATATTATGTATTAAATATCCTGATTAAATATCTTTATATTCTACATTTTACTCTATCATGCATGTTTTATTATATATAAAATGATACTATTTAATGTGTTCTGATTATTAGGAATACACAAATGTGCACATATATACTATCAGTACTTTAATATTTTTTATCAGTCATTTATATATTTAATTTTTACTATTTATTTTATTTTGTCTATAGCAAGACATATAAATGATGGGAAGTTTTCTGGGTAACCATTCACTTGATTCCAATTAAAAATAAAATTAGGTTTTGGAGTTGCTGGAGACAGAGGAATGAAGGCTGCATTAATTCATGCCAGCTCTAAGCTCAGGAAATACAGTGAGGATGTCATCACCTTCAGAGGAACATTAGGAGGGGGGTCTAGTTTGTTAGTAACCAGGTGACCATTTAGTTATATCACCTCCTCAGTCTCAGTTTACTCACCTACAAGAGAAAAGATGTAGACAAAACACTTTCATTTTTTATTTTGTTATTTTGGACCACACCCCACAGTACTCAGGGCTTACTCCTGATTCTGTGCTCAGGGATCACTCCCAGAAGTGCTCAGGGGATTAAATGTGGTTCCGGGACTGAACCTGGGTCGTCCATGTGCAAGGCAAGATCCTGAATCCCTGGATTATCTCTCAGATTCCAGTACTTTCCCCACTTGCTCAGGAACTCAGGTGAGAGGGCGCAGTCTCTCATCTTATTTCAACTCTCTTCGAATTTGTGAAACAAGTTTCCATGACAGTACGCTAAGACCATACATAACTCTCCCGCCTCTCATTCTCCTAACCATGAAAGAGCCTTGAATATGGCACTTTTTAAAATCTCAGGCTAGGACAAAGGAGACGTTACTGGGCCCTGCTCGAGGTAATCAATGAACAACAGGATGATCGTTATTGTGATTGTGATCGTGAAAAGTCAAACTCCACAAAATAATTAAAATGGCAAGTTGTTGTGAGAAATAAGAAATAAACGAAATCAAGAAGAAAATGAAGAACTTATTCTACATACTACCAAGGACGTGTATAGTGACGTTAATACATTTTATAAATCTCATAGAAATCCTAAAATCTGCATTGTAGTAGTTACAGAGTGCAGACTACATAAACAATGTTTTATAATGGATATTAGTCATATTCATGCCGTCTGGAGAATGTGCCAAGAACTGAAATAGGAAGTTTTTTTTTGAGGTGAGTTCTATAAAAAATTATTATGTCTCAGCTGTACAATGATGACATCAGATTTAAACTTTTTGGTGTGATTACTTTGAGTCTTTAAATAAGTGAAAATATACTCTTAAGTCTATTTTCCAAAACTGAAGCAAATTTTGCTACTTCTGGGGAATAGACGCATAGTTTGAACTCTACAGAGTTCACCTCTTCTTGAAAGTCAGAGAGGAAGAATGAGAATAATATTTGTTTTTATGCTAATAATTTTTACAAAATGAAAAACACCTAAAAATAGTATTCTTTTTTAGCTGATTTCCAATTTCCAATTGAATATTCAATGAAAACAGTATTCAGAGATCACTTAGAATTACTAAAATGATTAGGCCTACAAACAACTTTGATAGGTTTTTGTCATTTTTTTTTCAGAGTAGATAGATTTAAAGAAATATCTCAAGAGCAAGGAAACATGATTGTTCAAATAAAGGACCAATGATTCCCTGAAAGAATTCTAGAACTATCTACTCTGAGTGCCCCGAAGTTTACTGACATTGAAGTATTTCCAATTTTTCTTGTTATACTAGTGACCCTAACAGCTCAAATGCATCTGAAGACAAACATCTTGAGGCAAACTTCAGAAGCTTTACTGATAAGCTGATAGTGCTTTAGAAATAGTTTTGAAGGACATGCTATATAAATGTCTTGAAAGAATTTTGCTACAGCATCCGACTGTAAGAAGTTCTATAATTGCAAAGCTCTGGATTTAAGGTGCTTTTCATTTAATTAAAAATTTTCAGTTTTAGGGCTGGAGCAATGCACGTGGCCGACCTGGGTTCTATTCCCAGCATCCCATATGGTCCCCTGAGCACCACCAGGAGTGATTCTGAGTGCAGAGCCAGGAGTAACCCTTGTGCATCACCAGGCAGCTCTGTAGCACTATCCTTCCATTGTTCATTGGATTTGCTGGAGTGGGCACTAGTAACGTCTCCATTGTGAGACTTGTTGTTACTGTTTTTGGCATAACAAATATGCCATGGGGAGCTTGCCAGGCTCTGCCGTGTGGGCGGGATACTCTTGGTAGCTTGCCAGGCTCTCTGAGAGGGACGGAGGAATTGAACCAGGGCCGGCCATGTGCAAGGTAAACGCCCTACCTGCTGTGCTATTACTCCAGTCCTGATTATGGCCACACTACCCTGAACGCGTCCGATCTCGTCTGATCTTGGAAGTTAAGCAGGGTTGGGCCTGGTTAGTACTTGGATGGGAGACTAAGAACCTAGAGGAGAAAAATGGAGCTGGGGGAGAGGCCTCCTAAGGAGCCACATGGGATCTGAGGCCACTCCACGAGTGTTCAATGCTCAGGTCCCACAGTGCTGCCAGCCACCGAGGTCACCCCAGGAGTGCTCCAGGAGTCATGCAGTGCTGGGGTGGGTGGAACTTGGGGGCCCGTGCCTGCAAACAATGCACTCCAGGGTCTGCGTGATAATACAACAGGGAGGGTGGCTTGCCTTGTATGCAGCCAAACCAGGTTCAATCTCAGGCATCCCATAGGGTCCCCCGAGCACCACTAGGAGTGATCCCTCAGCACAGAATTAGGAGTAAACCCAGCATCAGGTATGGTGGCCAGAAAACGAAAACAAAACAAATAAACAAAAAGAATCTACTCCAGCTCTTGGGCTCTCTCCCAGACCCCAGAGGAAAACATTGTTTGTTTTTTTGACCCAAAAAGCTAAAACAAAAAATTTTGTTTCAGTTTTGTTTTTGGGTTTGGGGGTCCCTCTCAGTGGTATCCAGGGACCACGACTGTATTTATGTTCGGGGATTGATACCAGTGATTCTTAGAGATCCATGTGATGCCAGGAATCAAATAGATCAAGCTGGAGTTGGCCACCAAGGCAAGCTCCTTAACTCCTCTACTTCCCCTGGCTAAGGCTCCTTCTTAAAGATTTTTAAAAAGCCTTAGATAAGATCTATTTCTTCTATTTGAAATCTGTTTCTAAAACAGTAACTATTTAGTCAAGAACTGTCTTTCCCCAAACAGGGCAAACAAGTGGACTTCTGGAGAAGAAGAAGAAAACTTAACCAAATATTCTGGGGGTATGGGACTCTGCTTTCTGTCTGCAAGCATTGGGCTGAGTTGGCTTGATTCGGTTGGAACCTCTTCAGAGATCGAAACACAGTGCTCAGACACTGCATGGTGAGCTCAGTCTCGGGGTCGGGGGTACCTGGGGAGACTGCTGTCCAGGACATCATTACTGAACATGGGCAAATTAAACAATGACTTGAAGTGACTTGCATAAAAGTAGATTTTTTTTCCCCTTCACTAACCAAGCTCACAAGAGAATTCATTTCTTTTCTTTTTGCCGCAGGCATAATATAGGCTAGTAATTTTCATTTTTTCACTGAAATGATTTCCTTCTACTCTTCCCAATTAGAGTGGAAATGGATTAAAACCTCAGATTAACCCTTTGGTTGCTGTGAATGAGAAGTAAAGCTATGTGGAACTTTAATTTTCTTTTCTGTGTGTTATGCTTTTTTTTCCCCCTGATCATGATAAAGGTTTGATTAATCAAATATGTCTTAAAAGACATTTCTCTAGTGAAAACCAGACTGTCTAAAGGTAAAGAACCAAACCCAGAAAAATTTATTTAATGAGAATGTTAGGATGTTACTTGTTATTTTCATGATTTAAAGTAATTCCAGAGTTGAGTCAAATGAGACACAAATTCAGATTTAAACTGGGAAATCATGCACAAGCAGTAGGCACCCCATATTGTTGAAAATAAATACAGCAAAAGTAGAATCTGACTTGAATGTTATCAAGTTTGAAATACACATACAGAAACTTGGATTACCAGAAATGGATGAAGCAACCTCACCCATCCCCCAACCATCTAAAAATAAAAACTTCTAAAAAAACTCCTCTTTTCTTTATCGATTTAAAAACGTGTGTAATGTTGAAGTACAAAGAATACAGACTTTAACAATTCCTCTAAAATAATTAAGAGCTCTAAAACAATCCTTTGTGGGAGGTCTGTTTGTTTGCCTTAATAGGAGGGGGAAAGAGGTACTTTAATTTGTGCTATTGAGATAGACATCAGTTTTCTAAAAAAAAAAAAAAAGCTACATTCCCCTCTAAGTAGCAGAAGACAAAGTTTTGGATCTTTATAAGTAGATATGATTCTTTAGTACAGTCCCTCCCTCCCTCCCTCCCTCCCTCCCTCCCTCCCTCCCTTCCTTCCTTCCTTCCTTCCTTCCTTCCTTCCTTCCTTCCTTTCCCAAACCCAAGTGTGCTCTCGCTCTTTAAAAAAAAAAGAAGCAAACAAAAAGCATATATAGGAGATCGGCATGGGAACACACAAGACATGTGTTCCTCTATGAGAGGAGAAAAGATTGTGGAATGGATTCAACCAAAGCTACAACCTCACTTATGCTAATAGAGTAATAGTGATTGTGTCCACTTCTGGACAGATAGTTCTGCTAACAACTACTAACACTACTAATAATGATCTCTTTTACTTACTGAGTGACTCTTGAACCCCAGGCATCCTGCCAAAGGCCACCTGAGCACTTTCTCCTTAAATCCCCATGATGATCCTATTAAGTTTGGATCTATTATCCCTTCAGGCTTCAAGAGTTTAAAGAACTTGGCCCCAGAGAGGGGGCAGTGGAAGGTAAGATCCTGAGCAGCTGCGAGGAGAAATCAATCTTTGAATTGTGTGAATTTTTCAAGTCTCTCTCTCTCTCTCTCTCTCTCTCTCTCTCTCTCTCTCTCTCTTTCTCTCCCCCCTTCCTCCCTCTTTCTCTTTCTCTCTCCTCCCCCACGCCCACCCCCCATTCAAGAAGTTCCACTGATGCTGGATTTCCAGTACAAGGGCTTTAGCTTCTGACAGACAACCCCCTCCCCAGGTTAAGGAATTTGCAAATAGGTTTCCTTTAAAGGATGAGGGGGAGTTATTGGGGAATGAGCTGCTTTAGAAACAATGAACCCACAGAGGCGGATAAATATTTCAGCAACTTTTCCAGAATGGTACTTAAGGAGCAGAACCCATCTCAATTTGGGTTTGAGCCCATGGCCTTATGGTTTAAATATAAAACACATTAAAGCCCTTTATTTAGAGAGACCTGTGCCATTTTTAGGGAGCAGTCTCATTTCTCCTTTATGGGGAGTACAATGCAAATAGGTGTCTTGATATTGTCATTAGTATTCATTATTTATTAGGACTTGATGGTAGATTCAAAGCCAGAAGGGTCAGGAGCTGCCTACCTTGGAAGGCAGAACTTAAGGACATAGGCTTCCTTAATGCTCAGTCTGTGTGTGTGTGTTGCGGGGGGAGGGGGGTGTCGGGTTATTGGAACTAGGGAAACAAAATGGGAGAATCCCAGCAGGGGTCAGGAGCAGGGAACTGTGCATTTTTCACTTGTAATTTAATGAAAAGCAAGACAAGGCCAAGGGCAGTTTCTAAACAGTGACTTCTAAATCCTCGTTGTGACTGGTTGTGATTGTGAGAGGATAAGAATTTTTCGCACAATCATAGACTGAACATGATGACCATTTAATACCTGTATTGCAAACCACAACACCCAAAAGGAGAGAGAGAGAGAGAGAGAGAGAGAGAGAGAGAGAGAGAGAGAGAGAGAGAGAGTAAAAGGGAACGTGCCTGCCACAAAGGGGGGGATGGGGGGAGAGATACTGGGAACATTGGTGGTGGTGAATGAGCACTGCTGGAGGGATGGGTTCTTGATCGTTGTATGACTGATACATAAGCACGGAAGTCTGACAGTCTGTAACTGTACCTCATGGTGATTCAATAATATATAAATGAATGAATGAATAAATAAATAACATAACATAAGTGAAAAAAAAAGATGATTTTTAGCACAATCAAGTTGAAAGCAAGGGAAGAGGAGAGAAGACATAGAAGCTAGGGTGCTTCATCCAGAGTGGGAGCGAGTTGCAAGTCTTATTACCTACAGTCGTTTCCTGAGGGTTCTCCGTCTGGAGTTCAGTGTTTCATGGACTTTGTCACCTGTTGCAATGGAGAGCCCTGTCCGAAAGCATTTTCCCACCCCTTAACTCTCAGTTTGGGTCCTGACTTGGTGTGTAGTTCTCTGAGTCTTTGCAAGTTTCCCCATCCAGCTGTGCTTCAGTTCCTTCCCTGTACAAGGGTTATCAGGAAGACCAAATTAGTTTCTAACTGCCTAGGCACTTGGAATCAAGTCAAACAAGTTCATCAAAGGTAAAGGAATAGAAGAAAGCAAAGCAGAGGGAAGTGGCTCTGAAGGTCATCTCTACGTTTGCAGAACCTTAGTCAGTATTTCTCATTTCACAGATGGAGGAAAAGTGAAAAATGAATGTTCCCCCCCTTCCCCACGAGGTCCTGCACCAGTGGTCAAACAGAGACTCCTTGACTGGTTAATTGAGTCCGGGCCCCATGTTCTACCTAACTCTCCTCCAGCACGCAAGTTGTGTTGTGACTTTGTGAATTTTATTTACAGAAATTGACAACTCATGAAAGAACAAAATGGATTTCTTCCCTTTCAAAGCGGTTTCCTGATTGCAATCATGTAAATTAAACTCCAGCCCTAGAAAAGTCAGAGGTCACAGCAATAAATCTCCAAGAAGACATACAGAGAATGGTTTGAAAGTTCCTTACAAAAAAACCCAACAAAACAGTAAGATGCAAAGACATCTTTGCAAAGACAAATCTCCTATCTGAAATTCTAACTGGAAATTATTTTTAAAATTACACTGGAAAGCAAGTGAGATGAACATTTCTTTCCTTAATGGTAAGGGGAGAACCAGAAAGTGTTAACCCCAAAATCCAGTTAGCCTCTCCAAGGGGCAAATGGTGCAAACTTGAGACTTGGGTGGTATGGCAAGGCTATTGCCCAATGCTATGTTGTAACACTGTTTTAACTGTCACCCATGGACAGGATGACAAGCATTGCATCAATTTTTCTGCAAGGTGTTTCCTGGGCTTTGCAGACAGGGTCATTCAGGGGAAGGCGCAATCTCTATTCTTGTGGAGGCCAGATAAAGCCTGCTGCTCTGGGCTACTATCTTTTAGCACTGAAGCTGGAGATAATGAAATTTCACACCCTGCTACCTAATCCTGCTTTCCCAATGGGTAGATCTATACTGCTAAAGTCCATCAGAGTTTGTTTTATCAGACACATTTTATCATCCTGCTCCAAACTCCTCTTCTTAAAGTCAGTTTTTGAACTGCTTTTGCATAGACATTGAGTGAGACCAATGACATGGGAGCTGTAAAGCTTATCTTATGTTTCTAAAGAAAGAGAAACAGACTCATTCATCTTTCTGGCAGAGATCTTTTGGAGAGAGAGAGATAGTGAGAGAGATAGAGAGAGACAGAGAGACAGAGACAGAGAGACAGAGAATAGAGAAACAGAGAGTGTGTTTGCATGCGTGCGTGTGTGCATGCGTGCGTGTGTGTGTGTGTGTGTGTTTGCACACACGTGCACTCAGGCATCTGGGGGGTGCTTGCAGGTCCATGGAAGATAGTTCTGTTATTTATCTTCAGGATATTTTATGGCAAATTCTCCTATGTAGATGTTTTAGACCTTTTGCTTTTGCACTACTTAATTCAGTACCCTGAAGCAGTACCAAAAGGCTAATAATGATCAATCTCATTTTTGGTTGGTGCTACAGGCTCTGGGTGGGGTTCCTTGTTCATCAGATGAAAGTGTAGGTCTCAGTCCTTGTCCCATGCAGTTGGTGGTCTGACCATAGCTGGGGTCTTAAGTAGATGCGGGCTTTTCTTGCATTTGGTGCTGTGCAAATCGACAGGACATAGTGCCAATCCTGGCCGCAGGAAAGAACACTTGCATGGAAAATAGATGGATTCCATTTGGATCACTTTGTCCTCATTCCCTTCTGCGTCCATCCTTTCCAACATACACACTTAATTTATTATATATATTTTCACTATGTCCTGTGTCATCTTCTTTTGCTACTGAGAAACACGGGGAAGGGGGGGAGATGAATGGGGCTGTTGCCACCTTCTTGGGCACAGAAGCAACTTCTCACACCAACTCATAGCTGGTTTTTGGTTGCTCTTTCAGAGAGCACAAGCATTTCAAGAAAGAAAAGAAAAAAAAGCAGGAAAGCAAGAAAGCAGGAAAGAAAAAGAGATAGAGAGAGAGAGAAAGAAAGAAAGAAAGAAAGAAAGAAAGAAAGAAAGAAAGAAAGAGAAAGAAAGAAATGACAGAAAGAAGAAAGGGAGAAAGAAAGAAGAGGAGAGAAAGAGAGGAAGAGAGAAGGAAAGAGAGAAAGGAAGGAAGAAAGGGAGGGAGGAAGGAAGGAGGGAGGAAAGAAGGAAGGAAGGAAGGAGGGAGGGAGGGAGGGAGGGAGGGGCAGGAGAAATAGTACAGGGCTTAGCACGCTTGCCTGAATCCCTAGCACCACATGTTCTCCTGAACACCATGTGGTCCCCTGAGCATCACTAGGTGCAGCCTGGAGGCACCCCATTACAGGGACTAAGCTGCATTCTTGGATTCTCACAGTTGGCCCACTTGAGTGGAGACTTCGTCACCCCAAAGGAAACTGGTTGATGTCCAGTTGGACATCCTACAGAGCAGGTCTGGGTCAGTGGCAGAGAATGGGCCGGCTCCTAAGGGAGGGTGTTTGGACCCGAGGCTCTCGTAGGCGCACCCTTCAATGGGAGAACCACTTGTTCTCTCATTGGGAAAGATGGAGGAGCTGAGTGACTGCCCAAGGCAGAAACAGGGAATCCAGTCCTCTGGAATCTTCTCACTACATTTCCACAGCTTACAGAAATCTCCCTCCTCTGCCTCCTCCTTTTTGTTTTCTACATTTACATTTTTAATCTTTTTTTCTTCAGAGTCAGGCACCACTACCTGGCAGTCATGTTCTGAGCTGTGGCAGGAGGACTCTCGTACCTCTGTTAGGGCTGGTCTTGCTTGCCAAGTGCCCCACATGCCTGGCTGTGAATCGGGCCACCATCCCTGCTTATAGGACAGAGAATGAGCACTTGGACCAGCCAGCTCTGAGTCAAAACGAGCTTTCAAGACTTGTCCCCTGTGTCTCTGTGATCGGTTCCTACAAGTCAGCACCAGATCTTGCCTCTTTCCTGGCTCTCTCCTTCCCCCTGGGCTCCCGGATGTCACTCCCTGCCACAATGCAGAAACCAAGCATCATTTGGGGGCCTGAGTCATGCCCCATGGCTCCCTGTTGTCTGGCCAGTGAGCCCAGGGCTTTGCTATTACTTTGCTCAACTTTCCCCATTGGCTCTAGTGCTGAAGCCTCTCTGGACTGTGTTTTTCTCCTTGCTGTAATTTCTTGATCGAAGTTTCGGTGACAGGGATACTTCTCAGAGATATTTTTATTTTCTTTCTAGTAGGGACTTCATTTAGGCTTCTGGGAACTCAGAACAAAGGTGGACCGTCTTGCTGAAGTCCAGAGCTACCCAAGGAAGAGAAAGTAGAGCCAAAGATTCACTGGTTCTCTCTTTCAGAGAGCCTGAGAGTGGTCTGACGACTCAGAAGGATTCCTGCCACTGGGGCCTGGGGAAGAATTTCACCCCTTTCAAGAGGTCAAAGGCTCAAGTTGGCAAGTCATTGAAATACTGCCAGAGCCAGCCAGGCTGGGAAGAGAAGGCAACGAGCTTCCGATGGAGTGCACTGGGGTCATTTGAGCTCTCTGATGAGAGGCAAGCTTCCAGATCTGGACTCCTAGGCTACTTTTCCCAAAGCCCAGGATCTGAGTGCATGAGTTTAGGAGACAGATCACATATTGGCTAAAACCAAACGATGAAAACAGGCAGGAAGGTGATCTAGGGAATCGTAAGCTCAGCAGCAAATAGCATCAATTCAAGAAGCCTTGAGTGCCCAGCACTGTGCAGACAGCAACCATGGGAGGGGCCTGGAACCCCCCTACCAGGACTAGGGAGATGGGCAGCTTCACCTAGAATGTGTGCCCCAAAGTCTGCTTGAACTCAGATTCTCAGAAAGAAAGCTGCTTCACCCTCCATTGTGACCTCATAGAGCACCCCCACTCCTCAGCCTGCTCTGCCTGCAGGGTTCCCCAGCTCCATCCAGCTCTTCCTGCCACAATTCCTTCGTCTTTCTCTCTTCCCTGGTCCCTGGCTTTCCCCATTCACTGATGAAAGTAATGACTAGGGCTGTCCCCTGAGTATGTCTAGGGGTCCCCTCTACTCACACAGACTCTTCTGCATCCTTGGATGTGTCTCATGCCATTGTTTATTTATTGTCTGCCTCTGAGCAGTGGGAACACTTAGTTCCTTAGTTCCTGCTCTCTACAGGGTGGAGAAAGGTACTTGGAGAGGAGTCTTTTTTTTGGGGGGGGGATCAGACCTGGCAATGCACAGGGGTTACTCCTGGATTTGCACTCAGGAATTACTCCTGGAATTAGGGGACTATATGGGATGTTGGGAATCGAACCCGGGTCAGCTGCATGCAAGGCAAATGCCCTACCTGCTGTACTATCACTCCAGCCCCACAGAATCATTTTTATAAATGAAGACTGTGACTCTCTAGCTGATGGTGCCCCAAGGTAGCACATCTCAGAGGGTGGAGTAAAGGGCAGTGATAATTGCTCTCAACTGCTGAGGAACAGAAAGCAAACCAACAAGATTCCCCTTGATGACTTGCTTATTGAATTCCAGGGTGCCTGGTAAGGCTAGAAGCCTGGGCAACCACTTCGTGACTCTTGGATCCTTGAAGAATTTGGAGGTTTATTAGATCAACAATCTCCTGAACTTCTTGTGACCCCAGTGGCGGCCACAACTGTCCAGCTGTGTCTTCCCAACCAGAGAATGCTGATGCTATGGTGCTGAGAATGTACATCTCTGGTCAAATAAAAAACAACAGGGGCCGGAGAGACAGTATAGAAAGTAGGGTGCTTGCCTTGCACGTGACTGACCCGGGCTTAATCCCCAGCACTCCCTATGGTTCCTCAAGCTCCAGAAGGAGTGATCCCTGAGCACAGAGCTGGAAGTAAGCCCTGAGCACTGCTGGGTGTGATCTCCCCAACTCCTACCAAAAAAAAAAGATTGACCACTCAATGCCTCTTTTGCAAACCACAACACCCAAAAGGAGAGAGAGAGAACAAAAGGGAATACCCTGCCACAGAGGCAGGATGGGATGGGGGAATGGGGGGTGGGAGGGATACTGGGACCCGTGGTGGTGGAAAATGGGCACTGGTGGAGAGATGGGTATTTGATCATTGTACAATTGAAACCCAAGCACAAAAATTTGTAAAATTTGTAAATCTACAACTGTACCTCATGGTGTTTCACTAACAAAAATTTTTTAAAAAATGTAAATGATGGAGAATGGGCACTGGTGGAGGGATGGGCACTGGATCATTGTATAATTGAAACCCAAGCACAAAAATTTGTAAGTCTACAACTGTACCTCATGGTGTTTCACTAATAAAAATTAAAAAAAATGATTGAAACCACAGAAATACCACAAGGTAGACTTATCTACAAATTACTCCCCTCCAACTCCCAACTCAAATACCCAACCCACCCCCTCATGCTATAACAAATACCCAACCCACCCCCTCATGTTATAACAGAGAGCTATTACTCTTTGATTGTGACTTTGTTGTACAGACCTGATCAAGGATGGGAGCAGACAGCTAGATGCATATTTGAAACTCTGGGTCTGGCTTAGTTTTATTGTCAGGTGGGCAAGACCAATGTGCTAATGTGACTAGATCTAAGCTAAATATCCACAACAGAAACCGGGGGGATGAAAGATCCCTGTCCCCCATCCATGGGGATTCTCTTCTGGCCTTCTATAGGCTGAAATGGATCTAGAATTGTCAGAAGGAAAGAGTTGGGACTTGACTGAGCTTTGCTCAGCAATGGGAAGAACTTATAAGACTCCATTGCAGAGTTATTTGTCCATGCATGGCTAAGACTCTCTCTCTAGGAGCAGAATTTCTGTTCCCAATTTTGGAGACCTAGGGAGCTGCACAGGAAGACTAGGGATAGGATACAAATGTCATAAATGGGGGCAGTGTGCAACGGTGTTAACACACTCCATGCATACATGTCTCTTAAGCCTTGCTACTTTTTCCTTTCTCTTCTGACCCCCTTCCCTCGTACTTTTTTCAATTACCATTCGGGGAGGGATGCCCACTTTGCACTGCCCTATGATACAAGACTTTAGGCTGGGGTGTGGGTGGGGACCTTACATTGCACTGTTTAATAATTCACACAGCAGCATTGTCGGACTACTCTTAGCTGCTTCTTAAAAGTAATTAATTGATTTTCTGACATATCACTTAACAATGTATTACACTGACACAAAGTTGTGTTCATGCTCTTGATTGGCCCAGAGGATGGTGGGGGTTGAATTCGGCCCAGAATTTAGAGGTTAAAAATATGCCTCTATAAAAGGAAAGTTTTTTTACATGGGGTATTGTCTAAAAAATCTAAAATATGTGTCCTTTACAGGCCTGTCAATGGGGGTAGAATATAGCTTGGTGTGTCTGTGTCAGTGTGTGTGTTTATAGCTGTTCAGAATTTGAACATTCAGGAGGCATGAAATAATCCACTGTTCTTCAATTGTCTAGACTTGGGATTCCTGGGTCTTGCTCCTTATGTGCCTACCAGGAAGAACTCCAAGAAACAGGGTTGGCTAAGGACACATGGATGGAAGAGAAGGAAGGCTCATGAGTTCTGTTCTTTCTAGGGTCACCTTTGGGCAGACTGATTGTTATGATGCTGAATGTGCAAGATCCATTCAATTCTGCCCACACTGGAAGAATGCTACATAGGGACCCTTCCTACAAACCAGGCAGACTTTACACACCCGGATTAAAACACAGACCAGTTAAGTGTCTTACCCTCGGTCACGCAGTGAGTCAGTGGAAACCAGGACTTCCTCTCATCCTTGTCTTTGTAGGGATTTGTGGGCCTGACTTGTATGACAAGGATGATGGAATAAGAAAGGTGCCTTGTGCCAGAAAACCGTCACATCTAGCTGAACACCCACTGTATCCCTGATATAAAACTCCTGAGGGTAGACAGAAGCAACAGGAGGGGACATGGGAGGGGAGGGGGAAGTGGATTCTGGTACATCGTTGATGTAAAGGAAGGGTAAATATCCAAGCCATAAAGCCAACAACACTGAAATTATGAGACCTGAAATTTCACAACCAAACTTAAAAGGTGTCTGTCAAGATGGCAGGTTGGGGGATAGAAGGTGGGAAGGGGATACCTGGGGACGCTGATGGAGCAAAGATGACAAAGCTGGTGGGATCAGTTCTGGAACACTGTCTATCAAACACTTAACAATGAATAACTTTGTAAACCATGGTGCGTTAATAAAAAAAAAGAATACCACAGGGAAAAAAAGAAAGAAAAGTACTTTGAAAACCCAGTGTTTGATCATTGTACAACTGAAACCCAAGCACAAAAACCTGTAAATCTACAACTGTACCTCATGGTGTTTCACTAACAAAAATTTAAAGAAAAATGTAAATGATGGAGAATGGGCACTGGTGGAGGGATGGGTACTGGATCATTGTATATCTGGAACCCAAACACAAAAATTTGTTAGTCTATAACTGTAACTCCTGGTGTTTCACTAATAAAAATTAGAAAAAAAACAAACAAAAATAAAAGACAAAAGAAAACTCAATAGGAATGCTTCAAGAGAGTGGGCCTATTTGCTCCTCCTACTGCTTCCTGTATCTGGGGACCTTGATGACATATCTTTCCAGGATCCCCTTTGTCTCTTACTGAAGTGGTTGGTATGTCTGGGTCAAAGAAGTGGCGCTCTAAGAACTCAGCCCTCTCCTCTATGTCACCTTCAGGGCCTAGGGCCTGAAGTAGACACTGGTTCTGGCAGATCTGTGTCCCAGTGGAGTTTTGACAGGGCAATATTAGCTCATTAGTGCCTGAGACTGATCCCAGAGGTCTCATTGCAGAGCTGGATATGGTCGGAGCATGAGGACAGTTGTCACGTGGTGATGGGACTAACCCACTTGAACTTGACAGCGATAGAGCTGAGCCTGGATTCCTGGCAGTGGGTGCTATTTCCTTTGGGTTGGACAATTAATCTGTTTCCTGAATTAGAGAATGGGGATAATTCCTCCTTTATGGCTCTGTTAGGAGGATTAGACGAGATATCCTATAAGACAATCCTTAGACAATGTTTAGCTTAGCAGTTGCCCAATTAATGGGACTTGAACGAATTTCAATTGCAAACTAACAAAACAAAACAAAAAACCCAACAGACAATGTATTTTAAAACCCTAAAAGATTTTCATGGTATGCTTTTCCCCCTCTTACTAATTTGAGAATAACCAAAGTACTCACTGAGACTTAGGAGGAGAAAAAATGAAATAGAACAATCACGGCCGGGGTGGAGGGAAGGAAATAGACTTTCAAAGAAGGAGAATAGATGCAGAAAACAGGTCAGATCAAGCTCATCCCTGCCCGGGTTCTCCTAAGAACTGAAACATTATGCAGCTGCAAAGGAGAAATGCATTTTAAAATCCAGTGAAGCAGCACAATGAAAAAAAGCAGATGTAGTGTGCTGGACGTTGTCTTATTGATATTCATGGGACTGTCCATTTTGATGATGTCTGTTATCCTATTTGTTGTTTCTTGGCAAAGCAGAAAGTGTTGTCAGCCTAGGAAAGTAAGTGCAAGAGATCGATATGATTTGGGTGACTCACTTCCGAAAGCTTCACATTTTAGCACGTGCAAATTCCACCCTTCTAGGTCAGTGGTATTTTTCTGATGGGGAACAGAAAAGTGAACACCCAGATTAAAAAAAGAAAAGAAATGTCCTCTGGGTTGCAGCATTCCAATTGCCCCTTCCCAGGCCTGATCTTTGGAAGTGAAACACATTAATCTGGGTTTGTGTAGGTTGTTCTCTGGATTTGTTGAGATCATGGGAAGCAGACATCACAGTAGACTCAACATGACTCTTCTGAAAGGTATTTAAGGAAAAAAGAGATCTTTTAAAAACTTTCCCCCTTGGGGTCAGTGAGAAAGGCAAGATGAATTATTTACCAGGGTTCTAGAGATGGAGGAAAGTCTGCAGATTTTGGTGAAGTCACCGATTGATTTTCTGACACAAGAAGTGAAACACAAGTCAAGAGATGCTGGACTCTATGTTTGAGGCACAATCTGGACCCAAAGACATACTGTGTTTCAAGTGGTGAAACTTGATGTCGTGGGTTAAGAAAGAGGCAGTGATTTCTGCTGTCAGATCACCAACACTTCCTATAAAGTTCAAGAAGCAATCCACATGGACACATTCCATGATCTCTGAATGTAAGGCCTGTCCTGCCAGTGTGCAAAAACCTATTCAGGATCTTCTTGAGGGATCAGGGCTAATGTAGAAATAGTCTTAACCTGCTGGAAAATGTAGTCAAGAGGCATGGCAAGATTAGTCCCTTGAGATAAGGGTAAGATGTGAAATCCAAGAAATGCAATGCTGGAAGCAAAACCCAAGAGTTATAAACCATAATGAAGGGAAGAAGGGAGTTCTGTTGGGAAGGGCTGGGAAGCTCGGAGAGAGTGATGGCAGAAGAATTGCATCTGGAGTAGCATAGTGTGTGGGCAGTGCCTTTAAGGTCATCTAGTGTGAATTTGGCATTGACTGGGCCAAGGAAGCAGAAGCTCAGGGATGGAGTGGAGGGAAGAGAACCGTGCATGTGGTATGCAGTGACAGCTCAGAGGGAGACCAAAGCAGCTCTGCATGCATGTTATCCAATTTGGTCTCAGAAATCTGCCCGATGAAAGGCTCCAAGACTCCTCTAATTGTATTAATAAGGGAAGAGGTTTAGAGTGGGTCAGGACACACACCGTGAGTGGCACAGCCAGGGTTTCCTAGGCACAGGACTGTGGACAACCAAAGCTCTGCTCTGAAAGCGTGCTGCTTCTGATGCCACAGATGGAATGACACTAACCACCTCCTAACCCAGGAGGTGGCTGGGAGGTGAGGAATTCAGACTCTGATCCCAACATGTGTAGAGGGTAATCCCCTCCTCCATCATCCGAGAAGGTCTCGGTCATAAGCTGGATGTCCTACAGTTCAACACAATTGGCACTGTTTATCTGGAACATAGTGTCAAATCTGGAAGGTGAAGGGATCACTTCTACTCCCAATCTCCCACATCAGGCATCAGCCACAGCTGTAGCCTGGAGGTTTCAACACCCTCCTCATTAAGTTTGATTAATTTGCTAGGGCAGTTCACAGAACATAGAGAAACAGTTTACTTACTGTATTATTACTGAAGTATGCAATATAGGAATAGCTAGATTGAAGAGGTGCAGAGGGCAAGGGACAAGACCCACCTATGTCCCCTTCAGGCGCCAACTTCCATAAATTTCGACATGTTGGAGTGTGGAAGTCCTCCAACCTCTTCCTCTTGGGTTTTTAAAGAAGCTCACCACCTAGGCATCACTAGTCAAGTCATTGGCCATTAGGGGTTGAGTTCAATCTCCAGTCTTTCTTGTCTCCCTGGGGGTACATGCCTGGCCCTGAAAATTCCAACTCTCAAATAACCTGGTTAGTTCTTTTGTTTACCTCCCCCCATGCTTAGGTTCAGTCTCAGTAGACCTCATTCGTATGACAAAAGACAGCTATATTGTCATTATTACAGGACAGCTCCATGGTTTTAGAAGTTCTGTGTCAGAAGAGGGATCAAGTATAGTGATTTCTAATTGTAAAGCACATGGAGACCTTTTCTCTAAGTGCAGATGGACATTGGAGAGGTATTGTAGATCTCAGCACAATAATGCTTTAGAAAGAGTCCCAGATGTCAGAGAGAAGGATGTCTCATGGGTTGAGATTGGAGACCCACAGGCCATTTAGGAGTTGTGGCAATTGTCTTGTTTGAGGGGGTTGTGGCATTGTGGCAACCAACGAAAGAAGACAGATGGAGAAGACCTGGTGGAGACAACTCTTTGGAATGGGACAATGAAACGAGGCTAGGTAAAATGCACAGGCTGTCAAAAGACCACATTATACAAACATCTTTATGAGGTTTCAGTATAAGGAAAGAAATGAGAATAAGGCAGCATGCTACATCTAATTCTGAATGCAGGAGTATTTGGTTCCTTGGGATGTAAAAGATTTTGGACAGAGCTCCAATACTAAATCCAATCAAGAACATCTCTACTGGTAAGCCATTTAATGAAATGGTGACAGCCCCAATTTTTCTCTTTTTTGGCAGAAGCATCTCCAAGAAGAGAGAGAAATGGAAAGGTAGGTAGACCCAGAGTAAATGGGAGAGAAAATTTGGACTGTTTAGCTCTAATATAAGTGCTGAAATGAATGTGGATCTTGGCTGGGTATGCCAGGCCAGCCAATTATCATCACTGGAACTTGGAATCAATTTGTAAGAGGACTCAACTGGACCCCAGACACATAAACAGAAGACTAAAAGATGGTTATAACGTCCTTGGCTTTTACCCAATTTATGATGCTATGTTAAGGTCTGGTTGATCTGAGAAATTGCTTTGCAGTAACTGAAGTTTTTCCCGAGGGTTTTCATGGGATGACAAATGCAATAGCATGGGGACTCTTCTCACCTTGAAAGTCTCTTGGTGATATTTCTCAACCTGGATTGAACAATTGTCTTCTGGCCTATGAGTTAAAAAAAAATCTCATCTGATTACTTGTATTGGAGTTCACCATTTTTGCTTGGGGAAAGGTGTAAATTCCAAGCTACAGTGGCCTGTTAAAGACATTACATTTATCACATAAAAGGTCACTTATTTTATATGTTGTGCCTTTTGATGAATTCTTGATTCTATTTTATTTTCATTGGGAAAAAGTATCATGATTTTATAACCATGAGGGCTGCACTGTTGATCTTTCAGTAAGTGTAATGAATTATGTGAACATACGGCATATAAGAGATAACAGTAAAGTTTCATAGAGTATATTTCTAGATATGTCATAATGATTATTATATGCCAGACCATGTTGCAATATATTCATTTATTATAAATTAATATATTGTTCCTTTTACGTCAATGCCATGAGGTCAGTATCACTTATAATTCATGAGAGAAACCTGGGGCACAGAGCTATTGACAAACTTGCCTAAGGTCACACAGCGAGGAATGCAGTTATTTAACCCTAGACATCTTGACTTCAGAGTGCGTGCTTTGAACTAGTCTCTTACAGAGCCACTTTTGATAGAATGAGGAATTTTGCACATGCATTTGCAAGTAAAGTCTTTGAAAGGTGGTGTATATGGGTGGAGAGGGTCCTGAAAGAAGGCTTCTGAGGAGAAAGGACCGAAGGGAATTGGATGAGTAACCTACTCTGAGGTGATTTTGGGACTTGATAAAGCTGGTTATAAAGCGGATTTTTCTAACCAATGACTTTTTGCTTCAGTAGTTTTGCATGGAGCCTGATGGAGCATTTCACTGGGTACTGCTGCCTGCCCTTCACTGCTGGCAGCCTGGTGCACTGCCCTCAAGCTTCTCTGGCTTATTCGTCACCACAAACCTGGCACACACCCAATACAGTTTGGCTCTTGGGGGATGGTGGGAGGTGGGAGGGGAGGGAATGATTTACCAAATTAGCATGGAGATAAAAATACTTCCTTTTTCTTTTGGGTGGTCTCCTTATAGAACTGAAACAAAATTAGATCCAGGAAGTGGCAGGTATTTTGGAAACTGATGCTTGATAATGTAGTATTATTAGATTCAGGTTTAAAAAAAATTGGTGGTGGTGGGCGGGGGAGAGTGCAAATAAACTTTGTCGAAGATTAAGAAAGATGGTTTCAGATGAACTTTTTAAGATGTGGGTCCAAATGTAAAAGGCGAATGTGCATATTCTGTGCCGGTCTTTTGTTTTTGAGCTGTGTTTGAGAGAGAGGCCTAAGCTCATGTTTGTTGCGGGACTTGGGGTTTTAGTGCCTGTGCTACAGACTACGCCATGGTTTAGGAACTTGGAAGACAGCAGTGAACAAAACAGCCCCAACCTGATCCTTCTGGAAGACAAATTTCTAGTTCGAATGGAGAGATGAAAGACATTCAAGGCTCGTGCCTGACATGTGGGCAAAGCCAACTGGCTCCTGCTCAAGAAGACCCCCCCCCACTATTCTCTCACCCCTTCCCCATCTGGTGCCCTCAGTCCTACAATCAGCTGTACTCACTTCTTTGACATAAACAGATTTATTTTTCTTTTGGCCACACCGGTCTGTGGTCAGGGTTGACTCCTGACTCTGTGCTCAGGGATCACTTTTGGTGGGGTTTGAGGGGCCCTGTGTACTACCGGGGACTAACCTGGGTCTGCCTCATGCAAAGAAATTACCTTACCTCCTGTTCTATCTCTCTGGCCTATGAACCGTCTTTTTAATTTTTTATCGAATCACTCTGAGATACAGTTACAGAGCTTTCATGTTTGAATTTCAGTCATACCATGATCGAACACCCATCCCTTCACCAGTGCACATATTCTACCACCAAAGTCCCCAGTAACCCCCTGCCCCCATCCCAAACCTTCCCCTGCCTCTATGGTAGATAATCTACCCCATACTCTGTCTCTACTTTTTGGCATTATGGTTTGCAATACAGATACTGAGAGGTTATCATGTTGGTCCTTTATCTACTTTCAGCACACTTCTCCCATCCCGAATGATCCCTCCAATCATTATTGTCTTAGTGATCCCTTATCTATCCCAGCTACCTTCTCCCCCAGCTCATGAGGCAGGCTTCCAACTATCGGGCAATATTCCTGGCTCTTGTGTTTACTATCCTTGGGTGTAGACAAGTACTGTCCTTGCTCCATACTCTCCCTCAGTATCATATTATGTTATTTTATATTCCACAAATGAGTGCAGTCATTCTGTGTCTGTCCATCTCTTTCTGACTTATTTAACTTAGCATGATATGCTCCATGACCATTCATTTCATGACTTAATCTTTCCTAATAGCTTTTTAATATTCCATTGTGTAGATGTACCAAAGTTTCTTTAACCAGTCATCTGTTCTCGGGCACTCAGTTTTTTTAAGAGATGACATAGGAAACCTTTTTGGATACTTATGGCAGGATAAAATCCTGTTAAATTTTCTGGAATTCCTTTGTGCCCTAAAAGACAATCACTTGTGTGCTTCTCAGATGAATGCCTGCTTTGTAGGGAGCAAGATTTCACTAGAAACCAGGAGAGTTTCCTGCCGTGAGGGTCGCAGCCATCGCCAGGAGCACATGATTAGAAAGAGAGAGAGAGCAGGGGTGATCTTTTCCTGGGTGGTGGAAGAAGGTTTGGGCCAGTGGAGTTACTAGAACTACAAGCAGAACCTGGAAAATCTGTTTTGTTGAGAATTTTGCTCCATTCTCTCCCTGACTTATAGATAGTTGCTATATGATCACCATCCCATAGATAGAGCATGAAGGCTTGCAGAGAGAATGTATTCTCTCATTGTGACAGACCAAATTAGAACATCCAATTAGAATGTCCAGAACATCATGGTGTTCTGGACAGGAAGTGATGAGGTGAGGCAAGAAGAAGTGCAGGGCACTTGTAAAAGAGGCAATAGTGAACTGGACATAGGACCGATGAAGGAGACTAGAAGGAGACGGAGAACAGTAAGGCCTCCTTCCCATGGACTAGGAATAGAAAGAGACTCTCTGGGCCAGGGATGCGGCTCAGTGGTCCAGTGGTAACACCTCTGACATTATTTGAGGTCATAAATCTAGGCAAGATGCTTGGCACTGAAAAATAAATGTTCTTTGCAATTGTCTACTGCCCCCTTCTCCCTGCCCTCCCCCCACCCACCATTAGTGCTATGGCGGGAACTCCTGTCTATCCCACACTACCCTTCTCAGTTGGGAAATACCAGTAACTTCAAAGATATGAAACACTAGAAAACTTCAGGATATTTTGTGCCCAGTTAAGAGTTTTGGTTGTTTTCAGCTTCTGGCACAAAAACATCAACATTACTATTATTGTTACTGTTGTTGTTTGGGCCACACCTGGCAATTCTTGATGGTTACTCTTGACTCTGCATTCAGAAATTATTCCTGGTGATGCTTGGGAGACCATATGGGGTGCCAAGGATTGAACTTGGGTTGGGCATATGCAAGGCAAATGCCCTCCCCGCTGTACTAACACTCTGTCCCTAATATTATTCTTATTGAAGAAATTCCTATTACTGCTATATCCATCATGGCGGAATGCTTATTCAAAGCTTGGCACTCTTTGAAGAACTTCATGCATATTTACATTCTAACTGTTCCCAACTCTTAGATGTTGATACTCTGAATATTGATTTGCTGAAAGGAGGAAACAAATCGTGGACAAGAGGAATAATTTGTTTATGATAACAGAACCAGGCATGCTCAGGGCTATGATTCCAAGAATATGCAGGTCAAAAAAATGACAGGAGATGGGGCCTTGGGAATAGCTTAGCCACAATGATCTTGACTTGCAAGCAGGAGGCTGAGCATTTAATCACCAGGCCTGCCTTTCAGCTCTTCAGAAAGTGATTTTGGCTGCAAAGCAGACACATGTGCAAGCACAGCAATTAGAGAATGGGAGTCCTCAGTGAACACTTGGACTAAAAATGTGTGCATATACTATGACCTACCAGAAGAATGTGTGAGCTTCTTGACTAAAGTGTGTACACCCTACTGCCACCCACAATCCCGTGAACTCTATAACCAAAATGTATAGGATCACCACAATTAAGTGTGTACACACCACAAATAAGCATGCATGTGACCATCAGTCATTGAACAACATCAACAAAGGGAAGGGAAGGGGCAAAACAAAAAATAAGAGTGATGAATAGTCATGACCAATGTCCTTTTGGTCATTGTTTGCTCCTTAGCATGGTGTGCTGAGGTTCTTTCTTCACTCTTGGTTATTGGGATAGGTGACTAAATAACTCAAGATTCGGAGAGAGAAGAAGCAAAGGCATTAAAGAACTCCGCACTGCAGATTCCCTTTCATCTGCTTCAACAGTCAATATGATGCTCTATATTTAGACTGTGTTCTTTAAGAGGTGAGCTGTAGCTGTCCGTTAGCTTTGTGGTTTCCATTTCTTTCCAGTCCATAACTGGACTTGTGAAGAAACCAGGTGATGACAAGCTGGGTCCCGCCTACCCTGGATGTCAGTTATTCACACTTGCATGACATGACGTCATGAAAACTTAGGGGACCATTCTATAGACTCAAAATTTGGTTTTGGCAAATTCTTTTAATAGTTGTTACTAAAAAAAAATATCCAACCTCCCTCATACCAACACCTGGATGTTAACTTGAGAAAACCTCAATGTCCTGTGGGAACGAAAAGGGTTCACGTGCAAAACCGAACGTGTGGCTGAACCCTTACCTACCCGGTTTCCTGTATTCTTCACTTCTGGCACAACAATTCTGTCAGCTGTCATTCAAGGGGTAGTATCTCAACTCTATCTTTCTGGCACTGCAACTTTGTACTAGAGGTAAAAATCTCATTGTTGGTTCTTGCCTGCTACTTTCTTCTTACTGCCATAGTTTCTTTTGCCTGCCCATGTTATTGCTAGAGCTTCCTTAGGATATTCCCTGCATCTGACTTTGTCCTCACCTCTCTATCCTGCATGCTACTGCCAAACCATCTCTCCCATTTCCAACTATAATTACCTGCTTGAGAAGGTGTAGTCCCAAGTGCCTGGAGACTGTTCACTGGGGCCTCTGCCCACATGTCCTGCCTTCTTCATAATGCGTCAAAGGCTCTTGTTGTATCAAGTATTTTGTATTTTCCCCCATGCTTCAGACTATTTCACAATCAGGGCCAGGACTCAAACAGTGATTCTCCCTCTAATGGTGAACCTTGCCCCTTTGCTTATAATGACTCACTTCTCTTCCAACTAGCTTGGTCATCAGCCTGTTAGTAAGTCATGGTTCTTTGCCAGACCCTAATTAAGCTTATCTCCTCATTGTATTTCCATAAATAATTCAGTTTAACTAAAATTTAGGAAATCTTTACTGACCATGTAAAGTTAGGCTGTGTGTCCTGTGCGGAAAATATGAAGAAGAGTGGGACAAAGTCTTAGTTCTTCAGCTAATCGTATCTATCAAGTGGGGTGGTAGCACAGGTGGGGACTGACTAACTCTTTTAAGGGTTCCAGGACTCCTGAAATTATGATGTCAAGGTTGGGCTTATGGAAGGAGATACATATTGGTGATATGCTCATGGTAGGAACCTACAAGGATACATTCCAGCTAGAAGAAACTACATGAACACATGTGTGTTGGTGCTAATGAATCTGTCTGTGGTCTTTGGAGTGGCTTAACATTGGCCAGTGAGTCTCTTGGGACCTGAGATTAAAGTGAAGGGCAGAAACCTGATAGAGAAGCAACCTCATTTATTATGTGAAAGGGGTTAAATATTGTTGCTTTTTATAAAGTATCTACTTCTTCCCCCACCCACTTTTATACCAGGATCTATTCAGAGTGTGGTAAAATATCAAACACTTTCAAACAATCTCATCCTTCTAAAATAATTCTGAGCACTTATATAGCATGGACACTTTTGTGTCCATGGGTCATAGAACTGAAAGCATGATTACTTAGATCTTTAATTGTTCTTCTCCTGGATCATGTGAGGTTATTTTTTGCCTTCTGAATGTTATGGATTGAACTGTGTCTTCCAAATGAGAAATGCTGACATCTGAGTCCCTGGTACCTTTGAATGAGACTTGATTTGGAAATAGGGTTGTTGTAGTTAACAAGAAGTTAAGAAGAGCGATTGGAGAAGTGTCTAATCCAACATAGCTAGTGCCCTTATAAGAAAGGAAAATCCCAGGGAAAGACAAGCCCACAATGTTACCTGATGCCAAAGGCAGATACAGGAATGAGGAACATTTTGCTGTAGCCACCACAAATGAGGAAAGGGGGAGTTCTCTTCTTTCAGAGGCACATGGTCTTACAGATAACTCAGTTTTGGACTTCCAGCTTCTAGAACTGTGAGAACACACAGTTGATAGTATCTTGTTATGGAAGCCTACAGAAGGAGTACCTCTAATTCATTGTAAGTTCCTTAGAGGCAGAAACTAGATGGACTATTTCGGCACTATTTAGTACAGTTCAGAAAGATGTTTAAGAAAGAGAACACTGTTTTGATTGCAGAGAGCTGTATGAAGTAGAAATGGGGTCTATGGGGCTAAAGCAATGGGTTGTACAGTCAGCCCAGCTTCATTTCCCGGCATCCCACAAGGTCCCCACCAGGAGTAATTCCTGAGTGCAGAGCCAGGAATAACTCCTGTGAATTACCTGGTGTCATCCCTAAAAGACAAACAAACAAAAAAGAAATGGGGGTTTGCAATAGTCTGAAGGGTGGAGAGTCATTGGAGTTCACCAAATTCCAGCTTTGTGGAAGGCTCCCTTGTGTTATTTGACCATGGAAAGAGGCAGTCTATGCCATTAAACTTATCCTCCTCTATGGTCATTAAAAGTAAAAGTACGGTCTGGAGTGATAGTACAGTAGGTAGGGTGTTTGCCTTGCACACTGCCAACCCAGGTTCAATCCCTGGCATCCCATTTGGTCCCCCAGCACTGCCAGGAGTAATTTCTAAATGCAGAGCCAGGACTAACCCCTGAGTATTGCTGGGTGTGATCCAAAAAAAAAAAAAAAAGCCTTCCCGCCCCTCCCCCTCAAAAATAAAAGCCAAAGTAAGGAAAGAACATGCACGAAGTTGTTCAAAGAACTTATCCAGAGTTTGATGTTTTAAATGATTTTGTTCACATTTTTTTCAGTTGTATTTTCTAGATGTACAAGAAAAGAACATTCCTTCAATAATAAAAGGTATATTTAAAAAAAGAGAAAATGGCTCACACATCAAATAGGAAAAGACAGGACATATTTATACTTGATTGATTAAATCTGTCAGCGTTTGGATCCACAGCAAACACAAACTTGGATTTTTCTAAAGCTCTTTGGGGCTTCCCATAAAGCAGGCTTTTTAACCAATGTTTTGAACATATCAGGTTAAGGTATGCAAAACAGCCTCTGCAAGAGGGGTTTAAAATAATGCATTAAGAACTGAAGAATTAATAGGGATTCCTTTCCTAAGCAGAGGAAGAACCAAGTAGTTGTTTATCATTCTTTGGTTGAAACTAAATGCTTCGTATAAAGATTGCGTAGACAGATAAGACAGATGTTTACTGAGACAGCAGCACTTTGTGTAGAAAGTCAAAACAAAGGGGATGAGAGGTGCGGATGCTATTGGTCTCATGGCTAGGATACAGTCATTGAGTCTCCCAGCATCTCTTTACCCAGATGGCCCAAGGCTTTTCTTTCTGCTAAGATGTTGCCTCAGGGTGCCAGCTGTTGAAACTGGCGTTCAGTACTAAAGAATACAGTGGATGGTTGCTTAATTCAGAATGAAAAAAAAGTTTGTACTCAAGTATTTTATAAAACTTGACCCCTATGTTCTAAGTGGAAAATTCACCAAGACAATGAATCAATTAGGGGCCAGAAAGATGCTACAGAAGTAGGGAGGCTTGCCTTGCATAGGCCGACCCAGATTCAATCCCAGGCACTGCTTATGGCTATCCAGGCACTGCTGGGAGTTATTCCTGAGTGCAGAGCCAGGAGTAAGTCCTGAGCAAAGCCAGGTATAACCCCAAACGAAGAAGAAGAAGAAGAAGAAGAAGAAGAAGAAGAAGAAGAAGAAGAGGAAGAGGAAGAGGAAGAGGAAGAGGAAGAAGAAGAAGAGGGAGGGTGAGGGGGAGGAGGAGGAGGAGGAGAAGGAGAAGAAGAGGAGGAAGAGGATGGAGAGGAGGGAGCAGAGGGAGCGGAGGGAGAGGAGGAAGAGGGAGAGGGAGAGAGAGAGGGAGAAGGAGAAGGAGGAGAAGAAGAAAAGAAGAAGGAAGAAGGAGGAAGGAGGAGGAGAAGGAGAAGAAAAGAAGAAAAGAAGAGGAAGAAGAAGAAGAAGAAGAAGAAGAAGAAGAGGAAGAAGAAGAAGGACGAGGAGGAGGAGGAGGAGGAGGAGGAGGGGGAGGGGGAAGGCAGGGGGAGGGGGAGGGGAAGGAGGGTGAGAGGAGGAGGAGGAGGAGGAGGAGGAGAAGAAGAAGAAGAAGAAGAGGAGGAGGAGGAGGAGGAGGAGAAGGAGAAGAAGAAGAAGAAGAAGAAGAAGAAGAAGAAGAAGAAGAAGAAGAAGAAGAGAAGAAGAAGAAGAAGAAGAAGAAGAAGAAGAAGAAGAAGAAGAAGAAGAAGAAGAAGAAGAAGAAGAAGAAGAAGAAGAAGAAGAAGAAGAAGAAGAAGAAGAAGAAGAAGAAGAAGAAGAAGAAGAAGAAGAAGAAGAAGAAGAAGAAGAAGAAGAAGAAGAAGAAGAAGAAGAAGAAGAAGAAAGAAGACCAGTAAAAGAACCAGAGTTACCAAGATGAAGATATTCAGGGGAAATAATCCAGTCCCGAGAGATACCATTAAAAAACTAGAGTTTTTAAAAAATTTCTGGGTGTGGGAAAGTTGACACTGGTGGTGAGATTGGTGATGGAACATTGTATGTTGAAAACTATTGTAACTATTGTATAAATAACTTTGTAAATCACTGTGCTTTAATACAATTTAAAAAGTAACACCAAAACACTTTAGGGAAAACAACAAAACAAAACTAGATGTTGGAGCCAGAAAGACAGTGCAGGGATTAGTCTCATGTATTGCAGGGAGCTCATCCTGTTTTGATATCTCGTACCACATGGTCCCTGTAGCATCTCTGGTGCCCCTGAGCACAGCCAGGATTTTTAGAGGGCCCAGGCAGCACCATACTTTTCCTGAGCACTTTAGGCAGACTCCTTCTTCCCAAAGCACTGAACATCAATAGGGACCTGCATTCTGTTCTCCCCATAACAGAGGGTCTGGACACTTGTCATGTCATGCATCCAGCTACTTTAAGCACACAAGTCTAGGGGAACTTGGTACTCATTCATCACTCTCCCATTTGCGGACTTACTCCCATGAGTCAGGGATGATGCTTTGGTTGGGATACGTAATGGTGGATGGCATACACAGACTCTGTGTCAAAGATAGCGTTTCTTCTCTTGTATGCCTTAGTTGGAAGGGGCAACTCATTCCTTCTGAGGGTCTTCCTTTAACTCTTGGCAACTTGCTTGTGTATCTGAATTCAGAATTCAACAAAGTTATCTAGTTTGCCAATCGCTTATCCCTTAAACCAGAGGTCATTGGCAAAACACTGTAAAAGAGATCTTAAGCAATATAGTACCATGTAGTGGTTATTTTAGAACACAGTAAGCTTAGGATAGACAAAATATATTATCTAGTACATAATAGCTGTCTGAAGCATGTTTTCTGCAAAGATTTGCATTGGGTACATAATCAAACTGCCTGTGGCTACATAATCAAACTGCCTGTTGAATTGGATGTTATTGTTATTGATTATGGTTTTGATTCCATCCATAGTTAATGGCAAGAATTAACAGATAGCTCTATTCTCCAGTATCTTCTAAAATAACAATTCACAAATTTTACCTGGAGAGTTTACTTTTTAAAAATCAGGACTGCTTAAACCAAATTAAATGACAATTGCTGGAAATGGATTTCAGTCATTGGCATTTTTGTAAAATTCTCCAGAGTGTTATTGTTATTACTAAACTTCAATAATAGATATTAAAAAAGGAAAAAGTTATCATACAGGACAAATAAACAAACACCTCCACAAAATGATTCTAATAAGTAGTCAAGTCAGAATCATTGACTTACCCAGAGTTCTAGAGTTGCAAAATCCAGAAATATCCCTAGTCTTCTGTGCTAATTTAGAATCAATATCATGTAAATAAAGGTCCTTAGTTGTAAGGGTTATATTTCAAAAGCTCACCAGTCACTTATGTCTCATGTATTCCTTACTGGACACTACAGAGTTTGGGAATATTCCATCATTCTAGAAATTTCTATTGGAGAAAAGTATTCTAGAGTCTAAATTTACATGTAGTTATTGAATATGAGTGAATACTGAATGGTTACTTTGCACAAGAGAGTTTGAAGCAAAATAATCTTGAGCATTATGATAATTTCTCTATCTTGACCCCTCTCTGAAAAGGTCAAGGACCAAACTAGAAGGCTAATTAAAATCATTTACTTTTTTTCTGACTGAGTTAAGATCCTTCTTGAGAGCAAGGAATCTGATGTACAGGCCAAGACAGGAGTGCTCATTCTTTGAGTTCAAGCCAGCAGTTGGTACCCACAGTGGCTGTCAAATCCATTAGTAGGGCCAATCCCACCAGAGTCTACCCAAGTGTTCTGAGACCCAGAAAGGTCCCTACAATGTTGCACATTTGTCTTCTAGACCTCTTTGGGGTTCATTCTATGGAAAAAAATTCCTTTTTTGTACTCTGGTCCCTGTCATGTATCCTTAAATACCTGCCTTCTGATTCTGTGCATCAGGCTGAAGCAATTTGGAAAGAGAGAAGTGGGGCAGAGGATGTGTCTTTTCTTCTAAAATTCAGTAAGGCAAATTATTTGGAAAAAATCAGATAGATAAGGAAGGACTCTTAATAAGTTTCCTGACTTCATAGTAATGTATCTATTTTAGGGGACTGATTATAAAACATTCTTCTGCAGGATGAATGTCAAGACACAAAGCGAAATCTAGTTATTTTCTTGCAGACAGCCTGGTTTTTCTGATTTGACTCCTCTTGACTTTGTAGAAGTAGACTTATTCCTAGAGATATGGGGACAGGGGATGGAGGAGTCTGAGGGACAAGAGACAAAGAGGGCAGCCAGGATGGAGGAGGCTGATATCTCTGCTCTGGAATCAGAGACTTGGGTATTTAATTTTTATGGTTCTCCTGAGCTTTGTTACATGTTTCCAAGGTACCCACATCAGTCTTGCAATAGGAATATATTTTGGCAGGTAAATTTGACCATCAGCAGAGAAATGGTGCTGAATTTGATGGAAGACCAATGAGGAAACAATACGTAGGAAAATTAATGTTAGAAAAGTTGAACTTAAGAACCACCTTGTGGTCCTGAGGAGGGCTTTATCTTAATTATAATTCAGTAATGATTTACTCTGAAGCTGTGTTTTTGTGTTCCCTTCATTGAACGCACATAACACACACACACACACACACTCATATGCATGTGGATAGGAGATGTGTATGATTTTTTTTTCAAGTTTTTGGGCCACACCCTCTAGTGTTCAGGGTTTACTTTTGGCTCTATGCTAAGGGACCATTGCTGACAGGCTCAGAGAACCATATGGGTGGTGGGGATTGAGCCCGAGTCAGACTGTGCAAGGCAAATGCCTTACCTGATACTTTACCTCTCAGGTGCCCT
Source organism: Sorex fumeus (assembly GCF_029834395.1). Classification (NCBI taxonomy): domain Eukaryota; kingdom Metazoa; phylum Chordata; class Mammalia; order Eulipotyphla; family Soricidae; genus Sorex; species Sorex fumeus. The sequence continues at coordinate 26,356,255 of NW_026606322.1, read as the reverse complement.
ATGATGGTTTCTTGAACACTCTGCCTAGTGCTACTTGGTTTTCTCTGAACTGCCATGATCTTTCTAAAACTTTCCCAATATTACAACATTCACAATCATTTCACTGCAAGTAGAAATCATATCAGTGTAGCAATACAAAAGAAGGGTAAATCACACATTTCTGTTCTGTAAAGATAAGTGACATTCATATCTGAGAGAATTAGCTCAATTCTAAAATCAGGTCTTAGTTTTGGAAAGAGGTCCTCTTCTCCAGGGAGCTTTTGTGACTGAATCTGCCACAGTTTCTATCTCCTCTCATAGGAGATTATGAAGCAGTTTCAGTAAAAAGCCAGGCAGGAATGAATAAGAGAGCCTTCATCTTTGGGCTGAAAATAATTGGGATTTGTTGTCTAGTATACAGTTTGTCAAATTTATCTTGGGTTCTTCTGAGAGTTCAGAGTCTTGGTGACTTCATGAAAGGAATTATGAAGTGGTTTCTGGTAGTTGGACTTACACACCTATATCTAGGTCTGACTCACTCTTTTAAAATCCCTCCAATAATATTATTGTTTTCCTTGGTGTCTGGAAGGTAGTGCCTTTGTTTTCTAAGGACTGTTTGCATTGAAAACATCAATTAACAAACGTGTCTTTAAAACTTTAAGAATAATAAATGAATAGTTGAACAGGTTGAACCCAAAGAAAACATCAGATTCAGCTTCTATTTTGAGGGACAAGGTGACTGCAGGAAGGATGGTCAAATAAGTTAATCAAGTCTCAGCTGAAATATGGGTCTAGGGCCATGAGGGGAAGGAATGCTCTGATCAATTGTTGCTGTTTGCGAGAGGCAAAGTAGAGGAGGTGGCTGTGTGCCTACCAGGAATTACCCATCTTTGAACTAGAAAATGAAGTATTTGCAGGTGGAGAGGTGGGGGAAGGGATGGGAGGAAAAGCCACACAGGAGAGGTTGGGTTGTCCTGAAACTTACACTTCATTCCAGAGACAAAGGGAAGTCATGAAAGGTCTGAGTATGACAGATGAATGATTAAACCTAAACATTTAGGAAACCAAGTAGATTACATTATAGAATAAACAGAAACGGAATAGGGAGAGACCAATGAATGAAGGGTTCAGATAAGAGATAAGAATAGGGAAGACATAAGATATTCGTCGGAGCTAATAATAAGCATGAGCTTTTTTTTTTTCTTTTGGGTCACACCTAACTCAGGGGTTACTCCTTGTCTTGCACACAGAAATTACTCCAGGCGGTGCTCAGAGGACCATATGGGGTGCCGGGGATCAAATCCGAGTCAACTGCATACAAGGCAAATGCCCTATCCACTATCACTCTGGCCCAAATATGAGCTTTCTGATTAGGATTACTGATATTCATGAAGTTTTATGATTTTTACTTATTTCAAAATATAAGCTGCTATATCACAAACAATTCACTGTCACTGTCACTGTCGTCCCATTGTCCATCGATTTGCTCGAGTGGGCCCAGCAACATTATGAGACTTGTTACTGTGTTTGGCATATCAAGTATGGCATGGGGAGCTTGTCAGGCTTTGCTGTGCGGGCGAGATACACTTGGTAGCTTGCCGGGCTCTCTAAGAGGGGCAGAGGAATCAAACTTGGGTTGGCCATGTCGGCCATGTGCAAGGCAAATGCTCTACCCACTATGCTATTGTTTCAACACATTATAACAGTTACTGATGATTGATATAAATGTGAGTGAATAAACGAGGAAATGAACATAAGGAGGAGAAAATGGTGGGAGAAAAAAGAGGATGTTTTATTTCAGACAGGAGTGGAGCAATAGCACAGCGGGTAGGGCATTCGCCTTACAAGCGACCAACATGGCCGACCCGAGTTCGATTCCTCCACCCCTCTCGGAGAGCCCGGCAAGCTACCGAGAGTATTCGATATGCCAGACACAGTAACAACAAAGTCTCCAATGGAGACGTTACTGGGCCCGCTCGAGCAAATCAACGATCAACGGGAGGGCCTTTGCCTTTACCTTTACCTTTTATTTCAGACTTTATGAGTTGTGATCTTGGTCGAGCCCCTTCTAAGAAATATCCAAGGTATTTGCAACCCAACAGAAAAAATAGATTCTCTATAAACAACAACTCCCAACACACCTCTGGTGCAAATATGGTTCCTATCATGCAAATGGGGTTTACATAGCTGAGGATTCTATCGTCGGATCATACTTTGGTGCATTGTATCATTCAGTGGCACTCTAACAGTGGAGAGACTATTACCTCTCCCAGACAGAAGTTAGCTGTACAACAGTTTAACATTTGAACAAAGCCCACTCAGATGGTTACTAACCCAAGGAGCAGAACTAAGAGTCAGACTGAGTCTCCCTTGCTCCACATTTCACTTCCTCTCCATTTAGCCAAACTCGTGTGATAGATTCTAGAAAATTCTTGGTTCCGGGTGGCTGATTTCATGTCAACCAATTATGCTTGCTGAATCTTGCACAAACTTGTTTGTGTTCAGCCTTTCTCACTTAATCATTAATTTCTCTCATTTCTGCTTGTCTGACAGATTAGCCACCCCTGCTACTTCCCACTCCTACCGGTGTCCTCATTGCATCTACATTCTCAATTTCTACTCTTTTTTTTATGGGTATACTATGGGCATAATGACCACATACATTGGTCCAACAGAATTTTTGTAAGAAAACGTGGGACAAATACATATATATTATGAATGTGCTCAAGCAAAGCTGCTTGATTTTTATGAGGGGGTATTGGGGATCAAACATACAAGGCAAAAGTTCAAGCAGGGAGTCAGAGAGATAGTACAGAGAGTTAAGGTGCTTGTTTTGTCTGTGGCTGGCCTGGGTTTGATCCCCAGAACCCATATTTCCCCGAATCTCACCAAGAGTGATCCCTGAGTGCAGATCCAGTAGTAAACCCTGAGCACCACTTAATATGGCCTCAAAACAAATAAAAAGTGTTCAAGCAAGACTTTACTGTTTTTCTTGGAAAATTAGTGGTTGGGGTCATCTTGTTGATGAAACTGTTTATTTAAAAAAATTATTTTGGTTGGGCCACACCTGGAGGTGCTCAAGATTTACTCTTGGAGTTGGACTCAGGGATGATCACTCCTGGTGGGGTATGGCATGCAGGGACTGAACCCAGGTTGGCCATGCACAAAGAAAATGCCCCATCTGCTTTGCTATTCCTCTGGCCTAATGAAGCTGTTCAGAACTAAACATCTCTTCCCCAACCTATACACTTCCATCGTCTGCAGAGTTTTCAGTGCATGGGAACTGAGAGGTGTTTTTTTTTTTTTAACATGCTACAAAAGGCTCAGTAGGGAGATTTCTGTATTACAAAATATCTTGTAACATGGTCAAATTATTTCCAAAGCTAAGTTTTATCTCAGTATTTGGTTTGGAAAATGCAGTGTGCTTACAGCAGGGTGATAAAACTAGTTCATGTACCACCTGGCCCTTTCGGACTCTTCCAACAAGAGCATGTCTCACTTTTGGTCAGAAGTGGCCATAAAGCTAGGGTCATTGCTATCACCACCAGAGATCAAAGAATCCCCATGAATGATACAATGGACAGGGGAGTTAGTCATACTTCTTCACTCTCTGGAGTTCACATGAGATGCCCTGCTCCCCAGTACCCTCCTGGAGGTGTGGACAACAACCTGCAAGTACAAGACACTTAATGCCTGTTGAATGGCCTTTTGATGAGTGATAGACAGGAAATGGTGTGGAGTCAGCAAGAAATTGTCCACCTTTGTTCCAAAGCATACCCGTCTTGTCCAGTGTTCCTAAATGTCCTGAGAGACTAGAGTTCTTATAAGGTCAAGGCTAGATCAGTAATCACTCTCACTGTTCTCCCGTTGTTCATCAATTTGCTTGAGTGGGTACCAGTAAAGTCTCCGTTGTGAGACTTGTTACTGATTTTGGCACATTGAATATATTACGGGTAGCTAGTCAGCATTTTCTCTGCGGGTGGAATACTCTCAGTAGCTTGCCAGGTTCTCTGAGAGGAGCAGAGGAATAGAACCTGGGTCGGTCACGTGCAAGGCAAACACCCTACATGCTATGCTATCACTCGGGCCCAGATCAGTAATGAATCTTGAATTTATTCTTTTCCTTTTTCTCTCATGGTAGTACAGCCTGTTTTCTTAGTCAATAAAGTTTTAGAATATAAACTTAGGATGCAGGTCTTAGCTTCGAGTGATGACAGGCTAATGCATGTGTTCCTTCTGCTAGATTTTGCTTTTGAGAAGGCAGAGATATGTTGTGTCCATTTTCCCTTTGACAGCTCCTAGATATTTAACTCACATTTGAATGCAAAGATCTGTCTGGCTAGTCAAGGACAGCTTAACCAAGGTTTTCAGAAGCTCTCAGTTTAGCTTTGCTTTGACCTCCATTTCATGACCAATTTGATATTTGAACATTGGTCCAGTTATTGAAAACCTGGTCTTAGAAGAACTAAAGAGTTGGGCACTCTAAGATGAGAGTCTCCTGGCTGCCTCATATTAGAGCTTAGAGCCACAAAAGTTGTGTCTGAGGAGCAATAATGTATAATAAAGGAATAACTCTATGGCCACCCACCCTATACATATGGCAGTGAGAAAGGCAGTTGTGGTGAATGGAAGGCTGGTATCAAATGTGTGACAGGCTTGGTTATTTTAGAAGAGGCTGAGTGAGTGTGAATCCAAAGGAAGGTGAAGGATTGAGTTTAGGAGTAACCCAGCTGTCCCAGAGCTCTCACAAGTCAAAGACTTTTATTATCCTACCAGGAAATAATTGGTATTTCCTTTCATTTCCGCCTCTTGCTACCTTTTGACTTTCCTCTATCCATTGCCCCTCACTTTTCTTTCAGACTTCTTTTCCTACTTCTTTTAAAAAATTTTTAATTTTAGTTTTTGGATCATACCTGATGATGCTCAGGGGTCACTCCTGACTCTGAACTATGAGGAATTACTCCCAGTGATGCTCAGGGGATGCTGGGAATTGACCAAGGATAAGTGCATACAAGGCAAGTGCCTTACCTGCTGTACTATCTCCGATCCCTAATTTTTTTTCAGTTATTTTAATTCTTTCTGGTGGTTACTTTCAGAAGCTACTCCTGGCTCTGTACTCAAGGATTAGTGCTAACTGGGTTTCTACTGACTTTTGATTGCTTTTTCTATTTGATGATGAATCCTCAAATCCACTTTTTTAAAGAGTGACAAGAATCAAGAGGAGTAGAGAAGAAACTGAAGTATACTTATGGCTCCCCTCTTAGCCTAGTTGTAATCTTGAGGAATATTAAAGAGAATCAAGAAATTTTTCTCCCAGATATGGGTTCTCCTTCTACTGTATCCACTTTGCTTCTAGAGTCTTACTATCACTGAATTCTAACCAGAGTTGAACTGAAACCTAAGTTTCAATCCTGACTCTGACATCCAAGCATTTATCTGACCTTCAGTTAAGCACTTATTTTCTTAGTCTTTGCACTAGTTATATAGATAATACCTTCAGAAATGCACAGAGTACAGACATCTAGGGAGGGATTAATGAAATCGGGGCTCAATATGACTTTGAACATTTTCAACAGAGTTCTGGGTGCAGAGATCTTGGCACGGGTGCTAAAAATATGATTTCTGGGAACAAAAATAATAATAAGTCTACTGTCCTTTCAGTGAACAAGGTTGCAAGTTAATTTTTGTAACATGTTGAAATAGGGCTTCTTTCTCTTTTCTTTTTGAGTCACACTCTGGCGATGCACAGAGCTTACTCATGCTCTACGTTCAGGAACCACTATTAGTGGTGCTTGGAGGATAATATGCAGTGCTGGGGATCAAACCCAGGACAGGTTGCATGCAAGACAAGCCCCGTTTTTGTTGAACAAATTCTTCAATCACTCAAGCAGGGTTCCTTGACCTTGGCCTTGTTGATACTTTGGCTGGACAATTCTGTTGCAAGAACCGTGATGTGTGCTATAGAATGGACAGCAGCAGCCCTAGTCTTTCTAGACTCCTACCCTGGACATCACAACTAAGCTTGTCTCCAAACATTGGCAATATTCTCTACCATGTAAAGTCATTCCTAGTTGAGAACTAAAGGGCAACAGCATGCCCAAGACAGTCATGAAATCCCCTTGCTGAAGGCGATGTTTGAGGAAAACTCAGAACATAAATATTACAGTGTGTCTCAAAGATTGCAAAGTGGACCAATGCAGTAGGTCTGTGCAATAGGGTATCTGCCAACATTTATGCAGAATACATCAGTCCTCAGTGACGTCCAGAGAGACACAGGATACAGGCTTCACTTGCATCCCACACAAAGAGCTGACTAACATGAACAGCCGGGAATCTCTTTTCCCAGAATTCCCCTTCTGGATCAGCATGCATACAGGAGCACCCACGGTGAATGAATTTATGACCCCAGTGTGATTTGTCCGCACACATCACATAAAATCCGAGCCTTAAAGACACAGACTGACATGCTCATGTTTTCCCCGGAGCGTATGTTCGTTGGCAATCACCCTTTGGAAGTCAACCCCTCTGTTTTTTTTTTTTTACAATAGCACATTGTCATTTCCAGAAAATGTTTTAAATTAGTCTCAAACTTGGCTAAATTTAGCTTTTAGAGAAGAAAGAATGAAACATAATTAACTGTTTAAAGAAGAAAACAGAAACCACATGAAGGGCTGGGACTTGCTGGCGAGAAATCTAACAGTAGTGTTTGGTAGCAAGCCCTCTCCTGTGGAACAGATGTGCAGGGATTTCAATGGAAACAGATGGGCATCTGCAGAGAAGGCGCTGGTGCTAAAAGGCTGGTCAACGTGTACGAATATGAACCCAGCACAGGTGCGGCAAGAGGTCTGCTCTCTAGCTGCCCAGAGATGCGGCTGCAAGAGCAATGGAAGAGATGGATAGATAAAAATTCAGTGTGGCAAGAGAGCATCAGAGAAAGTGACTCCAATGCGCTTGGCTAATAGTCACCATCCGGGAGGGAAAGGAGGCACTTTGTTCTAAGGCTCTGGAGGCATCTGGCATAGCAGCTCGTACACTAACTTCTGCACCCTCTAAGTACACAAGTACAGAAATACTTGGGAATCCACAGCTACTTTTCCTTCCTTGCCAGACAGCTATTTATGACTGTTTAGTGGGGAAGAGGGCCCATGTGACTTAAACACTAAAACTGATTCTCTGTTTGGCTTCCAAATTAAAAAAAAGTTTAAAAATGTTCTGCATTGAAAAGGAGACAAAAGATTCTATTGTGCCCCTGTCCTAGGCGTGTCTTGTCTCTTTCCTCCACACTTAGACAGAGGGCCTGGCCCATCGCATGAAAGATTATGCACAGATGGGTCCAATCTTTGTCACCTCATAAAGACACATAGGATCAAAGGCCAGGTTATCATTTATTCTGCTGGACTGTCTAATCCAACATTCTCTGTTTCATGCAAGCTTTCTGTAGTACTCAAACTTATAGCTATTATTATTGTTGTTATTATCATGATACTTTTTAAAACACAGATCTGGTGGAATGCCTTTGGAACACTGTGGCTATTGGCCAAAACCTACAATGATTTATTGTTGAAAGCTGGGCCACCTGGGGTGATTCACAAGGGCTTGGGTGGGGGAGATATGCCTCTCAATAGTCCAAGAACTTAATTGATGAATTCTGCTTCCCTGACTTGGTTTCCACATTTTGTCTCCTTTGGAATGAATATTTACAAAAAATGTATTAGTAATCATCCACGAAAAAGATGAATGATAAATAAAAAGCAAGACATCAGTCAAATGGTCTCAACAATCGCTCAAAATATTCTAGGAAGGGTTTTATTTCAGTTGGGAAAGTAAATAAAAATTTAAAATATTGGATCAAAAGTGAATCAAAACCCAATTTGGGATTCAGTGTTGACTTGAGAGGCAACGAAGTGATTTGGTTTTATGGGGAAAAGGAAGACAATCTTTCTGCTCTCTTTCTTTAATAGTAAAAGAGGGAAGAAAAATATTCCCTGACATGCTGCTAATTCCTTATTACTTGTATTTTCACAATTTTAAAACAGAGTAAACACAAATTCCATTGAACTTCTTTTTTCCCCCTAAAATTGCAGTCTGTCTTTGATTCTTGGATATTAAAGTATGTAAAAGATTCCACTTTGTTAAGAAATGAGAGGTTAAGCTTGCCATTACTTTTTAATATAATTTTCCCCAAAGGTTCTTAATCTCAGTATGCAAACTATTGGGGGTTTTTTATTTGTAGTCAATCCAGCATTTCATAAGTGATATATATATAATATATGTATATTATATATATATATCAGAGTATGGATGTACAGGTACGGGTTGATTTTCCCTCCCCGCCCCAACCAAGGCTCTGGAAGCTGAAGACCAGAATCAGCCACCACCATGCTGAGATCACTCTCCACATGCATGAAGGTACCGGCAGAGGAACACAGGCATGCGGGTCCTGGGGCTAAGATCTCCAAGCCTGCTCGGATTGGGGCTGAGCATCCTCCACCCAGATCCTCCAAATTCCAGTAGGCAGGGGTCACACTCACCAACTGGCCTCCTGCGCCGTGTAATCCCATCAACGGCCAAGACTCAGAGACTGTGAAACCCAGCTCCCGGAAGCGCGTGGCCACATTTGCGGCCCTGCGACATCTTATTATCTCATCCCTACTTTGGACAAACTGGCAGGCTACCAAATGTAACCTGCCCACACGGCAGAGTCTGGCAAACTCCCCGTGGAGTACCCAATATGCCAAATACAAGTAACAATGATGGGTCTCATTCTCCTAACCCTGAAAGTGCCTTGAATATGGCACTTTTAAAAAAATCTCAGGGCTAGGACGAAGGAGACATTACTGGGGCCTGCTTGAGGCAATTGACGAACAACAGGATGGTCGTGATCGTGATCGTGATGGATGCACAGTTTCCAAAATTTACATTTTTATTAATAGGAGCAATGAACAAACCTGCATTATAGACTATGTACAGTGAAAAACCTCAACCTTACCAGGAAGAGACTATCTGTTAGAAAGCATGTTACACAAGCCAAGCAACTAAAATTCATGGACACACTTGTCCCCTGGGCTGAAAACTTTGGGTGTCCTCCTGAAAGGGCAAGGTCAAGTCCCTGTCCTGCCAAAGCCCTTCAGCTGCATGCACACACACACACAACACACACACACACACACACACACACACTCACCACTGCTGCTACCATGCCAATGACGCAAGTAGACTTCACTAATAATCTCTTCACAGACACCAGATCACAAAAATTCCAGGTACTCAGATGTCCAGGCTGAGAACTCTGGGAGGGTCTTCTTGGAATGGCAATGGGATGCCTCCCCCTGTACTGTCCTCTGTGCTTCCAGAAACCCCATCAGCCACATCCTCCTTCCACAGTCACCACCATTGGTCCAATACTACAGACCTTAAAGTATCTTGACTATGGGGCTACATATGCAGCCACACAACACCTCCAAATTCCACAATACTGAAATTCCAGTAGGAGCACATAAAATTAGATAGCAAAGTAACATAGAATCCAGCTAAACTCAACACACAAAAACAATAACACAGAAGGTTCAACTAGCAACAAGCCACTTAGTAAATCCTCAGACGAGGACTGAACAAGCCCTTGGTGAGACATAATAATTTTCACAAATTTTCTTTTAGTGAAGTATTTTTGATAATTCCATTAGCCATTTAGTTGTGACAAGAAATAGAAAATAAATTATTGTGTGTCTACTAAGGGTGCATGCTTGTGGGGGGTGGTTCAGAAAATGGGAACATTGTTGGCGGGAAAGTCATTCTGGTGGTAGGATTGGTGCTGGAACATCAAAAGCTTGTAACAATGGCACTGTGAACAACTTTATAAACCATGGTGTTTAAATAAATAAAGTATTTCATTTTAAAAAATGTAGGAAAATTAAAAGCATGTATTATATATGAATTTGGGGGGGAAGTAGTTTCATGCCAATATATTTACAGGAGAGCTGAAGCTGAATTTTTCTTTTTTCTCTGAGGAGTAATCTTCCTCCTTGTACCCCTCAACCCTGCCCCACCTAAAGTAAGTAAATACTCTCCTAGAATTAAATATTTAAGTAAATGTTTTAAATTCCTAACTTAGGACCAATTAGTTCTCATGAGAATTAAAAAAAAAGAAGAATGATTGTCTTTTCCCTAGAGCTGAGATAAATTCTTATTCTCACATCTGGTTCAGGGTTCTAGACAGCCAAGTTTTGTTTTCTAGCTCCTCTGTCTTCTTCTTTCTCCTCCTCATTGGCTCTTATTCTTCCCTTTTTCTCTTTCTTGGAGTGAATTCTTTCCTTTATGTGAGGATCTTTGCCACCTGCCAAATGCCACATCTGCCAAAACACTGAAATCACATTCTATAAAAATAAGGATACCTCTCACAAACAGTGCTGGAATAACCAGAGAGCCATATGTAAAAACATCTATGAAGACACCATCACATCCTCCACAAAACAAAAACATCTAAAACTTCTAGAAGATTATCAATAAATTTCAGTGTGGAAATGACTTTTTAGTTATAACACCAAAGAATTGATCCTGAAAGAACTATCTAGTAAGCTGAACTTCATTAAAATAAAACATTTTTGCTTTTCTTCAGAATCACAGAACAAGATGACCAACCACAGGTGGCGAGAAAATATCTACCAAAGACATATTGGGCAAAGGCCTATTATCTGAAATATACAAGGAATTTTTAAAACAAACAACTGATGGGGTTGGAGCAATAGTACAGAGGGAAGGGCCTTTTGCCTTGCATGTGGCCGATCTGGATTTGATTCTCAGCATCCCATATGGTGCCCTGAGCACTGCCAGGAGTAATTCCTAAGTGCAGAGCCAGGAGTAACCCCTGAGCATCTCCCAAAAAGCGGGGAAAAAAAGCCCCTAGACAACTGAATTAAAAATAAGCCCCAAACCTTAACAGATACCTTATCAAAGAACATATAAGATGAAAAGTAAGCAAATAAATGGGCTCCAGTCATGTCATTAGTGAAACATTAAAACAACAAAGAAGTATTCCTGAACCACTATACCAAGATAATATGACATCTGATAAAATGTCTAAGTTCTGGAACTGACAACATCAAATGCTGAGGATACAGAACAAAGAAACTCTCATTCACTGAAACTGGAAAGTCACAGTAGTGTAGCAACCTCAGAAGACAGAAACCTTATAAACCTTTAGAAGACAAAAATCTTACAAAATTTAACATAGTCTTCCCAAGTGATCTCTCAATCATTCTTCCTGATACTTCCATAAAGGAGTTGAGAACCACGTCTATAAAAATTCTTGGCATGGATGTCTATAACAACTTTACTTCTAAGTGTTGAAAATGGAAAGCAACAAATCCTTTGTGATATTTCACAATAATGAAAGATTATTCACTGTTAAAAAAATGAGCTCTTAGGGTACGAAAAGACTTTGAACTTTAGCTACAGGGTTGTTCAAGAGGCCTATCTGGTGAATAAGCACAACACACAAAATAATTCTCAGTTAATTCACACAAAATAACTCTTATTAATTCACACAAAAGAATTCTCAATAAAGTGGTGGTTACAGGCTGGGGAAGCAGGAACACTGGGTAAGGGAATTGTTTTGGTAGTGTAAAGACACTTTAAGTTTGGTGGTCAGTGTGGAGTTGTGTCTGTATTTATCAAGTATGAAGTTATGTATTCATGAAATACAGTACTGTGAATCAATGATACACTAATTAAAAGAAGGAAACCAATTTAAATAGGCTACATGCTATATACTTGCAATTGGGTAAAACTATGGAAAAGCTAAAATGATGCTGGCACTGCCAGAAGTGATACCTAAGCCAAGGGGCCAGGAATAAGGCCTGAGCACTTCTGAATATGCACCCACCCCCAAAACCCCAAACAAAAAACAGTTATAAGCTAATCTTTATTATTTATGTCTTCCCTTTTAACCCAATTGTTCAATGTAAGCATGATTTATACTACTGTTGAAAATAGAATTTCAGGCTGACAGTGTTCCAACTTCACACCTACCACCTATGTCAGTATCCCTCTATGTTTCAAGGTCCTATCTCATCCCTCTTCCTACCTCTTGGTCAACTCATTTTTTTTTTTTTTGCTTTTTGGGTCACACCCGGCGATGCTCAGGGGTTACTCCTGGCTCATGCACTGAGGAATTGCTCCTGGCAGTGCTCAGGGGACCATGTGCGGTGCTGGGAATCGAACCTGTGTCGGTCATGCTGGCTGCATGCAAGGCAAAGGCCCTACCCGCTGTGATATCACTCCAGCCCGGTCAACTCATTTTTAAAGAAATTTAACTATTATAGTTTAGTGCACATACTTATAATAATGCTCATGGCTTTATGAATGTATGGTTTTAATGTACACTTATGGTTTTAATATACACAATGGTCTCACTTCTCTACCACTATTGTGTTCATGTTTCTTAACTCACATGTCCTCATATTATCTCCAACTGGCCTCATCTTTCACACCCTCTCACTCTCCTATCCCCTTGTTCCTCCTAGTTGGCATTCTCAGTTCTCTAGACCAGAGCCAAGACAAGTGTAAGCCATCATTAGATACTTTCCATTCCTCTGTATTATTTCTCTATATAACACAGATGTGTGAGATAATTTGGTATTCCTTTTCCTCTCTCTGACTTCCTTTGCTTAATGTGATACCCTCCCATTCCATTCAGGTTGCAGCAGACTGCACAATTTCATCCTTTATTATGGCTGAAAAGTATTTCATTGTGTATATAGACTATAGTTCACTTATCTGTCATTGGACATTTGGGTTGTTTCCGTATCAGGTTATTGTACTCAATGATATCAAGAACATTGATGTGCATATATCTTTTCTAATTGCTAGTTTTTTTGTGTGTGTATGTTTTGGGAGGTTGATACCAACACCTGGTATTGCTGGGTCATCTGGGGGTATTTATTTTTACCCTCTCTTCTCTCTCTCTCTCTCTCTCTCTCTCTCTCTCTCTGTCTCTCTCTCTCTCTCTTAAAATAAATGTCCATACTGTTTTCAGTAGAGGCCGACATTCTCACTGAGAGTGGATGAGGGTTTCTTTTTCACCACATCCCTGCCAATACTGATTGTTTCCAGTATAAGCAAATATTTTTAAAAGTGTGGAAACTTGGTCGTTTAATAAAATCTCTACTACAGTGGAAATGTATTTCTCTGCAATGTCTTTGATATACCTTATATTTTGTAATAATCTTTCTTGATGTCTTTACTGCACATACAGTAGCATAAATAGCAAGCTTTGATGATAAATTTTATCCAAACAGCTTCCTAAGAATATTCTGAGACTAAAGAATCATCTTGATTTTGTTATTTGGCAAATAGTTGGAACAAAAAGGACTGTGCTTTCTATTGGAAAAAAAAATTTAAGGGAAGTCCCATCAGTTAATATTAGCTCATATGAAGACAAATTTTTTTGATTAAAAATTTTCCTTCAAATATCTTCACACAAGTTTTCTAGGTAAAATTTAAAAACACATCACGTGATTATTAATCTAAGAGCATAATTTGCTAAAAATATACTTGAAAATTCTTTAAAAAACAAATAAATAGTTAATATGACTAACAGGTGTTTTCCATGTTAGAGAATTCCAATGGATTTACTAGTAGGTTTTCCATAAAAAACCTAAGCCAGGAAACAAAAAAAAAACTTCAACAAACATAACTTAATATGCTAGACTCAGCAGATTTACTTTCTTATTCTAACAGTGGCTTCAACAGGCAATAACAAAAATGGAACAACCCTTATTTTTTCATGGCAGCCTCTGTCGGATTTCCAGTGGGTCCTAGTTGCTTTCTGTCATGTCCATCTATGGTGCTATCGATAGCTAACAAGACTTCCATGAATAACCAAAGGATCCTATGAGAAATAGGCTAAGCATACTCATGCAAGACAGAAAGAATTTGCCCTTCCAAGCTGTGTACACCTGCCATATGAGAAGGAGAAGGGACAGGGGTTCTTGTCTCTGTCTTGACTCCTTGATACCAGCATCAGCACTTGGGTCCAGTTTCCTGGGAAGGTATGGAACAAAAGACAGTCTCCCCATGCCAGAGACCAACAAGAGACTGGCTCACATTTCCCATCCAGGGATCTAAACTTATCTTCCAAAACAACAAGCGGTGGGAGCAAGAGCTGCCCGTGTTAGTGGGGGCCACTAGACCCCAACCAGCTTCTGCATGGGTGGTTCAGAAAACTCTGGAACATTTCAAACTCTGTGATCTTTCCTTTCCTTTGTTTCCAGAATTTTATTATTTTTTTTCCATTCTCAGACAAGCCCTTTCAGATTAGCTCAACAATTGTGCAATCTTTAACCAAATGTGCGTCTTCACTTCAGATTTTCTTTTGTTTTTAATTTCAAGGGAAATCAGTAGACACTGCCATTAATGACCTGCAGCAAAGATGTGAGAGTATTTGAATGTTTTAATTTTTTGGTTGATTGTTATAATTTTTCTGGGTGAAAATTATATTATATTATACACAATATATTATAATTATTGTATTATAAAATTCTACACTATTTTGACTTTTCTAGTAAACAATAAGCTGCTCCAACTGGTTTTGCATTGCTCAGTGAGTGGCATGAGCTTAAAGACACGTCCAAAAGTGGTCACTTTTTGGATATTCTCAGTTGCAAATGAATGGAGGAACATCCCTTTGAAGGAAGAACATTGATTACCTTTGAGGTCTCCCTATGAGCCATGGCCCAGAGTTCTTGGTCTGTAAGGAAGGTTGTGTGTGGTCTATCCAGGGCTGAGCATCCATTGGCTCTCCCATATCCCAGAAATTAAATAAATTCTGTGTTAGTCATTAGAATCCAGAATTCTATATTAAAGCCAAGTTCTGAACATACAGAGAAGAACAAATGGGGCTTGTAAGAAATAACTATCCTAATGCTTTTAAAAATCAGTTCTTTCATAGCACAATGACCAGGTATTTCTACAACTAGCCAACAGACTATATATATTCACACATGTGTATATATCCTATATAAATTAATATAATGTTATATAAATGATATAATATGTATATAATTAATATAGCTCTATATAAATAATATAACCATACATATACACAATTATAGACTCTAATACAGGAATAAATGTCAAAGAGCTGTTTGTGCCCAATGAATTTCTAAGTTCTACATTGAAGGAGAGATGAGATTCATTCCATTTAGTCTAGGCTGTGGGCTCTTCAGAATTCTTGCCATCACTCAAACCTATTTAATCTTGATCTGGTCTGCTTTACAAATGAAATCAGATGATTCTTTACCTGAGATCTTCACAAAGAAAATTTACTGTGCCTTCTAGAATGGTAAGGTGCATTGGTGGAGGAATGGACATTTGATCATTGTGTGATTGTAACTCAAACATGAAAGCTTGTAACTATATCTCATGGTGAATCAATAAAATTTAAAAAAGAATGGTAATTAATAGATAGTACTTCCACTGGATATACAAATTTTTGAAGTGTGCATTTGGCTCTTTCAAAGTATATCTTACTGTCTTCCAGTTGACATAAGATAGATGCAGATCTTGTCGACCTTCATGAAACCAATGACCCAACACTAGTCAAAGAGAGTGTGAGGACTGGAAACATTTTATGATCCACCGTCATAAGAGATTGACTGTGGCCCTAAGGCACTGAGCTTGCTAAGAGGACATGACTGTACTTCCTCAGGTCCTTCATCTAAAGGTCTGGACTGAGGGCTCTTTTGTTCCTTTCTTAAGTCTCACTCCTCTGATCAATGTATGAGCAGACTAAAAATCTGTCTGGCACACCCTAATCCATAAGTACAACCTTTTCAATATTCTCTTTGGTGTTTAAGAACCAACTTGACTCCTGGATCTCTGTGTCTTGTGTGTCTGTGTCCAAAGAGGCAGATTGATCACAGATGGACTAATCTGCCCATGTGGAGGCAGGCCTGTTCACAGGACATTGTTTCAGTAAATATGGAAAAAAAGATCATTCCTTGAGTTGGGAGTTTCTCCTCCCGACTAGCCCATTGACTAGAAGTGAAATGTTGAACCATTTCCTCTTTGGGACTCAATTGCCACATCTTTAACGCAAACGCCATCCAGTGATATTCCTTCCTTGAAACCATGGATCACTCCCTCTCCTTTGCTCTTCCAATGCGACCCCCTGTAGCCCGTGTTTGGGTTTTTGGGCTCATTTTAGAATAAGAGAAATAACTAAAGTGAGCACAGCAGACTTGAAGGAGAGAGCTGAGACTGACTCAGTGAGTTTCTGTGGAAGGAGAAGTACGAGCTGTAATTTCCTGCTGAGGCTGACATCAGTGTTGAAAACTACCAGCACCAAGGCAGGCTTTCTTTTGCCCTTCAACTTTAGGCTGTTCCTGCACAATGTCTGATGTTTACCCCAACACTCTGTAAGACCATTTGCCTCTTTTTTCATCTGGGCTCAGATGGGTGCTCAGCTCAACACATCGTGAGTCGGGTACCTGTGGATGTTACATTAGAGATCTTGCTTATGAAACAGGAAGACCTACAGGCCTAGGAAAGTAAACGTGCCTCTCATTCTAACATAGTGTCTTTCAAGACTCTTGTCTTTTCCTGTATAACATGCTAAAATTCTTCTGAACGAGCACACTTGAATGTCAGCTCATATACTCTGAAGAAAACATTTTAGCTCTATTCACCCACAAACTTCTTAAAGGTCATTTTACTAAAGCCAGATATCTCAGAGATGAACGTATAGAATTTAATTTCCTTAATGGTATGGAAGGCTAGGATTGTTGGACTGTTTGATATGTTGTTTGATGTTTAGCTAAAGATGATTTCTTTCTTTCTTTTATTTTTTTTTGAAGTTGGGAGAATTATTTAATGAGAGACATATGCAGCAAGTTAAAGTTTGCAAGCTTACTTCATCTTGGAAATGTAGAAAACAATTTAAATGATGGATTTTCTTATGGAGGGTCCCCTGACCCATGCAAAATACATGCAAAGTTTCCTCAGAAAAAAACAGTGAAGAAAAAAGAACATGCAAATTTTATGAGCCCCTGCTCACCCTCCCTGCAACTCAACCCAGAGTTAAATTGGCGAGTTTAAATAGCAGAGATGTGATGGTACTAGGATGTTGGAAATCTTTCCCTAAGGCACCTCCTATGTTAAATAGAACACCTTCATGGGGTAACATATGGCACCTGCTCTTGCTTCAATTAGGTGACCTTTTATTGTTATTTATGTTGCCTTTTTAATTTGTTTTTGGTTTTCTGTAACACCTGAGGATACTCAGGGGTTACTCCTGGCTCTGTGCTCAGAAAGGACTCCTGGCAGTTCTTGGGGACCATATGGGGTTCCAGGGATCGAACTGTTTCAGCTGCCTGCAAGGCCAAATGCCTTACCTGCTGTACTATTGCTCCCGCCCCTATGTTGCATTTTTTTAAAAGATTACCCGTGGGCAGACTCTACTGCAGTCAAGTCAAAATTACACACCAGAAACGTGTAGATTGGTGACTATACTAGTGAGACTGTCTGCAAACAGGCGTCTGCAGATAGTCGTGCTGTTCTCTTGTGCAGTTCCTGTGTCACTTGACAGTCACGCTCCAGATGCCTCTCGGAGTCCACAGCTCCCTTCCCTCCGCTCCAGGTTCAGGTACGTGTCCATTATTGCTCTAAGAGCTCGTCTTGATTGTGCTTAATTGATATTTCCATTAGTCTGATGAATACAAATGGCATCAAAAGCCAGGACTGGCCACAAATTGAAAACATACCAGGCCTCCTTTGCATCCACAGGGGAGGGTGAGCATGTTTTTTAAGGCAGAGTGGTGAGGACAATTAACAGGGTTAATGGAGCTTCTGCAGGGGTGAGCTGACACCAGATGCCCCTCTGCTGCTGGGGCTCACTTAAGCCTGCGTTTATCTGGAGAGCAAATCACACTGGTTTTACACCCCAGAGGCTTCCTTCAGCACAAGGGCACAACTTCGAGATGCTGAAACTATAAGGCTGCACAGGGACTCCAAATCTTGGGTCAGAGGGAAGGAAACTTTCCTTCCTTCCTGGCTAACCTGATGGTCACATGCAATGTTACCCTCTGAAACTCTTCAAGGCTATCAGGATTTCTCCTTGTTCTGGGTTCAGAGCCCCAAGCAAATCGGGCCAGTTTTTAACCCACTTTCCTTCCAACTGTCTTGGCACATTGCAGGTCTTCAAGCAATTGGGGTATCTGGAAAGCGCAAATGGAAAAGGTCCACGGGGGCCAATCAATCATGTCGTCAAGATCAGTTTCTGAAGAAAACAACCACAAAGGTTCGGAGTGAAAAGAGACTAATTTCACCCTGACTCCTCCACTGCTCTTGGTTTTATGACTATGTTTTTCACACTGTGTGGAAAAATACAAAGAACTGCCCAGGAACTAAAGACAGAAAAGAATCTGCTTGAAGAAACTTTCCTCCACTTTGCTTCCTTGCCATGTTTGCCAGATGTACCCCATCCAAGGCTCTAACAAGAACCCCACAAAAGATTTTAAGTTTATTCCAGAACATAAGACCAAAAGCACGACTTTTAGTCTTTTAGACTTTTTAGTATCTTGTTATTTTGTTTTTGCTTGGGGGCCACACCCAGTGGTGCTCAGGGCTTACTCTTGGTTCTACACTAAGGGATCACTCTTGGTGGGTTCAGGAGACCCTAAGGGATGTTGGGGATCAAACCCAACTTGGCCACACGCAAGGCAAGAACCCTTCCCACTGTACTGTCTCTCTGGCCCAAATATCTTGTCAAGTGTCTCCAATATTCTCTTGGCAATGTATTTAACATGCATGAATCAGTCCTTTTCACATTGCTACACCAAAGATAGATAAGGGGAATAACTAGACAAAACACATTTTACTTAATACAAGAGAGACAGATGAGTGTAGGAAGCCAGTGTGGTTATAGAGAAAGAACATATAACTGGTCCCAGTGTGGATTCAGTGATTTGACCATGTGACTTTCCATAAATTATTTATGCTCATCCTTTGAACTCTTCAAAGCAGTTCAGAGACATAAGATTGTCTCCTGAGGCTTCTACTAATGCACACAAATGAAAATTACATAGAAATCTACCTATATATTGATAACTGGATTTGGTATAACCGAAGAGAGAAACTTCTAGTTCTCCCATGTTTATTTTATGCAACCAGGATTGGGCTAAATCTTTACACTTATAAGAAGGTGGTGTGGATGTTATGGGAACATCCATTTGCAGAACACTGGACTGTATAATATCCTTTTTCTTCCCCAATTTATTCCCCCAATTTCTTCTTTTATTTAAGTAGGAAGAAACATGAGATTCTTTGAGATTCTCAGCCTCATTAAACAAAGAAGTGTTCCTGAATTACATAGTAATCATGATAAAATTATAAAGCTAGATCATGATCATTGCTTTTCTCTGACAGTTTTTCTCAGAGTTACACAGGCAGAGTGTTGGTCTGGAATAGACCATATTTGGGGGCACCCAAATATGAAATTTTTGCTTCACGTTAAATATATGCTGAAATATCAGTCTGCTTTGGAGTGGGGCAAAGGTAGTACAGGGGTAAGGCACTTGCTTTGTCCATAGTCAATCCCAGTTTGATACCTGGCACAACCTATGGTTCCATGAGTACTACCAGTAATGATCCCAGGGCACCGAGTAAGGAGTAAGCTCCGAGCACCATGGAATGGGCCTAATTCCTCATTCACCACTATTAGATGTCTTGGGGTGCTTGGATTGATCTGAGTGCTTTCTCTAGTATTAATGTCATTTGACAAATTTAATCCTCATAATTCATGTAATAAATGCTACAGAAGAGAAACTATCATCTCTCAAGTCAGAAGATGCATGTTGCCTTGGAAAGGTGAGAACAGGAGGGAATTGGACCTGTATCATGTAATAGAAGAATTCATTAACCTTGCCCATCATGTTGTGGCTGTACTACGAGGAAGTATCTTATTTTTAGTAATTCCAGTGTCAGAACATTTTGATATTGAACTTTTCTTCTAGCACCTTCCCTGTAAAATGACCATTATTCAACTCATCACTACATCAGCACTCTTCTATAGATAGATTTCATTTTCACACTTATACTCTCAATGAATTAACAGATCACTTCACTTATATGTGGCACATAACACAAACTAAATGAAACATAAATAAACTTAACAAAAAATAAAACAAACTTTTATACTATTACACCAAACTAATGGTT
Organism: Sorex fumeus; assembly: GCF_029834395.1. Taxonomy (NCBI): domain Eukaryota; kingdom Metazoa; phylum Chordata; class Mammalia; order Eulipotyphla; family Soricidae; genus Sorex; species Sorex fumeus. The sequence goes on along the minus strand of NW_026606322.1, from coordinate 26,336,062 downwards.
GCCAGAGGGATAGGTGGGTGAGTCAATTGAGCAGAAGGGGCCAATTACATGGTGGAGGATGAAATTAAACTCTTAGTGGTAACTTAATGTAGTATATACAGATAGTGATTTATAATAATGCATGCCTGAAGCACACACTGTTTTATTATAATGATATTATTAGAGGTGGGTGAACCACTCTTGACTATGCTCAGGACTTACTCCTGATTCTGTGCCCACGGATCACCTGTGATGCTTGGGATCTGACTGGGCTAGGCAGTGTTCAAGGCAAGAATCTTAACCCCCATACTATCTCTTCAGCCCCACACATTATTATTATTTTTTATTACATTTTTAAAGACGATGACTTCCAACTTATCTGGTAACTATTATAATGCCAAACCGAGCTATAGTACTTGCCAAATGATGCACTGTATTGGATTACAATCTGTTTTCTCCAATGTTACTTTCTAAATCACTTATTTGATACCTAAGATCAATAATGAATACAGCTAAATACATCATTTACTGGAGAGCGGGCACACCAATACTGATATTATCCTGACATGTTCTTAGGTAAAATGCGTAGCTGAGTATCTGCTAGGTGACAGTTAGCCAGTAGTGGACACATTGATTGCACATGGACATTAGTTATAATGCAGACATTATCTTGAGTTTCAGGCAGACTACACCTCTCTAATTACAAAATATATAGAAAAATCCATTTTAGGGATGGTCTTCAAGAATATCACAAGAGTTCCATCTTGAGATGCATGTGGGCCCATGTGTCTGTGTGCAAACATGACCAGGCTTGCCTAGCAAGGGACCCACTTGCCTTTGACCTTTCTGCCAGCATCCTTTGACAGTGCAGCAGCTTCTTTTCTGTCTCTGCTACTCTGCGGGAACCCCATCAGAATACCCACACCTTCCACCCCCACATTCTTGCCATGTACTCACATCTCACCCTGCGAACCTGCTTTTTACTCCCACTGATTTTTTGAAATTGCTTTCTCAAATGTCACCAGTATCAACAGCTGCTGATTCAGTTCTTCCCCTTCAAGCATCTATGCAAAGCCCACGACAACATTCTCCTTGAACTATTTTCTAGTCAAGGCATATACTTGCCCCATGAAAGGGTTATTGAAGGTCTTTCCCCTTCTCGCTGTGTATATGCTTTGTTATAATATTTGAATACTTTCCGGGATCCTATTATGGTATCTAGGAAAGTAGCTCAATTTTGCCTTCACTCCCTCCCCCTCCAAAAAAACCCCCAACATGTTCATATATTTCATTAAGTTTATCACTAAAAGATACTCACTTAATTTTGCAATATTTCCCTGTTACATCCCCTCCCCAAAACTAGACCGGGCTTGTCTGAAGACTTGAAAGAAAGGAATTAATAGATGCAGTAAAATAGATGTTTATATCAAGTTTGACCTACCTGTGGGAGAATGAATGAACTAAATGATATTCACCCAAACTATTTTTGGTAAACCACCAATAATTATAGAACAATTGACTTATACAATCCCTTTTACTGTTTTAAAAGATTGTTTTTAATTAATGGCAGGATTTAAAACTAGTAACCTCAATCTTCTTGAAGACATGTTTTCCAGCTGCTGAACTGTACAGGAAATCTGTACTGAGCAGGTGTATTCTCCCTATGTGTTTAAGTACAACTTTCCATAATAAAAACAGAGAAGCAAACTGCATCCCAAGGAGCTGAGTTGACTGCTGTGAACAGTCAGGATGATGTTTTAAAAAATACTTGGCTTCTCAAAAGCAACTGGTGCTGGCGCGGATGTGGAGAGAAAGGGACACTCCTTCATTGTTGGTGGGAATGTCCACTGGTTCAGCCCTTCTGGAAACCAGTATGGACGATTCTCAAAAAATTAGAAAATGAGCTCCCATTTGACCCAGCAATACCACTCCTGGGAATATATCCCAGAGAGGCAAAAATGTATAGTCGAAGTGACATCTGCACTTGTTTGTTCATTGCAGCACTTAGTCACTTAAGTCACTTAACTTCCCGTTAGTCGTCGATTTGCTCGAGCGGGTGCCAGTAACGTCTCCATTTGTCCCTGTCGCGTGCTAGTGTAGCCCAATGGCATCTCTTCGCTCCGGGAACATGGAGGGCCTCAAACCGATCGTTCATGACCTTGACAAAGAAGTCTGACCATCTGGTAGGTGGGCGGCCACGCGGTCTCTTGACATCCCGTGGAATCCAATCAGTAACAGCTCTAGTCCAACGGTCGTCTTTAAATCTCATTACGTGACCAGCCCATCTGATTTTCGACACCTTGGCAAATGAGACAGCGTCCCTGATCCTTGATCGTCGACGGATGTCAGAACTCCGGATTCGTTCTCTCATTTGAGTGAAACGTGATATTCCAAGCATAGCTCTTTCTATTCTTCTTTGGGAGACCTGAATGGCGTTCTCATCTTGTTTGCGTAGGGCCCAGGTCTCTGAGGCATATGTTAATGCAGGAAGAACAGTGGAATCAAAGAGATGTGCCCGGAGCCGGAGGTTCTTCGTCCTCTTAGCTATTTCTTCGACGTTCTTGAAGGCGTTCCAAGCCGCTCTCTTCCTCCTGCGCAGCTCGGGTGCCAGGTCATTTCTCATGTTGACCTCTCGACCTAGGTACACATAGCTGTTGCATTCGGAGATGGTCGTTCCATTGAGAGCGAATGGGGCGTCAGGAACAAGGCTGTTTCTCATAAACATTGTCTTCATAAGATTCAGCTGTAGTCCTACCTTTCCACACTCACGGTCAAAGTCGGCCAGCATTTGTGCCGCTTGGCTGATGTTTGGTGTTATTAAAACGATGTCATCAGCAAAGCGGAGGTGGTGTAGTTGCCGACCATCTATCTTCACTCCCATTCCTTCCCATTCCAGTCGTCGCATGATGTTCTCGAGGGTGGCACTGAAGAGTTTTGGTGAAATGGTATCACCCTGCCGCACCCCTCTCTTGACATCAACGATCACTTCTTTGTAGAATGGTGAGATCCTGGTAGTGAATCCGCAATACAGCTCACGGAGGATCCTGATGTATTGGGCTTGAATGCCCTGATTGGCTAGGGCTTCAATGACCGCTTCCGTCTCAACAGAATCAAAGGCCTTCTTTAAATCAATGAACGTTAAGCAGAGCGGCATCTTGAACTCCCGAGAAACCTCAATGAGTTTGGTTATCGTGTGGATATGGTCGATGGTGCTGAATCCTTTGCGGAACCCTGCTTGCTCACATGGTTGTCCTTCATCTAGTGTTCTGCCAATCCTATTCAGGATGACTCGAGTGAACAACTTGTAGATGACAGACAATAGGCAGATCGGGCGATAGTTGCCAATGTCATGGATGTCTCCCTTCTTGAACAGTAGTACGGTCCTGCTGGTTTTCCATTGAGATGGAACCTTGCATTCAGACAGGTAGCGAGTGAAGAGCCGAGCCAGTGTATTGATGAGTACTGACGGCAGGTTCTTCAGGTGTTCAGGTCTGACCTTGTCTGGGCCGGGTGCTGTTTGCTTCTTTACTGACGAAATGGCGTGTCGGATTTCGGAAGGGAGAACGTTGGGAACGACATATCCATCCTGTGGAATTTGGTATGTTGCCAAGTGGACATGGCTATCGAAGAGATTTGAGTAGAAGTCATGGATAATCTTCTCCATTGCCGTTCTGGAGGATGTGATGGATCCATCAGGACGTCGGAGGGCAGTCATCTTGGTCTTATAGTTGGCGAAGGACAGGCGGGCGTTACGAATACTTTTCCCGGCTTCTGCCGCATCTACCAGTACTTCTGCTCTTCTCTCTTTGAGGTCTTCCTTGATCGCATCTCTGCACTGCTTTGCAAGCTCGGACGTTAGCTTGCGGTTGCCTGAGGCATGCGCCAAACCACGCTGGCGAATTAGCTCAAGAGTTTTCGAAGATAGGCGACTTTTTGTGGCTATCTCTCTCTTGGCGTTCCTCGCACATTCATGGAGGTGCTGAACCAGTCGATCGTATTCCTCGTCAATGTTGTCAACAATGGCATCTTCCCATGTTGCCGCAATAGTACCAAAGAGTTCCCAGTTGGTGGTCGTTCTGGGAGTTCTCTTTTTGAACTTTGCAGCCCTTTCTCCCCGCTCTGTGAAGTAGAATTTTGCACGAAGGAGACGGTGGTCCGATCCCGTTCGAAATTTTGGGACAACAGCGACATCAGTCAGGCAAAACCGTCGATTGAATATGATGTGGTCTATTTCGTTGTGGAATCGTCCACCGGGAGACTCCCATGTCCATCGTTTAGATTCTGCCTTCTGGAACTGTGAGTTACCATGAATGGTCTTGGTCGACATGATGAACTCAGACACTACTTCCACTACCCAGCCGTCGCCACACTCCAGGACGCTTTCCGGACCCGCGCGGCAGCTCCGGCCGAGACCCACGCACAACTGAAGACCCACAGAACAAGGTAAGCGGAACTCTCTGAGACCTTGGACTCCAGGCTCGGCGGACCCAGGGACAGAGCTTCTCTGCTTGCTCCCACCACCACAGGTGACAAAGGGATTCTAATCAGGAGCCCCACCCTACCCTGCCCTGTCTGCTTCCATCAACCACCCAGGGATCGAATTGTGCACAGGAGACCCACCCTACCCAGATAAATACCCCACTGGCACACTTCCACTCTCGACACTACTTCCACTACCCAGCCATCGCCACACTCCAGGACGCTTCATTGCAGCACTCTTTACAATAGCCAGAAACTGGAAGAAACCTGAATGCCCAAGAACAGATGACTGGTTAAAGAAACTTTGGTACATTTACACAATGGAGTACTATGTAGCTGTTAGAAAAGATGAAGTAATGAAATTTACATACAAGTGGTACTACATGGAAAGTATCATGTTAAGCGAAATGAGTCAGAAAGAGCGGGATAGACACAGAAAGATTGCATTCATCTGGGGAACATAAAGCAACAAAACGGGAGATTAACACCCAGGAATGGCTCAGATTAGTACCAGGAATTTTGCTCCATGACTTGAAGGCCAGCCACATGTGCTAGGTGAAAAGGAAACTCAGATAGAGAAGAGAGCACCAAATAAAGGGTGTTGTGAAGACCCTCCCAGGGTGGGAGAGACATGCTAAAAGTAGTCTATAGACCAAACATGATTGCCACTCAATGCCTCTCTGGCAAAACACAGTACCCAAAAGAAGAGAGAGAGAACAAGGGGCAATGCCCTGCCACAGCGGCAGGGTGGGATGGGGGGGGTGGGGTGGGGTGGGAGGGATGCTAGGACCCGAGGGATGAGTATTTGATCATTGTATGATTGAAACCCAAGCACAAAAAATTGTAAATCTACAACTGTACCTCATGGTGTCTCACTAATAATAAAAAAAATGGAAAAAAAATTTAAAAAATATTTGGCTTCTCATGGTAAGAGGAAACAGAACTTAAGGTTGCAGAACTGTGAAGGGAACAACCCCGAACCTTGTGACCAGCATCGGGGAGGTGATAGCACAGAGATGATCAAAGGTTAGAAAGAGCTTCCCTGATATGTGTTCCCATAGAAGCTTCACATGACTGACCCATGTCAGCATAGGGACCTGCCCCAGCTTAGTTCAATCAATCTGGAGTTCATGGTGGGTTATGTTCCTTCTGGCAAGTATCTAGGCAGAGATGAATAATAGATGAAGCTCTTCTCCTACAAGCTACTATTTCCTCTAGATAAACCACTCTAGGTATCCCTCTCAATGAACTGGCATAAAATGAATGATGTCCAGGTAGGCATCTGAGTGTTGTGAGACAGAATCACGGGAAAAATCCAAGGACTACAGATTAACTACACAAAGCAACCACAGAGCTCTTTTTAGCAAACTGAAATAAAAGTTACTGTCACTGTTGCTGTCCTCCCATTGTTCATCGATTTGCTCAAGAGGGCCCAGTAACGTCTCCATTGTGACACTTGTTACTGTGTTTGGCATATCGAATACGTCACGGGGAGCTTGCCAGGCTTTGCTGTGCGGGCGAGATACTCTAGGTAGCTTGCCGGGCTCTCCCAGAGGGGTGGAGGAATCGAACCTGGGTCGGCCAGGTCGACCGTGTGCAAGGCAAATGCCCTACCCACTGTACTGTCACTCCAACCTGAAATAAAGGTAAATGACGGTTATTGTTCCTGCCTCCATTGCAAATGTTCTTATTATGGTCAAGTTGTTATTTATAAAGGAAAAGAAATGACTCACCATTGAGTGCCCAAGTCTTAATAACCATAACTTACACTATATATTATGCTTCATAATCATAGTTAACAAATTTAAAAGTTTACTTTAAAAACTCTATTATAGGGGCCAATGATGTATCTCTGTGGTAGAGTGAATGCTCTTGGGTTTGATTGCCGGCACCACACACACACACACACACACACACACACACACACACACTCACTAAAACAAAATAAACGATATTAGAAATAAGAGATACGTGGAAATTATGGGAAAGAAACTGCATTGGGGAAATATTGCGAGGCGATTTTCTCCTGCCTTGCTCAACGGCAGCTAATGAGAATAGCCTACAAGCAAAAAGTAAATTCAAGCACTTGTAAGTAAGAGCTTAAGTAATAATTAATTATACATATAATTACGCAACAATTTGGTTGCGTTTTAGAGAGCCTCTGTGGTAGGCGGAATCCTGAGATAGACCCCCAAGATTTCCCACTCTAATCCCCACAGGTGTCCGTCTTTGTGCTCACTTCCAGCATGGTTTAAGGAAAGCACGAACATCCTGGAGAATCCCAGAGAATATAATTAAAGTTTTGTTTATAAATCCTTTACTGACATTTAGTAAACGATTACAGGAACACAAGCTGCTTCACTCTAAAATAACTCATGATGAAGTTACTTAGAAAAGATATTAGAAGCAATGTGTCCGCAGCCTTTGGAAATCGAGGCCAAGGTGTACACGTTTTACAAAATCGCCAAGTGTTAGGTGCCTCCTTGTGGGTGGAGATGCTTTATGGACAAGTCTCATCAAAGGGGCAGTTTCCCAGAGCAATTTAGAGGTCTGAAGGCCAGAGCATCAACCTTAAAATGAGCAAGGAGAACAAAAGCGATTCAACTCCAGTGACTATCACTTGAATTTGAGACACTTGAGAATTACTTTTGTGCCTGTTATTGAACTGGACTTCTTTTTAATAGGAGAATTGTTTTGTTAACCACCCCCCCCACGCCCATCTCCCAAATATGAAGAGTAGAAGTGGATTGTCATCTAATGAGGTGCTTGCAATAGCAACTAAGAGCTAGCTAGGGCCTTCTCATTCCAACATGAAAATGCCTGAGGCAGATCAGAGAGTGAACAGATGTGGCATGGGAAGAAATGAGTGTTGTAAGCTTGTAATTGCTTTAAGACTTTTAAGTTTCCTTATTTTATTCAGTCACCTAGTCCTCATCATTCTGGAACACTGAGAAAATTTTTTTAAGAAGGAATGTTCATATTTTACAGGAAACAAACAAGCAAGCAACCTGGATCTGGGAGATCTATCTTCAAAGACCTTTATTTCCACTTTGATCAGAGTTTCTGTTTAGTGAACAGTTGGGATGCAGGTATTAGGTAAGGATGTTGTAGACATTCTATTCGATGGTCACCTTCATTCCTTATTAGTTACTTCCTCACACCACAGACCTTTTTTATTTTTATTTTTTTCAGTTTTAAGGCCACACCCAGCTATACGCAGAGGTTTTGGGTTGTTATTGGTGGTGCTTGGGAGACCATGTAGTTCTGGGGATTCAACTGGAACCTCCTACATGAAAATAAGTGATCTAATTCTTTGAGCAATCTTCCTGGCTAAGATCAGTACTTTTGCAATCTCTATTTTTTTTTCAGATGAGAGATTCAATGAAGTTTTATCATTTGAGTGAATTGCATGGACTCTTGATAATTACATGGGGGTCCCTCTACTATAACTTAGCCACTCTTCCAAATAGAGTGTAAAGTTATTCCTATTTATAGTTATAAAGTCTGAAAGGCACAAAACAATGACTGAAGTATGATTAAACTGTAAGAGATCAGCTAAGAAGTCTCTATTTTTGACATTTAGATGCATGCTAACACTAATTCAAAAGCATATTGCTGGCCCCATATTCATTCTGGTATATTTTATATACCAGATATTTTTAATATTTTTATATATTTTATATATTTTTTATATTTTATATATTTTTTATATTCCAATAGATGGAAATTACATTTAAGTACCTATTGACAAATAATTGGATAAAGATAAGATATATAGTGAGAGATGTCTACATACACAATATTGAGCTATTAAACTACAAAAATGAAAATTCTGTCTTTGCAAAACATGGATGGATCTATTGAGGTTTATGTCAAATAAAGTAAGTCAGAATGAGAAATATAAATGCCATAGGATTTCACTCATAGGTGAATATGGAGACTCCAAACCAAATCAAACAAATAAAACAAAAATAAAATTTTATACTATTAGACCAAATTATTCATCTCCAGATAAGAAGGGGGGGAAAGTAGAGGGTAAATTGAGTAAAAGGAATCAACTATTTGATGCAGGGGAAGATATGTTATTGTTGAATATAATGCAGCATAGAAACGTTGATTTTTTTATTCACACCTGAAACAAAGTTATGGAATGTTACAATAGTTCAATGTTACTTCTGTAAAATATATAATATATGTAATAAAATATATAATCAATATATGTTATTCCATTAATGTTCTGTCCAATCAGATATAATTCATTCCAACAAGATTTGACAGGTGCTTTTTTTGGTACAAGTTTTAAATGGTACTCAATGTTCACTCTCTGTTCCTCCTTAGAACAGAGTCCCAAATTTGTTTAGGAAACAATGTGTTTCCTCTTTTCTCCTCTTTTATTGAAGCCAGACAATCATGTATACATATTCTGAAATTTTGGGTTTGATATCCTGGAAATATCTTTAACGAATTCTTTTATCTTTCCACATTTTCTCTGAATGGGATATTGACATGATGCCTGGAATTCTGGTAGCCACCCTGCATCATGAAGCATCCTTGATCCATCTTTGTGAATGGAAGCCATATTGAGGATGATAGGGAGGAAAGACAGAAGGATTCTAGATTCCTGATAACATGGTAAGGCTGACAAGTCAGCTCTGAGCTATTTATATATAGAATTACTATGAAAAGAAATACTTTTACCTTGTTTAAGTCATTACTTTACTCTGACCTCTAGACTTTATAATTGACGGCATGAGAAAAAAATGGATAAAATATGTTTATTGTTCTTTAGGAGAAAAACAATGCACAACTTAACTAGATTATGGTCTGTGCAGGATTTGATCTAACTGGGTACCTAAACCTGATGGGGAAATCTCCCAAGGAAAGATAAAATTTATTCTGCTTCGACCACAACACCCAAAAGGAGAGAGAGAACACAGGGGATTGCCCTGCCACAGAGACAGGGGGGATGGGGAGGATGGGGGTGGGAGGGATATTATCCATGGTGGTGGAAAATGGGCACTGGTGGAGGGATGGGTATCTGATCATTGTATAATTGAAACCAAAGCACAAAAAATTGTAAATCTACAACTTTAAAATAAAATAAAATAAAATAAAGGGAAAAAAAAGAAGAAGAAGAAAAAAAAAACAGTGGCTAAGAAAATGAGAGCAAAATCCTTCCAGAAAGTCATACAATAAAATGAGTTCGAAAACAACCTCCAAAAAAAAAAAAAACAAAAAAAACCCAAAAAAACAAAAACAAAAACAAAAAAATTTATTCTGCTTCTTGTACCATAGATGGAAGTAGATAGACAGAGGAGAAAACTCAGTAAGCTGAACCTGAGCAACCACATATTCAAGTTTAAGAACAGTGAGTTTGTTGCAAAAATGGCATTGTTATCCCAAAAATGATTTTATGGAATTTTACTACAAAACAATGACCATCAGTTATGAGCTTTACTTTCTAGAAGGACGCAAGTCTAAACCAAATGCAAAGTTCCTAATTGTTCTTTGTACTTTTGTCAATGATTTGCTCAAGTCCCTTTCATCACACATGTTTCAATGCCCAAACACAAAGCCCAGGTGGCAATATTTTAAGCTATCACTATTACTATCACTATCACTCTCCCTATCACCCCGTTGTTCATCGATTTACTCGAGCGGGTGCCAGTAACGTCTCCATTCGTCCCTGTCACGTGTTAGTGTAGCCTGGCAACATATTGGGGGCTCTTTTAGGGTCAGGGGAATGAGGACCATCATTGTTACTGTTTTTGGCATATTGAGTACGCCATGGGTAGCTTGCCAGTCTCTGCCGTGTGGGCAGGATACTCTCAGTAGCTTGCCGGGTTCTTTAAGCTAGAGAAAGAATATTTCTCCTACGGACTACTTGGAGTCAAAGTGGTTTCTTTTTTTGACAAAAAGACTCAGTTTATAGTCTTAGGACAGAGTTCAAGAACTATTCTTGAAGTGGATGGAGAATGCAAGAGTGGAAACATCATTTACAGAAGATTCTTTCCAGGTTGTTGCTATGGCTGAGTATTTGTGTATTTGTGATCTCCCTTGATTCAGACGCTGAAGCCTACTGTAGTCACTGGCGGAGGAGGAGTACTCCAAGTACTAACAGGTGGGGTCTTTGGAAGGTCATTAGGATTAGGTGAGCTCATGAAAGGAGATGTCCTCAAGTCGGGTTCACTGGGATGAAGGAAGAGGCCAAGAGCTTGCTATCTCTCTTCCTTCCCGCTCCTCCAGTGATAACACATAAAAGAGCAGCTCACACCAGGCCCTGACCTTGCTGGCCCTTTAGTCATGGCCTTCCCTCAGGAACTATGAAAAACCAGTGTCCATTGTACAAGGTCCCCTTTCACAGTACTGGCCGCCTTAGTTGAGTTAAGTACCCTTCTCCACCAGTGACCGGGTTTCATTACTGGAGTCCTGCAGTGAGGCAGCTGAAAGGTTAGACACAGAGGGATGAAGGAACTTTGGTTCCCATCCCAGAAGTTTCCAGAACCCGGAGAACTTCAGTAGTGGATGACAAGTAAGTCCCAACTCTCTCCCTCTGCTGGACATTTCATGTCCACAGCTCTCTGCCATTTCTTCAGCCCTCCTCAATACAGATCTGGGATGTTTGGTGTAGCTCTGGTCCATGAGATACCAGCAGAAACTCTCTAGAAACTTCTAAACTGGACCTCAAATTGTCATGCAAGACTATGCCGCCCTTTCCTCTTTCTGAGGGTCTGGTTGACTACCAGGAGGTGGGGGGTGGGGAAGGAGGGAGGGAAGGTGAGAGGGAGGAGAGAGAGAGAGAGAGAGAGAGAGAGATTGGTTGTATAAAGGCAGTGAGGCCAACTAGCACTAATTACTCTGATTCTGACCTTATCTCTTTGCAGGAAAATAAGCATCAGTCCTTATAAGGTAAGTGAGGGAGTGAGGGGTGGAATAATTTGGTGAGGACTGTGGAACTTGGACTTGCCATAAGATCAACTTGGTGTGAGTCCTGCCTAAGTCTGAGCAGACAATTATCTGGAAATCAGGGGGAATGTTTGTATGTGCCTCCTAAGGCAGCATGTTCCAAAGAAAAGCCTTCTAGACCAGTTCTTTTCTTTTCCCAGAAATATCTGCAGGTCTCTTAAATTGAGCACCGCTGGGTGACTATCCAAATGCTACTAAACTTTGAGATTTGAAGAAAGGAGGGAGAATTGGAACTCTATGGTTTTTTGATGGAAGGGGAGCATTCAAGGGGATCAAATCCCCCTTAGGTCATACATACGAAGCAGAAGCTTTCCCACTGAGCTTTATCCTCCATCCAGAGGTCTATTCTTAATATGCCCCTGCAATTAGGAGATCTTCACACTTGAGTGCAAGCACTAGGGTTCTCCAGGCTTGTGCAGATAGATGAAGCAATACAATCAGATGCACAGCGCTATGACTGGCACCTGGGAAATTAAAAACTGGGAGTGATTCTTTATCCCAGTGATTCTTTTGCCAGAGGAATCCCTGGCAAAGATAGATACACGCAGAGAAATGGGGCTGGCACAGGATGGAAAGGAGGCACTGTTCTTTCTCAGGTGATGGTTTGGGCCCCGGAGGCAGTTGGTCAGGCCTGCTGAAAATGGCAGTAACCTAGCTGACAGCGAGTGGTGCTGAGGTTCCCGTTAAGGCACTCTGGAGACCATGAAGGGAAGTCACTCTCCTATAGGCAAAGTCCCAAAAGGCTCCCAGTCCTCCTAAAGGTGAATCTTGGAGAATTGATAGAAATGAGTTAATGAACATAGGAACTGGTTGGGCGGGTACCGGCCTGCCTGGAGAGCGGCTGGGGCACTATTGACAGCTCTATTGCTTATTGCCGTCGTGGTTAGGAAATAAAATGCCTTGCTCTATTCTAGTAATTCCAAAGGAGCTACAGGGACCCTTGGTTACCTTTCCAGAATAGGCAAGAAGTAAAGTGCTCTGGGACCAGGCTAACTGTCAGGAGGACTTTGGCTCAAAGAGCTCAGAGTTCCAACAGAATCTTCATTTATTTGACTCAGACAAGACAAACGGGGAAGGTTAAGTCCACTGGCAGCTGGAACAGCTCATCAGGTAGTGAGTCCTGTGTGCTTCCCTGGTGAAATTTAGCACAAGAGGAGAGAGAGAGAGAGAGAGAGAGAGAGAGAGAGAGAGAGAGAGAGAGAGAGAGAGAGAAAGAGAGAGAGAGAGAGAGATTCCTGCTTTTGGGAAAAGGCAGAGTATATGGGTTTGCAAGCAGCGCATGGATCCAGAAAGGAACAGTCACAGAAGTTGTTGAGAAGGAACTCCACTCCTTAAGAAAGGCAGGTCTGTAATATAATTTTATTTATTTATTTTTAAAAATTTTAAAAAATTTTTATTAGTGAGACACCATGAGATACAGTTGTAGACTTACAAATTATATTACAGAGCTGTAAAAAAAATAAAGGACCAATAGAAGAAATCTTAGAAGATATCATAGAGAGAGGTCTTTACTGCCAGAAAACACTATTGAACCCTACTCAGCTGCCACTATTGGTATTGGAGATTTTTTTTTAAGGCAACTATCTTCAACTTGAAGATAGTAAAGACCCCAAGAGAAACTCCTGGATCTTATTTGGTTATACTTTTTAATTTTATTTTATCAAATAAGAATCTAAAACATAGGAACTCGCGACATTTGAAAGCAATGGGAGTGGAGAGATAGCACAGTGGTAGGGCATTTGCCTTGCACGCAGCCAACATGGCCGACCCGAGTTCGATTCCTCCGCCCCTCTCGGAGAGCCCGGCAAGCTACCGAGAGTATCTCGCCCGCACGGCAGAGCCTGGCAAGCTCCCCGTGACGTATTCGATATGCCAAACACAGTAACAAAAGTCTCCAATGGAGACGCTACTGGGCCCGCTCGAGCAAATCGATGAGCAATGGGAGGACAGTTTTGTTATTACCTAGTCATCTATTTTGCTATAGGAGTCCTTACTTGTCCTTCTGTAAGCAATTTCTTAGCATCTGCTTCTATAATAAATCCTGCCCTGGAAATCTTTTTTTTTTTTTAAAGAAAGGCAGGGAGGTAAGGGAACAAAAGCACAATGCAGAAGAGACATTTACATGCCTAGAGTCACTGCAGAACTATATACAATAGCCAAAAAAATTAAAGACAACCCAAATGCCCACAAAGAGATGATTAGATAAAGAAACTATGGTAGATACACACAATGGAATATTACTTGGCCATAAGAAAAGGTAAAGTCATAAAAATTTGCTGCAATGTGGATAGATCAGGAGAGTATCATGTTGAGTGAAGTAAGTCAGAGGGTGAGGAAAAGACTCAGAATGAGCTCTTTTATATGCGGGATATAAAGAAACCTCACAGGGAATAACAAATGCCCAATGGCAATAGAAAGCAGAGCAAGAGAATTGTTCTTTAGTAGAGACCTTGGTACTGGGGCAGAGGTGAGGGGATAAGTTGGGAAAGGGAACACTAGAACAATGGGGAAAGGGATAATACCTGCCAGAGAGGCAGACTGGGGAATGGGCGGGAAACTGAGGATATTGGTGGAAGGCAGTGGACACTGGTGAAGGGATTGGTATTGGAACATTGTACACCTAAAACTCAATCACAAATATCTCTGTGATTTGGTAATACAAGGTGATTCAATAACCAAAAAAAAAAAAAATAAAAAAGGAGGGAAGGGAGAGTTGGAGGAAAGAGGAGAAGAAAGGGGCAGGAAGAGAAAAAGAGAGGGAGGGAAATGGAAAAATAGAGGCAGAGTCAGGGTGAAGGAGAGAGGAAAGAGGAAGAGAGAGGGCGTGAGGGGGTGGGAGAGAGTACAGATGTGGGTGGTGGGAGGGAGGAGAGAGGACAGAGGAGAGAGGGAGAGGGAAGGGGAGAAAGAGGAGAGAGGAGAGAGAAAAGGAGAAATGAGGGAGAGAGATGAGTATGCTTTAGATTCAGGTGTTCATGGACAACACGACAACATTTCCCTCAATATATAGTCAAGAAGTTTCCGCTTCGAAAATTCAACTGGGAGACAATTCTGACCATGTAGCAGCACAGTGATAGAACTGAAAATCATCAGTGTTTGTGGAAGCTACAGCCACAGTCTCCGTCTTTGCGTTGCCAGGAGACCTTCCTTTGCAATGTATTTTGTGAAAGAGCCTGCAGCTAAGGCACAGATGAGAGGCTTGGTCTGAACACAACTTTGTGGTTCTGTGTGTTCTCAACCCACAGGAGGGAATGCCCTCCTCCCAGACTCACTTCCAAAACCCTGAGCAATGCGGGAACTGAGTTGCTTAATGTTTGGTTTCCCACACCCCCAAACACCCCAACATTCCCCAAAGACCGCCCTCCCCCAAAGCAAGAAAACCCTCAAAGACCATGAAAAGATATTTTCTCTTCTTCCTTTCTTTAAAAAAATATCTCTAGGGACCAGGAGATAGTACAGCGATGAGGGTATTTGGCCAACTTGATCCTGAGTTTGATCCTGTCACCATATGGTCCCCCAAGCATCACAGGGTACAATTTTGGAGACCCAATTTTGGTACCCTCCCCACCACTGAGGGTGGGGAGCACCAAAGGGTCTGAGTGGCATCTCCTCCTTGGGCTTTTGCATTGAATCACCACACTGGAAGGCAGTAATCACTGGTGGGAAACCCAGACATCCTGAGCACCTTTAGGAGACACCCCCCCATTCCCCCGTCCATAAAATCTCTTTAAAGTGAATTTTCAATTTTACAAAAATTTTATGGAAATATAAATTTTTTAATTTCAATTTTATGAAATTTTATGAAATTAAAAAAATAAATTTAATAAATTAAAAAATAAAAATTGTTTTTTTAAAAAATTTCTATTTTATGGAAATATCAAGAACATAGGGCACAGGGCAGAGTCTGGCAAACTCCCCGTGGCGTACCAAATATGCCAAATACCAGTAACAATGATGGGTCTCATTCTCCTAAAGAGCCTTGAATATAGTCTCAGGGTTAGGATGAAAGAGATGTTACTGGGGCCTGCTCGAGGCAATCGACGAATAACAGGATGATGAAATGAAATGAAATCAAGAACATAAAACTTTTCTTTTTAGAGGAGGTAAACTCAGCAGTGCTCAGGGCTTACTCCTGGCTCTGCACTCAGAGATTGCTCCTTGAAGGGCTCAGGGATAATATGGGGTGCTGGGAATTGAACCTAGGTCAGCTGCATACAGGCAAATGCCCCACCTGCTATATTGTCTCTCCAGCCCCAGGACATAACACTTTGTGGTGCTGGGTACAATGGTGCACAAGCTTATGTTGTGTATGCAAGGAGCAATATGGTATGTCTCTAGAGTCTGAAATGATTCCTTCGGTAATTCAGTTAACATGAACTTTACACATCCTTGGATTGAGACCCTTCAAATTTCAATAGTGACTTTCAAATATGCCAACCAGTGCCATTGGCTAGTTTCAAGGGTACCTAGTGACAAGCAGGAGCTAGGACTGTGGTGGGACCCCGAATTCACGAGGCAGGTGGACATAGAGCTGGATGGGTGGGTATAGGTAAGCATACTGGGGGACCCGTGGGAAATCTGGAAGACTGAGTGGAGAGCAAACACGAGGCCAGAAAGCCTGGGGAGTGAGAGAAAACCAGACTCAAACAGTCCCCATGCCCGGTCCCAAGAGTTCTGTGACTGACATTAAATTAAGAGCTCACCAGATCTTCTTCCTGCTCTCGATGAAACCTCTGCCTCGCAGGAAGTTGAAGTTGTTCTATGACCTAGTCTGAGAACTGGGACACAAGTAGTGGGTATCCTTACAGGTCTCCCCCAAAGTCCTTCCATATGGTCCTTCCTCCTTCCTCCCTCCTGCAGTCAGGTACAGAACATATGCAAAGCCACAAGCAGGAAGTTCTGAGTCCCTAAGAGAGATTGGGAACATCTGCACTATTATTTATTATGATTTGTAAGTTCCTTAGTGACACCAGTCCTAGACCAAAAATTCTATGGAAAGAGGCCACCTTAGGTTTAGATTAGAGATGGTCTGTGATTCACCCAGCTATGAGAGATGATGGAAGGACCTTTTGTCCTGAGCTGTGTCACTGCAAGGTGGCTGACATCCATGAAAAGGTTTCTGTTCATTGACTATGTAGAATTTTTTACCTAGATAGTTTTTTTTTATGTCACTGTCATTGACTAGATAAGCATGGGCATCTGGAACACATTGGAGAAGACAAGAGAAGTTGTTCAGAATGTGTACAAAGGCACATGACTGATTAAAGATGGAAAAGTTGGGGAGTTGTCCTAAAAGACCCTCCATGATTCAAGAATCACATCATCAGACCTTCCTGGATGAGCATAAAACTGTGAACTAATAATTATAGTTGAGTGATTTAATAAGTTGGCAGATAAGTAAAAATACATTTAGTTCATCTCTCTCCAGTTGATTAATTTTGCAGAGCCTAGTGCCCTCTAGATCATCCATTTCATCCCAAATGGCAAAATTTCATCTATTTTTGGTAGCTGAGTAATATTCCACAAAAATTTCCT
Organism: Sorex fumeus; assembly: GCF_029834395.1. NCBI lineage: Eukaryota > Metazoa > Chordata > Mammalia > Eulipotyphla > Soricidae > Sorex > Sorex fumeus. The sequence goes on along the minus strand of NW_026606322.1, from coordinate 26,319,103 downwards.
CCACTTTTGGCAGGTGAGTAGTATTCCATTGTGTAAAGATACTCACTCATTTCCTAATAATGGGGATATGGTATGAGAGGTATGTTGTGAGGTGATTTGGTAGGTGTGTGAATGTCATCGAGTGTATGACATAAATCTAGGTGCTAGACCTGAGGTGTTACCTGGGCCACATGATGCAGCCTCTGAGGATCACTGTTCTGTGAGACACATCACTGGAACAGTAAGACTGTATGATTGGGACAAAGCTGTTCTGCTAAAATAGTGGTCAAGGAAGTTACTAAGGTCTTGGGTCACACAGCAATGTTTCAGTGACAACACATATTTGACAGTTGTTCCTATCAGTGGTCTTAATGTGATGTAGTAATTGAAAATCTTGGCTTGTGTCATTATACCCTCTGAAATTTAGACAACTCAGAAATAAATTTTATACTTTTAAAATGCATTTTCCCCATTATTCAGTTATGTGAGGCTATATATCACAGTTAAAAAATTAAACATTCAAAGAAAAATAACAGAGAATGCATAATGAAGTTTTAAGCAAGCATGACAGGTTTTAAGAAATAAAGAAATTCACGCTTCCTGATTATTTTGCCTCACCTATGGAGAGAAGGATAAATTGCCATCTATGATGGAAAGACTGGGTCTCCCATAAAGAGATTGATAATCAGTCATCTTGTGACCCTACTAACTTCTTTGACAACTATTTTAGCAGAACAGCTTCATTGCAATTAGTCAGAGAGTCCTATTTTGTACCAAGAGTTATAAGTGACCCCAGGGCAGTTACTGCACTCAAAAGCAGAATTTCTTAATGGGGGGGGCATTGGGGGTAGTCCTCTGTAAACCCTCAGGATATACCAAGGAGGGGGGGACACAGGGAAAAATTACATGAATGAGGCCATGGTTTGAGATTAAGAGACCAAGAGGTGGAATGGTGAGCAGTCACAGGAAGGAAACAAGACCTGGGGCCACGGTCAGATAAAGATTAAGAAACTCTGGCCTAGAGTATCTAATGATCATAGTCACAATACTCAGGCAATCTTCTTTCCCAAGTAGGCCTCCTCCCTAAGAAATGGGGAACCATGAATATTTGATCTTGAAGGAAGTTATGTTTCTGAATTAGTGAAATTTTCTAAGTATACATTCTTTTGTGTTTTGGTTTTTATCTAGCTTAATGGAAGCTCTATGTGTTTCATTAACTTTTAGATTTTTTTAGTTTTACACACCTGAGATGTCCATTGAACGGTATTGCTGCCATTTAAACCCCTTAGAAAGAAGAGACTAGTGTTTTGCTAAAGGTTAAAGACTAAACGCCCTCTGTGACTTAAGAGTTTGATTAGGACTCAAAACAGGATGCTTTGATTGCCCTTAGTAATTTCCTTCTCTGCTTTTAATACTCTGGTTAATACTTACTTCTGGATGGGGCCTGGTTGCTAGCAGGCAGTCTGTAGGGAATGAGGTAACTGTCGATTCTAATCCTTTAACTATGAAGAGTCATGATCTCTGGGTGCTGTCTACGGACTCATCTCACTGTCACTGCATTCTAGCCTTTGCAGGCCATGCATGGGTTTAAGCACCTGAACTTCAAAGTCTTAGCCCAGTGGTCCCAGTCCAGATGAAGCACCCTGTTACATTTCTCTTCCTCCATCACAGACATTCCTGGTCTTCTTTGCAATTAATTGGCATATTGCAATTAATTTCCAGAGAATTAAGTGAGTAAACTGACCTGTGTTCTTCACTGCCCTGCCTTCCTGGTGCCACTTTCCCAACAGCCTGAGAGTACTCGGTGGGGTGGTGGAGGACAAAATTTGAATCTAGATGCTTGCACTTTGCCAGTCAAAACACGGACCTGCCCTATTGTCCATAAAGCCAGTCCACACAGCAAAGAGGAAAGGAATTACAAGTTCACGGTGAAGCTCTTTGCTCTCAGTAACTTTTCAAAACCCCAAAGGTGACTCAGAGGTCAAGGTGGACAGTTTCTGTTTCAGAGCTGGTGTGGCCTGTGGATTAGGCTGGTGCTCTTCTGATAGCCGAACTGCATCTCAGTGGTTTGTGTTTTTCAAGGTGTGATTGAATAGGCAGCAGTAAGGGACACGCATTAAGCCCCAACACAGAAAATGATCCAGGAGAGGAAAAGCATTGGTATTCAGTCTGGGGAGATTTGAGAGTAGGAGGAACAAAAGTGTCTAGAATGGAATACGGGCTCTCACCTCAGCTCTGTCACAGACAGGCTCTGCATCAGTTCCTCATGGGGTCTCAGTGTCCCCATACACATGAACTGGCTGCCTAAAGAAGGTTTCCAAGACCATCTGTACTGTTAAAAAGGCCAGCAGTCATTTTATTTGCTAAAGTGCCACATCCATCAACCAATGGGAGAGATGGAGGAAAGAAAGGACCTGGAATAGGGAGAACGTGACAGCTGGGGGTGGACTTAGATGTTCTTCCTATGTGACATTCTGTTTAAACTTTATACCAACTCCAAGAAGCATTAGAGGGGGGAAGATCTGAAGGTCAGGACAGATGTGAATTTGGCCATTGGATGAGTGAGACATCTGTACAAAGAACTTCTCCCCCAAGGGTCAAACAGGCAGACCATGTAACCCAAAGAAAGACTTTCTTTTGCACATCCATGTTCATTGCAGCTCTTTGTACAATAGCTAGGATATGGCTACAACCCAAATGCCCAACAGTGAATGAAAGGACTAAGAAGTTGTGGTAGACACACATGATGAAACTCTTTGTAGCTTTAAGAAAAGGGAAAGGGGGAAATTTCTGATAAATTATTTATCTATGGACCTATGGACTGTATCACTGTATCCCGTTATTCATCACTTTACTTGAGAGGGCACCAGTAATATTTCCATTTGTCCCAGCCCTGAGATTTTAGCAGCTTCTCCTTACTTGTCTTTCCTAACACTGACCTATTGAAGGCTCTTTCAGGGTCAGGGGAATGAGACCCATTATAGTTACTGTTTTTGGCAAATCGAATATGCCATGGGTAGCTTGCCAGGCTCTGCTGTGCCATGGACTAGAGAAGAAAAATATAATAGAATACACAGTACTGAACAATGGCAAAGTCTTGGTATTAGAATATAAAATAAATCACAAATAAAGATGGAGGGTGAGGCAGAGGGAAAGAGGGGGGAGATTAGACTAGCTGTGACATGGAGGCAGTGCTTGGTGGGGGGTGGGTGGGCTTGGACACTTTGGCCTGGTGAGATGTAAATTAAATTAAACATTTGTAAATTAAAACCATAAATGTTACCGCTGTTTTAATACAAAAAATATAATAAATTTTTAGAAATATTATTATTCAGTATTTTAACCTTAAAGTCTATAGCCAAGGGATTCTCTAATTTTAGTTATGCAAAGTTATTTATACTTGATTCAGAATACATTTTTGGAAGTAGTTTACAGTTTTTGTTTTTTAAGTGTGTTTTCCAAATAAATGGCCTATAGGGAGCTTTTTATAAATGAAGATTTTTCAGTAAGCCACAATTAGCACTGAGTGAGACACATCTGAGCAGAGCTCCTGGTCTCAGAATATTCTAGAAACATCATTCTCTCAACTAGGTAGATGATGAAGGCTATCATCTCCTCAGTCATTCATTCAGTCAGTTCCTGTCCTGCCTCTCCATTCACAGAGCTGCTAGAAAGAATCAGATACGTGTGGATTTATGACATGCTGAACTTTAGAAGAGAACCAAAAAAAACTCAGTTATGGGGCTAGAACATTAGTCCAGCGGTGAGGGGTTTGCCTTGCACGCAGCCGACCTGGGTTCAATACCCAGTATCTCCCGAATAATGGGAGTAATTACTGAGTGCAGAGTCAGAAAAAAACCCTGATTATCACCGGGTGTGACCCCCAAAGCGCCAACCACAACAACAAAAAACTCAGTTAAATGGGTTGAGACCTGAGGTTCCAGCAAGAGTACCTGGCCCCTGCCCTCCGCCCTCCGCCCTCCGCTCCCCGCCCCCCGCCCCCCCCCCCCCCCCCCAAAGTGGAGAATGAGCTCATGCCTGCCACTTTGAATCACCCACATCCCTACTTGGGCCATGTCATCCTCTTCTTTGACTTCTTGAGGCTCTCTCTGCTCTCTGGAGAAGACTGCTTTCTCTCTGGAATGCGTTTTCTTTCATTTTTCTTTGAATAAAAATTCTTTAGTTTAAAAAAAAGGCGGGGGGGGGGAGTGGTGTGCTTTGAAAGACACAATGTTGTCTGGGCACAAACCTACAATCATGGGCACTCTGCAGGGCCAAGGGCATGGGCGGAGGGAGGGAGAGGTAGGAACCAGCCCCCAGGGGGAGCATGTCAGGGATAATGTCCTAATTTTGGTCAAGAGAAAGGCAACGTGGCAAGATGGAAGGGGAAGTAGAAGAGGAAATTGTGCTTTCTGGTCTGGCATGTGCCACAAACGGACTCTGTGACCGGGAGCATCGCGTCCTTCTCAGGCCTCAGGTTCCTCCTCTATAAACCGAAAATGAAACGTCTGAAATCTCTGCTCGCTTCCTCTGAGGGCAAGATGGACAGACAGAGCGACCCTGACAGAGTGCTCTGAACATGTGCGCATGTGTGCGTGGGTGCACACACATGTACACACTCCTCCCAGGCATGTACACATATGCTCACAGCCAGGCACACTCACCCAGCGGCACATGCTCACGTATGATGCACACACTTCCACACCCAGCCAGCACTGTGTGCACATTCACTCTACGCCGTCACACACACCCACCCTCGTCAACACACAGATGCAAGCAGATCTCAGTGCAGATGGTACACTGGATCCATCCGCGCACTTCCTCACCAAAGCCCCAGGAAACGGCCACAGATCCGTCAGGATCTGCCAATGAAAATCATCTGGAACATGTGTATGGGCTGTCAGGAGGGGGCCGGGCTACCTCTGGGGAGGTCTTTTTCCATTGCAGAGGCCCAGACAACTTGCTGTTTGCGTGCCTGCAGCACTGTTCAGGGGAACAAGGTATTAGGAGAAAAGGGAAAGAAACTGATAATGAAGGAAAGAGGGAAAAGAGCCCCTTTCCCTGCTCTGGGCGGAAGGGAGGGAGGGAGGATGTGTGGAGTGTTCTTCCAGATATTTGTATAAAGAACTGCATGTCCTTGTTTACTTTCTGTGGGGCCTCATTTCCTCCTGAGAATTCCTGGTGGTCACACTCACCAGTTCCAGGGCTCTTCAGCTGGGAACCAGGGACATGGGAGTGAACACATGTGGGCGGGGGCCAGGTGGAGCCTGGGGTCTGGGTCTTCTCCCTGAGAGCCAGGCCATTTCTGGATCAAGGCTCTGCCTTAGAGGTCAGGGAGAGAGCCAAGTGGGTGAGCGCATACAGGCTGGCACATACTGGGTTCAGTACCCAGCACTGCATGCTGGTTCCCTGCCTAGCACCATTGGGGGTAGCCCTGGGGGTTCCCAGCACCTCTGGAAGTGACTGTAGGTCCGGCATATTGCCAAATGTTGCCCTGAGATTGAAAAAAAGAAGAGATTATTATTATCCCCCTCCTCCTCATTATTAATATTTAGCTCGGGGGCCACACCTAGCAATGCTCAGGGGTTACTCCAAGTTCTTTACTCAGGAATTACACCTGGCAGGGCTCGGAGGGACATATGGGATGCCGGGGGTCAAATCTGGGTTGGCCACAAGCAAGGCAAGTACTCTGCCCACTGTACTATCTCTCCAGGCCCCAGAAGAGGCGATTTTGCTATTCATCATACACCACACTCCATCCTGTCCCCAGAGCTAAAAAGAGAAGCTGCAGAGAACATCTTGGAGGGAAGGTGGGGGCATGTCCCTTGTGGGGAGATGCCTGTAGCCTTCTGCTTCCCACACGTAATTCTGGTTTCTGAGTGGGAGAAAAGCCGCCTCTGTGATCTCTGAGTTCAGTGACAAAGTTCATCCCGTTTCCTGCTCAACATCACCAGCACCTAGATGCAGATTATAAGGAGCCCGTTTCACAGACGAACCAACAGAGGCTTCCAGGGGCTAAGGAGGCTAGGATAACCCAGCAAACTTGAAGCAGCTCCCCGAATTCTGTGTGCTCACAAAGGGCTTTGCCCCAGCAATCAATAACAACTTGCCTTCTCCCCAAGGAGCGGCTAATTGATTCAATTATGGGCTTGCTGCAGTGGAAATGAGTGTCATTTGCTCGTCTATTTATAGTTTTGCCTTTCCTGCTGAAATGGCGATTAGGGTTCCATACACCATGCAAGAGTTGTGGTAATGTTGTTTCTAAATTAATTTCCACCCAAGTGTCTTCGATTTTCACTTTTCACGGCGATGGAGGCTGCAGACAAAGGCCTGGCAATGACCGTAAATTGTTCTCATTACTAAAATGTGCTGCTGGAGCAGGAGCGAGGCAGGGCCCCGCCCGAGGGTGAGGGGACAGGCTCCAAACTTACCTTGTCTCCTTTTCGGGAAGAAGAGTGGGGGCAAGGCAGGGATTTCATCAAAACAAATGCCCCAAATATATATTTTTGGGGGGCACACCTGGCAGTGCTCATGACTCTGCCCACGGCTCACTCCTGCCTGCATTCACTGACCCTATGGGATGCCAGGGTAGAACCCGGGCTGGCTGCGTGCAAGGCACCTTACCTACGAGAATACCTCTCTGGCCTGCCCACACAGATAGTTTTAAAAAGTGATGAAAACAAAACAAGTATTTTGGGGTTCAAGGGTGTGGATCAAATGGCCTTGCACAAACCAGCCTCTGGGTTCCAGCCCCAGAACCCCTCCACTCAGCACCCCAACATAAAGGAAAAAGAAATCAAAAGCAAGTAAAAATTTCCCCAAACGTTTCCCCCCTCCCAGAGGACTTTTATGTTTGGGGAGCTCAAGGGCTACTCTTTTTTTTCTTTTTTTTTTCTTTTTGGGTCACACCCAGAAATGCACAAGGGGTTGCTCTTCGCTCTGCACTCAGGAATCACTCCTGGTGGTGCTCAGGGGACCATAGGAGATGCTGAGAATCCAAAGAGGGTTGGTCGCCGCGTGCAAGGCAAACGCCCTACCGCTGTGCTATGGCTCCTGCCCCTCGAAGGCTACTCTTAACTCTGTGCTCAGGACTGAGTCCTGACAATGCTGGGATGGGGGATCGTCAATGGCGTTGGGGGATCAAGCTGCGTGGGCCACAGGTGAGGCAAGCACCTTACCTCCTGCCCTGCATCTGTCTCCAACCCTCCACAGAGTTTTGGATCGGGTGCAGGTTTTTCTCGGAGATGCGTCCAACCGGACTACCAGATGCTGAAGCAGAGCAACCCTCTGCTCTGTCACTCCCAAGCCATGTGGGCCGGAGGGCCAAGAACTGCCACCCAAAGGCCCCTGAAGTCTGGAGCCCGGCGTTGCCACCCGTCAGCACTTGATATACGCGCACATCTCACCACGGTGTCATTTTTGGGCTAACAGTGAAAAGGCTCCGGGGTGGGGGTCCCAGTTACAGGTGGATTCTCACCCATGGTGGGGCAGGGCCAGCAGCCCTGCAGGAGTGAGTGTGGCAACTTGCCAGCTAGGTCATTGGGGACACTGGCATGGGGCTCTGCAAGCCCCCAGAGGTGCTAAAAATCTGGGCACAGAGCCTCTACCTGCAAGTGTCCCTGCATGGCTGCCGCCACCAGGGTGCTATCAGGCACCGTGCTCACATCATAGTCGCCTGGCCCTGGGCGGCTCACATGGTGCCGATGGGTTTTGAAACCTCGGTGCCAAGATCGAGCAGGGGAGAGAACTGTGGGGCATCTCTCTGCCCATCCTGGAGGTCTGAAATTGCTCACCAAGGATTTCTGGGTGGGTGCCATCCCCTCCCCAGCCCTGGCTCCGGATCTCTGTGTCCTTGCACGGGTCCATAGTGTTCCAGGAGGCGGGGTGCAGGGCAGCTGGGATGGGGGACAGGTACTGGCTCGCCTCCCTGACCTGCAGGAGGGAGCGGATTCTGGGCTCTGGTGCCTCCTGGCTGCTCTGACCTGCGGGTTTCTCCAGAGCCTGTTCCTCCCTCTGTGGGGCCTGAGCCTTCTCAGGACAATCACAGGGGAGGCCAGGAAGCTCCAGAGACAGAAGCTTGAGGGAATGGAGAGACAGCACAGAGGGGAGGGCATTCGCCTTGTATGCGACAGGCCTTGGGTTTGATCCCTGGCACCTCATATATGTCGCCAAAGTCCTGAAGGAGTGATTCCTGAGTGCAGAGCCAGGAGGAAGCCCTGAACACCATTGGCTGTGGCCTTAAACAAAACCAAAGAGAAGAAAAAGAAAAAAAATAGAAACTTGGGTTAAAAGAACCTTTAGACAAGGACCCTTTAAAGAGTCCAAATGGGTTCAGAACCCTCAAAAAGATAGAAAGTGACCCTGCTGTCATTAGCAGACTCATAGCATGTGCTCATGGAGGCCAGTTTATTGTCCAGCTTGGCCCTCAGGCAGGTTCTCTAGGCATCTTTGAACAATCCAGGGCTCAGTTTATGTTCTCTTATCCTGATTCCAGTGGTCAACAGTGGTCTCAGGATAAGGGAAAGCAATTAAGGGAAAGCATAATGTAACTTGCTTCCAGATCCTCCTTTCTTCAAACCTAAGGTGGTCTTTGAAGCCAAAGGAGACTGTGGAACATTCTAAAACTGCTATCAGGTGTTCATGAAGCATCTGCCACTGTAACCGGGTCCCTGACCTATGGAAAACCTATATGACTCACTGAGGCTGATTTGATGTGATGCTGACAGAATTCTTTGTCCTTTCTGAACTTTGTCCCTGCCTTAGTAATACACACTTGCCCGGAAGCCATAGCTGGGTTGCCATCCAGTTAAAACAATGCAGTAACCACACAGGCAGTTCTGTAATAGGTCCCGAAGTGGTGAAATCAAGAACAGACTGTTCTCTCTCCCCGTTTAGAAATGACTGGGCAGAAATGCCTAAGTCAGACCATATCTATCTCCAGGTCCTCCTGTATGAAGAAGAGGCTCCATTTTCATTATCTTTTGTGCCCTTTGAAGTCCAAGACTTCTGCAGAATGCCCCAGTCAGAGCGCCTCGAACGAATTCCTTTGACATGAAACAAATCCAAGTCTGGAAAGACAGCCCTGTCTCCAAACAAGTCAAGCCAGTGCTGAGTCTGGCGTTTACAAAGCTCAGGATGGTTACCCAGCACTGTGGCAAACGGAGCCAAAATCAGGGCTATGCACATAGCAAGGAGCCTGGCAGAGATGGAACCCCCTTGGACAGACCTTCCTGCCATAAACCCACCTCTTTGAATTTACTCCCCTCCAAAAGCAGTGAGTCTCCCTGAGAGGTGGAGGAAAAGAAAAAAAAGAGGGAGATGGGAGAAATAGATGGGGAAGGAAGGAAGAGAAGATGAAACGTGGAGAAATGGCAAAGGAAATGAAAAGAACTTTACTGCTCAATTTCTTCTCCTGCCTGTCCCAATTATCAGATTTTGCATTTAAGTTTAAGACAGTAGATCAAACAGCAAGAGGCACTTTGTACTCCTGCCAGGAGACCATCTGATATCTCTCAGTGACTGTCCCGCATGCCAGGAACATGGAACCATGCCTCTCCGCCAGGCTGCATATGGTGAAAAGTGCAAAAAATAGCAAGATTCATAAGTGACTGCACTCATGGATACTGGCCAGCATTTACGGTGCTTTATCAGTTAAAGAAGAAAGGGCAAAGCACAATCTAATTATAACTTTCCACAAATAAGTTAAAAGCAGAATGAGAATTGAGAGAAGGACAAAAGACGGGTGTCACGCTTACTTTGCAAAATTGATCATCTTCAGGGGTGGTTTTTATTTCTTAAGCGATACAGTGTTGTTCCAAGGGATGGATCGTATCTGTTCTGGGTATTTTGTGCTTTCAGAGGCCATGCACAACTGACATAAACACCAAGTCTGTGTGGCAGGCTTGACTTCTTCATGCCGACAAGAATTGTCTCTTGGGAGAATTAGTGGAGGAATGCCACTGGAATGTCTCAGAAAGGTAGATGTGGCCATGACAGACATAGAGGCACTTATATGCCTGTGGACAGGGTTTTGGTGTGTGCAGGTCAATGAAATAACAAATGCCGCAGAAAGCTCCTTGTTCACTTCCAAGAATTGTGATGAGAGCTGAGAAGTCATGACTTCTCTTCACTGGAGGGGGATTTACGAGGAGATGTCACTCATCACAGTGTCACATTTGGAAACATGAGGGGTAACCCCAGCTCCATTAATGTCCATGCACTGGGTTGGCCACTCACCTTCCCTGATGCAGACAATGAACACTGCAGACATTTCTTGGGCTCAGCTTCTTAGCAGGGAAAGAAGACTATGGCGTGGAACATGTGACTGCTGTTTGGTTTTGACACTGGATGAGTCATTGGAGACTGAGCTCAGGGGTCACCTGCATTGGTCTCTACTCCGCCACTGCCCCTCAGCGGGGAGGAAAGGCATATTTACTACTTTGTCTCCTACTTGAGCTTCTAAATCAGTCAGAGGTCCCGACAGGCTTTGCAGCAACTACTCATTTATATTCATGGATGTCTTCTTTGTGACATCCATGAACTCTGTTAACCCTTACCATGATTCTTGGAGGCGGGCACCATAACTGTCTCATTTTATGGACTCTGAAGGATTCCATAGCACACTGATCAAAACCATGAGTATCTTAGCAAGATCAGAACAATTGTCAACCTGAGTGAAGAGGACACCACCATACAGAAGTTCTTTGCATTACTCTTGCAATTTTCCTGTAGTTATTTCAAAATAAAAAGTGAAAAAAAAAGCACCAGGAGTTAAGTAATTGTGAATTTCAGTACTGACCTGGCCATATGGGCTATTTGCAAGTAAAGGTTTTGCACATGCTAGCACATTAGAACTTCATAAGCCTATAAAATGAGGAGGATAGTATATGTTTATGCCAACACTATAAGAAAACTAAGGCTCAGGAAGACTAGGAGACCTGACTAGCCTATGTTTATCTACACTACACTGTGTTCTTCACAGTTTGAATGGACTGATCCACACTAGTATTCAGATCCATTGAGATGTGAAGATATACAATATTCAGTTGGTTCTTTTCACCAATTACATATTTTGGAATAGATAACATGTACCAATAGATATGATGACCTTAAGACACATGCTATGTAATGTAGAATTTCTTACTTTCTCTAAATTACATTCTAGATTATAAATCAATGAGAGGAATATGGGACATTTTTACTTTGTTATTTTTATCTTTTCTTTATAATTGTTACAGTTCCAAGAATGGCATTTACTTCTTTTTTTTTCTTTCTGGGTCACACCCGACGATGCTCAGGGCTTACTCCTGGTTCTACACTCAGGAAGTACTTCTGGCAGTGCTGGAGGGACCATATGGGATGCCGGGAATCGAACCTCAATCGGCTGCATGCAAGGCAAATGCCCTATTCGCTGTAGTATCACTCTGGCTCTACTTTAAATTTTTCTTAAAGATGTACTCTATTACCTTGATTCCTTTAATTGCTTTCCAGATATATTTATATTGTTCTCATATTTATTACCTTTCCTCACTGCTCATCAGTACATCTTTCTGTCTTTCATCTTTCCATCCATCCCTTACTTATACACCTACCCATTCATTTTCCGCTGACCCTCCATTCAAACACCTACTCATCAGCCATATATCCATTCATTGATTTACACACTCATCCATCTAACCACCAAACCACTGTCCATCTGTCACCATATCTGCCTGTTTTCCTCTCATGAATTGTGCATGGTGAATGTACTATGAATGAGGTCTTCATCAAAGGGAATATCTTGTCTTTATTGAGCTGAAGAAGGCAATGCAAGCATAACCACAGCAAAAGTCAGAAAGTAGTCAGGTCATTGAAAGGGCAATAGTTAGGAAGGTATACTATGGTGGTTCAGAGGGAGAAATGATTCTACTAAGAAGCCTGTGAATTGCAACAATCAAACCTCAAGAGCCACATATTTCACAGAACAAGCATAACTGTATATTGTGTGGTTCACCAGATCCCTATAAAGGATTTCTGTGGCCTGCCTGGATAGAGCAGGGCTGAAGTCCCTGCTGGAAGAACAATCTCTGGGACAATGATATTCTGTAGGGTAGTTACTGATCACTTAAGGTCATAATTTTCTAAATATATTTCAGAACATTTTATTCTAAGCGCAATAACAGACTGTTGAAGTTTATGTGGCATTTTTTTTATTATCTACAACTCAGATCTTTCTGTAGTTTATTCCATTTATGTGGCAGTTTAGAAGCTGATTTTTCACTAGAAAAACCAGGAGCTTTATGGCCACTGTTTGAACTTCCAAGTGATCCACAAGATATTAAACTGGAGAATTGAATAGTGATTGCTGGGACCTATGAATAAATTTAGTTTCTGCCTCCATATCAATATTCGATAGCAAAATATCTTTTAATTCTATAACTGAATAAATATAACTTGTTTCTGGCTTTGTGCCAAAGGACCTTCAGGAGTGAGAATTGGCTACATTTGCTGACTTCAAATATTTATATTAGTCCTGTTTTAAGAAGAAATTTATAAATTTACAAATTTATAAATTTATTCATGCTGTAATAAAGAAAACAAATGGACTTAACCAAAAGAGAACATTTATTCCAGAAAGTACAGGCAACTGAAATTTTGGTTTGTTCTTGGCAAAATACATCATGTTACTATTCCCAACACTTACTAATTGATGGAATTACATCCTAAATATTATTTAAAACAAATGATCTCCTTTTATAGATATTTTGTATAAGTGGATGCTTAGAGGTCATGTTTATTTCTATTATCTTATAAGGAGAAGTGAGACATGACTTTTTACATACATGCCACTTAATGATGAACCTACATCCTGAGCAATACTCCATTAGGACAATTTAATTTTCTCACCATGGAGTCCACAGACCTAGATGATATAGACAATCACACAGCTAGGTTATATGATATAGGTTATTGGGACCACTTCATTATTAACTAAAACACTGTTGAGTAAAGCTTGGCTCTACTTTAAGGAAAAAACGGTTTGGGATTTTGAATGAATGAACTAGAAAGAATAGCAAGAGTCTACATATTCATTGGTGGCAAGAGCCTCTTATATTTTCATTGAGTGGCCTGTTTTCATGTGATGTCCCATCTGGTTATCCTGTTACATGTACAGGACACATGGATAGAGGACCCCCATGCTCTCTTCACCCCTTTGCTACAGGATTTGCTACTACTTCTCCCAGAGTGACAATCAACCTACTACTTCGTGGACATTATTGACTTCAAAATCTACATCTCTAGTCCAGAACTCTTTCTGGACTCTTGACTCTGAAATTTTAGAATCATGATCCAATTTTCTGGAAGACCTTGGGAATTCTATTTGTGTATTTCCTAGAGCACTCAAAGCTGTATCCCAACCTGATCCTATCACTTCCTTGGATATTCTAGCTCACAGGATAACATCCATAAATCTCTTTTTATCGTAGATCTATCTTTTAGAAACTACCTACTAATTTTCATCCCTTATTGAATTATGAATTTAGTGAATTAAAAGATTTTTAGTTACAGATAGACTCCTTTCTACACAGAAAATTATGAATTCTTATGAGGCAGTTTTATTTATCTATTTTAATTTACCAAGAAAACAATGGCGAGTTCCCATATGCCGTGAAAAAATCAACTTAGATTTCCTTTACATTGGACTCTATTTCCGGGAAAAATGACTCATCTGACACTGTTAGCTTCTAAGAAAGATTTTAATCTTTTAAGGAGGTTAAAATGGAAGAGATTCATATAACTCCTCACCATATTTTTGATTCTGATTAGCTGAGGAATTGCTTTAAATCTATTCTTTCCCTTCATATGTAGATAATCCTTTAGATCATACCACTGTCTCCTACTTATCTCTAATTTATTGCTTTTAAAAAAGCTTCTTTTCTGAAAAAAAAACAACAACTAAACACAAAGAGATGGACTAAACTATATTTTAAAAATTATTTATGACTGAGCTTCAGTTGTACAATGTTCTGACACCAATCCCTTCACTCAGTTGTATTTCTTATTGATATACTTGATGGTTCTCAGAGCACGAACATACATGCTCAAATCCTGGATCTTCTCAGGGCAGAACAAAAACTAATCACCTTCATGCCAGGTGACCCGGGGGTGCTGATGAAGCAAAGTCCACATTAGCTGAAGACTTGCCCATGTTCTGCCAAATACTTCTTGCTGAAACTGGGGCAGGTTTTGCATGAAACACCATTTTCGAACTGAAACTGTAAAAAAAAAATAGTGGTTCAGTGTGGTTTTTACTGAAAACCAGGTGAAGCTTTGTGGTTCAGCCAAGTTTTGACTTGAAGCCAGAGAGAACTCACTGTGTTTGGATGGATCTTGTTTTACATTTCATGTTCCATTTGGTTCTGTTTGCCAAACCTGAAATCTTGGGTTCAGACAAGAAGTTCAAAATGAAGAAAACTGAGTTGGCATGAAATCTGGAGCAGATGAAGACAGCATTAGCTTTATAAGGGCCATGCCACTCTCCTGGGTCACAGTTTGCTCCTGTTTTCTTTCAACATTCCTTCTGGAAGGAACTTCTGCACACTAACTAGTTCCTTGGGATTCTATTTTTTAAAAAATAAAATTATAAACAGCATACAAAATAGCAAAGGCTACTTAGCTCTTGTTTTTTTTCTAATAGATTTGTTTATAGGTCTGTTTTTTTCAGTCAGCCATAGAAATTTTGGGGGAGACAATTGGAAACAACAGCCTGTGATGTTACATACCTATGAACTTATTTGTGAGCTTTAAACATATCCTCTGATCTGGATGCTTTTTCTTATCACAAATCAGAGCAAAATGTAGATAATATAAGATTTAACTCTAAATATCATTCTCATTACTTTTAGTCTAAGACTTAACTCTAAATATAATTTCACATTACTAATGTAGAAGAACATAAAATGCAGTTGTTGACTGTTGATCTCTACTAACTGTTGGTCTCTGCTTAAACTTTGTGTAAATGGACTATAACACAATTTGCAATTTTTCCTTTATCCAGATTTTTTTCAGTATTGAAGCCCATATTTGAGTGTTCTAGACCCAGTGTTCAGACCAACTTCAGGATCTTGCATATTCCATTTAGAGGTAAATACATATTCTTAAAAAGCTCTCCAAACTGGTGCTGGGAACTTGAGTTGGTTCACTGATCTTGGGCTATTATAATACTTGAGCAGTCTTAGATAATGTTATTATATTTCTCTATGGCTAAACTATTTCAAGATGTCATCATAGCAGTCAAAACTATAATCTGATGACTTGCCATCTCTAACTACCTATCTTTAGCCAAAACAAGTGGGTAGCTAGAATACCTTTTGGGGAGGCGTGGAGGGGAAAACCTGGCAGTGCTAAAGGCTTACTCCTGGCTCTATACTTAAGGATCACTTCTGGCAGTGCTCAGGGAACTGTATGGGATGCCGGGGATTGAACTAGGGTTCACCATGTGCAAGGCTAGTGCCCTACCCACCTATTATTGCTCTGACCCAGAATATTTTTATGCTGTCATTACAACTCATACACATGGAATCCAGACACTCAGATGTACGATCTGGGTTGAATCATGTGTCACTTCACATGTATTTTAGAAGTTTCTCCTCCAAAGATGTTTTGGTTTTGGAAACACATTGGGATCATGTGGCCATAAACTATTGCATGGGATGGGATGGGGAGACTGAGGAAGCTTGTAGACTGTCTCCATCTCTAACATAACATCTCCCTCAAAAGACACATTATCAATGGAAGAGATGTGAAGGTAAGAATTTAGGTTACAGTGCTAATTAGGGTTCTTGAGACAATATGGAAAGTGTCTGTTGTTTTCATGAATGAGGAGCGTTTTATGCCCAATGCATAATCTGTTCTAACCTTCTATTACTATGATTTAAGTTACATCGATAAATGGAGGATGATGCTTTGAAATAATTTTTGTACAGAACTCAATTCGGTGGTCTCTGTGGGGGTCATAAATGGAAATGGCTTTTTTTAAAGAAAAGAAGAAATAAACTTTGATCTCCTCCCCTCTTTTTAAAAAATCATCCTCTACTATGTGACCGAAAGCCTAGTTTGGGGTATTATTATTATTATTATTATTATTATTATTATTATTTATGTGTACTTTCCCAAGAGGAAAAAATATTGTCAAGCTTAAGGATTCTATTTTTAACTGGAATAACAAGAAATTGCTGGGCAAGCATTACTTTACTGGAAAGTTCTTTTTCTTTTCTTTTTTTTTTTTTGACTTGTCTACCATAGCTTCACATATTTCATAGCTGTATGTTTTAAAAGCACTAACCTTTTCAACATTTGCTGCTAATTTTGTAAGCCAGATCAGACCAAGGAAATACCAATATTTAAGAACAGCTGTAGAGAGCAATTAAGGAATTGTCTGATGTTTCTGCCAGTTCTGTTCTGCTGATAAACTATGGGTATCTTTATTATTTCAACCTCTTTATGCTCAGTGACACCTTTTCCGATACTGAATTATGTTGGTCTAACCAACGGGAATACAAAAGGAGGTTTAGGTAGATCTGTGGTGTCCTCCTTCCCCCTCTATAGAAAACAACCTCTTTGCTCATCCTGGATCAAACAGGCTCCTTAAAACTTCCAGGAGCTTACTTCCAGGAAGTTCCAGCACATATTATTTTCCGTCAAGTTGGAGACTGCAGAGATATTATTTACACCCTTCATCTAGGGCTGGAGCGATAGCACAGCGGTAAGGCGTTTGCCTTGCACGCAGCCAACATGGCCAACCCGAGTTCGATTCCTCCGCCCCTCTCGGAGAGCCCAGCAAGCTACCGAGAGTATCTCGCCTGCACGGCAGAGCCTGGCAAGCTCTCCGTGTCATATTCGATATGCCAGACACAGTAACAACAAAGTCTCCAATGGAGACGTTACTGGGCCTGCACGAGCAAATCGATGATCAACGGGAGGGCCTTTACTTTTACTTTACACCCTTCATCAATCTTAGAGCACTAAATTCCTGGACATACCATACTTTTTGGGAGTTACAATGGCTCAGGGAGGCTGCATCCATATTCTTTTCCAAGTTCTAGAATAACATTGATGAGATCTGCCCAGTCCTCGGGATAAGAAATATTCTTTGTGGGACTTGGTTTTTGCTCTTAAATCTATTCTTTAAACTTTACTCTTTTTGTAATCCTATTAAATTAAACTCATAATCCGATGGCCAATGCAGTTTTTCTCTTTAAAAAAAATTGGCAGCTCTCAAGGCAAGCACTCTGTAATCACCATGAAACAATCTTTAGAAAAATCTTTTCTCATTATTGAGACTTTTGAAGATGCAAACAGTTAGACTCACACACAGTCTAGAAGTTCTGTTCCTAGGTATATCTAGTCAAAGAATATACCTGGTCACGGTTGTCCCGTTGTTCATCAATTTGCTCGAGCGGGCCCAGTAACGTCTCCATCATGAGACTTGTTACTGTGTTTGGCATATCGAATACATCACTGGTAGCTTGCCAGGCTCTGCCGTGCGGGTGAGATACTCTCGGTAGCTTGCCGGGCTCTCCGAGAGGGGCGGAGGAATTGAACTTGGGTCGGCCATGTTGGCCACTTGTAAGGCAAATGCCCTACCGGAGCGATAGCACAACGGGTACGGTGTTTGCCCTGCATGCGGCAGATCCGGGTTTGATTCCCAGCATCCCACACGGTCCCCTGAATACCGCCAGGAGTAATTCCTGAGTGCAGAGCTAGGAGTAACCCCTGTGCATCGCCCTAGGTGTGACCCAAAAAAAGTCAAAGAATATAAAGATACTAATTTGAGAGAACAAATGCAGTGCTATTTACAATGTCAAGATCTGTGTACAACCCAAGCTCCCAATGAGAGATGAGTGAATAAATAATATATAATGTATAGACATAATGGGATACTACTCATCCTTAAAAAAAAGAAGACAGAATCTTGCTTTTGTAACAATATGGATGAAATTGAAGAATTCTTTTCAAGTGAAATAAATTAGAAGGAGGAAGACAAACACTGGATGAGGTAACTCACATGTATGATATAAAGATATGAAACCAGACAAAATGAATCTACAGTGAACTTTGGGTTCATACTCCAGAAGTGAGGCTGGAAAAAAGGAAGGACAGGGCCACTAAGGCTGAAAGGACTTCAATAACTGGAGACAGAAGCACTTTGGTGGTGGGTATGATACAGCAAATTACTCTAAATTGAGTGAAAAAGCAGATGAATCTCTGAAGAGATGCCAAAACAAGCCAATGCAAGTCACAGGTACACCAGTCTTCAGGTTGAGAACTCTGGGGCCTCCTTGGGAAGGAGGCAACCCAAGAATCATCCCTGTTCTACAGGTCATGGAGATGCCTCCAAATTCCACAATCCTGACAACCCAGTAGCACCACAATAAATTAGATGGGAAAGTAACATAGAAGTCCACCGAGCTCAATAAGCAAGAACAGTGATCAGAAGACTCAGCCAGCAATAAACAGCTCAGGAAGTCCTGAGAGAATGACTTTAATAGCACCATGTGAGATATAACACTTTTTGCATTTTCTGGTACTGAACTATATGTTTTCTATATAATTCTACTACATTTTTGTTAGAACAAGCAATACAAAATAAATTATTTTGTTCCTGCCAAAAAGTCAGGCTTGGAGGGAGGGGAAACAGGGCACACTGGTGGAGGGAAGATCACACTGGTGGTAGGATTGGTACTGGAACATTGAATACATGAAACAACTGTATTATGAAATACAACATAAACAATGGTGTTTAAATAAGGTTTAAAAAGAAAAATAAATTAGAAAATAAGTGAAAAATCACTCTAGAAGCACACTCAATGGTGTTCATCAAAGTTGCCATGATAAACAAACATAAAATTTGTTCGAAGGAGTAAAATTTGTTTTATGGATATTTTGTCAGGTGTACTACAAAGAAAATTATACAGGCACATAAGTGCCCTGGAGGGGCTCATGGACTTAGTCAGAGGGAGACTTTGACAAACCAAATGTGAACAATGAAACCACTGAACCGTTCTTTAGCTAGTTTCTTGGAAGGCAGGAAGGGGGATGTTGTTTGGTCACTGTGTGTTGCTTCATAACCAAATTATGTCCCTTCACGATATATACATGATCTTGTATGGGTATTTCAGACCAATCTGTTTTGTTTTGTTATTTTGGGGCCACACCTGGCAGTACTTAGGGCTTACTCCTGACTCTGTGCACAGGCATTGCTCTTACTGGTGCTTAGGGAAACATGTACGATGCCAGGATCAAATCCAGGTCAGTTATCTGCAAAGCAAGTACCTTATCAGCTTCATTATCTCTCCAGTCCTTCATATCTAGTTTGTGTGTGTGAGTGGGGGCACATCTGGCAATGGTCAGGATATATTCCTGGCTCTGCGTTCAGGAATTCCTCCTGGTGGGCTTCAGGGACCATATGGGGTGCTGGGGATCAGCAAGCTCCCTACCCACTGTACTCTCTCTCTCTCTCTCTCTCTCTCTCTCTCTCTCTCAAGTCCCTTCCTATCTAATTTCAAGTGCATTTGGAAGGATGACCATAACCCCATAAAAATATCGGTAATGAAACACTGATCTTGGTTGTTCACTAACAAACTTTTCTCTCCTTGATTTGAAAACAACATAATCCCGACTTGAGGGGAGAGCCAAGATCAGAAATGCTTACATGAGCAGGCAGTGGCTAGGCTGAGCTCCCCAGACTCAAGAACCAGGTTACTTAGTTCTACACACAGCTGCACCTGGGTCCTCACCAGGGACAAGTGACTTCTTGTGTGTGGGGATGATAATAACTCCCCTCTTGAAGGCCGTTGCTAAAAATCACTGTATGTAAAGAGCTTAGCTGAATCCTGCCTGACGTCAGTGCTGCAGAAGGATCTGCCATTCTAACCTTGGTTCAGCATTTGTCTCTGAGGAGCAAACACTCAACCCCTTTGGGTCTTAGAACCTTTGCATGAGGAAGGGGGTAGGTTCCCATTTCATCTTGTTGTCTTTGTGAATGAAACATCTTGAAAACAGCTACCATGTTTGCTTATAAGTGGATGGACATGTAGAGTATCATGCAAAGTAAAATGAGTCAGAAAGAAAGGGACAGACATAGAAGGACTGAACTCATTTGTGGAATATAAAATAACATAATATGAAACTAACACCCCAGGATAGTAGACACAAGGGCCAGAAATATTGACCCATAGTTGGAAGTCCGCTTCATGAGCTGGGAGAGAAGGCAGCTGGGATAGAGAAGGGATAACTAAGACAATGATGGTGGAGGAATTGTTCGGGATGGGAGATGTGTGCTGAAAGTAGATAAGGGACCAAACATGATAACCTCTCAATATCTGTATTTCAAACCATAATGCTCCAAAGTAGAGAGAGTATGGGGGAAATTGTCTGCCATGAAGGCAGGGGAAGATTGGAAAGGAGGGTATACTGGCGACATTGGTGGTAGAGAATGTGCCTGGTGGAGGGATGGGTGTTTGATCATTGTATGACTGAAACTCAAACATGAAGGTTTTGTAACTGTATCTCAAGGTCATTCAATTAAAAAAAAAGAAAGAAAAGAAAACAGTTAACAGAAGTCATGCAAAGGAAGGGAGGGATCATATCATTTGTTTTCCCAGCAGAACACATTTTAGTTTGAACAGAGTTCATATTAATCATTGAGAATTACATGAGGACAATGGGCACAATGGAACAGGCCACCTATGGGTTATCCATATCGACCAGGGATAGGGAGACTCTAGTGCTTAGAGATCTTAGGGTGGCATTCAAATAGCACATAATTGAAAAAATTTTCCAAAATGTGATGCTCAGTCTCACTTTTTAAAAATATTCTTCTTTGTGTATTACCATCTCCCCAGCAGAACAGAGATAAGTATCAGTCAAAAAAGATGAATTAGAAATGAGATATGAACTTTGGGATTTAGCTCAAGTGATAGAGCACATGCCTAACACGTGTGAGGACCTGGGTTCAATCTTCTTCCCCGAATGGCCCTTAAGCACTGCTAAGTGAGCGCCAGTAACCACTCAGATGCAGCCCCCTGATTATCATCATTATCATCCTCACAACAACAGATCAGTTCTGTGTATCTTTGTTAGCTGAGTTTTTCTCATATGAACTCGGAGAGAAATAGTTTTCCCCATTACTGATGGAAAGTTAAGTGTCCTCATAAGGAGAATTTCCCTTCCAGAAATTCAAAATGAGAAAAAACACCAGACAATGTGATTTTGTGCCAATGAATAGCCCTTTCCAAAGATTTGAACAGAATAATTTGTTTTTCATGCTTTATAGGTAGCAGATAAAACCTACATGGAAAAATGGATGAGAAGAAATGGAAAATAAGACACAGAATCTGGAATCGTCAGCTTAAAAAGCGATTTGTTGTGTTTCAGCTGTGCCCAGAAATAACTTGAAGTTAACAAGAGAATATTTCTACTGGAAGCACCAGCTACAATTAGGTCACCAGCTTAGAGAAGACGTAGGTGGAAATTTAAACACCAAGTCTATCATTACAAAGGTACTTTATCAGCAAAACTACCAGTTATGGATTGTTGACTTAAATATTAAAAAATACTAAGGAGTCCAAACATCAAAAAGGTGAGTTTATAGAAAAATTCTTGTTAAAATCAACAGCAGCTGAGAGTTTAAAATATAAGAAAATTGCTTTAAAATGTTCCTTGGGGAGTAAGCTTCAAACTCTTTGACTTTTAGCACCAATCTCATGTAAAAAGAAAAAGACACTTGCTTCTCTGAAGATCCCACACAAGCATGGAACCCATATTTAACTCATTTTTCTATTTTTTTCTTTAGACCACACTTAGAAGTGCTCAGGGCTTACTTCTGGCTCTGCACTTAGGCACTTAGGGATCACTCCTGTTCGGGGATCATATGGGGTGTCAGGAATCGAACCCAGGTTGGCCATGTGCAAAGCAAGCAGCTTACCCTCTGTCCTATAACTCCACCTTCATATATAATTCTGAGAGTGACACTTGTGACAACATGTTGTTTAGGATAACTGAGATTTGGCCATTTTCTTCTGACTTTCCACTGACAACAGGATGCATTACAGTGAAGATGCATTACAGTCCTACTTAAACTTCTCTTCACATCTAAATTGGCCATGTATGACACGGGAAACCTATCCACCATCTTGTCACTTCAGCATATAGCTAAAGTAGGGTGGATCTCCAGCACCACATATGGTCCCCTGAGCCCCACCAAGAGTGACCCCTGAGTACAGAGATAGGAATAAGTCCTGAAAATCCCCAGGTGAAGCGCCTCCCTCAAATAAATAAACTCATCTACAATAACAAGATAAAAATATGGAATCCTTAGAAATGATGCTAATGAAAATATTCTCTGTGATGAAACATTCTTTACTTACTAGTGAAGATTAATTTACTTTTCTAGATGTTTATTTGCCTGAAAGTTGTGGTTATGGCTAGGTGATACTGTCTCTGAACCTTTATCTGAAGACCTTGAATGATTTGTTAATTTGATATCTATCATCTTAAAATTTGTGGGTTGAATAAGGACCAGATTTAATAACTATCTGGGACATCTGAGTCACAAAATTCAAAAGAATAATATTTCTTGTGGACTAGTTTTTCACACTTTATGTTATTTGATAAGCCAGGGAAACTATTTGATTTCATAATTTAGGTGTTCTAAACTAGTATTTCTCAATGACAGCCCATATGGCTCCTGTGTGCTCAAGGATATTTCAAGAGAGTCACATATAAAATTCACACAAGAAAATGGGGCACCCAAAAACAGATGACTGGTTAAGGAAACTCTGGTACATCTACACAATGGAATACTATGTAGTTGTTAGAAAAGATGAAATCATGAAATTTGCGTATAAGTGGATCAACATGGAAAGTATCATGTTAAGTGAAATGAGTCAGAAAGAGAAGGACAGACATAGAAAGATTGCATTCATCTGTGGAATATAAAGTAACAGAATAGGAGACTAACACCCAAGAATAGTAGAGATAAGGACCAGGAGGTTTGCCCTATGACTTGGAAGGTGGCCTCACACACTGGAGGAAAAGGCAGCTCAGATAGAGAAGGGAACACAAAGTAAAGGGTGCTGGGAGGACCCACTCGGGTTGGGAGCTGCCGAAAATAGACTATAGACTGAACACAATGGCCACTCAATACCTCTATTGCAAACCACAATACCCAAAAGGAGATAGAGAACAAAAGGGAATGCCCTGCCACAGAGTGGGGGAGGTGGGGAGGAGGAGAGGAGGGGAGGTGGTGGGAGGGATACTGGGATCATTGGTGGTGGAGAATGGGCACTGGTGGAGGGATGGGTAACCAATCATTGTATGACTGAAATGCAAACACGAACGTTTGTAAGTATGTAACAGTACCTCATGGTGATTCACTAATAAAAATTTTTTTAAAAATGGGGGCTCCACAGCATGAGACTAGGGGGCCAATCAAATAGGACAGTGGGATCACAGGAAGGAAATAAGCTCAGAAGGGGGCCATGGTCTAAAAAAAGGTTGAGAAATACTGTTCTAAACCACCAAATGATCTAGTTTATATTAAAAGAATAATTTTATTAAGATGGCTTTATATTGTGCAGTGGCAGTATCTTATTTCTTTAGTCATAAAGTGCTGCCAATAATTTATTTTTTGGTACTTTCTCATTGGTAGAGTGTGTGTGTGTGTTTGTGTGTGTGTGTATGTGTGTGTGTGTGTGCAGAGTATGTGTATCTACCCTGAATTTTCTTCACATGGGGCTGATGCTCAAAAACAGTCAGATTGGACAATTTAGAACAGCTAATGCCCACGAAACTACACAATGTGGGCTGAGACTTTGTTACTAGAACACTTAACGGACACAGTCTTCACCGAGTGCTAATGCTAAAGGCAGCCACACAGGCAGAAGGTGACTTATGTGATCCAGCTATCATGTGCCTGTCCACTTCCTTTATCACCCATGTGAGCGCTTATCTCCCTAGAATAGATGAATGGCTGTCTTCGGTCATATTGAAGATTGAAAAGTCTCTTTTGCACATCCTAGGTATAGGACTATTTCAAGTACCCAGCTCTATTATTCTCTGTGGCACCTTCTCATCTCTCAAGGACATCGGATTGGTTATGAAGAGAGAAGACACCAAATACAGATATTGTCACCCAGCACATGCATCAGATAGAACTTTTAGAGGAGTGAGACCTTATCTGGCACTCCAAATCACACCCGAGGCATTTGTCTTGTCTTCCGGTATGGCTTCCAGAAAGGATAAGCATTAGATCCTTCTTCGAGGTGAATCACAGGAAACACGAAGCTCCAATACTGAATGAGTCATGCTTTCTGGAAACAGTGGTCTTTATTTCTCCAAAGCTCTTGATAGACTTTGCTAGATAAGAGGTTGGAGAAATAGCTTTCACTTTCTGATAAGTTGTTATCAGCATGTTGGAGTCTTTGGTAACCAAACCATCTGAGCATGCCAGGTGCCTCCAGGGTGCAAATAAAATCCAACTCCATTGGATGGCAAGGAGGTACAATTTTTTTTCCCACTGAACTAGATCCTTCAGTCTCTCCTGTATGCTGGGTCTGCATCGAACTTGGTTCTTGGATAGTCAGGGATGGGTTTATAAATACTCTGGAGGTAGATAGGACCAATATAACCGATTATTGGCCAACCACCTAGTAAGTACGTTGGAATGAAGATGGTAACTGGAAAGGAGTTGCAGGAAGGGAGAACATTCTGGAATATGAAATCTTGGATACGATTTCACCACCATCTCCTCTTTTTGATCCCCCCCCACCAGTATCATTATTGCCCTGAGCATTAAGTATACCAAACTGAACTATTTTCCACCTGCCATCTTGATTCCCTACTCCAAATCTTGGAGGGAGGGATCTTTGAGGCTCTTTATGGTGTTTCCTTCCATATTCCTCAGGAACATTTATTTCCTTTCCTCATATTTGTGCAGAGATCATCGTGTGTAGGGTCAATACTTATTTCACTCATTTATGTTGTTATGTTAATTGCAGAGATTCCAGCGCAACCAGCAATTTCCTTCTCCAAATATATGATATCAGGTACAGTGTTTAGAAAAGTGTGTGCAACAGCCCATGTGAGATGGAGCTCTTGGACCAGACTCTGGACAGATCACTCCTGTCCAAGCTGCTGCCCACTGCCCCCACCTTCTAGATTTCCTCACACCTACCCCCACAACTCTTTCCATCAAGAGGGACCCAGGCATGAGCTAGACTCTGTTGGCTATCACCCGCATTGAAGTTGCAAGGTCCAGATTCAATTCTATCATGCCCAGATTTCTGTCTGTGGAGGAGGTTCCAAACTAGAGGCCAGAAATGACTCCCACCCTGAGATGGGCAGTGGGCGTATGTGGAAGATCAGAAAGTTATAGTCTTTGGGGTAGACCCCTAATTTAGGTCCACCTGCAGCCTCAGAAAATGACCTCACTTGAAAGCAAGGTATTTTCAGAGAGAAAGGACACTGGAGAGATCGTGGAGAAATGGAAAATGACTGTGGTAAATCAGAGACAGAGACAGAGTGTGTGTGTGTGTGTGTGTGTGTGTGTGTGTGTGTGTGTGTGATCTGTGGGATGCAGGTACCATGCATGGTGTATCTAGGGTTGCTGGGGGTCGCCAGCAGCATCAAGACACCAGAGGGCTTCTTCTAGAGCCAAAATCAGGAGACTGGTGTCGCATCGCCTTGACTTTTGACCTCCAGCTTCTAGGACTGTGGGAACATCCATGGCTGTTGTATTTAACCACTACTATGTGGTATTCTGTCCCTCGAAGCCCTAAGAAACCAATTAATGTCCCTAACACCCATCTCTTAGCTTTGATGCCTGGCTGGAAAGCACCTCCCCCCTCCGCTCCACCAGGATACCCCCAGCAAACAGTGCTCCGAACATTCCCTATGGGTTTAAGACTCAGGGGTAGGCTTGGCCCTTGGCTTCCTCTAGGTAAGTGCATTTCCCTTGTCCTCACCACACACTGCCTTCCATCTGCCTGCCTTTGAACTTCAATCAGTGGCTGACCCGGGAACATTGTTTTGACTCGGCTGAGGGTTTCTAAACTCCCCACTGTGTGGTTTCCAGGTCAGACAGGCAGGCTTTGTTCTGTGAATCATTGCCGAAAGATTCAATTAAACCTCACTTCGGTCCTTGTGGCTGGGGTTTTAGTGACTTAGCGAGAACAGGGGCTTTTAGCGAGTCACTGAGGAAAGCCAGACATGGGAGGGGTGCAGGGGGGAGGGCGGGGGGGGGGGGTGGGGGCTGTGGACTGCTGACACCAGGCAGGGAGTCTGCGGATTAGGGGCCTGGAGGTGGCCAGCTGCGGAGAATGAAGTCACCCAGGCAGCCCTGCTCCAAGCTGGCAGGCAGCTGCTGGTTCCTGCAACTCTCCTTTAGGTTCCAAAGAGAAAGTGAAGGGGTTCGGTGAAATCACTTAAAAGCAACGGGCTCATCCAGGAGAGGGGAGACATGTGTTAGCACCACATCCTTTCCCCACAGGAATGAGGAAGGATTGCAAATGTGAGTCTGGCTGGGGATCTTGAAGGGGAGAGACTTCCTTTGAAGTCTGACGTGACTTAAAAAATCCTCATAAAACCTGAGAGAGAGGAGAGAGAGAGAGAGGAGAGAGAGAGGAGAGAAGAGAGAAGAGAGGAGAGAGAGAGGGAGAGAGGGAGTGAGGGAGAGAGAGAGAGGGAGAAGGACAGAAAGGCAAGAGAGGAGAGAGAGGGGGTGAGAGGGAGAGATGGAGAGAGAGAGGGTGAGAAGAGAGAGAGGGAGAGAGAGAGAGGAGAGAGACAGAGAGAAACAGAGAGACAGAAAGGCAGAGAGACAGAGAGACAGAGAGAAGAGCATCTCATGCTTGCTAGGAACACTCAACAGAATGTGCGAAGAGAAACAAGGATGATTCTCTGCAAAACAGAACAGAGGCAGAATCCCAAGATCACTAGCTCAGAGCGAAGTGAAGAAAAAGAAAGACTTGGCTCCCCAAAGGGCCTGCAAAGGTCACCAACATGGGACTGGAGCGATAGTACAGCGGGTAGGGTATTTGCTTTGCACGTGGCCAACCTGGGTTCGATCCCTGGCCTCCCATATTGTTCCCCAAGCACCGCCAGGAGTAATTCCTGAGTGCAGAGCCAGGAGTGCAGAACCTGTGCATCGCCGCTGGTGTGACCCCAAAAGCAAAAAAAAACAACGTGAGCATGTCTGGCTGGGGTGGGGGTAGTGGGGGGCAGAGTTGGATAACCAGCAGCCTGTGAGGGGGAGTCTCAGAGACTAAGACTTGAACTTTCCCCATAGAACAGCAAGAGCTCTAAGGTGGTGTGCTTGTGATTTCTCTGTAAGCATCTCTCTCTAAGCACGTTACACAGACAAGCAAGACTGGGTATTTCTGAAGCTGGGGTTCAGTTAGAAGCCCCATGCAGGTGTGGGCTGTGGTGGGTTCACACGGAGATTCCCTAGCCAGGACCCCTGGAGGAGGTCAGGACTCTCACTTCTTTCCCTGCCTCAACAAAGCATTGGGGGGTGGGGCAGTGAAGAGATAGTAAATTGTGTTAAGGTCCTTATGTCTGCATGCAGCTGACCAGGTTCAATCCCTGGCACCACACAGAGACCTCAGGTCCCTGACAGAAGTGACCCCTGAGCACAGAGCCAGGAGTAAGCTCTGAGCACCACTGGGTGTGGCTCCCAAGCCCAAACTAAAAATGATGCACACGTGACATGGAAGGCAGGAAGCAGTGGTAGAAAAACTGGCATTGCTTTTCTTTGGGAGCATTGCATAAACCATCCCTGGGGGCTCCACATTCCCAGGGACTAATCCTTTCCTCCAGACTCCAGGTATAGCCAACCCCAGGCAGGACCTGGCCAGACTCTGGATGTGCCAGCTAATCCCCAGGGCAGGATCTTGAGGCTCCCAGATCTTCAAAGGGCACTGAGATGGTACCAACAGGTGTGAGTGCAGGTAAGTGGGAAGAAATAGAGCATCTACCTTGGTTGTCCCTCTACCCCTGGCTTTCCTTTTTACCATTGTTCACACCGAGGCTGATTTGTAATTCAAACTAAAGTGTGAATGACTGACAGCCTTTCTGGGGATAGCTGCCTTCTCTTAGGTTACTGACATCTGAATTTGAAGGTCAGAGAGTGCCAAAAGGTCAAGAAGGGGGGTAGGGAGGATGTCCCCAAACTCCTGAAATTTGACAACTCTCTTGGTTAGCCATCTGGCTGGCCCATGCTTCCCAGTAAACAAAGTAATTTCTTTCACTTCCAGGCTGTTTCAGACCCCATGTCTCCTCCCTCCCAACACACACACACACACACACACACACACACACACGGCCAGTAGGATCCTTTTTATCTTGACTTTCCTTCCTACCCAAAGCAGCTTGTAACACAGTAAAATCTACCCAAAGCAGCTTGGGGCAACATTGGCCTAAGTATTGTAACTGAAAAGATGCAAAAAGTGATTTTGTTAAGAAAGAGGGTTCGTGGGGGGAGGGTGAACCTTGAGGCACTGATGGAGAGATGCTAACATCAGTGGTGGGTTTGGAGTTGGAACACAGCCTGAAACTGTGATCAATGGCTTTCTAAATCATAGTGCCTATATATATATATATATATATGTATATATATACTTCTTTCTTTCTTTCTCTCTTTCTTTCTATCTTTTCTTCCTTCATTCTTATTAATTTTTTTAAAGGATCAGGAAAATTTGTGGGCTGTGGGCATGTTGGTGCTGGTGTAATTGAAATAGCTTCATGAAATAGCTTCATGCTGAACAGGTTGGAGTGTCCAATCAGAGTTTCTTACATAGATCTGCAAACTCTTTGGAAGCCGTGAGGAGGGTCCGAGCGTCAGGATAATGCCGCAGCTTTCTGTGGGTGCCTGAGACTCATTAGGACTCTGTGGCCTCAATTGTGAAACAGGGAGCCCACGTCCCCCGACCTCTCTTCTTCTGTCTTTATGGGGATAGGGCCTTCTCAGAGGGAGGCAGGAGGGGGAAATAGAGTACCAGCAATGGAACCCCTGACTTCGAAGATGAGCAGCTCTTGCAACAGGGTCCCATTTTTGCTCTGAGATCTTTGGAATTAAATGAATTAATTCACTGATCTTTTTGTTTTTGGGCCCCACCTGGCAGTGTTTAGCAGGAACTCCTCACTCTGAACTCAGGCATTGCTTCTGGCAGGCTCTGGGAGCCATGTGGGATGCCGGGAGTCGAACCTGGGTTGACCGTGTACAAGGCAAGCACCCTACCTGCGGTATTATTGCTCTGGCCCTATAATTTTATATTTTTTATTAATTAAATTGTTTTTCCATAGAACATTCCAAAAATATGAAGGCACTGTGATTTACAAAGTTACTCAGTTGAGTTTCAGGCATTTCATGTTCCGGCGTTGATGCCAATACCAGTGTCCACATTCGTCCACCCATGTACTCGGGTTCTCTTGCTCACCCCCCAGCATGAATCCTCGACAGGAATATTTTCAGTTTGCTTCTTGCAGTCTGGGTTTTATGCTTTCAGTATTTTTGTCTCTGTCATTGAGAAAGATACATAGACCTCCAAACCACCAATGTGCTCAAGGGCCCTGCCCCTTCCCATCCTTCTCTTCTTACTTCCCAGCTCTGAGCTCCTTTGTGCCAACATGGAACCCCAAGAAGTGTCCAGAGGCTGAGTGACCATGGCTCAACTTATGGTACCTGACATCTAATATTCTCCGACAAAGCATCACTGCTCTCCTGGAGGTGACCAATGGCCATGAGAGTCACAGGTACACAATCATCCAGCTCTCAGGAACTGGGGGGCCTTGGTTTTACTAGGGACTGTGGCTTTTGTCCTTTCCCAGCATGGGGCTAAAGGCCAGCCACCCTCCTGGCCTGCCTAGGATGTACTGCCCAGCATGGGCGTGCCGAGATTCTCGGATTTGGGGAGGGAATTGTGCTGGCACACAAACCTGGGCCTCATTCCCAGCAGCTGGACTTTGGGAAGGCCAGACAACACTTTTCTAGGTCCCCGGAGTGGGGTAGACTGTGAAATCAACTGCCCTGGCTGTGTGTGGCAATGAAGAATCCAGGAGAGTGAATGTAAAATCAACGAACAAGCAAGGAGTGGTTTCAGGAAGCAGAAGTCATAGGGGAGACGTTTTCTTCTCCAGAGAAACTCAAAAGGCTCATCATGAACGGAAACATAAAACCCAGCTGTGCCTGTGAAAAGTGTCCCTAAGGGGGTCTAGGCCATACCTGGGAGCTGGGAGGAGAAGACTTTCCATGGGTTTCATCTGGGCAGCTGCACGCAGGGTGCAAGGAGCCCACCCAGGTCCAGTCTCTCCTCTAGGGTGGCAGGGAAGGCACTGAAGATCAGGAAGACTGCCTCATCCCCAGATCACTTCCACCAGGTCATCAGTTCCCCTGAATAACTCCACTTCATCCCTATCAGCAAGAGTCTGGGGCCTTTGGGGTGCCCTTGAGGCTGAAGGGCCAGGCATTCCGCATGGCAGCGTCTGGCACAGACCAACACTCTGGGGGGTGAGTGGTGCCTGCTTCAAAACAGATCCCCAAGGCCAAATTCTGCAGCTTTTAGAATCCATCAGGCAGACCCAAAGGCCAAATTTCCGGATGTCACCTTAAAACCTTAGAACTGTGTCTTGGGAAAGGCGCTGCCGAAAGAGCCCACCCAGGAGCAATGTCCGGGCATCTTGGGAAACTCACCAAGATGATGACTTTGGAGACCCTCTGAGGAAAGCGGGAGCCTGGACTGCCACAGGGAGGGTAAAACCATGGTTTTGAAATACAGCCATGTTGGGAGCAGGATTTGGGGGCAAACAAGTAGGATTGCTGGAGACAATGAAAAAACTCAGTGACTTCTACCCAATTCTCTTTCTCTGGTTAAACACCAGTAATAGCATCAGGACTGGTCTGGAGGAGAGTATTGGTCTGGTTGCTTCTCTCTCTCTACACACACACACACACACACACACACACACACACACACACACATACACACACACACAGGAATGTAAGAATGTCTGGTAAAGACATAGATTAAATACAATGCTCACATTTTCTCCTATCACTCAGCCCCACTCACTCATTTTTGTCAGAATTGACTTTCTCCTAGTCTCTGAGACCCAGACAAATGATTTTGGCCAAGGTAACCTGCTCCCTGAGGTAGGGTGACATGCTGTATGTTGTCAGAAGTCCCCCTTCCCCCCCCCAAATCAGGTGCAAGAGAAGAAACACCTCTCTCCTGATCTACAGCTGAGGAGGAAATCAACACTAAAGTCACGACTCAGTAAATCTGGAGCCCATGGAGGCCATCCCAGGGCCATACCAGAAGAACACGATCTTCTTGATCATGGCCTATCCAGTTTTCCTTCAAAAATGTGAACTTATCTTTGAAGACGTTTTATAAAACCAGCAGCAAATTAGCTATTTAGCCAAGATGACAATGATGAACTCCCTTCCTCTGCTGGTAAGGATGCAATGTAGGTTTTTTGATTTTCTAATTTTTTTCTGCAGTGTTGGGATGGAACCCTGGGTGTCATACATGCAAAGCAAGTTCTAGACGCTGAGTCACATCTCCACCTCCCTAGAATGAAGGATTTTGGTGTTTATTTATTTATTTATTTATTTTTGCTGCAGGTTGACTTTAGGTTGACCTTGCGACCCGGCAAGCTACCTAGAGTATCTCGCCCGCGCGGCAGAGCCTGGCAAGCTCCCCGTGACGTATTCGATATGCCAAACACAGTAACAACAAAGTCTCCAATGGAGACGTTACTGGGCTCGCTCGAGCAAATCGAAGATCAATGGGAGGGCCTTTATTATTACTATTATTATTTATTATTTATTTATTTTTGGTGGTGGTGGTAAGGGACACACCTGTCAGTGTTCAGGCTTCCTCCTGGCTCAGTGCTCATGGATCACTCCTGGCAGGGATCAAGGGATCAAATGAAGTGTTGGAGTGTTGGAGATTGAACTTGGATCAGCCATGTGCAAGGCAAGAGCAATAACCTGTATATTCTCTCTCCCCAATGCCCCCCTCGACCCCTGCTTTTTAAAAATGTTAAGTCAATGTTTGTAGAAAGCTAGCTAGATCGGTCAATTGATAAATCTACACCTTTTTAAAAAAAAGTTGACATTAAAAAAATACAAACTTATGGGACTAGAGTAAGCCATGCTCTCTTCCAGATATGACACCAAAACAAAAAAAAATCAAAACAAACAAAGCAAACCTATAGGAGAGAATCACTTCACAGTCTAGTGCATGCAAGCTTTCCTCTCTACACCTTCAGCACAGAGAGAACTGTCTGTCCACAGTACCCCTGGGATGAGAAGAGGATGGTGAAGACAAAACAAACCCATAAAACAGCCCAAAACCTGGCATTCGCTTCCAGCCTAAACAGAGACTGGGAAACTCTCTTCTCCGACACCCTCGAGTCCTCAGCCAAGTCCTGGGCGGTTAGTTTGGTTTCCTGGCTGGAATTGCGACATGGTTGCGAGTGCAGCTGAGCTGCCCTGTCGTGGCTTGGGTTCGGCCGCTGAACCCGGTGTCAGGAAGTCCAGGAAAGCATGAGTCAGCTCCATGCCGGCACCCCAGCCTTCTCTGTGGCCTTCTGGGCCACAAGCAGCGGAGAGCAAGCTGTGACGGGAAACTCATGCAGAGGGGGAGGCAGCTGGCTCAGGAGTCTGGTCAAGGAGGGCCCCAAACACATTCCCAGGGGCCCCAGCACACCGACCCCACCCTTCCCAGCAGAAATGGAACCTTTCAACCCTGACCACAAAGGATGGAATTGGGTGACCTAGGAAGCAACTTTTCACTGAATTTGGAAAACTGAAAAACGAGAGAATGAGTAATGGACTAGAATCATCTTTTTTTTTCCCCTAAAGGACTCAGGGAATGGCATATAGCAATCTTGTTTGAGACTACTTAGACGTTGCTGGGAACAAAGACTACCCATTTCTGGGAGATGATTTGAGACTGACGCGTAGGGATGTTAGCATTCATTCATCATCCTGGAGTCATGTGGATCATGGTTTATAGAAAAGGCCAGAGAAGATCTAAACTTGCCATGGCTCTCCCTGTTCTTTTCTCTGCCTCCCAGATGCGCAAGTCGCATCTGTGGATGCAGGTTTGTCTTTGCGCCTGTGGTATCCTCAATCCATCATCCGTCCTTTCGAGAACACTCTCACCCTCCCTTCTGTGGAGCTATGCCTCTCAGGACGTTGAATGTTCACAATTACTGGGATCTCCTTGTCTGCTTTCTGACATGTGGGCCTTGAACCTAAGCTGTCTGCCACCTGCCTGCATGCGTGTAGATTCATGGGAACTCAGACTTGGCAGGCTCACAAACCATGGAACTCGAAGCTTAGCCTCCCACCTTTCATGGGGTAGGGATTCTCCCCACAGCATCAGCACCAGCAGGATGGCAGGATGACTCCACCTGGCTCCATCTCCATGTCTGTTGTTCAGCCTCGCGATGGGGCTCAGACGGAGCAGAGCAGGCAAAAGGAGTGAGAGAGAGGGAGGAAGGTTCATGATGGGGTGCAGAGGAGCAGGGAGACTTGGAGATAAATGTGGGATTGTGGGGTCCCACTGGGTGAATCTGTACATGTGGCCTTACCACAGTTCCTATGAGGTTCTCTGACCCTTTGTGGCTTCTCCCCCATGATGAATCTCCAAGGCCAGCTCAGAACTCAAATCTCATGGATGCTTCCCTAAAGTGTCCAATACCCCCAAGAAGGAAACTTTCACCCCAGAGCCTGCAATGATATTGACACGTGTCAAATCATAGTTTGAGAAAGAATGCCAAGCCTTTTTCACACTCTTCCTATTTTCCCCCTCTCACTCAGTTACCAAAGCTCACCTCCTCTTTCTTTGTAAAACACAAGATGGGCTTGGGGGCTGGGAGTAGAGGTGTCAGTTTCACTAGATCTGCCTCCCAGAACATGTTGCCTAAATGATCTAGTGACTTAGACCTTTATACAGTCTGATTTTCACTGGGCATAATGATTGAGCAAGGCCAAGAACTTCAAATCAAGACAACACGGAACAGGCCTGAGGTTTTGAGCAAAAGAACACCAGCACTGTCAGCATACTTTTCAAACCAGACAAAACATCATCCCTTTTCCCATGGAGTGCACTTTCGAGATGAAAACTTGAAGTTGGGAACTTTGAAGTGAAAAAAAAAAAAACAATAACAACAACATCAACCCAACAGTCAAAACCTTTTAACGGAACTCAAGAAATTTGCTGGGAAGAAGAAAATGACTCACTTGCCATTTCCACAATGAGAAACATATTCCTGTGGTTCTGGGCCACTTTCTGCCATTACACGTTAGGCTTTCATGGCATTCATTTAGGATGAGTTAAAAATGTGAATGAAATCTTTAGGTTAGTCAGATAGAGCCAAGGCACCCGTCTCTATCCATATCAGGAAAGCGGAGCTCTGGGAGGGCCGCCAGAAATGTGAACATTTCTGAGCGCTAATCTTCAACCTGAGAGCCACACGTCACAATGAAATAATAATAGTTAATAACAGCAATAGCAGTGATGATGATATGGCGGGCAGGCTGCTCCTGGCTGTAGTGAGATAGGGCTGTGAGGACCATGAGCATCTCTTCCTGTAGGCTATCTGTCCTGTACTCAGAGCCCCGCCGGCATCAAAGGAAGAGGGAGGAGATGGAGTGTGGAAAAGCAGATAGCCAAGGACTGGGGGGAATCCCTTCCTCTGCCAGGAGGAATGGCTAAAATTAGCTCAGGGCAAGAGTCTCAGCCCTGGAGGTGATGTTCCTCATCTTTGGACTTCACTGGCTGATAGAACCCCTCCAGCCTTCCAGACCTTCAAAGAAAGAGCAGAGCAGGAGCTGCAGACTTGTCTTTCGGAGCAGACTTCCCCTCTGTGTCTGAAATGCTCCATGCTGATACTCAAATCCATTTCCTCAGACTCGGGATCTCAGAGGGGAAGCAGCCAGGACTATTCTCTTCCTTCTATCAGTGGAGACCATCCCTCAGCGAGTCCCGTTGCTCTGCGTTGCTGTCTCAGGCTTCTCTGCCCTGAGAGGCACTGGAGAAGGAAGGGAGTGGGCTGGAAGGCTCAGGGCCGGACTCCCCCCTGTGCTGCACACAGCATCCCTCACTCCTCCACCTTCCACTCCAGCCCCAGCCTGGCCTTGGGGTTGCACATCTGCCCCTGGAGATGGAAACTCTTTCAGTCTCAAAGTCTGACGCAAAATTGGAGTCCCTCGGGAAAGGGTTAAGTCCCCGAGCATGAATATCTCTGCCATCCTGATTTCCTCTCTAGAAAATATTTAGGGAAGCAAGATGGGGAGGAGGAGAAAGGGGCTGAGGAAAGGGCCCTTGGCGGGGACACTGAGATCAGCCCCGTTTCCCTGAGAACGTGCTTTGCGGCTTCCTCCAAAGGATCACTCACTGTCCAGAGCGCCTGGCGTGACGCTCAGAGATAACGGTGGCAGTTCCTGACCCTGCACGCTGCTGCCACTGCTTCATCCTCAGCCTCCACCTCCTCATCTTCCTCCTCCTCCTCCTCCTTGTCTTTCTTCTCCTTTTATTTCTATATGGGGATGGGTCACACCCAATGGTGCTCAGGGATTACTCCTGGTTCTGTGCTCAGGGATCACTGTGGGCTTGGGGGGCCCTCCACCAGTGATTGAATCCAGGCCAGGCTTGTGCAAGGTGTGCATCTTACCGGCTGTTCTGTCTCTACGGCTCCATCTTCCTCCTCCTTCTCCTCTTCTCTCTCTCTCTCTCTCTCTCTCTCTCTCTCTCTCTCTCTCTCTCTCCTGACCCCCTTTTCCAAAGACCTTTCTTTGGCTTTGGACACTGTGGGGTGAGGAAGGAGACAAGCAAGCAAGTCTCCATGAATCTGATCCTGCTCTCATGCCACCAACGCTTTTTCTCAAGACCCAAACATATCCTTTCCCCTACTTAGGTCACTGAATATCCACCCGTGAATGACAAGTGAGAAATCTGTGTTTCAAAGCAAAAGACTCTCTTTGAAGGAGCCAGCTTTTACTATCTGGCCCACAAATGGGAGCTTCAAATTTGGTGCTCCATGGTCACTGCCAGAGGTAGGCACAGGTCTGGAAGGACGTTCGTGATGGGCTCTACCGGGTGATCTACAATGCTGGGAAACCGAGGCAAGTAGTGAGAAGAGAGGTTCATTCAGACCTGCGGGTGAGCAGGATGCCAACAGCTGGGCAGAGCAACCCTTAATCTCATGCCAGCTGGACCCAGTTTGGAGAGATGGGACTGCACATGGTGAGAGTTCCAGAAACAACTCTGGTGGCAATGCTCACTTGTGGCTAGATGCCTGCCCTAGAATTATACAGCATCAGCATCTGTTAACAGGCTGTCTCCTTCTCCAAAGATCACAAAAGGCATTCCACTTCGTGTCTGCTTGGCAAGTGTTACTATCTGTGTTTTATGGGCAGGGAGACCAAGATACAGCAGGGCCCTTTGAGCTCCCACACATGAATCGGCCTGGCGAGGGGGTGACCCCGGAGAAAGATGCTTCCTGAGTTCCCCCCTGGTGTACATCATCTGTCCCTCCCACTGCCCTCCTCCCACCAACCTTTGCAAACTCTTTCCAGAACAGTCTCTCTGGCTTGCAGATCTCAGGGTGGGAGTTAAAAGGAACACGTGTGTTCTGAACTCCCTGGAAGAAAGAGTCGTATTAAAAACACACGATGTACACACACACACACACACACACACACACACACACACACACACTATGCTGGGCTCAACATGTGGGGACAAAAGATGAAAGGGACTGATCTTTGTGACCACACGTGGTCAAGTCTTCAGCCCACAGGGAGCACATGTTCATGAGGAACCTTGAGTCTTCTCTCTCTCTCTCTCTCTCTCCCTCTCTCTCTCTCATGCAGAAGACCACGTGGCACCTCTGTTTTCCTCCTTTTGAAGATGTGATCATGCTATTTGACAAAGCCTTCTAATTAATTCACCACTGGTGACCGTTCATCAGGAAGATGAGTCTCCTAGAGCCCACTGGATCGATACTTTGGGGAACTGCCTAATTTACTCTAGCTGGTTTTGCTCAGGTCAAGTTTCCTGTGCCTTAGGAAGAAGTTAGTGAAGCTTCTCACTGAGCTATTGGAACCATACTTAGAAGGCTTGTCCCTTTCAAAATCCAGATGAAAGCAAATGATTTCTGAGGTTGGAACTGGAGTCCCAACTGTTGAAATAGCCCCAAAATGCTAGGTTAGCTTTGGAGAGACCCATAACCGATTCTTAAAATGGAAACTCAAGTCTACTTTTGTTTTCGATTGCAAATCTACAAGGAACACGATCCCTCAATTTTCATTGGAAACTGGTAGTTAACAACCAGCCAGCCAACTGCCATCTGCCTACTGTGAGTAAGGTTCTGGGGAGACATAGACAGTTACTCTGATGAATATTTCCTTAGTAGTGTGGTTTTTGTTCCGTGCACTTGTGTAAGTGGCAATAGCTACTCACAGTATTTGAAAGTTCTTGGTTATCTCTTTCAGCCCTGCCTTACATCTTTGTCCATGGAATGGCCTCCTACTTTGAGTTCTGTTCTAGGGGTGCTGAAGGTGGGCTCAGTCATAGTGCTAGCTTTGCAGATGGAGGAAGTATCTAGCACAGTCATTACTCCCAGTGGGAAGAAGAGTTATGGAGAAGTTAGGAACAAGGCAGCATGCAGCAGAAAACTGTCTCCATGACGTCTAGGACAGAGTCCTGGTCTTTCCTGCAGGACTTGCAGCACTTATGTCTTCCCTCCACAGTCCTTCTGCCCTCAGCTCAGCCCCCATTCCTAGACTGGTGGTGTTAAAGGTTGTTTTGTTTTTTACTGTTTCAGTGATTTTCTTCTTATACTTTTTTGGTGGTGGTGGTGGTGGTGGTGGTAGGGTGGGGGGCTGTGCATACCTGGTGGTACCCAGGACTTATTCCTGGTTCTGCTCTCAGGGATCACTTCTGGCAGGGATTTGGGAACCATTTGGAGTTCTGGGGATAGAGCCTGGATCTGCTGCATGCAAAGAAAGCACCCCACATGTTGTACAATCTCTCAGCCTCCTCTTTTCATCCTGCCTTCAAATAATGTTGTTTCCTGTGAAATAATTATTTTGTTGTTCCTGCAAATAACCCTTATTTCTTATCTCTATTTACAATAATTTGCCTCTCCTAATGGTGGTTGGTGGACCATCTGGTAGAGAGGGATAGAAATAGGGTCTGCCATACTCAAGGTAAGTTCTTTAATCCCTTTACTATCTTTCTAGTAAAGATGCAAGGCAAAAGCTCTACCCACTGTACTATTGCTTCAACGCAGAAATACAAACTACTAACAGTGATTGTCTCCGCTGAAGGATTAAGGGCAGTTTTGCTTGTTTGTACGTTTTGTTTGGGGAAGGGGGTCACACAGACAGTGCTCAGGGCTTACTCCTGGATCTGCTCAGGGGTCATTCTAATGGGCTTGAGGGACTCAAAGGGTTACCAGGGATTAAACCCAGGTCAGCTGTGTGCAAGACAAGTGCTCTGCCCCCTTTATAATAGCTCTGGCCTAGATTAAGGGCAGTTTTAATTTTGCTCTTCAAGGTTCTGTGTCTTGCCTCTTTCCCACATTTACGTGCCGAGTTGGGCTGGAGCGATAGCACAGTGGGTAGGGTGTTTGTCTTGCACACAGCCAACATGGCCAAGCCGAGTTCAATTCCTCTGCCCCTCTCAGAGAGCCCGGCAAGCTACCGAGAGTATCTCCTCTGCACAGCAAAGCTTGGCAAGCTACCCGTGATGTATTTGTTATGCCAAACACAGTAACAACAAAGTCTCACAATGGAAATGTTGCTGGGCCTACTCGAGCAAATCGATGAACAACAAAAGGACAATGGCAGTGACAGTGACTATCTCTCTAGCCTTTTATTTTAGCTATTCTAAATTCAGTGATTCAATTTACAATCACAATGGTTGTTGTGCAACTATTACCTCTATCTGTGACTAATACTGTTTTAATTCCCCCAATACTAGTCTAGTCCTAGATGAGGACTAGAGAGGACTTCTTCAAAATGATAAAGGACACAGTTAAGATTACAGTTAATATTTAATAGTAAAAAGTTGAAAATATTCCTAAAATATCAGGAACAAGATAAGGCAGCCTACTTTTGCCAGTTCTGTTTAACACAGTTAAAATTTCTAGGCTAATTAGGCAAGAAAAGGACATAATATCCACCCTAATGGGAAGTAAGATGTACCATTATTCCT
The DNA here is from genome assembly GCF_029834395.1 of Sorex fumeus. Taxonomy (NCBI): domain Eukaryota; kingdom Metazoa; phylum Chordata; class Mammalia; order Eulipotyphla; family Soricidae; genus Sorex; species Sorex fumeus. The sequence continues at coordinate 26,279,849 of NW_026606322.1, read as the reverse complement.
ATTCCTAGATGATATTTCTTATATGCAGAAAACCAGAAAGAATCCACAAGGAACAATGTAAAATTGAATAAGTAGATTTAACAAAGTTGTAGAATGTTAAAAAATAACCAACAGAACAAAACCCAAAATGTGAGGTGTATTGTTATATGCTTGTAGTGAGCAATTTAAAATGGAAGTTAAAAAATTAGTTTCATGTAAAAGAACATGAAAAATATGAAAACATTTAAGAAAAATATAACTAAGTAGGCAAAAACTGTACAATGAAGACTATAAATCATACAACAAAGAAATAAAAGGAGACTCACATAAATGCACTGACATCCCATATTCATGGGCTGGAAAACTTGATATCATGAAGAAAAGATATTACCCAAAGCAGTCTACAGATTCAACACACTGTGAATATCTCAATGATATTTTTTGTTTTTTTTTTTCAAAAAAGGGAACCTCACACCAAATCCTAATAGTCACACTCTTCCCAGTTGCCATGGCCTGCCACCAGATCTCACCATGGCTGCCTGTCTTACCTGGTGAGGTGAATGCTCCCACCTTAGTCACTGGTCCTCTGTCACGTTTTCATTGCTGCCTTGTCTCACCATTGTTGGGCTCCCAATCTCCTCTTACTTGCTTTTCATTTTCTCAATCACCCTGACTCTCATTAGCCCACTTCATGGCCCACCATCATCATGCTTTACTTGCTTTCTTGAATGGCAATTTTAGGAGGTAAGGGATTATTGTCTGTTTGTGACTGTATTCCCAATTTTCAGAACCTATGTTCAGATATACAATGGGCACTCAAGATACTTAATGAATGCAAAACTGACTGCAAAACACACGAAAGATCAACACTGTTGCATCTATTGTTTCAGTAAGGGAAGCAAACCAACATGAGGCTGATGTGGGATTTTCTGTCTCACGTTCTTCTTGGAATAACTTAGTTATTCAATGTTGGTGCAAGAACAAGACAGCTTTCTAACACACCCAAAGCATTTCTATATTCTACCCCCCCCCCCACACCACCCTGTAGCACTGTCCTCCCATTGTTCATCGATTTGCTCAAGCAGGCCCAGTAACGTCTCCATTGTGAGACTTGTTGTTACTGTGTTTGGCATATCGAATACGTCACAGGTAGCTTGCCAGGCTTTGCCATGTGGGTGAGATACTCTCTGTAGTTTTTCAGGCTCTCCAAGAGGGATGGAGGAATCGAACTCAGGTTGGCCAGTCAGCCGCATGCAAGACAAACGCCCTACCCACTGTACTATTGCTCCTCCCTACCCTACCATTTAAAAATCATTTAAAAAATCACTTTCACTTGGGGCTGCTTTAAAAGTCTCCACTCTATTAATATACTGCTCCCCAAATCCCAATACATTTGAAATAACTACCCAGTCTGAAAAAGTCATTAGGGTATCTGAATCCATCTTAATGTTCAATGGCAAAGACTCCAAGTAAGTGGAGACACAGTTATTATGATAGGTGGGATGCCAAGAATTTGCATCTGTCTGGGTGAGATCAAATCCCAGGACCGCGAGAGCAAGCAGACAGCTGGTAGGAAAATAATGGGTATGTGAGGAGAAGGATGAGCCGTAATGGGAGACTCCCACCAGTGGCAAACAGTGCATGGGAACATCTACAGGCCAAACGAATTTACAATTTCACATACTTGACTTATGATTTTCACTTTGATGATGATGAGTGAATGAGAAGGAGAGAAGCCGTCTGTTACAAGATATGACTCATGTAGTACTTATTTTAAATGGATCTTTGGAGTGTTCTTCAGAGTTACATCACCAACTTCATGATTCCCTGAAATCTCCCAAAAAACAGCTCATAGTCATGGCTTCATCTTCGGGGTCCACACATCCTGAAGGTCCCCAGACATGGCTTATTTCTACTCTGAGGGTGTTGGTTCAAGGGGCCCATGGCTTTCCTGAGATTCTATATGAACACTCCTTACCATGAGATAGAAAGCCTCGAGCATTCTTTAGGATCCCCTCCAAGGGACAGTGTCCAGTGAAAATGAAGCCCATTGATCTTAGAGTTCCAACCCCCCCAAAATTATTTTTGGTAGCACATAGATGTATGCAGATTTTCACAGATGTATTTATTCAACAGATGCACAGTATAATACATCCATGGACAAACCCCACTGAGTTTGATTTCTTTTCTTCACCCCCATTTTTGATTGAGAAAATGAAAGGGCAAGGAAATGATGGCAATGTCTTCAGGAAATGGTACAAAAAAGAGAAGAGGGACTTCAGGGTACAACAGTCTGCTTATTTATCTAGTTTCCCTGTTCGTATCTGAATTTTGGTATATCCAGTGTTTCTGGAAAATGAGAGGTTCAGAAACTCCCACTGGGACATCCTTGCTCTAGGGAACTACCAAGACGTCCATTGCTTGGAAACAGTAGAATTTGAACTGGAGGCCTTGATGTCATAGACATTCTCAAAGGACCCCCAAGTGAAACCTGCTGCCCCTCACACTCTAGAAAGAATACTGTAGTCACACAGGGACGAAGCCAATAGTGTCAGGACTAAAGTTACATAGAACTCAGCCTGGATCCCAGAAAACTTGGCCAGTACACTGAGAAGGAATCATCCTGTTTTCCCAAAGCAACCAGAGCTTGTATGAAACAGGCCTCATCTGACGCCACCTCACTTCCAAGTCATCTTGTTGTTTCTGCACATGCGTATTTTATGAGATAATATTGTGTCCTGGATATGATCTATGGACACACAAGGTGGGGGCGGTGGGGTGTCATTCAAAGTTCAGGTCCTTGATTGTGGTTGGCCTCCTGGGGAAATGAGTGCCTGGGAACCTCAGATCTGGTAAGCACTTGGCCGTGGAGCCCTGGACCAGACACCAGACCTACAGGCACATCACTCGGGCATGCTGCTTATGTGTCACATTTGCATCACTTTCCCATCACCCGGGGAGTTTGATTTGGCTCCAGGAGGGACCTGGGAGATTCTTATTTTTGGTTTCAATTTTGGTGTTTGAGGATGATCTCAACCCTGTCTTGCCCCTCTTGAGCCTACACTGCCTGCTTTTATAAAGGCAAGTCAGATGGATTTTTTTTTAACCAACCCATAAGGAGAAATTATGCTCTTTATTAGGGACTTATTCCAATGTGTTTACCTCATTTGATAGGAGCAGGGAGATAGGAGAGCTCGAAATAAACAAGGACAACAAAGATAGGCAGGGATGGAGAGGAATTAGGGACAGCGATGAGAAATCAGACACAGAGATGCATTTTATCCCACTTTGCCTACAGTTCTATAAACACCATGAGGATTTCGTGTGACTCATTCAATACCCCAGGAAATAGTCTCTTCTGCCCTCAGAGACTCCATATTTTAAATTCCTTCCTTGAGTCAAATTGGAGGCAGATTAGATTGATCTACACCTCCCCCAGGTCTCCACCCAGGATTGAATGAATCCATATGAAGAGTCTCTACAGTCCCTGTTCTCTATTTTAAGCCTAGGAACTTTCAGTTTTCCCAAACACTCTGCCACCTAAGAGAAAATCTCCTAATCTCACCCTTATCTTGGTAGCTAATAATCATCTTCCCCTTATCCCCCCTCTCTCACACCCCTGAAAAGTATTTCAATGATCTAAGTATCTCTTCCTTTCCTTCTAGACCCCCATCTCCTAGTGGGATGGCATCTTTTCTCTGTTTCCCCGTTTCCCAAGGAAGAGCCTGACAGTGACTGAAGCCGGGGCCTCCTGCCCATCTCATCTGTATGAAATCCCCTTGAATCTCCGGCCAGTAGACAGCTGCCAGTAGCCAACTGCTGGGGGAGGCGGGGGAGCATAATGCGATGCTTTTCTGGTAGAGCCAGCAGGATTGCTCTGTGACCTTAACCCATGCGAAATCACTCCTTGTTCCAGTGAGATGCATGTGGGCCAGCACCCCCACCCACAGCAAGAAGACCTGGGCTGGTATTAGACTGGTCAGCATCTTCACCGCAGGGAAGCACGTCCCGGGGTCTCTAGCAGTGAGTAAGTGTATCACATCATCCTTGGCAGGCTGAGCCTGATCTGAAGTCATCCCTAAAGCAGGGACCACACGAAGGTTCATCAGTTCTGGCCACCAAGTCCTCAAGGGTTGAGGACCCAGTGCTAATCTGTGGAATCGGGCCTGTTGTTATTGGGAGCAGGTTGATGTAGAAAGGTGGGAAAATACCCCCCTGCAGAGGAATGCGGATTTTGAATTGAAATGTTTAGGATATGGTTTTTGGATTGTCTTCACTGTCTTGCAAGTATCAAGGGGATCAAACTAGCTCATTATCCTCATCAGAGATCCTAATTAGAAGAGAATTCCATTTGGTTAACCACATGGAACCATAATACTTTCTCTCTCTAACCTTCTAAAACCCCAGGTCAAACCATTTCCTTTAGGCAAACATAGAGCCCAATTTTCCATGAGGCTTAGGGCCTGAGAACAAGAGTAGGCAGACCTGAACCAGAGTCTCTGTGCTTTAGGTGACTGTCCAAGGTTGGTAATCTTCTTGCAGGAAAAATAATGTGATGGTGCTCCAAAGGGAGTGCTCAGCCCAGCACTGGACACATGTTCGGTACATGTTACTGCATGCCATTCCCATTTTGTGAATAGGGAGATGAAGAAGGAGGAGAAGTCACAAAGCTTCTGATCCCAGGGATCAGCCTAGTGCTTTGGAAAGGCTGTGAGGAGGCTCGGAATCAAGGCTTGTCCATGACCATCACCAATTCCCAGAGACTGAGGGCTGGGGTGGAAAGGAGAGGAGAGGAGGGCATAACTTCTAGAGTCATAAGGTAAGATAGGGGAGCAATAAGCAACATGTGCCCAACAAGTACTTCGACTGTAGTACTTGAATATTGAAAAACAATTTAAAACATGAAATATGTTCTCCCAGGTCTCAGGAATTTGGTGAAACAACATCCATGGTCATCTTAATTATTTTTGCATAAGAGGTGATGTTAAAATGATAATATTGGCTCTAAGGCCTAAATAAAAGGAAAATAAACCTTTGGTGTTTCAATTTATTTGATTGTGGCTGCTAGAACATTAAATAGGTGGGCTTGCGTTATATTCTATTAGAAGACATTATAGTGTAACACTGTTCTAGGATTTGAGCCCTATGGCCATAACATCCAGAACTGTGCCTCCTTGCACAGATGTTGTGATATGTCATTGAAATTTTTCTTAAGTTTTGGAAGAAAAGGTCCTCTCCATTACTACCTATATTTCAAACCATAACACCCAAAAGGAGAGAGAGAGTAAAAGGGAATGTGCCTGCCACAGAGGCAGGGGTGGTGGGAGGCATACTGGAAACATTGGTGGTGGAGAATGGGCACTGGTGGAGGGATGGGTACTCGATCATTGTATGACTGAAATGTAATCACGAAAGTTTGTAAGTCTGTAATTGTATCTCAGGGTGATTCATAGAAAAATTAAAAAAAAACAACAACTACAGACCAAGGTCATTAATTCCACGATTGATGGGATCTCCACTCCTATACCCTGCATCTCCCCTCCCCCACATCAGACTGCAGAATATCCTTTGTACTGTTTGTATATGTCTCCCCATGGGGAAGTTGAAAAAATCCATTTTCAACATGTTAAAAATATAACCTCCCAACACACACACACACACACACACACACACACACACACACTCATATGCAACAGGTCCAAAACATGCCTATCATATCCCACACCCTCATTTTACCTTTGTCTTCCTTCACTGAATTTTGCTCCGGATAAAACTACAGGAGTGGGGAGCTCTGGATATTCTCCAAGAATTGTTGACTGAGTTGCTAGATTGAGTTTCTTACACCGCACCTTGTCATCATGATAGAAAGAGCAGATACCTAGAGGCACCCTCAACCCTAGTGACGTTATGATCACCAGGGACCCTACGTAAGAAGGACTTTTGGAGAAAGATGAAATCATACTTGCAGTAAGATATCTCACATGAGTCTGCATGAAGAGAGTGACTGCTCTAGTGAAAAAAACGCACGGTAGTAGCACTGTCCTAGCACTGTCCTCCCATTGTTCATAGATTTGCTCAAGCCGGCCCAATAATGTCTCCATTGTGAGACTTGTTGTTACTGTGTTTGACATATTGAACACATCACGAGTAGCTTGCTAGGCTTTGCTGTGTAGGCGAGATACTCTCGGTTGCTTGCTGGGCTCTCTGAGAGGGGTGGAAGAATTGAACTCGGATTGACCGGGTTGTCTCAAACCAAATTAGAGAGACTGGTGCTTGGCTTTCAGGAGAGCTGGTTGTGTGTGTGTGTGTGTGTGTGTGTGTGTGTGAGTGTGTGTGTATGTGTGTGTGTGTCTGTTGAATTACAGGCAATTATCAGTGGTCTCCCTACTGGGCCTAAAGAATTTAGGACCATGTCAAAGGGAAATATGATCCACCAGGAGGAACCTGGCTGCATCTTTCAACCCTGTGCCAACTCCACTGGATGGAGTCCTTTCTCTGGCACATTTAATTCTTGGGAGCTCACAAAGAATTGGCAGAGATGTTGGTGAGTATTAATTTCTCTCCCAGTTCACATGTTTTCAGGGGCTGAAAGTGGGGCTGTGAAAATGCTGAGTGATTTTGAAGGCTGAAAGAAAGCCCGTTCAAGAACTTCTTTGCTAATAGGGAACCCAGAGAGGGAAAAGAAATATGTTGGCACAAACCAGCTGCATGTTGTTGCCATGAGGATCCTAATGTGGGAAGACCATGAAGACCATACAGTCTTTTTTAAAAAATTTATTTTATTTTTATAAAGTAGTTCACAATATTTGGTCATGTTTAATGTTCAAACACCAATCCTACCACCGTTACACTTCCCACCACCATATTTTGAATGCTTCCATCCAAATCCTAAGCCCTGCCCCAAAGCAGAACCAAAATAATGTATTTCATATTGTTTGTTATGAATAAACCACGAAATGCTCCAAAAAAGTTTCCTTAGAGGAAAGTGTGTGAAGATTGTTGTATTTCACCCAGGGACCACTCAGCCCTTCTATACGTGATCACTAACAAGTTGTTAAAGGTTGAGCTTGTGTGTTTATATATGTATACATATGCATATGTATGTATACATATATATATATATCTGTAAAAATATATTTCCCTTTAAGATTGGGTCCTTCTACTTTAAACCCTATGAAATGTGATGAACTACTCTTGGGAGACTCTAGAGTTTTCAGAGAAAGTTTGACTTTAGTCAAGGTGATGAGAGTCGTCTTTGCAAGATACCTTGTTCTGGGGATAAGGTGTGTCGACACAGGAGCACACAAGACATCTGAACATGAACCAAGGGAATGAAAGAACAAGACAGTTGAACTGCTGTGTTGGGACAGTTAGTTAGAAAGAGCAATTAGTGTCCCCCAAACCCTGACCCCTCCACACTTCATCTCTCATCCCTGTCTCAGCCCTATGACTACAGGATACACTGCTCTGAAGTTAACCTGATAAGAAGGTTATTAAAAGAAAAGCCAAATCCTTTGAGTTTGGTACTTTCCAGGTTCTTATTTTTCATGTTTGATTTAATTTTTGACACTAACGGAATGTGCTGGCCAAACCACTCAATATTTCTGGCCTTTTCTTTTCTTTTTTCTTTTCTTTTTGGATCACACCCAGGGATGCACAGGGGTTACTCCTGGCTCTGAACTCAGGCGTTACTCCTGGCGGTGCTCAGGGGACCATATGGGATGTTGGGAATCAAACCCAGGTCAGCTGAGTGCAAGGTAAAAGCCCTACCCACTATGCTATTGTTCCAGCCCCCTTCTATTTTTTTTTTCTTTTCGGGTCACACCCGGCGAGGGACAGGGGTTACTCCTGGCTCTGCACTCAGGTATTACTCCTGGCGGTGCTCAAGGGACCATATGGGAAGCTGGGAATTGAACCTGGGCCAGTTGTGTGCAAGGCAAACGCCCCACCTGCTGTGCTATCGCTCTAGTCCCCCCCCCCTTCTATTTTCTTATGGGCAGAAATAATGAGCGTGTGAGTCCACACCACTTCCACTCTTAGCTACCCTATCACCTTTTTTTCCGAAGTAACATCAGGCTAACCACACTCTAATATAACTATTCTAGATATAAGTCTATCGTGAATGTTCACACAGAGTTGCATGAAGAGATGATGCAGGATGAGGGGGAGAGAATGAAGTGCTGTATTGGAATTGTTCTGGGAAAACATTCCAATGTGTGAGCACCTGAATGTTGTCAGATGTCATTAAATAGGATTCTGTTTCTTCTCTAGTTTCAGACAAAGGAAAATCATTTTGCATGTTCTTGTTTCAAGTTGCTTTCCTCTACATTTCATCACAAGCAAAGCATGATCATTCCAAAAATGATAGGACAATGATCATTTTCTAAATACTCATTATTCTAGATTTGGGGGTATAGATAACCACAGCTGAAAATGGAATATTTTTAGTAATCTGTTTAATTATTTTTTATCTTAATGTTTAAATAAGCAGATGCCTAAAGCACCCCCAATTCATATTCTTTGTACATTCATACTCTCTACATCACATAATGACACAGTCTTTGTTGAGGATGTATTTATCTGATTTTGTGTCAAATTTCATTCTATTCCCAGTCTCTGGAATACTTCTTGGCAGAGAGAAGTGAGTCAGAAAAAATTAGTTAAATGAATCAATGGATGAATTAAAAATGAAGACACACACACGTTCACTCATTCAAGTCCATTGAGCAGTACAAATACTTTACTTTTTCAGGCTGTTCCTCCATCCCGGTCCCACAGAAAATGCCACCCACTGATCCTGGCACTTTTCCTACTGGGAAGCATTCTCCAACTCCAGCTCGGAGGCTTGGAGACAGTCACCACTGACTCATGGACTATCCCTTGGGGGGTGGGGTGGGGAGAAAATCAATGCCTGGACTAGACATTGTTTCTTATTGGCAAAGAATATGCTCATGGAGTTGGACAAGGCAGAGCCCTTAATGGCCTGAAATGGAAAAAGAAGAAGCCCAAACTACTTGGCATCAGTTAAGGGAAGCTGAGGAGGAAGCTAGGTGATAAATCTAGCTGAACCCAAATGGCCAGACCGGGTGTTCGTGTCCTGGAGAATCGCTGTCTGGGGAAAGTTCTCTGCTAACATCAAATGGAATCTATCTTGTACAAGTTTGTGGTCAGATGAGGTATTCACGTCCTGGACAGTCAGCGTCTGGGGGCAAGTTCTCCGCTGCTCATCAAATGAAATTCATCACGTACAAGTTTGGTTGTCTCAACTCTCCCAAAACATGGGGGCATTTATGACCGGGAAATCAAATGCAATGCTTGCTAACATCTTTACCATTTTGTTTTAAAGTATAGTAAAAATTTGGGCACTCTCTCTACCCCGGTTAGCTTCTTCCCTTGACTTTTATGTGGGCAATGTTGCTGTAATTTCTCTGCTCAAATAAAGTCTGTAGAAAGCCACAAAAGGAGATCTGGACCCTAAAGCTTAACGGATTCTGGAAAGCAGCTGGCTTGTAACATGAGTCATTCCAGCCAAGGCTTTCTCTTTTGTATGCTTTTTTTTCTGACCTAAAGAGTGGGTTATTGGATGTCTTCTGGCAGGTGCTGTGGGATTAAGAAGGTAGCTGGTCAGAAACAAACTTTGAATTAGTTTTTTTAATAGTTTACTAAAGTAAATATGATCATTAGCTTAAGCCCCCATGCCTAACACGAAGTTCGAATTTAATAGTGAGGTTTAAAAAAACATCGAATGTTCTGTGCTTCTATTATGCATGTGTAGGTCTCGGTGCTTTGCTCTAAGAGTTACATTTTAGTGTGGATGAGGAAATTTCCAGTACACCCCTATTTATTGGCATACAAGGACTCAAGATCTCAAAAAGTCCCATTATTTATTTTTTGTCTTCTTCGGTGATGAGGGAGGCCACATAGAATATCAATAAACTTACAATGGGGAGCTATTTTTTAAAGGTAACTTGTAGGCTTTGTTCCTCAAAACCCCTGTTCTCCCTTGAACACGGATCTCCCTGGCTTTTCTCTGTGTTTCTTTGCTGGCCTGGTTCCACGCTGGAGAATTCCGTGTTCACTCTTGCACATGTGCTTCTCCCTCACTAACCCTTCACATCTTTCTAAATAAGTTTCACTGAAAAATGTCACCTTCCCAAAAGGGAGTTCATGTTTAAGGGACATTCCAGGGATTGGAAGATGGTGCAGCAGTTAAGGGCACATGTCTAGCATGACCCCAAAACATTTGATTTCCCAGCACCACATGGTCCCCTGAGCATTGTTTGGTGAGTCCTAAAGGCCCCTGAGCACTGCCACGTGTGGTCTTGGGGACTCCAGCATCACTGACCTTGAGCAGCATCTCATCTTTGGGCCCTTGCATTGAACTACAGGCCCAGTAAGCTAAAAACTGCAGTTGGAACCCCTGGGATTCCTGATTATTACTGGGAGTTCACCACTCCTCCCCCCGCAAAAAAAAAAGAGACATTACAAGGCCTCTCTCTAAGGTGTCAAAAATCTCCCACACCTACAATCTACTATATAGATGGGTTTTCCTTGGGCAACTCTTGCTTATTTCTGCAAAGGTTCATCTTTCTCATCAGGAAATGAAGATGATTTTCCATGGCATCTATGTTTAATGTCAGTATGTTTAGCAGACCTTGTATGCAAATAAGTCAGGAGTGTATTGTAGCAGATCATATATACGAGAGAAAGTGCGATCTCTCTTTTTTTTTTTTTTTTTTGATTTTTGGGTCACACCCAGCCAATGCTCGGGGATTATTCCTGGCTCTGCACTCAGGAATCACTCCTGGCGGTGCCTGGGGGACCATATGGGATGCTGGGAATCAAATCTGGGTCGCCCCGCGCAAGGCAAATGCCCTACCTGCTCTGCTATTGCTCCAGCCCCAAGGGATCTCTTTCATTATCTTCACCACCATCTGATCATGCCCATTACCTATGGGAAAGAGCCCAAGAGGAAAATCTGGAAAGGAACTGGTACACACTAGTTGATAAGGAGAAATCAAAGAAGGGGCCAATTACATAGATGGGCTCTATGTGGTGGTGCAAGTCAATGGCATGGGACTTGAAGGGTACAGGAAGAGCTTCCTCATGAAGAGAACCAGCTGATGATGCCAACTTGAGAGATGGCCCTTGAGTGCTACAAAGACTCACTGAAATAAGACCAATACACCAGCTCTCTTAAACATATATCTATCCAGGAGCAGCTACAGACTTGTTCCTTATGCACTGATTCATTGGCCCACAGACAGGAAGAAATCATGGGAACAGAATGACTTGGAAAATTTAAAACATTCAAGCAATCAGGTTGAGTTGATAAGATTCTAATCACAGACTGAAGTGGGTCACATCAAAAAGGATCAAAATACAGGACTTAAGGCACTTTTTTTTTTCATACAGCTGATTGGCTTTGATACCCAGCAACAACACATATGGTACTCTGAGCACCATCAGGAGTGATTTCTGAGCACCAAACTAGGAAAAGCTCTGAGCATGGCAAGGTATGGTCCAGACACTTCTTCCCCTACTTAAAAAAAATAAATAAAATCATGGCTGGTGGCCAGTGATGGTTGGAATGGAGGGAAAGATCACCTTTGTGCCTTATGACCTGGACTGAAAGTCAAGTTTGTGTCCACCATGGATTGATTTGGACATACCCAGTGATTCTCCCAGCAGTGCTTGAAAGACCATGTGGTACCAGGGACCAATCATATTTTTTGCATGCAAAGTACATGCTCAGTCCATTAACCTGTTTCTGGCTCCATATCTATACCCTTTATGCTCATATCCAACCTCCAGGACTTACCCCCAGGACATTATCCAAAGAGGACCTAAAGATAATGTTCAAATATCTTCACTATAATCATTGCAGAGGAACACAATTTATGGATTAATGTAAATTATCCCAAACTGAAGACTTTATCTAAATTGCTACTTGAACAATACATAATGTTGCAAGCTTAGCATGGTTAAATAAATGACCAAGTTATTTAAAAAACTATATAATGCCTAAACTAATATTATAGAGGAATTCTTGGTAACCTGGGCATGATTATAATATTTCTAGGTGGCAGAATGTAGTTTATAAGACAATATTTCAAAGACAATGCCAACCAATTTTTTTAAATAAAAGTATAAGGGGATACGATAGAAAAATGTTCACAAGAGACTGGAACAATGGATTCTGCTCTGGACAATGCAAGCTAATTATTGTTTATAATTTTTCAGTACCCTCAATAAGCTTTTTGGAATAAGAAATAAAAAGTAAATGTTTTCTAGAAGCCACTGTCTCTCTAAAAATAATTTTATTTACTCAAAGAAACATAATTTACAAAGTTATAGGTAGTTGAGTTTTAGGCATATAATATTTCAACACCAATCCCACCACCAGTGTCAATTTCCATCTGCCTGTGTTCCCATGTTGTCTCCACCCCCACATCTCACCTGTCCCCTTAACAGACACATTACAAAGTTTTAGTGGTTGCAGCTTAGATATTGTGTTTTCAGTGTTGTTAAATCTGTGCTTTTGACATAGTTATACAACTATGTTGATTAAGCAGACTCAGCTAGACTTTAGTTGGCTGACTTTATTTCCTAGGAAACAGATAATTTCACCAACATCTGAAAGCATAATACTATCATTTGGCAGAATCAGTGTAATGCTGCAATGCTCCACTACTTCTTAGTGGCACAGAAATTTTCAAAGGTGTCAACCCTTCTTAGGTGAAAAAGGTGCACAAATTAGGACTCAAACACCTTTCTTGTCCAGGATTGATGCTTATCAGCACATGTTCTAACTTCCTGCACATCTACTTTCTCTCCTATAAAACAGGAAGTTATCATTTTGCTCTGCTACCCTTCAAAGAATTGCAGGAGAAGTTTGAAAGTGTGATCAAAGACATAGATACACTATTGTCCTCCACTACCCTTTCACTGTACACTTCATCAGGCAGGAGATGGTAGAACTGAAAGATTTTCTTTTAGAAGTGATGACTAATGAGGTAGAATTAAAAAAAAGCTTCTCTTGGTCAAGTTCAAGGTAAGTCTGTGATCTAAATGGCCATATCCCCCCACACCACCCCACAAACTTTCCACTTGATAGATTTTTTTTTTATTGTGCTGAGAAAAATGTGAAACCAGAACTTCTAAGTACCACAGTCAAATTTTCCTCAACCCACATGCAAAGACAAAAATATTGAGGTCAATCGTTAGACTGAACTCCAACCTTGGTAATTACAGTCTCTCTAAAATTTTACCACGAAGGATACTAAGTGATGGGAGATGACAAAGATACCTTCCTCACGGGAGGGAGTAGAGGAAGGTGGGTCTAACTGGCTTGTCACCGGAACTGGCCAGGAAAGTGTGTCTTCCTAAACTCTTTTGGTTTGCACATCTAGGCTGAGTGAATCTAGCACTGTACTCTGAGTATTGAAGGCTCATCACACGGGTTCCTTCGTCACTGAAAACCAGAACCATAAGGCATGCAGGTATTTGTATTGGTTGGAACCATTGTCCAATTGTTGCTCAGATATTGTACTGCTGACAGCAATCCAGTTTAGTTCATTGAAGACTCCTTCCCTAAAGTGCTGTCTTTACCCATGCTCTGTGTACCTGGGTGCCTATATGGTCTGGTGTGTATGTAGCGTGTGTGTGTGTGTGTGTGTGTGTGTGTGTAGCAGCATGTAAAGTGTGGTATATGGCTGTGTATGTAGGTGCAATGTGTGTACATATGTGATATATGCTTTGTGTTATGTGGTATGTATATATGTGAGTGGAATATATATATATATATACATATATAGTACGTGGTAGGTGTATGTGTGAGTGGTATGTGTGTACATACTTATGCATGTGTTGTGTGTATATGTATGCTATTTCTCCTCAGCTGCATGGAAATGTCTTCCATCAGAGCTGGGCAGACCAGTTATTGACCTCCTGGGATTCCCTCCTGAGATCTGGGTGACAGAGATAACACTGCACAACATTGCACAATCCACAGGCCCACCCCAACTTTTCACAGGTCTGAAGGAGAAAAAGCAAAAGCAGGTAATGGAGAGAAGGAAGGGGATGGAGTTTGGAGCCCAACTCCCTGAGATTGTTCCCAGTTTTGTCTTCTCCCACTCCTGTACCCCTCGGCACTTCAGTCCTCCCAACTGAAAGATGGGGCTCACTATTTGACATAGTTCTAAGAAGTGCCCCGGGATTAATGAGTTACTGTGTGGGAAGCAAGAAGAATAGGTGCTATGTGTGCGTTATGATTACTGCTGTTGTTGTGAGTAGAGGCAAAAGAGGAACAGCTGTGGGACTCTTGTTTTTGTTTTGATACGCTTCTAGCAGAACAAGCTCTTGAGCGTAGTGTAAGCTGAGAGGGAGAGGGTCCGAGGGAGAAGTGAGAGCACAGCAAAGTGACCCTGAAGACGGACAGACTTAGAGACTGGAGCCAATGGAGGAAGCAGTGGGGTGGGGGGCATGTAGGGAGGCTGACAGTTGTGTAAGCACCACCGGGGAAGGAAGGTTCTCTCTTGGGGGTACAGGCATGAGGAAGATGACTGTGAATGGAATCCCTTGGAGTGAGGGGGATGGCTTGAGTTGGTTCTATAAGTAGCAATTACAAATTCAGGTTCCAAGTTCCCTGTTGCGTGGTGTGACAGGTCACTAAAATGCAGGAGACACCAGAAACAGCATCACATTCGAACTTTAACAACATTTGTCCCTTTCAGAGCTTCCTTCAGGGGAGAACACCCAACTCCTAAATTGGATCTCAATCAACAGATTGTTACTCTGATTGTTTATCTTAGTGACCCTCAGGCTTCTGCTCTAATTGCTGGTGCTGGTGCTAACCTGATGTGTTGGCTCTATCTTCTCTCAGATGTCTTTGTTTTGTCCTGCTGTGGATCTGAAACCACCTAACGGAGAGGCTCCTACATGCTTATATACAGGTGTCCCTACATGCTTTCCCTGGAGGGAAACCCTGTCAAGAGTTGAACCCAAACTTCGCCTGGTCCATGCTACCTTCACGCACATCATCACCAGTCAAACCCTCCTCTTGGTCCTTCCTCAGAGGCAGCATGTGCTCCCCAGGGCATCGATGAACTGTGAATGAGATTTCTCAGGGTTTCTGTAATTCATTTTGTTACCCATTCTTCAATCCAGATTTTTATTTTTTAACTCCAGAGGTGTTTGTGAAGCCGTTCACAGGAAGCTTTTCTTTTCTGACCCCTTCAAGGTGGATAGACCATAATGATGTATTTCCCAATGAGATCACCGCACACATCTCATAAGATTGTGGTCCCTCTTCACAAATCCTAATTTATGTGGGTCATGAGTTCTTAGTAGGCAGGGTTTTAAAAAGGGGGTGGATTTGCATCTCTTGTTAAATAGATTTCTGAAGCAGAGTTGAGAAAATAATGAGAAGTTTTCATTTCTGGACTTTTTTCAAAATCTTTGCCATAACAAAGGATCTTGTGACTCTTCCCTGGGGAGTTTTCTGGCAGGAAAACCATGTCTGCCATACATTGCTCTGAATGTCCTAGACATAGGAAGGCAAGATGTCATAGCCAGACCCATGAAGCTGGCTAGTGGGGGAATCAAGATGAAATGGACAGCCACTGGGAAGTAGCTTCCTTTGTCCTGAGGCTTTCATTACTGGGAAGAACTCACACATTTTCAAAGGGGCCACTTTGCATGAGAAAATATCCTTGTGTATACAGAAGCTTGTCCCAGCCTGTCCATTTATTTAGGCTATAAACAATCTCTTGTTTGGGAATGGAGAAGGCAGTAGAACATCCTGGGATATGCCTCTCTTTGGCCTAGACAGCAAGTTTGCATTGGGTGAGGGTCAGAACACTAATTAGGAGATGGCAAAGAAGTCCAGGAAAAAGGAGAAATTGACCAAGCAATCCCACAAGAACATTCTTCCTTCCTCCTCCAGCACCTTTACCTTAGGACCCATATGGCATGTTTCTTTTGCATTTGATATTTCATGGGGGGGTCCATTCCATAAACCCAATTCCCACTTATAACCTTATTTTAATAGAAAACATCACTCAAGCTCCAGACAACTGACTCATCCGAGCTCCTTAGGAGAGAAGCTGTTTATGGAAGCTGGCTACATGCTACAACATTTGCTCAACAAAGAACACTTCACTGGGAATCATTCCCCAAGCAGGAAGGCCTTAGAAGAGGTCATCATACTGGGCTGTAGAAAGAGTGCAATGGGCTTATATTTAACTAGACTGAAGACTCATTCTGGGCCAAATGGCAGAATATGGAATGGTTTCGGTTGGCCTACTGTTGACTGAGGGTCTCTTTATAGGTTTCCAAAGCAGTGGGTAGGTGGCCACGGGAACTCAGCTGAAGCCTGGATAGCCACACACAGAGTGTGCTATGGTGAGTCAATAAAACTGACAACAAAGCGAAACTAATAGGCCTGTAATGATTTCTGTAATTGCTATTGGGAGTAAAGTCACTCCACTGGTGGAGTCATAAAGACCCAGGCTTAACTCGCTGTTCATTAAGTGGCTCTTGACCTTGGATGATCTGCTCACTATTCTGAACCTCAGTTTTTCCATTTCTAAAACAAGACACACCTGCCCCATGGAGTAGTTGTAAAGTTAATAGAGGGGATGAGCTAAGTTGAGCTGTCCTCCAGCCCAGGGCTGGGTACAGACACAGTCACACCAGTAGAATCTCCTTTGCTTCTTCTTCCTGGAGGCAGACCCAGTAGACAGCTGACATACACTCACCCAAACCCAGTGATGCATTTTCTAGAACTCCCTGATTTTACATGCACCACTACCATTATTCCCATCTTTGCTTCACATGCAGTTTTAGGATACAACCCAATGGCTGGATGTGCCTTTCTGTCATCCCCAGATGGTGACTCGGGGGCGTAAAATCTGCCTAGCTCTCACTGTCCATCAAAAGTCCAGCATCATATTACCGATGCACAAAATATTTTACTATCTTATTTTATTTTTTTAAAGTAAAATTGTTTATTTTCTAACTGAATCATTGTGGGAAACAATTACAAAGCTTTCATGTTTGAGTTTCAGTCATACAATGATCGAATGCCCTTCCCTTCACCGTTGGACATTTTCTGCCATCAATCTCCCTAGTATCTCCCTCCCCTCCACTCCCCCCTCCCCCACCATCCCACCCCTCCCCCTGCCTCTATGGCAGACAATTTCCCTCTTACTCTCTCTCTACTTTGGGGCATTATGGTTTGCAATAAAGATACTGAGAGGCCACCATGTTTGGTCCTTTATCTACTTTCAGCATACATGTCCCATCCTGAACGATCCCTCCAACCATCATTGGTCACTAAGAGTGATCCCTTCTCTATCCCAGCTGCTTCTCCCCCAGCTCATGAGGTAATCAATCTCCAAACCATGGAGCAATCTTCCTGGCCCTTGTCTCTACTGTCCTTGGGTGTCAGTCTCATGTAATGTTAGTAAAGTTGTTTTTTGTTGTTGTTAGTTTTTAGGGCTGGAGCGATAGCACAGCGGTAGGGCGTTCCCTTTACAAGCGGCCAACATGGCCGACCCGAGTTCGATTCTTCCGCCCCTCTCGGAGAGCCCGGCAAGCTACCGAGAGCATTCAATATGCCAAACACAGTAACAACAAAGTCTCCAATGGAGACGTTACTGGGCCCGCTAGAGCAAATCGAGTTTTTAGGCCACACCCAGTGATGTTCAGGTTTTGCTTTTGATTCATTGTTCAGGGATCGCTCCTGGGAGTGTTTTGGGTACCTTGTGGGGTGAGGGGCTCAAACCCAGGTCAACTACATGCAAGACAAGTGCCTTAACTGCTATACTATTTCTCTGGCCACACAAAAAGAATAATGATGCTTAAAATAAAAAAAATTTTCAGTGTGTCTTTTAAAAATTTTTAAAAAGTACTGACATTGTTGTCATCTGGAAAAACTGTGGAATTGCAGTTGGCGAGTGCAGAGGCATTCTCTGAGTTTCAGAGGGGTCAGGTAGCCTTGAAAAATGAGTAAACTCCTAGTCTGTGTCCATCCAAGGAAGGAGATTGACTACATCAGGTCAGGCTCTTTCCTGATCATAAACCAAACCAATAGCAGGCAAGACCATCCACACAACAAAGGCACAATTCATAAGCCCTTTGCATATAAGGCTTGTGGGAAACTCAACATCTCATTGGCTGGTCCATTTCTCCTGCTCCCAGAAGGTTCCAACCAAGAGATGCTTTACTGTAGGAATGAAGAGCCCTAGGACAAAGATATAATTTCCATGACAAAGATGGGAGCAAAGACAAAGCATATAATGGGCCATTGGGACCATTGACATAGTTTCAGTAGAAGCCTTTCTTCGGAATTTGGAATCAGCCATTCCAGATTACTCAAGCATGACAAAGAACTAAACAAGTCAGCCTCTCTGCCCCCCACAATGATCCATACTGTATGCATAACAAGGAATTGAAAGAAGGAAGAATTGTTCTCTAAATCTTTAAAGGTTATGTTATTTTCTTTTTCCTTTTTCAAACAGAAATAGCATAAATTTGCTCTTATCCTTGGAGAGGCTGGGATATACAATGAAACAAGAGCTGTTGGTCATCCTTTAACAGAGATAGATGACCCAGGTTGCAAGATAGTCCTGCAGAAAGCACAATGGTTGGGTGTCTGGGTTTAGAACTGCAGTAGCACCCCCAAAAGAGTGTGGCTGAGTCCTCCATTCTCAGGGATGCTTCTGAACTGCTTTGTGGAGCAGGTAGAGGAAGCCCAAGATTCTTCTTAGTCACTTGGAGCTGAAGGCAATGGGGCTTGAAAGGGTTAGGTTATGCAAAAGAACTTCCAGGCTACTCACCAGAGAAAAAAAAAGTCTTTGAGCCTCCCTCCTTGAAGGATGGGGAAGTGGAAACTGCCAGCATCACCTACCACCTCTCCCCACACTTTCTCTGCTACTCTCAGCTTCAGAATTAAACCAACACCAATATTTTGGGAGATTGGGCTGAGGGGTAGTAGTGAAAACCTCCATGGAAGAACTAAGCGACTAGATTAATTCAACCTACAAATCTCTTAAATGATGCTTTTAAGATAGTGAATTGCTTAACAGATATATACTTTATCAAGTGTGGGCTTAGTGAGCCTCTTTTATTTAAAGAAAATTACCCCGGGACTTAATTGAATAGTCTCAGTCTCCTTAGCTTCTTTTCTGTACCTAATGTTTTGGACCCCAGAGCATGGGTTTCTGGTTTTTTCTGGTTCAATTACTTTCTTTATATACTTACGTCTTTTATTGATTTCTCATCAAGTTACAATATTACAGAATTTCAGTGGTGTAATATGTGTATGTCTCACTACACCTACACCATTGTTTGAGGGTCAGCCACTTCTCAGAAGACCCCTCTGCTCCACAGAAGACCCCTCTACTTATTTCTTTCACCCCAACACCAACCCCTCTCACTCCAGTCACCATCAGAGATTTTCTCAGGACTAAGGGTTAATTTTTTGTTGCTTGGCAGTTCATTTGCTTTAGTGATTCATAGTCCACATTGGAGTATAATCATCTGACAACTAGCTTTCACTTATTCATTTTACTGAGCATAACAATCTCAAGATCTACCCCACTTTTATCCAAAGGGCACAATTTTATTCTTCTATAAGACAAAGTATTATTTCATAGAATATATGTACCACATATTTATCCAGTTCTCTATCCATGGGCGTGTGAGTTGATGTCATGCTTTGACTACTGAATAATGCTGTGGCAAACAACCTTTCTTTCACTTGAGTGTTTTCCTATGTTCTGGTTTACCTGAAACTTCCAACATGACGATGTAAGTAAGACTTGCTGGATATTCTGCGTGTAAACAATGCAGCACATTTAGCCTAAATATGACTATTTTTCTTTTTCAGATGCTGAAGCAACAGAGAAGGAGATGGTTTACATCTTTATTTCATCGTAATATTGATGAGAGAAAGCAATCCCTTATGGGCAGGGCCTCTGTCTTGGGAAGTGGACATGCACTTAGGTCTGTGGGGTCATCTCTAAGCACCCTGCTTTCCTCCTTCATCCCGGAGACATTTATAGATGTCTAACTGTCCCATTTACAGTGAGTATGAATGCGTGTGTGTGAGTATGAGTGCGTGCGTGTGAATGTGAGTTTGTGTGTGTGTGTGTTTGTGCGCGCGCGCGCGCGCGCGCGCGCGCTGTGTGCCTCAGAAGGACATCCCGTCCAGGGTGAGGTCTCA
This sequence comes from Sorex fumeus, assembly GCF_029834395.1. Classification (NCBI taxonomy): domain Eukaryota; kingdom Metazoa; phylum Chordata; class Mammalia; order Eulipotyphla; family Soricidae; genus Sorex; species Sorex fumeus. Next base: position 26,259,640 of record NW_026606322.1, on the reverse strand, counting down.
TCTTGAACCTGAGCTGTCAGGAAAGGCCTCAGTGGCCTTGGTCCTTAAATTAAAATAAGAAAGGTGGAATATGGAAGATGCTTGAGTATGAGAAGTGTTTCTTTGGCTCTTTATTTCTAAGTTTGATCATGTTTTTATCCAGATGAATATACCACGGTACCTCAAATCTTATTCCTATCAAGCCTCTTGGATTGGTTTGTAGGAAAGTTGCAGTTTCCACAAACCTAGGCACCACCTTTGCTGAGCATTTACAGAAACATAGAATCCAACAGGATCTTTAGGGAGTTATGTTTGTATAGGACTGGTGAATACTAGAACAGAAAGAGTCCAGTGGGGCTTGTCTCCATCAGTCTCCAGTATTTACCTGACTTACACCAGCAGGAAGGTCCACAGGGACTCATAAGCCTAGATGCAAGGGTTCAGGCTGTCACCACTGCTGAGCCCCGAGGTCAGGCCCCAGTGAGGGAGAAACAGGAGCCTCTGTTCAGAAATTAGACCTTGTCTAGGGCACAGAAGCAGAGGACGAGGGGAATGTAATTTCATTGTCAACGATGCCTATATTCAATATCCTTCCCATCTCTGATCTTTCTTTCTTTCTTTCTTTCTTTCTTTCTTTCTTTCTTTCTTTCTTTCTTTCTCCTCCCTCCCTCCCTCCCTCCCTTCCTTCCTTTTCTTTCTGCCACACCCAAATGTGCTCAGGGCTTACTCTTGGCTCTGTGCTCAAGGATCACTCCTGGTGGGCTCAGGGGACCATATAAAGTGCCAGGGATTAAACCTGGCTATGTGCAAGGCAAATGCTCTCCCTGTTGTATAATTGCTCCCACCCCAGCCAAATTACTAGCTTTCTACAAGGGAGAAAATTGCAATGTTCTCCCCAACCCAAAGTCACAAAGTCTTTGCCCACTTTCTACATCTTTCTTGATCCTTTAACTTTTCAAGTAGGATCAGCGATGTTGGGCCCGTTACTTCCCAGGGATCTGAGTGTAGTGCCAATGGCTCTCTGTGATGGCTCAAGGCATTCACTGACTGTGCTTTTACTTTTTTTTTTTTAACTTTCTTTTTTTAGCAGGCATGACTGTAAATGAAGGTTGGGTTTTTAGAGCCATATGGAAGATCAGGCTTCTTCTATAACCTGATAATTTCAATGGAGGCACCTGTCTGTGTTCTCGTGATGGATGCCGACATTCCCTATTCAGAAGCGCTTTTATAGGGTGGGCCATATTCTCAGAAATAATCACTGTTTCTGGAAACTGAGCAGTGGATCTAATTTCTTAGAAACAGTCAGAAGGAATTTCAGACTGAGACTGGCAATAAATACAGTCACTCATAATGCAGAATAATGCTGCCTTGGTCACAAATGAGGTGTGAAGGCACAGAAGGCTGTCTCATTCCTTGACCCAATAAACCCATCCCCAGTGTCCTGGGCGAAGAGCAGCTCCCCACGTGCAGGTCCACCCCACAAGGGGAAGACACCCTTGTTACAGAAGGGTGGATTCTGGAATAGGGATTCTCAGCCCTATGGATCATTTTCCATTCGCCGTCATCTCAGGCTTTGGCTTCCAATGTGCAAACAAGAAAGAATCCATGTAAGACTTTTCAACGAGGATGGCAACAACAAGGATGATGTGTCTGTTGGGGTACACGAGAGAAAGAGCCTTTCGAAGTGCCCATGGTCCATCTCCAGTGAATCAGGTTCCCTCACAGCAGTGCCAGACCCTTCCCCTGAGCGACAGTCCAGGATCCTCAGAGTGGACTGACCTCCCTGGCTGGTGCCACCCTAACTCCTCTTCCTCCTTCCATAAGATCCAATCATCTTCATCTTTTCATCCCTTTATCTCACTATCACGTTGACTTATGTTGACTTATGGGCAGAGGAACCAAGATACGCAGGACCCTCGCTGCCTGGGGTCCAACTCAGAGACTCCGAGCAGGAGGACATGGCAAGTCAGCCTGATCCTGTGCCCAGAAAAAGAACAGGGAGCCCCCCAACCCAGGGGGGTGGGTGGGCGAGGGGGCTCTCCAGCAGCTGCTAGATCAGAAAGTGTGAAAATGGGAAGACAGTTCTAGGTGTGGATGCTGAAAATGGGTCTGACCCTCTGGAGATCTTTAAGAATGCTGAGATGGAATTCGCCCTGAGTACTCGCTGCTCACGAACACAGAACAGGTGGCTTCATGCTGGTGCCTGTCAGGTGTTCCCCTATGTTTTTGGGCTAATAAAAGTGGGACTCCAGAAAGAGTGGGCATGGCTAGAGGTACCCTGATGGACAGTGGCCCTGGGTCTCTCCTGCTGGAGCCCAGGTGGCTTTTGCTTTCTCTGACTCTGAGACGTTCCATTGTGTGGATAGGGAAGGGAAAAGAGTGCAGCATGGTGTTTGTTTGCTTGCTTGCTTGCTTTTGATTTTTTTTTTATGCTCAGAAAAGTCCCTCTTACTGATTGGTGAATGCTGAGTTTTATAGTTTGTGCCAAACTCTTTTCAGGTTAATTCTCAATTACACCCTTCCCCTCCCTCGGAGGGTCAAGTCGTTGGTTTCCAGAGAATACTGTGGTTGTACCTGTGGTTACCCACTGACTTCTCATCTGCTTTGCTTATCTGATAACAGGCAAATGGGGAAAGAGCTTTTAATATCCCCCAAAAGGGGAAGATCGGTAATTAGCAATTCACCGCATGGAATGAGGCCAGGTCATCTTACTCCAGCAAAGCAACCAGTCTGGGAATAGGACTGCCCCATTCCTGACAATTTTTGGTGTTACATATCTCATTTGGCTTGCCTTTTTTTTCTATTCTCTCCCTCTCCCTCCCTCCCTCCCTCCCTCCCTCCCTCCCTCCCTTTCTCCCTCTCTCCCTCTCTCTCACTTCCTCCTTCCCTTTTTCTCCCTCCCTCCCTCTCTCTCCCCCTCCATCCCTCCCTCTCTCTCCCTTCCTTTCCCTCTCCCTCCTTCCCTCTCTCTACCTCACTCCTTCCTTCCTTCCCTCCCTCCCTCCCTCTCCCTTCCTCTCCCTCTCCCTCCTTCCCTCCCTCTCTCTACCTCAATCCTTCCCTCTCCCTCCCTCTCTCCGTCCCTCCGTCCCTCCGTCCCTCCCTCCCTCCCTCCCTCCCCCTTCCTTCCCTCCCTCCCTCTTCCCTCTCTCTCTTCCTCTGCCCCCGCCTTCTCAAATTCAATTCAAAGTTAGATCCAAAGTGCAGAAGTGAAGCCCCTTGAGCTTCTTCTACACTGTGGATCATCGCTTGTCCAGGATTGCTTGTAACTTTCAGCTCCTGGCCAGGCTTTGTGCACAAATCCCCCCAGAGGGGTCCATCCCTCCCGCCTCACGGAGCAGGGACAAAATCCCGGAGATCCTCCTCTGCAGCCCAGAAGTTCACGGAAAGCAACAGCCAGAAACAACCGAGGAGGAACTGGAGCGGCAGAGACAGGAAAGGCGGAGCTGGCGCGGGCCCTGCACGCTACTCACAGCAGAGACGGAACTTCTGCAAAAGCTGCCTGCCCGCGCCTTATCAGAGGCGCGCACGCCTGCGGTTTTCTCGCTCTCGCAACCCGGCTTTAACTGCCAGTTTATTTTTCGACAAACAGGATGCCTCCCTCGAGGCCCTCAGCATCCCCAGGCTCTTTGAGAGAAAAGAGGTAGTGCGGCCCCACCCTCCAGGCGGGGATGGGTTTCAAGAGGCTTCGCAGAGATGCAGTGCCCCTGCAGGTGTTGGGGAAGCATCAGAAGCGCAGGCAGGACGCTTCCCAGAAATACAGTGCCCCTGCAGGTGCTGGGGGAGCATCAGAAGGGCAGGCAGGACGCTTCCCTGAGATGCAATGTCTCTGCAGGTGCTAGGGAGCATCAGAAGGGCGGGCAGGCAGGAGCCAGTGAAAATGGACTCTGCTCCCCGCGCCCCAACGCAACTTATTTCACAGCCCGAGCTCCACAAACTAAACCGAGGGCGTCCTAGTCCTGGGGGCGAGGGTGGGCATTAAGGACACCAGACAATGCGCTATCTCTAGACTGGCACGTGCCTCCAAGCCCTGGGGCTCTGGAGAAAATGCAGATGAGTGTGTCCTTTCCAAGAGAAGCCAAGGTACAGTCAGAATGGCAGGACTCTAAGATTCTAGCCCAGGAATCTGCAGTTTGGATTTTGCCCTATGATTCCAGGTGCCAAGTCCCAGCACATGCGCAGGAGTCCGCCTTATAGGAAGCCAGTGACTCTTCTGCTAGTTTTGTCGCCAAGAGGGGCTTCTTCCTTGGCTGGGCAATATGCCAGGCACGAAGCTGGTAACTGTGAACTCCTGCTTATTGGAAAAGGCGAGCACTGTATGCTCAGTGGGGCAGGAGGGTTCCAAAGAGCTTAGAATGTTTTCTAAAATCCCAAATGGGAATAGTTGAGATGATTCAGGAGAGTGTAAATTGGGAATGAGTTTTTCCCCACATGGAAGAAATCTGGCCAGAAAGGAATAGAGGCTGGATTTGGTGAAGCAGAGAAGGCAGAACAGAGGAGAGATGATATAGATACACCACACGGGAGGGGGGGGGGAAGAGAGAGAGAGAGAGAGAGAGAGAGAGAGAGAGAGAGAGAGCGCAATAGGACAGTTTTTTTCTATTGTTGGATATATTAACCTCCACCAGTTTAAATTCACCTATGTTGCTATTGTTTTCAACTAAAATAGTTGAAATTCACCCATGCTGTGTTTATTTTTTTTTCCACCCCAGAAACCATATTGTTATCTGCAGCAGTATTGAAGCCCATATTTGAGTGCTCTATACCCAGTGTTCAGACTACCTTCAGGACCTTACATCTTAAAATTCTAAATTACTTTTTGGGGTGAATTCAATGAGTAGACAGCATCAGCTGGCACCCAAGGAAGGAGATGAGACGATCCTCTGTCTGAATGGAACCACCGGCACTCTTGTTCTTGTAGCGGAGGGGTCCTGCCAGAGGTGCTGGGAGCTATAAGATGCAGAAACAAGGCCACCAAGTTTCACCAAATCCTGAAATTTCATTTTAACTTCATCAAAACCAGACAGACCATGTGACCATGTGTCTCAAAGACCACCTGGGATCCCAGGAGTATTAAGATGTCCGTGGGCCCTGGGGCCTCTTCCAGAGACTCCAGCTCCAGGAATCTGCAGTTTGGATTTTGAGCCTCACCCAGTGGTACTCCTGGCTCTGTGCTCAGGGGTCATTCCTGGTGTTGCTCACAGAAGTGGCACTGGGGTTGATTGGCTGCTTGTAAGACAAGCCCCTCAGACTCTGTACTATCTCTCTAGTGCAGGGAATCTACATTTTAACCAACACTTCATGGGATTCTTCTGTCCTACTGAGCCACGGCCCCGATCTGCAGGTTGAAGTCCAGTCTTGCTACCCAGTTCCAAGATCTGACTTCAGGCCCTAGAGTCAGCGCATGCTTTGCAAATGGGAGGCCTGGATTTTATCCCATGGACCGCATGGTCCTTCTGCATTTCCAGGATTGACTCCTTGGCAAAGAATCCAGAATATTCACTGAGCTCTGCTGCCATTGGTGTTTCCTTTCTTCCACTCAAAATGCAAAGATCCACCTCCCATGTGATTTGAATGTTGGTGAGTGAATAGAAGGGACTTCGTCACTGCCTGAATCAGCCCCTCCGGCTGCCTCATTCAGTTCATCTCCATTGCACCCCAACCCCCAGCCCTGTACCAAACAATCGCTTCTTCTTTCTAAGGCCTTCTTCCTGAGCAGCTTCTCCTGCCATTAGCTCCTGTCCTGCTTTGTGACAGTTCCTATATTTGTGAGATGCTATTCAGTTCTCTTTTAGTTTCTTGGCTTTTTTTTTCTTTTTGGGTTACACCCAGCGATGCTCAGGGGTTACTCCTGGCTCATGCACTCAGGAATTACTCCTGGCGGTGCTTGGGGGGACCATATGGGATGCTTGGGGATCAGACTTAGGTTATCCGCATGCAAGGCAAGCGCCCTACCTGCTGTGCTATGACTCCAGCCCCTCTTGGCTCTTTCTGATGCTTGAACTTTTCTCCCTCCTTTATCTGATGGGAAGTACCTGTAATCTTGGTGTTCCCAGGTGTTTTCCAGCACAGACTCAGGCACGTATCAGTTACAGAAAAATATACAGCTGGGTCAGACTAACCTGTGTGTAGGGAATGCTGAGCCAGGCACACCCTGGCTCTATGACTGGAAGAAGCTGGAAGGGAAGTGGAGGGTGAGGGGTTTTAGGGTCTGGTAAAATGGTCGTAAAAGGCCCAGAGGAAGTGAGAAAAAGGTGGTGCTGGCCTCAGCTCCTCCTCTGTCAGCGCTGTGACTCGGGAAATTTATTTTTGTTAAGTCTAATTTATGTTCAAGCTCATCTCCTTGAGCTCTAAATGATGAATCTGTGCAACGATGATGCAGGTTGGCTTTACAGCCTTAGCCTCTGATTTTTTTCTCTTCTGCTCCAGTTGCCCTCCCTCCTTCTGTGCTTGATTTGATCAGTGATCAGTTCAAAAAAAAAATCCAACTCCAGGGCTGGAAGGCTAGGACAGTGGTAAGGCATTTATTTATTTGCTTTACACATAATTGACCCTGGTTTGATCGCCAACATCACAGAAGATCCCGTGAGCACCACCAGGAGTGAGCCCTGAGCATGGAGACAGGAGTCAGCTCTAAGCACTGCTGAGTGTGCCCCCCCCCAACAAACCAACCAAAAAATTTCAACTCCAAACTCAAGTGGGAGAAAGTATCGGTGCATTGTGTACAAGGAAGGTCTCCAAGTCCAATTCATGATCTAGCGGAAAGTGATCAGGAGAGTTCCTTTCTACCTGGGACTCAACAAGGTTGATTAGTCACACAGTCTTGGTTCTCTTTCACAACCTTTCTTTCTGTTGTCCTATCAACTCTATGCTAGCTTTTCTTTCACTTTCAGAGCAAGTGTAATATTGACTCCTAGGGCACTGGCAGAGGAGTAAGATAATGGACGGCTATCCTGGCACACAGTGGGTGACACCATCTCCGAGTTTCATCTTAGCTTAAGTCTTTTTTTTCAGGAGAAACGCTTCTTGGTGTTTTAAGCTGTTCTTTGCTTCTAGTGTTTTCACTACAGGCCCACTCATGCTCCCTGCACTTCCTGGCTCGCCCTTAGCCTTTGTAAGGATCTCTTGCCTCTTGAGTTTTTGGCATTTCCCTGCTGGCTATCTGGTCATCCTCCTTCCCAGCTCAGTGGTGTCCCTTGATCCCGCTCCTATGATTCCTGCCTTCTCCTTATCTCCCCCTTTCACCAGGGCCTCTCGCTGTGATCTCAAGCTTTGACTTCTTCTGCTGGATTCTCTTGTCTTCTATCTGTCTTCTTCCTTTTCCTCTGATATTACCAGTCCTCCTGATAGTCTTCAGGCCATCTGTTTCAGGTGATAGCTCTCTCCTCTACGTCCAAAGATGAGGTACCCCGTTTATAATATTAAGGTGCCTTTCATGAAGTCTGGACCATGAAGAATCATGGAGGTCCTTCAGCTTCTTGGAGATCTTCTGCTACCAGAATTTCTAAGACCTTTTTATGTTCTCCTTCAATTTTAGCAAGTACTTGTTCTCTGAAGACACACACACACAGTTGCTTTTCTAATTTTAGGGGTAAGGTATGGGTTTTCTAGAAAGCAAAACACCAAGAAGAAACTAAGGGCAGACATATACCTCTGCAACCATATTCCTGAAGACATTAACAGGTGGTAATTTCAACTTGATTGCATTTGAACCTGGTACTTCTTCGTTGAGAAGAGCTTTCTTGGGCCTTGGAGGATATTCAGTATGAATAGTGTAGAATAAGTGCCTGTGTCCTTCTCCTGTGTCCCCCTCCCCAACCATCGCCAGGTGTGATCACTTCAAATTCTTAATTTGAAGTGACAGGCATGATGTTGCAGTACAACTCATTCCTCTATCAACTTCTCTTTCCTATTAGGAACCACTGATTTAAGCTATTTCAAGATGGCAAGAATGGAGAAGAAAATGAGGAAATAACGAGAAAGGTAAGCTCTCACAGGAGGTCACTAATGTGTGAATGAGATCAAGGAGAAAGAAGATTGAACCAATAAAGTTCATAAGAAGAGACAGCCAAGATGAAGGGAAAGTATAAAGGATAAAATGAGGGGCGGGAGGGATACTGGGGACGTTGGTGGTGGAAAATGTGCACTTGTAGAGGGATGGGTGCACAATCATTGTATGACTGAAATGTAATCATGAAAGTTTGTAACTGTATCTCTTGGTGATTCAGTAAAAAAACAAATGAGGGGCCGGCACAATAGTACGACAGGTAGGACTCTTGCCTTGCATGCAGCCAACATGGGTTCAATCCCTGGTATCCCATATGGTTCTCGCAGCACTGCCAGAAGTGAACCCTGAGTGTAGAATCTGGAGTAATCCCTGGGCATTGTTGAAGTTCCTCTTCTGCCCCCCGCCCATTCAAAAAAACAAAAGAAGAGAGAATGGAATACATTTGTGTTGGCATAGATGAAATGGAGTAAACAGAACAGGAACCTTTCTGAATGGAATAAATAAAACAAGACCAACTTGACTAGAGCACCTCTGACTACGGGCAGAGACCTGGCTGAGGGGAAGCAGGTGTTAAGGGACTCTGGCACTGTCAGATGTGTTTTGTGGTGATGAATAGATGCTGCAAGTCAAATGACAAAATACAGGACACACATGTGCAATGCCACCTCTCAGCCAGTTCACATGCAGGCAGTTTTCTCCTAACCTGAGAGATACAAAGTAATTATGCAGAGCACCTTGGACACTTAGCTTCTGGAAACGTCCTGAAAATGGCAAGAACTGAATGACAAGTGTGCCATGCGTGATCTACCAAACTTTCATTTTCCTAAAAATTCATTCTTTCTTTCTTCCTTCCTTCCTTTCTCTCTCTCTCCTTCCTTCCTTTCTTTCTTTCTTTCTTTCTTTCTTTCTTTCTTTCTTTCTTTCAGGGGTTGGCAGCATATGGCAGTGCTTAGGGATTACTCCTAGCTCTGTGCTCAGGGATCACTCCTGGTGGTATTGGGGGAACCACATGTGATGCCAGGGATTGCACCCAAGTCAGTCAAATGTAAGGCAAGAAAGCACTTTACCCTTTTAAAGGAAGCGCTTTTTTCTTTTGTCTCTCTCCATAAGCTTTGTTTTTAATTTTCAAAAATTTTGGAGGCCACACCTGCTAGTGCTTAGGGCTTACTCCTGGATATGTGCTCGGAAACTGTTGTGGGAACTTATGCGGTGCTAGGGATCAAAACTGGGTAAGTCATGTGGAAGGCAAGTGCCTTACCCATTGTACTCTCCTCAGCTGCCAAACAAGGTATTTCTTATTTTTTAATTTAAATTCAGGGTGTTTAAGGCTTACTCCTAGCTCTGTGCTTAGGGGTTACTCCTGGTGGGCCTTGAGGGACCATATGTGAAGCTGGATTAGCTGTGTGAAATACAAGTGTACCACAAACTTTACTATCACTACAGCGACAACCCCCCTTTTTTTTGAGAGAGAAATAAAAATGGTTGGGATTTCTGAAGATCTCTTTGAGCAGATGCAGAGGAAGAGAGGATATCTGTACTGTTGCTCTTCCATGTGGTGGAAGTTGCCCAACAGGACCTGGACTGGATTTCAGTTCTGTCATTTTAAACTCTGGCTCACAAATATTTATTTTCCACACAGGCACTCAATTAAAACCTAAAGCACAGAAAGAAGTCCTTAGACCAGGCAGGTGGTGTTTGTCACATTCCCATGAGGGACACCCCCAGGACTTCCAGACTGACACACTTGGGACCTAAGTGGAACTCGTCCTGTTAAGCCTGATCCTTTTTGTCCCAATATTCCCACCACTCCTTCCTAACCTGAGCTGGTCCTCAGAGTGAACTGCCTTGGAGTAGAGGTCCCTCAGCAAACGTCTGGCAAAGCCTGAAAGCATTATTGATTGACACAATTGGGGAGAGGGTATTACTGGCTTCCAATTGGGTGGGGACCAGAGATGCTGCTAACTGCCCACAAAACACAGGACAGTCCCCTGCAACAAAGGATGAGCTGATACTCACTGTCCACAGTGAGACCTCTCTTTGGAAGGTTAGAAGAGGGGAAATTGTGAACTTCAAGTATTCTTCCTTGAGATCTGGAACTTCAGTACACTCTCTACACTAGGGTACATGGCATCTGAAGATGATGGCACAGAGCTGTGTGCCATTCTGGGAGTCCCTATGACCTACTTCCTCCACATCAACCTTGTACTGCAAAGTACAGTGATCAAACCCACAAGGAGATATTCGATGCCAATGCAGTTGCAAGGAGGACAAAAGTGCTGTTCATTTTATGTCTGGTTTGTGTCAGTCTAATATAATGTCAAGGAAAAGAGGCAAAAACCAAGAAGAAAGTCACCCAATGGGGAAAAAGGCATAGCAGGGAGAGAGGAGAAATGTATCACCAAAATTAAAGCCAAGATGTTTGCTGTGTGGATTAGCGGGTCACATTAGTGCTCACACCTCACCCCTCCAAGTGCACATCCTCCTCCCACTGTAGAGATGAGAAACAGGAGGCTGTTTTCTTTCTTTCTATTTATTTTTTTGTAAAACAGAGCCTCTTGAGCAGTGCTCAATGGATCTGGAGGCTAATGCCTCGTAATATCGGACAAATCAAGCAACTTGAATTCAGCAATGTGGTTGTGCTCAGGCTCAGAAAGTGTTGTTGGGGAACTCCTGGGTCATACCAGCTGGTGTGTGTGTGTGTGTGTGTGTGTGTGTGTGTGTGTTTGAGTGGGGGTTTGGGGATAAATAAGAATTGATGGGATCAAACTCAGGTCTCTGTTCATGTGGGGCATATGCCCTGACCAACAAGATATCTTCCTTGCCACTGGGCTTCTTTTTTAAAAACTTTTTTCTAAAATAATAATATCATTGTATCACTGTATCACTGTCATCCCATTGACGGTCGAATTACACGAGCTGGGTGCCAGTAACTTCTCTATTCCTCCTAGCCCTGAGATTTTAACAGTTTCTTCTTACTCGTCTTTTCCCAATGACTGGAGGTTCTTTCAGGGTCAGGGAAATGAGACCTATTGCCAGAGAGCCCGGCAAGCTACTGAGAAAATAATAATAATAATAATAATAATAATAATAATAATAATAATATTCCTACACCAGAAGTTACCAATACCAAACACACACACAATCTTTCCTTTCACAAGTTTCCATGCTTCACAAAGTCATTCATAGTCATAGTTGGGTTTTAGGTATATAACGTTCCCGGCATTAGTGCCAACTCTCTGCCCCACTGTGCTTAGGTTCCCTTTCAGCCCTATCCGCAGTCTGCCTCTTTAATTCATCTTTTGTTTTGTATCCCTCCTTACTTGCCAACAAGGGGAGGGGTTAAGAGCTGATGAGAAGAGATCAGGAGCACTAGAAGACTGACTGATCCTGGCCTTCATTCCCAAATGATGAAGCAACAATATAACTCAATGTTTGCTACCCAGAATCCATCCCAACAGCAGTGAAAAGGACACATTTCATGTTACAGAGAGAGGCAAATCCTCCTTTTCTTTAGCAATTGGTGGCATGTCCTGATGGAGACCAAGTCATGGGGTCCAGATTCCAGGAGTGCTGATGCAAATCTCTGGCAACTGACGTCACCAAAGGGTCATTCTGCTTTCTTTTCCTCTCAACCACCTCATCTCGGTTCAGAAGAGTATATGATCACCTTTTTCTCTCCTGTCTTTTATTGTTGATGTCTCAGAACTTACTCCTGGCTCTGAGCTCAGGAATCACTCCTGGCAAGGCTTGGGGGACCATTTGTGGTTCAGGAAATTGAACCTGGTTCAGCCACATGCAAGGCAAAAGCACCCTATTGGCTCCTGCCCCAAGAGAAGAGGCTATTTGAAACAACTCTGCCTCCTTGGATGCAAATAGCCTGCTAGATCCTAAACTTCTGTGGTTATAAAAAGCCTGTTGCAGAAACAATGCAAAGTCTGAGAGAGGCAGTGGACAGGGGGTCAGCAGTCCCCAGAGAGGATTCCAGCCTTGCCTCCATGCCTCATGGGGGTTTCTAGAAAGAGAATGAGTGAGAGAGCAGAGTTGGTGTATATGCAGATGATACCAGACTTGGGGAGCAGGAAGAAAGTGTTTTTTGAGATGCAAGGATTTGACATATATACTCTCGAGGTTGACACACGGTGAGTTTTTACAGTTTCCTCAATTGCAGGCTCTGAGCAAGTGAAGCGACTCCTCCCACTAACAGAGAATCCCCTTTGCAAAGGAGCTGTATTAGTTGATGATTATTTTTTATTGCAGAGAATAATTAGCTTGAGCACCTTTTAATTTCTTTCCATTAAGACGTTTGCATAGCAACAATTAGAGGCTGATTGGGCTCCCTGCATTTGCTAGGAAGCCAGGGACTCACCAGCCTGGCAGCTGGCTGGGGGAAAGGGTGTAAGTCATCGCTCTGGCCTTGGCCATGCAGAGCCCCAGGAGGGAGGGAAGAATTTGTCTCTGACTCTGTGGCAACTAGCTGCAGAATGAGCAGATGAGAGATGCCTCTAATACTATGAGACAAAAACAAAAAATCCTCAAACCCACCTCCTTGAAAAAAGGGCTAGGTGTTAGTGGAAGGAGCAGAGCCTTCTCCAAGGGCAAGTGCCTTAACCTCCTGTGTTTTTTCTTTTTTTTTTCTTTCTTTTTTTTTGTTTTTTTTTCCCCTTTATTTTATTTTATTTTTTTAAAGTTGTAGATTTACAATTTTTTGTGCTTTGGTTTCAATTATACAATGATCAGATACCCATCCCTCCACCAGTGCCCATTTTCCACCACCATGGATAATATCCCTCCCACCCCCATCCCCCCATCCCCCCTGTCTCTGTGGCAGGGCAATCCCCTGTATTCTCTCTCTCCTTTTGGGTGTTGTGGTCTGCAAAAGAGGCATTGAGTGGCAAACATGCTCAGTCCATAGTCTACTTTCCACATGCATCTCCCCTCCTGGGAGGATCCTCCAAACATCCTTTATTTGGTGCTCCCTTCTCTATCTGAACTGCCCTTTCCTCTAGGATACCCGGCTGGCCTCTAAGTTATGGAGTAATCCTCCTGGTGCTGATCTCAGCTATTCTTGGGTATTAATCTCATACTTTGTTACTTTATATCCCCCAGATGAATGCAATCTTTCTATGTCTATCCCTCTCTTTCTGACTCATTTCGCTTAGCATGATACTTTCCATATTGTACCACTTGTATGTAAATTTCATGACTTCATCTTTTCTAAGAGCTACATAGTACTCCATTGTGTAGATGTACCAAAGTTTCTTTAACCAGTCATCTGTTCTTGGGCATTCAGGTTTCTTCCAGTTTCTGGCTATTGTAAAGAGTGCTGCAATGAACAAACAAGTGCAGATGTCACTTCGACTATACATTTTTGCCTCTCTGGGATATATTCCCAGGAGTGGTATTGCTGGGTCAAATGGGAGCTCAATTTCTAATTTTTTGAGAATCGTCCATACTGTTTTCCAGAAGGGCTGAACCAGTGGACATTCCCACCAACAGTGAAGGAGTGTCCCTTTCTCGCCACATCCACGCCAGCATCGGTTGCTTTTGTTCCTCCTGTGTTTTTTCAGACCTGAGTTGCTTCTCCAAGGACAGCCAGCAATGAATCAGTCTCTCTCCCTTTCTCTCTATCTCCTCTCTCTCTTGCTCGCTAGCTTTTCTCACTCTCACTTGCTCTCTCTCATTCTCATTTTCTCACTTCTCTCTCTCACTCACACTTGCTTTCTCTTTCTTACTTGTTTTCTCACTTTCTGTCTTTCTTCTACCCCTTATCCCACCTGCCAGCTCACAGAGTCCTGTTTATAGAGGGACAGAGGTCACTTTGGGCTGTCACCACTGAATTGGTTGCCTCAGAGAGAACGTCTATCTCAGTCACTGAAATAAACGTAGGTGATCCCTTGGGCACATGCCTTGCTGGAAACACGAGTGTGCTCACAGCATTGGGACTGCTTGCGTCTGAGAGGGCTCCTTGACTTCTTAAAGGATGGACTTGGTGCCAGGCCATGAGAAGTGTTTAAACTGAGGTAAGTAGTCCAGGAGAGAGAGGTCAGGTCCCCAGCTTAAAGATACCAGAGGTTCAGTATCCCAAGACTCTAATGTCACCTGTGGTCTAGAGGCCTCAGCAAGGCTATATTCCCCTGAGACTCAGCTCTCTGTTGATCAAATCGAGAGAATGAGACCACCTGCGTCTCCCTCCTAAGAGCAGATGGTGGGTTCTGAACTCCACTGTCTCTTTTTGGTTCCCAGAGGGCCTCTTTTTCTCAGGCAGGTCACCCACCTCAGCATGCCTTACTTCACTCCATAAAGTGGGACTAGAAAGTTGAGTGTCCACTCCAAGATCTGTGGAAAGAATTTCATGAAGTTGCACAAGAAAATGCTTAGCATGGTCAGGGGACTGGTGCAAAGTATATGCTCGGAAAATACTAGCAGTCATTGGGTTCAGTATGAATGTTCATAAGTTAAGCTCCTAGCCATTAGCACCAAGATCATGCACTTCCTCACTGCTCTGCTGAGACCTCATTTCTCACCCACAAAAACACTTGATTTCTGACTGAGAATCTGGGCTTAGCTGAGGTTGAGATCCTGTCCAATCTCTATTCCACGCATCTAAACAAGTGCTTGTAGAGCTTCCATTGACCTAGTCACTTTCACTTGGTATCCATAGCTTTATGCACAGGCTATACATTCTTCAAGACATCCATCCAGAGAGCCCCAGCAGTACTGCCTGTCATCCATGTCTGGCTCCATGTGGATGCCTCACCAGCTCTGCTCCACTGAATATCGACTAACTCTTCCAGGAGATGCATGCCAAGCAGCTAAACCTTATGGAGATGCTGATCCCCACTGCTGGAAACCCTGGAGCACCAATGAGAGGCAGGCGGGCTGAATACCCGCAAAACAAAGGCCCCAGAAGCAGCACCCATTCCCACCAGTACAGCTACGCCAATGGCTCAACTCCACTGTCTCAGGATATTCTCTGCAGAGATACCCATCTCCAAATAATTTCAGGTACTGGCTCCCAGGCTGAGAACTCTGGTACTTTTCCCCCTCAGAGCCTGGATGGGTATACCATACTTCTAGAAGCCCCAGCAGCCCCACCCACCACCCACGTCTGCTGCTTTGTTGACTCTGGCGCAGACCATAATCTGTGAGTGTCTGTACCATGCAGCCACATACGCAGCCGCACGACACCTCTGGAAGTAACAAAAAGCTGAATAAATTCTTAGACAAGGACTTACCAACTCTATGATCAGATATAACAATGTTCACATAAATTTATTTTCTAGATATCTTGATATTAATATTGAAACTTTGTTTCCAATCAATTTTAATCTTAGAATTATATCAATAGTTGCTGCTTTTTTTCTAAATTGAATAAAAAATAAAATTTTAAAAAAAGACAACTATCCAAAGCAGGAACGAAGTACCTGCTTTGCAAAATAAAAACCTGGTATTCACACCTCTAGGTAAATGGCTCAAGTTCACACAAGCAATAAATGTTGGTGGGAAACAATCAACTGGGGACTTTATGATTCCCCACTGGACAGTTTGTTCTCCTGGTCTCCCTACAAAATTTGTGGAAAGTGACACAAGGATGAAGATCTTAAGATCTTTCTGCAATGCCGTTTGTACTTGCACATTGATCTAAGCCTCCAGCAGATGGATCAAAGTTTTCCTGGCAGAATTTGAGTACGAGTTAGTAAAACAAGACATTCACAGGTATCTGAAGGTTTTCTCCATCAAGTTGAGGTATTTAAGGGAGGGGAAGGAAAAAAAAAGTACAGCTTCCATTTTCACTTTTACTTTAATTTCTGTTTCTGAAATGTGTTGTATAATGTACATTCCACAATTATATATGATACTGGTATATCAGTTAAAAAATGATTGTGCAAAAATTTGTGAACATGTTTTGTAGCTTTTACCTATGAAAGCATGATCATAGTTTGGCTGTGTATAGTTACCTCCAAGACCCTTGACCAAAATCCTTATGTTATGTCCATCAAAAATGCAAGTCAATGCCCATGTGAACATGTGACCTGAACTATAGCAAGTAAATTTTTAAAAATTATTTCGTTAGGAAGGTGAGGTGGAAAAAAGGAAGGGAAACTTGCTTAACTGGTGGAGAGGCATGGATACTGGTGGTAAGTTTGGATTGGAACACTGACTGCCTGAAACTGTTTTATCAGTTTTATAAATCATAGTGATAACATTTTAAAAATTGAAGAATAATTTTTTGGGAAAATTTAGAAATTACTGTCCTGACATTTATTAGTTTTCACTCCATCCGAAAAATGCTTCGTTGAATTTAGTACATTATGTGAAGAAGATTCAGTATGACGTCTAAAGCATGCGAATTTTGAAAACTGCTTTTTCAAAATTGTGTGTGTGCATATTTGGGAAAGAGGAGGAGAGAGAGAGTCCGCAAGAGCAATCGAGTGAGAGAGTAGGGAAGGATGGGAAGGAGGAGAGGCAGGAGTGATGAAAATGGAGAGAGGGTTGGCAGAAGGGGTCAGAGAAATCTAGGAGCGAGGGCAAAGGTGAGGGTGTTGGAAGAAACTGCGGGAAGGGACTGCCCATAAGTTCTTTGTTTTCTCTTCTAAGAGTACAAGTTTTCAGAAATGTTTTGAGAATCAACATCCCTGACCACAACTGGGGTCTGGGTTCAAACTTTATAGAAAGACAGGGAACCACTTCACCAAGGTCCTTTCTGGGCTGGAGGCTGGCAGTCATAGAACCCACCAGTCTTGTTTCCCTGCATAAATGTGTTCATACTGGATTTGGCCAACTTTTAGATTTCATCGGCCTCAAACCTAGGTAACAGTCCTGTTGTCTATGGGAACAGCGAGTCCAGCTCCAGGTGCTGAGGCTCTGAGAGAGAGACAGGGAGTTGGGAGTATTTTTGCTACACCCAGGCACCTTGTAAATTATTCTCCACACACTGAGAGGGATTTAGCCTGTAAGGGGCAGCACATCTGACCAATCAAGGGGCAGTTAAAGAGTATTGGAATAATTATGCTAATTATTTACACTTACAATGGAATTGACCTCTAAAGAATGGTGTCTGCAGAACTCCAGGGGCCAGGAGCCTCGCAGAGTTTGGTGCTGGTTTTAACTCGGCACTGACCAGATGTGAGACCATGAACAAGTGAAGGACTCTGGACCCAGCCTGAGAAGGCTGAGATCATACCATTACTCAGGAAAAAAGGTAAAGGTAAAGGCCCTCCCATTGTTCGTTGATTTTGCCCGAGCGGGCCCAGTAACATCTCCATTGTAGACTTTGTTGTTACTGTGTCTGGCATATCGAATACGTCACCGGGGCCTTCCCAGGCTCTGCCGTGCGGGTGAGATGCTCTCAGTAGCTTGCCGGGCTCTCCGAGAGGGGCGGAGGAATCGAACTCGGGTCGGCCATGTTGGCTGCATGCAAGGCAAACGCCCTACCACTGTGCTATCGCTCCAGCCCTCAGGAAAAAAGATAGTGAAAAAAATGGCAAAACAGGAAATGTGCATATGAACATGCATTCTTACATGTGAACATTATACATAAATGTGTTTGTATATTACATACAAAGCAACTTTTTGTACACGTTTCAATCTAATGTATATGTCTGATGTATAAAATATACTTGTATACATAAGAGACATAGTTTTCCGACATCAACTGAAACTATATAAAAATATATATGTACATATGCTGGATTATATGGAAATGCATATAACTTTGAAAGCATCAGACAGAACAAGGTCTCATAGTTCATACATATATAGTTCATTTGTTATTGAAATTTATTCTTTTGCCTCTGATACAATTATCTCTCTGTTAGAGACACAGCTGAAAGGGAAGCATAGCTTTAAAAAAAATTATGAAGTGCAATGAAGGATGATTGGCAGCGGAACAGAATTTCCATTGTTGGCTTCTGTACCTCTTTCTATAAATGACTCCTCCCAGCCTGTACAGTCCCCAAGATTTGTTTATGGTGGTTTAATCATTTTCCCTCTCCTCCAGGAGTTTGGGGTGTGAACCATTCTGATCTTTACAATCACTAGGTTTACTATGAAAAAACAGCAGCCTGAATTTCTGCTCATACCTGCACCTACCGATAAATTTCATTTTTACCCCTTCCCATGCAGAGCAGGTCATTTTTCAGGGCTGATATAAGAGAGGAAACTCCCAAGGGAAAGGGAAAGGTAAAGGCCCTCCCATTGATCGTCGATTTGCTCGAGCGGGCCCAGTAACATCTCCATTGGAGACTTTGTTGTTACTGTGTTTGGCATATCGAATACTCTCGGTAGCTTGCCGGGCTCTCCGAGAGGGGAAAGGAAATATATATATATATATTTTCTCTGTAGTCCTCCAGACCCTGGCGTGAGTTGAAGACATATACAGTTTCAGATTTTATAAACTTTGTCTTCAAAGTGGGATGGGGTCAAGTTCAGCTATGATTGTTGTTGAGGTGGTGGGGTGGCCCAAATGCAGCCTACAGATGGTGCAGTGGGAGTGGGGTGGGATGCAGAGTTTAAAGTCCAACAGAAACTACAGAAACTATGTAATGAAGAGCAGCAAACAGGGGCCGGCTTTCAAACTGCTCCTGGGGAAAAAATGTCACCTGAACCTCTAAATTTCAGTTCATCCACGTTCTCTTTTGCCGATATTGAGGGTTTAAAAGGATAAACACAGAAGGCCAAACATACTTTGTAAAATTTCTTAGAAAAAGGAAAAGAATAATAAATTGCTCATACATGGCAGGTTGGGAGAACACTTCTGGTATGGGTGACCTTGAAAACTCACACATCAGACCACAGAGACCCCTGTGTTCGGCGTGCAAGCCCCCTCTCTAGCTCCATTTCTCGTGCTCCTCTGACCAGCAGACAACTGCAATATTTTGTAGATTTTTAAAAAATAGCATCTACTAAAAGATGTCATTGGTGGAGGGATGGGTGTCGGAACATCGTACGATTGAAACTCAATCATGAACAAATGTGTAATGCTCTATCTTACGGTGATTCAACAAAAAAATAAAATATGTCGGGCACTCTTGCAAGCATGCTCAGAACTTAAGGACTGAATGGAACACAATTAGCTCTTTCAGAGATGTAGAGATGAACAGGCCTGCACTGCTCCTGGCTTTGTTGGGTTTATCGTTCATGTCTTGTTACTTCATTCTTATCAGAAGTCCGGAATGGTTCTTTTTAGCTATCACAGTTTTCAATGAGGATTTGAGGATTTCAAAAAGAAAAGTCATAACAATGGTCTTTAGGTAAGGAAGGCAATGTCAAAGCTTTGGAAAATTCTGCTTACTTCTCTCTCCTGATGGACATGGTTACAAGATCAGGCAAATTCAGACCTTGACTCAGATACCATTTAACACAGACCTTAAGTTTATACAAAGAGGCATCAGTCTTGGAATGTGCCGAGTTGTTGAGCAAACCCACTAACCCACTTTCAGATTTCTGTTTTATACTTTATATTTGGGGACATTTTACATGTGGGTTCCATGGAGTAGGAAGACAGTGTCATATAGAAAACAATGATTCTTTACATGAACTATAATCTTGCAGCTCGCCAAACAGAAGGAAATATTTACATGATTTCTTATTTCAGGAAAACACAAATAAAGTTGTTTTATTTCTCCCCCCCCACCCCCAGTGAAACATTGACCCAGAGGAAGAAAAATTTGCATCTAGACTCAGGAAGTTATGGGACCAGTAATTATGAAGCAAAAATAATCTGTAACTTGTGCAAATACTCAGTATGAATATATGTTCTATCTCTTAGACGGAAGACCATTATCTGGGTCGTCAAGTTTCTCGCAAAGATAAAAATATCTTTTAGCAAATGTAAGGGTAAGCAGCGAGAAAGTTTCCCCTAAAAATTTCTGCAGAAGGGAATTCTCTTAAAAAATTTTTAGGGGGGGTGGGGTTTTTGAAAATTCAACTGTGGGAAGAAAAAAAAAACTGTTTTCAGTTACTGGTAGAGATGTCAGCCCAGTCTCCAGGTGTGAGTTTCTTACTCGGATCTTTGTGAATAAAGGAGAGTCTCAGTTAGAATTAAGTGCAACTCTGAGCTCTGCCACCAAAGACAGGTGTGACACCTCCTCTCTGTTTTGCGCTCAGTAAATTAAGAATGACTATCACTGTTTCATGCTTCACAATATTCTTTCTCTCACACCCTCAAGATCCATCCACCACTTCCAATTATTGGAAAACTCAGTTTCTCTGTTTATACCATTGACCTTTGATCTATCTAGGCAGGGTTGAAGGACCTCGTCCCCCACACCCTCTGTCATCAGCTCAGTCTCAAGTCTGCTCTGACTTCTGCCTCCTCTCACACCGAGCCTCTGACAGCTTATTCTTGACCACGTGTCTCGTAGAGAACATAAGCAGAGCACGATCCCATATGCTGCATGTTGGCTATAGTCTCCAACACGGTCAGTTGGAGAAAAGAAAAGGCTAACAAGGAGAATCTCAAGGAAGAGAGAAACACATCAGAATCCCCGAACTGTATTTATGAATCCTATAAGTGTATGTCGTCTGTTTGCAAGAAACTCTGCATGTAAGTGGTCCCGGGTGATCCAGGCCTGTGTTGTTTAAGGGTCAGCTGTAGTTTCAAAGCACCATAGATGAGGGAAGGCAGCAATTCCACATGTCATGGGAAACCACAGTTGGCTTGGGCTGGGGTTAAGTTGCCAGACCCAGAGCAGCACCAGGCTTGCCCAGCCTGCCTTTGCCTGTGCCCTGCTTTATTGGCAACAAATGGACAAGTCGCTGTCAATCGACCAGAGAGTTGATGAGAGTTTGGGAGCTACTTAGGGACAAGCATGCAGAGTGGGCTTTCTTTTCCTAAACTGAGTGAGGGAGCCCCACTAGACGAGGCATCCCACCTGCTTTCTGCCTGGCGAGAGCTGGGGTGCTGGGCATCTAGCCACAGTTCTGGCATTGTGAAAGCAGAACACAGACACATCCTGGCCCCATCACCAAGCAGCTTCCTTGTTAACCACCTGTCTCAGGGCCAGATTTATTCCTTGCTCAAGCCACTGGAGGCAGGTTTTCCTTTCTTTCCAAGTTCTCACGGACAGATCTTGGCTGAACAGCTTCCTATTAGAACAGGTCCTTTCCATCTGGGAAGGAGAAGGGAACACTAAGTGAATGATGGTTGGAGGGTATGCTCGGGATGGGAGATGCGTGCTGAAAGTAGATTATATATCAAACATGATGACCACTTACTACATGTATTGCAAACCATAATATCCAAAAGGAGAGAGAGAGAGAGAGAGAGAGAGAGAAAGAGACAGAGAGAGAGAGAGACAGAGAGAGAATGTGCCTGCCACAGATGCAGGGGGCAGGAGGACAGAGTGGTGGTGGAGGGTTACTGGGAACATTGGTAGTGGAGAATGGGCACTGGTGGAGGGATGGGTACTCGATCATTGTATGACTGAAACATAATCACGAAAGTTTGTAAGTCTGTAACTATCTTATGGTGATTCATTAAAAAATAAAATAAATAAATAAATAATACAAAAGAAAACTAGAAAAAAACAGGTCCTTTTGATAAAGAAATGGTAGTCTTGATGCACAGTGGAATACTATGCAGCTCTAAAATATAAAATAAAATCTTGCTGTTCTCTGCAACATGGATGGTACTAGATGACATTTTTTTTGTTTGTTTGTTTGGTTGGTTTTTAAATCAAGTGACTGTGAGATGCAGTTACAATGTTGTTCATGATTGGGTTTCAGTCACTGGCACCAGCAATGACTCCAGAGTCACTCAAACCCCCTACCCTCAGCCTACCTCTATGGCTCTATGGAAGACACTCTCCTTTTCTCTGTCTCTCTGTCTCTCTCCCTCACTCGCTCGCTCTCTCTCAAAACTGGAGGACATTGTTGTTAACTGTTGTTAAAATCAAGTCACAGGAACAAGAACAGATACTGGATGATCTTATTCATTGGTGGAATATAGAGACAGCATAAGGAATGAAACAGGACTGAATGATGACAAACCCTTGAGCTTGGATTCCAAAACTAATTACCAACCAGAGGAGGGAAAAGTGGGCATGAAGGAAGAGGCTGACAAGAGCTGACATAAGGGAAGTGCTGGAGTGGGGGTCTTGGGCACCTGGCTGGTGCTAACTGTGTGCATCAAGACCACAACCATTAACACTATTGTAACCATGTTATCTAACCATGTATTAAACAAGTAGGTCATCTTTTTCTTCCTTTAAATGTTAGTGTCATGTCTCCATTCTAGTCCTCTATTTCCCATCTCTGGCATCTTTCAGTGTAATTAGTGGAGTAAAGAGAAAGAGGAAGAGAGAGAGAGAAAGAGAGCGAGAGAGAGAAAGAGAGAGAGAGAGAACTTCAGAAAGGGGAGAAGGTGCCTCTACACTTCTGCCACAGGTGGATTCTATCTCCTTTCCCCACCCATCATGGGAGTTTCCCAATACTGTTTTGTATCCAACCATTCTTGTAAAGATCTCCCTGATTATATTCATGTTTTGCAAAACTCTTGACTGCTCCTTCCACTCAATTTGAGACTATCGTAGTTGTCATGTTGGGGTGATATTAGTCGGCCAAGTAAAACCCAATGCTCAAAGCTTATAATACTCAACGGAAAGGTGAAAATAAAGCTGAGAATTGTTCCCAGGAGAGGAAAAGGAGTGCTCAAGGAAACAGAGTTCAGGGAAAGTGGTTTTAGGTTTTATTAATTTGAGAGCATACGAAAAAAAAGCTTATCATGTGTGCAAAGTGGTGCGATACCAATCTCCCATCGGAAAATAACAGCAAAAATTACTTGCTGCACATCGATAAACTATTTGACGTGGGGGTGGGGTGGGGGTTTGATGGCACCTCTTTCTGATGCCTTCAAAGATTTCAAACAGGAACTTAGTAGATGGGAGGCAAGCGTGTCTAGAACATTCTCAGTCTCCTTTGCAAAACGTTAGTGAGACAGACAATGAATGACTCATTTAGGTCACCAGCAAGTTACCTGGGAAACTGAGAATATGCTTAACTCCCTGGATGGGTGACTGAACCCACCTCCAGCTCAGCAAGCCAGAGATCCTGGCCACCTTTGTTGGAGCTGTCCTCCAGGTAAAGGCTCGGATAAGGCTCTCAGAAATACCTTCACTGGCCCTCACTTATACCCCAAGTAGAGCATGGGGGAGGGTTTAGTGGACCTCCTAGTGAGAAGAACCTGCAGGAAAATAATGCCACACCAGGGTTTCCAACACGGAGAAACATCTGTAAAGATGTGTTACAACATGGCCCTATTGGTTTTAATATTCAAAAGTCGAATTTGATGCATTACATAAAGGGCTTGACTCTTGTTTGGTTATCTCTCTCTCTCTTTCTTTCTTTCTTTTTTGAATCAATATGAGATAGTCCCTCACAAAGCTGTTCATGATTAGGTTTCAGTCATACAATGTTCCAGCACCCGTCCCTCCACCAGTGCACATTTCCCAGAACCAGTGTTCCCAGTTTCCCTCCCATCACCCCACCCCACCCCAAGCCTGTCTCTATGGCAGGCATTTCACTTCTCTCTCTCTCTCTCTCTCTCTCTCTCTCTTTCTTTTCTTTTGGGCATTGTGGTTTGCAATACAGATACTGAAAGGTTGTCATGTATGTCCCTTTACCTACGTTGAACATCATTTCTTATCCAGAGGATCATTTCCAACTGTTATTGTCATACTGGTCCCTTCTCTATCTTACCTACCTTCTACCACACACACACACACACACACACACACACACACACACATACACACACACACTTGTGGTAGACCTCCGGTACTGTTTGGTTTTCTTTACAGGTATTTAGAAGCAGGGAACAAATAACAGAATACTGGAAAGCCATGTGGGGACTGGAGAGACAGTACAAGAGGTAAAGCACTTGCCTTGCCTGTGACTGCTTTAGCCATGACCCTGGTTCCAATCCCTGGCACCTCATAGGGTCCCCTCAGCACCACTAGGGGTCACTCGAGCATAGTGACAGATAGCCCCTAAGCACTGCCTTCAGTGGCCTCTCAACCTCCAACACAAGCCATGAGACATTTTCAGGCCATTTGTCCTACCTGGAGGTGCTGCTCCTCTTTTGCCTTGTCTGTACCTGCTCCGGGAACCTCCTCTACCCCCTCTGGGTAAGCCCTCTCCTACTTTCTTCCTCAAGCCTTTTGCCTATTTCTCCAGGGAGCATCTCAGGGCCTCTGGGCCAACTTGAAGGCACGGATGATTTGATTTGACCCTCCCTGGCTTTAGAGATGAGGAAATTCAGACTTAGAGAAGCAGTCTCATGCAATTTGTTGCCTCAAACCAGAATGAGATAAAAAAGTAGAACCGCTCTAATACCACCACAGTGCTTTGGGTCTGGGATTTGGGGGTCCACAATCATATCACCCCTCACTGCCTTTCACCAACAGCATCAACTCTGGGCTCTCTCCCCAGGACTGGAGGCAGCTAGGCCAGGGTTTCCTAACTGCAGTCTCTGTGTGCTGACATCGTGTCCAGCCATCAGAGTCGACCTGTTTCCCAAGGGAAAGGACGAATGTTTTGTGGGTGACATTCTTCAATTCACTGGACAAAAAGAGAGGAAATTTTCTGGCTCTGCACTTGCTTCCCAGTGCAATCAGAGTCTTATGACCATGTAGATCTGGGGCGAGCTGTTCTTTGTGAAGACGCTTCTGCTCCTGGCTGTGCTGGGGGCCCCCACACAACTGTGAGCAGGTGTAGGTGTGTGTGTGTGTGTGTGTGTGTGTGTGTGTGTGTGAAGGTTCAGAATTCCAGCAACCACCACCCCCCCCCCCCGCCCCCACGCCCAGGACAGGTGACTTGGAGGGGAGACGGCTCTTTGGCGCCTTCAAAACTCAAGCATTTTGAAATCATGTTGTCATTTTCAAAAAGGTTCTTTGCGTGCCAAGGATGAAATGGCAAAGGGCATGATTCGGAGCTGAGAGATTGTTAACACCTCCTTTAAAAAAAATTTTTTTTTCTCAGTTTCAGAATGTGTGGGCAGCCTGAGATTCAATGCACCATCGCACCCAGCGGGGGAACTTGGGTCTGATTCTTCAACATCAAGAAACTCAGGTAAGAAAAGTGACAGTCTCTTTAGGGACTCAGGGAGTTCGTTTATAGACACAAGTACAAACACAGAACTGTGTCCCCCCCCAAAAGTGATAGCTTCTAAGATGTCAGGATGTGGCCACATTTGGATAAGGGGGCTCTATCTAGTGGGTGTGAAGGACAACTAAGGTCCCTGGGTGGGCCTGACTACAGTGAGGCTGGTGTCTTTACAGGAAGGGCGGGTGGGACATATGCAAAGCAAAGGCTTCTTGAGCACACAGGAAGAGAGCAGTCATCTCTAAGAAGAGATGCCTCAAATGACATGAGCCTTCCTTGCACCACGTAGCCCTCAACAAATTAGCCAAACCTACCCCTCCCCATTTTTTTTTTCAAATCTACACCAGTTCTCTCTCCTGAGGCTTCTCACTTTCTGCATCATGAGACCACACATTTCTGTGCTGAAAATCACCAGGCTCTCATGGTCTGCTACGGCAGTTCCAGAAAAACAATTCAGATTATGTACTGTGTACTGTGTTCAAGATTGAGTTTGCTCTATGCCCTTGCATGATCAGAAGGCTTCAATGGAGCCAGGAGATTCTTCACATCTCTGTTACATACACATGCCCCCCTCCTCTAAATCAGTAACACTCAGGTACCCAGATAGCCCAGATAGCACCCTTCTACACTCAGACACTCAGTCTTGGGGCTGCGATTCCTTCTGAGAGAGGCCCTAGAGGAGATGCCGCCAGCGCCAACCCAGCTGAGATTTTCACCTGTGGTTCTAGGAAGCGGAGGCATGTTAGCACTCAGGCTTTTGCATAGACCACTAAGCCACTTCTAAGAACCAGCCAACCCAAAGCATTATGCACAAACATGTCTGTACCACCGCTTTTCTGCTCTTTGCTCGATGCTGGGTATCTTCGGAGGGAAGAGAAGGTTGGTTTCTACGTGAATCTCAAGGGCGGATGATTCCCGAGAATTTCAATCACATCTTATCTTATGTGCCTCCATTGATGAAGGGAGTGCTTAGCATGCTAGGGTAGACAGCCCAGAGCCTGTTGTGGTAGACCACACTCGTTTTGCATGCCAGTCTTTCCTGCCTGCGCCTGCCTCTTGCAGTGAAGGCAGCAAGAATTGACTGGGTCCGATCACTCTCTTTCCCCCTTCTCTCCCCCTCTGTCCACATGACGCTTTCCCCAGAAGTGAGGGATGGGTTTTCTTCTGGGAGAAGCTAAGGCCTGATAAAGCACCATGCCAGAAAGAGAACCCAAGGGTTCCCCTCTAGCTCACAGCTGAGGTGGAGGCGGGAGCACGTACTGCAGGTCAATCACAGGTAGTAAGAAATGGTGCCAAATTCTGCCCACAGCCATGGTCAAGCCACGGGGATAGATTTTTTATTTTTATTTTATTATATATATATTAAATATTTAACATTTTTTTCTTTCTCTCTTTTTGGGTCACACCCAGCAATGCACAGGGGTTACTCCTGGCTCATGCACTCAGGAATTACTCCTAGCAGTGCTTGGGGAACCATGTGGGATGCTGGGAATCGAACCCGGGTCGACCATGTGCAAGGCAAACGCTCTACCTGCTGTGCTATAGCTCCAGCCCTAGGGATAGATCTTTTAGGCAAGGCCTATGGGACAGGCAAGGCCAAGCCTTTCTTCCCCTTCTCCAGTTCCAGGGAGCTGTGTGGATGGTTAGTCTGAATATTTCCAGTTGGACACATAGTCCCCAGACAAAACTAGCCCAGAAACCGTCAAGATGCCATTTTGACTGTCTATCATTAAACCCCAATAATCTATCTGAGTTTGAGATTCTGCAAAGGCCTCTGTTGTTCTACCAAAAGAAGGACTTAGTACACCTTTCCCTATGACTCTGAGTCTGGATTGGGTGTCCTCTCCCTTGGAAGCCTACTGTCCTCTGTTCTCACCTAGGGACTCCAGGTGGCTCCCTGGGATACCTTGAGGGGCTGTACTGGGGGACCAAGATTGTCCTATTACTGGGTTACTGGGTTTCCTCCCTGTACTGACTGGCTGGCTAGTAAGGAAGACCTGGCAACACACTCTGAAATCCAATCCACGTCCCAGGAGAGTGTTTTCCAATTTCCTGAGTTGATGAAGGAGGAAACAATCAACATTCGGAGGGTTATTGAAAGGAGTCAGGACAGGAAGACCTTTTTTTTTTTTTTTGCTGTTATTTGACAAATATTGCTTCCTTTGCTGGTTGGCGGCCCAGAGGAAATGTAGCAGTGAGGGGGTAGCCGGTCAGTGCTGGCCATAGGAGGCCGGGCCTTCGTGCGTGGGTGTGTGACTCACACATCATGATTCAACGGCACAAATGAACCTTCCCTCAGTTGCCAGGAAAGCGACACTGGGAAACCCTCTCATTTTGGGGGTATTGAATTGTCTCATGTCTTCTTTTTCTTCACTGAAAATCTGTCCGAAGCACCACCACCCTCCCCCCACCCCACACACACACTCACACGCACGCACATGTGTGTGTACCCATGTGCGTGCATGCATTCGGCTTGGCTGACTGTTGGAATGGCAAAGACCCACAGCCACGGAGGCTCGTGGCATCCACAATAGTGTCTGTTGTGACCAAGTGGTTGGCAGCGTTCTGCATTCCCCTGCTCGCTTGGCGGTAGGAACAAATAATGAGTCACAGATACTATTTGGGTGTGTGTGCGAGAGAGCCTGTAGCCAGAACATTCACCATCTCCCTCCTCCCCCAGCCCACCCAATCCCACTCCGGCTCAGGGCTGCCAAACCATCGGCCACAGTTGTTTGCAAGTCTTGGTCAAAGTGCGTGTCCCAACACCCGGCCGTGCCTTCCTGACATTTTTCTGCCATTATTTCTGTTTGTTTAAGCCCGGCCCTCTCTTCCCACCAAAGATACACAATGCGCGCCAGCAAACGCACACACAGAGCCCCCCCACCCCCAACCAGCTCGCTTCCAGGTTTGCTCATTTCAAAGGCCGGGTCGGTCCCCAGCATCCAGCCAGCCCTTCCACACCCCCTGCTCCTTGCAGGAGCACGCGAGCCAATGCCTCCAGCTCTGACAGCGCTCGCTGTAAGGAAACTTCTTCTTGCTCTCTGCCAGAGACACTGCTGGCTGTGACAACTCGCTCGCGTTATCCCCTTTGAAAGGCTGCCTCTTTGCATGAGGCTCCCAGCGGTCACACAACCTGACCCCGTCCTGGTGGCTTAGCTCTCACCAAGTCATCCCCCGCAGCTTCTGTACAGACTCGAGTCTTCGGGAGACAAATGAGGGCCCCTCTGTCCCTCCAGTCCCTGGGGCGGATCTCATGTCAATCTAGGAGTCTGCCTCTGCCACAAAGCGGACCCATCCTGGTGGGCATGTGCCTGTTCACTAACCGCCAGGGCATGCTGGCCCTCGGGCCACCCAGCACACACTCCGCTGCTGTCTTTCTGGGCAAGAAGTAATCAACAAAAAAACTTACAAGCTCCCCCAAACTCCAGGGGGTCTCCGTGGAAGTGATTCCCACCCCCCACCCCGTCCCCTGCTGCCTCTGAATCAGACCACGTTTACCGGCGGTGGCAAAGCCCTTCAGCCACACACCCGCAGGTTTATTAAAACACGGTTGAGAAGCTGCTGCTGCCGAGGAATAAGTAATCCAATAGCCTTGTAACCATATGCCTGTGAGCTTGAATTCCTCCTGCCCCCACCCCAAAAACACACAGGGAACCAGCAGGGGCTCCCTGCGCCCAGTTACCACGAGTTGCCATCTGATTCTGTGCAAAGCCGAGCACAAGTAGGTATATATATATATAAAAAAAACCAGCATGTACTCACCTCGCATGAAGCACTGTGGGTATGAAGGAAATGACTCAAATAAGCTCTCTGAGGCCATCGCTTCCTTCTGCAAACGTACCCTCAGCCGAAGGTAGAGGGGGTGTCCAAGATTCCTTGAACCTTCAGAGCAAAAACCAATATTGGTCACTAGGCTAGCCTGTCTTACGCCCCCCTACCTCCCCCACCCCCCATCCATGCCCCAACATCTCTCTTTCTTTCTTTTTTGCCTCCCTCCACACCTCTGGAACTCCCTGAGCCCATGGGTTGGGGGGGGGGGGGGAAGTACCTTTGCGAAAACAAATATTCAAATTGTTAAAGATTCAAAAAAAAAATGCGAGCGGCGTCTTGGCTGTGGGTTGCTGGTGTTCCCCACTCTATGAAACCCTGTGGTTTGCAGTCTGTGTGATTCGTCCTGCCTGCTGACCACTGTGCCCGGCTCAGACTCCTGACACTGCCAGCCTACCCAACTTGTGGTTCTGTGGTTGTTTATGAGGCCCAAAGAAGTTTTCACACAACCCAAATTACAAATTTAACTGTTCCCCTTTCCACAGCCCATCTCCATTGGCTCTTGCCAATCACGTGACTCAAGTGATGTCAATTTCTTTCTTTCTGTCTTTTTTTTTTTTTTTTTTTTGCTTTCTGAGCAATGCCCTTCCTTCCCTCCACCTGCCTCCCCTAGGCTGTGCAAGCAAATAGCTGAGGAGACTGCAAGAGAAAGGGACAGTAGCAAAAAAGTGACTCAGTCTCTTATTATATCAATGGTCTGTGCTGATCTAGGACAACGTGGCTCCTCTTGTTGATATTTGTGGTTTGGGAAACTCGGGATTATTTTGATAAAGATTTCATCGCTGCTTGTTCAATAGTAATTCAACCCTGGCACCGAGCTGCCGCTCAGACAGGATTGCAAACCCCATCGTTTGAGGTGTTGGACATCGACTCAGAAGAATCCAGTCTCTGGGAAAGGCGACAGCAGCATATTCAGGGGAAAAGAAAATTATCAGAGGGAATGTTTTTGGTGAGTCTGATCCCAAAAAGCCATTTACTGGTATTTTTAAATTTTTATTAAAAAATAAAAAAAGAAAGCACTTTCATTTTGTGATAAAAGGAACGTTCTTACAAAAACAAAATGCTGTGGTTTTACTCTTCCTAAATGAACATCTTTTCCATAAAGAGAAAAGAACCACAGGACTTTTTTTTTTAAATTTTTTTTTCTCACAGACACATTAGCAAAGTGAAGGAAAACAAGGACAAGAGGGACTCTATTTTGGGCTAAGGCAGAGGTACTCCAGGAACTGTTTTTGTTTGTTTGTTTTAGCTTTGGGTTCTGGGGCCACACCTGATGGTCCTCAGGGCTTACCCCCAGTTCTATGCTGAGGGGTGACCCCAGGCAAGCAGAGTTGGAAATGTGGTGCTGAGGAATGTGAACTGCAATTGGCTATATTCAAGGCTTATACCCCTGTACTACCTCCCCACCCAACCAGTAATTTTTTTTTTTTTGGTCTCACTTATAAAGTTCCTTCTTTCTAGTTCAACTCCAATGCACTCCTATGGGTCAACTCAGCCCAGCTCTCGAGAATAAAGATTTGCCCATATGGAAGGATCTCCACAGTGGACTGAGAGATGAGTATCTCTGCAGAGCCAGCTACTGCTTCTGGGACTGACTGAAGAGAATCAGACAGTCCATACCTTCCCTAACATGGGTGCAGAAACGTGGGTGATTTTTCAGGAGGGGGGATGCAAACCATTGGGGCCCACAAATTTCCTTTTTCCTACCCACTGACTTTACCTGCTCACAGCTTAAAGGGTGTTCTTTTCAAAATGCCAAGATAAAGAAAGAGACTCCTTTTCAAATTTT
Source organism: Sorex fumeus (assembly GCF_029834395.1). Lineage (NCBI taxonomy): Eukaryota > Metazoa > Chordata > Mammalia > Eulipotyphla > Soricidae > Sorex > Sorex fumeus. The sequence goes on along the minus strand of NW_026606322.1, from coordinate 26,228,933 downwards.
ATTTGACTGCACAAAGATCCTCTTTGACTTCTTGGCCATGCTGAATTGCAACGTGTGCGGACAGGAGCCACCAAGAGACCATCCGAAGGCTCTTCGATGCCAGCCCCGGGTCCTAAACTGGTTTTCAAGAACCAGTGAGGAGCTCTGGAAAGTCTGTCCCATCAAAATAAGGGCTTGGTTCTTACTCCCTTCATTTGATTTTGTCCACACCCATGGTGCTATCATGTTCAGGGACCAAAGGCCCAGTCTTTTTTTAATTTTTTGGCTGTTTGGGTTATATCTGGTGATGCACAGGGGTTACTCCTGGCTCTGCACTCAGGAATTACCCCTGGCAGTGTTCAGGGGACCATATGGAATCCTGGGAATCGAACCCAGGTTGGCCGTGTGCAAGGCAAAAGCCCTACCCAATGTTCTATTACTCCAGCCCCCAAAGGTCCAGTCTTTTCAAAGGAATAAAATGAATTTTACTCACTCCTGTTTTGACTACATCAGGAATTGAAACTCCAGCGACAGCTTTCTCCCAGACTTGGGCGAAATTCACTTGCCAAACGTTGACGCCTTATTAATATTTCAAAGAACAGTGCTGTGGGGTATTTCTTTTATGAAGTTTATTAATATCCTAACAAAATGCTTGCTTCCCATTCATTCTCAATGCGACTCCCTTGTAAAGATAATTAACCTGACATTCCTGCGCTTCCCCAGAAGGGGTTTCTGTTCTCTCTTCTCTCACTGATCCCAGTTCAGAGCTGGTTCTGAGTTCTTAGTGATTTGAGACTTTCAGGCAGCAATTTCAATTGGCTGTTTCCTCTTAGGGCTGGAGCAATAGCACAGCAGGTAAGGCATTTGCCTTGCACGCAGCCGACATGGCCAACTCAGGTTCAATTCCTCCGCCCCTCTCGGAGAGCCCGGCAAGCTACCCAGAGTATCTCACCCACATAGCAAAGCCTGCCAAGCTCCCTGTGACATATTCAATATGCCAAAAACAGTAACAACAAGTTTACAATTTGTTGTGAGATGTTACTGGTGTCCGCTCAGCAAATCGATGAACAATGGGAGGACAGTGCTATAGTGCTACAGTTTCCTCTTAGAAGCCTTAAGCCTTCAGTGTTCAGAAGGGACTCTAGTTTCCCTGATCTTCTGCCTACTTAGAGCCTGGTATGACCTTTCCCTGTGGGGGCTAGGGGGGCTTTGTAGGACAGGTCTAATGAAGGATGGCAGGTAGGTCTGTTGTTTGCATGCCCTGTAATTCTAGGCCAGGGTTTCAATAGGGCACCCGGAGGCAGAGAGGGCAGCCTGCCTGCAGGTCAGGGCTGTCTTCCTTCACTGCAACAGCTGTGGCACAACTGTTGCTTCGCCAAGCAACAGCTGGAATAACTCTGGGCATCCTCCAAGCCAAGGCGGTGAGTGAAGCCTCAGCCCACCACGGGTGAATTTGGCCTGACCACTTCCTTAGGGGCCCAACGAGCATGCAGCTCTCAGTTCCAAGTGCTCGAGATTCTCTGCGAGTGTGCCCTGATCCACGCCCTCTGTTCTATTTCCTTCCAGTGACTCAGACCCCTGCTGCTGGCTGACCAAGGGAACCCAGGAAGTGGCTGTCGTGGTCTAGGGCTCCCCCAAGTCATTGGATAGCAGTTTCCCCTCCCCCCACCCTCGGGGATTGGCTGCCACCGCTGCCTGTCATCCTTGGGGGGGAAGAACTCAGGTGTCACTTTTAAAGATTATAAAAATGCCAGTGAATGGGGGAAGATGCTTAGTTGTTTAAGCCTGTAATTAGCATATAGATCTCTGTGTGCAGTCCAATCTAATTAAAAACTCCTCTGGCCAGATAATGGAAGTCCCACCCACATCATCCCTTCCTCAAACATCTAAACCCTATGTCATGCTGCCAAGTTATTATTATTACTATAGCACACCTTCCCAGTATTTCCTGCATCTTTATGTTCCAACAGAAGTGTATTCTAGAAATTTCCACGGTGTGTGTGTTGATAATGATCTTCTGGTTGATTTTATATATATGGGGGGTGTTGATTTTTTTTGGGGGTGTTGATTTTTAAACTAGTACATAAACATCAAACCTTCATCTAGGGACTATCAACTGTTCTCAGGTCACCTGAAGGCTTGAAATAACTGGAGTTGTTAAACCTGTCCTTTCCTGGACACTTGATTAATATGTGTGTGGTGTGTGTGTGTGTGTGTGTGTGTGTGTGTGTGTGTAACTCCGTCTTAGGCACCAGTATCTCTCTGCTTCTGCAATTTGATGAACGGCTGCAGCAAACTAGGGAACCACCAACCAGCATCTTCCAAATAAATTTCTTAAGCTTCCCTGGGTGAACATGTTTTGTTGTTGCAGAAAACTAGGATTTGAAATTACAATGGTAGGCACTGAACCCCAATCCAGCCAATGAAAGCTTTCTGATGGTAGGAAAAGCTATTTAACAGTAATTGCCTCAAATAAATGTGTTTCAACCGGTTTCGCCACTCAAAGGGGTTGATGGTATTGACATCACGCTGACTTCATAATGGGGAACGTGTGAAGAACTGGAATCCTGGGCTACATACAGAGCCAGGGAGTGACTTTCACAAGCATCCCAACAGCTGTTAAGATCTGAGAAGTCTTGCTGAGGTAGGATTTTGGTTTGGCTTGGAATGAGATGCTTTTCATAAGGTGTGATGACTTCCTTCTAGAGATCTCTTCTGTTTTAGAGCTTTCTGAATGACTGATCTTTTCTACCTTGTCACCTTGGTTCAATTTGTGATCCCTGAATGTTCCATGACCTCCAAGAGAGTGCTGCTTGGGATTTTCCTTCAAATGTGTCTTCTCGAGTGTGAGACAAAGTCAAGTTTACAGTGAGATGTTGTCCAGGCAATGTAGGGAGTCTCCAGCGGGTTCCATCTCCCCTAGCTCATGTCCATGTACATATAAACAAAAGCATTGGGTCATGGACTCCTGTGCAGTTCTCACTTCCTTGTTTTTTGGAGACACATCAGAGCCGGAAGTTCATCCTGACCACGTGTTCTTTGGCCGTGTGGTACAAATGGGGTAAATCATAATGCCATGTATTAAGTCCACCTCTGGGTGTGTTACCTACCTCTGCTGGACTCTCTTGTGGTCCCCAGTCTACCAGCATCCCTTCCTTCACAGGCTCCCAGGATCCTGGCAACTCCTTTCAGAAGCATCTGGATTCTTTCAGGCCTGCCTGGGGCCAGAAATCTTGTTTGGAATAGTTTCTCTACAGAGAATTTTGGCTTTTTTTCTTTTTCTTTCCCTTTTTTTCCTTTCCTTTCCTTTCCTTTCCTTTCCTTTCCTTTCCTTTCCTTTTTTTTGCCATTTGAAATCAACAGGGTTAAAGTTAAAAAACTGAAACAGTCTCTCTTTGAATATTCAATATGTTCAGCATTCAAGGTTTGGTCAAATGATGGAAAACATTCCAAGCTGGTACTGAATTTTCCAAACAGTTTGTCCAAACTTGAAGCTAATTTTAGTATGAGATCTCGGCACGGTGGGTGAAGAAAGTGAGTAGTGTAAAATTACTGTGGGTTCAAGGAGCCAGAATCAGTGTTGGTTAGCTAAACTAAAATTCAATGATTCAGTTGATGTGACCAATACTGATGAGGAATTCCTGTCGGATCAAAGCACCTGGTTTTGAGAACTTTGGACTTGTGTTGTAATTGCTACTCATTTTCCTGCTGGCAGGCAAATTAATAAGCTTCCATGTGATGCCTGACAAACAGAAGCATAATACTATCTTTTGCCCTGGGCTTCTGTGAAGATCAGTAATTTTTGGACTATGCAAAGTGGTTTTGAATGGAATAATAAAAGACTGTGGTTGCCATCTCAGTATGGAAACATGCAATGCATGAATTTTAATACTTGCACTTGCCTAGTATCATGAAAACATGGTGTCAGGACTAAATTAAAGGGTTGGATAAAGAGTTGAAAATATCCTCGGCAGTCACTAAGAAATCCTTAGTGTTCTTCACTTCATTTTTCCAATTAAATGTTCTTTTGGAAGAATGTCATCAATACACAAATGTAGGCTGAAATATTTTACAGAATCTCTAAATGTCAAAACTCAGAAACATCAAGTCTACTGAGAAAACATTACATGTAAAATGCTGGAGTCCTCCTTCCCCTTTCTCCTTGTGCTGCCAGTTCAGGGACTGGCTGGATTTCTGGGAGGAGAAACCCGGGAAGGAAGACTGAGTTGATGTTCAGTCCCTGATTTCATCTTTCTACAGTTCTTTATTTAGTCAAAGAAATTGGAAAAGAAACTGAAATATTGCCCAGTACGACACTAAACACACTGTCCAAATTCTTCAACCTCCAGGGATGTTTGAAACCTACACAACATCTATAGCACTACTCAGAATATATTCATATATATTTATATGTACTTAATTGAAGGTACTATTACTTATATAGGACATACTTGGGATAAAATTTCCTCGAGAAAGAGTTACCTTGGAGTACTGGCAAGAAAATACAGCAGTTTCATGGGATGTCAAATGAAGGAGATTTCACTTGGATCTCTATATCATCAGAAGTCAATTACCTTTGTATGCAGAACCCATCAGTGTTGTACTGGCTTTCCATCACTGACAGGTCATATTCTTAGCTAGTATCTCTATGCTTTCCAGGATTTCCTATTGCTTTTATATTTCAATTCTTAGATTAATATGGAAACAGAGATCTATGGAAGTTAGATAACCCACATGTACTGTCTGGTGTCAAGTAGGTCTCCAGCACTCACTCAAACTCCAAAGCACGAGCAAAAAAAAAAAACAACAACCCAAAACAAAGCAAAAAAAAATCCACACACCCAGTCATTCTAAGAGAGATGTTGGGAAGGAGTGTTTCAGAAAATCAATCTTAAGAAACATCAAAAGATGTACAATTTTACCCAGATCATCTTGGACCCTCCCCAGAATTCCAAGCTTCTGCAAAAGATTGTTTCTTATGTATGTATTAGCATGCTTGTCAATGAAATGTTGTTCAAGGAACATAGCTACCAAAACTAAGAGACAATATTTATTCTCTTTCTTTCCAGCTTTTGTCTTTAATCAGAAATCCACCACTGTCCTTTTGACTTGTTTCAGTATAGTCCCCTCTCCTTCAGAAACTCTAATGTTCCCCAGGATTTTGCCCATCTCACATGTGTGTATACTTAGTTTTCTTTTCACCCATACACTCATGCCTTGGTCTCCCTTTCACCTCCCTATATATAGAAATAAAAATTTACACTGGGGGTTTCCCAACCCTTTTTCAGGTTCATGACTTACATCTTTCTCTGTATTCAGTGAGCCTCTCAAGAACTCCTGGTCCCTTCATTTCTTTCTTTCTTTCTTTCTTTCTTTCTTTCTTTCTTTCTTTCTTTTTGTGGGGGTCACACCTGGCAATTCACAGGGGTTACTCCTGGCTCATACACTCAGAAATAACTCCTGGCAGTGCTTGAGGAATCATATGGGATGCTGGGAATCAAATCTGAGTCAGCCGTGTGCAAGGCAAATGCCCTACCCGCTGTGCTATCACTCCAGCCCCCCTCTTCATTTCTTAATTATTATGACATATATCTATTTTGCTTTATCTCTGATAGAATAATTTAATTTCCCTCTCAAGTTTGCATTCTCTGCCAAACACTGTCTTGAAAGTGTTTTCCAAGAGTTTTACCAAATATCAGGCACAGACCACTTTTTTTCTGCACTTGTGGTTATTTCAATGATTATTTGTTTCCTAATTGTGGTCCAGGAAGACCTGGCCTTGCTCAGAAGAAAAGTCATAATATCTGAACTATTCTCGAAGAAATGAATAGCAAGTTTCAAAGGGCATGTATGAGCAGAGCTGGGACAGTCGAGAGGTGAGCCAGGTTCCCAGAATGCAATTTTCTTTTTCATTCAGAAACAAGGGGGACTTTGAGATGGTTGATTGGCAAAAAAATCTGTCTTACAAGCATGTTGATGTGAGTTTGACCCCTGAGTAACATCCATAGGCATTGGATATGGAACCTGGAGCTCTGACATTTGGGATACTTGGCATCACTGCAGAGTGTGAGATCTCTGGTAAAAATCCAGGGATGAGTTAGCACATAACTAAAGTGTACAATCTGAGTCATTTTGCAACAATAACACGAGGAAGGAGAAGGGATGTGGGAAGTAAGGAAGTCTTAATTTGAAACATTAAGTTTCAGGTAAACTACTACTCATTTGAAAAGTTGCATGAATACCCTCACAAACACCACATGTGATCTAGTGTTCATCTACTACCATCCAATTCCCTCTATTTATCTCTGCCATCATGACCCTTCTCGTTAGCACCATTCTTCTGTCAGAATCTCAGGATTTGTCTTTGCTTGGTTTGGCTTGGTTGGTAAGGTTCTTTATCTTCCATATATTTATGAAACCATGCAGTATTTGCATTTTGACTTCAGACATATTTCATTTAGCATTATCCATGATTCCAAATGGCTATATTTCTTTCTTTTTGTTTGTTTGTTTGTTTGTTTTTTGCCACATCAGTGGTGCTCAGGGGTTACTCCTGTCTCTGCCCTCAGAAATTACTCCTGGCAGTGCTCGAGGGACCATGTTGGATGCCAGAAATGCAACCAGGGTTGGCTGTCTGCAAGGCAAGTGCTCTACATGCTACACTATTGCTCTGTCCCCCTTTTCTCTCTATCTTTTTTTTCAAATGCAGAATATAGCATTACACATGATGCAAAATTTAAAGACATGGACTTAGGTCCACCCTAAAAGTTGTAGGGCCTGAGATTGAGAGCTTCTTTGTAGTCTCAGCCTAGAAGTAGATCTTGGGAAAGACCTTGTTTACCTCCATAGTCTTGGAAGGAGTCCCATGGGAGAGAACCAATCATCCCTGCTAGTCAACCAATAGCTAACTGACCATTAGAAATCTAAGTGAATTGCCACTGAATCTACAGTCCAATCCAGCCACGGCCAGCACAGCTTCCAACTCTCCCCAAAGGGGCTGTGAGTTGCTGTTAAGTCATAGAGTCTTGGTGGGGTTTGTATCATTGCATAACGTTAGCCATAATGTTTGTTGTAGAAGGGATACAGAAATAACCATCCTGATGATTGATGGTGGCTTGATTGATTTGATCCTTCTCAAAGTGGAAGAAAGTGGAAAATGGAAGACGAAAAAAGATCAGACAGGCCAAGTGAGAGGGGACAGCCATCAGAGGAAAGGTGGCAAGAGAAGTGAAGTGTCAGCCAAGGGAGGGAGCCTCTGCTGGCAAGGGGTGCGGAATGGAGTTTGATGTGGAAAGGAGAAAGGCAGCAAAAACAAAGGCATGGAAAGGTCAACAGATTGACAAGAAAGAGCCACTTTAGATCTGCTCTTTCCAGACGCCTCCTCAGACTAAACAAAAGAGTGACATCCAATTTTGTTGGAATGCAGACAAGCAGCTCCTCCTTTGCTTGAACAGGAAGTTAATTGGAAATGTATTATTACACGTATACGTTGCTCCAAATATATCTACTTTGGTTTATGGCCTTTTCTGTTTCAATGAAAAATATTTATAGAGCATCTACTGGGATTGAAGAGAGAGAAATCACATCTAAACAAAGTTTTTTGAGTGCTTTTGGTGGCTGCAGTCCACGAAACAGGTAGATTCTGAGCCTTTTTTTTTTTTTGAGATGGGCTGATGTATGCCAAAAGAATGTGACTCTTCAAAGCATTGGACGGCCACCCTCCTCTACAGCTTGGGTGTTGAGCAATGATGGTCATAATGTCCACCTGTGCTACCAAGATAAAAGTGGACATTCCATATCAGAGTGCGACATGAGACAGGGGCCATGTGGAGATTTCCAACTAGGTGTTCAAGAATCACATGGACACCTGGTACTCAGTGAGGACTGATGGGGCAAGACTGTTAGAAAAAAAGTTTTCAAAAAAAATCACGCTGCAGTATGGTGGCTCCATTCCTGAGCTGCTCGCCCAGTGCTTAAGGTGTAGGAGACAGTCACTCCTCCTGTAAAATCTGGTGATAAAGATTTGAGTAGGATTACTCAGAGGGCATGTGCCACTCATGCTAAGGGGGAAAGCTAGTGGTTTCCTGTAAATTAGGATGGGGGTGTAATTTGGAATTTCCAGAACCTTCTCCGAGAGGCTTCACACATGGAAACCCCAAGTCTCCTGCTAGCTTGATATACTGATTTCTTTTTTTTTTCTTTTTGGGTCACACCCGGCGACACTCAGGGGTTACTCCTGGCTCTGCACTCAGGAATTACTCCTGGCGGTGCTCGGGGACCCTATGGGATGCTGGGACTCAGACCTGGGTTGGCCGCATGCAAGGCAAATGCCCTTCCTGCTGTGCTATTGATAGCTTGAAATATTGTGTAGGGTATTCTTCTCACTCACATAAACTGCCCAATGAAGGAAATTTCAACCCTAAGGTATTGTGTGGGCCTTTGGAAACAAAGTTGGGATGATGTTGAGACTTAAGAGTCTAGAGAAGAACACATTTCCTGTGTAGGGAGTAGAAGAAGGAGCAATAATGAGAGAGATAATGTCAAACCCACGATATTACAGAGGAGAGCCACAATCCACACCAAACACAGTAAAGTCCTAATGAGAGGGATCCAAACCACTAGAAACAACCACTCATAAACTGGTTCCCATTAATGTTTCTCCTCCTGACCCCTCACCCTCTCCAGCACTGGGGTGGGAGGACTCTGCCTAGCAATAGTGGGTAGAGAAATGCCAGGCTGGAAAAAGGAAAAAAAGAACTGTGTCACTTTCCATTAACCCAGCCCGCAGTCAATTTATGAAGTTCCAGCAACTGCATGGTGCATTGAATCAGTATGCAGTGTTGATTATCTGAGACTATGAGTTAAGAGTAATGGTAGGATTTTTCTTATGGTTGAGGGAGGAGAATGGGTTACCAACTCCAAACAGGTTTGAAACTAAGTGGTTATTTAAAAGGTGGCTCCATAAATCAGTGTCCCTTGAGATGGATTAAAGAAAGAAACCCAACATACTATGAATTGCTATGCTTTCCTAAAAAGTAATGAGATGTTAAGAGAGTTGAGTGGATTTTGGAAAAAAAAACCCCATGTTTATCAAAATCAGGCAGACACAGGAGGACAAATACTCTATAATTCCACCAGAACTCTCAAAAGTATGCAACTTCAAAGAGATAATGTATAATCGAGGTTACCAGGGGCTGAAAAAGGTGGGAATGGAACACTTTTTAATGTGCAGTTTAATATTCAGTTTTGGAAAAATTCTGAAGTTAGTGGTGATTGGTAACAGTGTAAATATTATTTGGGGGTTATCCCACTCCTAATTGGGGTGGCAGTTCAGTGCTATGGCCCACTATGGTGCTTCTTTGTCTCTGTGGTGCTAAGGACCACCAGGATCACTATGGTGGGGTGCTCAGGGGTTGCTACGCCCCCTGCCTGGTTATTCCCAGGGGCCATGTGGTACCAAGGATCAAAGTCAGGTGTGCCCTGACCCTGTACTATCTCCTCTGACCTGTTAATATGATTATTAATGACAATGAATTATTTGCTCATGAATGACTAACATCATAATATATTTTGCCAAAATAAAAAAAAAGTGATGTTGGGGGCTGGAGCGGTAGCACAGCAGGTAGGGCATTTGCCTTGCACGCGGCCAACCCGAGTTCGATTCTCAGCATCCCATATGGTCCCCTGAGCACTGCCAGGGATAATTCCTGAGTGCAGAGCCAGGAGTAACCCCTGTGCATCGCTAGGTATGACCCCCCCAAAAAAGTTATGTGGGTTTTATGATTAGATCCTACAAAACCTTTGTAATCAGGCACACTGATTAAATCTCCCTAGCAATACTCATATTTGGTACTAATCCTGATCCACACAGTTCCAAGGGAGAGTGGCAGTAGGATATATTTATTTTTTGTTGTTTATCTCCCTTAGCAATGCTAGGTCAGCCAGTTTAAAATAGATGCAGCCAAGATCTGACTCTTGCCTTCAGGTAATTGGGTCAGTGTAGTTTACCTTATGGCTTAAGACTACCCACAAGGTCTACTTCATTCAGCACACACAGTTCATAGAGTACTTATTACCTGAATGTCATTTGCTTAATCTTTATTATTTTTAGAAGCAACCAGAAAAATGTTAAGTGATATGATTATCCAGAAAGTTTTTTAATTTGGTCTTATATACTTGGTAATCTAGATAAGTTTTTCTCAATTAGGGATCACAAAACCCCCGAAGAGCCCCCAGGATATTCCAAGGAGGACACCCAGGTGAAAATTTTATATATGGAGGGTAATATCAAAGGAGTTGGGGCCAATCAGAATACAGGGAAACAGGAAGAAAACAAGGTCAAGAGGTGAGCACAGTCTGAAAAAGTTTAAAAAACGTGGGTCTATACCTTTGTTTGTATTTATAGAATAATATAGAACTTCATTTTAAAAGTTAGGAAACAAAGAAGATTTTTTCCAGACTATAAATGAACTTGTTTTAAATTTCATTTAAATTTAAACATAGATCCACTGGGTACTCATACATACACATATACATACATGAACACACACTTGAGTCCAAGATACCGATTTCACTTTTTTGCTCTGTCCTCACTTAGCACCAACATGTGAGCAAGTCCAAACGTGTTATCTTAATCCTCTTTCAGTATTTTTCATTCCTGAAGTTAGTCAACCATATAAATGGCAGACGTAGGAGAAACCATTGATTTAATGATAAGTCAAATGATTCGTCCTTTTTCTGCAGCATTGAAATACCTAGAAAAAACTGAAATAGAAATATAAAGTTACTCTTGAGCGAGTGTCTACATAGCACCTATATTTCCCTTGAAGCTATTCAAGTGTACCCATGGCCTGCTAGAATTCTGGCACCCAAGAATCATGGAATGCTCTGGAATCATGTTGAACCTACTGTTTTATTTCTCTCAGAATAACATGCCTCTTAGCATCTGCTTTTCAAAGATGTCAGTAGAAATTTAATATAGAAAATGGAGTTAGGGATTCATGTTGATAATTCTATCCCTGAGAGGCACTGTGTCTGGGAAAGAGCAATCTCTGGACTCTCTAGGACCTGTGTGGCTGCTAAGAAATGCAGGTGATGAGTTCTTCTATGGTACGAGATTATCAGCTCATCATTTGGGTCAGTGAAATAGTCCAAAGGGTTGTAACTTGTGCTTTGCATGTAGGAGCCCCGAGTTTTGTTCCTGGTGTGACATGATCCTCTGAGCACTGCCAGGAGCAATCCCTAAGCACTGAGCTAGTAGTAGATCCCTGAGCACTGCCAGGTGTGACCTGCAGACAAACAAACAAAAAAATGAAGGCAACCAAAGAACTTTTCATTTCCTTAACACCTTTGAACTGCAGAATGTTTGTTATGACTCATATCACTCAGCAAATGGATCGGCTCAACTTAATTGTCTTCTAGAGTGAACTGAGAAAATTTGAAACAGTTCAGTAATTTCACTGCACCTAAACTCACGCTATTGGAGTGCCATGGTCTGGCACCCACTTTCAAGTTCAAGTGAATTTCTACTCAGGTTATGCTTCTGGAGGGCTATGAGGGTACAGTTGTCAGATTTAGCTAAATGAAGCAACAGTAGGGTACACAATGAACTGTTGCTCTACTGCACGAAAGGATGACATTTTAATACATGAGACAACATTATACTTACTGGAATAATCCTGACAGAAAAGAATGACTGTGTTTTCACTATGTCCCAATTATTATATGGGACTTACTGAAGGAATTAGTCACAGCTCCATTGAAATTCACATTGAATGATGTTTCCTGTATTTAATCGGGCATCTCTTTGACAGTGCTAATGTGGCATACACAGATGTACACATATTATCTAATCAGCAGCAAGCTGGGGGGGGGGGGTAATTTAAGTACAGTGTGTGGATTGGACTTGAATCACTCCAGGCTGGTATGAATGCCCCTCCTACTTGCCACAGCAGCTCTTTCAAGGCCCCGGAGGGGAGTTTAATACCAGGCTCACCTTGCCTGTGGCTTGTCCAACAGGAGGAAACAATAGCGAAAGGGATCGCTTACCTTGTTTTCCAGGCTGGACTCACCTGCTTTCTTGTCCTCGAGGACTGGTGGGGGCATTGTTCCTCTCCGCTCCTTTTGCAAAGGAGAAGCCGGGCGTGCTAATTGCTGGATGACAGCTGGGAGCCAGGCCGGGAGAGGTTTGGGTTTCCATTGTAGTCAGCGTCCTAATCTTGTGCCATTCCATCTGCACCCACTTTTGTTTAAAGTCTCAAGCAATTGGCTAGACCTGAAAACATAAACACCTCCATGCGCTTGCCTTTATCATTTTCTTTTTGTGGTGGTTGAGGAAATACACCTGAGACATCCAAGACACACAATGAACCCCGCAATTACCAACCATCAGGGCAGGCTGCAAGTACCCGGACTGTGCAAGACCTGAGCAAGGGGACTGCTGCTGGCCCTTGGCACTGTGCTTCCCCTCTGAATTCCTCCCAATTCTGTCCTGGGCCAACCCAGTGCTGCCAAAAATGGGAGACTGAGGAAGCGGGGTGGGGGTGGGGGTGGTAGAATGGGAATGGTGTCTCTTGATTGATTTTAATTGGTAGGAATAGTTGGTAGGAATACTGGAAACACTATTCATTTAAGGGAAAGAGGGAGAATATTCATAGTTCGGTATCAAGAAGACGTTTTGCTACAAACCATTCCTCTCCCAGCATCCTCCTGGCACATCCTTGTGTGCTCAGTTCCTTTCCATCAGGAATCAGTGTTTCCCTGAAATGCTGTGCATTCAGCAGTCTAGGGACACACAAAAACGCGGGGAAGAAACCAATCTGTAGTTGTAAACCATGAGATGGTATGTGATGTCCGTTTTGATATTGGTTCCAACCAATATCCACTTTACACATTTTCTCTCTCAGATGCCAACAACAGCTCTGTGTGTGTGTGTGTGTGTGTGTGATGGTTGATTACCATTGAAAGAGAACATGTTACATGTACCAAAAAGTGAAAGCTTGCATCCCAAATTGCCCTTGTTCCCTTACTAAATTGTCATGGAGTCACAACTCAGGTGTTTATCCGTGTTTATCATTGTTTTACTTACTAACAGATGTTTCAAAAATGCCTCCTGAGCTAATGACTTTTTGGTTTGAGTGCTGGGTATAGCAGGAGCCAGTTCAGGATACCTAATACAGGATGCCTGACCTCTGGCCACTTATCAAAAAGAGAGGAAAACTTTGATTAGACGACATGCAAGATTTCAGACACTTCTTATATGCTATACAAAGTAGCTTCAACTGCGCTTCAGCTGCTGCCCTCAAGTTCAGCCTCAGGACCCCAGTTACTGTGTTTAATAAATGGTATTAACTTAATGGTTAGCCTAGCTTGTAATCCTTATAAGGGTTAAAGATGAAGTCCCATCTCTCCTCCTTATATTTGTCCATGCTAGACACCCATAGGTAAGTTCACCTCTCTCCAAATGCCTCCTCTGTTTCCTTAATAAAAGCAGCTACCTCTTAATGGATATTTACACCTTGGTTTCTACCTTTTTGAAAGTTATTTAGAATAACCAAGAGACTTCCGGTTTTGATACCACAGAGCTTTTGGAGGGTTGACAATATTTTTTGATGCCACAGAACTTTGTAAGAGAGGATTTTCTTGTTTTTGTTTTTATTTTTGTTTTCCTCTTATCTGGGGTTTCTCAGCCACCCCTGGCAATGCTCATGTGTTGCTCATGAACTCAGGAGTCACTGCTGAGTACAGAGAACCCAGATGTGGTACTAGGGATCCAACCAGGCAACACCTTATCCCAATTTACTATCTTTCAATGCAAGACAGTGTTTTTTTTTTTTTAACATGCTGTTTTCTTTCCCGCTAAATCCTTGTTTCTGATTTCATTATGAGTTGGCCAAAGCTAGAGAATAAGCATCACCTGCATTTTTATTTTTCGTTTTTTGTTTTCCTATGCTTAGGAATTTCTATGCACAGGAGTGCAGGCATAGGGAGCATAAGTCCTTCAACTCAAAAACATTTTTGCTTTTTCCAGAATCCTGGGCAGATGACATATCTTGCATATAAGGCATCTTTTAGGCTCTAAATTCTCTAAGTAGATTTAAACTCCAAAACAATAAAACACAACATTTCATGTAAACACAGACAAACAGAGTTTTAAATCTTATTAAAGATGAGGCTAGACTAAAATAATACAAGGGAATAATGACTATAAATATTTTTTCCTTTTATGGTAGTTATATTTTCACTTGGAAAGAGGTTTCTTTGTAAATGGACAAGACTGATCTTATTTATCTTCATTGTCACCTTAGTGATCCTTAATCAATTAAAATGTTTTCCTATTAAATGTAAAATTAAAAATGATTATGACCTGATAGAAAAGAACCTGATATCACTTGATTTAATCAACAATGTAATTCAGTAAATGTTTGCTTATTATACCAGTGACTGTCATAGGTGGTTTATAGTCACTTAATTATTTCTGGTTCATATTTTCCCTCATTTTATACATGATAAAATTGATAGAGAAAGAGCAAAAGTAATTTCCACAGTCACACAGAAAGTGTGGGAACCAAGTTTAAAACCAAGACAGGCTGCTTCCAAATTCTCTGAGAAGTTGTCACTCCCTGAGAGAGAGAATACTTCTTGTCTTTACTTTCCTTTTTCATTTTTTCCTAACCCAAACCTCACCTAAGCTAGGACATAGGAGATTTATTTAAACAAGAGTTCTAGTGTCACATGCTTTGCAGATCAATACTGGAATCATTTGCTTGAAGTCAGTTGGAATATTTTTCACTAAAGTTCAGAGGGTTTGTAGGAGGTAATTCGCAAATTTTATTGTCTTTCTTGTCTCCACAATGAATATTATTTATAAGGTGTTCAATTATACTACAAAGGGGTTCTATGTTACCTTTGGAGATTTAAATAGCATTTTTGAGGGATAATAGAAGTCGACCATGCCTAGACCTGCATTTGTTCATGTCTTCATAACAAGTAGAATGCATTTAGGTAATTTTTAGATTTTGTTCTTGAGGAGAGAGGATGATTTCACAGTTAAGCCAATTGGGAAGCAATTCAAATTGGCTATTACATTTTCCCTTCCTTCAAATATCTCAATACTTTTCAATCAATCATACAATAAGTGTTACATACCACCCTAGATTATTGTTATAATATGCACATTTTATCTCCCCCAACAAGGAGCAAAATTTGGAGTTCAAGCCCATGTCTTATTCAATGATATTATACTATCAAAAGTTAGAAAGTGGTTGAGACTCATCACCTTTGACTGACTGGCATATCTGGAATCTATTACCAAACCATACTGAAGTAAAATTGTGCCACAATACTGAAAACCTTTAACATGAATTCGTCTTGCTATTCAAAGTGCCATCTAGACAATTCTTATCTCAGATGGACTCATTAATCTATCTTCTCTTGGGCTTAGGTTGGGTTAGTAGTTTGGATGCTCTTGCCTGGCCCTCTTGCTCTGCGAGATGGTGTCCTCTAATTAAGAAGGAGATGACAGAGACAGAGAAGAAAACACCTCAAGGTCAAAGTCAGAAGAACACATAGTCATTCCTACCACATTTTACTGGCTCAAGCAAGTCACAAGGGCAGTTCTATCTTGGGTAGACTGAATCTCTTTATCGGAAGTGCCACCAAATTACCTCACATAAGATGAGCATACAAGGAAGGGTGAAGAGTTGGGACATGTCTGAAATTTACTGACAATCAATAGGATAAACACATCTCACTCAATTTTATTGCAACATTATTTACTGTAGCTAAGATTTGGTTACCACTGAAGTGTGTCCTTTGATAGATGATTGGCTATAGAAGGTTCAGCACATATACACATGGGATATTATTCAGCAGTAAAAATAGATAAAAGTCTGCCTTTTGCAATAATGTGGAAGGAGCTCAAAGGGATTATAAGAAGCTAAGAGAGATGACCAATATTGGGTGATTTTTCCCATGTATGCAATATAGGAAGCAAAGCATTTGGATGGAGAAAACCAAGTACAAATAAATTAGTGAGGGACTGGAAGGTGCCTCAAATGTGAGAGCTTTGCCATCTCTAGGCCTGAGTTGGATCCCTGGAACTGTATGTCCCTCTCGAAATCTTCAGTATAGCTCGTAATGCCCCAGCACTGAGCAGTACCACTAGGGAGGATTCCGTAAAATGAATGAATTAATGAATGAAACAGTGTTTGATAATATAACTGAGGTTACTGAGGGGGAAAGTGGTAGGGTGGGAGCAAGGGAGAAGAGTGTTTCAAGGAGGATCATGGGCCTTAATATTCTTAAACCTTTTATGTGTGTTTCAAAAATTAATTTAAAAATAGTATAGAGAGAAATTAGAACCAGAAGAAGCAGGAGAACACAGTGGGAAGAGGGGAATTTGGATCTACCATAGAGGGTCTTTATTATTCTTTATTATTTGACCCTCACGAGTCATGTCATGTTCTATCCTTAATTGCAACTTGTTGGAATTATAGATTGGCATGGGAATCAGTTAAGGCACATTGGATAGCTCTGACACGTCTCAAGCATGTGAATGGACACTTCTGGGATTTCATTTGAGGTTGAAGAGCAATTCCAGTTACTGAGAGATACTGATTAGCACCTGCAGAGGACATGCAGACCCCTCAAAACTACATTCACTTCACTTGACCCCGATATGGGACCTTCTGTATTCGGAGACTCAGTGAAGATCCCACGTGGTGTGCTTGACAGAACAATAGCCCCTGGGAAATTCAGTCTCAAGTGTGCTGCTATCCCTCTTGCCCTGAAAGAGGGGATTCCTCCCACCCCACTCGCCCTGTACCGCCCCCCACACCCCGCCGGCTCTGGTTGTCTCTCTTACCCAAAGATGGCAGATCACAGAAATCACTCACTTCTTCAAGGATGAATAAGCTCTTAAATTAAGTGGCACTTTCTCCTTTTTCAGACTCTAAGGCCATACTCCTTGATGCCCTTGTCTTTCTTGTAGCTTGAATGACTACCAGATTCTTGGTGAAGTGAGAATCTATCCCTGGTAACAACTGTTTAACAGTCTTCTTTGAGGTGTTGGAATGGATCGACCCCTCCTGGGGGCTAAAATAGAGATGTTTGCATAAAAGACTTATAAGGAACCTCCTACATATCCCAGAGGTCTGGCCTTGCTTATGAGTCAAAAGTGAATGCAAATACTTAGCACATTGCAAGAAATGACAGTTAGGGAAAATGAAACCAAAACTGATTCAACATGGGGGAAAAGAGGCTGTATTCAGAGACATTATTGTTTGATAATGTTTGTAGAATTTTTTTGTAGGCAAAAGAGGCCTTAAATGATCCATGGACATTTATGATCCCTAGAGAATGACAGGCCCCAAATCAAAAGACTGCATGGCACCCACTTGGTCCCCTGAGCTCTTTCTTAAGCACAAAACTAAGCAGTGGCCAAAAAAAAAAACACCCAAAAACAAACAAAAATTTTTAAAAATATTTCACGAACATGAGGTTACAGAGGGAACGTTGCTAATGGGAATGTAAATTGAGGTAACTATTTGGGAAAATAATTGGTCTTTTAAAATATTAAAAACGGAACTACCATTGACTTTAGCAATTCTATTTGGGTATTTATGTGAAGTATAAAGTCATTAAAGACATATACACTCTAATGTTTGTTGTGACATTATTTACAATAGCTGACTATCAGACACCTGTAATCTCTTTGACAGATGATTGGATAAGGAATATCTTTTATATAAATATGTACATGAACATGTATATTAGAATACTATAAGCCAAAAACAGATGAGATGTTTGTCTTTTGCAACAAAATAGAAGGCACTCAAGGGGATCATAGAAAAAAATCAGAAAGAGAAGAATATTGGATGGTTTTTTCCATTTGAATAAAATAAACAAGCAAATAAATGGACAAAACAAAATCTTGTCCATTTGAATTAAACAAAATGGCCAACACAAAATTTTGTACGCAAATTTCCCATTACCAGAGTGGAAGAGGAAGCAAGGGTAGAGAATGGTTCTGATGAATGGGCATGGACATGGGCATTTAAAAACACAGAATAAGTTAAAATTCATTTAAGAAAATACACCAAGTTTATTTATGCAGGAAAATAAAAAAAGAAAACGGGAAAAAATAGACCCACTAGGATAAGAGACTGGAGTGTGTTGCTGAAACTTCATTCTCCGAAGTGTTTACCACCTTGTGTAAATCTTAAACCCAAGTGCCTTCCAGGGCATTATACATCTCTGTATAAGCTCTGTATCTCTATCTCTGGGAGGTGCCCCTTTACCTACCAACGACATAGACCATTGCCTCTCCCGTGGCAGTTAGTGGCATTACTCACCTGCTGTCGGAAGCAGAGTCACAGCCTACCACGCATCCATTCAAAATCAACCCAGGATGCCTTCAGCTGGACTCACACAGAGCCTGCTTTTGCCTTCTAATGCCCCAGCCTCTTATCTTTTCCTATTTCCTCTCCTGGCCCAGGGTGAAACATTGGGCCTTAGAAGGTGGCCTGGGAGGGGCTTGCCTTCCTTTGAGCACCAGCAAGCTGTCAGGACGATCTTTGGGGGCACACTTGCGGGGCTGGCTGGGGCTCTAGGCAGGACCCTCTGGCCCACAGCAGCAGAGGAAGAGAAGGGACGACAGCACTGTCCTTTTTTCATTAAGTGTATTTATAAACACCCTGAACATGAAACATTTTTCCTTTCTTCACAGTGATGGATGATTATATGTCTATGAAATGTTTTCATTTATTTGGCGCCAGGGTAATCAAAATCAGTTGAAACTGTCCCACTGAAGGGAAAGAAAACAAGTAGGCGTGGGACAACTCCTGCCCTTCTGCTCCTCAAGGGTAGTAGCTGGCAGAGGGCTCGCTTTGCAGAGGAGCACGCTCTTCAGCTGGTAATTACTCCCAGTCGTGCCAGTGGCCGCCGTCCATCGGAGGCCGACTGCCGATGATCCCTCCCAGCCCTCGCCTCCAAGCCGAGAGACAAGTGGGAGCGCTGGCCGGGCCTGTGCGTGACTGTTTAGGCTGGGAAAGCGCTGGTCTCAGAAAGCCTTTGTGAATGAAACGCTCCTGCTTTCAAGTCTGCCCTGGCCTGTTTTCTGGGTCAGCTGGGGAGATCTTCAACATCCTGTTTCAACTGATGTTTTCCACTGCACGCAGACAAAACCATGTCTATTATAGGCTCCTTGAGATTGTGCAAATGCAGTCCCACAGCTTAGGTAGGGAACAGGGTCACCTTCCTGTGAGAAAATGCAGGAAACAGATGCCCTGGTACTTCTGATGATGGGGTTCTTCTGGATGGCAATAGCACTCGACTCTTTGTTCTACCCATCCAACCTTCATTTGGAAAGGCCACTGTTTGGGTGAGTTTATTCAGCCTAAACCGCAGTGCTTGCTTCTGGTTATCTCTCTGCCTTATGGGTTGCAACACAGACTTATTTATAGGAATGGGGGTTAAGAAACTTGGTGGGTAACAAAACAAACTTCCTTGAAATCTAATCATCAGCATTCAAGACATAAATTTGGATACTAGATGTGGAAGGAAGGTGTATCGACTAAGAGAGTAAAAATAAATTTTTAAGTGAATTAAGAAAATTTCTGGATTGTCGCTTTCTTATGGAAGCAGGCAGGATTCTGAGATTTGCAAAACAGGTTCAAAAAGAAATGTGCCTCACTGGTTTGGCCCTTACAAACAAGATGCAACATGGTTGGTGCCTGTGGCTTAGCTTCCCCTTCATGGGGCAAAGACTCAGATGAATGTCCATTGGCCTTACTTGCAAGGATAATATACAAGGGAAGTCAAAGCAACAGTCACTACCTAAAGTGGATGGGCAATAATTGGGAGGAGGATCAAGTACTGAACTTGACAGATTCAGGTCAAACTCAGGACTGGTGTTGGGAGGAGGAAGGCTTAAACTGCAGGGACCTACTTGTCATTCTGAAATCGATGAATTGTGCCTGTGCATGGCTACCTGAAGTCTCAGGGTGCGTGGTAAACCTCACACCTGCCTACATGTTTTCAAGATACCTGGAAGTAAAGAGATGAGGAGAGGAGAGCAGAGCAGTCTGTGACACTGGCCTCAGGACTGGAATCGCCTTATCTGTTCACCCTCTGGAATCCACGTGGAGGTTGGTGGATGGAGGGAGCTTAGGGGAGGAGAGGTGGTAATCCTCTTCTTGCGGGCATTACTTCACATTGCTGCTGTTTCCTCCCATTTTGTTGATGAAGTTGGCTCAGATGCACCAAGCAATAACAACATCTCAACCCAGCGGTAGTTCCCGCAGGCTTTGGAAAGAGGGGTGAGTACAGCAGTCAGAGTTATCCAT
Organism: Sorex fumeus; assembly: GCF_029834395.1. Taxonomy (NCBI): domain Eukaryota; kingdom Metazoa; phylum Chordata; class Mammalia; order Eulipotyphla; family Soricidae; genus Sorex; species Sorex fumeus. The sequence goes on along the minus strand of NW_026606322.1, from coordinate 26,208,609 downwards.
ATAGGATGATAAAACATGGAAGATTGAAGAGAATCACAGGATATAATGCCAGCTCTTAAGAGGTCCATGTTGTCAGCACCCAATTGGTGATATGACACAAATTTCTCACAAATGTGATTAGTTTTCTCACAGATGTGATTAAATTAAGTATCTTGAGATAGGGAGATTTTTCCAGAATATCTGGGTTGGTCCAATAGGTTCAAAATTGTCCTTAAAATTGTTTTTAAAAATGTGAGAAGGAGACAGCATAAGGGTGATGAAGTGTGACCAGGACTTTGTGGCCATACCTGGTTTGGAGGGTGGAAGAAAAGGTATTGGCCAGAGAAGGTGGGACAAAAAGATAAGCCGGCCGAAAGGTCATAAAATAGGTTCTTCCCATGGAACCTAGGGAAAGAAGAGCATTCTCACCAATATTACCATCTTATTTTTTTATCCAGTGAGATCCACTCTGACCCCTAGGAAGACTAGAGCAAATGTGTGCTAATTTAAGCTTCTTGATTGGTGGTAGCAGTAGGCAGTTCATAAACTTCTGAGTCTTGTGAAGAAACTGGTTGGGTTTTGTTTTTTACATGTGTGCAGGCTTAATTAATGACATTTAAATTTTTCCATTTTTGTTCAGTCATACCAAGTACTCTGTATCCAATTCTACTTGACTCTCTCAGAAGATCTAGAAAGTTGAATAAAACTTAGGTATTAATAAATTTCTCTTGATATGGACACAAGAGGATTTTTCTCTCTCCAAAAGACAAAGGTAATGACTGAGAAAGCAATAGATTTTTCTGTTATTTTCGTAAATTTTTTATTTTTTGCTTCAAACTTGGCAGGTCACTAACTTCGAAAAGTCAACTGGCTATAAATCTCTGATAACAGAGATCAGTTTTTAGTATGTCTAACATTGCTTCTGGAATTCTGGCGAGAGTTGAAAATGAAAGAAATCTCAGTGTGGAAAAGGATTTTCATATTCCATATTACCTTTGATGTTAAAGTTAACCACTATGATTATAAATGCATTGTCAATACTTCTAAAAGAAGAAATGTTGATAGAATAAGAGATGGTTTGAGTAATGCTTGGGGTTGTCATTTTGATTTGAAATGTTTAAAGTTCTTTAATTGCTAATATGAAATATGTTACTTTACGGAGAGGAACTGATTAATTCAGAAAATGGTAGCAACCAATTCCTCCCAGTGAGATAAGATGACATCACCCTGAAGCTCCATGCAGTATGTTGTGTTGATTTCAAAACCACCAATCATGTTGGCTGAGAGGAAGAAGTCATGGCCAACCACTGTTACCGATGGCTCTGTATTGTCCAGCCCCATTACCTCAGCCTTCAGAGAGGGAGGGCAAGAAAAACCAGTGGCAGTCAGCCAAGTCCAACAAAAATCCCTGCGATGCCTTAATCTCCGGATATATAGATCATGTGAAGGATTTCTGTGGCAGAAATAGATCCTCTGTATAACTTTGATGTCTTCTTAGTAATATTTTTCCCTCATAGACAGAACAACAGATTTATGTTAGAATGAACATATTTTTCTATAGTTACAGGCATCTCCCATTTCACTTAGAATTATACCCAAAGCATGAACAACTTCACAAATGTTTAATATGAAGTGAGAGGAGAAAGCCTCTTAATTAGAGCTCAACTAACTTGTTTTGTTATACATCTCAAAAAGGCAACCAACTGTCATTTCTCTTTGTAATTTATTACAAGCTTAGAGACACAAATTTTTTTGCTCTCATTCACTATCATATTATTGCAGAATATGCATTTTTAATTATATGCAAGGTTTGAGACACATATATTGTCATCTACATTCCACATAGGGTATATAATTGTTAAAGTTCATTCAGTATAAATTTCAAGGTGGCACAACAAAGCATTAAACCAAGCAAATGATCTTTCTGATCCTGGGAACTAGTAGACTGCATAGGGTGCATACCCATGGAGTCAGCTCCATGCATACATCCAACTCCTCACAAATTCAAAACAAAGAAACAATATTGAGATCTGAGCTTTTGCTTCGAGCTCAACATGCCTTTCAATCCAACACCAAATACCAGTAACTCAATTCTAAACTGTTGGCAGTAAAATAAAAGTAATTCTGTCTAAGGTTAAGATCAATTAAACTTAAATCAAGATTTCTAGGTGTCAAAAGATTTCTAGGTCCCTTTCACCCAGCCTATATTGGTCCAGTCACCTTTACTGTAAATGATCCCTGAGTACCTTTAGAATAGATCCCTGATCACAGAACAATACTTCTGGTTGGGGTCCAGAAACAAAACAAAACTGAAAAGAAAGAAAAGGAAAGATCACCATTAAAACATTTTTATATACACTTTCTCTTCTGATCTTAAAGGCCTTTTCTTATCCCTAATAGGTCAATAAGCACGAAGACAAAGTAAACTTTCCTGGGACCACACAAAATATTTTTTCTGGTTATGTGTTTTATTTTAAGATATTTTAATTTACTGTACAAAAGCTTGAAAAATAAGACAAAAATACAGCCAATTGGAGATAATCATTATTAAAACAGATATTCTTCTATTTTTCTACATATTTCTATCTAAGGATTTATACAGTTTCTGTGTATTTTATGTCTCTTGATAATTGGTTTTTTTCACATGGTAATATGACTCAGGCTTCTTCACATTATGACCTACTTTTATGAGACTTTATTATTTATTTTTTATAACAGCTACAACTGGTAGTACTTGTGGGTTGGGGAGGCAGCGGTGCTGGGGACTGGACTCAGGGCCTTTGCACAAGCTAGGCCTGGGTTCTATCACTTGAGCTAGCTCTCATGTATATCTTTTATTTCATATTGTATGAAGATTTTTTAAAAAATTTTGTTTTTTAATTGAATCACTGTGAGATACAGTTACAAAGCTTTCAGGATTGAGTTTCAGTCATACAATGATCAAACACCCATCCCTCCACCATTGTACATTTTCCAACCACCAGTGCTCCCAGTATCCCTCCTGCCACACCCACCCCAACCCACTCCCTGCTTCTGTGGCAGGCATCTTCCTTCCTACTTCCTATTTGGGAGCATTACAGTTTGCAATAAAGATACTGAGAAGCCATCATGTTTGTCCTTTTTCTACTTTCAGCACACATCTCCCATCCTGAGCAATCCCTCCAACCATCATTGACTCAGTGGTCCCTTCTCTATCCCAACTGCCTTCTCCTCCAGCTCATGAGGCAGGTGAAGCATTATTTTTAATGGTTATCTTGAATTTTCCATATGGCTGGTAAAGAATTTATTTAGGCATGAGTGAGAAATGTTGAGGAAAAAATGCACTGAGTGCAAATTCCATTTCTTATTATATCTGCTGCACCACTCCCAACTGCCTTATAAGCTAGATGCCAACTTCTCCATCTCACAGATAAGGATATTGATTCTCCAAGAGATTTATCATTCCCTACAAGTCACATTTCTTTAAAATCAAAGCTAACATTTGGACCCAGGCTTGGTTGAAGGCAAAGCTTACCCTCAAATCATTGCACAATGATAGTGCTAAGGAATGTATTATTTAATTCTAAAGAAGGTCCTCTGCATCATTGAGAACTGCCAAAAGTACTGTCATTCTAGCAGTTTTTCTATGCTGAGGGAAAGGCAAACTGAAGGATTTCTGAAGTCAAGTAACATGACAAAGCAGAGAAGACAAACAAGGAGAAGAACAACTGCTGGGATGAAGATACATTCTACAGACATTCATTCCTGCTGAATGGGAATTCTTTTGGTCACAGATAGTCAACCCACATGTTTAGGAAAATCTTGCCAAGAAGTTTGAATGCTTAAGAAAAATAAGTGCCGGGATGGGGGTGGATATGTTTCTAGCTATAAGAAAGCAATATTTGGAACTTGGGGCTAAAGTCAGTTGAAGTCAGGACAACTCATATGTATGGGAGTTCCTGGGTTCAAACCTCAACATCATAAATAAATGAGTAAAAATTTAAAAAAATCTTTTAGAAAGCAACATTTTGGACAACTATTCCACTCTATCTCCACTAAACTGTGTGCTCCCCCTCATTGAGAATTAAGAACAATTTCAGAAAATAAAAAAAAACTTCTTAAAAGTCTATGTGAGTGCTCACTTAAAGGTAATTTGGGGGTTTATTGTCTTTGATCCTTCTCTCAGCCTCTTTTGGGCTATGCATGTTCTTAGTTCTAGAAGCTCGGTCCAGGAAGGAAATGGGAAAGACTGCTAGACACACATTAGAGCCAAGGAATTATGTGATAAGGAAGACTGATCTACAGTCTCCACCTCTTGATGCCACTAATAACCTACCCAAGAGAAAGGAAATCAGTAGGTGTATTAGTTTCCTGTAGATGCTGTAACAAGTTCCCACAACTGGAAGGCTTAAAACAGCAATACAATTTATTCCCAGCAGAATAAATTGTGCGCTGGGAGTCTGCATCCAGACTTAGTCAGGACTCATGCTGCCAGGCACAGCCAGCTCTTTCATGGAAAATATGCTCAGAATTCATTCTTGTCTCCTGGCTGCTGATATAGCATAACTCCATTTATATAAATTGGGAACCACCTATGGTGATTCTTAGGACACTATATGGTATGGGGGATTGAACCTGGGACTCCTGAGTACCAAGCACATGCCATAGTCTATTGAGCCATCTCTTGGCCCCTTACTCAGATATATACCCCTCTATTTACCTGGCCTTCTACTATGTGTCATCACTGTTGTCTCTGATAGGAATATTTGATTTTGAGTGTATGATCCATCTGGGGCCAGGTAAATTTTAACTGAAGCTCCAGGATCTCATCTGGGATCCAAGATCATCTCATGTGTAGCTACAAACTTTGCACCTTAAATATCTATTCGTTGATAGGTTTGGTGTTGAAATTATGTGCATGAGAAACCATTATTTTAAAACCTTTCCTATTATAATACTACAGTTTACCAAGTTGTTCATAATAGAGTTGTTATGGGCATTCGATGTTCAAACACCAGATTCACCAGAAATATGACCCTCTCTCCACCAATGTCCCCAGTTTTCCAACTGCCATCCCAGTCTGCCTTCTTCCAGGCATAAATAAATTTGCTTCATATTGTTTGTAATATGAAGACCCACAGAACAAGATAAGTGGAACTCTCTTAGACCTTAGACTCCAGGCTCGACAGACCCAGAGACAGAGCTTCTCTGCTTGCTCCCACCAACCACAGCCGTCGCCACACTTCAGGACGCTTTCCGGACCTGCGTGGCAGCTCCGGCTGAGACTCATGCACGACTGAAGACCCACAGAATAAGATAAGCAGAACTCTCTGAGACCTTGGACTCCAGGCTCGACAGACCCAGAGACAGAGCTTCTCTGTTTGTTCCCACCAACCACAGGTGACAAAGGGATTCTAATCAGGAGCCCCACCCTACCCTGCCCTGTCTGCTTCCATCAACCACCCAGGGATCGAATTGCGCACAGGAGACCCACCCTACCCAGATAAATACCCCTCTGGCAGACTTCCACTATCAACACTACTTTCACTATCCAGCCGTTGCCACACTTCAGGATGCTTTCCGGACCCGCGCGGCCGCAAAGCGGCCACGCGACACATCATAAGACACTAAATACCCATCTTCCAGAATTGTCCTACCGTATTTGATAGGGTTAAAATATGGTAACACCTACAAGGGTGATTAGAGGTCGCCCCAAAAGCCTCTATCCCTCTCAGAAAGACTGGCAAGCTACCGAGAGTATTCCGCCCGCACGGAAGAGCCTGGCAAGCTATCCGTTGTGTATTCGATATACCAAAACCAGTAACTACAACTGGTCTCATTCACCTGACCCTGAAGGCTTCACCGACATGGCAGCACTGAGAAGGATGAGAAAGGAGAGGCCGACAAAATCTCAAGGCCGACCTAGGCTGCCACAACGAAGGAAGACAAAAACGATTGTCTGTACTTTCAATGCACATACGCTAGCATCAGATGCATCCATCGAGGACCTGATGGTACAAGCGCGAATGATCAAGTACGACATCATTGGTCTGACCGAGACAAGAAGGCACGAATCTCACCATGCCGTCTTCGACACTGGAGAAGAATTGTTCCTCAGAACATGCGATAAAAGAGGTGTTGGAGGCGTCGGTGTCCTTGTCAACACAAACTTGGCCAAGAGCATTGATTCATTCGAATGCCTAACAACCCGAATCAGACGGTTACATTTGAATAGATGTGGCTCACTGCCTGCAGTTTCTATCTTCGTTGTCTATGCACCAACATCTCATTATGACGAAAGAGAAATCGAGAAGTTCTACATGGAGCTAGAGAAGTTCTATAAAGAAGACCACACCTTCTACAAGATCATTGTGGGTGATTTTAATGCCAAGATAGGACCGAGAAGATCAGCTGAAGAACTTCACATCGGGACCCATGGCCTAGAATGGAATGAACAGGGTGAGAGACTGTCTGAGTTCATCATGTCGACCAAGACCATTCATGGTAACTCACAGGTCCAGAAGGCAGAATCTAAACGATGGACATGGGAGTCTCCCGGTGGACGATTCCACAACAAAATAGACCACATCATATTCAATCGACGGTTTTGCCTGACCGATGTCGCTGTTGTCCCAAAATTTCGAACGGGATCGGACCACTGTCTCCTTCGTGCAAAATTCTACTTCACAGAGCAGGGAGAAAGGGCTGCAAAGTTCAAAAAGAGAACTCCCAGAATGACCACCAACCGGGAACTCTTTGGTACTATTGCGGCAACATGGGAAGATGCCATTGTTGACAACATTGACGAGGAATACGATCGACTGGTTCAGCACCTCCATGAATGTGCGAGGAACGCCAAGAGAGAGATAGCCACAAAAAATCGCCTATATTCGAAAACTCTTGAGCTAATTCGCCAGCGTGGTTTGGCGCATGCCTCAGGCAACCGCAAAGTAACGTCCGAGCTCGCAAAGCAGTGCAGAGATGCGATCAAGGAAGACCTCAAAGAGAGAAGAGCAGAAGTACTGGTAGATGCGGCAGAAGCCGGGAAAAGTATTCGTAACGCCCGCCTGTCCTTCGCCAACTACAAGACCAAGATGACTGCCCTCCGACGTCCTGATGGATCCATCACATCCTCCAGAATGGCAATGGAGAAGATTATCCATGACTTCTACTCAAATCTCTTCGACAGCCATGTCCACTTGGCGACATACCAAATTCCACAGGATGGATATGTCGTTCCCAATGTTCTCCCTTCCGAAATCCGACACGCCATTTCGTCGGTAAAGAAACAAACAGCACCCGGCCTAGACAAGGTCAGACCTGAACACCTGAAGAACCTGCCGTCAGTACTCATCAATACACTGGCTCGGCTCTTCACTCGCTACCTGTCTGAATGCAAGGTTCCGTCCCAATGGAAAACCAGCAGGACCATACTACTGTTCAAGAAGGGAGACATCCATGACATTGGCAACTATTGCCCGATCTGCCTCTTGTCTGTCATCTACAAGTTGTTTACTCGAGTCATCCTAAATAGGATTGGCAGAACACTAGATGAAGGACAACCATGCTAGCAAGCCGGGTTCCGCAAAGGATTCAGCACCATCGACCATATCCCCACGATAACCAAGCTCATTGAGGATTCTCGGGAGTTCAAGATGCCGCTTTGTTTAACGTTCATTGATTTAAAGAAGGTCTTTGATTCTGTTGAGACGGAAGCGGTCATTCAATCCCTAGCCAATCAGGGCATTCAAGCCCAATACATCAGGATCCTCCGTGAGCTGTATTGCGGATTCACTACCAGGATCTCACCATTCTACAAAGAAGTGATCGTTGATGTCAAGAGAGGGGTGCGGCAGGGTGATACCATTTCACCGAAACTCTTCAGTGCCACCCTCGAGAACATCATGCGACGACTGGAATGGGAAGGAATGGGAGTGAAGATAGATGGTCGGCAACTACACCACCTCCGCTTTGCTGATGACATTGTTTTAATAACACCAAACATCAGCCAAGCGGCACAAATGCTGGCCGACTTTGATTGTGAGTGTGGAAAGGTAGGACTACAGCTGAATCTTACGAAGACAATGTTTATGAGAAACAGCCTCATTCCTGATGCCCCATTAGCTCTCAACGGAACGACCATCTCCGAATGCAACAGCTATGTGTACCTAGGTCGAGAGGTCAACATGACAAATGACCTGGCACCCGAGCTGCGCAGGAGGAAGAGAGGGCTTGGAACGCCTTCAAGAGCATCGAAGCAATAGCTAAGAGGACGAAGAACCTCCGGCTCTGGGCACATCTCTTTGATTTCACTGTTCTTCCTGCATTAACATATGCCTCAGAGACCTGGGCCCTACGCAAACAGGATGAGAACGCTATTCTGGTCTCCCAAAGAAGAATAGAAAGAGCTATGCTTGGAATATCACGTTTCACTCAAATGAGAGAAAGAATCCGGAGTTCTGACATCCGTTGACGATCAAGAATCAGGGACGCTGTCTCATTTGCCAAGATGTTGAAAATCAGATGGGCTGATCACGTAATGAGATTTAAAGACGACCGCTGGACTAGAGTTGTTACCGACTGGATTCCACGGGATGTCAAAAGACCGCGTGGCCGCCCACCTACCAGATGGTCAGACTTCTTCGTCAAGATCATGAACGATCGGTTTGAGGCCCTTCATGTTCCCGGAGCGAACAGATGCCATTGGGCTACACTAGCACGTGACAGGGACAAATGGAGACGTTACTGGCGCCCGCTCGAGCAAATCGATGACTAACGGGAAGTTAAGTGATTAAGTGATTGTTTGTAATAGCACAAAGGTGAATGGACTTAGCAAATCTTAGATCAGTAAGAGTCAATTTGTAATCATTGTTGTATCTCACAATGGTGTTACTAAAGTCATTGTCTGAGGAACTAGTGTACTGGTTGGTGCTACTTGAGCCTTGCCTTCTTTGTTATTGTTTAGGCTCACTGAGCAAAGTAAGTATACACCAAATGCAGTATGAGTGATAGAGGAAGGGGGAGAAGAAACTTCAATGAAATGTTTTTCCATGAATCACTTGTGAGGTATACAGTTACCTCAGTTACACAGTTACACAGTTGTTCATGATTGAGTTTTATGAATTCCAATACCCATCACTTCACCAGGGTATATTTGCCACCGATGTCCTCAGTTTTTCTCCTGCCCCCATATCCCTCATTCTTAAATTTTGTGATTAGTCTAGAAATAGGGAGTGGGGATCGAAGCCAAATTATAGCAGGTAGGACATTTGCCTTGCACACAGCTGACCTGCGTTCAATCCTGGCACTATATATGGTTCCCTGAGCACTGCCAGGAGCTATCCCTGAGTATAGACCTTCACGTGGTCCAACAATTTTTTAAAAAGCATATTTTGTGAATGAATACCCTACAGGAGCAGAGGTAGGTGATTATGTCCTATGTCCTTAAATATTCACTGAGAATGCTCACGGCCTCAGGAGGACTGCCCAATCCCTTTCCCGTGTGTAAATCTTTCCCCCTTACCTCTCTTTGGCAACCTCTTGCTTTTCATTGAGCAGATGAAAATTGGAGTGAATTGTAATAGAATGTTATTCAGCTTTTCCAAATTAAAGTGAACATGAGATCAAGTTATTGGTTTTCCCAAACTTTATGTCATTTTGTATTAGGTTACCTACCTCATGCCAGAACATAGAGCTCATAGGAACCCAAAATGGAAGGAATCTTTCAATTTGCCAAGTATATAATGTGAAATAAAAAAATCACCTAAGTGAGGGAGATTTGAACATGAATGAAATCTCAGCTCTGCCTTGGCAGCAGGATATAATGAATTCAGCCCACACTTGGCATCTGAGTTGCTCATGCCTGAGCTACACCTCCCAAGTGGTCCTAATTCTACCAGGTCAGAAACACATTTTGCCAGATGCTTCCCCCATTCATTTCCAATGTGTATACTTTACATAGAATAACATCCATTTGTTTCTTACCCATTTACACTTAAATCCTCAAGTCGTTACCCAACGTTGCCACTGTGATTTATAGTTCTTTTCAGTTTTTTCTTTTAATTTGAAAAAAGGGAAATAATATTTTGCAAAGTGTAGACTTGAAACCACAAATTTGTACAATGAAGAAAAATGTGCATCTGGTATTTTCTTTCTGTTCTTCTCCAAACTTCAAAGGGGACTTTGCCAACTTGCAAACACGTCATTCCAGAAGCACACACGCCAACTGTGTAGGCCCAAGTCTCTGTCTCTATCTCTATTACTACCACTGTTCCTATGTGCATATGCAGTGATGGGAAGGGAGATGGTGGGGGGAAGAAAAAGGGAATATATTTGAGAGACATACATGGAGAAAATGAAAGAAGATAAAAAGAGTGAAGGAGAAGAATTTAAAATTTTGTATCACAATGTAAATCGAGATACTCAAAGGTAAGAGAGAGATAATATGCATGTCAGGAACAATTTAAAACAACCAACTCAGATACTGGTTAAAAATATTTTTGCCCACCTTCTGATTGCTACCCCACCTTCCTAGGTGAGGCTTGCCTTGGGTTGAAATCACTGGACCTATTTTAAACAGAAAGTAGAGTCTCACCCTCCTGGTGGTCCCAGCAGCCTCCATACCTGACTTGCACCATAATAAGAGCCCACACCACAGTTGCTGAAGCACATAACCACTAATGTAGCAAATTACATGCTGCTCACAGGTTTCCTTCCTGTAGGTTAGAAAGTAATGGGAGGAGAAGATAGAGAACAACCTCTAGCTTCATCCCTCAGCATCTTCCAGGGGGGTTAACTACAAATTTTCACCTCTAAGGACAGTGAGAACACTAGAAAGCAAATGGGGGAAAACACAAAGAAACCTACCAAGTTCAATGAGAGAAAAAAAATATCACCAAGATATAAAAAACACCAGTAAATCCTCAGTGAGACAGTAATGAGGATATTCAATGAGTTCAGAGAAATGAGAGCACCGGTAGTCAAAAAAGCACAAGAAAATATTAGAGTCGAAATGAAAAAATAACCACAGTCAGAAATATCAGAAATAAAGAACATGGTAGGTGATGTGGGAAAAAAAGTCGACGGAAGTTCTGAATAGCAAAGTTACAGCAGCCAAGCAAAATATTGAAGAGCTCAAAGATGAGAAGGAGGAATCGACTAGGAAACAGCAGAACATGGAAAACAGTCTGAAAAGAAATGAATAGCATACCAGAGAACTATGAGATGAGTTCAAGACGAACAATGCAAGAATCATCAGAGTCCCTGAAGAGCAATAAGGAAAATGTGAAGAAGAAATAATAGTTTAAAAAGTCATCAATAAGAGTGTCCCAGAGTTAAGGAGTATGGACACTGAGATCCCAGAGGCCCAAAGAGTCCCAGTGAATATAGACCCAACAGGAAAACATCAAGACACATTATATTCAAAATGACAAAATACAAATGTAGATATAGAATATTGAAATCTGCAAAAATGAACTCATATACAAAGGAAAGCCAATAACATGTACAGCAGATCTATCAAATGAGACTCTAAAGCCAGAAGAATAACAACCAAATGAACACCTCACCAAGAACATCATCCATCAAGATTATCAGTTAGATTTGAATAAACTATAGAGAGCTTCACGGATAGGTATCAGTTTAGGAAATTCTTAGCCTTGAAATCAGTTTTACAAGAAGCATGAAAAGAACCCCTTTAGAAGGACAGGAGAAACTTTCCATCATGTCACTTTGAGTATGGCACTCACTTAAAGTGCTTATAGTTGTCCTCTACTAGATTAAGAAAAGTTAAAATCAGCATCATAAATTGAATTTATTGATTTATTTTTTGACAACTATATCTGGCATTCTTTTAAGTTTTTTGAGGGACCATGTAATACAAAATAAATTTTCTATGTCAAGAGGGCAAAAAAACCACTCATAAATGAGGGAAGATATGATGATTACCATAATAAGATCCAAGTACAAAAAAAATTTAGTGCAATATATTTTTGATGCCAGAGTTGAAAATTTAGTTATGCAAATCACAACAGGCAGTATACTATATGTATTAAATGATTTGAACTTCTTTATTTACATAGGTTAAAGTCATATAGCAATCAATCATTACAAATTGACTTTTGTTGATTTCTTTCCTGAAAATTACATTTGCCATTTCTTTAAGTTTTGTTGGAACAAGTAATATGAAATAATTTTTTCTATATGGTTGGGGCTGGAGAGATAACATAGCAGGTAGGGCATTTGCTTTGCATGCGGCTGACCCGGGTTCGATTCCCAGCATCCCATATGTTCCCCCGAGCACAGCCAGGAGTAATTCCTGAGTGCACGAGCCAGGAGTAACCCTTGTGCATCGCCAGGTGTGATCCAAAAAGGAAGAAAACATTCTATATGGCTTCTAAGGTGGCAGATGTGGGGGGCAGTGATAGGAAACCTTGGGGAAACTGGTGGAGGAAAGGGGATGTTGGTGTTATGACATTATATGCCTAAAACAACTCTATTAAGAACAACCTTGTAAATAACGATGTCTTAATAAATAAATATATATTTATTATATACATATATATTTTATAGTGTCCTTCATGTATCTGACTATGGGAAAACTCAAGATGGATGCAAACTTCACTTCTAGAGGTCCACCTATAAAGTGGACCTCTTTCTTCTCCACTTGAGTATGAGATATCTTTGAATCAGTGCATTTTACTAATAAAGTTTGGTGGAAATGATATACCGACCCCTTCTCTCTTAGTCTAGATAACCAGATGTCATGTTCAGGCCATGGGCAGATCCAGTCAACAGACCTGTTATACAACCAGATGGCAGTCACTGCCAGCTACCAGCTCTTGTGTGTGACTCCTCTTACATGTTCTGCCTCTTCAAGACTTCAGATATATGCATTTAATATTTCATCTCTTTTTTTTTTAGAGAATCAGCCAGAAACCAAAAGAGGCCTTCTAAGGACTAAATTTTAACTTCAACTCAGCTTAAATTCTGATTGGATTAAAGAATCTGCTTCATGATAACCATTTTCAAAGGTCCAAAAGACTCTTCTGGAAATTATACATTTTGCATAAAAATGTTTAGGATTCAATATAAATTGCTAAGCATAACAAGAAGTAGGAAAGAGAGAGACAAAGACAAGACAAAATTAAAACTAGGGTTTTACTCAATATTGTAGCTTTCTGAGTTACAATTAATATTTCAACCAAAACGGATGACAAAGCAAAATATTTACCTGAAAGTTGAAAAGTACAAATGTTGTGGCAATGAAATTAAATAAAAACTTAGAAAATTTAAAATATTTGAGATTAATTATGTCATTATTAGTAAATTACACAGTTGGAGAGCAGATTCATTATCCATAGTTGCTAGAAGTGTCTAAAGCAGTAGAAAAGGCTATCAGTTATAAAATGTTTGTGAGAAACTAAAATGCTCACAAATAAATAGAAAGATGTAAAAAATTTTTCTATAATCTATGGATTAGAAAATTTGATATAAAAGTGACCATTTTCCCTAAATTGAACTTTCAATTAAATATAATATAAAATAAATCACAAAAATGCGTAATTATGTCTGTGGAAATTCACAATATGATTTTCAAAGGTATGTGAAAATGCAAAAGCTCAAGAAAATTAAATACATCTTCAAGAAGGATAGATTTGGAGAATTTATATAACCAAGTTTGAGGATTATGAGAAAGCTATAGTTAATGAGACTATAGAATGTCAGTACAAATATATATAGTAGACAATTGATACAACTCCCTTTGCAAAAATAGATCAAATATCAAATATTTAAAAAAAAAATCAGCTAATGCACCCAGTTAAGAGAGTAGCACTGTAGCACTGTGCTCCCGTTGTTCATCAATTTGCTCGAGCAGCTCCAGTAACATCACCATTGTGAGACCTGTTGTTACTGTGTTTCGCATATAAAATACATAACGGGTAGCTTGTCAGACTTTGCTGTATGGGCGAGATACTCTCGGTAGCTTGCCAGGCTCTCTGAGAGGGGAGGAATAGAACCCAGGTTGACTGCGTCCACCGCGTGCAAGGCAAACGCCTTACCCGCTGTGCTATCGCTCCAGCCGTTATTTAAATATTTACAAGAATTTCCACATTTAAATAATTTAATCTCAACACTTACTTCACACCATATGCACATTTTAATTATGGGCAGACTGTAGATTTAAGTGTGGATTTAGATTATAAAGATCCTGGAGGATTATATGAAACAACTTCCTCTTTATTTTTTTGACATAAACAAAGGTTTCTTAGCATATATGAAACATCAAACATTAAAGTTATTGACCATGGAATGATGTTATAATTAAGTTATTCAATTAAGTGGATGAAAGTGCTATACAGATGGAGAAGATAGAGTTGTTATTTCTATATTTGACAAAGAACCCTTCACAAACCACTAAAAATGGACAAATAGAAAAATGAACAAAATACTTAAACACTTCAAAAAAGAAAATATATATTCCTCCGCCCCTCTCGGAGAGCCCGGCAAGCTACCGAGAGTATCTCGCCCGCAGGGCCAAGCCTGGCAAGCTACCCGTGACGTATTCAATATGCCAAACACAGTAACAATTGTCACAATGGAGACATTACTGGGTCCACTTGAGCAAATCGATGAACAACGAGAGGACAGTGACAGTGACAGAATATTAATCAATGGGCATATATAGTCAGACCTCGAAGTTTCAGGAAAATACGAATTAAAAAAGCTAAATACCACTCATTCATGGGAAGGACTAAAACTAAACAAACAGACAAAACGAACAATGCTAAATATTATTGGGGATGAAGAATTGTTGGAACTAATTTTTTCACTCTAGAGTAAAAGTGAGCTTTAATACTTTGAGAAAATGAGTGTAATTGTAAAAGTTAAATCTACACAGATTTTTTTTTTTTTTGGCTAGAATCTGCACTCTAGTGTACACATAAAAGTTTCAGAATAATGCTAGGTCTAAGAATAATCATTGCTATAATTTCATTGCTATAATGCCACCAATAGCTTTAAATGACCATTAATGGCAGAACAAAAAAATTAGATATGCATATATTGGGATGATGCTTAGCAATGAAAAATATTATGTGCCTGTATGTTACACGTGATAAGGATGAGTCTTTTAAATATTGAATCATTTAATATTTCAAAAATCTGGATAGAGGAAAAATTACAAATTGTGTTATAGTCCATTTACACAAAGTTTAAGCAGAGACCAACAGTTAGTAGCTACCTTGGGGCAGTAGAAGAACATGGCTGTGAGGCAGTTAAGGGGAGTTTGGGGATGTTGATAATCTTTATTTTCTGACTTGTACGTTAGTTACATGGGTTTGTACATTTTGTGATAAATTAATCTATCAAGTTTCACAATTATATGTGTTATGTCTAGACCATTGAGACCATTCAAAATATTAAAGGGAGGGAGAGATATTATACCAGAAAAGATTCCTGTCTTGTACATAGCTGACTTATGTTCAGTCCATGCTCCATGTGACTCTCCCAAACACCATCAAAACTGATTCCTGAGTACAGGAAACAAACAAAAAACTAATGTCAACATCCTATAAAACAAAAAAAAAACTAATGTTAAGATCCTATAAAAAATATACATCTAGCAACTGAAAAGATAATTCTTGTCAAAGTATCTTTACAATGTTTATAATGTTTCTCACTGAGTATGGTTTCAATATTAATATTGGTCTAAAAGTATTTGATGTTTATTTATATGTCTTTTGTAATGTCATTAATAGCACATCATAAGCAACTTGATACATTATTAAGAAAATAACCTTGCTATTCTTTCATATTTTTTGATTTGGTTCTTTGTTGGTTATAAATAAAAGAAAAAGATTAAGTTGTGAATCTTTTAAAAAGTTAAACTATAGAATATGCTTATAGAAATGTTTGTATTTTGTTATATAATTGAACTTTGTTATATAATTAAAATGATGTTAATATTTTATAGTATTCTGCACATTAGTTCTCAAAGCACATGGACTCATTTGAATTTGCTTCTCTTCACTTTAAAGAAAGTTGAGACAATTTAGTGCTGAATCATCCTTCGATGACTGTAAATTAGATCTGGCAAGAATGACTCTTCTTTTTAAAGAAGAGAAAGTTGGGATGCAGGTGTTACCTGTCCCTGTCACACAGGTAGAAAAGACCAGACCAAGAGCCAGGATGCAACTGATGTGACATTGAATAATACAGTTTATTTTTGGCTACGTTTATTTCTTCCTTTTTGACTTGATTAAAATTTGAAAACTTCGAATCGTTGGTTTCAGGCCCGGCACAGATAAAACACTTGTGAAAAGGAAAGTTGGACAAAAGATCATAGTTGAACTCAAAGGGCAGGAAAACTAGACTGAGGCGAGATTGGCCCCTGAGTTTCATAACTAAACCATTAGCCAAGAAACAAAAAAGGATAATTTATATACTGCATAATGTCTTTAGAGATACAAAACAAACAAACCCCATGAGCAATACGTAGAGCAAGGCACTACATACTGAATCACTGTGAGAGAGACCCTTACAAATTTGTTTGTTAAAATTTTCCACTATTCAAAATATGAGATTAATACCCAAGAATAGCTGAGATCAGCACCAGGAGGATTACTCCATAACTTAGAGACCAGCCGGGTATTCTAGGGGAAAGGGCAGTTCAGATAGAGAAGGGAGCACCAAATAAAGGGTGTTTGGAGGATCCTCCCAGGAGGGGAGATGCATGTCGAAAGTAGACTATGAACTGAACATGTTTGCCACTCAATGCCTCTTTTGCAGACCACAACACCCAAAAGGAGAGAGAGAGAACACAGGGGATTGCCCTGCCACAGAGGCAGGGGGGATGCGGGGATGGGGGTCGGGGGATATTATCCATGGTGGTGGAAAATGGGCACTGGTGGAGGGATGGGTATCTGATCATTGTATAATCGAAATCCAAGCACAAAAAATTGTAAATCTACAACTGTACCTCATGGTGTTTCACTAATAAAAAAAATAAAAATAAAAAAAATTTAAAAAATTTCCACTATTTAAGAAAAAACAATGTTTTTAATCTTCTAACATCCCCATGACCTTCTATCTGGTCCTCTTTTTTCTAGATAATTACTTTTAGATTTGTTCTGTGAAGATATGAGTTTCCTGGGAGAAAGAGGAGAAGATGGGTATAAAAGAAATGTCAACTCTGTACTGGAATCCAAGTGAGTCAGAAAAGACATCTTCAATTGTCAATTGTTCGACCTCTACGTTTCGTGTCAAAGGGTCTTGCCTGAATCATTGCCTTCATATGGATCTGGACTTGGGGCTCCTGATCTCTCTGCCTATCCCTTAAGTTGGATAGGAAATGACAAAACCGGAAATCACACACTTTCCTTACTTTCACTGACTTAGTGACCACATGGTGAACTGGACGGAATGCAATGGATTCACTTCTGAGGAGCTTTGAGTTCATTCTTCATGAGTCCGAAGAATGTCTTGGCCTTTTTTGGCCTCTTTGATTCTCTCTCTCTAGCTAATGGATTGGTCTTCTCTCTAACCTCTGTTCTCATTACCATGCATTTATTCTAGAAACTAGAACTGACTCTAGTACCTTCTACCTGCCCCAGTAGTTTCCATCTCAGTGAATGTTACCTTTCCAGAAATCCAGCAGATTTCCCTTCCTCCATATTCTTGCCATCACCTTTGCATACTCTACCTCTTTGATGAGGTTTCATGAATAATGATAGAGGCCATTGCTAGGTTCTCACTTGAAGAGATAACTTAAATTTTCTGGGCCAGGGTCGTGTTCCCTAAATTATGATGGCAAGGAACAGAAAGACATTAAAGGTGGCTCAAGCAATATGACCATTTTTATTATTTTCTATAAAGGATCTAGGTTCTTTTGATTGTTCCTTGTCTGTGATCTTTGGCCTTTGTCTTCAGACTTGTTACCTCATGGTCATAAGATGACCTGATGTAACTCTACATGACACATGCTCATTCCAGCGAATCAAGCAGGAAGGAAGAGACCAACACACACAAAAGGCACAGTTCTCAAGGAGCTCTCTTTTGATTCAGAACATGAAGGCCCTCCATTTTCCTTTCCTTTATGTGTCATGGTGGAGAACAAGTATGAAACCAGGAAGATGCACTTTGAAGATGGGTTTTGCACCCTGGAATCCTCCTAGAGGCTGAGTTCAGCTCCCAGTCTTTTCATTTGCTCTTAACCACCCCCTGTAGAAAATATGAATTAAACACAGAATGCATTCCCGAGGCATACACAAGCGGATGGAAAAATGAGTTAGTAAAAGAACAAGTGACAGAATTATGGTGTGCATGCCTTTCTCCCTTACTCATGATAGATATGACAATCTTCCTCTTTTTCCCTCTGGTACTTGCCTCTTGCAAAGTGGCTCCTTTGAGTTCTATTATCACACCCAGTCATGTATTTTATCATTCTTCCTTCTCTATTTATACTTCTGAACTCTTTGGCCTATAGGCAGTTCATCTCTATCATGTTCCTTTTTCTTAAGCAGGCTTCCCCTCATCAAATCCTTTCCCCTTCTTCACTGCTCTTCCTCCTTGTCAGCGTTCTCCCAGATGGCCTCTCTTCCACTAGGCTGATGGTTCTTTTTTATTTTCTTTTTCAAGTCAGGCTTACTGAGGTATATCTTTAATCTATAATATTCACTATGTTCACCTGCATAGTTTGAAGAGTTTCACCCAACAACTGGGAAATCATCACCACAAACTAAGTGCAGAGCACACTCATCAAATTCACAGTCTCTTCATGAAGAGTTTCATGCTGAGTGAAATGAGTGTCAAGGAGAGGGACAGATAAAGAATGACTGTATTAATTTGTAGTATATAAAAATATATAGTAGAAGACTAATATCGAAGGCCATGGAAAATAAGGGCTAGGAAGACTGGTCAATGGTTGGAATCTACCACAAGTGTGTGTTTGTGGTGGAGGGTAGATAAGAAAGAGAAAAGAACAGCCTCACATTAATAGTGGGAAATGGTCACAATGGACAACAACTGAGTGTTAAAAGTGAAAGGGATAAACATAACAACCTTTCAGTACCTGTATTGCAAACCACAATGCCTAAAAGTAGAGGAGAGGGGAAGAGAGAGAAAGAGGAAAGAGAGAATTGCCTGTCATAGAGGCAGGATGGGGGTGGAGGGAAGGGTGATGGGAGGGAAACTGGGAACACTGGTGCTGGAAAATGTACACTGGTGGAGGGACAGGTTTTGGAACACTGTCTGGCTGAAACCTAATCATAAACAGCTTTGGAAGGGTCTATCTCACAGTGATTCAATTAAAAAAAATTTCAAAGTCTCCTTTTGTACCATCCTGTTCCTTTTAAATTAGTACTCTCCCGATGCTCCAGAAACTATTCATCTGGTCTCTGTTCCCATAGTTCTGCCTTTCCTATAATGTCATAAAATGAAATAATATAGTAAGGAACCTTTTGATTCTGGCTGATTTCATCTAGCTTCCTGCTTGTGAGGTTTATTCATGTTGTTGCATGTGTCAACATGCATATTGATTCTTTTTAACTTTGAGTCAGCGTCTATATATGGACGTATCCCAGTGATATTGCCTATTCACCAGAAAATGGATATTTTTCTCGTTTCCAGCTCTTGGTTGTTAAGAATGCTGCTGCTGTATATACTCACAAGCAAGTCTTTCTTATTGACCTACATTGTAATTTCTCTTGACCCATAGATTAGGAGTTACCTTGGTGAGTCATAGGAGATATTTACCTTTGTTAAGAAAGTACATGCCACCAGGAAATTCTATATAACTTCACTACCAGGAAATAGAAGAATTCTAGATTTTCCACATTTTTGCTAACGCTTGCTTCTTGTGTTTTTATTATAATCATTCTAGTGAATGTGACATAGAATTGTGTAGTGATTTTATTTTGCATTTCTCTAACGTTTCTGCATGTCTTTGATTATTTATTTTTATATTTAGGGTTTTTTGGAGGGTGCTCAGTGCTTACTTGGGGCTCTGTGGTAAAAGATCTTTCCTGGTGGTGCTCAGGGTACCATGTGGGGTGGTGGTGATCAAACTCAGGATGACCATGTGCATGGCCTTTCATGCTAACTCTCCAATCCCTCACCCTAGTTTAATTGTTGTTTGTCCTCCTGCTATTTTTATACCAATTTTTCATCAGTCACAGTAGTTGAAATATATTCTCTCAATATGTTTTGGCATGTATCTACTTTACTTATGGTATCTTTCTCTATGTTGTGGTTAGAAACCCACTATTTTATTTAATTCTTCAAGTCTTTATTTAAATTTAATTTAAACTGTAATCTTTATGGTATCTTTTAAAGCACAGCATTTCTTTTAATGATATTGAATATTTTTGTAGCTCTTGCTTCGATTTTTATTATAGTTTAAGTAATATGGGAACAATAAGTTTAATTTGTATATTGAACTTATTGTATATATAAGTTCATATGTATGAATACATCTTATGTATCTTATATAATTTTATTGCCCACCTACTGTTCCCCCACTGTTAATTAAGTTTTGTAATCCAAGGCCAATGGTTTATTATTGTTTGATACTGTCAATTAAGTACTTATATCCTAAAATTTGATTAGAGGGAAGCTTAACAAAGATCACTGGGTAGGGTAGAAAAGAAGTAAGGTGTCCCTCCTTTCTCTTCTTTCTGGAAAGTTCTGATAGCTGCTGTCTCTATCCTATGATGCCAGTTTCTGGCTCTGGTAACACCACTTCTTCTCCTGTTATGTCATACACTTGGAATAGTGATGGTTTATTTCTGCTCATCTCTATTGAGTCTGATCATCCTCCTGAATAACCACCTTTTTAACATCTTTGTTATTTTTCACATTGAAACGGACTGTTTCTTAAAATATATAGTTATTGTTTATTAAAGCACTATGATTTCTCTTTACAATAGCCAGAATCTGGAAAAAAACCTGAGTGCCCGAGAACAGATGACTGGTTAAAGAAACTTTGTACATTTACACATTACAATTTACACATTACAATGGAGTACTATGTAGCTGTTAGAAAAGACAAGTCATGAAATTTACATACAAGTGGTACTACATGGAAAGTATGTTAAGCGAAATGAGTAAGAAAGAGAGGGATAGACATAGAAAGATTACATTCATCTGGTGAACATAAAGTAACAAAATAGGAGACTAACACCCAAGAATGGCCGAGATTAGTACCAGGAATTTTGCTCCATGGCTTGGAGGTCAGCCACACATGCTAGGGGAAAAGGGAGCTCAGATAGAGAAGGGAGCACCAAATAAAGGGTGTTGGGAGGATCGCCCAGGATGGGAGAAGCATGCTGAAAGTAGACTATAGACCAAACATGATTGCCACTCATTGCCTCTTTTGCAAACCACAACACCCAAAAGGAGAGAGAACAAAAGGGAATGGCCTGCCACAGAGGAAGGGTGGGATGGGAGGAATGGGGAGTGGGAGGGATACTGGGATCCGTGGTGGTGGAGAATGGGCACTGGTGGAGGGATGGGTATTTGATAATTGTATAATTGAAACCAAAGTACAAAAATTTGTAAGTCTATAACCGTACCTCATGGTGTCTCACTAATAAAATTTTTAAAAAAAGAACTATGATTTGCAGTTTTTGGTAGTTGAATCTTAGGCATGCAATGAATTAGTACCTATCCCACCACCAGTGTCAACTTCCCTCCTCAAGTGTTAACAGGTTTCTTCTTATTCTCCCTCCACAATCTTGACAGGTACATTTTTTAAACTTTGGTTATTGAAGTTTGGATGTCATTATTTCTTTGTTTTTGATTCTGTGAGTTGGATATATACTACTGATGTACCTTGACCTCTCCCCTTTTCCTTTTTCTTCCTGTCTTTCTTCTTTCTTCCCCCTAGATTTCTTTTCTTCTCTGCCCATCTCCTCCCTATTCTCTGGTGTCAAGGGTAATCTGGTCACCCCCCTTTAATAATACTGTATTACCTCATCCAATTATTCTATATACCACATATAAGCTAGACCTTCCTGTGTTTATCCTCCTTCTTTGGGTTTACTTAAATTATATCTTTAAATTCCATTCATTTTGCAATGAACTGCATGATTTCAATCTTATTTACAGCAGCATAGAATTCCATTGTGCATATACACCACTTATTTGTGATCTGTTCATATATAGTGGGCTGCTTCTTAATGCACCCAAATGATACAGCATTGCTGCCAGACATAGAATTTTAGGCCCTCTTGTGATGCCTTTGTGTTAGTATTTTCACATTGTCTAAATACATTGGTTAGAATCCAAAGGCACTTACATCCAGTTATGGGTGAACCAATGTGTCACTGTTTTGCACACCTTCTCCTACAATGAATATTCCTGCCTTTGGCGTAATGCATATTCACTTTTATTTGACTTTTGTACTTACTCTTCTAGACTGTGAGTTAATTGCATGAGAACATGGACCATATGCTATTCATTGTTTTATCCCAAACGGCAGTTCCTAGTTCAATATATGTGATTTGCATTAGAATACAGAAGTGCATTCATTCAAGGGGATATTAAGTAATGACCATAGAAAATGTCATGATAGCCATGTGGAGGAAAGGCTAATTTTAGAGGAGGAGTTCATCAGCTAGTGGTTCTTCCACAAGTAGGAGGGTAGCCTAGTCCTCCTGTCATCATCCATGCACAGGGGATCCTGATGTTGGCAGGAATATCACACAGAGCTCTACTGCTCAGAGAATTGACCCGTGATGTGATGTGATGTGATACAGATACTCATTGCCATTCTTGCTTTATTTACCAGCTTCCCTCGCTTTCCCTGCTCACCCCTATGTATGCACTTGAACACATGCACACGCACAAACACTTCCTCTTTCTTCTTAGAAAACGTTGCTTTCTGGCTTAGAAAAGGTTTTTCACTAAAATTCAGCCTTCAGGTTATTTCCTCCAAGAAGCTTTCTATAACACAATCTGGCAGAAATAATGACTTCTCATGAGCTCCTTTAAGAATCAAGCACACAGACCCTACTTTAGCTGTCAGTGTGTCTGTCTGACTTACTGGACACAGCTAGCTTTGTTGAGATAGGGACAATTTTGCCAAATTGCCTTACCATCTCAGAGATGACCCATGATGTGACACAAAAACTCTGTGCATATGCTTGTTCTGTCAATGAATGCAATCTCTTTGGGGTTTGATGAACTTTTCACATAGATATGCTGTGGTTAAAAAAAGAAAATGATTGGTGCTTAGAAACCCAAATTGAATTTTTGTTGATGATTATATAATTTCTGTAGAAGTGTGAGGTGAATCAGGTCACAATCAGCAATTTTAATTCATTATTTGAATCAGGGCAATCATTTGCAAAATTTCTACAACATTATTTTTTATGTTTATTATACAGAATTGTCTCAACCCTTAAACATGTATATGCTATGATCATGGCTCTACAAGTTTTAGTTTGGGATTTTTTTCTAGAGCCTTCTGCCACCATTTTAAATGCTTCAACTTAGAAATTCTGTATCATAAAGTTCTTCCTCATAATTATTATAAAAATAAATTCTGAATAATGTCACCAGATATTCCTTAGTTATGGTTGCACTTGACTTTTGTTTAGGACTGTCTTGGTCATACATCACCATACCCACCAAGGGTTCTCTTTCACTTAAGCCTACAAACTTACCTGCAATATAATGCATTGGGTACCCACCTCCTCCAAGAATCTGGCCAGGAGTGGTATTTGACAGCAAGGGATCATCAATCACCCCTCCCTGCAGGAGCTCTTACAACACTGGTTTACACAGCAGAGAAAATAACCTACTAGACCTATAGGGGTCTGTAAAACTTCATGAGAATAACACCCAAAGATATAGAAATAAGGGTCAGGATGAATGGTCCATGGTTGGAAACCTGCCTCAAGGGCTGAGGGAGAGGGAAGTTGGGACAGAGAAGAGACCATTATGCCAAGATGGCTAGAAGGGATCGCTCTGGATGGGAGATGTGTGCTGCAAGTGGGCAAAGGACCAAATATGATGGCCTCTCAGTATCTGTATTGCAAACCACAATGCCCAAAAGAAGGAAGGGAGGGAGGGAGGGAGGGAGGGAGGGAGAGAGAGGAGAGAGAGAGAGAGAGAGAGAGAGAGAGAGAGAGAGAGAGAGAGAGAGAGAGAGAGAATGCCTGCTATAGAGGTAGGTTGTGGGGGAGGGTAGCAGGAGGGATACGGGTCTTATGATTTTAATGCTGTTTTAATGCTGTTGATTCTGTGGTTTGGGTATTTAGGTCCATCACTCCTTAATGCCACGAAGTACCTTGACACTTACGCCTGTTGTTCCTCATCTGTCTCTTCTTCCCTACCCACCCCACCCCACCCCACCACCTCCCCTTCCACTGGCTGTCTTTCCATCTCCTCCCTATACTTTTGGACCAAGGGTGATCCAGGCATCCCTCCTTCCATTTCATTTTCTCATCCAGTTACTTTAACCACCATATTTAAGTGGTATCATCCTATACTTATCTTCCTTCTTGCTTACTTCATTTAACATATCTTCCAGCTCCATCCATGTTGTATCAACTTGTATGATTCCATCATTTCTTCCAGATGCATTGTATTCCATTGTGTATATAGACCACATCTTCCCGATCCACTGATGTCTTGTTGGACCTCAAGATTGATTCTAAATCTTAGCTGCTATTTTGCATGATGTAATGAATGATGTTCACACATTCTTTTGAATGATTTTCCTTCTGTCCTGGGGGAGATACCCCAAAGTGAAATATCTGGGTCATATGAAAACTAAGTTTTAAGCTTAGTATGAACCTCCATGCTGTTTTCCATAGGGGTTAAACCAGATGACATTCCCACCAGCAGTACTCTTTTTTTTTTACCGCATCCCTGCCAACATAGATTGTTCCTATTATTTTTTATACGTGTCATTCTCACTGTGTGCGATGGTGTTTCATCCACCTCATTTGAGATAATTCCTGACATGAATGTAACTGAGCAGAGTAAGACTTCTAGTGTATTTTAACTCAGGAATCCAGCAGGTGACATTTTTTTCTTTAAGGGGAAATGTTTAACAGTCACGGTGCCTGCTGTTGTCTATTCACTCAAATTCATCTTTTACTGATAAGTTGCATTTTTGGCTTTGTTGTTGATTAAACTATAATACATAAAGAGTGAAAGATATTTCCGTTTACTACATTTTATCATTGCTCTAACTAACCTCTTTTACGTAGAGAAATGTAAAGACCGTACATATGATATAAAGAGGGGAAAAGGCAGTCAATATGTTAGGATAAAATTAAATTAAAATGTGCACTTGTTATGCCATTTCTATTTTGTCATGCCTCCTTTTCTATGACTGTCAAATTGTTTAACTTCAGGGAAACTCATTCACCCCTACAGAACTCTTCTGTCAAAAATTTTTATTTAGGTGCTTTATCCTAAAAGGTCAAAACATAATGTATATTCTACCTTCCACTAGTCCCCTCCTACACAATGCAACATATTCTAACAGAGCATCACATACACCCATAACAATTAAGACATAAAAAAAAATTAAAACACAGATTCCTGAAGTAGTAAATGGTTTATATAAACATTCCAAGCAAATTCATGTGCATATCCAAGAGTATTGAGTGGGAGTCTTACCTGGACTCAGAGTAGAAGTGGGACTAAATTATGACCAGCCCTCTAGCTTCTCCAAACAGAAAAGATGCTGGTGATGTGTCAGTTTAAGGATAATGAGGTCACCTCATATCATCACCATTTCATCTCAGCCTTGACTCAGAGATGCTTTCAGCTAAGTCCAACGCCCAATCATTCTCAAAAATTCCGTTAAGTCACAGCTCCCCACTTTGCTCGACACCCTCACAGAGTTTTATTCCTGCTACGCCCACTCTTAGTTTTCTGAAGTTCCTCCAAGATCCTTTATTTATTTATTTATTTTTGGCTTTTTGGGTCACACCCAGCGATGCACAGGGGTTACTCCTGGCTCTGCACTCAGGAATTACTCCTGGAGGTGTTTGGGGGACCATATAAGATGCTAGGAATTGAACCCTGGTCGTGCCAGGAAAATGCCCTACCCACTGTGCTATCACTTTCCAGCCCCTCCCTTCAGTTCGTTGTTTCCTCCATTTTCTCTTGATCCACCAGTTTCTGGCAGATTTCCCTCTTCCTCCTTCTCTGCCCAAGGAGGATCCTTAGTTTTCAGGACATGTTAATTTTCACTGACCACCCCTCACTTTTAATCTTATAATCTAGGCTGGAAAAGTGCCAACTCTGTGCCAACTCTGAATCTATGTATCCATGCTTAATTTTTTTTTTTTTGCTTTTTGGCTCACACCCGGCCATGCACAGGGGTTACTCCTCTCTCATGCACTCAAGAATTACTCCTCATGGTGCTCAGGGGACCATATGGGATGCTGGGAATAGAGCTTGGGTCAGTCGCATGCAAGGCAAACACCCTACCCACTGTACTATTGCTCCAGCCCCTCCATGCTTAATTTTTAGTTATTTCCTTTGAGAAGAAGAAACAAATAAGTTTTAAGAGAAAAAGTCATTCAATACGCTCTTCTCAACATCCTCAAACTATTGATTTCCACCTCCTGCCACTCTAGACACACTCTAGACACACTTCCTCCATGGGAGTTAGAATTCTTCCTTCTGTGAAAAAATTACATGTTGCTATCCCTGTCTCTGCTCATAATTTTGCATTGTTCTTGTTCTCATACTGTTGTCTGCCTACTTCATTTGTTCTTTGATCAGTTAGAGAATATTCTGCTGATAACCCATTTCTAGTCTCTCTTCTAGCACCAAAGAGCTTAGAGTTCACAATTCGCCATTTCAAAACCTCTCTTGTATACAATTTTCATTTCCATACCTGTTTATTCTTCTACCATTCTTACCTAGCAAACCTCATGCCTGGATCAAAGCAACCATCACCTCTCCTGCACTGGGAAGCTCAGATAAGACATTGGTGAAGCTCAGATAAGACATAATTGATGCTCTGTCCAACCATAGCCTCTTGGGAGCCAGGGATCCAAATCTACAAGGTTGTCCTCAGAATATCGTAATATCACTCTTTCTTGCATCTCCTTAAATAGTTGTTTCTCTATAGTCTTCAAATTTCCCTTATAACTGACTCCATTTTCAGGGGAGATGGGGGATGGCATCCTTTTTGAATTTCCCAAGGAATGAAAACGAGCTAAAGAAAAAATTTCATATCCCCTGATCCAAAACAATAGGACAGCAGGTAGGACACTTGCTTTGCATGCAGACAACCTGGGGTATCATCTGTGGCACCCGATATGATTCTGTGAGCCTGCCAGGAGTGATCACTAAACACGCATCCAATAGTAAGTTCTGAGCACCACTGAGTGTGGCTCCCGAAGAGAACAAAATTTAAAATCCTGTTCCAAGAACTGATTACAGGTGGATTTGTTTCTCTAACCATGAAAATTTCTATTGGTAAGCTGATGCCCACTTTTCACAGTTAATGTCCTTGCTTGGCCTTCAACTCCTGCCCCTATCTACTTCCTCCAGGGTCTTTCCTTATCAATGACCTCTTTACTATCATTAATTTCCAGCTACTTTTATTCTGTTCTCTATTTCCGCTAAGCCAAAGCTCTATGTTTAAGTCTCCTCCATACATCAAGAAATGGACAATAAAAATAAGAGCCAAACACAAAGATTAATTGTTACTTTTTCTATAGGGTCCATCTTATCTTGTGCTGCTATCATGGGCAGACCTTCGGCAAAAACACAAAAAAACACCTGTTTTCTCCTATCTGATTTTACATACCTCATAAAGACTCTGCTTCTGTCTCAAGCATCCCACAAATACATTTTACACCTCCAGAGGACCATCCTTTCTGAATGCCTATCAGATTCGTACTACCAAGTCTCTGCAGGGACTTGATTGTTAGGAATTGTCTCCTCTCCAGATGGTAATGAAAGTTGATTATACATTCTCTCTCCATCTCTTTGCAAAGTTTCTTTCCTCTCTGCAGCAGATTCTTCTTTCTTTGTTTTACTTACACCATTAGTATTTCCAACGTGATATTACTAGTGTCCTTAAAATCCATCTCTACATTTTTCCCCTTGGGGAAAATGTTTATAACTGATAACCCTAAGCCACACTATAAAATTTACCTCCCTTATATTTATTCTTAAATTAATCTGTGAGTTCCTTAGCAACAGAGTTGTGCCTGGTGCTGCCTTGCCAAAATAATCAGCAAATACTTGTTTAACGTAACTGAGTTGTCACTTTTCTCTCCTTGTTGGTATTATAAACCAGTTGGCCTTAGAAATGGTCTGTACTATCCTTGTGTTTTGCTTGATTTTCAAATATTCTTCAAGATTTTTAAAAGTACAAGGCTTTCTGACACTAGTTCTCACTCTCATTTCTATTCATCTTCTTTCATTTTTATCTTCTGGGTATGTGCATGTACAAGTGTTTTCACATCAGACTGTACAGAGAATTTCCTGTTTGGTCACCTCGTAAGCCACTTCCCCATTTTCTTCCCAGTTGGGATTGTGCTAATAACACGTTCTCACTATTCTTCTTGAGATAATCTACTCTTTCCTTCTTCAGTCTGGGAGTCCTATGGCTCTGAACTCTGAATATTTTTGCATTTGCCTTGCTGTGTTACCGGGACATCCATCTAACAAAACCTGCTTGCCCACTGATGGCTCCCAGGGACCCTGACCTGTTTTTCTTCTAGGGCCCTGCCACTTCCTGGTGGCTTAGAGCAGATCCTGAGAAGCCATTCTGTGTTGCTTCCTCTTTTGGTTACTGTCAATTTCTGGCAGATGTCCCTCTGGCCTTCTCCTCTCAGGCCCTCCCCTCGGCCACTACCGAGCGCGCGGAGCAACATCTGTGCCGGTTGTTTGATCCAGGCCTGGAAAGCATCATCGCTCCCCCCATCTGGATGGGTGGTCCCCAGCATATTCCCACTCTGCCGCTTCCCTTTAATCTTCAAGCAAATGTTCTTCCACGCAGTCCCCTCATCAGAGCCGCGTCTCTCCCTTCAGGTGCCCTGGGCTCTGGCTGACTTAGCTCTGGGATCTGTTTCTCTTGAGCACGACATTTCTTAGACCACAGTGTCCCGGGGCCATCGCAAAACTGCTCCTTTAAATCCCGCAGATGGCAAGGGGAGGTATTTCCCTTCCTGTGTTCAATTGAAACTCTTGTTTTATTTGTTAGACATAGTTGGAGCATAGTAAATTTGGAGAATGGAGACATAAGCACTTATCTAGACTTCTGGTCATTTATTCTTGACTGCAATTCACTGGACACTCCCTATATCCTCTGCTTTCCTGACATTTTCTCAATGTCAGTTTTATTCTTTTTGCATAGCAAAATCTTCATTATTTTATTCATTAAAAGTGCAACCTTTAGCTTTTTTATCTTTAGTTGCATTTTTTTAATGTATGATGATGATGTCTATGTACGCTTCTAAGGTAGAGTATCTTTCCAAGAACCCCATTTTCATATAATAATAGTAACGAAAACAAAATTCTGTTCAAAGAATAATGGTAACATTTGTACTATGAGTAGGAATAGCTGTTCTCATTCATTGCATCAACATCTATTAGCATCTCCTGAGTCCAGGGAGAAAATCGTGAAAGCTGTTCAAACTGTTCCTCTGTAATAGTTAGAAATGATCACTTTGGATAAGAACTGAGCGCTAAAAGTAGACAAAGGGATATAAGGGACTTACCTGATAACTTTTCAACCTTTTGGTATATGTATTGCGAACCACAATGCCCAAAAGAAGGGAGAGAGAGAGAGAGAGAGACAGAGACAGAGACAGAGACAGAAACAGAGACAGAAAGACAAACAGACTGACAGACAGACAGATAGACTGATAGTCTGACTGGCAGACAGAGAAAGAGAGAAACAGAGAGAAAGGTGTCTTCCATAGAGTCAGGCTGGAAGCGGGTGGCTGGAAGAAAACTAGGGAGGTTAGTGGTAGGAAATGTACACTGGGGAGGGATGGGTGTTGGAACATTATATGACTGAGACCCGATCATGAACAACTTTGTAACTGTGTATCTCACTATGATTCAATAAAACAAATAAACAAACAAAAATCCAAACTCTTCCTCTGCCCGTGGAGACTGCCATCTGTGTAGTGAGGGATCCAAATAAGAACAAATGTTCACAAATAAGAATAAGAGTCCTCGTGAGAATGGTGGAGACCCCTGGTCACCCGCCACCATCTGGCTTTCCTCAGGCACTATTGACTCCTGGTGGCCCCGTCAGACTTTCTGTGGCCACACTCCCTCAGTGTGAGGGATCCTTCTCCCATGAACTCAGTCATGGCGTAGGGACACCTGACCACCTTTCTGAATCCCTTTGACATGTAACCTCATTTTATGACCCATGAACCTTTTTGGTACTCCATCCTCCTTTGACAGATGAGCAGAAAAGTTTCAGGTCACACCCTCCTTTGGGAAGAAGGCATTGAGACCCCAACTTGGTGATTCTAGCTTAAAGCAAATGCTCCTAACCACAGTGCTGGTATCTTTCTACCTCACCCATGCGTGTATAACTGTGACCTATGTGTGAAAGCAACATCTAGAAGTATGTCTGGGTGTTCATTCTGTGTGTATGTATCAGCGTATGTGGCCCCAACATGGCTTGTTGTAGTGTATTTGTCGATGTGTGTCTTGTGTGTGCATGACTGTATGTGTATATCCTTGAGTGTATGGCTGAGGGGGCAGTTGTGTGTGTGTGTGTGTGTGTGTGTGTGTGTGTGTGTGTGTGTGTGTGTGTACAGAAAACAGTTCTTTCCCATGCATCAAGTCTTAGACTAGAGAGTGCCAACTCTGTTCTGTTCTGTGGGTCAATAACATGAGCATCTGGCCTTGCTGATGACGAACACTCTTTCCAAGGTTTCACTAAAGCCTAAGGGAGGCCTGCAAAAATGATCATATTTCACCACATCATTGTAGTCATTGCATCCTTTTTTTAAAGAAACACCTTTATGGTTTGAAAAAAATCTAGTAATTTTTACAGTGATATGGAATTCTATGTAATTAAAAAAATTCTTTTTAAAGTCTAATAAGTTTTACAGTGATATGTAATTCTGTGTATTTATTTTCCTAATGGCATAAATTCTGTGGCAATGCTCAGTGAAATGCAGTCATCTTGGGCTCTGAAGGGACAAACTGACGTGAGATGGTATTTGATCCCAGCATCAGTGGCTATTTGGTTCTCAACCCTGTCTTCTAGCTCTGCTTTCAACAGACACCTGAGGCTCTTTTCCACTCTGGAGAGGCCTTGAATCTGCCAATACCTCTGGGGAGATGCTTTTCTGAATCCCTCTGCCATCCTAGCCTCCATTCTGCTGAGACTTTTCAAAGAGAAGTCTCTTTTCTGCCACCTGACTTTCTGTTGTTGGGGTCTGTGGTGAACGGGTGAATCTTCATTGAAGATTTGGAGCGGAAACTGTTGGAGAGAAGTGGAAGTGCCCTGGCGCTTGCCAGATAAGACCCCCGCAGCTTCATATCAATGAGAACAACAATGTTCTGTTCCTAGAAAAGTCCCCTTATCACCGGCACTGTTCACACTCACTAACAACTTCTCTGGACGGAGCTTTCAACATGCTTATTCTTTCACTCAGAGTTATCCTCCAAGAAAAACCTTTCCCACCAGGGGCTGGCTGCTGTCAAGTGGACTGAGGCTCTAAGAACAGTCTTCAGGGGGTGGGACCCATGTATGGGGCCTCTTTTCCTTGGTGGTGGAGTCGGGGGTGGGGGTGGGGACAGGACATCCAACAATGGTAATGGGCCATTTCTGGCCCTGTGCACAAAGGTGACCTTTGTCAGTATTCAGGAGACTATATGTGGTGTCAGGAATTGGAACCAGGGTCACGGCTACTGCAGATGCATGCAGGGCAAGTGCAGTACCTCCTATGCTACCTCTTTGGCCCAGAGTGGAGTTGATCCACACTTGTGATCTGTGGAGCACAGTCTTTCAGTCTCATGAGAAAAATCTTCATTATCTGAGAAATGATTCAAAGCCCGAAGAACAGTTTCTACTGAATGTATATTGCTCTCCCATATTGATTGTAAAGATGAAAAATCTTGCTAAAATCACATAAGTAGGAGGTCATCAAGTCTACAAAAGGCCCCTGCATTCTTCTAACTGGATGAAACTTTCCATAACATGTTTCAACACTACTCCATGGAGCCTTCTACTTTAATAGTATTGGAAATCCCCCTTTGTAGATAAAGCCCAGCCAAGATAGACTCTGTCTGACTTTCTGTAGATTGCCAACAGATACAAGCAAAGTGAACAGTTAAGTGTTCAAGAGTTGAGAAGATAGGGGCTGGAGCGATAGCACAGTGGGTAGGGCATTTGCTCTGTACACGGCCGACCCAGGTTTGATTCCTAGAATCCCATATGGTCCCCCAAACACCTCCAGGAGTAATTCCTGAGTACAGAGCCAGGAGTAACTCCTGAGCATTGCCGGGTGTGACCCAAAAAGCAAAAAACTAAAAAAGATCTGAGAAGATAGGACAGACAGGTGGGGCAACGTGAGTGAGGTGCCCTGTGTGTGATCCTTCTCAACCGCAGGCCCCACCTGGACACCGCTGGGTGTGGTCCTGTTGGCCCGCAGCACCAAGGGGCCAGAACTCCAAACTTTCAGGTTCTTAACTCCCAGGTTGAATAATCCCAGGAGTGGTGCCCAGGTTCCTGAACACCACTAGGGAGGGTCCTAAATGGAAACATACTTAAATGAAGTCTTGAAATAAATAGAAGAATCCAAATTTTACCACTTTTATCATTCTCTGATACACTTATTCCTGGAGTGATCTATATATGGAGCTACTTTGAGGAACTAAATACATACACACACAGACACACATGCACGAAGAGAGAGAGAGAGAGAGAGAGAGAGAGAGAGAGAGAGAGAGAGAGAGAGAGAGAGAGAGAGAGAAACAGAGACAGAGAATCTCTGCATGGGATCTCCCTTTTGGTAATCAGGAGAACGTGAGGATCAGGGTCATGATTTTGTTTTTCATCAATCAAGTTCTCTCCCTTTCATTGTTTTATTCATCACTAGCTTAGGAGACCAACCAATCATGCTCTTGGTGCCAATGGCTGGGTAGATATGTCATACTGCTAAACCTCCATCTCTTATCAAAGGAGAAACTAGAGAGTTGGGATTTGGAGACGCTGACACCTAGG
The DNA here is from genome assembly GCF_029834395.1 of Sorex fumeus. NCBI lineage: Eukaryota > Metazoa > Chordata > Mammalia > Eulipotyphla > Soricidae > Sorex > Sorex fumeus. The sequence goes on along the minus strand of NW_026606322.1, from coordinate 26,175,467 downwards.
TTCCAGACACAGCAGAGAGTGAAAAAGACAAACAGTGTTTTCACTCTCACAGCTGAAGATAGAAAAAGAAAATAAAGATGTCTGCCTGAAGAAATAAAAATGTGGCCCAAGGAAACAAGATAAAAACTTTTTAATGGGTAGTTGATAATGAGAAACATGGACTGTGGTTTCAAAACAAAAGGTCTTGAGAGAGAAGAAATGTTTGTGGATCTAAAAGTTAATGATTTTTCAGATTTTTTGTTAGATAGAATTCTCAGATTCAGAGTACACAATACATATCAATAAGAATAAAGAGGGAAATTTGTATCCAGGCATATAACAGCGACATTATAGAATTTTGAAAATAAGAAGTTTTAAAATGCCACAGCATAGACAGACGCAGAAAGGAATAATAATCATATAAACAGCAGAATTCTCAGAGTTTAGGCATGTCCAAAGAAACTCAAACAAAGTGCTAAAAGAACATGTTAACTAGCTAAAGTCTCTTCCAAGATTGAGAGTGAGCACATTTCAAAAAAGAGGGAGAGAATCTTTCTTCTAAGGAATCCTTTCAAAAGGAAATTTGAAAAGATATACTTCAGACAGAAAGAACATAAACACAAAAGAAATGTCTCAGATGTTGAATATGATCAAAAGTGTGGGCAAAGAAACTCTGGGTAAACCAAACATATTTGACCATATAAGTCAGCAGTAATAATAATGATGGATTACAGAATCAGGAAAACTGTGGAACCCAAAAACCAGTACTAGAAAAACCATAATCTGTAAAACAGGAAACAGGGTGTTCAGAATGAGAGCATCTTGTTGGTTTTTTTTTTTAATCTATGGGTTTTTTTTTTTTTGCTTTTTGGGTCATACCTGGCAATGCACAGGGGTTACTCCAGGGCCCTGCACTCAGGAATTACTCCTGGCGGTGCTCAGGGGACCATATGGGATGCTGGGCATTGAACCCTGGTGGGCCGCATGCAAGGCAAATGCCCTACCCGCTGTGCTATCACTCCAGCTCCTAAATTTATGTTTTAAGGGAAGGTAAATGTTACTTATTACTACATTTAAATGTGTACTTCAAAGTAAGAATTAACTAAAAGTAAAAAGTATCAAATTAATACTTTGACTACAAATATTTTAAACAAGTAGCAGGGGAAAGGAAATAAACTCAACATAATATTGTGATGTGAACAGTTACTTAGAAAGGCAATTGACAATGGCATGAAGTTTAGGTTGAATGGACTGGATGGGGGTAATGATCAATGTAATTATAATAGTTCAGATGAGAGGAAATGACTTGGTCAGTAAGATGGATGTGGATGAAAGGACATACGAAAATATTCTAGGTGAAGAAGTAAAACAGGAGGGCTGGAGAGATAGTACCTGTGGCTATGGTGTTTGCTTTGCATGTGGCCAATCCAGGTTGAATACCCAGCACTGCACAGGTTCCCTATCAACAACAGGAGTTATGCCTGAGTATAGAGCCAGAGTCATCCTTGAGCACTGCCAAGTATGGCCCTTAAGGCATTCCCCCTCCCACTAATTAAGAATAACACTGGCAATGCAGTGAAGATAGAAGAGAAGTTACTAGAATTCCATTTCTTCTTTAAACACATTGATCTTTCAGAAAGCCACTATTCTTTGGATTCCTTATTCACAATGTCTGTGAATGAATTATTTTGATAGCCTCAGTTATTTTAATAATAAATTGACTGGTTCAAATGGCATCATTATTTTTTTCTATTCTATCATGTACTTGGTCAAGTCAGCTGTTACTTTCCTGGTGTCGAACTCATGAACACATGTTGTTTTCTTCCCACAAGCAAAGATAAAGTTTTCCAGATAATAGTCTTTGCACTGGCCAAGCTTAAAATCTAGTGAGAGAGATAGATATACCAACAAGTATGCTTCAAGCTATATCCATATAGAAAAAGGAAAAAATAAATATGATCTTTTCTTAAAAAAAGAGATGATACTGCAATGAAATCTGGGGGAGTTCAGAAAAGTTCTAACTCAGCCCTAAAGACACTTTAGCATTTATGAATATGTAGTTCTTCTTGTCATGATGGATACCATTAGAAGTACTTAGGAGAGTAAAAAAGAAGAGTCAATTCACCCCTAGCCCTGCCCTTCAGAAGAAAACACAGACAAAAGAGTATTATACAATTTTCCATTTCTTCAAATCCAGGGATTTTTTTTGCATCTATAAAGGGAGCATTGCATAAAGTGTTATAAAATATTATGCTTTTTATTACTTATTTATTCAACTTTTTGGGGGTTGGTTTTGGGCCACAGCCAGTTGTGCTCAGGGATTACTCCTGGCTCTGCACTCACAAATCACTCTTGGAGTTGCTCAGGGAACCATATGTGGTTCCAGAGATTAAACCCAGTTAGACACAGGCAAGGCAAGATCCTTACCTGCTGTAACATCTCTCTGGATCCCCCTCCCCTTTTAAATAAATGAATTACCACGAATTGCAAAGATATGCATGATTGAGCTTTAGGAGTACAATGTTCCAACACCAATCCATTCACCAGTATCCACTACCCTCTACCAATGTCCTCAATTTCCCTCCTGTCCCCCAAAACCTGCCTCTGTGACAGACACTTTTCCCCTCCACCATTGTTATATTCCTTAACTTATCCACAGCTACTCCCACCCAGTGGCAAGCTTCTTATTGAAGACCAGTACACCAAGATATTAATTTCTATTCCTCTGGGCATTTGATATTCCTTTGCAAAGTTTCTTCATATCCCACATCTGAGAGGGATTATTCTGTGTCTATTCTCTCCCTCTGACTTCATTAAACATGATGCTTTCCAGATCCATGTAATAAAGCAAATTGAATGACTTTATCTTTCTGCTGGCTGAGTAGTATTCTATTGAGTATATGTACCACAGTTTCTTAATAAGTCATCTGTTTTTGAACACTTGAGTTTTTTTTCAAATTCTGGCTATTGTGAATAGTGCTGTAATGAACACAGAAGTACAGATTCTTTTCTGCATTGGGCTTTTGGGTCCTTCCCAGGAGTGGAATTGCTGGGTCATATGGAAGCTCAATTCCTAGATTTTTGGGGAACGTCCATATTGTCTTCCAAAAAGAATGGACCCAGCATTTCCACCAGCAGTGAATGAGGGTCTCTTTTCCCCCACATCCTTGCCAACATTGGCTGTTCCTGTTTTTGTTTGTTTGTTTTTAAGAGTGCCCATCTCTCTGATTGAGATGATTTATATTTTATTTCATTCGTTGATCTTGCTTCTTTTGGCAAAATTCCCACTACATGCCACAGAAGATGCGTTGGGATGCCTTGGATGACACAGTGGGTCTCTTTGGAGGAAGAAGAGAAACAGGGCCTGATGCTGGAGCTGTTCCATTCTTGTCCTTGTCTTGCCTTTGCTTGGACATCGGGGAGCTTAATAACTCCCAAGGCCCATCTCTAACTACCTGGATCGCTGGGGTGGAGACACAAACACTGAAATTTTCTGTGAGTCACTGACTTGGTGGGCCTCCAGCTGGAGAACAGTGATGAAGCTGAGGTCACCCCTTTGATTCAGGTGTCCTGGTTAGAAACTCTGCACCCTTGGAACACAGAACTTCCATTTTTCAAAAAGTCAAGATAAATTTGTTTCATTTGCAAATCTCCAACATGATAGCTTGTATGAAGCTCAAGGAAAAACTTCACAATTCTCCCCCACTTGCATCCTGTAAGTTTTACAGTAGCATTAGAAGAATAATATGTCCTCATTTTCTTCTTTTTTTTTTTTTTTGCTTTTTGGGTCACACCCAGCAATTCACAGGGGTTACTCCTGGCTCTGCACTCAGGAATTACTCCTGACAGTGCTAGGGGGACCATATGGAATGCTGGGAATCGAACCTGGTCAGCCGGGTTCAAGGCAAATACCCTACCCACTGTACTATTGCTTCAGCCCCTCCTTCACAGTTTTTGACTTAGAATCTTATCTCTACTTCCCCCTCTGTGCCAACCCTCCCCCAACCATTTTTTTATCTACATTAAATTTTCAATAGTTTTCCTGGAAATTGAGCCTGCTGGGAGGAATATGTAGTAGTCCTAATCATTTTACAGGTCATGATGGCTGTAAGATGTCAGGAATCACATGAGTAATTCGTGAGTAGCTTAGAGTCCTTAGCAGGAAACTATGGCACACAGTCAATTTTTTAAAAAATATATAATTTTGTCAATAAAATCATAGAAATACAGGAGATACAGGAGTCTTGGGCTGGAGCGATAGCACGGCAGTGGAGTGTTTACCTTGCATGCGACTGGCCCGGCTGTGCCGGGTTCGATTCCTCCACACCTCTCAGAGAGCCCGGCAAACTACTGAGAGTCTCTTCCCCGCATGGCAAAGCCTGGCAAGCTCCCCGTGACGTATTCGATATGCCAAACACAATAACAAGTCTCACAATGGAGACGTTACTGGGCCTGCTTGAGCAAATCGATGAACAATGGGAGGACAGTGCTACAGTGCTACAGGAGTCTGAAGACTTGACTGCTCCGTTGTTGGTACTCAGTCTGAAGGGAGGATCACTGATGCTTCGGCCCTTTCATATGCAGAGGGCCTGTTGCTCTGCTGTGCCCGGGTGTATTTGTGGAGGTCAATAATTCAGAGTGTGCAAAGATCTAAAATGCACAGTTAATGACTTGAAATAAATGCTCTGAGAGTCAGATCTGTGATGTAGAGCATGACTATAAAATATAACTTACTTCCTTTCTACTCTCAAACCAATGTGAAATTTTACATTAATATTTGGATGTGGCATTTAAATACACTCAAGCTCAAGCACAATGTTCTCCCTCCAGCTGAGCTGCTAAGATTCTCTCATTCAATCCTCCACCTCCCAAATCTAGGTTGGCCATCTGTGTGAAGGGAAGGATACAAGTTCTGCCCTCCTACCTTTCATTCACCGGGAAAATTTATGATCTGTATTTATAAACACTCTGTGTATACACCAGTGGAGAAGGAAGTAAAAGGGAAAGGAATTGTAGGAATGGGTGGGTGGTGGGTGAATAATTCCTTTTATCTACTAGGGATAGTGATGGCTGCATTAGCTTCTGTTTTGCTGCCCTGTCTGGTGGGTTCCCTCTGAGCTGGCCTCTTTGGCCATTGCAAGTTAATAAAGAAGTTATCATTTGTCAGTCACAGGATTTTTATGATCTGAATTGCATCCCCTGGAAATTCCTGCATGGGTTGTCTATTCCCTAGGTGACCTTATTTGGAAAGAGGTGATCAACATAACAGGAGGTCATACAGGTAACCCCTAACATGATATGACTGAGATCTCTATAAAAAAGGGGAGATCTGTAAATAGAAGATCCTGTGAAGACCCAGAAAGCAATGATCCTTTTCAAACAAGGAGGGAGGAGGCAGGAATCAATTCTGCCCGTATCTTCATCTCAGAGTCCCAACCTGCAGAACACTGAGACAATCCATTTCTATTACTTCATTTGCAGTGCTTGGTTGCAGCTACCTTGATTCTTCTGAAGGCAGAAGTCTAAGATTTAACACTGATGAAGAACAGTTTTGCAAACCTTGACCTCTAGGTGATGTTACTGCATTCTGATATTAACGGGACATGGCAGGAATCATTTCTTTGACTTCTCAGAGCACAGTCACGCTGCTTCAACTTAGACATGAGACCAGGCAGGTACACTGGTGACCTGAGCAGGACTCTGAAGCACAGGGCAGACCTGACTCACGGAGTTGGGGCCAAGGTTTCTGCTGTCCAGATTCCTGTTCTAGATTCTCCTTCCTGCTGCCTTGTAAAGCGGCTGGGGGCTACAGCTCATCAATGGGCTTTAAGAAATAAGGGTAGAAAAAATGAAGGTAGCTGCTTTGAGAACTCATACAAAGTCTATTCAAAGTGAATAAAGTGTGGGCAGTCTATCTATATAGAACCATAAGGAAACAGACACTAAGGTAGAAATGCTTCCCTTATCAATAGATCTCATTTGCTCGCTGCTATAGTCCGAGCTGGCTGAGAAGAAGATAGTGGCTGCCAAAAACCGCAGATGAAGGCACAAATTTCTCTAAGACACACACACACACACACACACACACACACACACACACACACACACGCACACGGAGTAAAACACCCCTAATTGGTTCCAACTGTTCAACAAGCAGCTCTAAGAAATGTAATGCATGAAGACACGTGCTTACTGCCTTCCCCGTGGGGAGAGGGGCACAGGCTGCTGACTGGGGCTCCCGGTTGGCAGAACCCTCTGAAGGACCATTAGACAGCATATCCCAAACTCCCCAGAGCAGGCCACCCCGTTGTCTCTGCTTTTACAAGTGTATCTTGCTAACACAGTTCTATGCTGGGAGGAGAAGCCATTTAAAAGAACTCAGTTCAGCACTTTGCCTCAGGAGAGAGGAAGGGAAGGGAGGAGGAGAGGGGAGGGAGAGTAGGAGAGGGGAGAAAGAAAAGGAGGAGAGAGGAAGAGGGAGAGGGGAGGGGCCAGAGAAGGAGGGGAAAGGAAGAGAGAAAAGAGCAGAGGAGAGGAGAAGAGGGGAGGGGAGGGAAGGGGAAGGATGGGGAGAGGGGGAGGGAATGGAAGGGAAGATTGCAATAGAAGGGAATCACGTACATGTTGGAATGAAAATGAGGAGAGAGGATGAGGATGAGGGGAGAGGAGAGGAGAGAGAGTAGAGGAGAGTAGAGTAGAGTAGAGTAGAGTAGAGTAGAGTAGAGTAGAGTAGAGGAGAGGAGAGGAGAGGAGAGGAGAGGAGGGGAGGGGAGGGGAGGGGAGAGGAGGGGAGAGGAGAGGAGGGGGGGGAGAGGAGAGGAGGGGAGGGGAGGGGAGGGGAGGGAGAGAAGAAAGGGGAACAGCGAGGATGTCTTGTGGACAGCCTGAGCGCTACTGCTAAGGGCTTCAGACCTGGTACTTATTCCCATGCAATGCAATAAAAGTTGGATGCAGATGTTGATTACACATGCTAGTTAAAAATATAAAAATAGCCTATATCATATAAACCCATGTGTGTGTATGTGAAGCATCTGTGTATGTTTACATGAATATGCATTCATTTGTGCTTATGTATGTGTTATGTGTGCTATGTACATTTGTGTTTTGTACATGTATGTATGTGTGGGTGTAGAATCTATGTAAGTTCATTGTATATTCATGCTGCATATCTGTAGTATGTATTTGCTTACATTGCATGTGTTTATTCTTTATGTTTCATATGTATTGGAACTGTGTACTAGATACATGTATATAACCACGTGTACTTATGTGAACACAAGCATGTGCAAAAGAGGGTGTCAGGACTTAAGTGACACACCAACTGCTATCTTTGGATAATGAGTTTGCAAAGACAGTATTTTTCTCCTTTCTCCTTTCACTTTGGTTATTTGTGATTTCTAACATTTTTACAAGAAAAGTTTCCTAATTTAGTACTAAAGAGCATTTATGAATTTCATATTTCAGCTCTTATCATAGAAATTGTTTTCATTTTCATTTGGATCTCTCAAATGATTTGATTATTAAATCTTGTACCAGCATTTGGTGATAAATTAAATAATAAAAATTTAATTATATAAATTTAATAATAAAAAGAAAAAGGAGCAGGAGAAAAGAAGGAGGAGGAGGATGAGGAGGAGGAGGAAGAAGAAGAAGAAGAAGAAGAAGAAGAAGAAGGAAAAAGAAGAAAAGAAGAAGAAAAAGAAGAGGAAGAAGAGGAAGAAGAAGAAGACAATAAAGGAGAAGGAGGAGAAGGAGAAGGAAAAGGACAAGAGAAAGAAGAAGAAAAAGAAGAGGAAGAAGAGGAAGAAGAAGAAGACAATAAAGGAGAAGGAGGAGAAGGAGAAGGAAAAGGACAAGAGAAAGAAGAAGAAAAAGGAGAAGCAGACAATAAAGGAGGAAAAGGAAAAGGAAAAGGAGAAGGAGAAGAAGAAGGAGGAGAAGAAGAAGAAGAAGAAGAAGAAGAAGAAGAAGAAGAAGAAGAAGAAGAAGAAGAAGAAGAAGAAGAAGAAGAAGGTGGTTCTGAGAAATGAGAAGTTTGGACAGTTGTGTTGCCTACCTCATCTTAAATCTAAAAAAGCAAATGATTAATAGCTTGATGTTCAGAACCATCACCTTGCCTCTGATTTTACTATTTATTTCTTGATGGATTGACACCCGTGTATGTTGTTGGTTTTAGGCTTCTCCAAGAAACCAATCTGGCTATGTAAAGGGTGACTTTCCCACATTGACTGGGGACACATTCTGTACAGATTCATGGTGATGAAAGGCCTGTGGGAAAGGTAATTTACCTGTACTATTTCTGAGCACCCCTCCCTAGAGAGTGTCACCTAGAAAGACATTTCAACCTACAGAATCAGTCATTTGTGCTGAATGTAAGAGGCTATTCTAGCTCAAAACTTGGGTTTGAATTGGTACCAGTGTGACATTTGCTCACGGGGCCTGGAGAAGTGTCTTCTACCTCCTGAAGAAGACAGTGAGAAGGACAGATGCAGGCCTACGGCTCCCACAGCCTTGTAAATTCTGAAATAGTTCACTCCGAGCTTTCCTATATAGGCATAGATTGCAATAGAAGGGAATCACATACACGTTGGGATGGGAACGTGGGTCTGTGATCTTCAAGGACATGCGACCACGTACAGTGAGGTTCAGAGTGGAGAGTGGGTCAGACAAAGGTAGGGCAAGGGCTGGGCTGCTGTATCATACACTGAATCTGAAATTCAACCCAGGACTTCTCTGCTATGGGCTCTATTACATTGTCTGTCTGTAGACACCTGGGGAAGTCAACATGTCACGGAGGGTACTACTGGCATCTAGTGGGTAGAGACTGGGGCACTGCTGGAATCCTATAAAGATCAGCTTTCAGACTCATTGCATACACACACAGACACACACACACACACATACACGTGGGCGAGCACACACATGCACGCACATATGGGAGCAAATAGTCTTTAGAGCTTGGGACACAAGTTTTGGGGAAAGGAAGATTCGAAGGGGGAGAAGTTGAGAGAGAGGTTTCTTCGTCTTGCCAGAGTTCCCTAACTAGAGTTGAAGACTGAGTTCCCAGAGCATCTTAGGGCTCTGATTGTCAGGTTCCCACTGCTGACAAGGGGATGGTTCTCACAGCTGGTGGCCTCTCTTCCCAAGGGCCTGAGGCTGCACCTCTTGCCTCGAGGTCAAGCTGGAAGGCAGGAAGAAACTTTCAGAACTTGTTTAGGCACCAAACTTATTTCGCATCATGATCCACTAGAAGGACAGGGGTGGATCATAAGGCTGCAGCCAGTGACCCCGAAAAACCCAGAGAGGGGGTTCCCCAGATGACACGTGTCGAAGGGTTCTTCTTCTTTCCTTCCACCCCATTCCATGCCCAGATGATTTCAGAGTGGAGCGAGCCATGCAGTCAAGAGCTCTGCTCTTTGGGCATTCTGCCTGCCCACTAGCTTTCCTCGGCCTCCGCCAGCCTTCACTGGCTGTATGTCATCTGTCCAACCTCTCTTTCTCTTTTGCCAAACAAGTCCCAGGAACTGGTATTTATCTCATAGAGCTTCTGAGAATTAAAGGAGAAACTGCTTGTACAGCTAAGGATTTTCTAGATCTATCGGCCAACCGTTTTTTGCCAAGTAACTCACTAATTTTCTTTTTTCTACAATTTAGCTTCCCACACAATAGAGATAGGATAGAAGAGTCAGAGAGAAAGAAGTGAGTTTCCTGATCTCTTCCTCAGCAGACCCAGATTTCTGGAACACTGAGTTGGAATCTGTCAAGTTTCTGCAAAATGGCGAGGGGGGTATTTTTGGGAGGTGTTTTTTGGGAGTATTTTGTAGCAAAGTTTCTTTGGGGGAACACAAGGGGAATTCCAAGAGATAGAAATATCCCCCCTGAAATAGTCTGTCACACTTGGCATATTCCATATGCATCTCTGAATCACTTTAGCGACTTGTCACAAAATCTTTCTCCCAATTCCAAAATAGTGTGGGGCAGAGCAGGGATTTACAACAGATGAGACACAGTCAGGACAGTGTAAGGAGCCAATGCAAGAATCTGAGACATCGGATTCAGCACAAGATTTCCAGAAACCCTCAGGGTTTATCGCTGTGTTCACAGAATGCTCAATTTTATAACCAGAGTATGATTAAAGCAAAGAGAAAAAGAAAACATACGATCACTTAGTTTACAAAGATCCTCTGAAGGGTACACAGGCTGAGTAGAAGGTTTCTGTTATAGTCTTTACTATGCATAGAGGTGTTCACACATTTCCTTTTTTTATTTATTATTTTTTGTTTTATTGGGGCTGGAGCGATAGCACAGCAGGTAGGGCATTTGCCTTGCACTCAGCTGACCCGAGTTCGATTGCTACACCCTTCTCGGAGAGCCGGGCAATCTACCGAGACTATCTCGCCCGCACAGCAAAGCCTGGCAAGCTACCCATGATATATTCTATATGTCAAAAACAGTAACAAGAAGTCTCACAATTTGTTGTGAGACGTTACTGGTGCCTGCTTGAGCAAATTGATGAACAACAGGAGGACAGTGCTATTGAATCACCATGAGATACAGTTACAAGCTTTCATGTTTGAGTTACAATCATACAATGATCAAACAGCCATCCCTCCATCAGTGCACATTCCCCACCACCAGTCTCCCCAGTATAACTGCCCCCCACTTTTCCACCCTCCTCCTCCACAATTTCCCCCATATTCTCTCTTTACTTTTGGACATTATGGTTTGCAATAGAGATACTGAGAAGCTATCATGTTTGTTCCTTTATCTACTTTCAGTACACATCTCCCTTCCCGACCGATCCCTCCAACCCTCATTTTCTTAGTGATCCCTCTATTTCAGATGCCTTCTCTCCCTGCTCACGAGGCAGGTTTCCAACTATGGGGCAATCTTCGTGGCCCTTGTGTCTACTGTCCTTGGGTGTCAGTCTCATGTTATTTTATACTCCACAAATGAGTGCAGCCCTTCTATGTCTGTCCCTCTCTTTCTGACTCCTCTCATTTAGCATGATACTCTCCACATATATCCACTAATAAGCAAATTTCATAACTTCATCTCTCCTAACAGCCACATAATATTTCATTGTGTAGATGTACCAAAGTTTCTTTAACCAGTCATCTGTTTTGGGCGCTCAGGTTGTTTTCAGATTTTGGCTATTGGTGTTCACACATTTCACCACTGGCTTGATGAAACCCTAAGGCTGGGTTTCTTGTCCCTTGATGGATTCCTCTCTCTCTCTCATGAGCTTTTCTGCCTTGACTCTACCTTCATAAAGCAACAGGGCAAATGTGGTAAGCCAGTTGATGGTGGTCGTCAACTGCTCTGGTTTGATGGCAACTGTCACTAAAATGCGACCATAACATCAGGCAAGGAACTGGAGTCAAAACAGGCCATTTCAGAAAACTGACCGGAAGTTGTTTATTTCTCATGGAGATAGTGCTCAAGATGCTCATGAATGTTGGTGACTTTGTTGATGAGGTGGGGAGCAGGGTTGGATGAAGGCATAGATTCCAGCTCTCATCCCTGTGGCCTTAGGGAAGAAGTTTTCCATGCCAAGGATTTTAGGTACCAACCAATACAGTTGTGTAGATGTGACGCTTGTTTGTTCTTTGAGATTTTCTCTTGCAGGGCCCAGAGGCCCTTCAATGCCCACATGGCCTCGTTTTGCTGGGGAGCTGAGAGTCACTGAATTTATGTGCTTGTTTGAGCCTCCACAACCAATTAGTGTCAGAGGCGAGCCTTGATCATGCAAGTGCTGGTTCTCACTTCTGGTCTCCTTCCCCCCCTTCGGGGTGGGTCTCTTCCTGCAGAGACATCTGCTCTGAAGCATTCGTGCCTAAAGAGGGACATGACATTTTTCAGCATCTATTACATGCTCAACGCTGGAATCCATTGTCATCCTTCACTTTGTACCAGCAAATCTCCATTTCCTACTTTGCTTTAACTCAAACCTTGTGTGATGTTTCTGAATGCCTGCCCAAATCCATGCAGACCTTCAATGCTGACAACCCCAATGGGATATTTCACCTCCCGGTGGGTGTGCTGGTGGGGAAAAGGATACAGATGACTCACAGGTTCCCTTTATCAAGTCTATGCTGAGAACTAGGGGTGCAGGCAGGGCCCACCCAATTCTTCTTAGTGACTATCATTCCTAATCCCAGCTCTGTTGTCAAATTTTCTGTAGACAATACACTGAAAGACCATGCACACCTGCATGGACTTTACAAGCCCCCAGAGTTCTTGGGAATCATTAATTATTCCTGCTTTTCAATACTCACTCTGAGTGTGAACACAGCATGCATTTTGTCTTCAGAACAAGAAAGATAGAAAACACATTGGTACATCTGCATGTGCAAGAGGGCACTATTAATACAACAGAGAATATGAAAGTGTATGCGCATGTGCTTCTGGAAAGAATGTGTGTTGGCATCAGAGGCTCTTTCTTGAAGATATTGAATGTCAGGCCAAAGGGGGAGAGTTCATCTAATATTCTTATGGGATTCATTTTACATGGACAATTGATTCTGGGAATTTCTATCTTCCCATATGCCACCTAGATCAGCAATTATCATCCATGAGTTAGCTCTCTCTGGGCAACAGCCTCTAACAGAGCTGGTTTTGTGTCCCTGTGACCTGCTCTAATTCACATAAGAGAGAAATGAAAATGTGTCTTGAAGTTTCTGCTTTACAAAGATACTGTTTCTCCCGTCCCCCAAATCCACTTCTCTAGAATTACGTGTGTGTGTGTGTGTGTGTGTGTGTGTGTGTCCAATTTACCCCTATGTTTTTGTGTTACCTTTATTTCTGATCATGTTTGATGACTGTAGACAACCAAGAATCAATTATTTTATCACAATATCTTTCTATGGCTATACCACTAAAATGGTTATGGATAGATCCCTCTGTAGTATCCATACAATGTACATTTTCCTTCTTTATTACCTTTCATCGTGGATATCTAAATCTTCACTATGCAGAAACAAATGTATGAAGGTACTTAATACTGCCGTATGCTTGGCTAAGATGGTACTATATGCTATATTCATTTTAACACAAGAAATAAATTGTTTCCAACAGGAAAGAATGATTTCCTCAGTAAATGTTAAGGGTATGGGAGTTGGGGTGGGGTTGGAGATTCTCAAACCAGGCCGACAATTCAGTGCAAGGGTTTGAGGATGTGATGCTCTTTGGGCCCTGCAGTGCTGTGGTTACCTGGGCCATCCTGGCCAGGCATGGGGCTTCCAAGACTGCGTATGGCAATGCTTGGGGAACCAGGTGCTTCTGGGATTGCATCCAAATTGGCTACACACTAAGCATGTGCTTTAGTGACTCTACTATCTCTTGCTTCCCCTAACCCCATGATACTTTTTTTTAAACAACAACAAATTAGCTTTCAGTTAACTAACAAGCTTAATATGAAAGGTATCTGAGCCAGAACTGTGGGGTATCTGAGCTTGCAAGCTCTCATTTAGGATTCACATTTGAACCATGCTCTATAGCTCTAGAAATTCTTGTGTTCCTCAGTTATGGAAGTAAATGTTTGCTGATTTGTCTCATCCAAGTGAGGAGGTATCCAGCTGCAAAGAGAGACTCTGGGTACCAAGAAATTCAATTGCTTCATTGACACTTGATGCTATTTATGTGTAAAAATGACACAAATTTATCCTGCCATCCAGAATTTTAAATGAAAGCAAATAACTTGCATGAAAAGCCACATTTTCTGTTTGGCTTTCTCTTGAGAGCAAAGTATGGCTTTTCTCAAACGGGATGAATTTTGCACTTCATTAAATGCCTTGATCTTTTCATCACATTAGCCTTTAAGGCAATAACATAATCTTAGATCATCCAGATTAATGATTACAATAAAACTGTGCACATAAATCTTAAGAGGGCTGTGAAAATAAGTAGCTGCATGTGCTAGAGTCTGATTTCTACAATTTCAGTGATATTTATGTCTATTGATGAATATCCCCCCACTTTTTTTGCTCTCATTAAAACTAAAGTCAATCTTTTGATAATTTTTCCCCTCTACAGATTTTTCAAACTTCTAGTCCAGAAGTCGAGTAGATTATGAAGAGATCAAAAGCCCCCTGGAATAATGATCAACCCAACCCTTCTGATGTAACATAAGTCCAATCTTGAACATTTTCAGGAACATCTTAATGATTGAAATGAATGACCTTCTGTGATTCCCTGTAATATACCATTGGGTTCTAAACTCAGCAGGGAAGGACAAAGACTATTCTGAAGGCTCAAAGCTGCTCCTATCACTACTAATTGATTCAGCAATAAACATTGCCTGCAGATTATCAATTCTCCATTGAAAAGGAACCAGGCCAGGAGTGAAGCCTTTAGCGAGCATGAAAGTCAGTGGTTTCCAAGCTTTTGAAAGCTTCTTGAAACTGGGTCAGGCCATCATATGGGGCTCCCCAAAAGACAAGTAAACCATTCTTAAAAATATGAAATTGGGTTTTTGGGGGTGGGGCGGATTTTGCTTTGTGGTTTCTAGTTTTATTTTTAATAGATTTTTTTTTTTTTGCTTTTTTGGATCACACTCGGTGATGAACAGGAGATACTCCTGGCTCTACACTCAGGAATTACTCCTGGCAGTGCTTGGGACCATACGGGATGCTGGGAATCGAACCAAATCGAACCAGGGTTGACTGTGTGCAAGGCAAACACCCTATCCACTGTACTATCGCTCCAGCCCCAGGTTCTAGTTTTTTTCTGGAACATTCTGTGGCTCCACAAGCACAAGCTGCAAAATGCCCTATTATTTCCATGCCTGTCTTGAGACCAAATCTTCCAAAGCTTATGTGAAAGAGTCTAGAAACAATGTGCACATTATAGCTACCAGTGTCTCGAACCCCATAGTAGAAATCCCTTAAATATCTAAGTAATAAAATCCAAGTGATCTTTTTGGTTTCTTCTCCCCTCGGATGAGAGCCCCAGTCAGACATAATGTGAGGGAGCCTGTTGAGAAGCACCTGGGGATAAGCCTCAGGTGGGCAGAGTGCGGAAAATGGATTGTTCATGGAATCTTATGTCTGGCTCTATCCACAGTCAAGTTATCCTCATTGAGGTGATGGGGGCTGAGAAGCATATTTGCTAGGGGCTCTGGACAATATTAAAAACCAGATACTAAGAAATGATTGGAGGCAGTGGGAAGTGAGGATATGAAGGGAGGTGGACTTTCCTCCAGGGGGCTGGGGGTGGGGGGGCTAGATGGACTCATCATCTTCCCAAAAAGTAATCTTCACAAGGACATTTATCCAAGTGTAGTAAGTAGCTCACACCTGTGCCAAAGTAGGAAATCATATCCAATGATTTATTATGCAGAACCTGGGCACAAGTTGATAAAGTGTAAGAGAAAACAACTTCTTTAATAAAAATTGAAGTGCGGGAGGATTCTATACCACAGACAGACTGAAAAAGATTCTCCTCCAGTTCCCTCTTGTCTCTTCTCAAAGCCTCCCTTATATTCCCTCATGCAAAGGACCCAGAAACCCTTCTCGGTGCAGCTTTGGCTTTTTCTTCTTTTTCTCCACAACAAGGCCAAATTTCTGAAGTTTATTTCTGTGTGTGTTGGGGGCAGTGGGATGAAGTGTGTACACTGGCATAAGGACGTGACTCTGAGCATGTTGCTTTCCTTTCATACCATTATAATATTAGCCTTATCAATAAAACATTCCTCATAAATATTGATAGCATTGACCCATTTATTGTGTGCATGCAGATGACTCTGGGGAGGAATTATCTCAGGGTCAAATGCATTTTGTAATGATGGTCCCCAGCCCAGAGAAGAGATCCTTCATTCTGCTGATGAGTTAGAGTGAACTAGGTGTGGAATAAAATGATGCTTTTCAGGCATGCAAATGACAGTTCCAGGAGGAAACGGGGTGTTTGTGTGAGGCTGTGTAGCTGTGCTGCTGTGAGCTTTTGTATGAGCATGGCTGCTCTTGGTCAACACGGGGTCGCTGGAGTGAGAAGGAAAGAAGTAGATTTGGGTGTGGAAAAGCTGCTCTTGCCTTGGACCATGGGCAAATTGTCTCATGGGTCCTTCCTCAAGTCCTCGGGTGATCTAAATAGCCCAACATACATAAAACACCCAGCGGAGCCAGGGTACAGTAAACACTCAATAAACATCCGCTATGACTATTATTAGGGCTGATCTCACCACAGATAAAGTCTGACGAGGGGGGAACCACAGGCGCCAAGGGTGTGCTGGCTTGAGTTTTGGGAACTGTCTTCATATATTTGAAATTTATCCTGAGATCCAATGTGCTGAGATCCCCTGATAAAAAAAAATAGGAAAAAAAAAAAAAGAAAAAGTGTGGTGGTGGGGAATATTAGGCATATGGTGGTCTGAATCTTAAAGAAGAATGACTCCCATGATCGAAACAGGCTGTTGGAGAAACAGGCCTTTCCAGCCCTGTCAGTCACAAGCCTTTTCCAAATGTGCATGATATGCATGATATTAATATTCTCTAAATAATTTGTGCACAGCTGGCAAATATACAAAACGCCATGCACAGTCTGAGGGATGCTAAGGTGCCTAATGGCTTAGAAGCAACCACTCATACCTGGTTCTGAGGGTGAAGAAGGTTTCTAGAGGCTTATGATCATTAATCATCATCTAAGGATATTAAATTTTTTAACTTAAACTTGACATTTAACAACATTTAAATTTAACAACATTTAATTTTTTAAAAAATCTTTCCCTAATAAAGGAAAGCATTTTCTCATTTAGAGTATTCTTTTTTTTTTACATGTATTTATTTATTTTTGTTTTACTTTATTTTTTAATTTTTATTACTGAAACACCATGAGGTACAGTTGTAGATTTACAAATTTTTGTGCTTGGGTTTCAATTATACAATGATCAAACACCCATCCCTCCACCAGTGCCCATTTTCCACCACCACGGTTCCCAGTATCCCTCCCACCCCCCATCTCCCCATCCCACCCTGCCTCTGTGGCAGGGTATTCCCTTTTGTTCACATTTGGAGTATTTTTAAGGTTTTGTTGTAACTTACACTGTTATCAAGACATTTTGCCTCTTTGGCTTCAGGGATTTGAGTAATTTATTTTTTTACATTCCCACCTAGAATAAAATAAGACACCCTGGGCCTTTTTAATAAAAGCTCCCCCCACCCAAGCTTAATGGAGGAGTTAATCGGGCAGAGAACAAGAACCTTTTGAAGTTAAGAGAAACTGCGCTATCTTGGCAGAATAAGAAATAAAATCGGAAAGGGGGTCCCTAATGCATTAAGGAATATCAAGGAGTCTGGCTGAAGGTGATGCGAGTTTCTGCTGTTAACAATGAAAAACAGACGCCAGGAGCCTTTTGAGGCTCAGCATCCTGACTCTGAGATGCCACATGGCAAGGAGGCGAGTGGGCCCAGTGGGGTGCGGGGTGGGAGTGGAGCGGGAGCGGGCGATGGCACAGGGGTGATGGCGCAGGGGCGGACTCCTTTATTTTCTTTGGCATGACTTACGGAAAAGTCAGAGTAAATGAATTTCAAATGACGGATCCCAACTCAAGATTCAAAACACATTTCTTCCATCCTGTAGGTCTCAAGCATCCATGGAAGTAATTTTGATAACTCTTAACTCCACTTCGACTTGCAGGTATGTTGTTCATAGAATTCTACTTGAGAAAAAAATTTCCATTTTAGTCATTTATCATGCCACGCATCTTTTCTAAATTCTGTAAAGTCTGAGGAAAAAATGTTCAAATTGACTGTAAATGATTACACTCATTTCCTATACCCCGGCCTCCCCACGCCCCCAGTTTCTCTTTTGCCTTTTAAAATTGCCCCTTTAGCCTGAAGCACAGTTTGCATCAAAAAGTACAGGCGGGACAGAAGATCCGCATTAAGGCAGCAGCTGGGAAAGGGGGGGGGGGATCACTCTAGAGGTTTTCTGCTCCCCCCACCACACACACACACACACACACACACACACACACACACACACACTAATTTTTGTCTACATTGTAAAAATATTTCAAATGCTCTGCAAATGCTTGTGTGCTAAATCCAAGTGTGGAGTTAGCATACTCTGTGGGGTGGTAAGTTCTCAGAAATTAGATACACGGATGCCCTGATGGGCAGGACAGAGGCAGCTACTATCGAAAGATGTGACGAGTCCTCAGCATAGGGAATTCCCTCTCTGGACACCCACTTTCTGCCACTCTTCTTAACTTGGAAGGAAAGTCCCCTGTACTGGATTCGGGCAGTAAAACCCAATCCTAAGAGAGAGAGGAGTAGGTTCCTTCATCTGTCCCCTCCTTAATACTGGAGCTCTGGGAGGTCTCCTGAGGACATTTGTACCCTTGGGGTACTGCTGGGTCAGTGACAACTGCAGGCTGTCCTGATCCTGCCAAGACCTGCCGTGTCTATGTGGCTCTGTGGCTCTCCCCTCCCTACCTCCCAGACCACACTCCACTATCCTGCATCCCATCCCTGTTGGTCAGGACTTTCTGGATCCATTTCTAGTTCCTTCTGAATCCATTTTCATCTGGCTTCTGAACACAACGCGGGGGGGGGGGGGGTTGGGGGGGCGGGAAGCACAGAGGCAGCCTGAGGGAGACCCAGCCGCAGGAGACACACACCAGGGCTGGCGCCTCCAGCACAGTGGAAGTCTGTGTTTAATCTGGGGTCTGGTAAAGAATTTAAATTTGCCCCAAGAAGTCTGGCCTTTGCCCTTTGTTTCTGGGAGGTCATTGCTAAGCCCCTGGAATGTCTGATAGGAGAGTCTTTGCTTGCCCGGGGGCCTCAGACCAGCCAGATAATAATAGGGTGATTTAGGGTGGGGACTTGGAGCTCCACCACCAAGCTTGAGGGTGGAGGCCGGGGGTGCCTGCTCTCACCCTCCCTCCTGAGGGCTGTAAACTCCGGCTCAGCCACTCAAGAGATTCAGTGAAGCTATAACCCCCAGGTCAGGAGGAGTTTTACCTCCTGGCTATGCCATAGTGACTTGGAAGGAAAAATATAGCTTTGTCCCAACTTCAAGGGAAAGAGAAGACTACAAGTCCCTGATGCTCTGGGTTTTCCTCTTTGTCCGCTCCCTTTAATAAGCCATAACTGGGAAGATAACCGCTTTCACTGAGTTCTGCATGTCTTATCAGGGAACTATTGAGACAGCTGTTTTCAGAAGCCCTGGGATTTGCCACTAGTGTCAGAAGGGAAGATAGTCTTAGCGACATTGTCCCTCCAACTTTGCAGTTTCCTGCGCTGAGTTCTAACTCGCTCTCTCCCAGAAGTACTTAGCAGTTGCACTGAGACCGTTTTTATAATCCCTCTCAACACTTCTTAGCAAAGCCACTCCCAGTTTGGACAGCTGATGAAGTTTATGCAGTCCTCCTCTTAAAACTTAACTATTCCAGGTCGGGGGAGGGGGGGATCTTTACCATTTGAAGAATGAAAACCTCCTTTCTTGACCTCTGGCCAAGGTGAAGGACCCCACACATGGCACGCTATAGTCAGGTTCTTGCTAGCTTTTGAAATTTCCAAATGGAGATACCTTACAGGCATTTTTGAAAATGACTCACAGGTCAGAAAATATCCTATCTGACAAGAAGAAGTGTCTGCTCAGTGGCCAGAGAAACATTACAATGGGTACAGTGCTTGCCTTGCAGACAACTGACCTGGGTTTGATCTCTTGCATCCTATATGGTCCCTTGAGTCCTCCTAGGAGTGGTCCCTGAGCTCAAAGACAGTAGTAAGCCCTGACCACTGCTGGGTGTGACCCCAAAACCAAAACAAACCAGAAAGAAGCCTCTGCCAAGAAATCTGCAAGAAGGAAGGGTTTTAAAGACAGAAAATTCTTAAGGCAGGATATGGCTATTGGCAAAAGTTACAGGTATGTATAAGGTAAAACTACCAGTCTCCTGGAGGGTTAGAGATCTCTGCAGTCCATCTCATGGATGCAACAAGGGAACTTCAGGATTAGCTTAAAGTGGTGTTTGGGAGCTGAAATTGGAAAACATCACGTACAGGGTTTGGATGGGGATCTCACATGAAACTCTACTTTGCGCTTGATTTTTCTCTTTTTTTAAATAATCAGTGTCTACTACCATCAATATGAGTTGATTAGAGTTGCTTAAACAAAGTATTCTGAATGAGGTATCTGAACATAACTAATATTCAATGTCCAGAAAAATACTAAGGGAATAACAAGGACAACAAAACTGTAGAACTTGTTATAGAATTGGGCTCCCCATGGTGAGAGAATCTGGCTGGAAGGGGGACAGGAGGTGGTTGGCACTGAGTTTGGGGACATTGGTGATGGGTGTGGTGCTGGAACATTATATGCATAAAACCCTATCATGAACGATATTGTAAATTACAGTGCCTCGAATTAAAGAAAAAAAATTATATATCGCAACTTCTTGATCCATTTATCCGTAGCTAGGCATTTGGGTTGTTTCCATATTTTTGCTATTGTACCAAGTGCAGCAATAAGCATAGGTTTGCATATGTCCTTCCGAAGTAAAGTATTTGTGTTTTTCGGAGAGGGTTGCCTAGAAGTGGGTTGCTTTGGTCATACAGGAGTGTTATTCCTATCTTTGGAGAACATCTGTGTTGCTTTCCATAGATGCTGCACCAGGCAGCATTCTCCCCAACAGTGGGTCCTTAAAGGTTCCTTTCTTCCCCAAACCCCACCAACTCCTGCTGCTCCCAGACTTTTTGATAGGTGCCATTCTCACTGATGATGTGGTGTATAGGTTTATGTACACAATGGAATACTACAGAGCTCTAAGAAAGCAAAAAAATTATGCAATTTGTTGCAATGTGGATGGAACCTAGAGGACATTCTGCTAAGTGATGTCAGTCAGAAGGAAAGATGGATGGAGAATGATCTCTCTCATGTGTGGGACTTAAAGATACACAGCAAGGTAGCAGCGAAAGGTCAAAGGCAGCACAAAGAGTTAACTGATTCAGACAGCTGAGTTGGGGAGGGGGTTTGGAAGAAAGGGAAGGTTGGGATTCTTGTAATAGGGAGGTGGGTACACTGGTGATAAGTGTGGTACTAAATCATGTGTATGGGAAACCACCATTAACAATATTGTAAATCATGAACTTCAGTCCAAAAAAATGTTTTAAAAAAATCCTCGAGTTGCTATAAATAAAGCTTTATAAAAACATATTGTCTTACAGTTCTGGAGTCCACAAATTTGAGATCCAGTGTTTGGGAGAGTCACAACCCCTCAGAAACCCCAAAGTGTGTCTCCCTTCCCCTTTTCTGCTTTTGGTGGTTTGATGGCCCTCCCTGACATTACTGGGCCAATAGTTCTATCTCCCTCCTTGATCTAGTTTCCCCTTGGAGTCCTGTTGATAAGGACTCAGCCCTATGGAGTTAGGGAACCATTACCCCATTACAACTTCTGCTTGACCATCCCACCTGCAGTGACCCTGCAATCCCGGGGCATCATAGTCTGAGGTCCTGACAGCTAAATTATTGACCTTATTCCTCACCCCCCTTAAGAGAACCCATCCAAGAGACTGACCACTGGACACTCTGCCCTTTCTAAAATATAAAGCAGGAAGCAGGGGGCTGAAGCGATAGCATAGTGGGTAGAGCGTTCACCTTCATGCTGCTGACCCGGGGTTCGATTCCCAGCATCCCATATGGTCCCCTGAGCACTGCCGGGAGTAATTCCTGAATGCATGAGCCAGGAGTAATCCCTGTGCATCACCCTGTGACCTCAAAAGCAAACAAAAACAAAAACAAACAAACAAACAAACAAATAAACAATAAAGCAAAGGTCATGACCATCTAAGACCATGTGTCTTCATCTGTGAAATGGGTCCTATGCCATCACTCTCTGAGCTGGGACCAGGAGAAAGTCAGCCTGCACCCTGTCCAGTGCTAATCACAAGTGAAGAAATGACAGTCTCTGGTCTCAGTAGTTTCAGTGAGAAATTTTTCTATAGCATGTACATTTATTAAGATCGGAGTTGGGCTGTGTCTTTTCTCACCTGTCCCTTCTCGTCCTGCTGCCACCAGGTGCTGGGGGAGCCAGGAATATAAACCAAGGGTGCTTTGTTTCCTACGGAAGGAAGGCTCATTCATCAACAGGGCTTGAACAGCCAGCAAGCCGAGACAGCCTTCGCTACACCTTGCCTTTCTCTGTCCTGACTTAGGGCTGATCTGAGAACCTTTTGTTCAAGCTCATAATTATTCAGTGACTCAGTAGCCCACAAGCATTACCCGTGGAGCCAGACAAGACCAGCAGGCTCCGCGGGCCACCTGTTCCAAGTCATTTCCTGTGTGGGCGGCCACTTCACAGGGCTGCAAGGATGAGTTACGGTAACGATGGCTTCAGCCCTGGCACCCCGAGTGTTGCAACAAGATGGGATCTCACTTGATTATGTTCTGGCCAAGTACATCTCATTATCGTGCTTTGCATATATATTAAAAAGTCTAGTCCCTTTCTAAACAAATGTTCTCAAGGAGGTGGGGTTGGGGGAGGTGGTATAACACCTCCTTGCCCTTTCCTGCGATGTTGTTAGACTCAAGGGAACACACAAATATTTTCCCCAATGGCTCAGCTCCAGGGGTCCAAAACACTCTCAGGAGGGATAAAACACTCTCAGGAGGGATAATAATGAAGACAGTGGGTTCTATGTGTTCCCATGGGTTCTCTATCTCAGATGGGGCAGACGGGTTAAAAAATGCTTATCGTAAATGTACAGCTATGTACAATACAGTGAATAAAGTTTGGCAAGAAATCTGAGTTAATCATATAGTCTGTTCACAGTACACAAATTGGTCCAGGGAGTGGGGCGGGGCGGGGGGGGGGCGGATAAAAACACAAGAATGCAAACAGTTATTTATGTCGTGTAGAACCTGACATGACTGACCGGTTATTTCCAGGGGAGACAGTTTTGGCCCTCTCCATTATATGTGTAACTGCCACACTTCTCCAAGAACGTAACTGCTCCTTATTTTCAATCTTCTCACCTTATTGCATATTGTCAGGCCCTTGGGTCCTGATGAAAATTTAATTGTGTGTGTGTGTGTGTGTGTGTGTGTGTGTGTGTGTGTGTATGGTGGGGAGGTCGGGGGAAGCAAGGGGAGTCCTGGACTTACCTGATATGGGCTCAGGGCTTACTCCTGGCTCTATCTCAGGGATCATTCCTAGAGGGGTTAGAGGACCACCAGTTAGTGCCAGGTATTGAATATGTACTCTCCCTCTAGTCCCATATTTTCTCTTTTTTTATGTTTATAGAAGCTATAGATTCACTCAAGAAAACTTCAAAATGTAGATATATTGAATAAAATAAAAATAACCTACAGATCCACACCCCCAGGAAAAAAACACTATGACCTTAAAAAAAGAACTGGGTGAGCAGTTGAATGGTTTCAATATGTACTTAATATGACATCATAGATATAGCATTTTGAATATTGTATTTGTATTTGATATAAACAGTACTCTGATGATCGTACTGGGGATTAGTTCTGACATGTATTGTAATAAGGCTGCTGTTTTATCTTAATTATTTTTCAAACTGTCACAGCTTTGCCCTTCAGCTAAGAGGGCAGTTTCAACAAAGGATGCAAATGAATTCATCATAAAAATAAAATCATAAGAGACTGCACAGGAATCTCAAAGCATGTAAGTCCAGGTGTCGACTAGAGGTGAGATTCTTACTCCAACCACAATGCTTAAAAGCAGGTAAATCATTCTCAACCTCTAAAGCAACACACCATATTAAATGTCTTACGATTTCATTATGAAATCAACCCCCAACTCTGTAAGATTGAGCAAGGGACTTCCAGTTTTTCTGTAACAGTTTTTCCCTTTAAATTTAGTACGTAGGCCCCAGGTATTTTGTATACTGGAAACACCAATGATTATAGTGCTGAAATTCAAAGATACTTTGAGGTCCTGCATTGTATGTGGACCCACCACCAGTGGTTTTATAAGTAGTGTGTGTGTCTACCATATGGCCCATGACACACGAGCTGTTAGATATTTTGACCATCACTGCCCTCCAAATACCTGGCTTCTGTTTTCCAGAAGACTTCTCATTTATGAGCAAGAGAAACCATCTGTAAAGAAATAGACTGAAGTTCACAGGGCAGGAAGATAGTGGGAGAGCGAAGCCACAACAGAGATTAACAAATCTGATAATGTGATGGGAGTCTGGGATGTGTGACCTGGTGCTCCTTGCTTAAGCCTTCATTTGTTCATCTTCAAAATGGGATTCATCATATCTACTTCCCAGGATTTTGGTTATGATGATGGTGGCAATGCATATGTCCCCCAGCAGAACCTTACAAAAAGAGAGGGGTAAAAGAAAAAAAAATATCATCCTCATTTACAATTTAATAAAAAAAAATAGTGAAACACTGAATTCTCAGCTTCCAGCCCTTTATCTCTGTCTAGTCAATAAAACTGGCATCACACCCACATTCTGTGCAATGGAGGGAGAGTGATTAAAAGAAGGCGTAGAATCACCGGAGTGCTAGGTATGAGGGTTTCGAGTCCAAACGGTTCCCTTTGCATCTGAGAGTAATGTCTCTGTCATCAATGGGCCTTGCATCTTGTTTTAGAGCATTCACAGATTTCTGTTTTTCATTCATTCAAAGACTATTAACCCTGAGGACAGACACCAAGGGATCAAGATGGGTCTTGTCCATCCATGTGTGGCTTATGGTTTGGTGGGGAAGAGAGCCTTAGGTTAAGGCTGGTGCGGGCAAGAGTTTTGGCGTGAATTGTTCTTAGTGTTCTGAAAGCCAATGTGGAATTTAGGGAAGATCCAGGCCTGAGAAGCGCCTGGAATAAAGCTCTGCCTTTGACCTTCTCCATGCCCTTCCCCCAATAAAAGCCTGTTGTGGCATCTTTGGAAATGGTAGTCGGGTAAAAGTTGCCTGGGAATATGAAAAATGGGATGGGCGGTGGTGATGGTGGCAGGGGGGGCACTTCCCATACTGTTGTTTCTGCGTGTTTATAGAAAAAGGCCCTTTCAACATTTACAGAGCTTTCAAGTGCAAAATGAAAAAATTGCACCTTATACTTAATACAGTGCCTTTCATCTAAGACTCTCAGAAGCCCCGCAGACGTTACCTCACCGGTTTCCGAACCCTTCTCAAAGGGAGGTCAGGAGAGACTCTTATCCCCATTGCACAGATGGAGGAACTGAGGTGAAAGGAGGTGAAAATGTTGTGGGGTTCTTTTGTCCTAGCACTGGTTCTACCGCTCAGTTGCTCTGTGTGACTTTGCTGCATTCCCCTTCAGTAATTTTAAGGGTTTGGGATGGTAACCTCACAACATCCCATTCGTTTGTAATGTTCTGTGATGATGCCAGAGAAAGTGGGTAAGTGATAGAGCGCTAGTTTCCAGGACTTGTCATCTTCATCAATAACTTCATAACAAGATTTCTGCAAAAGAGCCATCAGAAAGATGATTTGAGTAAGAGAATCTTAGAATCAAAAGACCCTTTCTTTTACCTACCTGTGAGACCCAAAAACCCTAGAAATAAAAATTGACAAAACTATTGTTAAGGATACTTGGGAGCCAACCTAAGTGAAGCCTAGGGCCCCCACAGCACCTATGGATCTCTAAGTAGAACCAGAGGTAATCCCTGAACACAGGGCCAGAAGTAATCCCTGAGCTTCACCAGCTATAAAACCCATTCCCCAGATCTTCTTCAAATATTAAGGAGATGAATGATCCAATAGAAGAATGATTAAGACATACAGAGTTAACACAAAAATTTAAATGATGAACAAAAGCATAAAAGCATATTTGAATTCCTTAGTAAAGTAAAAAGTAAAAGACCCTCCCGTTGATCATCGATTTGCTCCAGCGGGCCCAGTAACGTCTCCATTGGAGACTTTGTTGTTACTGTGTCTGGCATATCGAATACTCTCGGTAGCTTGCCGGGCTCTCCGAGAGGGGCGGAGGAATCGAACTCGGGTCGGCCATGTTGGCTGCGTGCAAGGCAAACGCCCTACCCGCTGTGCTATCTGTCAATTTAATTATTAGTGAATTGTTTTTATCTACATATTAAATTTGGAATGATTCAGTGATTGATATTGATTTGGGGGAGAATGTGATTCCTGGGGAGGAGATAAGTTGGTAAAACCTCCCTGCAGAGCACTTGGCAATATGTAAACAATAGCTTTAAAAATATATGCATTTTCTCTTTTTTTTTTTTCCTTTTGGGTCACACACACCCGGCTATGCACAGGGGTTACTCCTAGCTCTGTACTCAGGAATTACTCCTGGCAGTGCTAGGGGAACGATATGGGATACCAGAGATTGAACCCAGGTCAGACACATGCAAGGCAAACACCCTACCTACTGTGCTATCACTCCAGCCCCTATGCATTTTCTTTGACCTGAAAATTTTACAAGTGGTCCCAAGATACCTAAGATATAAGTAGATTAAGCTATGCAGGGAGTATTTTGCATTATAGAACTTTCTTTCCCACAAAAATGTTTTGATAGTCTAGACATCTATTAATGGAAAATTAGGGAAGTAAACTTTGGTAGACCCATACAATGGAATCATTGTCACTGTCCTCCTGTTGTTCATCTAATTGCTCAAGCGGGCCCAGTAACGTCTCCTTTGTGACAATTGTTACTGTATTTGGCAGAATGAATACGTCACCGGCAGCTTGCCAGGCTTTACCGTGCTGGCGAAATACTCTTGGTAGCTTGTTGGGCTCTCTGAGGGGGGTGGAGGAATTGAACTCGGGTCGGCCATGTTGGCCGCTTGCAAAGCAAACGCCCTACCTGCTGTGCTATTGCTCCAGCCCACAATGGAATCAAGTATAATTATTACACATTATGTTGCAGAATTACATTTATTTACACAGAACTACTTTATATATATTTTATATATATATATATATATACACATGTAAAGTGAGTAACTGCAAAATTGTATATCCCATAAGCTCTCATGTGGGACTGAGTATGCAGTGATGGCAATCCCTTAGATGTGGGATCCTGTCTTGGTTTGGCTTAAGGTGAAAAACTGCCTATTTTTCAGGAACTGAGGAGTTTTCTAGTGTGGGAAGTTTTCTGTTTCAAATCTAGAGTAAACTGGAATGATGGCATGGGCTTCCTGGTCTTGTCACTAATTATCTGTGTGGGTTTGGACACAGTTCTTTCTTAAAACAATGCATCTATAAAATCTGTGGTTGTAAGCAGGAGCCAGGAGGACTGGTCAATGGTTGGAACTAACCACAAGTGTGTGTGGGACTGAGGGTAGGTAAGATAGAGAGGGGCCAGGATGACAAGAATAGCTGGGAATGATCGTGCTGGACAAGATCTGAGGGTTAAAAGTAGGTAAGGGATATTCTTGATAACTTTTCAGTATCTGTATTGCAAACCACAATGCCCAAAGAGGAGAGAGAGAGAGAGAGAGAGAGAGAGAGAGAAGTGCCTGCCATAGAGGTAGGCATGGGGTGAGGAGTGGTGATGGGAGGGAACCTAGGGACACCTTACTATCTACAAATAGTAGCTGGAGCGATAGCACAGAGGGTAGGGCATTTGCCTTGCATGCAGCTGACCCGGGTCTATTCCTCCACCCCTCTTGGAGAGCCCGGCAAGCTACTGAGAGTATCCCGCCTGCACGGCAGAGCCTGGCAAGCTCCTCATGTCATATTCAATACTCCAAAAACAGTAACGAGTCTCACAATGAAGATGTTACTGGTGCCCTGTCGAGCAAATTGATGAACGATGGAAAGACAGTGCTACAGTGCTATGGAGGATGTAATTGGTGAAATAATTTCATAGCAATAAGATTTAGTTTGAAAATGCTTCATTATTGATTATTTTCCATATTGATTATTTGATATTGGTTTAGTAAGACTAAATCTTGGTGCCTTTCCAAGAGTCTTGTGTTGATGGAATTTAATTCCTCAAAAGAAGTGTTTAACTGATAAGTCACAAGTCAGTCTTGCGGGGCACTTCTTGAAGAAAACGCTCAGATTTGGGTCAAGCCCAATATTTGATGATGATGATGATGATGATGATAGGTGAGAAGAAGCTGCCCCCTTTCCCATGCTGAGTCAAACTGGTAGATGGAAATAAGTACTACTTTTCTTAGTCATGCCAGAGTTACAAAAGTGGGCATGCAATTATAAATGGTGTGTGAATTTTGTTCCTGACTTCCTGGAAGTAAGTGTTCCTTCCTTCTTCTCATCTGTCCAATAATGGTTGCAGAAGTTGAAGAAATCTGAAGTCTGTAGGAGAAATCCAAAGACTACATTCTACAAAGACCAGGTAACCATCTCCAACTAGCCCATCTCCCTAAACCTGTCCTGAAGAGGCCTGGAATTTTAAATGTTGGCACTTCTGAAAGACTTCATGCCTTTTGTTCTCTTTTCTCCAGTTTAAGGAAAAGCAGACAGTGCCAAAATCACTGATGGTTCCGCCTTTGAAAACATCTTTACTTCCTTCTATGTCTGAAAATGACACCTGGCCTCCAAAGCCCTCTTCTTCGCTTTTGATGAGAAATTCTGATGAGAATGCGTGGCTTGTTTCACATGCCACAACTCCTGACAGATTTCCACATGAATGTTCCTAATGTAGTGTTGCAAAATTCGTTTGCTGGGGAAGATGATCAAGTGAGCGGCACTGTTAAGCAGTACATTTCTCCGTATCTAACTGTGTTTCCCAAATTTATATTAATTAAGAAAAAATAAATGAGGAAGGTTTACAAAATTTCCCTCTCCGTACTTGTAATCCCTTTCTTGCTGGCAGGGTGCCCAGACTGCTGCAAAACCAGATCCCAGACGGGACCACCGGAAACACGACGATCCCTGGCTAATGTGCAGCTCCAGACTCTTCCTGTCTAAAATGCACTTTTAACCCAGAAAGATGAAAACACAAATTGCATTTCCGAATAAGGGCAATTAAAGGCACTGTGTATTTTTTCTGGATGCTCTGGAAAATTACATACTAAACCAAATGTCACCCCCTGCAATGCTGCTATGGAATTGTAATGGTTTGGGAATAGAATAGTTTGCTTGTACCTATATATTTAAAGCTTTAAGCGAGTTTGACTGTACTGTGAGCTTAATTTGCCAAAATATGTCAGGAAAATGACAAAATTGGACCTATCTTTTACTTTCTTCTTTCTTCCTATCCAAGTCTTTTAAACGTCAACATTTATTAAACCCTGGCTATATCATTAACGGTATTACATTTATGTGCCTAGAATAAAAGTTAAAAAGATGAAAATGAACACTCACCAATTTGTGTGTTATGAATAGCAATTTATTTTGCTTTATAATTAAAAAATTTCTTTCTCCCTTTATTTTTTAAAAGCAACTCACATACTCTCTCATGCTACCATAACAAAATAAGCTGAGAGACTTCAACAATTAGGTTGTACAGTTCTGGATACACCAAAGTGCTAGCTAATTTGGTTACTGGTGAGATCTCTCTGCCTGGTTTGAAGATAGTTTATTTCTTTACTTCTGAAAGAGAGGGGGCGGGAGAGAGAGAGAGAGAGAGAGAGAGAGAGAGAGAGAGAGAGAGATGGACAGACAGACAGAGAGAGAGGAGAGAGGAGGGAGAGAGAGAGGGAGAAAGATGGAGAGACAGAGAGAGGAAAGGAGAAAGGAAGAGAGAGAGGGAGAGAGTAAGGGAGAGGGAGTGAGGGAGTAAGGGATGTTTGGTGTCTCTCATTATAAGGACACTAATTCTACGGCCCTAGGTCTCTCCTTTATGACATCACCACTCCTAATTACATTCTTTTAAAAAATTTTATTAAAAACATCATGATTTATAAAGTTGTTCATTACACAGTTTCAAGCATTTAGTGTTTCAACACCATCAGTGTGACCTTTCCTCCACCAATCCTTAATTACATACTTGTAGGTCCTCTTCCCAAAATACATCACATGGGAGTTATGCCTTCAGCATATGGTTCTTGCTGATGAGAGGGTAGGAAAGAACAGACATTTAAAAAGACTATAGTTAAAACTATTCAATAAGTAAAAATCATCTGTTTGGTTTAGAACATCTGACAGTGTCTGAAGGTACACATGATTTTCGGGTGGAAGGTTTTATACACGACCTTTATGGAACACTCGTAAAGCATTACTGAAAGATAATCACAGTAAGGGTGAAGGCACTCTTGTAAGCTCAGAGAATTTTATTTTGTTTTTAGGGCTATACCTGGCAGTGTTTGGTGCTTACTCCTGGCCCTGTGCTCAGGGTTCATTCCTGGCAGTTCTCAGCGGACCATATGTGATGATGGGAATTCAAACCTTGTTTTTGCATTCCACAAAAGCAACATTCCTGCTGTATTATCTGTGGCCCACTAGCTCATAGAATTAGGCTGTATGATCATGGGCATTTTAGGTACAATTTTGCAGATTATTTTTTCTGAGGATAATGTGGGATGTCAGAGATCAAACCTTGGTCAGCTGCATGCAAGACAAGCACCCTACCCACTGTCCTACCTCTCTGGCTATATATTTTTGATTTTTTTCTTTAGTCTTTTTTATATAATTGTTGACTACTTTAAGTGGGACTTGTTTGGTTTAGAATATAATGCTTGCCAAGGAACCCAGGACAGAGCAGTTACTCATATTTCTCATACGTAGTCATTATTAATAACAGCATGGTCGATATCATCAATATCATCATTATCATTACAGATATCATCCCTAGGTAATGGAAGTGTTGGAAGTGTTTGACTCATAAAGAATCACATCATTGTTCAAACTGATAAAGGAAACATGAGTCTGAAGTATAATTTTACAAGTTTTTTGCTCAAAGAAAGCCAGAAGGAGGCCTACTCAGTGATAGTTAAACTTTTTTTACTCTCCAGAGAAAAACTTCCTACTGTCAGTTTTGAACCCCAGGAAGGCCATAGTTTGCTGAACATGACAGATTTTAAGAGCTTGCTTGTTTTGTCATCCTGAGAATGTTTCTGCAGTTTGTCTGCAGGAAACCCAACCCAGGACCAATTCAGAAGTTTCTCTAAAATGAAATAAAGTTCCTTCCTTACAGAGAAATAAATTCCACTGATATGCATTTCTTTTTTTGTTGGTCTTCTCAAATATTTGACATCTGTAATGCCTGAAAACTTTACCTAAAACAACTAATGATAGAAATAATATTTTGTTATTAATCATTGAGAGAAAGAAAATACAACCACAACTATGTCATACTCCCTCACCCAAATTTCTGGTCTTTTATCCAGGTTTGAAGGAATGGGAGAGGGGAATTTTAAATGGAATGGAGCAGGGATGGAGAAAGAAGGCCTTTTGTCTAGAGTTCGTGATTGCTGACGGTTTTACCCAAGAAGCAATTTCTCTATCACACACCATGTCTCACCTTGAGTTCTTATCCACAAGAGACATAGTTGATCAATGATGTAATTCTATAGTCATTTTAGGATAGTGATTCTTTTATTCTCTGAAAATTAAAAGGAGCCTGCAGCCTTTTATTGTAATCTCTCAAGATTGTTTATTGTTCCTACAAGTCAGAACAGCCCAATCTTTGGAAGGCTGATTCGAAGGGAAAAGTTGATAAAATGATCACATTGTTAGGTGGGTGAGGTTTTTGCAAAATAGAATCATTGTTGATCATCTTTGCAGGTAAAAATTTTTATATTAGGCTTTATTTTTATTAAATCCATGGATGGTCATTTGGTATAAATAGCACTGTCCTCCCATTGCTCATTGATTTTCTCGAGTGGGCACCAGTAATGTCTCCATTGTGAGACTTGCTATTACTGTTTTTGGCGTATCGTATATGCCACGGGGAGCTTGCCAGGCTCTGCTGTGGGGGCTGGATACTCTTGGTAGCTTGCCGGGCTCTCTGAGAGGGACAGAGGAATCGAACCTGGGTCGGCCATGTGCAAGGGAAACAATATTAATTTCTTCTTAAGACTTTGCCATTATTGGGAAGTTAGTAAATCTCTACAATTTATAAACATCAATAAAAAGTCTTGAAAATGTTCATTTTCCATGTTACTTCCTTTCCTCTCAGTGCCATAAAGCTCCTTGGTCTTCATTCTCTGTGTAAAGTGAGGAATAATATATGCACTTTATATGATTTCTATAGATATTCTAAGTTTTACCCCTCCTATTATAATTAATCAGCTTCCCTTGTATGATGGAAACTATTAAATGATTTCCTCCCCTAGGGTTACAAAACTATGCCTAAATTTTCAGCTTTTAGTTTCCAAGTACTTTGATCTGCTTTGAAGGTGAAGGGCACAGGATTCCCATACTGGTGGGTGGCCTCCAGCTGAGATTGTGAGGGAAAAGTTGTAAATTCCCCTCTAATTTTTTTGTGCTCATGAGTTTTTTATTTAGAGGGGAACTGAGTACATGCTTGGTACCTTATAATTAGTTCCCAACAAAGGTTACTTGTTGAAGAAATATTTGGTAGTCAATATGCCCAACGTTTTTATATTTTAAAAATAATTCTTGTTTGAGCTCTTTTTTTAAGAAAAGGACATTGCTTTTTTTTTCCTTTTTGGGCACACCCGGCGATGCTCAGGGGTTACTCCTGGCTCTGCACTCAGGAATTACTCCTGGTGGTGCTGGGGGACCATATGGGATGCTGGGAATCTAACCTGGGTCAACCGCGTGCAAGGCAAATGCCCTACCACGTGTGTTATCGCTCCAGCCCCAGAATATTGCGTTTTGCCAAGGGCATTTTATCTCCATTCTATAGCAATTTTGCTTTTTTTTTTTTTTTACACTTAACTTTCCCATATCTTAGGTAGTCCCAGTTTTCTGACCTGAAAATTGGTAGCCTACCTTTTTGTTTTGTTTTCTTTTTTAGCTTTTGGCCTACACCCAGCAGTGTTCAGGGCTTACTCCTGGATCTGTGCTCTGGAATCACTCCTGGTGGGCTTGGAGAAGCATATGGGATCAAAGGTGGATTAGCCACGTGCAAGGCAAAACCACTACCCACTGTACAATTGCTCCACCCCCTAGGACTTTTTAAAGACCTTCGTTTCCTAGGAGTTGATTCTTCTTGTTTAGAAAATTTAACATGTCTCCCTCATTTGATGGAAAAACTAATCATTAAATAGCAATGGGAGAATGCTACTAAGATCTTCAGTCAGCCTTTGCGTTGATAAAAACCTTCCAATTTTCAAATTTGATATGAGACTTTGTAGTATTGACTATCATTAAAACAGATAAAAATAATCTTACAAAGTAAAAAGTATATGAGCAAAAAAAATTAAAAGTTATTTTAGTTATTATGGGGAAAATTAGAGGAAAATATCTAAGAGAATTATGAAAGTACTAAATAGGCATCAATACAACCCTTATCACAGATCTGAATAAGTAGTATTAGTTCACTTGATCACTTGTGTACCTAGGTCGATTTGACTTCCCATTAATCGTCGATTTGCTCGAGCGGGCGACAGTAATGTCTCCATTTGTCCCTGTCAGTGCTAGTGTAGCCCAATGGCGTCTGTTCGCTCTAGGAACATGAAGAGCCTCAAACCGATCCTTCATGATCTAGATGAAGAAGTCTGACCATCTGGTAGGTAGGCGGCCCCGTGGTCTTTTGACATCCCATGGAATCCAGTTGGTAACAGCTCTAGTCCAGCGGTCATCTTTAAATCTCATTACGTGACCAGCCCATCTGATTTTTGACACCTTGGCAAACGAGACAGCATCCCTGATTCTTGATCATTGACGGATGTTGGAATTCCAGATTCTTTCTTTCATTTGAGTGAAACGTGATATTCCAAGCATAGCTCTTTTAATTCCTTTTTGGGAGACCCGAATAGCATTCTCATCCTGTTTGCGTAGGACCCAGGTCTCTGAGGCGTATGTTAATGCAGGAAGAACAGTGGAATCAAAGAGATGTGCCCGGAGCCGGAGGTTCTTCGTCGTCTTAGCTATTTCTTCAATGCTCTTGAAGGCATTCCAAGCCGCACTCTTCCTCCTGTGTGGCTCGGGTGCCAGGTCATTTGTCATGTTCACTTCTCGACCTAGGTACACATAGCTGTTGCATTCGGAGACGGTCGTTCCGTTGAGAGCAAATGGGGTGTCAGGAACGAGGCTGTTTCTCATAAACATTGTCTTCGTAAGATTCAGCTGTAGACCAACCTTTCCACACTCACGGTCGAAGTCGGCCAGCATTTGTGCCGCTTGACTGGTGTTTGGTGTTATTAAAACAATGTCGTCAGCAAAGTGGAGGTGGTGTAGTTGTCGACTTAGTTAACTCAGTGGTATTAGTTAATTCCCCAAATACAAGATCAACCCTTTTATCTGTGAGGGAGAGTACAAATTGATCCATGACTCCAGGCTCATCAAATCCCAGAAAATGAATATTAAGGTCGTTTGGTAGAGATAATACACCTGGTTAGCTAGCTAGCTAGCTAGCTATGTGATATATATATATATATATATATATATATATATATATAAAACCCCTGGTTTTAGGGGTACACTCAGTGATGCTCAGAGCTTTCTCATGACTCTGTGCCCAGGGGCCACTGTTTTTTTTTTTTTTTTTTTTTTGCTTTTTGGGTCACACCCGGCGATGCTCAGGGGTTACTCCTGGCTCATGTACTCAGGAATTACTCCTGGCAGTGCTCGGGGGACCATATGGGATGCTGGGATTCGAACCTGGGTTGGCCATGTTGGCTGCGTGCAAGGCAAATGCCCTACCCGCTGTGCTATCGCTCCAGCCCCAGGGGCCACTTCTTAGGATGCTTAGGGGACCATATATGGTACCAGGACTTGAACCTGGTTGGCCACATTCAAGAGATAGTACAATTTACCTTCTGTACTCTCTCTCCAGCCATTTCTGTTATATTTTTAAAGTAACACTTTTGCAATACTGACTGAGCTTCTTAGATTATAATTGCTTTTCTATTGTTTTTATAGAGTATCAGGATTTGTGGAACAACCCTGGGATGCTTAGTTGGGGAAGCCAATCATGTATGGTTCTGTGCAATAATCTCTTTCCCTTCTCATTCCTAATTTTCTACTAGCCTGCATCTATGTACTTGACACAGAGTAATCAATACTCGTATGAAGTTCATAAGGGCCTCCTTTTGCTTTGATAATGTTTTGGATTTTGTGCAAGGAAAGTCAGAAGCAGGCAAAAACAGGTGAATACCTCTGTTTAAAGGCCCTGGGAAGACACCTGATTTCACAGTAACAGGAAAAACAGAAAAATGTTAGATGTATTTGTAGCCAGTAGCTGATTCCAAAGGGTCTTTAAGAATACTTATGGAAATGATAAATCTTGAATTGTTTGTCTGTTCTTGGGCTTCATGAAATATTTCCCCCCTCCAGAAAAATTCTCTGCCACTGCAGAAATCTTTTGAATAGTCATTAGGTTCATTAAAAATTGGTGACCTTTATATAAACCCTCAAAATGAGAGAATAAAGAAAATTAAAGAATGCAAGTTGTAGACACAGTCAATGTATTCATTGCTCTTTTCTGAAGTACTCACTCTTGATCTAAGAGTTTAGTAATTCTATTGAGATTTAGACAGTCTTTCAACAGTAAGTATGTGAATGAGTTCCAAGTTACCTACTCTATAGTTCTTACTAAGTAGAATAATGCAGTAGTTGCTGCAGGCAAAGTTCAGCAATTGACTTTCATATCACAAACTTTTGATTAAATAATCAGTGGATTGTGTTTATCAGCCATGACCTTCAGTTGACCTGCTGCTTCACCAAAGTCAGAAAAAAAGAAATAGTGGTCTCGGAGAAAAAAAGTTTGTGGTAAATAACTCTGAACTCAAGTATCAAGGATCTGTCATTAATTCTAGATTTTAGATAGTTTCTTATCTTCTCTCTTAGTTTCTCAAGAAAAGGAATAGAAGGGCCAGAGAATAGTACAAGGTTTAAGGCACTTGCCTTGCATATGACCAGCCCTGGTTAGATCACTGCATACATCCCCAAGCACCACCAGGAGTGACCACTGCGCTGAGAGCTGGGCATAAGCCCTGAGCACAGCAGAGTGTGGGCCAATATAGACCAAAAAGAGAACTGGAATAACATATTTTATCCATTATATATCATTTCTATAATATATGGTAGAGAAGATGTGAGGAAGAGTGAAAATGTTATCACTGGGTCACCTTCTTAGGGTAGTTTATCTAGAGAAAAGTGGATGCCTTGAGAGTTACATGCTGTTTAATTTTATTTCCACCACAGTCTTAAAAGATACAATTGCAGAGATTAAAGAGATTGATGACTTTCAAGGGACAGTGTAAGGGGGTAAAAATAGAGAAGTGTAGCATGAGGGACTTCCTTGGTGAGGATTTAACAGTGCTCTATTCGGGTTGTTTCAGTGGTTCTGAATACCTATAATCTATCTACTAGACTAAGGTGCATATTGGTGTTTTTCAAACTGTGGGATAGCACTGTGTGTGTGGGGAGGGGGGGCACTGGAATGATTCTGGAGTCAGAGAGAAACTCAGGTTCAATCGTGGGGGGAGCACTTTCTCTTTGTTTTGATAAAAGAAGGGAGATTTCCAGGAGATGCTAAGTGATTTTGTTTTTCTCAAAAGGGAGTGGTAGTCCAATTAAGTTTAGGAATCTCTGCTGCCTAGGTTTGCATACACATATACAAATAAACGCATATAAGAAAATGGTCCTGAATAAGTGTTCCAGTTAGCAATATTTAATAATATTCACAAATATATATTCCTGGGTTTTCACACTCTGCTTTGGTTATACAAGATGCCACTACTGGGGAAATATGGATGAAGAGTACACCTGGATTCTGTGCCACATCATAAATTCCTATGACTCTATAGTTTCAAAGTAAAATGTTTTAAAATGTCATTACATACCTTTCCCAAGGTGTCTCCTTTACCAATTTTAGGTTTCCTATATATATAGGTTCCAATGAAAACAACAGGAGAAACAATTTAAAGGAAAAAGAAAGTGGTGAAAAATGACAATGGCTACATGAGAGGGATGAGTCACGACAGAACCATCAGACAGTCAGACAGAATTTCTCTCTTGGAACTTCACTTTGCATGAACGTGAATACAATAGTTCCTTGTTCAACACCACTTTGAACTTAAAAGCGAAGTTCTTAGGGACAGTCTTTTGAAATCTAAGCCTTTTGTAAGTTGAGATGGTATAGAACATTTGTTGCATGGACTGCTTCATAAAAACAAAGGAATCTGTAGCAAAATAAGTTTGGAAATACTGAAATTAAACATTTTTCCACCTGGATCCCTTTCATAATAAGCATCAAAACAACAATATACCTTTGAAAATATAATCTCCAGATTTCTACTTCTCAAAATAGTGGATCAGGTAATCAACTTTCCGCCA
This sequence comes from Sorex fumeus, assembly GCF_029834395.1. Lineage (NCBI taxonomy): Eukaryota > Metazoa > Chordata > Mammalia > Eulipotyphla > Soricidae > Sorex > Sorex fumeus. The sequence continues at coordinate 26,138,216 of NW_026606322.1, read as the reverse complement.
AAAACAAATAACACTGGATAAAGCACATACCACACACACACACACACACACACACACACACACACACACACACACGTTATCTAGCTAAGGACATAGGACTACTGTCAAAGAAGTGAAGGGGGGTCATAGAAATAGAACAATGGTCATAGTGTAGTGGGTAGTATACTTATCTTGTAGGCAGCCCACCTAATCCTTGGCACCCCATTTGGTCCCCCGGTCCTACCAGGATAATTCTTGAGTGCAGCTGAATGTGGCTCAAAAACCAAATAACAAAACAAAGCCCCCCAAAAAATGAAGTCAAGACCACCCTAAAAAAAAACTCAGAAAACAACAGCAAAAGAAGTGAGTTAAGGAGCAAAAATCCGGGCTGTAGCAGTGCACAGTGGGTAGGGCGTTTGCCTTGTGTGCGGCTGACGGAGGTATGATTCCCAGATCTCATATGGTCCCCCAAGCACCACAGGGAGTAATTCCTGAGTGCATGAGCCAGGAGTGATCCCTGTGCATTGCCGGTGTGACCCCCCAAAAAAGAAAAAAAAGGAGCAAAAACAGAAATTCAGTGTCTCAGCCTGTGAGGCCATTTTTACCCGAAAAATAAATTGAATTTTGGAAGAGATAACTAAGAACATGGAAAAATATTTAGAGTTTTTGCCAACCTCACAAGGTGAAGTGGGAGAAAAATCAGGCTCTCAGGGTTTATAATGAGGTATGTTTTAGTGAAAGTCTTGTGTTATCTTTAGTTTGGAGACAAATTCTTTATCTTAAGAGTCAGAGTGGATGGGAACCAGAAGAACTTGATGGAATGGATTATCTTCATCCTTGAAATTGATCCTAGAATGTGAGTGTTTCTGATGCTATACGTGAAAATCAACCAGGTATGTAGGAAAACAAAGCCTTTAATAAATGTCATCATGTATCAGATACATAAGAAAATTTTTTAAATAAAAAAGTATATCACTTGGGGGCTGGAGCGATAGCACAGCGGTAGAGCATTTGCCTTGCACGCATCCAACATGGCAGGCCTGAGTTCAATTCCTCCACCCCTCTCGGAGAGCCCAGCAAGCTACCGAGAGTATCTCCCCGGCACGGCAGAGCCTGGCAAGCTACCTGTGATGTATTCGATATGCCAAACACAGTAACAACAGAGTCTCCAATGGAGACGTTACTGGGCCCGCTCGAGCAAATCGATGAACAATGGGAGGACAGTGACAGTATCACTTGACCATTATGTTTGTGAGTACATTGGATGATGACACAATGATAAAAAAAAATGACTGGTTAATTGCTTTCTATAGAATGGTTCATGGTATCCATTTTATTATTAAAATATTGCTCTGTTGAGGTCTCTCTTTGGTGAGTATTCTCATGGAACAAAACCATCTTGATACCTGCTTGCTCATTCAGGAGAGGTCTATTCAAATATCATTTTACACACACAGACATGCAAATATGCATGCATACATACATATTTGATGATAGAGGATTGTGCATGCCCATATGTGGTTGATGAAACATAAGAAGAAATGAATAATTTTGATGAATAATTTGACCTATTAGGATGCTCAAAAGGAAATTTGGGATTGGAAAGTGCAATAAGTAAAATTAGAAACATTGGAGTATATTAAAGAATAAGACTGTGAATTAATAGACTTAAAAAAATTCTAGAGAAAGTCAAAGAAATAAAAGGATAAAAAGAGGACTAGAGAGATAATTACTTACTTAAGGCATTTACCTGACCTCTGGCTTACTCCAATTTATTCCCTGGAACCACATGACCCTCTGAGCATTGCCAGGTGCAGTCTGGGAGACTCCTGAGCACCAGTGGAGTGACCTGGGTAATTTCCAGCACTACTTAGGCCCTCACATTGAAGTGCCCACTTAGTTGTCCCATGACCAACTGCAGTTGCCTCATATCCATGGCCCCCTTGAGTGCCACTTTGAAAGTACCCTCCCTCTGCCTTCGAATCTAAAATACAGAAGAATGAAAGACAGAGGAGCTATAGTAAGAGCTTCTGTCACACAGGTAATGAGGCCCTTTCCAAAGAATGAAACAAATGGGATGGTGTAGTCAGAGGCTATAAAGCGATATTGATAGAAATTTTCCAAAAAAGCAGAAAATACCAAGCCAGCAAAAATTATTAAGCCAGAGATTCTTGGACTGTGAAGGTGCATATCAGCTTCAGAGATCATCATATCAGAGAAAGTGGCTGAAAATCAAGCACATTGAGAAATTCCTGAAAGTGACCAGATGAAGGTCAGGAGATGGTTCAAAGCACTGGAGTCCATGACTGGCATTCAGAGGTCAAGACAGATCCTTGGCACCACTTGGTCTCCTAAACACACCACCCCAAAATAAAATGAAGTGATGGGAAGAAGAAAGACACATTAATTTTCACAGAGAAATGTTGTATAGGGAGTTCCTGCTTCAAATACAAAATAGTTAAAAGTAGCACTGTCCTTCCATTGTTCATCGATTTGCCTGAGCAGGCACCAGTAATGTCTCCATTGTGAGACTTGTTGTTACTGTTTTTGGCATATCAAATACGTCATGAGTAGCTTGCCAGGCTTTGCTGTGCGGGTGGAATACTCTCAAAAGCTTGTCCAGCTCTCCGAGAGGGGTGGAGGAATCAAACCTGGATTAGCCATGTGCCATTCACTAATCAACTAGAATAATAAATTTTATATTTGTTATACAATTTATAATAATAAAATAATAAAATAAAAAGCATAATAAGAATGGCTTAAAGTGAAAAAACAAGCAAATAAAATAAAATAGACTAACATAAAAAATGATGAAAATTGTAAGATATTAAGAGAAAATTTTCAAAATGTTGTAAGGGTAATTTACAGTTGTTGAAAATGTATCAAAACATTTTGTAGATTCATTTCCACCCTGAAATAAGTCATTTGGTGAGCTGAAAAAGAAGCATGCCTGTATTTACTTATGATATCTTTTAAGAATGATTTTGATAGCTATCTGGATATTCATAAGGGATTCTTTACATAAAAGAACAACGAGAATATAGATATTATACATATATTCCTCATATATCACATATATTCTGTGAATACAATTATACATATAATGTCTGTTGCATATTTTGTACACATGCATGTTACTTTTGCATATTATATATTTAAATATCAACATAGAAGCAACATCACTGCTGGAAGATATCCAGGTAGGTTACATTCTCTTGACTGCCATCCCACTCTCTTTGGTTCTATTCAATGACGGCTTTCAGGTTTCTGGATGAAGCCCACCCACATTAGGGAAGGCAATGTGATTGATTCAACATGTCAATTTAAATGTCAAACATATAAAAAAAACACCCTAACACACACAGAGAGTAATCTCTGACCACATGTCCTGGCATCATGTTCCAGTCAATTTAACACAAAAAAATCAGCCATCACATTTCAGCTCTTGAATTGGCACCCAAAAGCTTTCCTTTAGATAACATTTAATCATTATATGATGACAATAGATGACAATTTTACAAACATGACAGCACTATCCTATATAAGTAAAGTAAAGTAAAGTAAAGGCCCTTCCGTTGATCATCGATTTGCTCGAGCGGGCCCAGTAACGTCTCCATTGGAGACTTTGTTGTTACTGTGTCTGGCATATTGAATACTCTCGGTAGCTTGCCGGGCTCTCCGAGAGCCCGGAAAGCTACCGAGAGGGACGGAGGAATCGAACTCAGGTCGGCCATGTTGGCTGCGTGCAAGGCAGACGCCCTACCCGCTGTGCTATCGCTCCAGCCCTATATGTAACCAAAAAATGAATTAACATCTTTTCAAAAGACAGACAAAGTTCTTCAGTGATGGTAATACGAAGACATCCTAAGATATTACCTATCAGCTGACATTCTCGTCTTTATACTGACTGGGGAGTGTATACCCAATTTTTCCACTGGCAGCCAGGATCAATCACTCTACCAGCAGAGCAACTCCTTTCTTTTCTTATTTATTCAGAGGCATGAGAAGCCTAGAGTGGTCACCTGGCAACCAACCTCTAGTTCCATGGGATCATTGTGACATCCCCCATAGAAGCATTCTGCCATGAGTAGTGCATAGATGATGAGAACAGCAATCAAAAGCTTTGCTAAGGAGGTCACTAGAGGTAATAGTGAGTGGTGCCTCTCCCATTTGCAAATTCACAAATTATGAGAAAAATCACTGAGTGCAGGGAAGGCAAATCCAACTTCAGATTCTATTCTCATTAAAACAGTGATACTATGCTTTCCTTAACGAAAACTGACCAATGAATAAGCCTACAATACTAAGGATCTAGGGCTCGTTTCCACTGTCAGTGGACTGGGCACTCAGCAGTGATGATAGCCAGGTGTGCCTCTGTGAGTGATGGTCCATGTTTTAGTGACCATGCTGACCTCTACCCATGCTGCCTTGGCCATTTGGCCACTATGTTCATGAGCACATTAGAAGGTAGAAAAATAGCTGGCTGAGTGTTTTCTGTAGAATGGTTCATTCTCCCCACTTGATCATTAAAGTCTTGCCTTGTTGAGGTCACCCTCAATAGAGTGAATGTTCTGATGGAACAAAACCATTTTCATGGAGCTGGAGCAATAGGACAGCGGGTAGGTCATTTGCCTTGCATGCAGCTGACTCAGGTTAAATCCCCAGAATCCCTATGGTAACCCTGAGCACTTCCAGGAGTAATTCTTGAGTGCAGACCCAGGGTGTAAGCCCTGAATATCACCGGCTGTGACCCAAAAAAGCCAAAACAAAACAAAACAAAAACAAATAACCCCAAAACCTCATCCTCATTCCTTCTTGCTCATTCAGGAGAGCTCTAGTCACATGCTTTTATATATGTGTGTGTGTGTGTGTGTATACACACAGAGATTTGCATGAATACATACATATGTGATGATGAATTTGCTGTGCATGCCCAGTTTTATGACTCGGTGAGTCAGATAACATAGTTCATGATGAGTAGTTCAGATCACAAGGTTATTTGTTGACCCATGGTTAAGTGCTCTGTCTCCTTGAATGCCAGTAGGAGGAAAATAATTATTTATAGGGGATTGTAGGAATTTTCTTCCCAATCATCAGGATGTATTTCGATATGCTTTTAGGAGACTCCCCAAAGCTTTAACAGTCTCTGTTTTTGTCTCTCTGTCTCTCATCTCTCCTCTCCCCCTATTTCTCTATTTCTCTCTCTTACTCTATCACTGGCATTATAGAAACTGTGGGGTCTCTTTCTCCCACTGACATTATTGGAACCAGAACAACTAGCCTGGCCTGGAAATGGTGAAAGCTTTTCTTCTGAGTCCTCAAAACCCACAGGCAATGGTGTAGTACTTCCTTTCCAAAGCATACAATGTTTTGGTTGAATTTGGTCCCTCTGACAAACTCAAAGGAGGAATAAGGCCTAGTTGACATCTTTGGGTCTTGGGAATAATTTCTCTATTTTGTATCTAATGCCAACAATCTAAAATATATAAGTATATATTTTAATATGTGTATATATATGCATAGAGTCATGTACAGAAGGTGTATATCTCTATAGAAACATATATGTATGTATGCACACACATACATATACAAACATATATATATGTTTCTATAGAGACATACACCTTCTGTACAGAACTCTATGCACAGTCATATAAATCAAGAAGATGAGTAGAAATAGTGTCCAAAAGAAGTGGTGTCAACGCTGACATCACATCTGGTCCCCTGAGCCCTGCCAAGAGTGAGTATAGAGCCAAGATTAAGGCCCCAAAACAAAAAACAGAGAAGTATCAAAAAGTGTTTTTCAGGAAAATATTTTGAAAGATAAATATTTCTGATTTTTTTCTTTAAGATCAAATTAATATTATTTTGAAGTTCTTGTTAGTAAAATGAACCTTGAAATTTCAACTGGGCAGGGCTTATTGTAGTCTTTGTACATAGTTCTAAGAATTCTAGGGACAGTTTAAACGACATTTTGAAATGCAGTTTTAATTTTGTTTTCACAGCTGATGTAGGTTTATTTGTTTATTTCAATACACCTTTAACTAAAGTGGTTTTCTTTTAGTTGTCTTAAATCTAGTATAATACTGTTTAAAATAGTATTTTATCCTTCCGAGTCTCCATAAATTTGCTAACATATGTCACTTGCAGATTTAGGATACCTGTCTAAAATCCACACAAGTCTTCAAAGATCTCTGTATTAGATCAATACCTAACTTGTACTTTGCAAACAATTTAGCGTTGCTCTTTAAGTTCTTCTTTTCCTAGAACTCTGAATAAGAATATTCTTTGCTTATGCAGTCTACTCCATCCCTTTAAGGTAGAAAATGCTTTAAGTTTTCCTCCTGTAATGTTAACCTTTCAAAATTCATGTTTAGACACGGCATCATCAGCATCTTCATAGAATTTACTCTTCTTCCCTGAAAAACAATTAATGTTTTCAGGAAAATGTTTTAGACTATAAGACTATAAGAATTGGGAAATCCTTTTAAGACAAAGGAATACAAAATATTCAGGACTTTAAAAGTCAAGTTATATAATAAGTAAAAATGATTTAAAATTCAGTCCCATGATCTGATCTTGTAAATGGAATATCTTATCTAAAGAGCAAATATATTCAGGTTAAATTCAACAAAAGTTATTCTGATTATTACTAGAGCAAAAGGAGAGAGCTAGTACAAAAGAGTGTGAACATGATACTTTATTTATTGTTACTTATCACCTTTTTAAAAAATTCCCTGTGCATGATTATTACCATAATGAAATCCAAGTAAAAAATAAAATGTGATATGAAATACTTTATATTCCTGAATTGAAAACTTATGTATGTAAATGAGAATAAGAATTTTATTATAGTGTATTAAATGATTTTAATTTTCTTATTTACATAGGCCAAAATCATACAGTAATCACAAATTGGTTATTACTAATTTATTTTATGATCATTCTATTTACCATTTCTTAAAGTTTTGTTGGAATAAGCAATATAAAGCAAATTAGTTATGTGCCAAAGGAGTCAAGCATGGGAGGGAAACTGGGGATATTGGTGGAGGGAAGGTCACACTGGTGATGTTGGAATGCTAAATGCTTGGAACAACTGTAAAATGAACAACTTTTTATTTATTTATTTATCTATCTATCTATCTATCTATCTATTTATTTATTTATTTTTATTAGTGAAACACCATGAGGTACAGTTTTAGACTTACAAATTTTTGTGCTTGGGTTTCAGTTATACAATGATTGAGTACCCAACCCTCCACTAATGCCCATTCTCCACCACCAATGATCCCAGTATCCCTCCCACCTCCGCCATCCCCCCATACCACCCGAATCCCTGTGGCAGGGCATTCCCTTTTGTTCTCTCTCTCCTTTTGGGTCCTGTGGTTTGCAAAAGAGGCATTGAGTGGCAATCATGTTCGGTCTATAGTCTACATTCAGCATGCATCTCCCATCATGGGAGGATCCTCCCAACACCCTTAACTTGGTGCTCCCTTCTCTATCTGAGCTGCCTTTTCCCCTAGCATGTATGGCTGGCTGGTGGTGGCTGGTCCTGGAGGTCTCCGGGTTGAGCTTTCCTCCCCGCCCCGGCCAGGGCTACGGCAGCCGGAGACCTCCAGGACCAGCCACCACCATGCTGAGACCACTCTCCGCACACCTGAAGGTACTGGCAGAGGGACAAAGCCACGCGGGTTCCGGGGCCGAGACCTCCAAGCCTACTCGAATTGGAGTCGAGCATCTTCCACCCAGATCCTCCAAATTCCAGTAGGCGGGGGTCACACCCACCACCTGGCCCCCTGGCGCCGTGTAATCCCATCAGCGGCCAAGACTCAGAGACTATAAAATCCAGATCCCGGACGAGAGCAGTGCAGTCTCTGCCCCCGCGCCTCGGTGTTCCTTCCCGGAGTCCCTTGGAGGGGAGCGGGTTGAGCTTTCCTCCCCGCCCCGGCCAGGGCTACGGCAGCCGGAGACCTCCAGGACCAGCCACCACCATGCTGAGACCACTCTCCGCACACCTGAAGGTACTGGCAGAGGGACAAAGCCACGCGGGTTCCGGGGCCGAGACCTCCAAGCCTACTCGAATTGGAGTCGAGCATCTTCCACCCAGATCCTCCAAATTCCAGCATTCGTGGCCATGCGACATCTTATCAGGACATCTTTTTATGACATCTTATTATCTCATTCCTACTTTGGACAAACTTGCAGGCTGTCGAATGTAGCCTGCCCACAGGGCAGAGTCTGGCAAACTCCCCGTGGCCTACCAAATATGCCAAATACCAGTAACAATGATGGGTCTCATTCTCCTAAAGAGCCCTGAATATAATCTCAGGGCTAGGATGAAAGAGACGTTACTGGGGCCTGCTCGAGGCAATTGACGATTAACAGGATGATGAAATGAAAAATGAAATGAAATGTATGGCTGGCCTCCAAGCCATAGAGTGAACCTCCTGGTACTTATCTCGGCTATTCTTGGGTGTCAGTCTCCTGATTTGTTACTTTATATTTCCCAGATGATTGCAATCTTTCTATGTCTGTCCCTCTCTTTCTGACCCATTTCACTTCACATGATACTTTCCATGTAGTACCACTTGTATGTAAATTTCATGACTTCCATCTTTTCTTTTCTTTTTTTTAAATTTTTATTAGTGAAACACCATGAGATACAGTTGTAGACTTACAAATTTTTGTGCTTGGGTTTGAGTTATACAATGATTGAGTATCCATCCTTCCAGTAGTGCCCATTCTCCACTGGCAATGATCCCAGTATCCCTCCCACCTCCCCCATCCCCCCATCCCACTCCACCCCTGTGGCAGGGCATTCCCTTTTGTTCTCTCTCTCCTTTTGGGTCCTGTGGTTTGCAAAAGAGGCATTGAGTGGCAATCATGTTAGGTCTATAGTCTACTTTCAGCATGCATCTCCCGTCCTGGGAGGATCCTCCCAACACCCTTTACTTGGTGCTCCCTTCTCTATCTGAGCTGCCTTCTCCCTCAGTATGTGGGGCTGGCCTCCAAGTCATAGAGTGAACTTCCTGGTACTTATCTCAGCTATTCTTGGGTGTTGGTCTCCCAATTTGTTACTTTAATGGCTTCATCTTTTCTAACATCTGCATAGTACTCCATTGTGTAGATATACCAAAGTTTCTTTAACCAGTCATCTGTTCTTGGGCACTTGGGTTTTTTTTCCCAGATTTTGGCTATTGTGAACAGTGCAGCAATGAACATAGAAGTGCAGATGTCATTTTGACCGTACTTTTTTACCTCTCTGGAATATATTCCCAGGAGTGGTATTGTTGGGTCAAATGAGAGCTCAATTTCTAAATTTTTGAGAATCGTCCATACTGTTTTCCAAAAGGGCTGAACCAGTTGGCATTCCCACCAACAGTGAAGGAGAGTCCCTTTCTCACCACATCCATGCCAACACTGGTTGCTTTTGTTTCTTTTCTGCATTTTAGTCCTGATTCTTGTTGTTTCTGCATTTTAGTCCTGAACCTCATACCTACCTCAGGGTTTTGGTAAGACTGGCCAGGGAGGGTTTTCCACCATAGCAGGAAAGTCTTGTTCATTAGACTTTCACTTAAATAATGCTTATCAGAGTCCATATTGCATGTCAAGAATAATACCAGGTTAGTAAGACCACCAAGGATGAACATGACATGATAATAAAGGGTTTTAATCCAGCAGGATAGAGATGGCATGCGACAGCATCTACAGAGGCACAGAATTTGGAGCAGTAGATTTGGTGCGGCATGGTAGAAAAGGTTTTGAGGATGAAGGTACATTTAAATCTGGTCTGCAAAAAGAAGGTTTTTGTTTGTGTGTTTGTTTGTCTTTTAAGCGGAGAAGGGACAAAGGACCAGGAATCAAAAGAAACAAAAGGGTGATCCCTGTGTTTCAGGGATCAGAATTGGTGTCTTAGGGTACCGAAAAGGTGCTGTTAGAAAGGTAGAATGCTCTGGAGATGGAACTCAGGGTTTTCCAACAGGAAATTGAAAGTCATGATTGAAAGTCAGACAACTTTTAAGCCCGAGGTAATAGCCTGAGCAGATGTAAATGCTCTAAAGATGACTCAGGAGATGGTAACATTAAAGCATGACAATGGAGTCATGAATATCCTATGATCCACTGGATTTTGTTGAAAAAATAAAGGACAGACTCACCGGTGCCTTTAAAACTCCTGGCTAAGATGAGAGGTTTGGTGGTAACATCCTCAATGGAAGGTCAAGTTAGAGTCAGAAAGTAAAGTTCTGACGCTCAAGAGAGATATCAAGTCTGGGAAAATAAATGGATGAGTCATCCTTGTGGAAGTGGTAGTTAAGGCTATGGGAATAAAGAAGCCTTCCTAGGAGAGTGTCTAGACTTGAGATGTGAAGAGCTTTGAGGACAAAACCCTGGGGAGAGCTAACGTGTAAGATAAGTGCCAAGAAAGATGAGTCAGGGAGGGAAACCGAAGGGGAGGAGCCAGAAAATTCTTTGGAGAATCAAGACACACCATATGAGGCAACACAGGGCAGGGTGGGGGCGGGGTGGAGGGTTAGAGGGGGAGAATTTCAATAAGAATTTCAAAAGCCCTGCAGTGACTGAGATCAGAGATGACTACGCTGGTTGGAGGTGAAGTCCACATAAGGATGACATCTGGGAGGTGGAGGGGTGAGGGGCCATGGGATCTGCAGGGACTCACAGAGAATTGGAGATGTGAACTTTGGCAACTGATTTTCTCATAGTTAAGGAGGTTGGTTGACCAAGAGCAAGGTGCTGACTGGCTGACTGTTCTAGTGAGCTCTCTCTCTCTCTCTGGCTTGCAGATGGCTGCCCTTCTCCTTCTGTCCTCACATGACCTCTTCCCTGTGACATACTTTGTGTATTCTCCTCTTGGTATGAGGAGAGAAATCTTAGTGGAATAAGCTATCCTCCTCATGACCTCACTGAGCACAAACACCTTTTCTTAAAATCTTGCCTCATAATGCACCGGTGTATGTGTGTGTGTGTGTGTGTGTGTGTGTGTCTGTGTGTGTGTGTGTGTCTGTGTGTGCATGTGTGAGTGTGGCTTTAACACTGGAGTGTGGAAGGGACCGCATTTCCTTCTTCCCAGAGCATGGGAATTGAATTGAAAAGATCCAATATTCAATGTTCTAGATTTGGGTTGTAAATCAGTTGCTCTGATAAGATGCTTGAAGAAATCAGACAATGCTGCATAAGAGGATGTATCACCAACTTTCAGAGTCTTTCAAAAGATCACAGCTAAGATGGAGTCTTTATACCCCAGAAGGGAGTGGGTATTGGAAGAAAGTAACTATTCATTGTAATTGTTTTCTGTTTGTGCATTTTGAGTTAAAGTAGTATTGACAATTGTTAATTACCTGGCTATGGGCTAAAGAGGGTTCATGCACACAAGAACCAGTTTGTACAAATCTGCTTGTACAACCAACCATCTTAACATCATAGCACTGAGCCTTGAGCCACCCAAGAAGCTATCATTTTCTGGATGTCCTTCCCACCAGGAGCTACCTTTGAACACCTCCTCATTGGCTCAGCATTTGGACTTGGTGTTGGACATTAGAAAAAAGGGTCATCTTATACCTTGGTGTAATGATACCTAGGGGGGCATGTGTGAAATGGGGGCTCCCTTTCATCTCATTCCTGAGTTTCTAGGGGTCTCCTCTATCACTCATTCCCACCAGTCAGTGTTCCCTTTGAAATGTAAATGAGGTTACAGCATCCTCTTGCTTCAAACCCTCCATCAGATTCCCACAGCACATAGAAGGAGCACTCAAGGTCATGGCCAGGCTCTATTCTCACCATAAATCAGAGTGGGTTGTTTTAAATTGCATGCCCCCTTCCAGGGGCACTCAACTACATTTTGGGTTTCAGAATGTAAGGGACTACTGATATCTCTACTTGTGGTATCTGGTAGGGAAAGGCCAGGTGGCTGTTCAACACCTTACAGTGTAGAGCCACTTTCCTCTGCCCTCCAAATGTCAGTCCCACCCCAATTGTCATCATGTTGAGGTTGAGAATCCCTGTCTCACACAGCCCTCCACACCTTCCTATCTCTTCATCCTCTCTTTTGCCTTCCTCCCAACTCTTTCTCCTCTAGAACAGTCTTGATTTTCCCAGACATAGCACTGTTACATTAAGACATAGGTTTTTGCTGCTTCCCTCTTGGAAACAACTCCCTCCCTCACACCACACTCCCCTATTCTTCCTCATACTACTGATCATTTCTCTTTGCAATGCTTCATGGCCTCTTCTTTCCCGTGCTCTTGCAAATAGGTAATATTCACGATGGATGAAGTTGGTCCCATTTACTGCTGTGTGGTCCACTATCAAAGCAGGGCATAGCCCACAATCAACACTCAATAAAACACTGCTAATAAGCTAAGGAGGGCATGAAGATGGGAGGTAGGGAAACTTTCTGGGGTGTCATGTGTCTCTTACACCTCAATACTCACTGAGTGAAAGCACTTAAGTTACATTTTTTTTTTAGATTTAAGATGATTATTAGTTTATTTTTATTTTTTTTATTTTTTAGTGAATCATCGTGAGGTACAGTTATAGACTTATAAACTTTTGTGCTTACATTTCAGTCATACAATGATCGATTACCCATCCCTCTACCAGTGCCCATTCTTCACCACCAATGTTCCCAGGGTGGGGGTGCTGGGAGTTACATTTATTTTTGGTTTGTTTTTTGGCCACACTCAGAGATGCTCAGAGGTTATACTCTTGGTGCTGTACTCAGGAATCACTCCTAGTGGTGGTCAGGGGACCATATGGGAGGCCGGAGATCGAACCTGGGTAGGCCTTGCAAGACAAGCTGCCTTATCTGTTGTACTATCTCTCCAGTCCCACTTTAGTTATATTTTGAAACTTCCTGGTTCCACAGTGGTCAACATCTCCACAACATCACAAGGGAACCCTCAAGGGAGGCCATTGGATCCAAAGGGTTAAAATCAAGGAGGTAGTTTTGGTTAGTAAAAAATAAACAAATGGAGTTATATAAGATTAATAAGCTTCTGCACTGCAAAATAAATAGAAACTAGAATAAAAAGACATCCATCAGACTGGGGAAAATATTTTCTCATCACCCATCTAGCAAAGGATTAATGGCAAAGATATGTAAAGCACTGGCAAAACTTAACAACAAAAACTAAATAGCCCCACCAAAAACATAAAAAAAGGAAATGCTGAACAGACTTCCTCAAAGAAGACATACAGATGGCCAATAGGCAATAGGAACATAAAAATTGCTCTTCATCTCTTACCAGGGAAATGAAAATCAAAACAGTATCAGTGAGACTGGCACACATCAGAAAGAATTGAAGCAGCTAATACTGGGGAGATGTGGGGGAAAAAGAACCCTAATTCACTGGTAGTGGGAATGTTGACTATTCAAGTTTCTGTGGAAAACAGTATGAAGACTTCTCAGAAAAATTTGAGCTTCCCTCTGACCTAGCAATGTTACTTCTTGGCACATACACCAAGGGCCCCAAAACATCATTGTGAAAAGACATTTACAGTCCTACGTTAATTGCAGTACTATTCACAATAACCAAGATATGAAAACAACCCAAGTGTCCAAGATCAGATGACTGGATCCAGAAACTATGATCTATATACGCAATGGAATACTATTGTGCTATAAGAAAAGATGAAATCATGGAATTTGCCACCATGTGGATGATCTAGAGGGAATCATGCTGAGTGAAGTCAGTCAGAAAGAAAGAGACAAATATGGACTAATCACCTTCATATATAGGAAACTAAAAAATATATAGCATAATGGGGGAGCAATAATTGGCCTATGGCACAGAAGCCAAGATTCTTTCTACAGAACTGAATCTACCAAGGATGGGTGTTGGCCTGGGGTAGGAGACCTTGGGACTCTGATGGAGGGATGAAGTCTTAGGGATGTTGGAATATGGTGTGCATGAAACTATCATTAGCCTTATTGCCAATCATCATGGCTAAACAAAAATTAAAGAAAAAAATCGTCATGAAGGTAAGGAGTAGGATGTCTTGCTTCACTTGTTTTCGTGAAGTAGCCCTCCTCTCTTTCATAGTTCCAATTTATTTAGTGAGGAAAGAATCTCCCCTACAGTGCCCAGGGAACAGGCACCAGTCTGTTCCAGGCTACTTGGGCCCAATAGGGGTCAAACTTGGGGACTTGAGTGTGGAAAACAACCTCAAATATTAAATTCAAGCTTTGCTTCCGATACTATTCATTAGCATTGTCTTATGCAAACCATAAGTGTATGGGGCGTAGTTCACAGTCTCACCATCACTTAGAGCAAAGGTTCTTTACTAACGAGCTAATCAAATTATTTCTGTTAGAATATACATGCAACTAAAATCAAAGCAAGTCTATAGAGGGAGAATTTGGGAAGGGAGAGCCAGTAGAAGCTTTTCGAAATGTTCTAGGATAACTTAATGTTCCAGCACAGGCGGGGCGGAGGATTTAATTGAATTCATTGACAGTGGAGACAGGACACTTTATAGCATTGTATGAACTCTTCTATAAAATCATTTCAGAACCTACTCATCTTCAAGGCTTCTAATTTCCTGTCAACACCAGTTTTGCTTTGCTTTTTTCTTTACTTTTTTCCCCTTTTTATTTTCCTTTTGAGCGGAGAGCTCTCCCAAGGGAAAAAGTAGAAACAGCTTTTCCTGGAAGAGTTCATGCCGCCCTCCTTTACCTTTTGCATAACAAAAGCCCAGGCTATAATTCTGAATGGCTGTTTTGTGTAATTGAACCAGGTGTCCTGCTAGGAGAGACTGAACATCAGAAGTCAGAGAAATGCCAATTTGCTCTGTTTCAAAACACTTTGTTTCAATCATTGCCAAAGCCTTAGGGCAAAATGCTATAATCTATTTTCAGTTCCAGCTTTTCAGTTAGCTCCCCCCCCCCCCCCCCCCCCCGCTTAATTTTTGAACAGGCCCAAGTGACAGAATCACTTATTAACCTTATTGATTTAGAAAGAATTTTATTCACTACAAAATATTCATTATTTGAAATCAGTACTAGTTACTTGGTGGCAGTAAAACATCAAAGTTCTGCGAGATGAAGATGGACTTATAAATAAATCCTTATAAATAAATCGGAAACATGTTGGTTAAAATATATCAGTGATATATGTGTTTATAGATTAAATAGTGGGCTAATAGTAAATCAAATTGAGAAAGGCCTTGCCACATAAAGATACTATTTTTCATTTTAGAGGGTTAGAGATTCGTTCTCTCATTGCTGGAGTTATGTCATATCCAGTCCACACCACAGTTCTCTGGGAGTGCTACCCAGACAAAGAAAGATGTTAAAACAAAGACAGCATCTGGATTATTTGCCACCAGAGACATAAAATGCCCTCAGATGAATGCACACAATTCTTTGATGCAATACATATATACTGAGCACCTACTATGAACTACTTTTTATTCATAATGCTAGTTTTGTAAAGTAAACATATATGTCTGTGTTAACAGCATAGTATTCACCTTGTACTGGTGCTGAAATTTTTTTTCATAACTCTTATGATTATCCGGACAAACTAATTTAGCGTATATTTGTGATGTCTCCAAGATATAAGGGACCAGGAAATGGAGAATTTCAAACATGGAAAGAAATTAGACTTGAGTGAAAAATGTAAAATTAAATTCTGACACGGGGAAAAATTGAGACGGCAAATGACTTAGGTCCAGACCCTCCAACGTCAGTAGCCTAACCTCATCACGTTGGCATAATTGGTGAAATGAAATGAATTACACATTGCTGGTGAGTAGGTAAGTTGATACAACAACTGCAGGAAAAAATTTGGTAGTTCCTTAAACTTGAAATTATCGAATGACTCAGCAATGCCATTCCTATGTCTATAGCAAAAGAATAAAATCCGGTACTCAAACTAATACATGTAAATGCTTGTTCACAGCAGCTCTATTTTCACTAGCCCAAAGGTGGAAACAGCCCAAATGACCATCTGTGGATGAAAACAGAAGCAAGTGATTGTGTATACAATAGAGTATTATCCAGTAATAAAAAGGAATAAAGTTAATTCATACTAAGCAGATTTGTTTTTATAAAACTTTATATTAAACGAATGAAGCCAGGCACAAAAGTTTCCACACTATACTTCTATTATACAAACTCTCCAGGTGGGACAAGAGAGTGGGGAATGAAGCTTAGTGGGTAGTTTCCTTTTGGGTTGATAGAAATGCTTTTCAGAATTAGATGTTGTTACCACACTGTTGTGAATGTACTAGATATTACCAATTTATTCAGTTTGAAAGTTTTCAGTTCTATTAGTGAATTCAACCATTGTAAGAAGAAACAAACCTATGAAATAGTTCATATGAATATATTCTTTTTTTCAGTGATTATGAAAGATCATTCATGTGATGGAAAGTTGTATGGTTGAAATGTTATATAGATCTCAGAGGGTATTTGAGTCTTGTTGTAGTAACGTTTGCTCGAGACCCTCCTGTTGATCATCAATTTGCTCGAGCGGGCCTAGTAACATCTCCATTGGAGACTTTGTTGTTACTGTGTTTGGCATATTGAATACGTCACAGGGAGCTTGCCAGGCTCTGCCGTGCGGGCTCCATACTCTCGGTAGCTTGCCAGGCTCTCCGAGAGGGACGGAGGAATCGAACTCGAGTTGGGCATGTTGGTTGTGTGCAAGGCAAACGCCCTATGGCTGTGCTATCGCTCCAGCCCGTTTAAGAAAGAGAAAACTTTTCTCTAAATGAATCATCCCTCCTAACTTCCTCTGTTATCCCATTGGTTAGAATCAGATCACTTGTATATTTGTAGGCCAATCACAACAGGAGGAGGTGAGAAGGATTTCTAGGCCTATTAGATCTCCTTGGTGGTAGTTGTTGTTGTGGTGGTGATGGTGGTGGTGGTGGTGGTGGTGTGTGTGTGTGTGTGTGTGTGCGCGCACATGAAAGAGAAGAATTAGAGTTTTATTAACCTCCCAAGTAGGGTTTTAGGCAAGAAATACCTGGATGGGTCTTAGCTAACAAGGAAGGGGATCCTTAAAAAGTTTTCTGGGAAACTTACTCTGGATAACAGAGAAGCACCCTAAACTTTTGCCTTATCATTTGGAAATTAAAGATAGCAATATCTTCCTCATAAAGAAGTTGAAAGATTTCTATTCCAGGGTGGAAAAATACTTCATAATTTATGGTAGATTTAAAGAGCATAGACTAAATTACTTTGAAGTCTTGCCAGATTGACATGATTTACACATGGGTTCTCACTTTATAATAAATATTGTTGTGTAATGTGTCTGATTATATTGAAGAGTTTTAAATAGTTTATGCATATTGAATGAATGAAGGAAGGAGGATATAACGATTTAAATTTCTGAACTTCCTTTATGCTAAATATAATTGAAAAAACTCAGATTTGGCCAGCGAGCTTCTCAATTTCCCCAAATGGAGCAAGTTCTGTGGTTCCCAGACACATTCCATCAGCACTCTGCCTTCCTTAGAAGTTTTAAACTCAGATATCAAAGACCTGGCTTAAAGGACTCTTTAGGATATTCATTCCTTGGTTCCTTGGTTTCATGACTGGATATATAATTTTTCTGGGCCCAGTGCAAAAGCAAGTCACTTTATGCGGAAAAATAAACAAAAATCTTGAGGTGGTGACAGGAGAGCTTTAACACTAGATTGGAGTCTCTGAAACACCTAGTGTTGATCAACAGTCCAGGCCTCAAGGTCACAAAGCCAACCCTTCTTAGTATTGACCATGTGAAAAGAAAATTCCTTAGCGTGGCATACAAAGTCCTTTAGAACATCACCACTACCTGACATCCTTTTAGGCTAGGCTGCATGCAAATCAGGACTCCTGGAGGAACAAATGTTTGATGGTATTTCTTAACCTAGAAGCCTTAGCAACATGCTGTCCTTTTGGCTGGCAATGCTCATCATAACACCTCTCCCATCTCCTTCGCTTCCTCCCACTTGCTAATATATTTTCACCTCACTCACTTCTACACTAACCTCCTACCCTTTTAAAACAGAGACTGGTTCCCTGGGGTCCCAATTAGCTTGTATCTTCTGCCATTTGAATTACACATTCCCTTATTTGAGTTTCTTTTTGCAAGAAGGCAATCTTTTTCAGTTAGGGGGTGAACCGTATGCTTTCTGTGTCTCTAGCTCTTAGCCCAGTGGGTGACAGGTGGTTACTACATTAGTGAACACAAGGATGGTCACTGATACAGACTCAGCAATCCTGAATTCTTTGGTATGGCCATGCCTGGTACCTCTGGATTTTAGCAACGGTCTGCTCTGGTGCTGGCTCTGCCTTTTGATCTTGCCTAGTGGAGCTATGTGGTTAAATCTTTCTTGGACTGATACTAGTGCCTTGTGGCTCTTCCTTTCCTTTGGTGTTTAGCCATAAGGATAATGCTGGCTCCATGATTCCAACTCTAGTCATTCATCTTCCCTTTTCTGCCTAAAACTCTCATAATGTAGAACCAGGGCAAGAATTTAAGTTAGGTATTCACCCTGAAAGAGCCTCCAATGCGGCAACATGGGGAAGGATGAGTAAGGAGAGGCTGCTAAAATCTCAGGGCTAGGATGAATGCAGATGTTACTGGTGCCTGCTCAAGCAAATCGATGAACAATGGGATGACAGTGATACAGTGACACTGTGATTCACCAGGAGAGAGTAGGGAAGTGAGAAAGTGGAAGAAAGTTAGATAAGAAAGAAAGGATACCTTAATCAGTCGGTTTCACTAGGGGCAAACTTGGCTTTATTTGCTGAGGACCTTTGCAAAACAGTTGCAGAAGTCAACTTGACTCCAGGGTCT
Organism: Sorex fumeus; assembly: GCF_029834395.1. Lineage (NCBI taxonomy): Eukaryota > Metazoa > Chordata > Mammalia > Eulipotyphla > Soricidae > Sorex > Sorex fumeus. The sequence goes on along the minus strand of NW_026606322.1, from coordinate 26,119,428 downwards.
TATACTGGAAGTCAGGGTACTTATTCACAACTGCTGTTTCTCATTGATTGGTGCCATCATTGGAACTTATAATGTATTCTGTGTGTGTATGTGTGTGTAAGTGATTGCACACATATGTATATCTATCTGTCTGTGGTCAGAGGATATTTTAGTTAGAAGTTGTTGAAAGCCATATCTGTGACTTCAGGTTGAACTTTGGGATTGGCAGAGGGGTAATGGGTGAACAACACCATCTCTTGTACAGGTCAGTGGTGGTGGATAGTTCTTGCACTCTCCAAAGTGATTGTGAGCCCTAGCCAGTGTGTTACGGACTGTATTGGTTTCTTAAGGCTGCTGGAACAAAGACCCACAAACTGAGTTGTGAATTTTCACTTAGTTCTGGAGGCCAGAGGTCACGGTGGTTGTATTCACAGGACCATGTACCACAGAGGACTCTGTCCAAGTGTTTTCCTTGCTTTGCAGAAGGCCATTGTCTCACTGTGGAGTTTTACATCATCTTTCCTCAAAGTGTATCAAGTTTCCCCCTTACCTCCTGGTTATCTTGGTTAGGAGCCCACCTTAGAAAGTGGATTCTGACTTATCATTTTTAGGGGGACATAATGCAGTCTACCATGTGACTAAATTAGAGACATCACCACCAAGGGTCCCACAGAGTTTCCTTAAATGTTAATTGATTTAGAAACTTTACCGTTTATCTATTTAGGGGTTCCCCCAAATTACAAACTTTGCATTTTTTCTCTTAATCCACTGACATTAAAGAGAACATTTTTTTTTCAGCAGGAAGACAGACTATCACCAAAGTTATATGCATATGTGGATGAAAGATGAAAGTCACTGTGGCTTGCAAAAACCAGGGGGTAATTCTGTCTGAGGGGAAGATTAATTGGAAGCCCTTTTAGGTGAAGGCTGACTATTGTGGGAGGTATGTGGCAAGCTAGGAGAAAATCCACAGGAGAATCTTTGTAAAAACTAAAATAATTAAAGGCTTCGGGAACAGGACCTAGAGAAAAAGCTAAAAGGAATTTGATAATTTCGCCTACATTAAAGCCGGCTGAGGTGTGGCATCCCAGATCCCCCGCATTTGAAAGAGGGCCAAGGCACTCCTCTTTCTGCTGAGAAGAGAGTGATAGGAAAAGGGCTTGAACTGAAGGGGAGGATTTGGGCAGGATAAACGGAAGAATGTTCCAGAATTAACCTACACAGTATCAGCATTCCAGGGTTGGTTCTCTGACAGAAGAGTCTTTGCGTTTGCAAAGACTTAATCATTTATGCAGACTGATCCCCAGGATCCCCTTTGATTCTCTTCATGCACCTTTGGGTGGGACTGTCTAGGAAGCGTTGCATCAACTGTAAAGGGCTTGGTGCATGGTTTGCACTAATGGTCCATAAAAGAATTCATCTGTAATAGTGCAGAATTTCTCAACGTCACTCTTTTGACGCTTGGGATCAGATACTATCCCCCTTGGAAGTGGTTGTTCCTTGCACTATAGATGTTTAGTAGTATCTAATTGTCTCTGGTTTCTGCTTAATTGATGCTAATAGCACCTTCTCTGTTCACTTATGAGTACTCAAAAAATCACCCCCAGTAGAGTTGGCATTTGCACAACTTCCGTTTAAACCATTTCATTATTTTTTAAAATTCCTCTGAGGAAATAAAAAGTATGGCTATTCAAATTTTCATTCTTATTTAGTTGTAGTTTTATTTTTTTAATTATATAATATTAGCGACCCAGCAAGCTACCGAGAGTATCCCGCCCGCACGGCAGAACCTGGCAAGCTCCCCGTGGTGTATTCAATATGCCAAAAACAGTAATAACAAGTCTCACATTGGAGACGTTATTGGTGCCACTTGAGCAAATTGATGAACAACGGGAAGACAATGCTACAATGCTAGTTTACAAGATGGTGTACGTTTTAGGGGTAAAACTCCACACTACTTCAAAATATTTAGCCACACCACACTCAACTATCAATATATTCCCATTATAATCTATCAAATCCTCTACATCTTCATTCCACCTACACAACTTTGAGGTCAGAATTCAAGGATTTGTTTTTGTTTGGTTTTGTCTGTTCCTGGCTTTGGTATCTATATTCCATATATGAATGGGTCTGTCTGGAATTTGTCTTTCTCCTTCTGACTTGTTTCACTTAGCATAACCCCTCCAGTTCTATCCAGGTTGTTGCAAAAGGCAAGATTTCATCTTTCCCTATAGCTGTGAAGTATTCCCTTGTGTTTAGAGACTGCAGCTTCTTTATCCGCTCATCTGTTGTTGGGTTTTGGGTCGTTTCCAGATCTTGGCTATAGTAAATAGCACTGTAATGAGCACAGGTGTGCATTTATCTTTTTTGAATTGGTGTTTCTGTGTTCTTGGGATAGATACCAAGGAGTGGAATTGCTGGATTGCATTGTAGATCTAGTTTTCTTATTTGGAGAAATCTCTACTGTTTTCCATAGAGGTGAAACCAGTTTACTTTCCCACCAACAGCGAATGCAAGTTCCTCACTCCCCAGTCCATCCCCTGCCTCTCTGCTGCATTCATATGAAATGTGCCATCCTCACAAGTAAGAGGCGAATTTTTGTCATATTTTAAATATTTGAGAAATATTGTTTTAAAAGAATTAGTTTCTGAGTGGGGCTGAAATGACAGTGCAGTGACTGAGGCATTTACCTTATATGCCACTGACCCTGGTTTGATCCCCGACATCACATATGATGCCAGGAGTGATTCCTGAGTACAGAACTATGAGTAAACCCTGAGCAACCACCTGGTATGGACACAATGAAACAAAACAAGCAAACAAACAAAAAACAAAAGTAGTTCCTGAATTCTAGGACTTCACAGACCACTGGGGCATGGCACTCACATTCTCCTCATGCTGGGAAAGTATGGTCATATGACATGTTCCAAGGATGAAGAATATGAAGTCCTAATTTTCCCAGCACTGACAGAGGTGAAACTTTTTACAAAAAAGATAGCATTGAAATGTTCAGAATGGAAGTTGTGTGCTGAAAGTAGATAAAGGACCAAATATGATAATCTCTCAGTATTGCAAATCATAATGTCCAAAAGTAGAAAGAGAGTTTGGGGGAAATTGCCTGTCATGGAGGCAGTGAGAGCTTGTGAAAGAGGGGCGGTATACTGGGGACATTGGTGGTGGAAAATGTGTACTGGTGGAGGGATGGGTGTTTGATCATTGTATGATTGAAACACAAACATGAAAGCTTAGAGCTGTACCTCACGGTGATTCAATAAAAAAAAGAAAGAAAAAAATAAAAGAAAAGAAAATTTAAAAAAAGAAGAAGTTGCAATGGTAAAGAACAAATGAGTTAATCTACCTGAGATCTTCATTGATAACACCACATGAAGACTTTTGTTTAAAAGGCCTTCAGAAAATGATAGTATTTAGCTTACTGTGTTTTTACTAATACAGTTTCATTGGAAGAGAGTCATGGTGATCCATTTACTGGACATTGATTGTTGCTTGCATAGTCCAATTGCTTTGAAAAATGTGACAGAGTCAGAGGAATTTTTTCTTATATTTTTGCATTTTGGGTCACACCCAGTTATGCTCAGACGTTATTCCTGGCTCTGCAGTCAGGAATTACTCCTGGTGGTGTTTGTGATACCATATAGGATGCCAGGGATCAAACCCAGGTCACCAGAATGCAAGGCAAATGCCCTACCTGCTGTACTATTGCTCTGGCCTGAGTCAGAAGATTTTTGTGATGTTGTAGTTATTTGCTTCATCGCCTTCAACATCACCGCCCCCGTCTAGGTGCCAAGGCTTTGAAGGACAGACACTCTGGGTTGGCTGGTCTGCAGTCGACCTTCTCATTGTTTCAGATAAGATCACCTGTACTTAGCACTGTGGTTTTATATAAGCTACCTATTCTCCTCTTCCCAATGACATTGAAACTATATAAGGTCAACCTCAGGTCAACACATAGAAGTCCAAATAAAATAATGAACATGTCTGGGCCAGGAGATAACACAGAATGTTGGGGTGTGTTCCTAACAGGCACCCAATCTGGGCTCTATTTCCGATCCCTTGAGTATTTCAGACTTTGACCTGGAGACCCCTGAATTTTGCTGGGATGTGGCTCAGGTAATCCCCAGCACTGCAGTACTTGAGCAGTTCCATATCCCAGTGCTCCTGCATTCAACAACTGGCTCTGTTGGCCATGGATCATTAATGGTGCCCCTGAGCTTCCAGAGCACCACTTTGGAGGCCCCAGCCAAGAAAAACAATGATAAATATATCAACATCATAAAATGAATAGGCAGCAGGAAACAGAATTCAAGTTCTCAATGTCTTTATTTTATTTTATTTGCAAATGATTTGGGTTTACTCCTACTTTTGCACTCAGGAACTACTCCTAGCATTACTCAGAGAACCGTATGGGATGCAAAGGACAGAATCCTGGCCCACCAGTTACAAGCCAATAGATTTACCTGATTTACTATTGCTTCAGCCCCTAAGTTCCCAATTTCTTGACATCAATGTTATGAAAATTCTCTGAGCAATAATTTCAACAATCAAAAGTAAATCAAGGGACTTGCTCTAGGTTAGGTCTAAGCTTTCTCTGAATTAAAAGTGGGAGGACAACTTCCAATGACACAGTGGAATGTGGCAGCAGACTAACAAATTGCATGATGAGCACTGTGCTCTGTATACGAGTAACTCTGGCTTTGGGGACAGCTGTGCCACATTAGACTATCACCACAGAATTCTTTTACAACTAGCTTTCATTATACAGTTTAGTAGGATCTCCTTCCTGAGCACATAGCACAGCAGACAAATCCAGAAGAACAAATAAAAGTCAATGGCAACTGCTGCTTAATTTTTATCTTCTTGGGAAAGCTTTCCCAGTTCAAAGGAACTATTTTTTAAACTTTTTTGTGTGTAGATTCACTAACCAGGTGTGCCAGGGCACCCCCAGAAGTTCCCAGGGGTAATTCTTGGCTCTGTGCTCAGGAGTGACCCCTGGCAGTGCTCAGGGGACCATAGGTGATGCCAGAGATTCCAACCAGAGTTGGCCACATGCAAGACAAAAGTCTTTCTTCTGGTGCGGTCTCTCCAGTCTCAAATACCAATCACTTGTTTATTTTTGTGTCTAGGTTATTCTCCTCCATCATGTTTTCAGAGTCACTTTTTTGTCATTGGAATGTATTACTTGTATTCTTTATTATTATTGAGTAGAGCAGTATTGTAGACCTGCAACCCAATCCATCTGCTCAGCCATATGGACAGTAGGCTCCATTCTTTTGAGGGATACTATGACTAAAGCTCCTATGAACATTTATTTTAGAGGTCTTTTCTGGACACGCATTTCATTCCCTTTAATATCTAGGAGTGGGAGTGTTGAGTAATAAGCTGAAACTACGTTTATCATTGTGAAAAACTACCCTGGGAGCTAACATCGGAGCAGGGGCAAGGGTCTAACGCACAGAGGTAGTGTAGAGAATTAATATGGAAAAAAACATAACTATTAAACAATAAACAATGAGGGAAGAAAGTTGGGTCAGAGGTGACATAGGCATGGGGTGGAGGAGAGTCGTGGGGACTGTGGTGGTGGGACTTTGCAGTCAGTGTACATCAATGCCGTAAGCTTAAATACGGCGGGCATGTAAGGTAACAGAGTTACTTAACCTATCACTTAACTCTGTTACAGAGCCTATAATAATAATAATGAAAGTGGCTGAGGAAAAATAAATCAAGCTTTCAGCCAAAGGAGCTTTGAGAGAGGTGACTTCAATAAATCCACTCCAAAGGGTTCAGAGATCCTTGGAGGTCACATCAGAGATGTTACCTCAGTCAACTCAGGATGAGCCACATAGGCAGGAGAGTAATGTGGCATGGCCCAGAGGTCTGACATGACCTTATGTCCACTCCAGCTAGTGAAGAAACTTGGGAGACTGTGACATCCTGGAAAGTTGTGCAGGTGGACCTCAGACTGAGTGGACAAGAGACTCACGCATCTCTGTCTTTGTTCTGTCTTTTCATGAATTGTACACATGTGACAATACGGGTGTATATCAAAATGGCAAATATTGCAAATCATGGAATAATTCATTACATTTTCTTTCTTTTCTCCTTTTATTTCTTCTAGAAGGGGCCTTTCAAGAAATGCTCAAAGGGCCCTGACATGCCAAAGAGCAAACTTAAGCCCTCAACCTACACAATATGAGCTCCAGCCCTTGGAGAACTTTTCCCCTGAGCCTGCATTGAACACCATAAATTTATCATCTTAGCTTGTTTTCTCAGTCTTCATTGTGGTTGGCTCTGATATCTATAATTTACAGATAAGAAAGGATAGCTGTGGGGACCCTAAAGTGTTTCCCTTGAGTCATGTAAAAACTTAGTCTGGAGAGGGCAAGAGAGATAATAGAACATGTAATATTTGGTCCCCCAAGTATAGCCAGGAGTAACCCCTGAGTGCAGAGCTAGGAGTGAGCACCACTGGGTGGGGCCCAAAAAACAGAAAGAAGAAACCAAGACTTTTAAATCTTTTAAAAAATTTTTTGTCTGAATCTTCCCATTTTACTTTTTTAAAGTTTTTTTTTTTTTTTGTTCCCAGGCCAGAGCGATAGTACAGCAGGTAGGGCATTTGCCTTGCACACCGCTGACCTGGGTTCAATCCCTGGCATCCAATATGGTCCCCCGAGCACCTGCTGGGAGTAATTCCTGGGTACAGAGCCAGGAGTAACCCCTAAGCATTTCTGGGTATGGCTCCAAAAGCAAAAGGTAAATAAAAATTTAAAAAATAAGGTTTTTTTATTGAGATTCTATGGTTTAAAACACTATTAATAATGGTTTCTCATGCACATAATTCCAGCTATTGCCAACATATTCCGACCTCCACTGCCCAACCACTGCCACACTCCAGGATGCTTTCCAGATGCTTGAGTCAAGCCTCACACATGGATGAAGTCCCACAGAACCCAGATAATGCAGAACTTTGTGACCTTGAACTCTGGACTCAATGGGATCCAGAACAGAGATCCTCTGCCTGCTTCCCCCTGTCTCTGTTGATTCAGGGATCACACCCATAAAACACACCCTGCTGGCACCAGATAATCTCCTCATCGGGCCACACTCCAGAACTCACAGATGCTCCTCCAAGAAGGGAGTATAAAAGGAGGCGCCCAGAACCATGCCAGCGGACTCTGTGCCAGGCTGTGGGGCAGGTGAGAGACCTCCCCATGCCAAGGGACCCAGCCCCGGAAGTTGACCTCCACTGTTCAACTATCATCATGCTCCAGGATACTTTGAGGACGAAGTGGCAGTGTGACACATTATAAGACACTTCCTACCCATTTTCCATGGTTACTATGCCATATCTGATGGGGTTTAGACAATAGTAAACAAATCAGAGAGAGAAATATATAAATATATGCCTCTCAGAGAGCTCAGTAAGCTACTGAGAGTATCCCACCTGCTAGGACAGAGCTTGGCAAGCTCCCCGTGGCATATTCGATATGCTAAATCGAATGACAACAGGTCTCATTTCCCTGAACCTGAAAGAGCCTCCAATCGTTGGAAAAAGATGAGTAAGAAGAGGCTACTAAAAATCTCAGGACTTGGAGGTATAGAGATGTTTCTTGTGCCTACTCGAGTAGATCAAAGATCAATGGGATGACAGTAATACAGTGATACAGTGATTCCAACATATTCACCTGCCTTTTCCAAGGACTCCAACAACCTTCCCTCCCAAATCCCCCACCCCCAACTCAATTGTGTGGATCAGTTCTCCCATTATATAGCCTTTGGACCTACGCTGCTTCCTTGCTGTGTGTCTTTGAAGTCTCACATACCTTATTCTGTAGCTATCCCTTTTCTTCCTACAGACTTAACGCAGTGTGGAAAGCAAATCTTTCTGACCTTTTTCTTTTAATTAATTTTTTTATAAAGCTGTTTGCAATAATACATTACATTTGCTATTCCAATGCCAGTCTCACCACCTTTATACCTTCACACCACCATTATTTTGTATTTTCCCAGTGAGACCCAAGTCTGTTCCAATAGCAGGCCCTAAATAATATATTTTGTATTGCTTGTTGATGGGATTACACGGCGCCAGGGGGCCAGGTGGTGGGTGTGACCCCCGCCTACTGGAATTTGGAGGATCTGGGTGGAAGATGCTCGACTCCAATCCGAGTAGGCTTGGAGGTCTCGGCCCCGGAACCCGCGTGGCTTTGTCCCTCTGCCAGTACCTTCATATGTGCGGAGAGGGTCTCAGCATGGTGGTGGCTGGTCCTGGAGGTCTTCGGCTGCCGGAGCCCTGGTCGGGGCGGGGAGGAAAGCTCAACCTGCTCCCCTCCAAGGGGTCCCGGCGAGGAACACCCAGGCGCGGGGGCAGAAGACTGCACTGTTCTCGTCCGGGATCTGGATTTTATAGTCTCTGAGTCTTGGCCGCTGATGGGATTACACGGCGCCAGGGGGTCAAGTGGTGGGTGTGACCCTCGCCTACTGGAATTTGGAGGATCTGGGTGGAGGATGCTCGACTCCAATCCCAGTAGGCTTGGAGGTCTTGGCCCCGGAACCCGCGTGGCTTTGTCCCTCTGCCAGTACCTTCATGTGTGCGGAGAGTGGTCTCAACATGTTGTTACAGGTTGAAACTTGTGTGCATATATATTGTTTGTTTTTTTTTCTTTATTTTGTTTTAATTGAGACTGGTTGCCTTCATACCCTATCCAAAAGTGGTGTGCTAGTCCTGGTACATTAGTGGTGTAGAGTATGAGATGTTGTGTGGTCACACGTTTGAGGAATTCTAAAATTTAAAATAGGGTGATACAGCTGAAGTTAAATTTTTAGCTGGAGGTGAGTTTGGGGGTCTCTTGTTGATTTCCTCTGAGATTTATTTGTGAGTCTCTATATCATGGCCATTAATGAGCTTATATGGTGCCAGATGCAGTTCGTGGGCATGATTGCCAGGCTCTTGGAAGAGATGGGGAAGGTCACCCATTCTTGACTCCAGGAGAGCCTGGAGATTTCAGTCACAAAACCTGCGTAACTGATTTTTTCAACAGATTCACTCATGGATGAGGCTTGTCCTGAGCCTGGGAAAATTGGCCATGAGCATGGCAGTGATTGGGTTTTGGAGGTTTTCACCTGTTGGACTCTGTTTGGGCGGGTGCCCTGGATGAGATTTAGCCTGGCACCAGGTCCAGTCTTTCTGACTCTTGATTTTATAATCCTGGCTCTCAGTGAAAGATGAGCTTCCCAGCTAAGGACACCTCTTGATCAGAGAGCGTGGACCTATAGTTTAGTTTTCCCAAGTTGATGAGCTCTGCCACACCTAACTTCCAGGTCTCTCTCTATTTTTTTTTAAAAGCTTGTTCAAATAGGCTAAGAGTATTTAGAGTATCAATCCCCCTCCACCTCGCAAAGAATAGGCATATGAAAGCAATCAGTGTACTTCAAAAATAAGGAAATGATTATCCCCCAGCCCCCCCCCCCCCCACACACACAGTGTATGTACAACATGTGGAAGGTATCTGAGCAGTAGAAGAAAGAGGTGTGAAAGCCCCTACTGCCTTAGGTCAGGGGCAGCAGCTTGAACCCATATGGGAGGACTTGCCCCTGCCAGAGTGATGTATGCTGCAGCCTTGAGCCTGGGGGTCTATCCTGGGCCTTCACGGATGTGGGGAGGGATCCCTCTTCTGGCAGTTCACCCCAGCCACAGTTGCCTTTCTGCTCTGAGCTTCCTCCAGGTGTCAGGACCCCCCAAGAAGCTCTCTCCTGAGTGTGTTCTGAGTGGAGTGCCAGTACAATAGCCAGGCAAGAACAGAAAGGTGGTTCTTTCAGTACCCTGCAGGGGGCAATGGCTACTCCAGACACACTTGCTGAAATGCATGTGCACTTTACTGAACTGCATCCCACGAAAGGATGTGTTGAAGTCTTCAGTCTTACTCCTAGTACCTGTGAAAGTAATCTCATTTGAAGATAAGGTTGCTAGGAACCAGGTCCTTTACAAGTTGAAGCTCAGATCCCTCATGGAATTATATCTGTTTGCCACATCTTTAAGAGGTAATGAAGTTTAAATAAGATAAGAGTGGGGTCCTGATCCAATAGGAACATGCATGGCCTTACAAGAACATGAACAAATAATTCTGTGGGTTTTTTTTTCTTCAGAAGGAAGTGACAGGCAAGTAAAAAACTTGGAAAGGGAATTTTCAGAGAATTTTTAATTAAGTTATATATATATTATATTTCATTGATATAAAATGGCTGCAATATTAATATTTAACTAATCCCACTAACTAACCCCACCCTCATGACCCCATTTGACCTTTCTTTATTCCTACAGGGAAATACTCTTCATCTCTCCGTAGCTATGGAGACACTTCTGGGGATGGGATGGGGGTGAACCAGAAGAAAGTGTTCTCAGAAACCCAATTACAGATTTTTGTACCTAATACTTCTATAGCAGACACTGAAACCTACAGTAGTGACTTTGAAACTGGGTATCAGTAGAGGCTGGAAGAGTTCTGAGGTGTGGGCCAGAAATGAGTTTGAGGGTTGTTGTGGTGAGATCTGAGATGAAAAGGAAGACCATGATATTTGAAACTAGAGGTAAGGAGATGGTTGTTGCTAAAAGTGGCAAAGAAGCTGACTTTATCTTGGTGCTTTGTGGGAGAGCAATAAAATCAGGTTTTTCACTGAGGGGATTTCTTAGCAGTGTGTTCTTGCTGGCTGTTGAGATTCAAAGTGGAAAAAGAAAGGTAAATTTAAGAAAGATTGGTTATACACAGAGGAAACCAAACTTAAAATATAGAAAAATTCTTAGCCTCTCCATATCTAAAAAAATAATTGCAAGCTTTGTATTTGAGAGAGCATTACAAGCAAGACTGAGCGATCATTTGATAAAGAGATCAGGGGTGTGACTCAGGAATGAGTGGGCCATTCTAGTGCAAGACAGATATGGAGGTGGGAATGCCCCGGAAGACACTGCCAGTTTGAGCTGACAGTAGGGTGGAATGCAGAGGGACTCTTTGATTAGCATTCTGCAGAACTGGACTATCAAGCTACTCACACACGCTCATGGTTATTCTTTAAGGAAAGGAAAGGATGAGATTAAAGGCTACTCAGAAATCATTCAGTGGTGGAGAATGGGCACTGGTGGAGGGATGGGTATTCGAGCATTGTATGACTGAAACACAAGCATGAAAATTTGTAAGTCTGTAACTGTACCTCACGGTGATTCACTAATAAAAAAAATTTTTTTTAAAAAGAAATCATTTAGATTGTCCCTCTTTACCCTAAAGCCCAGGGAAGGCTTCTTTCCTTAGCCAGTTTAAAGGATAAGGTAACCTCTCTGATTTCAGTGAGTCAGGATTAGTTTGTTTAAGGTCTTGAGAGTTGAGCCATCCTTGCAGAAAGCCACGTGGACTAATCTTTGAAGAGTGAGCAGGCTGCATTGAAGAGCCAGTACATGATGCTTCCACTCTGGTGGAAAGCAGACTATATAGCCAGAGGGTTAGAATCCAGATTATAAAGAGGGGGGTAGGGAGGGGGAAGGAGGGGGTTGATTAGGAGATTGTGGTGGAGGCAGAGGGTCTTGGGCACTTTGGTGGTATTGAAGTCATGTAAGTTAACATTGTTATGGTGTCAATATTGCAGCCATTTTATATTAATGATAATAAAGTATCTTAAATGAATGAATGAATTAAAAATCCTATGAAATTGCCTTGCTAGGTTTTACTTGCCTGATCCTTCCTTCCTTCCTTCCTTCCTTCCTTCCTTCCTTCCTTCCTTCCTTCCTTCCTTCCTTTCTTCCTTCCTTTCCCTCCCTCCCTCCCTCCCTCCCTCCCTCCCTCCCTCCCTCCCCCCTCCCTTCTCTTTTGTTTTTCATCTGTTCTTGCATCTTGTCTTCCATCCTTCCATCCTTCCTTACTTTCTTTCCTCACCCAGTTTCTCCCTATTGTCTGCCCTGTGCATTTCCCACCACTGTATTCTAGACCCAGATAACTTGCCTTGTTTCCCAGGTTCAAAGCTTGAGTGCAATTTGACTCAGACTATATATGTATCCCATTAGTATCTGACTTAGATAATATTTAGAGAAGACTCTGAACTTCAAAATGTTTTCTCCAATGATTGAAGATTTTGGAGGATTGTATTATGTAATGAATGTACTTTTCACATGAGAATGTAAGGAGAACAAGGATAAAATGCTATGGGCCAAGTTATGACTCCCCACAATATTTATTTAGTCACAACTTTAGAACGTGACTGTACTTTGAGATAATGTCTTTAGGAGTTAATTGAGGTTAAGTAGATCAGAAGGAGGGAAACTTAATACTATAGAACTGTAGCCTTGTAGGAAAGGTAAGTTCACAGACACTTTGCCATGTGAAGATAGCCACCTGAAATTCAGGAAGAGACCACAAGACTCCAGACTGGCCAGCCTCATAATCTAAAACTTAAAATATCCACAACTATGAAAATGTATTTCCATTGTTTAAGCACAAATCTATGTTATTTTATTGTGTAAACTCCAGAATATACAGACATGACTCTTGATAGATAAAATCAATGTAATGTGAGTTATTAGCAGAGGAAGAGAGAAACAGACAGTCTCAGGCAGAAAAAAGATGAACATCCCCAGGGAGGTGATCATGTGGAAGAGCAGTGGATGGAGTGATGTCATGGAAAAACCACAGGGCCTCAGACACTGGAAGAAGACAGAAAGAATCTGCACTCCAGGTTCCAGAGAAAACATGTTTCTGCCTACACCTTGAGTTTGAACGCAGGGTCTCCAGTTTATGAGAAATTCAATTTCTTCTGCTATAAGCCACCCAGCTTGTGGTACTTAATTTATAGCATCTACAGAAAATACACACACTCACGACTCTTAGAACACAGACATTTGAACACGAAGATGTTTGAACAAATACCATGGCACTTTTCTGCTCGAGGGACTTTTGTCAGTATTTTATGCTCAAGGCTTTTTCCTTTGACTGTTAAATCAGACTGAGAAAAACTGTTTGTCCATATAATTTATGAACTCTTGCCATGAAATATAAATGAGTATCAGTCTCCTGACATTCCCTTGCTTTCATTGAGAAATGTGCAGGTGAGGTGAGGTAGGGTTGAACTGCTCAGACCCATGGCCTCTGGTGACCAGGGCATCCTGTAGAATGTCAGTTTTGAATCAATCGTTGGAGCGTCCTCGTCTTCCCTGCTTACTGAACGTTATTTCATCTCTACTTCAACTGGAAGGTAAACTTACTCTGCCATTGTCACACAGTCCTGTGATTAGAATGTGATGAAATTACATAGTTATGGTCTAGAGGCACTTAGAGATCAACTATGCCTCCAAATTGTGTGACAACATCATCAACATCCTTATACCAGGCATAAACTCACTCTCTTCTCTGGTATCTTTGACTTTTAACAGCACACCAAACCGATTCATGAGTGGTACTATGAAACATAATCTCTGAGATTGTTATAGAAGAATGAGGCTCCAGAGCTCCCAATGGGGTACCCTGATGGGGGACTCACATCCCAGATAAAAGTCCTGTCTCCTTGTTCAACAGGAGGCTTAATTCACCTGGGATATGGAAAGGAGCTCAGGAAATCAGAAGATGCAGGGACACTAGCTGCTGAAATTTAGGGAAATACTCATACATAGAGCAGTTTATTTTTCTGACAGGAGCAATGAGATCCCCCAGGACTGGGTAAGGGAAGAACGGCATTGTGGGTACCTATGACTAGGTGAAAAAACAGTTTACCTGTGATCTTAAAAGCATATTGTATTTGCATTCAGTACCCCTGCAACCTTTACCAGTTTTGAAACTCAGTTCAAGATGCGTCTTGCAGACCCAAATATTAAGGTATCAACATCCCTAAATTCTGCATTTGTCTTGTTTGGTTTGGGACCCAGGGCTTACTTCTGCCTCTGTGCTCAGGGATCATTTCTGGTTGTGCTCAGAAGACCATACGTGATAGCAGAGATTTAATAGGGCTTGGCTGAGCTCACGGCAAGTGCTTTAATCACTGTACTCTCTTTGGCCCCCAGATTAAATTCTGAAACTTCTATGGTTCTGTGAACCATCTGACCCCTTGCCTCTTCTAGCACTGAAACTCATGGGCCCACTTCATTCCTATTTCTGATTCTCCTGTGTCTTTCCCTCTGATTCAGAGATGCCTACTTCTGTTTCATTAGGATGTTTGATCTCACAAGAAGACCCTCTGGATTATCCAGTAGCCTCTTGATGAAGACTCTTTATGATCTCTATTTTCCTGTTTGGTAACAAATTCACAGCTCTCAGAAGTTAGGAAGTAGGTATATGCCGGTGGAGGTGGAACGTTATTCTACCACACTTGGGTATCATGCACAGACCAGCACTTGCCAACCAAAATGTAATTCCACAGAATGCTACAGTCCATATATTGACTGTCCATTCTTGATTTTCTGCCCATCCACTTGCTCTGACCATTGGCAATGCTCTATCTCCACTGTTGTCTAACACATGGAGTAGAAAACATCATCAAGGAGGCTTTGATTTTTGCCTATAAAACTTACTGCCGCTCATCTTTCTAATTCCCGGCAACATGATTTTTGGTCAGAACTATTTAAACTTAATTATTTTCATCTGCAAAGTGTGAGTAACAACCTCCTTGCTATGCTTTTTTTTAATAAATGAGAGGCGCTAGCTTAGCACAGAGATTTCACGATCTAAGAGCTTAACAGATATTTATTTCTTTCCTCTTATTTCTTTACTGAGTTCTTCTCATTGGGCATTTTTAAATTCTGGGAATGTCTTCCTCTAAGGTGTGATGTCATCTCATTTACTCTGCCTTTTCCTGTCTGCCCATATTTCTGAACCTGTTCCCTTATTCCTACTTCTGTAATAGTTAAAGAGATTCATTTCCATCGGAAATGGAGTTTATTAGAAAGGGCAATTAAGGGATGAATTGATTCTTCCCCTGGTGGGTAGAGAGTGAAGGGTCTTGTGAGGCTTTGGGCCACTGTCCCAAGTAACTATTCTCACTGGGATCAACAACCTATAGGTCAGGAATAGGTGATCTTAGTGACCTAGAAGCAATGACCCTTGGGAATTTAATTCTATGTATGGTCACAGCTCTGTGCTCTTTCTAGATGCTTCAGGCTAATTAAATTTAGAACCACACAAAAGATCTGGGGCTCAGAACCATACAAAAAATATGGGGCTGGTTTCATGGACATGGGGATATTTTTGGTTGTGGATCAAAATCAAGTAGCTATGTCTGATTTCCAACTCTACTTTTGGGGTTATCTTGGAGGAGGTTATTCTTAGAATGGTCTGTCTTTAGTGTGGGACAAGTGGGATGGGACTCTGATAAGTGCCCTGGTGATTCTCCAAAGGTCCCTTCTTCTTCCTGGTCACTGTTTCCTCAGCGCTGCACTTCCATGTGTCCTTGGGCCTGATGTCTATGAATCATGAGCTCACTGTCTGGGTTTTCTTCTGAAGGAGAGGGCAGGAATTGGGGGAGAGAACAGTCAGCCTCTCTTTCTTCTTCCTGTCTTGCTTCCTGCCTGATTCACGATGGGTCAATATATATGGTCATAGCTTCTATTTTTCTATTTCCAAAATCTAATAATAATAAATATCACGAAAAAGTAAAACCCACCTTGGTTCCTTACATGCTTCTCTTAGGTAAAGGTAAAGGTAAAGGTAAAGGCCCTCCCGTTGTTCATCGATTTACTCGAGCGGGCCCAGTCACGTCTCCATTGGAGACTTTGTTGTTACTGTGTTTGGCATATCGAATACGTCACGGGGGAGCTTGCCAGGCTCTGTCGTGCGGGCGCGATACTCTCGGTAGCTTGCCGGGCTCTCCGAGAGGGGCGGAGGAATCGAACTCGGGTCGGCCATGTTGGCTGCGTGCAAGGCAAACACCCTACCGCTGTGCTATCGCTCCACCTTTCATTATCCTGTCAGGGTCCACTTGTTCATTTTTATTTTGATTGATCTACTCATAAATCACATTTTCCTTCCATTCAAAGATGGCTAAATTTATCCAGCATTGATATTTCTTTTTCTGACTTATTTTCTCTAGCACAGTCTCCCAGGTTGCTTCCGTTTTCACTGTTCTTTGTTATAGCTGCATAGCATTCCACTAGGAATTATAGTTCTTGTTTTGGATGCTCCCTCTTCTGCAATTTTAGCTTTTAACTTACTTGAAGGCATAAATATTCCCATGTGTTCTTTTATTCTTAAACATAGAAACTTTTGGGTTGCTTTACTATTCTTCAGATCTTCCTAAAGTATACATCTTTACACAGCTGCCTCAGTGAAATCTTTCCAGTGTCCAAAAATTTGTACAATGCTTCTTGGCTAGGCCCTTAGGGATTTTTCAAGAATGATGAAATATTTGCAATTATTTGTCCCATTACAATGACTAGGATGTTATCTCTAACTCGGGCTCTGGATTATCCAGTAAGATTCTAGTTATCAGACTCTAGACAACAAGATTAGCCCTTGAATCTATGCTCCACCAACAGAGACACTGTTGGGGTTGGACTGAGCTGTCAGGATGAGTCCATGTAGACTGCACCGCACAATGGGCAGGAATATAGGGACCCATGAAAATGGGCGAGATTTCTCGTGTGTCCTCACTAGTTTGGATGAGGCTGAACATTTTTCACCTTCAAACTGCCTTCAGTCAATAATTTCAGTATATTGTAAGGGGCAGTTTTCCTTTTCTCACAGAAACCTGGCTGGTCTTTGACATGCAGATCTCAGGTGCTAGCCAGGCCTGATCTTTGGGATGTATATTCCTGGCTCTAGCCAGACTAGTCTTTGGGATGCAAGAAAGGTTTCAGTTTTGGTTTTGTATTTTCAGGAGACCAAAATTATTGGCCTGCAGAAGCAAAAAAAAATGTATGTTTTGCTGCCTCGGTGTTCTTTCTGTAACTTCTTTTGATGATGTCAATGTATTGTGCCTTTAGAGGTACCATGATCAATAAAAGGAGATTTTGGGGTTCTCTACCTTTGTTACAAGTCTGAGAGAACCTGGGCCCTCCATGACATAAATTTCTTTTGTGTTCCTTGTCTCAGCACCTCTGACTGAACAGATGTTCATGCAACAGACACTATACTTCCTAAAAAAAACTGAGAATTATGAAAACACCTTGCTTTGCACCATGCCTATCCTGTAGAGTTTCTATCTTCTGTTGGAACACTTGCAACTTCTTTTGAGATCTGTCATTGAAATGTCATGAGTCTCCTTACCCTTTAGTCCAAGGACATCTCAAAGGAAAATATACAATTTGGATCCATGTTTGCAAACTCTTCACCATCTCTCTTCTCTGAGAAGATGGAAATACTCTACCACACTATTCCTTCTCTATTTCTTCTCTGGAAGATTCCTGAACTAGAAAATCCTACAAAAAATTCACTATGACAATGGAATGTACCACCTCATGCTGTAAAAGGTCACTCCACTCCATGGCATCCTGTGACACATGTGATATCAGCTTAGTCAGAAGCATGTGCCATATGACTAATAAGTTAGCCTGAATTGAGCATTGTGTAGGATGGCTCCAGCAGGTGCCCCGATCACTCTACAGGACTCCGTGTCCAATGAGCAATGCCCAGTAGAGCCAAAAATCCTCATGAGTGAATGCAGAAGAATCTTCAGTATCAGCCCACTACAGTTTTCTCCACACATGGCACATACTCAATGTCTTATAATGAGACCATGTCCAAAGCCAAATGGAGTCTCAATTGCAAAATGGAAACTGTAGCCAAACAGGAAGCACAGAATGTCAGGCTAAACTTCCTTGAAATATGTTCAAGCATTTTTGGAAATTTCATATGGATAAATCTCATATTGACTAACGATGGGAAAATACAGAGGAAGAACAAATGGAGTAAGCTGGGATAAGAAATACAAATATGAGATTATTTTTTATTTTATTTTATTTTTTACTTCTTGGGTCACACCTGGAAATGCTCAGGGGCTACTCCTGGCTCTACACTCAGGAATTACCTTTGGCAGTGCTTCAGAGACCATATGGGATGCTGGGGATTGAACCTGGGTCAGCCACATGTGAGGCAAATGCCCTCTTTCCTGGACTATTGTTCTGGCCCAAGATTCCTATTTATGAGATTTCCATACTCTGGGTAATGAGAAATGACTTGTCTTCAAATTGTATTGCAATTGGAATATAAGTACAAATGTGAATTCTCCTGTTGTAAATGTGAATTTGAGAACTAAAGAGATTCACAAAATATTTTAGAAAGTACAGTAATGTCATTTTTGGTATAACTAAAAGATTTTAGAAGTTCATTCTTTTAAGTGGGTTGGATAAAGACTATGAGAGAATTATGTGAAGGGATGATATAGTTCTATATTTTGTTCCTTATATATTTAATAATTATTTATTGAACTATATGTCATCATTATGTACACAGTATTTGAATTATAAGCCTGTAAACTTTCGTCAGAACTTTTATAAAGGTTCATAAGACTCATGTATTTTATTACAGGTATTTGCCCCCTAAAATAACGTTTACATAAGACTTGAGCTGTGTGAATTATATGTCTTTGATAATGTTTACATTTAAAATAAATGATTTCTGCAATTTATTTCAGAATGCATCAAAAATATTATGGCGTGGTGGATGAATATGATGAGTAGTTAGATCGATATATAAAGGAACTATAACAAACCACTATTTGTATAATCTAGGTGATGGGCCTGAGTGGTGGCAGGCTGTTAAAAGTAACAAAATTCTGATTTTAGAAATACAGTATACCTCATAGACTAAGATATAGGTTATCTAAAGTAAAATTAAATTCCCTCGAGACCTAGTCTTCTCATAAAACTTGTTTCTAGAAAGATAAATTGGGGCTTATGTTAGAAGATGCATAAGAGGAACTGGATATCAAAAACTAGATGATTCTGAAGAGACTATTTCTGAAAAAATTCTTTGGGGCTAAAAGTTAATTCTGTTCATACCCCCTGGAAAACCCATCTTTTGCCCCCTCCCTTCCTAACCTCTAAGTTTAAGTTTTCACAGATGATCTAGGGTCTGATCCACTCACGAGTTAAGGGTAAACTCTGGGTCTCCTGTGAAGTTGAACAAAGAAAACTACTCATATGTCCAGTTTTTTCAGAAACACAGGTGAATCAGAATCTTTCATCTCATTATCTTTCATATAATGCCTATAGTTTGACTTGTTGATAGTTTAACACCTTGATGATTTTTAGAGTGACTGTTATCTGGTTGTTTTTAGGTCAATATCTGAATTTAAAGCAGAGTACTGGTGGTAGAGTGTTTTGTGTAAACTAGACACTTACTAAATATTGGTTATGTGTGTCAATCAGACACAATAGTTAGATATATAGAGCTGAGAAAAATACTGGTTTGGAAAGAGAATCAACGGGGACATGAGGTAGAGATTTATCAGATACTCTGAAAGAAAGGGATGAGAGGTGATTCAATGAAACAGACAGGGAGTCTGATAGAGATCAAAGTGAGGTCAAGGAAAACATTAACATGGATAAAATGATTAACCTAGAAAAGATCTGGAGGGAGAAGTGACAGTGCCATAATGG
Source organism: Sorex fumeus (assembly GCF_029834395.1). Taxonomy (NCBI): domain Eukaryota; kingdom Metazoa; phylum Chordata; class Mammalia; order Eulipotyphla; family Soricidae; genus Sorex; species Sorex fumeus. The sequence goes on along the minus strand of NW_026606322.1, from coordinate 26,099,870 downwards.
CTTTTGAATTCTACAACTGCTCCCCAAACTACTGGTTGTCTGACCGTTAGACAAATGCTTAAACTCTATGAGCTTCATTTTCTTTATATGCTCAAAACAAAATGTAACTTGCCTTTGGAATCATTTTGAGAATTACTTATATAAATGTATATAAATATATTTATTTAAAGATTAATTCCTGGCAGATGGTAAGATGAGACCTCCCTCCCAAACAAAGGAGAGTGAATCAGCAGAAACCTTGACTGGCTGGCCTGGCTATGTCACTTGCTGGCTATGTGACATAGCTGGAAGGGGGAAGAAAATCTATTCTTGAAAGAGGCCTAAAAAAACTGGTTATGGAGTTTAGAAATTTCTTTGGAATATTTCTTCTCTGGAAAATGTTGGAAGAGCATAGAGCCTTATCCTTAGAGATGTGGAAACAAACAAATAATAGTTGCCATCATCTCCAATCACTTAAATCACTTAACTTCCCGTTAGTCGTTGATTTGCTCCAGCGGGCGTTAGTAACGTCTCCATTTGTCTCTGTCGCGTGCTAGTGTAGCCCAATGGCATCTGTTCACTCCGGGAACATGAAGGGCCTCAAACCGATCGTTCATGATCTTGACAAAGAAGTCTGACCATCTGGTAGGTGGGCGGCCACGCGGTCTTTTGACATCCCGTGGGATCCAGTCAGTAACAGCTCTAGTCCAGCGGTCATCTTTAAATCTCATTACGTGACCAGCCCATCTGATTTTCGACACCTTGGCAAATGAGACAGCGTCCCTGATTCTTGATCGTCGACGGAGTCATCCTAAATAGGATTGGCAGAACATTAGATGAAGGACAACCATGTGAGCAAGCCGGGTTCCGCAAAGGATTCAGCACCATCGACCATATCCACACAATAACCAAGCTCATTGAGGTTTCTCGGGACTTCTAGATGCCACTCTGTTTAACGTTCATTGATTTAAAGAAGGCCTTTGATTCTGTTGAGACAGAAGTGGTCATTGAAGCCCTAGCCAATCAGGGCATTCAAGCCCAATACATCAGGATCCTCCGTGAGCTGTATTGCGGATTCACTACCAGGATCTCACCATTCTACAAAGAAGCGATTGTTGATGTCAAGAGAGGGGTACGGCAGGGTGATACCATTTCACCGAAGCTCTTCAGTGCCACCCTCGAGAACATCATGCGACGACTGGAATGGGAAGAAATGGGAGTGAAGATAGATGGTCGGCAACTACACCACCTCCGCTTTGCTGATTACATTGTTTTAATAACACCAAACATCAGCCAAGCGGCACAAATGCTGGCCGACTTTGACCATCATCTTCAAAAGGCAGGAAAAAAACCAGGAAACCTAGGACTCTCATAAGAAACCTGCTCATCCCAAATTAAAGCATGGTTAATTAATCTTTACCTGCACACATAGTTAAAAGAACATTTCATATTTCCATCATCATTAACTGCTTCTCACTTTAGCAATTGTGGTTAGGGGGTAAAAGAGAAAATTTGTTGACTGTGGATGTATTCCATGGCTGGGTAAAAGGGTAGAAAAACAACTTCCAGGAAAACAACAGGACTAGACACATCTGCATACACAGATGTATACAGAGACCAGTTGATTAAGCTGGAATTCTCTAGGAAGTTGCAGAGTACCAAAGAGTACTTTCTATGTCCGGGATGTTGCTTCTAATAACAGGACAAATATAAACCCATTTAATGAATTGAATTTGTGTACAAAGATGAATAGGTCTTTTATTGGCCTTTGTAGGCCAGTGTTACAAAGCTAACACAGCTTCAGAAAGATGCAGAAAGTAAGGATTTTACTGTACTTGTAGCACAAACTAACTAACGAGCACATTATGTACAACCCAAATTCTCCTTTCACCAGTGTCTTCGTAAGACTTCATGAAATAAAATGCTGTGGTAAATGTTGCCAAGACAGAAATAGGAGAGCAAAATCTTGTAAAGTTTTATTCCTTATTGGGGTCAAGGACTCTCGGTTAAGCTTTTGAAGGTGATAAACTGAGTGATTAAAATCAGTGACTAAAATGCTAGTTCTTGTTTAATGAGAACAAATGTAAGGATTTCCCATGAAACAAATTTAAGTAATTTGCATTTTAGCTGAATTTGCATGTAGGTTTTATGGGGGTCTATTTATGTTGTCTCTGCTGCACCAGGTAGAAGGGAATGTTGCTTTATCTTCCCCCAAATACAAACCCTTTGATGTTGTGTTTCGGGATGTATGAGGCTCAAATAGTTTATTCCAATATTCCTCTATGTCATGGGTTGCATTTTTCTCAATAGTACAAGAACATTTTTACCCTTGTTCAAAGACTGTTTTGAGACTTGGAGATATTTTATTGGGCTTCCAAGACATATAAAAGAGAATTCCTTTCCAGAGATACTATCCATCTCTGTTCCACCTGGGAGGCCCACTTCCAGGATCAGGTGGAGATTCTGTCTTGCTTGTCAACCTTTAAGATCTATGGGATCTGTAGAAACTTTCCATATCCTTTTTTAAAAAATTAAAGCGCTAAAAGAAACTATTTGTCACACTAATTAAAAAAAAACATTCTTACATTTTGAACCCTTGAAGCATGGATGCCAACATGTAAGAGTGTTCAAACCTTGAAGTCAAACACCACTTTGCCATTCAATGAAAGGCTCATAATTTTACCTTTCTTTAATTGAATCATACCTCCAAATGATCATTCTCAAGAGCTTCCCTCTTTTATTTGGTATTTAGAAAAACAGTAAAGAATGAACTTCACCTGAAGAATATAGGTTTGCCAGACAACTCCACCAAACACACTTTGTGAAATTATGCTATAATAATATCTTAGCCTGTCTCCCAAATCTGAGAGGACTCTAGGACCACTGGAGATTGAACCAGTGTCAGCCAAGGAAAAAGCAAGAGTCCTAAATACTCTACCTCAAACCTCAGAGGCTTTCGTTTCATTTTTATTCTATTTAATATATCTCTTCCATCCCAGTATCTGAATTAAAGGAAAAACAACATGCTGATAGCCCTAGACAGCTGTCAGTTCCATGTGAAGTTGAACCCAAACCTTCTATTAACCTTCTCTCTCTCTGCAAATAATTCTATTTTCACTTTTTTTACTTTATGCCACTATATAAACATCATTAAAAAACCTCTGGTAGTAACTTTATAATGGTATAGAGAATCTTTCAATATTAATTAAAATTGGAAAATTAGGCCATATTATTAGACAGATATTGAACTTTTTAAAATTATATTTGATAGTGATCATCACTATCACTATCCTCCCGTTGTTCATCGATTTGCTCGAGCGGGCCTAGTAACATTGTGAAACTTGTTACTGTGTTTGGCATATCGAATACGTCACGGGTAGCTTGTCAGGCCTTGCCGTGTGGGCGAGATACTCTCAGTAACTTGCCGGGCTCTCTGAGAGGGGTGGAGGAATCAAACTCGGGTTGGCCATGTTGGCTGCATGCACGGCAAACGCCCTACCTGCTGTGCTATCGCTCCAGCCCATGGTGATCATAGTATATATTATTTTCGGAGTAGAACCTCATATTTTGATATAATTAATTCCTTAGGAAATCACCACCACTATTGAGTTAACTCATAAAAGCAAAACAACTGTGTCAAAGTCATCAGGGCTGCAATGGTCCTAGAAGGTGCAGACATTTGGGTATTTCCAACTACCTGTGCTAGAATGCATGGTGGCAAGGGCTGTAAGTGTGAGAGAGTGATCTTCCTCTCCCAAGTCTTCTCACTCTCCAGTTACATGAGACAGCCACACCTCTAATTTTGATATCTCCAATTTTGATTTATCACAGAGGGAGTGCCAGAAATCAGAATGGACGGATTGAGTAGATTTTTGTGGTCAAAGTGATGGTACCCCCAGCTTCCAATCATACAACACGATAATAACAAGAGGTTCAAAGAACCAGACATTATTATTATTATTATTATTATTATTATTATTATTATTATTTTGCTGGAGGAAGACCAGTGACAAGTAAATTTTAATGAACTCTGTGCAAAGTGGTTCACAGCCATTGTCTCCCTTGGTCCTTTGAGCCTCTCTCCAGTGAGCTATGGTGACTTCTATAGTGCTCAGTTTTTACATTCAAGAAAACCCAGACTTGAAAAGAGTATGACAAACACAACACTTAATACATAGTAAAGACTAGATTTCATCCAAGACCATCGGATTTTGGAAACCACATGTTTAAACTTTATAATCCAATCAAAATTGAAAGTTTTTGATATTCTGTGTGATATAAGTTTTGATACTCTGTAAGACAGACTGCTACAAATCACAGCTACAAGTTCTTAAGAGTTCATCACCTTGAGCCTGACATATTAGGAATATTAGGAGTCCACATGCCTTCTGATTCATAAAATGTTAAATTATGTTCCCTGAGATTTTTGATGTTAAGTGTATTTGAGGAGAGAGAGAGAGAAAGAGAGATAGAGAGAGGGAGAGAGAGGGCAGGCAAGAGAGAAAGAGACAGAGAGAGAGAGAGAGAGGTGGGGGGGGAAATGTGTCTGCCATATGGCAGATGGTGAGACACGTGGGAGTGGGGAAACTGGGACTATTGATGGTGGGAAAAGTACACTGATGAATGGCGTTGGAACATTATATGACTGAAATCCAATCATGAACAACTTTGTAAATGTGTATATCACTGTAATTCAATTAAAATAATAAAAAACTTTTAAAAAGAAAGAAAAAAAGAAAAAGGAAATATATTTGGCTATATTCTAAATCATTGTTTAACAATTTTATTTAAAGGGCCAAGTAAAGTAAAAGTAAAGGCCCTCCAGTTGATCATCGATTTGCTCGAGCGGGCCCAGTAACGTCTCCATTGGAGACTTTGTTGTTACTGTGTCTGGCATATCGAATAGGTCACGGGGAGCTTGCCAGACTCTGCTGTGCGGGCGAGATACTCTCGGTAGCTTGCCGGGCTCTCCGATAGGGGCGGAGGAATCGAACTCGGGTCGGCCATGTTGGCTGCGTGCAAGGCAAACGCCCTACCGCTGTGCTAAGGGCCAAATAACACATATTTTAGGCTTTGAGAGCTACAAACAACTTCTTTTGCATCTTTTTTTTTTATTTGTTGTTGCAATTTCTACAGTCCTTTCAAAATGTAAAGACCATTATTAGCACAAAACAGACTTGGCTCACAGGCCATTATTAAGCAAATGGAATTCCTCAAGCTGGAAACTACAAATCTTGGTAGAAGGGGTAGATCTGTTTTGTGGCAGTGGAAATTTGCTGAAACCGGAAGGAGCATTTGGGTGGGGGCTGTTCCCCATGGGATAGGTTCCTCTGTAACCTGGGACCAGTGTCAAGTTTACAGGAGGATCAGGTGCTGCCATGGAGTAGAACAATCCCCTTCAAGTCCCATTCAGGACCTGAAAACATCACCAGGTGGTACTTTATATCTGTGCGTGCCATTGTTCTTGGCAGTTTGATATTAAAAGGATAGATGTTTTATTGAAATGGAAAGACTATTTCCAAGCCTTGTCTTTGTCCAAAGACATCAAAAGCTACAAGAGAAAGACAGAAAGCCAAGATTGTTTGCACAGAATAACATGAGCACAGAGGAGACCTTGTATCTTTGGAGTCATTCTGTTGGAAATCAGATCAGGAAGGATTAAGGTCCATATAAATAAATACAGCAGCATTTCTATAGAATGTACTATGTCCCGTACACATAATAGCTTCTTTAATCCTCACAATCATTCTATGAGAAATGCAATAGATTCCCCCTTACTTTTCAGATGGGAAAAAAAAAAGGCAAGGAGAGCTAGATAGATAATTCATCTGAGTTTACTCAACAAATGGCAGTTGCAAAACTTCGTGCCAGAAACCAGCTTAAGACTTCTTGATCCTGGCCACTTTATTCAATCTTCTTTCCAGCAGTGAGAAAATGGTTAGGCTTCTGGGTCTGCTCCATGAAGAACAGGGCTTAATTGGTGAACGGATCACATTAGATAAAATGGTTTCGGATATTCACGGAAACAGGGGAGTATAGAGTTCTAATTCTGCTTTCCCCGGTTGATTGATCACTGTGGCATTAAGAGATATGCCTGCAATTTTTCACACATAAAAGAGGATTTTCCGTCCTTAGCAGGAACTTTTACATCCTTACATGAAGTGTTTTCTTAATTGCTGGAAGCCCCCTTCTCTTGTGGGAGTCAGATGCCTGCATCTGTGGCATTCCCCACACCAGGCCCTGTGACATCAGCAAAGTTCTATCTGGGACATCTGCTTCATTCACTTATTCTCCAAATGGTAACACACAGCAGCAAAGCTTTCCAGAGACAAGATACAAGGGTCAGGCTGCATGACTTGAAATGTATCTTCCATCCTTAATATTTTTATGATTTAAGGGCTACTGCAGTGTCCATTGGTTGAAAGATGTCTTTCCTTTCTGAGAAATGTCTGAATTCATGAGGAGATGTTTTCTATTGTTTTGTTTTGGGGTCACACCCTGTGGTGAGCTGGGTATAATCCTGACTCTGCACTCAGGGATCCTTTCTGGGGTCTCAGGGGACCACATAGAGTGCTGGGGATTGAACCCAAGACAGCCAAGTGCAAGGTGAGTGCCCTATCTGCTTCTCTCCAGCCTGACAAGTGCTCCATTGACCTACACTCTCCAAGTCTCTCTTCAGTGTGGTGACTTGCAACATTAGCTATCTTTTTTTCATTACCTACAGTATTCTAACAAGTTCTTAGAATTAGATTAGCACTCAAAACAACCGTGTAACAATTCCCCACCAGAAACTCACTCAGCCCTCCAGGAGCAAAACAGACAAAAAAGGGATGGACTTCACTCATTCTTTCAGGGGCCAAGATAAAAATTTCAAGGTATCCTTCAGAGGCTATAATCTGCTTTGAACTTTGGCTCAAGCTATTTCCATGAACATCCTTCGTTTTCACTGAGGTACAGACTCTAGAAGACAGACTGCTACAAATCACTTTGTTTAAAGTTACCAAAAGAAAGGGGGCAGGAAAAAGAACAGCTCAGAGCCTGCAGTTAATTAAAACCAGTCCATGATGTACAGTGATTTGTCTGGGGCACTTCTGACAGCTGGGCATTCTTTCCTGCCTGTATTGTTTGAACTCAGTCCAATGGTGCAATCACTAAATCTTTGATAACTGTGTTTAAATATGAGAAAAGGGGAGCTTTGGGTTTTAAGCAAGAAAGGGAGATGAGTCTTATATTACATTCAAAACTTTAGGGCTTATTAGATCATTTTCACTGGGTTTGGGTAAAATGACTCTGGTCATTTTCGAATTGTCTATTGACACTCTTCCACCATACACATGTTAAAATCTCACTATTTCCCTTTTTCCTGAGGGATTCTCACTGGGGGTGAGAGGGAAAAGCATGAAACACCTGGTCTTACTCAAACAAGGCTTGGGAGAAGTTAATTTCATAGTTCAAAGCTCCATAGGGTGGAATATAGTTCGCTGTTTGTTAATAAAGAGACTACCCTTTAAATTCAAGTGACTTAAAGAAAATTGCTTATAAATACTCCCAAAGTTTCTCCTTCATGATTCAGATAGATGCACACTTTCCGGCTTACCAGAGATAGCTATGTTATTTTGCTATCTTTACCCAAGTACCTGAAAGGCGTCATTACCCTCTAAATGACACATTGTTATCACAAGTGTATTAATAAGAAATAGTCTACTTGTCTATGTATACCCTTATATAGGGGTGCTATTTTATAATTACAAATCCTTTTCTAAACAGTCACTGGTCATATATCTATAAGTCTGAAGGCACAGACACCAAGGTAGAGGCCTTTACAGACACACACATTGTAATAGAAAGACACATAATGTGCTTAATATCTATATATTTCATGTCAAATTCCCCTTTTTAACTTCATTTCAAGATAACTTCATCTACTCCCAGAAAAGGAGTTCTGAGTTCATGTGAAAATTTTCTCAGCAATAGAACTGTAGAATTCTGGCACAACCCTGTCATTCCCTACTTTCCAGACAATCAATGTCCCATGGTCTTTAAGTGTGACCCCATTTCTTTCGAAAGACTATCATAAATGAACAGATTGCTTTTGTGCTGGAATGCCAGGATCCTAGAGCAATGTTCTTCATGCACAAGTATGAAAATTACCTCTGCTTATTCAGAAATGAGTCATTGTCTCCTGCTAGCTACTGTTACTTATCTTAACCTAGTAAAGATCAAATGAAATTCTGGTTCACATAAAGATATTCATACTATCTTTATCATCCTGATGGATTTCTTTTGACTATATTTAAAACTTGAGAAAGCCTGGTCATTTACTTGTATACTCATCTATGTCAGGTTAAAGTTTCACTAAATAAGACCATGGATCGAAGGGCTGGGCACTTTGATGGAGCGTGTGGTATTGGGCCATTGTGTGCATGAAATCTTATAATTAACAATATTGTAAATATAATTTTTAAGTGTTTCACCAAACAACCATGAGTCTGTCTTACCAGTAGGTAAGATTGTAATCTTCTGATAATTATCCTTGGAGTCCGTACACAATAGTCATAAAAATTAACTCTACTTGAATAAAAGGCAAATGTCTTCATGCCAATTGGATATTCCAAATATGGGAAATATTTGACTTTAATAAAAGGTGGGTATTTTTTACTTTATTCAATCAATCTCCCAATTAAAATTCTTTGAGAGTGATCATTTAGAGTTACATAACTAAATTTTTCCAGGTCTAATTCATTTAAACCCAAGCTTAATGTTTGCTTTGTTTGTCTTAGAAATTGTGGTTCGTGAAATAGAAGTACTTATAAAGTTCTTATTCTTCTTAACTCCAAGTAAATATAGAGCAGTTAGTATGTAAGCATGGAGATCTGATAAACCAAAATGCTAATTTGATTGTCTGCACTTTACTATCTCCTCTTTCTGAACTTACCTGGCTCACAGGACTCATGCCTCTCTGGACCCTGTCCCCATAGATTGTTTGGAAATCACTGTAGATATTAGATTTATTAGTTCCCGTATAATCAGATCATTAGTACAATGGAACCTGAGGAGAGGCTATCCCTGAAAATTTGTGGGAAATGTTTCCCTATTTAAGATTACCACTCAGTATGGCAGTTTCTGCTCAAATATGGCCATGTCTTCGGAACAGCTGCATCTGTTTTTGTGACCAGAGTGTGGAGTACTAAAAGGGAAGAACCTACAACTCTGAGGACTCAGTGGGACACCAAGCTTACTCTGGACCTACTCACTTCTAGTCCCGTGAGTCTAGGATGCATCTGAAGCCATCTTAGCTGAAGCAGATGAGATAAAGTGTTCGCTTCCTTTCATAATCTCCTTGGGCCCACATATAGACAGCAATGGTCTCCATGGTCATTGAACATAAGAACCCTAAGGAACAAGAACATCAAGATCTGCCTACTGTCCTCAAAGCCATGGAGTAATCCTTCTGGTACTTATTTAGGATATTCTTAGGTGTTAGTCTCCTATCTTTCTATGTCTATCCCTCTCTTTCTGACTCATTTCACGTAGCATTATACTTTCCATGTAGTACCACTTGTATGTAAATTTCATGACTTCATCCTTTCTGATATCTACATAGTATTCCATTGTGTAGATGTACCAAAGCTTCTTTAACCTGTCATCTGTTCTTGGGAACTCAGGTTTTTTCCAGATTCTGGCTATTGTAAACAGTGCTGCAATGAACAGACAACTGCAGATGTCGCTTCGACTATACTTTTTTGCCTCTCCGGGGTATATTCCCAGGAGTGAAATTGCTGGGTCAAATGGGAGCTCAATTTCTAGCTTTTTGAGAATCGTCCATATTGTTTTCCAGAAGGGCTGAACCAGTCAGCATTCCCACCAGCAGTGAAGGAGGGTCCCTTTCTCGCCACATCCGCGCCAGCATCGGTTACTTTTGTTCTTTTGGATGTGGGCCAGTCTTTGTGGTGTGAAATTGTTGTTTTGATTTGCATCTCCCTGTTGATTAATGATGTAGAGCATTTTCTCATGTGTCTATTAGCCATTCGGATTTCATCTTTGATGAAGTTTCTGTTCATTTTGTCACCACATTTTCTGATAGGGTTGTATGTTTTCTTCTTGTGGAGTTCAACTAGTACTTTGTATATCCTTGATATCAACCCTTTGTCAGATGTGTATTTGGAGAATATGCACATGCTAGGGGAAATGGCAGTTCAGATAGAGAAGGGAGCACCAAATAAAGGGTGTTGGGAGGTTCCTCTCAGGATGGGGAATGCGTAATGAGAGTAGACTATAGACCGAACAAGATTGCTACTCAATGTCTCTTTTGCAAACCACAGCACTCAAAAGGAGAGAGATAATGGAGGGGAATGCCCTGCCACAGAGGTCGGGTGGGATGGGGTGATGGGGGGTGGCAGGGATACTGGGACTGGTGGTGGTGGAGAATGGGCACTGGTGGAGGGATGGGTATTCGTTCATTGTATAACTGAAACCCAAGCACAAAAATTTGTAAGTCTACAACTGTACCTCATGGTGTTTCACTAATAAAAATAATAATAATAAAAATTAAAAAAAAAGATCTGCCTACAAGAAGCAGGCAGCTCAAAGAGAGGGACAAAACCAGGAATCCAGACAGCAGTGATGACAGTAAGAAGAAAGGAATTAGCACATTATTGTAGTAGGTAGTAATTAACTCAAAAGTCATGCTTTAAAGTTAAAGGGGGTGGGGGATTAAATTTCTGCATTGAATTGGGGGTCTCACACTGAGACTTAAAGTTTCTTTAACTTGTAACATTGCCTGATGTTTAGAAACTTGCACAAATCATTAAAGTAATACCCAAATAATAAGTGAATAAATAAATAGAACTCATTAATTAGTTTAAAATGTCATGCTCTAAATTTTAAGGAAGTTTGAGTTTATAAAGTTAAAATTCTAAAATTCAGGGAGAGTCAGCAGTTTATCTCTTTATATAAGGATCTGTGCAGGGCAATTAAACTTCTGAGATCAATTCAATAATCAGCCACATAGCATACATTCAGACTGTCATCCATCTATCATTTTCTGAATTTGGTTATTTAACTCCTGAGCTTAAATTTCTTTATTTAAAAAGAATGGAAAGAAAAAAACAGTATGTGTCTCCTCAGTATTTTTGTGATGCATAAATAAAATAATGCAAATAAAACCTTTAAACATGACAAGGGCATAAAAAAAGTGCAAAACTTTTTTTTTCCCTTATTTTATTTTATTTTATTTTTTTTAAAGTTGTAGATTTACAATTTTTTGTGCTTTGGTTTCAATTATACAATGATCAGATACCCATCCCTCCACCAGTGCCCATTTTCCACCACCATGGATAATATCCCTCCCACCCCCATCCCCCCATCCCCCCTGTCTCTGTGGCAGGGCAATCCCCTGTGTTCTCTCTCTCCGTTTGGGTGTTGTGGTCTGCAAAAGAGGCATTGAGTGGCAAACATGTTTAGTCCATAGTCTACTTTCGACATGCATCTCCCCTCCTGGGAGGATCCTCCAAACATCCTTTATTTGGTGCTCCCTTCTCTATCTGAACTGCCCTTTCCTCTAGGATACCCGGCTGGCCTCTAAGTTATGGAGTAATCCTCCTGGTGCTGATCTCAGCTATTCTTGGGAATTAATCTCATACTTTGTTACTTTATATCCCCCAGATGAATGCAATCTTTCTATGTCTATCCCTCTCTTTCTGACTCATTTCGCTTAGCATGATACTTTCCATATTGTACCACTTGTATGTAAATTTCATGACTTCATCAAAAAGTGCAAAACTTTTAAGCTACTTGGTTTTTCATTGTCTCTTAAAGTGAGATACTATGGTTCTGGATATAATAATTCCTAAACAGCCCCATATGTTCAATAGAAATAACAATGCTTGCAGGATGAAAATACCTGCCAATTACTACATTTCTTACACTAATCATTGCTTTTCTAGAGTGATATATTTTTAAAGTATTTGAGGGATAAATCTGAATCAGACACCTGGATAGCATATGAGACAGTTTAGTTCTCTTAAGTCAGATCTGTCAAATTGATCATTTCAAACATGAGAATACTGAATTATCAATGTTGAATAATAATTTTTCAAATTATGGACAGATGAAATATTTCCATGTTTTAACTGCTTATGGATATAACTGTTTTTACCTTATCACCATTTTACTGGGTTCCTCCATGACCAAATAATGTTAGCCTGTGCTTAATAATAAATAATTACTCATTAATCTTATATGACAACTAGATTTTTATATTCATTAATATTATATTATTGAAAATAGAGTTTATGCCATTATTTGTTTTGTTCTGTCTGTTTTGGGGCCATACCTGGGGATGCTCAGGGGTTACTCCTGACTCTATAGTCAGGAATCACTGTTGGCAGTCCATAAGGGATCATGTGGGATGCCAGGGATTGAACCTGGGTCAGCTGTGTCCAAGTCAAGTGCCCTACCCACTGTACTATTGCTCCAGCCCCAGACTTTATGTCATTATTACTCTCTGACTTTTTCCAAAATAAAATTATCTACCAAATTGTTTGTCTCAAAATTGAGACAAGCAGATGTATCCTTAGGGATAACTTATGAAATAAGATTTTCCCTAAAAATCAGTCTCCAATATTTAGTCTTAATTAACTGTCAGAGTTGGGTAAAGAAACACTGTAATTCTTTACCTCCTAAAAATGAGTAGAATTTGTGAGTAGAGCTTGTTTATGTTTTGTTGGCTTAAATGCAGTTACACTGTTGTTAAAGTTATCAATGCAATCACTAAACCTGCTACAGAGAAGGCAAAATATCTGCATATGATTAATTCATAAAATAATGAAGATAATATAACTTGAGAGTAAAACAGTGCTTCAGTTGAGTTACTTACTTTCACTTTGAACATTATTTGCCTCTTTGAAGCCCCTAGAGAAAATACTGATCATTTATCTAGATGCAGCTGTCAGAGGTGGGATGGAATTCTTTCTTTATTTCTAATCGAGGCTTCTCAATGATTACTTAATACCCTTGATTTCTTGATTACTACAGGAACTTCTGAATCAGTGTTTCTCACTTCCCATCTGTGTAGGACCCACATGTTATTCTAAGAAGGTCTAAGGTGAAAATTGAGTAGATAGTTAGCTCTGGAAGGAGTCTAGGAACCAGTACAACATGGGGGCACAAAAGGAAGAAAACAAGGGAGAAAGGAGGTCACATTCAAAAAGATATTGAGAAATGTTCTTCATACCATCAACATCAGTTCTTTTCATGGACTAACATGAGGGAATGGACTAACATTCCCTCATCCAGTTATTCTATATACCACAGATGACTGAGATTTTTCTGTATTTTTTCTTCTTCTGGCTTACTTCACTCAACATGATAACCTCTAGCACCATCTAAGTTGCAGCAAATCGCATCATTTCATCATTCTTTGCAGCCACATAGTATTCCATTCCATACAATCTCATGGAGTCAGAAGATCCATCTAATTCCAAATTATACACACACTAGATGCTTGAGTCATTCAGTGACTATAATCGCCTGAGAAGTCAAGGTGAAGTAACCAATCCAGAGCTTTTGTACTCCTGCCTAGGACTTTCATTCTTGCTGATTCACATGCTTCACCAATACGTAATGCTTGAAATTTCTGATTACTCTCTGCTGGTCATTATTTCAACTAGGCATTATCTCCTTCTGAATGCCTTTATAAGGCTCTATTGAAACTCTGTTAAACTTTTTTCTTCAGTTGGCTGAAATCCATGTTTACTTCTAATATTTCATTTACCTTATAATATATTCAGCTGGAGTGACAGCACAGCGGGTAGGGCATTAGCCTTGCACGCAGCCAGCCAGGGTTCAATTCCTCTGTCCCTCTTGAAGAGCCCGGAAAGCTATTGAGAGTATCCTGCCTGCACAGCAGAGCCTGGAAAGCTCCCTGTGACATATTTGATATGCAAAGACAGAAACAACAAGTCTCACTTAGTGTTCCTGGAGTGGGCAGATGACATTGGGCTACACTAGCACATGACAGGGATGAATGGAGACGTCACTGATGCCTGCTTGAGCAAATACATGTACAACGAGATGACAGTGCTACAGTGCTAAAACATATTTAAATAGTGACATATATGTGTATAAATATATGTTTATGCATATTCTATTTATATACCTAATATAATTTTGAACTTTCTTGATAATAATTTTTTAATTTTTATTTTTAATTAAGACTCCATGATTTACAAAATTATTCATAGTTGAACTTTAGGCATACTCCAGGGTCAGCCCCACCAGCAGTGTCAACTTCCCTCTACCCAGTGCCCCCAGATTCCTTCTCTGCCTCCCTCCCCACTGTCCAGTCCACATCTTTGACAGGCATAATTTTAAGCTTGGTTATGCTCTTGGTTTGGATCTTCTAATTTAAGTGCTATTGACTTAAATTCAAAATGACAGCAATTTAAAATTGACTAAAATTTGAATATACAGCTATATCATTTTTTATACCACCAATGTACCCAGGTTCTTGACCCCTGTCTCCCATTACCCCACATTTGCTTCTTCTTCCTACTCCCCTGATTTCTTTCCAATATCTGTCCTTCTTCCAATATTCTGGGATCAAGGATTATTGAATTATCTCTTCTTTAGTACCTCGCATTTCCTCATCCAGTTATTCTATATACCACAGATAACTGTCATTGTCCAGTGCTTCTTCTTCTTTTGGCTTGTTTCACTTAACACAATGACCTCTAGTTACATCCAAGTTGCAGCAAATTGCATGATTTCAGCATTCTTTGCAGTTGCATAATATTCCATTACATATATATATATATATATATATATATATATATATATATATCACATCTTTATAACCTCTCCTGTGTTCTTGGATACCTAGGTTGATTCCAAGTTTTGGCTACTATCCTCAGTGCTACTGTATTTAGTGCTCAGTGAATAATAGTGTGCATATGTCCTTTTGAATCAAGCATAGTTTTGTTTTGGGGGTAGATAGACAGAAATGGAGAAATGAAATTTCTGGGTCATGTGGCAGCTCAATTCTTACGTTATTTACATAAAGCTCCACACTGTTTTCCACAGAGGTTGAATCAGTTGACATTCCTATCAGCAGTGGATAAGAATTTTTTTTCACCATAGTCCCTCCAGCACCTACTGTTTCTAGTATTTTTTGATATGCAACATTCTTACTGGTGTGATATATTTTATTTTTTATCTCTATTATTCCCCTAATAATAAGTGATATTGAGCACTTTTTCATGTGTCTATTAGCCATTCATCTGTCTTCTTCAGAGAATTCCCTGTTTATTTTCTCTCCCCATTTTTAATAAGGGTTTTTGGATTTTTTAAATTGTTTTTGTTGTTGATCTTAATGGTGAAAGACTGAAATTCCTTTTGATATCAGAAGGAATTCCTTAAGAGGCAAAAATGTCCACTTTCTCCACATTTATTCAATATAATAGTAGAAGTCCTAGCTATAGCATTTATCAGACAAGGAAAAGAAATCAAAGGGATTCAAATTTGAAGTCACATTATTACTGTTTCCACATGACATGATAATATACATAGAAGATCCTCAAACCCACAAAAAGCTGCTAGAAATAATAAATATAATAAATAAATAACCAGCAAATAATACAACAAAGTGGCAGGCTACAAAGTCAGTACATAAAAATTGGTCACATTTTTATATGCAAATAATGAATAAGAGGAGGAAGTGATTAAAGATTCTATCCCATTCGAAACAGTATACAAAAAGATCAAGAATCAACTTAACAAAAGAAATAGAAAATCTTGTACCATGAAAACTTTAAATCACTTAAGAAATAGACCTTGAGAAACGGAAAACTATTCTATGCTTGTGGATTGGAAAAATCAATATTGTCAAAATGGCAGTCCTACCTAAATTATTACATAGTTCCAATACAATCCCTCTTCAAATTCAGATAACATTATTCAAGCTCTTAGAAAAGTTAATAATCAAGTTTGCGTTAAATCATAGGAGACTCTGAATAATCAAAGTCATATTGAAAAATAAGAAATTGAGTGGCACCTATCTTGAAACTATATTATAAAGCTATCGTGACAAAAACAGCACATCACTGGTATAAGTAGAGATTCTCTGATAAAATAACCAAGGAAAAATTACCTTGTCTATGGTCAGCTAAATTCTGACAAAGGAGCTGAGAACTCCTTTGGAACAGAATAAAGATAACCTCAACAGCAAATGTGCTAGAAAAAAAATGGATAATCACATGAATCACAGGAATTAAATCAGAAGAATTAAGGCTAAATCCATACCTTCCCCCCCTACACAAAAGTCAATACCAAGAGGATCAAAGACCTTGAGATAGACTAGTACATTGAGGAAAATATAGGCAGAACATTCCAAGATATGGGGCTCAAAGGGATCTTTCATGATACAATGCCATTGGCAAAGGCAACATAATAAAAATGTAGAGAAAGGAACTACATCGAATTAAAAAGTTTCTTCATAAAAAAAAAAACACGAGTTTAGACTAAAAGACTCCTAAATGAATGGGAGAAAATATTTACTCTCAACACCAGATAAAGGGTTGATATCAAGGATCTATTAAGTACTCTTTACTTAATAAATAATTAATATCTAAGTCTACTTAACCTTTCTCCTGGGGAACATGTTAAATCTGGTCAGAAACTGGGCATACGTGAACCTTCCCAATGAGTACTGCTGTACCCAGACTCAATGAAAAATTATACATTCTACCAATATTTATTGAAGTAAAAGATTCAGTTAAAAAGAATTTTATGTCTTTTACATTAAGCTAATTAGAAAGTGTAAAATAATAATAACTATGCTTTGGAAAAACACAGAATCTAAATGTAAATATGCTTGTATATTCATTTCAACTTAGGGAATATTCACAACTCTCTTGCTAAGTGCTGGATGCTAGTGGTTAGTCACCGAACAAGACAGTAGTCATTTCTGGTCTAGTGGAGCTTGCATTCCAGAGTTCAAATATCTGCTGGGAATAGAAAATTCAAAGCAGAAGCAAATAAGAAATTTCACACCATACCATCACCTAATAAATTGCACAAATGTTATTGAGTGAAAGATCCAGGTGCTCTTCTAGGTCCTGAGCATAGAATGGTAAGACAAACATTAAAAAAAAGATAAATGTGCTTGCTAAGATAAAACATAAAGTTAAGTTCAGGGGAATATTTTTTAATTCAATAAAGAGTAATGCGTGAGCTGGAATTACTTCCATTATGATCAGAGAAATACTTTCTCAGAAGGTGCCATGAGAATTAATTTTTGAATAATGAAGACAGTCATTCAGAGAGCAATCTTTGGGAGAACTGTAAGAATAGAGGATGAGCTTGGACTATCCATACGTGCAGAAAAGAAATCAGAAACCCAGGACTACTAACTGTACAAAGGTCTTCTTGCAAGGTCGACTTTTAGCTGATTGACTTTGAATTTGGATTTCTGACCATTTTCTAACTAAGCATGGTTTGTGGCACCTAAATTGTTTATGTACACAATGTGTTTCATGCCAAATTTTTCTTTTCTTGGGGAATATGAATTCTGGTATGTAAAAAGGGAGAGCGAATGCCTACATGATCAGTTCCAAGGAAACACTCTGGGTACCAACTGCGCATACATCTTGTCACTGTTTAATGCTGGAGAAGTAAACACATCCTGCTCCCTGTTCTAGGAGTGGATTCTCAGAAGCCTGCACTGGGTTTCCTCTGTACTTTCCTCTGCTTTCTTCCTTTGCTGATTTTTTTCTGATTTTTTCATTACGATAAATGGTAGCCATGAGTATGAGCATTGAGTCCCATGAATCATTCTAATAAATTTTGAATATGGGTATGGTACTTCACATGCCATCTTTATGTATTTCATGGAGATCTTGTCATATATTTGAATAAAGACATTAGAATAAATACAAGTCAGTTTGAATGCTAAAGTCAGAAAGAAACTAAGGATGGATATAGGAAACATAAGGAGTGAGAGAATATTAGCAATCAGCTTTTACAGGAATTAAAACTTAAAATTCATGAAACTGCTTTAACCATTATTTGGTTCTTTTTATGAGTTTCTGGTCAAACCCATTCTTTACAAGTTACCCCAAGAACTTAGGCACTTAAACATCTTCTATATATTGGCCTTTATCTACCAAAATTTCCACCCATGTTTCAAGTATAATAATTCACAAAAAACAACTACAATAATTCACCAAAGTTGACAATCTTTAAGATTTCTCAAGTTTGCATGATTCCATCATTCAATAAATATTTATTGAGCACAGATGCTGTTTTGTGTTCCAGGTGTTATGGCAGACACTGGTGATTCAAAGATGAGTAAGACAAATCTCTTCCATGTTCTCAGGGAACTAACTCAAAAGAAAGATATACAGAAATGGAAAGCAAAGCAGGCAAAAGGCTTAATCCAGGATATAGTTTTTCAACTGTGTCTAAATTTCAGGAGCGTCCTTGCCATCCAAAGTTACATGTGTTAGGCCACAGCCACGTTCCCAACAGGTGAGCATGAAAACTGTTAGGTGAGTCAGCAGATGGAAAATGCTGGGGATTCCTGAAATAGCACTGAGTCATTAATCACTGATACCCTGGCGCAGGCCATGAAGCAACTGGACATGAATAAGCAAAGAAAGTGAACTAACAGTTAGAAGATGGAAATACCCAGGGGACGTTTGTTGACTCAATATAAGAATGTGGAAAACTGCAACAGTCATAGATTCAAATGGAATGAAATAAGAGATGAAAAATGTTTTCCAACATCTTGATAGCCAATAGGAAATTTCTGGCAAGTATCTTTTCTTCTGGATTCTTTGTTTTGGGAGTTGAAAGAGAAGGGATGGAGGAGAATAAAATGTCCTGACCCACCACAGTAGTTTCTAGAGTCCCATGCTATGACAATTCATAGAACATAGCCAATGTTTGATGCACGGTTCTGAGTGGCTCTATAAAGGACAAATAAAAATATAAAGGACGAGGGGATAGGGCATTTGCCTTGCATACAGTCAACTTGGGTTCAATTTCTGGAACCCCATGGTCCTCTGAGGATCACCAGTAGTCACCCCTAAGCACAGATGCAGGAGTAATCTCTGAGCACTGCTTGATGTGGTCCCCAAATTATATATTTATATAACAATGTATATATATGTGTGTGTGTGTATGGTAAAATATACACGACATGAAAGAAAACAAGGCTGAGAAATTAACGAGAGAAAATATAGATGTCAAAAGTTGTAAATTAGTAGATCAAATAGAATGTAAATTTTTAAAACTATAAACAAGGAAGCATATATGAGTTTTTTTTTAAATACTGTCTTGATCAAACTTTACTTGAGAGAAATGTCAAAAATAACATGAGGTACTGATAAATCTTGCTGACTGGGGTTTCTCATTAAATGCGGGCCTTCCTAAATTATGCCATAAGATGAACTTATGGAAAATATAACCAGACTTTTCATTGATTTCCACTGAAAAATCAGGGTTGATTTTTAAAGGAAATTTTAAAAAATTATGCCTATGCAAAAATGCATTTAAGAACACAATAAACTTTTAAAATCACAAGAATGTGATTTGTGTCTTGAATATACCCAACCTGGATTTGAGCCCCAGCATCATATGGCCTCCCAAGCATCACTGAACATAACTCTCGAGGACCTCTGCATCTCCACATGAGACCCTGGAAGTCCACAATCTCTTTGGGAGTGGACCTGACATAATAGGACCCAAATAGTACCACATCCTTGAACCCTAGTGTTGAACCATTCCTACCAGCCCTACCATCCCCAGAAGTGTCTTCCAGTCTGCTGAGTACCACTTGGGAGGTTCCCTCCAAATATTAACAAGAAAAGTAAACAATAAATAAAAATGTTTTCTGCTATTTTACAAATAAGTAAAAATCGTTTTTATAAAATCGTTATATTTCAGTTAAAAGATGTCAGTTCAGAAATTTGACCATCTTGGGCCAAGAATGTAGCTCTTATGCCCTACTTTTAATCCCTGGCACTGAAAAAGAAAAATAAAAGATTTATAATGATCCATAAACTCAAATTTTTCTCATATTTAACTTTATAATGTTTAATTTGTTTGTATTTTCTTCATTTACATATATCCATGTTTTCTATTTTAAGTTTTTTATTGAATCACAGTGAGATACACAATTACAAAGCTGTTTATGATTGGGTTTAATATAATGTTCCAACACCCATTCTTCGCCGGCATCATGTACATTTCCCACTGCCAATGTCCCTAGTTTCTCTCCTGGTCCCACCCCAGCCCAACCCCCTTGCCTCTGAGGCAGGCACTTTTCTTCTATCTCTGTCTTTGTCTCTCTCTCTTGCTCTCTCTTTTTCCTCTTTCTCTCTCTATTTCTGTTGGGCGTTCTGGTACACAGTACAGATACTGAAAGGATACATCATGAACTTACCCATTCTTCTATAGCACTTGACTTGTTAACACTTTCCAAGGTAAAAAGAAGGGTTGAATACAAGAAGACTTAAAAAACCTAACAGCAACTGATTTTGCTCTTCTTTGTCCAGTCTTGAACTGAGCACTGGGATGTTCTTACTCCATTTTAGTCTCCCAACATAAGGCATATATGTATATTCATCTTCTTTCAATGAATTATGGATGGAAATGTCAACAGTTTTTGGACCAGTGTAGGGGAGCGTTCTTGCCTAATACCAACTGATTCTCTAGGTATCCCAGCAACTGAGCTCTTACCATCATTGATGGCTACAACTATGGAGGGTAGATCACCAAAGGGGCCTGCGCTTGCATGCTTAAAGCCAGTACTCAGAAGACCGTGGACACCTCTTACAACCTCCAACAAGCACATGACCTCCAGTAAGCCCAGCTCTCTCCACAAAGCAGAAGTAGTTCAACAATCTGGTTAAAAAAAATTTACCACAAACTGGGACTGGTAGTTTTACATGTCTCCATAGATTTGCATGTAACCTGGAAATTTTCATGGAGGGTTGATAACTCTTCATGTCACAACTGACTCCTTGGACGTTTGGAGAAAAAATATGATGGAGAATGGTTAGGTTTTTATTTTTGGGTTTTACTCGTGCTTCAGCTTCTCTAGCAGATGTCAGTCAATGGAGACTAGACAGTGCTCATCATTAAACAGGTTTGAGCAGACACAGCATACACTGTGTTAGAATAAATGACACCAAAGTGAAATACAGTCTTTCAGGAAGTTATATGCTCTTCACAGATATACTTTTTGCTGAATTTTTCCCATTCCTGTTAAGCAAGACGTTTTTTCAAGTCTCATCACCTTTTTAGACCACAAGTAATTCAGGAAGCTTTAGGTTTAATAATTAATAGGATTCGACTAGCCCATTTCTTCCCTGATGTTTTCAATCAATCAGTCATCAACTACTTAGCATCTATGATGTCCTTGATCCTTTTGGGGTAAGAGCATTAGATTTTTTTTTCTTTACTTCATTGACTCCTTTCTTGTCCTTTCACAGTGAATATTTTGCTGGTTTGCTCAGGCCAGATACCTTCACTTTCCACTGATCTTTTGTTTTCTCCTGCCTGTTCTGTCTACTATGCCTGGCCAGGTTTTCCGCTCATTTCCAACTACCTTCCACTCCTTGGGTGTGCTCACAAACTCAGGTTATTGAAATTAGTCCTTCAACTGCAACAAGATTTTCAGAATGGTTTCAAACATGAAACTCAGACTGTGCCTTCCCTTACGTAAAATTCTTAAGAATCTTCTTTCATAAGTTAATCCATTATGTCTGTCAGAATAGGCCATATATTCACCGAGTAAAGTAAAAGTAAGTAAAGTAAAGGCCCTCCCATTGATCATCGATTTGCTCGAGCGGGCCCAGTAACGTCTCCATTGGAGACTTTGTTGTTACTGTGTTTGGCATATCGAATACGTCACGGGGAGCTTGCCAGGCCCTGCCGTGCGGGCGAGATACTCTCGGTAGCTTGCCGGGCTCTCCGAGAGGGGCAGAGGAATCGAACTCGGGTCGACCATATTCACCGAATTAACTGAATTTTAACTGATCAGATATATACATCCGACACCAATCTACAGCCTTCTACATGAAAAAATTCTGAACATTACCTTATAACAAGCCATTGAGGTAGCTATTACTCTTTTACCCACTTTGCAGATGAGGAAACTGAGTCTTCCATACTTCAGGTCATTTTCTGAAGCTTACACAGCTAGTAAGAATGGAGATGCAATTTGCACCATAGGGTTCTTGTTGGGAGCTGCTCTGCACTGCTCTGCTTCCTTGGTTCTCAAACACCAAAGATGTTCTAGGACCAATCCCTAATATACAAATAGTTGAATAGCTCATTTCCCACATCTTAAGTGAGATTTCATCACTAACATCAACTTTGTACTGAGAAGAAATAAAGCAGACTTTTACACCCAATTCTTTCAGTAACTAAGCAACATGCAGGAGAAATTTGGCAGCTCTAGTCTATGGAAAATAGTATGAAGCTTCTTGAACAAAACAAAAATGAAAACTCCATGTGATCCAACAATCCCTCTCCTAGACTTTTAACCAAAGGGCAAGAAAATAAGAATTAAACAGGATGTCTGTACTCGTATGTTCCTAGCAGCATTATTCACCAAGTCCAAAATGTAGAATCAACCGAAACACCCATGGATAGATGACTGGATATAGCAGCTGTGGTTTCTACTGTCACTGCAACATGCTGTCATTAGGTGGAACAGAAATAATCAAGCGCAGTAGCAAAGCACAGCAAAACTAACTTTGAGACTCCATGTAAATTCTGGTGGTGACAGGAGGAAAGGGTGGGAGGGGAGGGAGGGAAGACTGTACTGAGGGGTCCTTTATGCCACAGAAAGGCATTGAAACTGTAGCATCAGATGAGGTAAATATATGCATATAGAGACTTGATGGAAAACCTGAAATTCTATCATGTTGTAAAAAAATGGTATATCAATTAAAAATAATAGAAAGAACAACAAAAATTGACAGCATCATTTGAACAAATAAGAGACAAGGGTCAATCAAGGAATTGACAGAAACATAAAAATGTGCGAGGGAGGAAAACTGGAAAGTGTGTGTGTGTGTGTATGTATGTGTGTGTGTGGTTGTGTGTGTGTGTGTAAGTTTTAAAGTAAGGAATAATTGGGATTCTGCAATTAAAACAGAATTGATATTTTGATATGAGCATAATGGGATAAAATCAGAAGTGGATCATAAGTGGAATTTGCCATGTCACAAATCTTCATTTGACTCTGGAAT
Organism: Sorex fumeus; assembly: GCF_029834395.1. Classification (NCBI taxonomy): domain Eukaryota; kingdom Metazoa; phylum Chordata; class Mammalia; order Eulipotyphla; family Soricidae; genus Sorex; species Sorex fumeus. Next base: position 26,076,630 of record NW_026606322.1, on the reverse strand, counting down.
CAGGTCAGAATCAGTGAAATCACATCAGAAGTATCTGACCTGGGGACTGTGTGACTGTCATTGTCCGTCAGCTCCTTTGAGTTCTTGAGTGAAATGTGGAACACCTAAGAGCAAAATGGGATCAGGAAATGGAAGTCTGATTTTCTACACTGCACCACAGCCCCTCTCCCCAATTTCCCCGAAAGACAAAGGAATCATTTCCTACTATTCCAAGCAAGGCAGAGCTCTAGTTTCGGAGGACCAGGTCTCCAGGAGGAGGCTCCTCCAGTATTTAACTGGCGCTACCATTTGACAAGAAATGCTCAATAATGTTGCTTAAGAATCACCAGTCACCATTTCCAGCACCTTTCATCAGCATCTGAAAGAAAAACAGCTCTTTCTTTACATGAAAGTTGATGACTTTAGGTGGGGAAGCAGCAGCTGTAGCAGATGGACGGTGGAAGTGCTATAAAATATCCTGGCTTTGTATAAATGTTTATGGTAGCAGGAGGACTGAAGAAGGAAAACACAAGCAAAATGTGGCATGACTCACAGGCTGAATTGCTTCTAAATAAAGCTTTTCTCAGAGTTTCCCAGGAGGCGTTCTGAGGGAACCAGCAGTCGGCAAGCTGCTAGTGATGGGTAAGGGGAGTGAGGAACATTTTTAAAAGCAGGAGAAGGTGCCCGCATTAATAAAGGGAGAAAACCCTCCTGTGATATTTCACATTTAAGAAAATTCCAGTCTGAGAGGAACCTATTGGCTCACAAGCAGTGTCTGAGCTCAGGGAGGTGATGGTGTCACCATCTCTTGGCAGGGCTGCTTTGCAGGAGGTGACGAGAGTCTTCATGGATGCCGCATGCTGAGTCACACTTTCCCTCTAATAGAGCATGGAGAAGGGATGATAATTAAGTATAATTTTAGCTCTGGTGAGCAGAATCTGGGGATGTTTTCAAATCCAGAGTAGGTTTCTTTAACTTAGACACTTGCGATTTGAAAAGAAGGTCTTAAGTTGGAGACTACTATCTTGCTTGGTTTCATACAATCCAGAAAGTGGGTTTAGGGAAAAAATATCTTAGGTTGAAATGATCACCCAAATGGGAGCACTGCTGACTTTGATGCTGTGTCAAACTTAGAAGCATCGCTCCCTTTCTCTATCTCCAAGGCTTTCTCACTAATTATCTAGTGTCTTCCTTACCCAGGCTAAAGCTCGATTTACTTTCCCCTAGTCAGCTCTCAAGAATTTGAGCTTGTTAAGAACTGTGGTTGGAACGGTCTCCAGATTCTCCTCAGGGCTTGCCGATGATGTCTCTTGTGATGTGATCACAAACTGTGTTTCTATAACTTTAGTCAACTCAACCATGTCTGGTACCAGCAAAGTAGCACTGTAGCACTGTCCTCCCATCGTTCATTGATTTGCTTGAGTGGGCACCAGTAATGTCTCACAACAAATTGTGAGACTTGGTTGTTACTGTTTTTGGCATATCGAATACATCACGGGGAACTTGCCAGGCTTTGCCATGTGGGCGAGATACTCTTGGGAGCTTGCCAGGCTCTCTGAGAGGGATGGAGGAATCGAACCTGGGTTGGCCGCCTGCAAGGCAAATGCCTTACCTGCTGTGTTATGGCTCCAGCCCACCAGAAAAGTAGGGAAGAGAAATAAGGCACTTGCTCCAGTGAGTAGCTACATCTCCAATCCTCTATGTGCTCTGATAGCCAAATGCACTTACCTATTCTGTGTTGTTAAATAGAACAAGAAATTAAAAGATATAACATCTAGTTAAATTTGAATTTTAGGCAACCATTTACATGCCATGGCCCCTATACATAATTTCATTATTTATCATTGACCTAAATATTCCACAAATGATTCCTTAATTCTCTTACACTGAATGTAGATACCTAACATTTCATTTTTTGATTTATTTTTAATTATATTATATTTATTTATATATCATTGTATTATATAACTCACCATCAGATACACAGTTACAAAGTTGTTCATAATTAGGTTTCTGTCATACAATGTTTCAACAACCATCCCTTCATGTACACCAATGGTACATTTCATCTACCCTAATGGGTGTACATTTTCCACCACCAATGCCCCCAGTTCCCCCCTTTATAGCTCCAATCCCCTAGTCACTCTTTATGTCAGGCACTTTTCTTTTCTCTCTCTCTCTGGTTCTCTTTCTTTCTCTGTGTCTGTCTCTGTCTGTCTGTCTGTCTGTCTCTCTCTCACACTCTCTCTCTCTCTCCCTCTCCCTCTTTCTCCTTTTGGGCATTATGGTTTGCAGTACAAGGATACCTAACATTTGATCCAGCAATGCTATGAGATGCAGGAGCTCCACAGAGGGACTATTTCCCTGAAAAACATATTCTGAATCACTTCCTGCAAAACCTGGAAAAATCTAGAGAAAAGACATCAAACCTATTTAATCAGAGCAAGACAACAGTCTCTCAGGAGGTAATTTCCCAGACCCTCATGCCCAGGGGGAAAGCCACACCTATGAAAAGCAGCAGGAGGCAAAGGAAAAGCTCCAGGAGCATGAAATAAATCCTGGGGTGACCTAGCCTCCACCAGGACCCATCCCAGCTCCCAGCTAGTGATCCAGAAGGGCAGGGTCCAGATGCCTCATTTTTTCCCTTTCCTATTTCACTGCCTCCTGTAGGGGGAAATAAGCCTGGAGATAAAGGAAAGCAAAAGCCCAATATTTTTTTAAATGTACATTTGTTTTGGCATCTGCTGAGTTCTGGAGACAGAAACAATCTCCTGTCTTTAATTCAGGCCATGTGCAACACCAAGGTCTAAGTGCGGAGAGCTAGGTTAAGAACAATGAACCAGTTTGGGGGCTTGCAAAAAAGTAGAGACCAGTCTCCATCCCCAAGCCCCCCCTGAAGATAATAAACAGTGACCCCTCAGTGAGATACTCCAGGCTGGAGATCTGTCATTTTGCACTTTAATTGGCACCCATTCGAGGTCGGGGTGATGTTGAGGGCTGACCTGGAGACATGTCCCCATGGCCACCACTACCATCACTGGAGTAATTTCCCTGTGCCTCTGTGTCAAGAGGGACTGTCCTTTCCTGCTCAGGAGGCCAGTGCTGCTGTGGTTTCTGGGCTAGTGGTCATCCCTGGGATATTTGCTTTAGATTGCCCGCGGCTGTCCAGTGGATGTTTCAAGCCCACCATAGGATACTGGCAGCCTCCACCCTACCCTACAGGCCTTCTGAGGCTGGAGAGTAATGAGCTTTTGTGCCATCACTTCCTGTATGAGGAGGCAAGGGTGGTGATGAATGAAGCCCTGGCCCTGGATGGCACAAATCCTCACACACATCACAGGGCCTAGTGCCTTGACCCAGGTAGGGGGAGTTTAACAAATGTTCCAGGTCTTCTTCATGCTACAAACTCTCCTCTTAGAACTTCCCCGACTCCCCCATGAATGGGGGAGGGGAGGGTTAACTCCAAGTGTGGGGCTCCCGAGTGTTTCTAAGATTTAAATTATTCTGCACAAAGATAGGAGAGATCTTTATTAATCTTCCCAGCCAATGCTGGAAATAGACTGCTTTTTCCTCCCCAGAGGTTGGCTCTCATCTGTGCTGGGAATAGACTCTTTCCGAAGGTGGCTGCTGAGGGTCCCAGAAGGTGTTTGCTGTAATCCCCAATTTCAGTGGCTGCAGAATGAGGCAGGCCCATAAATAGGGGGAGACATAAGGAAAGAAAGACAGAGAGACACTGACTTTCAGTTCTTATTGATCCTATTTTTAGTCTCAGTGACTCTTGCTTCCTTGGCTTTGCTGGGATCTACACACATACCTTCCTCTCTGGTGGCCTTTGGGAACACAGATGAAGGAAGAGGTCCAAGGGAGGGATTTGGGATGACCACCAGAGCACTGCAGACCAGAGTCCAGGTTGGGATAGGGACAACAGTGGGGTGTGCCCAGAATTGGGCCTCCTTGTGTTCGAAGGTGTTGGGAACTAAGGAATGGGGTATCCTCCTTGGGGTTTCTGACAAAGAGCTGAGCATGGCGAGACAATAGGGAGGACTGTGAGAGGGTGAACACAGTTGATACTGACCCGTGGCCTGGGGAGGCAAGGAGGGGCATGATTATTGCTCCCCATGCATTTCACCTGTGGGCTTTCCCTGTCTGTCTGTCTGTCTGTCTGTCTGTCTGTCTGTCTGTCTGTTTGTCTTTCTCCCTCCCCATGTCCCTTCTCTCTTGACCTGGGAAACCTTACAAGAACTAAATTCAAACTCTCGTCAGGAACATAAGATCACTCTACCATGTAGATCCATGCCACAGAGCATGTGAGTTTGTGGACGCTCATTCCTGTCCCTCCATGAGTGAAATAACTGATTTCACAGGTACCCCAGTGTGCTTCTTGTAATGGAAAAGAGAGAATAAGGTGGCCCCCAGGGAAATACCACCTGACTGAAGGAGACCAGGGCATAGAATGAAAGTTGAAAACCCCAGGGGAGCAGCATCTGGGCTCCAGTTCTGGGCTCTTGGTGACCTAGAGCTTGATCCCTGCTCAGAGGAGTAGCGATGGGTGCTTGGGGTCACCCGGGGCACACAGGAGACCTGAAGCTGGCACCCCCGGGTGTGCTAGGGAGACGTGAGGGGACACTCTGCTCCTCTGCAGCTCCTCCTCCCTCGTCTCCTTCCTTCCAGCATGCAGCACCGCCTGGAAAGCCCAAGTCACACCCTGGGGTGGATTCTCAGCCTCCCACTGCTCAGCCATTCACAATGCTCATCAAAGGGCTGGTGAGTGCTCCTGGCCATGTTCAGACTTTCTCTCCAGATCCCCATGTGGTCCTTGCTGGAGCTCTGACACCCGCCTCTGCCTCCCATGGCTCCCTTTGGGGGAAATGATCTGATTTACTACCACATAGAAGAAGACTGTCATTGGCTTCTATCTTCAAGAAAGAATGAGAAATCTTCTCCCAGTGACCTACATTTACTTCTAATAAAACCTTTCTGAAGAAATGAAACTTCTATAACCCTCTAGTATTTTCTGGAACTCTCTGAAACCTTGCATAGTCACATGAGAGGTCCAGAGAGAGAAAAAATATACAGGGTGTAGAGCACTTGCCTTGCACTAAGCCAACCCAGATTTGATCCCAGGCATCCACATATGAACCCCTAAGTCCCACTAGAAGTGACCCCTAGCATAGAGCCAGGAGTAAACTCTGAGCACTCCCAGGTGTAGGTCACCACCCCCAAAAAACATGACAAAAGCATAGTCTCCCATGAACTGGGAGCACAGAATTCAGTAAAGCTATCTCCTAAGCCCATGTACTTTCTAGAGATAAAATTGCACAAGACATTATTGCTTAAGGTTAGATGATCTGAATAGAAATTACTACATTCCATTTAAAATTTTGCTTTATAAAATTGTTTCAAACTTTTTGTTCTTATTTGTATTCTTCAGTTCCTAGTAATCTTGAAATATGTCACAATGTATAATTAAATCTAGACGTCCTAATATTTTGCAACAAGCTGATTTTGATGACACCAACACGCATTTTGAAGTAGTCTTCATGATTTTATTTTTCCTTATATGATTTTGTAAGGAAAAATAAATTCCCATCAACAGAAGCTGTGAAAGTGCTAGCAGTGTTGTTTAGTGTCTCCAACATAAGCACCCACAACAGGAAAGAAAACAAACCCACAGTGCACTAAAAATTCAGTTCCTGGAACTCTCTCAAACCTTTGGGGGGCTCCCAGAGGACAGGATTGCTTCATGTCAAAGCAGAAAGTTCTCCTGACTCTGTAAACAGCCCACGGTTCTGAGAAATATGGAAAATGTAGATGAAAAACGAAGTTATGTTGTATTTGGAAAGGCTGTCTGAGATCACAAGATTTCACTCCCATGGGGTCTACCTCTGATGATTTGAGGGCTTTGGCAGGGGGAGGGAGGCTCTATTTGGTATTCATTTTATTCTTCTAGTCTTCCTTCTCAGAAAATCCATCACCAATCACCAAATACCAATGATGTTGCGGCCAACTTGGAAATTCTAAGATCTTCTTTTGAGCTCCAATAAGCACTCAATTTGTACACTAGTTTTATCACATCTATGCAGACTCGCAAAGTGAAAGACAAAAGTCACTGCGTGCCTCCTTTGTCCCTTGTTTTGTGGTAGAAACCAAATGAACGTTCTCTTTTCCCCACCTAATCAAATGATTCTCATTAGTCACTATCTGTACAGAGAAGTGTCAACACTACACTCTCATTGAGAATATTTATGGTTCAAGTGGATATCAAGTGAATGTAAAATGTATTCTGATTCCACCCAGAAAGAAGACAGTATTTGGCATAATAGAGCATTCCATCAGAATAAACTCAGAGCTTTTCTTTATTTTTTTTCCCACCAGAGAATTCATGTTTTAGGGGTGGAGAGAGGACTTCCCAACACAAAGAAGCATGTGATTCAGGAAATGTCTTATTTGATAGTCACCTAATAGAAGATCCAGACAAAGAGGATTAAACTTTTGGCAGAACTGTAGACAGTTTGCCACAGTTAGGAGTGAGGAAACTCCAAGAGAAGAGGCTATGGTACATTCCACGTGTTCCTTGGGAAACAAGGAGCTTCCCTTGTTTTGCACCAAACAAACCTTAATGGAAACATAGCTGCCTGTGCAATAAGTAAGTCCGTTATCTCAACTTTTCTGTGCCTCACCCAGGGTTTTTTTTTTCACTTGTGAAGTTTTCTGTTTCTTGGAATCCTGCATAGTGTCAACACAGACAATACAGACACAGCAGAACTGTTTTTAGCAGCAGCCCCAGATGTGAAGAACATGTGCCTTCCTGACCCTCCAAGATCAAGATTTTGTGGTAACTTACTGCTGCTCTCAAAAATAGTAACAATAGAAGATTGCAAGATTGACACAGTGACTCCTGGCCTTGCTAAAATATCTGCATCCCAAAGAGAGTGCAGGCAGGTTATGGAGAGGGAAAACCCCCAGAACTTTGACTTTGACTACCTGGCCCTCTGCACATGAACTGCAAGTTCATATCTTATATGAAGTGAACGTTCAGGTACACTTGAATCTGAAGGTTATTCTAGTTTGAGCCCTTATTAGTTGCTCATTATGTCTAGGGCATTTAAACAAGGCATCTAAAACAAGAGGAAAAGAGTAAAAAGAGTAATTACCCAAAATGTCTTAGAATTAGGGTCTTCTTAATCTTATCGTTCCTTTTGCAAACTGTAGTTCTTCCCTCTCTTCCAGATTATGAAGTCTCAGACCTCTCAGGGTCAAGGATATATATGGGCTGGTGTTGAAAGGCTCAGCATGCTTGCAGCTTACAGGTCAGGTAATGCAGCTCTCTCAAGCCTGACAGAAGGCCAATGAGGCTGGGAAAGACTAGAGGGAAATCTGCTTTAAAATGAAATGGGGTTCGTATGGAAAAATAAATCCCCCTGAAGAGCTGCTAGTGCAATCCTTGGGAAAAAGAGAATGGGAGGCACTACTTTCCCTAAATTTAAACTGTACTACAAAGCAGCAGTAATTAAAAGAGTGCAGTATTGGAATAAAGACAGACTCTCAGATCAATGGAATAGACTCGAGTATCCTGAGACAGACCCTCAGTTATATGATCAGTTAATCTTTGATAAAGGAGTGAAATATATGAAATGAAGCAAAGAAAGCCTCTTTAACAAATGGTGTTGGAAAAACTGGTCAGCTACATGCAGAAATTAAACTCAGACCTCTTTTATTGCCATGCACAAAAGTCAAATCAAACTGTTTTAAAGACTTTTACATCAAACTTGAGTCCGTAAGGTAGAGAGAGGAAAATTCTCCATGAAGTCTTCATAAATTGAAGCTAAAGCCATCTTCAAGGATGAAAAACTACTGATCAAGTAAGTGAAACCAAGATAAACAAATGAGACTACATTAAACTAAGAAGCTTCTCCACCTCCAAGGAAATGGTGAGCATGATACAAAGGCTGCCCACAGAATACCATCTGATAAGGGGTTAATGTCAAAGATGTATAAGGCCTGGTAGAACTATACCACAAAAAACAAGCATCTAACTCCATAAAAAATGGGGAGTAGAGATGAACAGAAACTTCCTCAAAGAAGAAATACAGCTTCCCACCCCACCTAGACCAGGAGTGGTGCCCCACAAGTGACTCTCCGGCACAGCCATGGTCCCAGAGGCACACGGACCTAATTCAGAACCCAGTAGCTTGTGGCAGAAATGTGAATAGACTATGCATTAAGCTATGGCGCTGTGCTCCCTCACCCCCTTGGGGAGAGAAAGGGTGTCTGTCTCTTCTGCCTCCCCCCACCAGCCACCCCCCCCCCCCCCCGGCCTGGTGGCATGGTGGCCTCTGCCTCAGAGCTTATTGGTCAGCTGAGCTACCAGGTATGACTAATATCCAAGTCACCACAGGGCAACTGCGGTCTTATGGGATGGGGGGGGCGGAACCTGTATATCCTTCCAGTCCTGCCGAGACCAGGAGTTGCCCCCCATGAGTGGCTCTCTGGCATGGCCATGGCCCCAGAGGCACACAAACCAATCTCAGAACTATGCGACTTTTGGCAGAAATCCCTCCAGACTTAATTAGTAAAATAACAGAAGTTCAAAATTGTGTGGCTGTGTGACATCATATGGTCTCCATAACCAGCAGTAGAAAACAAATTATTTCACAATGCCTTTTCAGCAGGTCTGATTGTTGGGGCAAAATTCCAAATAATAATGGTGCATCTTTGGTTGAAATAATAAATGTAATCAAAGTAGAGAGAGAGTTAAATGGAAATAATCTGCCTCACAGGCATTGGGAGGGGTGGGATGGGGGGTATATTGAGGTTCTTGGTGGTAGAAAATATGCACTGGTGAAGATATGGGAGTTTGGAAGTTTGATCATTGTATGACCGAGACTTAAAACTGAAAGCTTTGTAACTTTTCTCATGGTGATTTAATAAATAATTTTTTTAAAAAGAAGAAATACATAGAATGACTGCATTCACTTGTGGGATATTAAAAAAAATAGTATGAGACTAATATCCAAGACCAAGGAAGACAGGAGCCAAGAGGACTGGTCAATGGTTGGAAGCTTGCTACAAGTGTGTGTGTGTGTGTGTGTGTGTGTGTGTGTGTGTGTGTGTGCTGTGGGGGTGTGGAGGAAGGGAGAGGTAGAGGGATGTTAGATAGACCAGTATGATGATAATAGGTGGAAATGATCACTCTGGACAAGAACTGAATGTTGAAAGTAGGTAAAGGGTTATACATGATGGCCTATCGGTATCTGTATTTTAGACCATAATGCCCAGGCAAGTGCCTCAACCCTGATACTGTGTCTCCAGTACCACCCACCAGTTCATTTATTTTCTATTTATAATTTATTTATTTTTATAGAATGACCATGAAAATATGTCAGTCCCTCATAAGTCCTCTGCGGTCCCTTACCTAGAGGCCTTGGATATAGACCTCCTTTTATTGGGACAGTCTATTAACACCTCCTATACTCATCTACATATTGGCTTAAATACCTCACCTATCTCAGCACTCAGTTGGATCTTTCTTGCTCCATCCTCTCTTATATTTACTTGATCTGGACCCGCGTTGATGTGACTGTGAACTCTATGAAACCAGGAGTCATCTGTCCATCTTACTGTCCCTAAACTCTAACTCAGTTCTTATTACTTAACAGTTGCTAAATCAATATTTAGCTAATTAAGAAATTACATATAAAACCACTTAACAGACACAAAGACCCTCAGTCTAGATTACCTAAATCAGAAATAAATAGATGTGAATGGACTAGGAGTAGGAAATGAGTCTCTAGAAGCGAACAGGATAGCATTTTTCCCCTTTAAAGGATTAGAATTTCATAAAATGATGACTAGTTGTTCCCCAATTGGGCTCTCCTTTTCTCCCGCAGCAGAAATGTTCATATGCGATTGGTTCCATGGCTTATTAAAAAAGAAAAACTTCATTTTCCCAATATCTATTATTGTTGGGTGTGACATGTTTTGTATAAGTGCAGATTAAGTTAAATGTAGCTGCTCTTCCTCTTCCATAAAAATACGGACTAATCTTACATAGCCAAAGCCATTATCTGCCCCACGTTATCTGCTCTGTAATAAACAGAATCTGGCACCAAATCTTGACTGACAAGAACTTAGCAATGTATTAATCATTGTGTTCCTTTTTTGTTCTCTTTGTCTATCAATGGCTCCTTGAATATAGAGGTGATGAATGATTCTCTGGTTGCCATATTGGACCTTGAGAAACAGGACCATACTTTAGTATTAGTGAGATGCAGAAGTGAAAGGAGCGTAGGCCCATGAATGCTCTAAAGAATCCAAACACTGCACCATCCTTGTACTGCTAACATTCTGACCTTTTCATTTGTGTATGCAATTACTCATTTTGTGTCCTGTTACTTGTAGCTGGGTTTTGAATAAATCCTTTTCATTTTTTATTTGAACACTGTGATTTACAGTTATTCATCGTTGAACCAAATGAATCTTTTAATGATAAAGACTCACATTGAAAAAACAATGTTTTCAGTTCAGAAAAAGGGATAAACATTTCATACTCATTTTTGCGGTAGGCTTTCCATCATAGAATTTTAGGAGAAATTACATCTTTTTATTGATGTTAATTAAAGAATTTTTCAAACTTAAAATCAACAAATTATGTAGAAAAGGCCAGGCTGAAATTGATTAATTTCTAGATTCAAAATACAAAGCAGAGAATTTCACAACAGCTACCAGTGAACAAAGAACATAATGTTATTTGCACTGTCAGTTACTCTAGGAAGCAGCTGTGTTTTCCAAAGGAGAACATGCACCCTTTCTTTTTATGTTTATTGTGCTCTCTATTAATCACAAGCTCAGGAAAACTGAAAACAACACTCAGAATATTTATTAAATTTTGAGTTTGAATTGTTTGAATATTGACCAGTCAGAGCAGATGATGATTGTAGGATAAATTAATCTATCCATTTTAGTGCATGCCAATGATGAAATCAATGGAGCCTGCATCGGAAGGCCATGCTTCCTGAGTAAGTGACCACACTTGGCTTTCTTCATGGTATAAACATGGGCAATATATTCTAGTTTGGGAGATGTCCAGCAGAGAATGTGCAGGAGAAATAACCATCATGCACAAAATGTCCAGGTTCATGGATTCATTATCTGATTAGTTTTCAAAGTAATTAACATAGAAGAAAATGAAACCCATGTATCTCTTTGTATAGACTTTTGAAGTTGATTGAACAATTCTTTAGCATGCACTTTTTTTTTTTTGCTACAACTGGCATTTCTCAAGGCTTATTTCTAGCTTTGCTCTAGGGGTCACTCCTGGAAGGGATAAGGGGATCCTGTGGGATATTGGGGATTGAACCTGCACTTGTCATATGCAAAGCAAACACCCTACCCTCTGTACTATCACTCTAGCCCCTAACATGTCCTTTTCTTAGCCACTCTCCATCTGCGTTTGAGTGAGATATTATGAGCACTTACTTATTTATACACACACACATATCAAGACACAAATATATACAAAGTGTTTGATGCATAGATGCATTTATTGGATCTGTGGCTGCAAAATGGCCTCATTTTATTCCAAGAACAGAAAACAAGAGAGCGAGCAACCATTACGGAGCACCCGCTTCTGGAATCTATGTCTCTAAGTCTCTGGTGTCTATAAGACTGCTATTTCTGATGCACAGCTGTTGAGTTGAAACATCTGATAGTTTCTCTTCTCCAGGCGAGTTTGGTGCAAGATACCAGTAAACGATCATTTGTTTCAGTTCTTATATGCGTCGAGAGACTAATATTAGATAATGCTTCCTCCCACACATGCTCCCTCTCCTTTGGCTTTGAGCCTAGAAGATCACAGACCCTGAGAAACCAGGCTGAGCCATTTTTAAGCGGGTCTGTGCTTTTATACTCAGGACCCTGGGGGATCCATCTGATTGACCAAGTCTGACCAAATGGGAGAAGGGGACCCCTCCTTGTCACTACCCCATACCCCTGGAGGCCATACACAGTCTTAGCTCTAGCTGTTCTCATTTCCTTTTGTTTTCTTCCCTGTGGATTAGGAAACTAACCAAGTATGATTTATCGAATTTTTCGTAGTGGGAGGTCAGGAGTGAAAGTCCCTTTCAGCTCAAGAGGATGGGACTGGTCACCTAGGCACTGGGAAGATGGAACCACTATTAATTCAGCAGCATTATCCAATCTAAATGAACTACGGTCACAAAAATGGAGAAGGAGTGTGCAGATCCCCTTTTTATAGACTTTGGGGACCCAGAGCAAAAACTATTTGCCAACTGATGCAGGACATTTACTGGAGTAGGAAATTTGGGTTCTTTTCACATCTTCAAGCAGGTCTGTTTCCGCACATTCCTGCAGATAAATCCCAGATTGAAATTTCATAATTCTCTTGCTGACCTGTCCTTGTGCTTGGCAATCTTGCAGATATAATGACCAAAACTTCAGAATTCTCAGTTCAGAAAGTCTTCCCTGAACTGGGGAGATGGTTCAAAGCATTGAGTACATGCTTTGCGTTCAGGAAGTTCATGTTTGATTCCCAGAAGTGCATGGATCCCTGAGCACCACCAAAAAGAGATCTTTTTGCCTCTAGCTGTGAGTAGCCCGTGAGCATTGCCAGTTGCACAAAAAAACAACGTCCTCGAGAAAAATTCAGAAAGTGAGAGAAATAGAAGAAAGAAGGAAAGAAAGAAGAAAGAAAGAAAGAAAGAAAGAAAGAAAGAAAGAAAGGAGGGAGCGAGGGAGGGATGGAGGGAGGGATGGAGGGAGAGAAATAAAGGAAGAAAGAAGGAAGGACAAAAGAAAGAAAGAAAGAAAGAAAGAAAGAAAGAAAGAAAGGAAAGAAGGAAGAAAGAAAGAAAGAAAGAAAGAAAGAAAGAAAGAAAGAAAGAAAGAGGAAACCCAAAAGGAAGGAAGAAAGGGAGAAAGGAGAAAGGAAAGAAAAGAGAAAAAAGAAAAAAAAGGACTTCCTTGGTTGCCAATGACCTGATAATTTTTGCGCATGCCTGAGAAATCATTTAAGATTCTAAAAGGAAAGTAACTATCATTGCTAATATAGGTACATGAGAACTATAATAACAAAAATGCTGAATTACTTAACTGAATAAATTTCATGTCAGTGGGAGGCATGGAACAGTTTTTTTTCTACAAAGGCCCAGATAAATACTAGATAAATTTGGTGGATGTACAATGCTCACCAGTCTACCTGTGTTCCTGGGTATCTTGTCCTGACAACACACCCATGGTAGAAGAGAGGCACCAGCAATCATGGGCACACGCAGGTGAAGAGTGTGAGCAAAAGGTCAAAAGAGGTATATTTTCCTGAGTGTCATGATAAATGAGGCCTTCCATTTTTCCCAAGGATCATTAGTAAGAGGGAATAGACTTATTCTATGTTTCCTTGAAGGGGAAAAATCGGGGGGATTGATCGGAGGGAAAGAAAGCTAGAATTATTCTCAAAAGAAAGAGTTAAAAGAAACAAATGATCTCCATTTAAACATAAGTTCAAGGATGGTGAAACTTAAGAGTAATCGGTGATGCATCCTTCATTCCCAGGTTACTGTATGTGACATTTTTTTTTCTTTTTTGGGTCACACCCGGCGATGCACAGGGGTTACTCCTGTTCTGCACTCAGGAATCACCCCTGGCGGAGCTCAGGAAGCCATATGGGATGCTGGGAAACTAATCCAGGTCGGCTGCGTGCAAGGCAAACCCCCTTCCCGTTGGTGCTATTGCTCCAGTCCCTGTATGTGACATCTTAAACATAAAGAAGACTGTAGTATCTTCAGTGAGAAAGGACAACCACATGTGAAAGAAGATTAATGAGAACACCAAGACAGATTAACAAGAGACACTTTTAGAAGCGGGGAAATAGTCCAGTGGCCAGGTACACTGCCTTGTATGTGCAGGGATGGAATTCTAACCCTAATACCACATGCCCCCCCTAAACACTACAGCGAAGAATTGCTGGGCTCTAGCACTAACAGTTCAGCCTGGTTGTTTAAGGATCACCATGAGTATCCCCAGTTCTCCTGGACAACTTGAGAAGCCCTTACCAAAAACATGTTCCAAATGGAATTGAGGAGGAAATGATTGGGCGGGGGGGATAGTAAAGTGTCTATAAAAGGATAAATGTCATTTTAGATTGTCATTTTAGATTTTAAAGGTTTTTTTGAATAAGATGATTGGAAGATAATTCCAGATTAGGCAAAAGAAAGTGCACAGATTTGGGAAATTCTATAAGCTATGTCTAGTGAACTTTTGGAATTTATTATTATTATTATTATTATTACTAATGTAGGGGCCCTTTTAAAATGGGCGTGGGGTCCCCTCCTAATTGGCACTTGGGATTTTAGGGACCCAACTCAGGAGCTAGGGCATGGTAGATATTTGTTCTATCATTAGAAACATCTCCCCACTCATGGAATTTATTATTTTTTATTTAAAGGTAAATTATAATGATTCTCTCTGGACATTTTATATGTGTATAGGGAACTAGATTTTTAACTTCCTCATTCCTTTGGAGGCATGTGTTTGTGCTTTTGTCTTTGATTGGTTTTCCTCATTCATCTATTCCTCTAGTCACTTAGCAAGTGATGAGACAGGTCCTCATTACTTAGCAATAGATTTAAGAAAAAAATATAATGAAGTGTGAATAATGTTTAAATTGCTTTGAATTAAATTGATTTGTTTATAATTGGATCTGTTTTGCTTTGCACAGATATAAGCATTACTCTGATTAGTGTTGAAGATTGTGTTACAATTGAAATATATGAATATATACATATATTTTATCTATATACATGTATACATGGGCTGAAGTGATAGCACAGTGGGTAGGGCATGGGTCTTGCACGCAGCCGACCTGGGTTTGATTCCTCCGCCCCTCTTGGAGAGCCCAGCAAGCTACCGAGAATATCTCGCCTGCATGGCAAAGCCTGGCAAGCTACCTGTGACGTATTCAGTATGCCAAAAACAGTAACAACAAGTCTCACAATTTGTTGTGAGACATTGCTGGTGTCCACTTGAGCAGATCGATGAACAACGGGAGGACAGTGACAGTTTCAGTGACATATATACATATATGTGTATATGTATTCCTGAACCTTGATTCCTAGAGGGTAGATTGAAACCCTGCAAATAACTAATGACCTCATAAAAAGATATAGATGATAATCTGGGACCATATTAGATTTTTATTTATATATAATCATTAACTTTTTAAAAAATTTTAACAAGTCAGTTGCAGATTAAAGGCATGATCATTAGTACTTTAGATTTCCTCCTTCTGATTTTATGGAAAAATCTTTGTTCAATTTTTTAAAAAATTAACTAGTAGGGCCAAGAGACTACTAGTGCAGCAGTAAGGTCCTTGCCTTTCATGTGACCAA